>NC_092723.1:118842680-120050555 GCF_047496885.1 Scyliorhinus torazame
CCTCTCAAGACCTGGTGGATCCTGCGAGACATACTGGCTGTCAGGAAGGCTGTGGGAGTCCTCTCCACGTATCTACTGGTCACGCCAAGCTCCCATTCGGACGCAACACGGCCGGTAGATTGCATCCATCCACTTTGGACAGAGAAACAGAATGGCAGAGTATTATTTAAATTGTGATAGATTGGGAAATGTTGACTTACAAAGGGACCAGTCTTACACCAGTCACTGAAAGCAAGCTTGCAGATACAGCAAGCAGTTAGGAAGGCAAATAGTAAATTGGCCTTCGTTGCACGAGGACTTGAGTACAGAAGCAAGGATGTCTTGCTGTACAGGGTCTTGTTGAGACCACACCTGGAGTATTGTGTGCCGTTTTGGTCTTCTTATCTAAGAAAGGATATATTTTCCATAGAGGGAATGTTCACCAGACTGATTCCTGGGATGGCAGGATTGTCGTATGAGGAGAGATTGGGTCAACAGGGCGTGACTTCACTGGAACTCAGGATACGGATTCGGTCAATAGGAATGAGATGAGGAGAAATCTCTTCACTCCGAGTGAACCTGTGGAATTCTCTACCACAGAAGGCTGTAGAGGCCAAATCACTGAATATATTTAAGAAGGAAATAGATAGACTTCTGGACCCTAAATGTGTTGAGGGGTATTGGGAAGCGTGCTAGAGTATGGTGTTGATGTGGAGAAGATCATGTTGAATGGCGGAGCAGATTCAAAGGGCCAAATCAGCTACTCCAGCTCCTATCTTCTAAGTTTCTAGGAGTCTTATCCTTAATGCGACACTGTGTCTGTGTTCTCAGATTTTCTCCATTATCTTGAAGACACCTTGTCACCTTTCTCACTCTTGAGGATGGTCCCCTGATGAACAAATACAGTGATGCTTTTATATAGATTTAAAATGGGATTCATAGAGCCACAGTTACAACTAAGATCGGGGAGCTGCTACTTCCAAAGGGTCCACCAATGGGTGGCTGAATCGTCTGGTCATTCAGGTCCCTTTTTGATATGCAAATGTGGAATTCTGTGACAGGCACTGCACCTGGGTTTCACCATTTTGGACGTTGGGTGTGGTTGGAATTGACCTTGTCAGTGCTGCTGCTGATAGGTCTGGCAACGCTCCACAGTCTGGAATCTCATGTCGACGATTTTCACCTAGTGCCTGTGTACCAGTTATTCCAGAAATGTCAGCAAATGGAGGAGTTGCTGGGACAAAACATAGGGGGGTGGATTCTCCGGTCGGCGATGCCAAAATCACGTTCGGCGATCGGCCGGAGAATCACAGTTCCTGACCAAATCGGGCGATGCTCCGCCCCCTCCAAAGCGGCATTCTCGCAGAGTATGCCACGCGATGTATCGACGGCCTCAGGACGTTGCCTGAGATCTGCCCCCCGATGCTCCGACCCCGACCGGCCGAGTTCCCGATGGCGTGGGTCTCTCATGGTCCCATCCCTCGGGAACTCGGCGTGGCGGATCAGTCCAGCGCCGCCACAGTCGGGTGAGGGCCGATCCGCAGGCAGGGGACACTTTATCAGGTGCTGGGTGCACTGTGGGGGTATGGTCCGGGGCACGCAAGCCAACCAAAGGGGAGGCACTATTTCGCTGGCCGGGTCCGCGAGCAGCCGCCGTCATGTAGCACGGCGCGGCCACCGCCATGCGCATGCGTGGCCACAGACCAGGCAATTCTCCAGGCCATATTGGCAGCTAGAACCGGGTGCTCTACGCTGCCTTGCTGCTAGCCCCCAGCCAAACGGAGGATCGTTGGCTATTTTACGCCATTTATTCTGGGTGTAAACCCCACCGTTCCCACACCGGCGTGGGACATAGCCTCAAAATCGGAGAATCCAGCCCAGGACACTTAGCAGTTTCAAACTCCATCCACTGTGATAAATTTCAACTATCAGCAAATTTGACTGATTTATTTTATTTGTTTTGTCTTTGTCAATCTAACTAGGTTCAGTAAAGAGAATAGGGAGTCTCGGGATCCAAATATTTACCTGCCATTTGGTATGGGCCCTCGGAACTGCCTCGGGCTGAGATTTGCCCAACTTATAATGAAGATGGCACTCACTTCACTCTTACAGCACATGACCCTGGTACCATGCAAGGAGACACAGGTGAGAATTTTAGAATTTTGAAATTATCTGAAGGTGTGAATGAATGTTGTGAAGTTGCATTAAACATAGAAACAGAAAATAAGAACATGAGTAGCACCTTCATCCCTTCGAGCTTGTTCCGCATTCATTATGATCATGGCTGAATTATCCAACTCAGTAACCTCTTCCCACTTTCCCCTCCTATCTTTTGATCCCTTTAACCCCATGAGTTACATCTATCTCCTTCTTGAAAACATAGAGGGCTGGATTCTCTATTTGGGAGACTTCTCCTGCCAGAGAAGAATTGCAACCGATTTACGATCTCCCTGGGAGTGCAAATCAGGAAGAAGAGCGCAGTGGGTAGCACTGTTGCTTCACAGCTCCAGAGCCCAGGTTCAATTCTCGGCTTGGGTCACTGTCTGCGGAGTCTGCACATTCTCCCCGTGGCTACGTGGGTGTCTTCCGGGTGCTCCGGTTTCCTCCCACAAGTCCCGAAAGCCGTGATGTTAGGTGAATTGGACATTCTGAGTTCTCCCTCTGTGTACCTGAACAGGCGCCGGAATGTAGCGACTAGGGGCTTTTCACAGTAACCTCGTTGCAATGTTAATTAAGCCTACTTGTGACAATAATGATTATTATTCTTAGAAATGTATGCATGGCAAGGAGTGTGAGCGAGCAGACGATAGCGAAGTCCCATGGCCGGCCTGGAGAATTGGCAGGTCCGTGGCGGCTCATGCGCACGGCAGCGGCCTGCAGCAACCGTGCCTGTGAAATAGTGCCCCCTTTGGCCAGCTCGCAAGTCCCGGACCACCTTCCCAACAGTGCCCCCAGCCCCTGATAAAGGAAATCCCCTGCCCATGGATCGGCCCTCCCCCAACTGTGACGAGCTGAGTCTGCAGCCGCCACGCTGAGTTCACCCACGCCGTCCGGAACTCAGTCGGCTGGGGGCGGAGCATCGGGGGTGGGGGTCAGGCAATGTCCTGAGGCCGTCGATACGGCGCGCAGCATACTCTCTGAGTGCACCGCTTTGGAGGGGGCGGAGCATCGCAAAAGCAGCACCGCCCCCGATTTGGTCATGAACAAGAATTCTCCGGCCAGTCGCCAAACGCGATTTCAGCGTCACCGACCGGAGAATCCCGCCCCCTGTACTCATCCTCTCACTATGAAAGCCAACACACCATTTGACTTCTTCTCCGCTTGCTGCCCCTGTATGCTTACTTTCAGCGACTGGTGTGCAACAACATCCAGGTCACATTACACATTTCCCTGTCACAATCTAGATTCATTCAGATAATGATCTGCCTTCCTGTTTTTGCTACCAAAGTGGATAACCTCACGTGTATCCACATTATATTGCTTTGTCCATGCATTTGCCCACTCACTCAACTTTTCCAAATCACATTGAACCATCTCTGCATCCACCTCACAGCTCACCCTCCCACCCAGCTTTGGGTCATCTGCAACTTTGGAGATATTACATTTCTTTCCCTCATCTAAATCATTAATGTGCATTATGATAGCTGGGATCCTAGCACCAATCCCTGATGTACCCCACCAGTCACTTCCTGCCAGTGGAAAAAAACATGTCTATTCCTACTCTTTTTTTCCTGTCTGCCGACTGGTATTCTATCCATCCGTGCGCTCTATCCACGATCCAATGTGTTTAATTTTACACGCTAATCTTTTATGCATGACATTGTCAAAAGTCCTCTGAAAGTTCAAATAAGCCACATCCACTGGCTCCCCCTCACCAATTCTACTAGTTAGGTCCTTGAAGAATTCCAGTAGATTTGTTAATGATGATGTCCCTTTCATGAATCCATGCTGACTCTGTCCGATCCTGCCACTGTTTGTCCAATCTTGCCACTGTTTTCCAAGTGCTCTGTTTTTAAGGGTGGGATTTACTGACCCACCCACCACGTGTTTTTAGGCGGCAGAGATGGCCCGCCAGCGGGATTTACTGGTCCCACCATGTACCCCTTGTCACCGAGAAACCAATGTTGAGGGACAGGAATATCCCACTGGAATGAACAGCTGGTAACTCCTGCCCGCCCTAAATCTTATGTAATGAACTCTAGCAATTTCCCCATTACCGACATCAAACTGACTGGTCTATAATTCTCTGTTTTCTCTCTACCTCCATTTTTAAGTGGTGGAGTTACATTAGCTGTCCTCCAATCCATAGGAACTGTTCCAGCAGCTATGGAACCTTGGAAGATGACCACCACTATTTCTAGGGCCACTTCCTTAAGTATTCTACCATATAGATTATCAGGTCCTGGGAATTTATCAGCCTACAATTCCCCAACACCATTTCCCTACTAATATTGATTACCTTCAGTTCCTCCCTCTCATTAAACCTAGTGGCCGGGATTCTCTCAGCCCACGCCGGACCGGGCGATTTTCCGGAGAGTGGAGAATCAGCGGCATTGGCCTGGGATGGGCCGAGTGGCCGCAAAAAAAATCCGAGTCCCGCCGGCGCCATCCATGTGTGGTCTTACCCGGCGGGACCTCCGCGTGCATCTTTCCAGGGGCAGCCTGGTGGGGTGGGAGGGGAGGGGCCCGACCCCGGGGAGGGGGGGGGGGGGGGCCTCCGCTGTCGCCTGGTCCGCGATCGGGGCCTACCGATCGGTGGGCCGGCCTCTCGGGCTGGAGGCCTCCCTTGCTTCGCGCCGGCCCCTGTAGCCCTACGCCATGTTGCGTCGGGGCCGGCGCGGAGAGGGAAGCCGCCGTGCATGTGTGCAATCGCGCCGGTCGCAGCGCGCATGCCCCCCAGTCCATTTGAAGCCAGTATCGGCAGCTGGAGTGGCGTGGGTTGCTCCAGTGCCATGCTGGCCTACTGAGGGGCTCGGAATCGCTGCTCCTGGGGGCCTGTTGACGCCGTCGTGAAACGCGTTTACGATGGCGTCCACACTTAGCCCCAGGATCAGAGAATCCCGCCCAGTGCTCTCCAATATTTCTGGTACGTTATTTGTGTCCTCCTTTATGAAGATAAAACCAAAGTATGTATTTAGTTGCTCAACCATTTCTTTGTTCCCCATTTATAAATGCCACTGTTTCTGACTGTAAGGGACTACATTTGTCTTCACCAATATATTTCTCTTCACATACCTATAGAAGTTTTACAGTCAGTTTTTATGTTCCCCGCAAACTTACTCTCGTACGCTATTTTCCCCTTCTTAATCAATACCGTTGTCCTCCTTTGCTGAATTCTAAACTGCTCCCAATCTTCGAGTCTGCTGTTTCTGGCTGGTCAACTTGAAGGCCCTTCCTTGCATTAATACAAACAAAGAACAAAGAACAAAGAAATGTACAGCACAGGAACAGGCCCTTCGGCCCTCCAAGCCCGTGCCGACCATACTGCCCGACTAAACTACAATCTTCTACACTTCCTGGGTCCGTATCCTTCTATTCCCATCCTATTCATATATTTGTCAAGATGCCCCTTAAATGTCCCTATCGTCCCTGCCTCCACTACCTCCTCCGGTAGTGAGTTCCAGGCACCCACTACCCTCTGCGTAAAAAACTTGCCTCGTACATCTACTCTAAACTTTGCCCCTCTCACCTTAAACCTATGCCCCCTAGTAATTGACCCCTCTACCCTGGGGAAAAGCCTCTGACTATCCACTCTGTCTATGCCCCTCATAATTTTGTATACCTCTATCAGGTCGCCCCTCAACCTCCTTCGTTCCAGTGAGAACAAACCGAGTTTATTCAATCGCTCCTCATAGCTTATGCCCTCCATACCAGGCAACATTCTGGTAAATCTCTTCTGCACCCTCTCTAAAGCCTCCACATCCTTCTGGTAGTGTGGCGACCAGAATTGAACACTATACTCCAAGTGTGGCCTAACTAAGGTTCTATACAGCTGCAACATGACTTGCCAATTCTTATACTCAATGCCCCGGCCAATGAAGGCAAGCATGCCGTATGCCTTCTTGACTACCTTCTCCACCTGTGTAGCCCCTTTCAATGACCTGTGGACCTGTACTCCTAGATCTCTTTGACTTTCAATACTCTTGAGGGTTCTACCATTCACTGTATATTCCCTACCTGCATTAGCCCTTCCAAAATGCATTACCTCACATTTGTCCAGGTTAAACTCCATCTGCCATCTCTCCGCCCAAGTCTCCAGACAATCTAAATCCTGCTGTATCCTCAGACAGTCCTCATCGCTATCCGCAATTCCACCAACCTTTGTGTCGTCTGCAAACTTACTAATCAGACCAGTTACATTTTCCTCCAAATCATTTATATATACTACAAAGAGCAAAGGTCCCAGCACTGATCCCTGTGGAACACCACTGGTCACAGCCCTCCAATTAGAAAAGCATCCCTCCATTGCTACCCTCTGCCTTCTATGGCCTAGCCAGTTCTGTATCCACCTTGCCAGTTCACCCCTGATCCCGTGTGACTTCACCTTTTGTACTAGTCTACCATGAGGGACCTTTGAAATACTATTTCAAATTTCCCCTGTAAACCGTGGTTTGTTTACCTTTCCTGTTTTATTTGTGTGCCAAACAGGAATGAACAATTGTTGAATTTCACCCATGCGCTCTTTGAATGTTTGCCATTGCCTATCCACCATCACCTATTTAAGTAACATTCCTCAATCCATCATAGCCAACTCGCGCTTCATATCATCGTAGTTTCGTTTATTTAGATTCAGGACCCTAGTCTCAGAATCACCCTCCATCTTGATGAATACTTTTTAAAATATAAATTTAGAGTACCCAATTGATTTTTTCCAATTAAGGGGCAATTTAGCGTGGCCAATCCACCTAGCCTGCACATCTTTGCGTTGTGGAGGCGAAACACACAAACATGTGGAGAATGTGCAAACTCCACACGGACCCAGACCCAGGATCGAACCTGGGACCTTGGCACCGTGAGGCAGCAATGCTAACCACTGCGCCACTGTGCTGCCCTATCTTGATGAATACTTGATGAATAATTGTATCATATTATGGTTGCACATCCCCAAGAGATCTCACACAACAAAACTGCCAATTATTCCTTTCTCATTACACGATACCGAGTCCAGGATGGCCTGTTCTCCGGTTGGTTCCTCAATGTATTGGTCCAGAAAACCCTTGCACACTCCCAGAAATCCCTCCTTTACAGTATTGTGACTAATTTGATTTGCCCAATCTATATTAGGATTAAGATCACCCATAATTAGATGTTCTTGTATCGCATGTGCCTCTAATTCCTACTTAATGCCATTCCCAACATCACCACTACAACTTTGGGGTCTATGTACAAACCACCATTAATGTTTTTTGCCACTCGTTGTTTCTCAGCTCTGTGGTAGTCTATGTTAGGAGGATTACGGTACCTAGTAATGCCGGAATACCATTGGTGGAGAATGTACTTGTTCCCATTGGATAAGCTTGCATGTTAGCTCCGCCCTGCAAGGCGGGGTATAAGAGCCTGTGCCGCGCCAGCAGCTTTCTTCTGTACCTGTGCTGCTGGGGAAACATCTAGCATATTAAAGCCTTCAATTGTCTCCAATCTCGTTTCTGAGGTTATTGATTGTGCATCAAGCTCGAACATACAGATTTCACACCGTCGGAGCTAATATCCTTCCTCGCTATTGTTATTTTCCTCTTTAACCTGCAGTGCAACTCCGCCACCTTTTTCTTTTTGTCTGTCCTTCAAAATACTGAATACCCCTGGATGTTCATACTCATCCCTGATCACCCTGCAGCCATGTCTCTGTAATCCCAGCTGTATTATACCTATTTATTCCATTTGCGCCATTAATTCATCCACTAACCCATGCTGGCCGATCTTCGTGACCTACCATTTTCGCTGACCTTTAATGTGACAGGTAAGCCTGCTTGGTTCTCACAATCTCACTTGTTTTGTCATTCAATTTTCATTCATTTCTGTATGAGTTGTTCATCAGAGCTCACACCACCACTTCTTTGTTATGCAATGGATTCTCCTGAGCCACTCTCCAGTAGATTTAATTGTGAGGTCCTGGCCAATCCCCCTACCCTGCACATCTTTTGGGTTGTGGGGGTGAGACCCACGCAGGCACGGGGAGAATGTGCAAACTCTACACAGACAGTGACCCAGGGCCGGGATCGAACATGGGACCTCGGTGCCGTGAGGCAGCAGTGCTAACCACTGCACCAGATATCCTGCTATTTCTGCTCTAACTGCCACATGGCAACGGTAGTGATTCTGAAATTGCTTCCTTTGAGGTCCTACTTTTCAACTTTCTTCCTAACTCCCCATGTTCTGCTTTTAGGACTTGATCCCTTTTTTACCTATGTCGTTTGTACCAATGTGTAACATGACCACTGGCTATTCACCCTCGCCTTTACAGAAAGTACCGTAGCCACTCAGACATCCTTGACTCAAACACCAGGGAGGCAACGTACTATCCTGGAGTCTCATTTGCAACACAGAAACACCTATCTGTTCCGCTTGCAATTGATTCCCCAATAACTATTGCATTTGCACAATTTTAACTCCTCTCCCGTACAGCTGAGCCAACTGTGGTGCAACAAATGTAGCTGCTGCTGCTTTCCCCTGAGAGCCCATTCCCCAACAGTATCCAAAGCGGCATAACTGTTTTGCAGGGGATTGGCAGGAGATTCCTGCACACCTTGGTTCGCCCTCTTGCTCTGCCTGGTGGTCACCCATTCCCACTGCCTGTGGAATCTTAGCCAGCAGGGTGACCACCTCTCTATACATGCTAGACATGATATCTCCTCTGTGCAGATGCTCCACAGTGCCCCAACTGTTAACTGCTCCAGCTCTGAAATCCAGGATTCTAGGAGCTATAGCTGAAGACATTTCCTTTTTTTTATATAAATATTTTATTGAGATATTTATGGTTTTACAACAACAAAATAAACAATGAACATGAATTTATAAACATAGTGCAAAAGCCGTCTTCATCCCTTACAGGTCCCACCTTTACTAACCACCTACCCTAAACTAAGCTAACCCCCAGCGCCCCCCCCCCCCCCCCCCCCCCCCCCCCTCCTTCTGCTGCTGGTTAATTTTCCGCAAAGAAGTCGACGAATGGTTGCCACCTCCGGGCGAACCCTAACATTGACCCTCTCAAGGCGAACTTAATTTTCTCCAAACAGAAAGCTAGCCATGTCAGATAGCCAGGTCTCCGACTTCGGGGGCTTTGGGTCCCTCCAAGCTAATAATATCCATCTCCGGGCTAACGGGGAAGCAAAGGCCAGAACATCTGCCTCTTTCTCCTCCTGGATTCCCGGATCTTCCAACACTCCGAAAATCGCCACCTCCGGACTCGGTGCCACCCTTGTTTTTAACACCGTGGACATGACATCCGCAAACCCCTGCCAGAATCCCCTGAGCTTTGGGCATGTCCAGAACATGTGGACATGGTTCGCTGCCCCCCCCCCACCGCACACCTTGCGCACCTATCTTCTACCCCAAAGAACCTGCTCATCCGGGCCGCTGTCATGTGAGTCCGGTGAACAACCTTGAATTGTATCAGGCTGAGCCTGGCACATGTTGTGGACGCGTTGACTCGACTCAACGCGTCCACCCAGAGACCATCCTCTATCTCTTCTCCCAACTCCTCTTCCCACTTGCGCTTCAGCTCCTCAGTCTGCGCCTCCTCTGACCCTATGAGTTCCTTGTAAATGTCAGAGACCCTCCCTTCTCCAACCCACACTCTAGAAACTACCCTGTCCTGTAGCTCCCTCAGGCTAGGAAAGCTCCTCTCAATAAACATATCCCCATCCTCTCAATTCCTGCTCTCTGCCATCTCCAAAACCCTCCATCCATCCTTCCCGGAGCAAACTGGTGATTATTACAGATTGGAGACCAGACCGATGCTCCCTCTGCTCCCACATGCGTCCTCCATTGCCCCCAGACCCTCAGGGCCGCCACCACCACGGGGTTGGTGGAGTACCGTGCTGGCGGGAACGGCAGAGGCGCTGTTATCAACGCCCCCCAAGCTGGTGCCCTTGCATGAAGCTGCTTCCACACGCTCCCATGCCGACCCTCCCCCCACCACCCACTTCCTGATCATGGCTATATTCACCACCCAATAATAGTTACTGAAGTTCGGCAGCGCCAGCCCGCCCTCCCCCCCCCCCCCCCCCCCCCCGGCTCCGCTCAAGCATCCCCTTTTTTACTCGCGGGGTCTTGCCCGCCCATACAAAGCCAGTGATTACCTTATTGACCCGTTTAAAAAAGGACCGCGGAATAAAGATGGGGAGACACTGAAACACAAACAGGAATCTCGGGAGGACCGTCATTTTCACCGTCTGCACCCTTCCAGCTAGCGACAACGGAAGCGCGTCCCACCTCCGAAAATCGTCCTTCATTTAGTCCACTAGTCGGGCCAGATTTAGTTTGTGCAACTGTTCCCATTGCCGCGCCACCTGCATGCCTAGGTACCGAAAGCTTCCCCCTACCACTCTAAACGGCAGTTCCCTCAGTCGCCTCTCCTGCCTCCTTGCCTGGACCGCAAACATCTCACTTTTCCCCATATTTAGTTTATACCCCAAAAACCGGCCAAATTCCCCCAGAATCCTAATAATTTCTTCCATCCCCTCTAATGGGCCCGATACATACAGGAGCAGCTCGTCTGCGTTAAGCGAGACTCTGTGTTCCACTCTTCCCCCCCCCCCCACCCCCAGGCCAGCCCCTTGAGGCTCTCAGCGCAATTGCCACAGGCTCTACAGTGGGGAGAGGGAGCATCCCTGTCTCGTCCCCCAATGCAACCTAAAATAGTCCGATGTTGTCCTATTCTTCCGTACACTCGCAACAGGAGCCTGAAATAACAACCTGACCCAGTCAATAAAGCCCCGCCCAAATCCGAACCGTCTCAGTACCTCCCACAGATATTCCCATTCTACCCGATCAAAAGCCTTCTCTGTGTCCATTGCGACCACTACCTCCACCTTCCGGGGGCATCATGATCACATTTAACAACCTTCTTACATTGGCCACCAACTGCCTTCCCTTAACAAACCCCGTCTGGTCCTCCCCAACAACGTCCGGGACACAATCCTCAATCCTAGAGGACAAGATCTTGGCGTCCACATTCAATAGGGATATCGGCCTATAGGACCCACACTGCTCCGGGTCCTTGTCCCGCTTCAGGATCAATGAGATCGAGGCCTGTGACATCATCGGGGAAAGCACCCCACGCTCCCTTGCCTCATTGAATGTCCTCATCAACAGTGGCCCCAATATCCCAGAGAACTCTTTATAGAACTCCACTGGGTACCTGTCCGGCCCTGGGGCTTTCCCCGACTGCATGGCCTTCAGACCCTCCGCTATCTCTTCCAACCTGATCGGGGTCCCCAGCCCTTCTACCAACCTTCGGGAAATTCAGCCCCCCTAAGAAGTGCCTCAACATCCGGCCCCGCTGGGGGTTATGACCCAGCCTACTGTAAAACTCCTTGAATGCCTTAGTCACCTCTACTGAGTCCCCAACCAGGCACCCGTCCCCATGCTTTACTTTCCATATCTCCCTGGCTGCCTCCCTCTTTCTAAGCTGCTGTGCAAGCATTCTGCTGGCCTTCTCCCCATGCTTATAGATCGTCCCCCTCACCTTCCTCAGCTGCTCTACCGCCCTCCCTGTAGTTAACAAGCCAAACTCTGCCTGTAGCCTCCGTCATTCCCTTAAAAGCCCTGCCTCTGGGGACTCCGCATACCTCCTGTCAACCTGCAATATCTCCTTCATCGGTCGGTCCGTCTCTGCTCTGTGTACCTTCTCCCTGTGGGCCCGTATCGAGATCAGCTCCCCTGTAACCACCACCTTCAATGCCTCCCAGACCACCGCTGCCGAAACTTCACCTGTGTCGTTGACTTCCAAGTAGTTCTGAATACATTTCCTCAGCCGCCCGCACACCTCTTCATCAGCTAAAAGTCCCACGTCCAGCCTCCAGTGCCGGCGCTGGCTACTTTCCTTGCTAACCTGTAGGTCAACCCAGTGCGGGGCATGACCTGAGATTCTGATCGCCAAATACCCCGTGTCCACCACCCCTATCAGTAGTTCAAAATAAAAAGATCACTCTGAGAGTACACTTTATGCACGTGCGAGTCGAAGGAAAACTCCTTCACTCTCGGCTGCCCAAATCTCATGGGGTCCCCCCCCATCTGCTCCATGAACCCCTTTAGCTCCTTTCCCATTGCTGGCACCGTGCCCGTCTTTGAGCTCGACCAGTCAACCAGGGTCAATAACTGTGTTGAAGACCCTCCCATGATCTACTTATGCGAATCTAGGTCCGGGATCTTCCCCAGCATCCTCTTTATAAACTCCACATCATCCCAATTTGGCGCATACACATTTACTAGTACCACCTGCACCCCCTCCAGTTTCCCACTGACCATAATGTACCGGCCTCCCACATCCGTAACTATTCTTCCCACCTCAAACACCACTCGCTTATTAATCAGGATCGCGACCCCTCTAGTCTTCGAGTCCAGCCCCGAGTGAAAAACCTGTCCGACCCATCCCTTCCTTAATCTGACCTGATCAGCCACTCTAAGGTGCATCTGCTGTAGCATTACCACGTCCACCTTCAGTCCCCTCAGATGCGAACACGCGTGCCCTGTTAACCGGCCCATTTAGTCCTCTTACATTCCAGGTGATCAGCCTAGTTGGGGGACTCACCACCCCCTCCCTTGGCTGATCAGCCATCACCTTTCTTGGGCCAGTCTCCAGCCCGCGCCCCGCGTCTCCACCGGCCTGCCCCCAGGCAGCCTCCGCCCCCGACCTCCTTTCTGTCCCTCAGCAACAGTTCCTCCCCCATCAGCAGAACATCTTGCCCCGCCCCCCCAGTAACAGCACAATGTAAACCGACCCCTTCGACAAGCATAACATCTGCTCACCCCCCACTGCGCTTCCGTGAGCTAGCCCACCCAGCTAGCTTAGTGACCCCCACCCATGGCACCAGACATTCTCCCACCTATTGTTCCCTCTCCCCCGCTCATACACACATACTCAAACAAAAAACCAGTCCCAACACAATTGCCCTAGAAAAAAAACGATAAACAAAGAAAAGATCAAACAGAAGATCCAGCATCTGACAAACACACCTCCATCCTCCTTCAGTGCAAATGTAAACTTTAACTCACTCAGCTCTGCAACCAGCCCCAAATCAATACAGAAGGCATTACAAATAACGTCCGAAAAACAAGAAACTCTTTTAACGTGAGCTGAACACATTTCCTGCACACATGCTTGCACCTGGCACTGGAAATGTTCCAGGCTTCCCACATAGAGCAGAAGGAGCACATCATACCTTTGGGCTCTCCTGCCAGGATTTACTCTTTGAAGTAAACCTTTTGGAAGATACGTAAGATCAAATAATATCAATTACTCCAGGGTCCCTTCTTCCCTGGTTCTAATTTCTACAGAATATAGACCGTTTAAACTATAAGCGATAAAAGTAGTAGATACTTAGCCGACTGTATAAATAATAACAATAATCTTTATTGTCACAAGTAGGCTTTACATTAACACTGCAATGAAGTTCCTGTGAAAAGCCCCTAGTCGCCACATTCCAGCACCTGTTCAGGTACACTGAGGCAGAATTCAGAATGTCCAATTCACCTAACAGCACGTCTTTTGGGACTTGTGGGAGGAATCCGGAGCACCCGGAGGCAACCCACGCAGACATGGGGCAAACGTGCAGACACCGCACAGACAGTGACTCAAACCCAGAAACGAACCTGGGACCCTAGCACTGTGAAGCAACAGTGCTAACCACTGCGCTACCCTGTACTCACCCATTAAGCTGCTTCTCACTTGCCCTCTCACTTTTGAATCCTAACATCACCTCATGAGGTCCATAACTCTTCAGCTAGCACTCTGATTTCTCCCTGCTTTCTTGTGTTGTTTTCAATCTCCTCTCACGCACACCTCTAGGTGCTGAATACTATCTGTCTGTTCCCGTGTCCTCCTCTTGCACTCCTCATTTAATTTTTTTTTAATGGATGATGTGGGGAGGGAAGAGCATTAGAGAATGTCAGCTGATGGATTGAAAAGTCCAGAAATGACCACCTTTGCAATCATACCTTCCTGTTGGTCTCCTCACCATTGCTCTTCCTATTTCAGATTCCATTAGAAGTGGATGTGAAAGGACCCATGCATCCTAAAAAGCCCGTCATCTTGAAATTTGTGCCACGAGTGAATGCTGTTTCAAAGGAATAAAGCACTTGTTCCATGCGGCACTGTGAAAATATGTGGGATTGCGTCAGTCTCAAAGTGAATAAAAATAAGGAACTTCCACCACTTGGGAAATGAAAATCCAGAGAAAAAACATCTAGGATTGGAGGCAACCAGGATAGTGATGAGCAGCCCATGTTCCTGCTCTATTTGATAAGATTGCCAGAATGTTGATGGAATCACTAATATTTCATTTAAATGTTATACTTGCCATATTAATGTAAGCCTTCTTGTGACAATAATTCAGATTATTATTGTTGTAATGATTATTTTATAGGAAAACACATTGTCTGAATGTTACTGCTGGATCAGTAGAAGGAATCACCATAGTTTTATAAAGATATTGTAATAGTGATTATTCAATAGGAAAATCTATTAACTGAATATTACTGTCAGATCAGTAAAATATTTTAAAAGATGCATTTTTAAAATCTTGGATATTTTAATGAATCACCAGTGTTTACAGAACTATTTGACTATTGATATTTTTCTAAGAAAATGCATCTGTAAACAATTTCTTAAATAAATTGCATCTGTTTACTTAATTTTAAGCAACTTTTCAGGCGTATCAAAATTCAAATCAAATTAAAATTATTTGAATACAATGTCCTGTTTCAATGATTTATGTCTGAACCAATTAAATTATCCATTTGGATAATGTAAGTTTGAGCTATAGACAACTGGCTGATTTCTTTGTGCTTACTCTTTCTCACTCAGTGAAGCTTGACACCTGCCCTCAACTACATTTTATTTCCTTAACGTCGGAGCTAATTCTCCCCAAGCAACACCTTGTAGGTTTTTTTTAAAAGCACTATAAGCAAAATCCAGTAATAGATACCACACCGGGCAGTAATATATATTTGGGTTTGTTCTGATGTAGGACAAAAAGGTGTTCAAACAGGCTTTCTTCACATAAATAGCTTGCTGGGGGTTCAAACAACTATTCCTGCTGTGACCAGAGGTCTCAAAACAGCTAACCTTGCATAGATTGAATGGCTTCTGATATATCATTTTCTCTTTTGACCTTCCCCTATATAATCTAACCCTTCAGAAGTCAAACTGAATTACCTTCATTCTGTGAGTCCATTCTTTTAGAATGTAATTGGAAAGTTCACACCTTGTCTCCTCTTTTGAACCTCTGACATTTTATGCAAACCCTTGATGTTTTATTCCCCATTGTTACCAACTTACCTTGGGTAAACATCTGTTTGTAGTCTGGCCAGGCTCACCAACATATCAAAAGCATGAGTCCCATTAGCCTAGCCAAACTGTACCTGCCATTACACAGTTTTGATTTTTAAGTAGTTTTAAAACCATATAACCGGCGGAAAACATTCCAAATTACTGGATTTCCATGATTGTTCGTGGTATTTCGATTTTTCCTGACTGTTGGCAGTATCCTCTTCAGTAATGAAGACAAATGCACTTATTCAATACCTCAGCCTGCACTCTGCCTTCACACGCAGATTTCCTTTCTGCTCTTTAATTGACCCATTCTTCTTTTGAGCAGCCTTTTACTATTTGTAAAATACTTCTGGTTTTGCTTTGATGTTAGTCACTCAATGTTATGGGCCAGGGTTTAGAGAACTCCATGGATATATATCATGGAGATCACCTGACCCACGACTTTTACTAGATTGTGATATGGGGAGCACACGGCCCACTCTACAGGTGTGGTGCAGCAGAAATTTAAAAGTAATTTTTAAAGCAAAACAATGTTTATTCTATGAATTCAGTTAACATAGAACATTACAGCGCAGTACAGGCTCTTCGGCCCTCGATGTTGCACCGACCTGTGAAACCACTCTAAAGCCCATCTACAGTATTCCCTTATCGTCCATGTGTCTATCCAATGACCATTTGAATGCCCTTAGTGTTGTCGAGTCCACTACTGTTGCAGGCAGGGCATTCCACACCCTTACTACTCTCTGAGTAAAGAACCTACCTCTGACATCTGTCTTATATTTATCTCCCCTCAATTTAAAGGTATGTCCCCTCGTGCTAGACATCACCATCTGAGGAAAAAGGCTATCACTGTCCACCCTTTCCAATCCTCTGATCATCTTGTATGCCTCAATTAAGTAACTTCTTAACCTTCTTCTCTCTAACGAAAACAGCCTCAAGTCCCTCAGCCTTTCCTCATAAGATCTTCCCTCCATACCAGGCAACATTCTGGTAAATCTATGCACCCTTTCCAATGCTTCCACATCCTTCCTATGATGCGGCGACCAGAATTGCACGCAATAGTCCAAATGCGGCCGCACCAGAGTTTTGTACAGCTGCAACATGACCTCATGGCTCCGAAACTCAATCCCTCTACCAATAAAAGCTAACACACCGTACGCCTTCTTAACAACCCTCTCAACCTGGGTGGCAGCTTTCAGGGATCTATGTACATGGACACCGAGATCTCTCTGCTCATCCACACTGCCAAGATCTTACCATTAGCCCAGTACTCTGTCTTACTGTTATTCCTACCAAAATGAATCACCTCACACTTTTCTGCATTAACCTCCATTTGCCACCTCTCAGCCCAGCGCTGCAGCTTATCTATGTCCCTCTGTAACTTGTAACACCCTTCCGCACTGTCCACAACTCCACTGACTTTAGTGTCATCTGCAAATTTACTCACCCATCCTTCTACGCCCTCCTCCAGGTCATTTATAAAAATGACAAACAGCAGCGGCCCCAAAACAGATCCTTGTGGTACACCACTAGTAACTGGACTCCAGTCTGAACATTTCTCATCAACCACCACCCTTTGTCTTCCAGCTAGCCAATTTCTGATCCAAACTGCTAAATCACCCTGAATCCCATACCTCCGTATTTTCTGCAGTAGCCTACCATGGGGAACCTTATCAAACGCTTTACTGAAATCCATATACACCACATCAACTGCTTTACCCTTATCCACCTGTTTGGTCGCCTTCTCAAAGAACTCAATAAGGTTTGTGAGGCACGACCTACCCTTCACAAAACCGTGTTGACTATCTCTAATCAGATTATTCCTTTCCAGATGATTATACATCCTATCTCTTATAAACCTTTCCAAGATTTTGCCCAAAGCAGAAGTAAGGATCACTGGTCTATAGTTACCGGGGTTATCTATACTCCCCTTCTTGAACAAAGGGACAACATTTGCTATCCTCCAGTCTTCTGGCACTATTCCTGTAGACAAAGATGACTTAAAGATCAAAGGCTCAGCAATCTCCTCCCTAGCTTCCCAGAGAATCCTAGGATAAATCCCATCCGGCCCAGGGGACTTATTTATTTTCATACTTTCCAGAATTGCTAACACCTCCTCCTTATGAACCTCAAGCCGTTCTAGTCTAGTAGCCTGAATCTCAGTATTCTCCTCGACAACATTGTCTTTTTCCTGTGTGAATACTGATGGAAAATATTAATTTAGCACCTCTCCTATCTCCTCGGACTTCAAGCACAACTTCCCACTACTGTCCTTGACTGGCCCTACTCTTACCTTAGTCATTCGTTTATTCCTGACATATCTCTAGAAAGTTTTAGGGTTATCCTTGATCCTACCTGCCAAAGACTTCTCATGTCCCCTCCTGGCTCTTCTTAGCTCTATCTTTAGGTCCTTCCTAGCTAACTTGTAACTCTCGAACGCCCTAACTGAACCTTCATGTCTCATCTTTACATAAGCCTCCTTCTTCCTCTTGACAAGTGTTTCGACTGCTTTAGTAAACCACGGTTCCCTTGCTCGGCCACTTCCTCCCTGCCTGACAGGTACATACTTATCAAGGACACGCAGTAGCTGTTCCTTGAACAAGCTCCACATTTCCATTGTGCCCATCCCCTGCAGTTTTCCTCTCCATCCGATGCATCCTAAGTCTTGCCTCATCGCATCATAATTGCCTTTCCCCTAGATATAACTCCTGCCCTGCGGTATATACCTATCCCTTTCCATCACTAAAGTAAACTTAATTGAATTGTGGTCACTATCACCAAAGTGCTCACCTCCCTCTAAATCTAACACCTGTCCTGGTTCATTACCCAGTACCAAATCCAATATGGCCTCGCCTCTCGTTGGCCTATCTACATACTGTGTCAGGAAACCCTCCTGCACACATTGGACAAAAACAGACCCATCTAAAGTACTCGAACTATAGCGTTTCCAGTCAATATTTGGAAAGTTAAAGCCCCCATAACAACTACCCTGTTGCTTTCGCTCCTATCCAGAATCATCTTTGCAATCCTTTCCTCTACATCTCTGGAACTTTTCGGAGGCCTATAGAAAACCCCTAACAGGGTGACCTCTCCTTTCCTGTTTCTAACCTCAGCCCATACTACCTCAGTAGACGAGTCCTCATCAAATGTCCTTTCTGCCACCGTAATACTGCCCTTGACTAACAATGCCACCCCTCCCCCTCTTTTACCACCTTCCCTGAGCTTACTGAAATATCTAAACCCCGGCACCTGCAACAACCATTCCTGTCCCTGCTCTACCCATGTCTCCGAAATGGCCACAACATCGAAGTCCCAGGTACCAACCCATGCCGCAAGTTCACCCACCTTATTCCGGATGCTCCTGGCATTGAAGAAGACACACTTTAAGCCACCTTCCTGCCTGCCGGTACACTCCTGCAACTTTGAAACCTTACTCATGACCTCAGTACTCTCAACCTCCTGTATACTGGATCTACAATTCAGGTTCCCAAGCCCCTGCTGAACTAGTTTAAACCCTCCCGAAGAGCATTCGCAAATTTCCCCCCCAAGATATTGGTACCCCTCTGGTCCCGGTGTAGACCATCCCATTTGTAGATGTCCCACCGACCCCAGAATGAGCCCTAATTATCCAGAAATAACCTTTTTAAAACATACAGTGAACATCTTAGCACCCATCAATTCAAATACACCCCCCCCAAAGAATATAACACTCTAAGTAATCCTTAAACTTTCCTTTTAACATCCATAAGACAAAAATAATTTTTACAGAAGCACATCAGGTTTAAATTCTCTACTGAAAGCAGTTATCACTCTGAATTCACCAAATGATCTAGAGATAGCCTTTAGATTGCAGAGAGGTCAAAATTACACCTCCTTTGGCTGGCTTCAGCTCCAACACTAAAACAAAACCAAAAAACACAGGCACGGGTAGCACGGTAGCATGGTGGTTAGCACAATTGCTTCACAGCTCCAGGGTCCCAGGTTCGATTCCCGACTTGGGTCACTGTCTGTGCGGAGTCTGCACATCCTCCCCGTGTGTGCGTGGGTTTCCTCCGGGTGCTCCGGTTTCCTCCCACAGTCCAAAGATGTGCAGGTTTGGTGAACTGGCCATGCTAAGTTGCCCTTAGTGTCCAAAATTGCCCTTAGTGTTGGGTGGGGTTACTGGGTTATGGGGGATAGGGTGGAGGTGTGGGCTTGGGTAGGGTGCTCTTTCAAAGAGCCGATGCAGACTCGATGGGCCGAATGGCCTCCTTCTGCACTGTAAATTCTATGACTATGACACACCCAAGCATTTCCTCAAGGCGAAACTAAAAAGCAAAGCCAGAGCTCAGCTCCACCCACACTCTGACATCACTGCAGCCACTTGAGCAGACAAACATTTCTTAAAGTGACATTCCCATGACACCTCACCCCAAGAAACAAAAATAAACAATCAACTTCAAGATGGTTTCATTTATCACCTTTTCACTTTCCTTTAAGAAATGCAGCCAGTAAATATACATTTTTGTTTAAAAAAACAACACAAGCATACAGGCACAGTAACATAGTCCATTTCAGTTCTTCTTCCCCCAACTGGAATCCTTCTCGATTGACAGTCTCTTTGGACAAGAAGGTGTCTGCACGATCCATCCATTTCTCTACGTCTCGGCATTTCTCTTTAAAGTCAGATACGTTAATTCAATCTGATCACAGAGTCCCTTGCAATACTCCAACACAGGACCATTGGTTATCACAGCTTTCAGGGCGACCTCCGGGTGCGGCGATGACCAGCTAAGTCGCACGTTTCGGCAGCTCCCGGTGGAACGGACTTTTGGGCTCTTAATAGGAGCCCCAACGGCAATTTTAACGGCTAAAAACACTGTGCGGTAAACCAGAAGGGAATCCCCCCTGGATACGGATGGAAAAAGGAGAGGAAAGCGGCCGGATTGCAGAGGATCCTCTAGAGCAGCGGCAAGGAAGGCAAGCACAAAGCAAGATGGCGTCGGAAGGTGGCCGTTTAGTATGGGGCCCAGACCAACAAGAATTCCTGCGGCGCTGTGTGGAAGAACTAAAAAAGGAGATGAAGAAGGAGCTGCTGGCCCCGATATTACAGGCGATTGAATGGCTAAAGGAGGAGCAAAAGACCCAGGAGCAGGAGCTTCGGGTCGTGAAGGCAAAGGCCGCTGAAAATGAAGACGAAATACAGGGCCTGGTGGTGAAGACAGAGATGCACGAGGCACAACACAAAAGGTGTGTGGAAAGGCTGGAGGTGCTGGAGAATAATGCGAGGAGGAAGAATTTAAGGATTCTTGGTCTTCCCGAAGGCGCAGAAGGGGCGGACGTCGGGGCATATGTGAGCACAATGCTTAACTCATTAATGGGATCGGAGGCCCTGACGGGCCCGTTGGAGGTGGAGGGAGCTTATCGAGTTATGACGAGAAGACCGAGGGCTGGAGAAATACCTCGAGCCATAGTGGTGAGATTTCTCCGCTATAATGACAGAGAGATGGTCCTCAGATGGGCGAAGAAAACTCGGAGCAGTAGGTGGGAGAACACGGTGATCCGCGTATATCAAGATTGGAGTGCGGAGGTGGCGAGAAGGAGGGCAAGTTTTAATCGGGCTAAGGCGGTGCTTCACAAAAGGAAGGTCAAATTCGGAATGTTGCAGCCGGCAAGACTGTGGATCACACACCAAGGGAAGCACCACTACTTTGAGACGGCAGTAGAGGCGTGGACATTTATTGTGGAGGAGAAGCTGGAATAGGTGGGCCAGAAAAAAATCGTTTGGGACAAAGTGGTGGGGTGATTACATGGGATGAAGGTGGGGAAAAAGGGGGAGGGGATGATCTTTCAAGTTGTTAATCTTGCGACCCTGTAACTTTTCTCTCTTCCCCATGTTGTGGGGGGGGGGTATGAGGAACTGTGGGCGCCGGCCATTAGGGATGGGGCCAAGTGGGAAACGCGGGCTTTGTTCCCGCGCTATGGTAATCACGGCGGGAACAGGGAAGCAGGAAGGAGGGGGCCTTGCACAGTGGGGGCCGAGGTCACGGGGGGAAGCCGAGGTCAGCCAGAGTTTGCTGACTTCTGGGAGCAACATGGGGGGTGCAATTACGCTAGAAAGGGATCTAGCGGGGGGGGGGGGCGGTTAACTGGGTTGCTGCTGCTGGGGAGGAGGGGGAGCTGGTACGGGGTGGGGTGGTCGAGGCGGGAGGCCGCCGTCGGGGGGAGATACGGCTACGTGGGAATCGGGTGAGGAGCTGGATTTAAAAAAAGGAGATGGCTAGTCGTCAAGGGGGGGGGGGGGGGGTAAAGAGCCCCCCAACCCGACTGATCACGTGGAATGTGAGAGGGCTGAACGGGCCGATTAAAAGGGCATGGGTACTCGCACACCTAAAGAAATTAAAGGCAGATGTGGTTATGTTGCAGGAGACGCATTTGAAACTGATAGACCAGGTCAGACTATGCAAAGGATGGGTGGGGCAGGTGTTTCATTCGGGGTTAGACGCAAAGAACAGGGGGATGGCTATATTAGTGGGGAAAAGGGTACTGTTTGAGGCAAAGACCATAGTGGCGGATAGTGGGGGTAGATATGTGATGGTGAGTGGCAGATTGCAAGGGGAGGCGGTGGTTCTAGTGAACGTATATACCCCGAACTGGGATGATGCAAATTTTATGAGGCGTATGTTGGGACGTATCCTGGACCTAGAGGCGGGAAAGTTGGTAATGGGGAGAGACTTCAATACGGTGCTGGACCCAGGGCTGGACAGATCGAGGTCTAGGACCAGGAGGAGGCCGGCTGCAGCTCGGGTGCTCAAGGACTTTATGGAGCAGATGGGAGGAGTAGACCCCTGGAGATTTAGCAGACCTAGGAGTAAGGAGTTTTCGTTTTTCTCCTATGTCCACAAAGTCTATTCGCGAATAGACTTTTTTGTTTTGGGAAGGGCATTGATCCCGAAGGTGACAGGGACGGAGTACACGGCTATAGCCATTTTGGATCATGCTCCACATTGGGTGGACTTGGAGCTAGGGGAGGAAAAAGAACAGCACCCACCCTGGAGAATGGACATGGGATTATTGGCGGATGAGGGGGTATGTTTGAGGGTGAGGGGGTGTATTGAAAGGTACTTGGAGCTTAATGACAATGGGGAGGTTCGGGTGGGAGTGGTCTGGGAGGCGTTGAAGGCAGTGGTTAGAGGGGAGCTGATATCTATCAGGGCACATAAAGGAAAGCAGGAGGTTAAGGAAAGGGAGCGGTTGCTGAAAGAACTTTTGAGGGTGGACAGACAATATGCGGAGGCACCGGAGGGGGGACTGTACAGGGAAAGGCAAAGGCTACATGTAGAATTTGACTTGTTGACTACGGGTAATGCAGAGGCACAATGGAGGAGGGCACAGGGTGTACAGTACGAATATGGAGAGAAGGCGAGCCGGTTGCTGGCCCACCAACTGAGGAAGAGGGGAGCAGCGAGGGAGATAGGGGGGGTGAGGGATGAGGAGGGAGAGATGGAGGGGGAGCGGAGAGAGTGAATGGGGTGTTCAAGGCATTCTACGAAAGATTATACAAAGCTCAGCCCCCGGAAGGGAAGGAGAGAATGATGTGCTTTCTGGATCAGCTGGAATTTCCTAAGGTGGAGGAGCAGGAGAGGGCGGGACTGGGAGCACAGATTGAGATGGAGGAGGTAGTGAAAGGGATTGGGAGCATGCAGGCGGGGAAGGCCCCGGGACCAGACGGATTCCCGGTGGAATTTTATAGGAAGTATATGGACTTGCTGGCCCCGCTTCTGACGAGAACCTTTAATGAGGCGAGGGAAAGGGGGCAGCTGCCCCCGACTATGTCAGAGGCAACGATATCGCTCCTCCTAAAGAAGGAAAAAGACCCGCTGCAATGCGGGTCCTATAGGCCCATCTCCCTTTTAAACGTGGATGCTAAGATTCTGGCCAAGGTGATGGCGACGAGGATAGAGGACTGTGTCCCGGGGGTGGTTCATGAGGACTAAACTGGGTTTGTGAAGGGGAGACAGCTGAACACGAACATACGGAGGTTGCTAGGGGTAATGATGATGCCCCCGCCAGAGGGGGAAGCGGAGATAGTGGTGGCGATGGATGCCGAGAAAGCATTTGATAGAGTGGAGTGGGATTATCTGTGGGAGGTGCTGAGGAGATTTGGCTTTGGAGATGGGTATATCGGATGGGTACAGTTGCTGTATAGGGCACCGATGGCGAGTGTGGTTACGAATGGACGGGGGTCTGATTATTTCCGGCTTTTTAGAGGGACGAGGCAGGGGTGGCCACTGTCTCCGTTATTGTTCGCACTGGCGATTGAGCCCCTGGCCATAGCACTGAGCGGTTCCAGGAAGTGGAGGGGAGTGTTTAGGGGAGGAGAAGAACACCGGGTATCTTTGTATGGGGATGATTTGTTGGTGTATGTGGTGGACCCGGTGGAGGGGATGCCAGAGATAATGCGGATACTTGGGGAGTTTGGGGATTTTTCAGGGTATAAACTGAACATGGGGAAAAGTGAGTTGTTTGTGGTGCATCCGGGGGAGCAGAGCAGGGAAATAGAGGATTTACCGCTGAAGAAGGTAACAAGAGACTTCTGGTACTTGGGGATTCAGATAGCCAAGAATTGGGGAACCTTACACCGGCTTAATTTAACACGATTGGTGGAACAGATGGAGGAGGATTTCAAGAGATGGGACATGGGGTCCCTGTTACTGGCAGGTAGGGTGCAGGCGGTTAAAATGGTGGTCCTCCCGAGATTCCTCTTTGTGTTTCAGTGCCTCCCGGTGATGGTCACGAAGGCTTTTTTTAGGAGAATCGAAAAAAGTATTATGAGTTTTGTGTGGGCCGGGAAGACCCCGAGACTGAGGAGGGGGTTCTTGCAGCGTAGTAGAGATAGGGGGGGGTTGGCACTACCGAGCCTAAACGATTATTACTGGGCCGCCAATATTTCAATGGTGTGTAAGTGGATGGGAGAAGGGGAGGGAGCGGCGTGGAAGAGATTGGAGAGGGCGTCCTGCAAGGGGACCAGTCTACAAGCAATGGTGACGGCACCGTTGCCGTTCTCACCGAAGAAATACACCACAAGCCCAGTGGTGGTTGCGACACTAAAAATTTGGGGGCAGTGGAGACGGCATAGGGGAGGAACGGGAGCCTCGGTGCGGTCCCCGATAAGAAATAACCATAGGTTTGTTCCGGGGAGAATGGATGGGGGATTTGGAGTATGGCAAAGAGCAGGGGTAACACAATTGAGAGATCTGTTTGTAGATGGGACGTTTGCGAGTCTGGGAGCGCTGACCGAAAAATATGGGTTGCCCCAAGGGAATGCGTTTAGGTATATGCAACTGAGGGCGTTTGCGAGGCAATAGGTGAGGGAATTCCCGCAGCTTCCGACGCAGGAGGTGCAAGATAGAGTGATCTCAGAGACATGGGTGGGGGATGGTAGGGTGTTGGATATATATAGGGAAATGAGGGACGAGGGGGAGATCATGACAGAGGAGCTGAAAGGGAAATGGGAGGAAGAGTTGGGGGAAGAGATCGAAGAGGGGCTATGGGCTGATGCCCTACATAGGGTAAACTCGTCGTCCTCGTGTGCCAGGCTAAGTTTGATACAATCAAATTGGGGGGGGGGGGGGGGGGGGGGGAGGATCCGGGCGGGTTCTCAGGGATGTCATTGTATATGTATAGGTATTTGTTATAGGTAATGTATATTGGACTGTTGGATTGTATCTTTGGAGAGTAACTATTTTTGATAAGGCAGTTGCCATTTGGTTTCTGTTTATATATTATTTATTTATTTGTTTAAAACTGGCCACTGTTATTTATATTGCTTTGTTGTTGTTTAAAAGAAAAACTACGTACTGTTATGTTTGGCCAAAAAATCTTGAATAAAATATATATATATTTTTTTAAATCACAGCTTTCAGGCAGTCAAATGCCTGTTGAAAGTCCGCTGTTCACTGAAATTTTCGACGTTCCTTCAGCAAGTCCATCAGTGAGGCAACCACGCTGCACAAATTTGGCCCAAATGTTCGATTAAAGCCACTCATGCCAAGAAATCTAATTATTTCCCTTCGTATCGAGGGTATCGGAAACTCCCCAATAACATTTGTTTTCACATCCCGTGTGACCATTCGACCCTGTCCGATTGTATGGCCAAGGAAAGTGACTTGGGCTTTTCCAAAGTCACTTCTGGCTGGGTTTATCACCAAACCTGCCTCCTGAAGTCGATCGAATAACTCTACCAAATGCTTCAAATGTTCAGTCCATGTCTGGCCAAAAATTACCAGATCGTCGATGTATGCCGCACAATTGGGTAATCCTGAAACGACTTTGTTAGTTAACCGTTGAAATGTGGCTGGTGTGTTTTTCATGCCAAATGGCATAACTTTGAATTGGTATATACCATCTGGAGTCACAAAAGCTGAAATCTCCTTCGCCCTTTTGGATAACGGTATCTGCCAGTAACCTTTGAGTCAATCCAATTTGGAAATAGAAGCTGATTGTCCCACTTTCTCAATGCAATCCTCCAAACGTGGGATAGGATAAGAGTCCGTTCTTGTAACTGCATTAACCTTTCAATAGTCCACACACAACTGTTGGGCACCGTCCGGTTTTGGTACCATCACTCTGGGTGGGCTCCATTGGCTGCAACCCACTTCAATTATGCCATTTTAAAACATACTTTCAATCTCTTTGTTAACCTGTGACAATTTTAAAGGGTTAAGTCTATATGGATGTTGTTTAATTGGAACAGCATTTCCCACATCTACATCATGTATAGCCATTTTAGTGCTTCCCAACTTATCTCCACAAACTTGCTCATGTGACATCAATAACTCTTTCAGGTCAGTCCATCTTTCCTCTGGAAGGTAACTCAACAATTTTAAGAACATCCTCATTTTCCAATTTAATTTGAGAAATGTCAAATTCACAGTCATCTGGATTTGGTTCGTCACTTTGAGTTAGAATCATTAAAACATCCTCCTTTTGCTCTCCTTCCCTTTCAAAGTACCTTTTAAGCATATTCACATGACACACTCAGTGAGTCTTCCTTCTATCTGGTGTTTTTACCACATAATTCACCTCACTTAATTTCCTTCCAATCTGATAAGGTCCACAAAACCTTGCTTTTAAAGGTTCACCTACCACTGGTAACAATACTAAAACTTTATCTCCACAGGCAAAACTACGAACTTTGGATTTCTTATCTGCTACCCGTTTCATCACATGTTGTGCAACTTTTTTTTTTTAACAAACAATTTTCTTGAGGTATTTTTTTGGCATTGTAAACAGTTACAGATTACAGAAATATGCAAACATCAACGAAAAACCAACACTTCAACCAAACCAGAATGCACATACCCGCTCCTCTCCCACAGACACTACCCACCTATTTATCCCTCCTACCCTACTCTAACCTCCCCCCTCCCTCTCCCCCCCTGCTGACGTTCACTCTCCTGCGAAGAAGTCGATGAATGGTTGCCAGCTTCGGGCGAACCCCAATAACCCCAAAAATCAGGGCGAACTTGATTTTTTTCAATACCCAGAAAACTTGGCATGTCCGAAAGCCATAGTTCGGTCTTCGGGGGTTTTGAGTCCCTCCATGCCAGCAGTATTCGCCGCCGGGCTATCAGGGAAGCAAAGGCCAGAACATCAGCCTCTTTCTCCCCCTGGACTCCCGGGTCTTCCGAAACCCCGAAAATAGCCACCTCTGAACTCATCACCACCCTTGTTTTCAGCACCCGGGACATGACCTCCGCAAATCCCTCCCAGTACCCCCTCAGCTTAGGGCATGCCCAAGACATGTGAACGTGGTTCGCTGTTCCTCCCACGCATCTAGTGTATTTGTCCTCTACCCCAAAGAATTTGCTAATCCGAGCCACCGTCATGTGGGCCCGGTGAACGACCTTAAACTGAATCAGGCTGAGCCTGGCACATGTTGCGATTGAGTTTACCCTACTCAGCGTTTCCGTCCATACCCCGTCCTCCATCTCCCCGCCGAGTTCCTCCTCTCATTTGAGTTTCAGTTCCTCCGCCTGGGACTCTTCTCCCTTCATGAACACCTTGTAAATATCCGAGACTCTACCCTCTCCTCCTTCTCCTCTAGAGACTATTCTGTCCTGGATCCCTATTGGCGGGAGGCGTGGGAAGGATGGGACCTGTCTGCGTACAAAGTCCCGCACCTGTAAGTACCTAAAGTCATTTCCCCTTTCCAGCCCAGCTTTCTCCTCCAACTCCCTCAAACTCGCAAAGTTCCCCTCCAGGAACATATCGCCCACCCACCCCACCCCCGCCCGCCGCCATGTTCGAAACCCTCCATCCATGTTCCCGGGGGCGAATCGATGGTTATCACAAATTGGAGCCCAGACTGATCCACCCACCTCCCCTGCATGCTTTCTCCACTGGCCCCAAATCCGCAGGGCCGCCCCCACTACCGGGCTGGTGGAGTACCTGGCCGACGCAAGCGGTAGGGGAGCCGTGACCAGGGCTGCCAAACTGGTGCCCCTGCACGAAGCCGCCTCCACCCGCTTCCAGATAGACGCCGTACCCACCATCCACTTCCTTACCATGGCTATGTTAGCCGTCCAGTGGTAATTGATCAGATTCGGCAATGCCAGTCCCCCCTCGCTGCGGATCCTTTCAAGCATCGCCTTCCTCACCCGCGGGGATTTTCCCGCCCAGACAAAGCTCATGATGATTTTGCCGGTCCTTTTGAAGAAGGACCGTGGGATAAAGATCAGGAGGCACTGGAAGATGAACAGGAATCTAGGGGAGGATTGTCATCTTTACCGTCTGCACCCTCCCCGCAAGTGACAGCGGGAGTGCATCCCATCTCTGAAACTCCCTCTTCATTTGTTCCACCACTCTAGTCAAATTTAACTTATGTAACCTGCCCCAGTCTCGTGCCACCTGTATCCCCAAGTACCGGAAACTTTCCTCCACCAGCCTAAATGGCAGCTCCTTCAGCCTATTCCCCTGGCCCCTTGCCTGCACCACAAACATCTCACTCTTGGCCATATTTAATTTGTACCCTGAGAACCGGCCAAACTTCGTGCATGTTTCCAGTATATTTTCCATTCCGGCCAGTGGGTCCGACACGTAAAGGAGCAGGTCATCCGCACAGAGAGAGACCCTGTGATTAGGTAATCCTGAAACAACTTTGTTAGTTAACCGTTGAAATGTGGCTGGTGTGTTTTTCATGCCAAATGGCATAACTTTGAATTGGTATATACCATCTGGAGTCACAAAAGCTGAAATCTCCTTCGCCCTTTTGGATAAAGGTATCTGCCAGTAACCTTTGAGTCAATCCAATTTGGAAATAAAACCTGATTGTCCCACTTTCTCAATGCAATCCTCCAAACGTGGGATAGGATAAGAGTCCGTTCTTGTAACTGCATTAACCTTTCAATAGTCCACATACAACCGTTGGGCACTGTCCGGTTTTGGTACCATCACTCTGGGTGGGATCCATTGGCTGCAACCCACTTCACTTATGCCATTTTAAAGCATACTTTCAATCTCTTTGTTAACCTGTGACAATTTTAAAGGGTTAAGTCTATATGGATGTTGTTTAATTGGAACAGCATTTCCCACATCTACATCATGTGTAGCCATTTTAGTGCTTCCCAACTTATCTCCACAAACTTGCCCATGTGATATCAATAACTCTTTCAGGTCAGTCCATCTTTCCTCTGGAAGGTAACTCAACAATTTCAAGAACATCCTCATTTTCCAATTTAATTTGAGAAATGTCAAATTCACAGTCATCTGGATTTGGTTCGTCACCTTGAGTTAAAATCATTAAAACCTCCTCCTTTTGCTCTCCTTCCCTTTCAAAGTACCTTTTAAGCATATTAAGCAAGTGACAGCGGGAGTGCATCCCATCTCCGAAACTCCCTCTTCATTTGTTCCACCACACTTGTCAAATGTAACTTATGTAACCTGCCCCAGTCTCGTGCCACCTGTATCCCCAAGTACCGGACACTTTCCTCCACCAGCCTAAATGGCAGCTCCTTCAGTCTATTCTCCTGGCCCCTTGCCTGCACCACAAACATCTCACTCTTGGCCATATTTAATTTGTACCCTGAAAACAGGCCGAACTTCCTCAATGTTTCCAGTATATTTTCCATCCCGGCCAGTGGGTCCGACACGTAAAGGAGCAGGTCATCCGCATAGAGAGAGACCCTGTGCTCCACCCCCCTCCCCCCACACACACCTAGTCATTCCCTTCCACCCCTTTGCAGCTCTCAGCACAATCGCCAACGGTCCTATGGCCAGTGCGAACAGCAACGGGGAGAGTGGGCATCCCTGTATGGTCCCGCGATGTAGTCTGAAGTAATCTGACATTATCCTGTTCGTCATTACGCTAGCTTTCGGGGCCTGATACAGTAGTCTGACCCAATTAACCAGTCCCGCCCCGAACCCAAACCGTCCGAGTACCTCCCACAAATAGTCCCACTCCAGCCGGTCGAAGGCCTTCTCAGCGTCCATTGCCACCACTATCTCCATCTCCTTGCCCGTCGGGGACATCATAATTACATTAAGCAATCTTCTCAAGTTGGCTGTCAGCTGCCTGCCTTTCACAAACCCTGTTTGGTCGACCCCAATCACCTCCGGTACGCAGTCCACAATTCTAATCGCCAAGACCTTGGCCAGGAGCTTGGCGTACATATTGATCAGAGAGATTGGCCTGTATGTCCCGGAGGATTCCGGGTCCTTGTCCCGCTTTAATGTCAGCGAGATGGTGGCTTGCGACATCGTCGGAGGTAGGGTCCCTCTGTCCCTTGCCTCATTAAAACCCCTAGTCAGGACCGGTCCCACTATCTCCGAGAACCTTTTGTAAAATCCGACTGGGAATCCATCTGGTCCCGGGGCTTTCCCCGACTGCAAGGCCTTTAGGCCCCCCAGTACCTCCTCCACTCTAGTCGGGGCCCCCAGCCCGTCCAGTAGTCCCCCGCCTACTTTTGGGAAGGTTAGTCCGTCCAGGAACCGTTTCATCTCCCCCGGCTCCTCCGGGGGTTCTGAAGTGTAAAGCTTACTATAAAAGTCCCAAAATACCTTATTCAGTCCTGACGGGTCCTCCACTCTGCTCCCCTTCCCGTCCACCACTCTACTCATTTCTCTGGCCGCCTCCCTCTTCCTGAGTTGCTGTGCTAGCAATCTGCTGGCCTTCTCCACATGCTCATACGCTACTCCCCTTGCCTTCCTAAGTTGTTCCACGGCCCTACTCGTGGCTAGCACCCCCAGTTCCACCTGCAGTCTCTGTCTTTCCCTGAGTAGGTCCTCCCCCGGGGACCCCGCATGCTCCTCGTCTATCCGGTGAATCTCCTTAACCAATCTATCCATTTCTGCTCTGTCCTCCCTATCCCTGTGAGCCCGAATTGAGATCAGCTCCCCCCTCATTACTGCCTTCAGTGCCTCCCACAGGGTCAACCTCCCCCGTATCGTTCACCTGCAAGTAATTTTGCATACACTACCGCAGTCTCTCACATATCCCCTCCTCCGACAACAATCCTACGTCTAACCTCCATTGCGGGCATTGATAATTCGCCCCACCGGCCTGCAGGTCTACCCAATGTGGAGCATGGTCCAAAATAGTGATTGCCGTGTATTCCGTATTCTTTACCTCCCCTACACAGTCCCTGCTCAAGATAAAGAAATCAATCCTAGAGTATACTTTATGAACATGCGAGTAGAACGAGTAGCCCCTTCCCGTCGGCTGTCTGGCTCTCCATGGGTCCACTGCCCCCAGTTGCTCCATGAACCGCTCCATGGACCCAGGAAGTGTAGAAGATTGTAGTTTAGTCGGGCAGCATGGTCGGCACGGGCTTGGAGGGCCGAAGGGCCTGTTCCTGTGCTGTACATTTCTTTGTTCTTTGTTTGTTCTTTGAACTCTTTCAGCTCCCTTGCCATTGCTGGGAGCCTACCAGTTCTGGGACATGGCCGGTCTAGCCCCGGGTCGAGGACCATATTAAAGTTCCCCCCCCCCCCCCCTAACATCAACTTGCGTGAGTCTAGGCCTGGGACCTTCCCCAGCACTCTTTTAATAAAGTCAGCGTCGCCCCAGTTCGGAGCATATATGTTCACCAGCACCTCTCTCCTCCCCTCCAGCTTGTCCCTTACCATAAGGAATCTGCCCCCACCGTCTGCGATTACGCCCTCCGCCTCAAATTGAACCCGCTTATTGATCATAATTGCAACCCCCCTGGACTTAGAGTCCAAGTCCGAGTGGAAGACCTGGCTGATCCAGCCCTTCCACCCCCTCCCCCCTTTCCCCCACGCCGGTCAGCCAGAACCTTTCTTGGGCCCGCCCTCGGCCCATGCGCCACGCCGCTCTTGGCTCACCTCTTGGCCGCCTCCACCCCCGATCTCTCCATTACCTACTTCAGACCCCTCCAACGTCAGCAGAATAACTTTTCACCCTCCCCCCCCCCCCCTCTCCCCCCCAGCAACATCTCCCGATAGCCCCACCCCTGCCATCTACTGGCTGTATCCACCCCCCCCCCCCCACCTGACTCCCTTGACTAGCCAATCTGCTAGCCCGGTGACTCATCGCTCTGGCGCCCCCTTGTCTCACTCCCATTGTTTCCCCGACCTCATCTCCCCACTCAGCAACACACCATCCCCCACTCCGACCCACTGGAGCAGTCTCACTAAAATGGGACAAGATGGAAACATCAAACAGCACCGTGAGGCTGCTCCAGGTACATACAGTTCCAGCTGTGTACACAGATAAGTGTTAACCCACGTCCCTTTCTGAGCATTAATAAAATAGCAACACAGTAACACAGTACCCGTATATCACCCACCCGAAACAAATATAAAAACCATAGACATAAAAAAACAACCAACATCTTTAATCCCCATTGCTTACCGGCCACCTTTATGTTACAATGAAGGCTCCAGCACACCCAGAGAACACGACGAAAGGTACCAGCAACAGCAGAAAAAAAAGAAAAAAAAAGAGCATATGAGAGGGGGATCCCCTCCCCCACGCACCCCCCGTAGGCAAAAGCTGCCCAAAAATACAACACATGGCACCTTTAAAGCAGTAAACAGTCGACCGTCAGTCCAGGCACAGTAGGCATCCCACCAAACGATAACTCTCGGACCCTAGCTTGCATCCGTGAGTCCTTTTTTCAGGACCAGCTCTTGATCCCTCGTGAAGTCCATCGCTTCTTCGGGCTCGGAGAAGTAGTGGTCTTGGCCCTGATGCGTGACCCAAAGACGGGCCGGGAAGAGCAGACCAAACTTCACGTGCTTTTTAAATAACACCTCCTTAACTTATTTAAAGGCTGCTCGACGCCTGGTCACCTCCTGGCTTAGGTCCTGATAAATGCGAAGGACACTGTTATTCCACGTGCTGCTCTTAGCGCTCTTTGCCCACTGCAGCACCCGCTCCTTCTCTACAAACTTGTGGAACCTGATCACCATCGGACGGGGGGAACCCCCGGACGCATCTGCCTCACCTGTACTCTATGTACCCCCTCCAGCTCCGTCGGTCGCGGAGAGGTGTCAGCCCCCATCAGCTGCATCAACAGGTCAGCCACAAACGCTGTGGCATCTGCTCCCTCAGCCCCCTCCGGGAGGCCGATGATCCTCAGATTTTGTCTGCGGGCTCTATTTTCCAGCTCCTCTACTCTGTCCAGCAGTCTTCTCTGTCTCTACTTCAACCCATTGACTTCTAGCGCAGCAATCATCTGCGCGTCCACCTGCTCCTCCAACCCCTCCCCCAGCTCCTTAACTTTGTCGTCCTGGGCATCCAATCTCTGGTTCAGCTGATCCACTGCCTTCTGAAGTGGGTCCAAGTTATCCCGCTTCAACGATCAAAACTGCTTTTTATCACCTGCAGCATGTTTTCCAGCGCTTGCTGGATCGCCGGGTCCGAGGGCCATAGGCCCGCCATCTTTGTTCCCGGGTCAGCTTCCCCTGCACCTTGCCTTTGTCCCTTCCTCTCCCGTTTTCGCTGCTTTCTGCTTGTTGCTCTCTTTGGTTGGCTCTGAATATGGCGGTCAATGTGGGCGCTTTCCTTAATTCTAATTATGTTTGCTCTAGAGTGGCCAGTTATGTTGATACCGCCACAAGGTTCAAAACCAAATACTGTTCAAAGACTCGATACACCAGTTAGTTAGTTCAAAGTCAAATGCTTATTTATTTACACACACAGTTAAATATACTCATGCACGAAACTCTACAGACTAAACTATCACTACTGCTAAAGCCTATCCTTAGCTTTGGGCGCCCACTCAGTCAGAGGAACAATGGCTGTTGTTCGGTTCTGAATCTGCTGGGGTCGAACTGGTACGGGGGAACAGCTAAGGTCGTCTGTCTGGTAACGTGCGTTGACCTTGGACTCTCTTGCTTCTGGTGCAGCTGGTGGGCGGGTCTATCCTCGGTGAGAGCCGGGTCCAAGAGAGCGATTCTCTCTTGGGGGCTCCTTCTTATACCCAAAGGGGCTTCGCGTTCCTTTGGGCGGGCCTTGAACTTGGCCACAATCAATTGGGCCGTTTCTTGATCATTCCTATTGATTTCATCCAATAAAGGGATAGGTGCCCTGATGGCTGGGCGTTTCCTAGGTGGCCGTTGGCCTGCTTTGTTTCGGTCTCCTCTGGCGCCGGGGTGTCTGCCTTAGTATCGGTTCCTCAAATGTTACTCTTTTGTTCCCGGAGATGGGCCATTAGTATGCTAATGGGCCTACAGTTTTGGTCTTGTCTGGGAGCTGCGGCTCCAATATACAGACAAGCTCTGAACCTGCTTGTTTTCTTAGCATTGTCCATTTTCCCTGCAATCTTTGCAAAGTGTCCATTTTGTAATCAGGAAGTGGCCATCCCAGATGGCTACACCCCCTCCTTGTGATCCTCAACGCGAAGCGTGAAGGATCACATTACCGCGTCGTCTTTGTTTTCTGACCAAGCTGGGCACCCATAAGCACTTCACAGGCTCTACACTGCTCTGTCCTATGAATTGCAACTTTACCAAAGTAATTTTATATACATACGTCATTATAATATTCTACGAGGCGCTATTACATTCAGGCATGCATTACAAAATAAAAAACTGGAACCTCTAACTATCCTCAATAAACTATCCTCACTTAAACAATCAAAAATAATCTACAACATTTTAAACTGTACAAATAGCAGCAACACAAGTCTCTCTGGCTTGGCAGTCATGTACAGAGGTTTACATTTCTTTATTAAACGAACAAAACACACACAAAAAAACCGGATGCCCTTTAATTCATTTAAAGGGGTTGGGGGGGGGGGGACGTCCGCGCGCAACTGGAGGGATCACGCTAAGATCCAGGTGTACAACATGAAGGTTGTCTTCATCTTTCCTTTTGTCGGTCTACTTCTTTTTCTTCCTCTGGGGTTCCTGACGTTCCGGAGTTCTGTGGACACAAGCATAATATCTGTTATTATCTTGCTTAAGGTCTCGTATGTCTGCCTGTCCTTTGTTGCCAATTACCCATTATAATTGGTCACCATCTGTGACTCCCTCATTTTTTTAAAAAACCGAATATTTGGACAAGACACCCAAGAAAAATACTGACACAGTGTGAGCCGTCTCGCAGCCTGTGCGATTAACCATCCTAGTGTTTGAGGATGTAAATAGCATACAGAAGCAACCTCAGGGTAGCCCGAAACAAACAAAAGAATTTTGAATGTAATGAGCCAAAATGGAGTGCGTATGGGCTGCAGCGGTTAAGAATGGGTGGAATCCCCGGGTAGGACGGTGACCAGTGCCGTTTGTGCTCTACCCGAGCATAGCTGACCAGAGGGGGGAACCGTACTGCTTTTGGGGTCTGGGGTCGGGACCTGTAATGTTCACTAAGCCAGCTATCTTGCCACAGTCGTACTTGTGCTGTGCAAATGCTGCTTTGTGTTGCTGCAGGACTTCCCTAACCTGTTTGTCCTGACTAATGGCTCAAGGGTCGAACCAGAAGTCTCCTACTGCGCTGATTCTGTTTGCATACTCTCCAACTGTGAGCGTGGCGGGGACTCGTGCTGCCTTTGCCATTCTCCATACACATTTATTTACTGGATCAAATGAGAGGTTGTGGGAGCTCATAAAGTCGATTCCTCGGATGTGTTCAGCTGTCTGGGGTAGATCGACCAAAACTACGGGGTGTTTAGTCGTAATGTTCCCTATTTGTATCGCTACAGATGCTGTGATGTGTCCTTGTTGTAAATGACCTGTAAAGCCGCTGAGTGTGATGGTGTCTGTTGTGGGCCACGTGTTTCGTTGAAGCATCGTGGAGGAATTGAGCATGGTGCGGTACCCTCCTGTGTCCCAAAGAAATTCTACGGGGTGTCCCCGGACTTTGCCTGCTACTACCGATCTACCGGACTTGTCCCAAAGGGTGTCGCAGACCCAAGTTGGGGAGCCCGAACACCGTCAGTCGGTGCCGTTCATGTCTGTGTTCGCTGAATGGCGCCAACACTGTGGATTGGCTGTACCCTATTCTTATTTAGGGTGCCTGTCTGTTGGTTTCTCTGCTGCTTTTGGGGCGCATTGCACTCTCGTGCATAGTGTCCTAATTGTCCACAATTGTAGCATTCCTGGGATTTAGGCAGCGGTGGGCTGTTCCCGCCGTCATTTACCCATGCGGGTTCTGGTGCGTCCTAACTGGATGCATGTCTGCCTGCTCTTCCTCTGGTTTTGCAAATGCAGTTTGCCTTGGACGGATTGTTCCCAAGCGCAGGACAATCTTTTCAAAACCCATTTCTCGTTGTGGGCCTCGTCTGAGGGGTTGTAATTTGCGCAAGCTCTCTGTCGTGCCTCTGTCGTATGAGAGACTAGGATTCGAGTCCATTTGGCCATATTATCCGCGGACAAATGGGCGCGGGCTAACTCTCCAAATACTGCTGTGAAATTTATCCACAAGCGTCCAGCAAACACTGTGGGGTGCTCTGTCTTCTTTGCCGCCACTTGTTTAGGCTTCTATGGGGTCTCCTCTGTTATAGCCGATCGCATCCAGGATCACTGTGCGCATTTCTTGGAGTGTGCCTCCTCCTACATTGTGGGTCGGGAAGGGCTGCCACGACTGAAAGGTCGAGGCTTAAAACTGTGAGTTTCACTTGTTCCTTTTCGTTCAGGCCATACATGGTAGCCTGCTGTTCAACTCTAGCGAAAAACTGGTGGGGGTCTGATGTGGGAAGGAACGGTGTAATTTTTCCACACGCGTCCTGTAATTGGGTCACGGTTAACGGGGTTGTATATAGGAAATCTGCGTTTCCTTCTGCTGCGGCCCTGCGGTGTCTGGTTACAGGGTTCAAGGGGGGGGGGGGGGCTGTTCTGCCTGTTCAGTCGGGGGTTGGGGCGCTTTCTTTTTTTGTGTTTTTTCTTGCGTGCATGTCCCATGTACGTATCTGTGGGTAGTCTCATTTAACTCCTGCCAATCGGGGACGTTTTCCTGGTCTAACTGGGGTCCAAACATACTTTGCAACCCATTCTGGACAGAAAGCAGAGATTGCAATTCTGCAATTCGCTTCTGGCACTTTGCGTGATCTACGGAGCTCTGCCTTTGTTCCATCGTGGAAGTGCGGAGCGCTCGTAGGGCTGCTTTTAAATCATTGACTATTTCTGCAATTGCTCTACCTGTTGCTCGGTTTCTTGTCTTACCAAGACCGCGCGTTGCATGTCCTGGTAGGCCTTGTCGTACTGGGTCTGAAACCTACTCAAATGGGCGAGACAAGACTGGTGTGCCCCCTTGGCATCATCCACCTCTATGTCCCTCGCTGCTAACTGTTCTCTTAACTCCTTATTCTCCTTCTCAAATTCGCTCCCATCTCCCTCACAATTTCTGTCTCTTTCCTCAATCTCTCTTCGGAGCATCCTAACCACCTCCTCTGTGCCTCGCAATTGTGCCAAGCAGGACACGATTGCCATCAGCTTTTGAGCTTTCCCCAAGCTCTTCTTATGAATCTCTGACAGGTTCTCCCACCAAGTATGTCCTATACTCCCGGGACTTGTTTCGTCATTAGTGCAGAATTCACTCCTTTCCCTTTGAGATATTTCCTGATCTCTTCTTCCCATATGGGACACTGTCCTACTCTACTGGTCGCTGCGACCTCAAATTCCTGGGGGTTCATAAGGCGTTCCATTGCCTTCATTGCCATTTTCTCTCTATCTCTGGGTTCTCCACTGAATTTGGAACAGGGGGTGATAAAGTGGTGATGTAAACACGGGTACGGCTTACGCTATTTTCCGGCCTACAAAACACCCAACAGTTTTACGCAACAAAATCTCTCAGGTTTACCTTATATCCCTGTTAGTACGCATGCATTAACACACTTCCGAATCTCGGAGGTTTGATCAGTATCATTCTCACACTTGTGGTTTTTCTGTTTCCAATTGGATTCCAATTCAAATTTGGGTTCTCTCGGAGTGACTAGGCCACTTCTAGGTCGAGTCCCGTCAGAGGTCGCCAGTAAATGTTGCTCTCTTTGGTTGGCTCTGAATATGGCGGTCAATATGGTCGCCTTCCTTAATTCTAATTACGTTTGCTCTAGAGTCGCCAGGTATCTTTCGATACCGCCACAAAGTTCAAAACCGAATACTGATCAAAGACTCGAAACACCAGTTAGTTAGTTCAAAGTCAATGCTTATTTATTTACACACACAGTTAAATATACTCATGGACAAAAATCTACAAACTAAACTATCACTACTGCTAAAGCCTATCCTTAGCTTTGGGCGCCCACTCAGTCAGAGGAAAAATGGCCATTGTTCGGTTCTGAGGCTGCTGGGGTCGAACTGGTACAGGGGAACAGCTGAGGTTCCCGTAACAGCCTCCCCGAACAGGCGCCGGAATGTGGCGACTAGGGGCTGTTCACAGTAACTTCATTTGAAGCCTACTTGTGACAATAAGCGATTTTCATTTTCATTTCATTTCATCTGTCTGGTAGCGGGCGCTGACCTTGGACTTACTTGCTTCTGGTGCAGTTGGTGGACAGGTATCTCCTCGGTGAGAGCCAGGTCCAAGAGAGCGATTCTCTCTTGGGGGCTCCTTCTTATACCCAAAGGGGCTTTGCGCTCTTTTGGGCGGGCCTTGAACTTGGCCCCAATCAATTGGGCCGTTTCTTGATCATTCCTATTGATTTCATCCAACAAAAGGGGTGGGTGCCCTGATGGCTGGGCGTGTCCTAGGTGGCCGTTGGCCTGCTTTGTTTTGTCAGCATTGTCCATTTTCCCTGCAATCTTTGCAAAGTGTCCATTTTGTAATCGGGAAGTGGCCACCCCAGATGGTTACACAGGGTTCGAGGCCCGTAGGTCCACCATCTTTGCTCCCGGGTCAGCTTCCCTTGCACCTTGCCTTTGTCCCTTCCTCTCCCATTTTCACTGCTTTCTGCTCTCCCGCAGTTCCACGCTGTAGCGCACAATGACTTACGAGAGAGACGAGTAGAGATGAAGTCGATGAGGCTTTATTAAGCGAGACTTGTCCCCAGCAGTTCAGCAACAGAATGGAGCAGCGGGGAGAAGCTCGGGTTCTTATACTCAGCCTTCAGGGCAGAGTCAGGAGTCAACAGCCAACCAGGACCCGGGATCTGTCAACCAATAGCATCACGGCTTCACAGTCCCACATGACCCCTAATACATACTACCACATTCACCCCTTGTTAAAAATGAACCCGGCGGGGTGGTGGTTCGCATGGTGGTAGGGGTTTACAAGGCTGGTCCTGGGAGGAAAACTTTGGGCATGTCATTACAGTTTTAGCCCTACACTGGGCTATGTACAAGGTTTGTGAAACTATTTACAATATTAGTAAGAGAAAATTTTTTTTGTTACAGTCCAACAACATTCTTGGTGTCACGCCGATGCCACGAGTCGAGCGGGCGGTCTGGTCTTCCTCGTCGATCACCTCAGCCCCGGTGGTGGTGCAGGTGCTTGTTCCGGCGTTGTCGTCTCCGGGAGCGTTTCGGTGTTTGTTCCTGTTTCACTCCTGGGCAGACACGGGAGGAGGACCGATCCTCCCGGGAAGGGGGCGGTCGTGGGGTGCGCCGGTGGCAGGGAGGGGATGATCGGTGTCGGGGGGATGTGTGTGTTGTCGGCGGGCGCCAGGTCTCGCAGGGAGACCGTGTCCTGTCGGCCGTCGGGGTACGCCACGTAGGCGTACTGCGGGTTCGCGTGGAGGAGGTGAACCCTCTCGACCAACGGGTCCGACTTGTCCGACTTTCGCCGTCGGGAAATCCTCATGTTTCCGGAGCAAGCTGGGTCCTGGGGCCGCCAGCCAGGTCGGCAGCGACGTTCCGGAGGAGGACTTCCTGGGGAAGACAAGGAGGCGCTCATGAGGCGTTTGGTTAGTGGTGGTACACAGCAGCGACCGGATGGAGTGGAGAGCGTCCGGGAGGACCTCCTGCCACCGGGATACTGGGAGATCCCTGGACCGTAGGGCCAGTAGGACGGTCTTCCAGACCGTGCCGTTCTCCCTCTCTACTTGCCCGTTCCCCCGGGGGTTGTAGCTGGTCATCCTGCTCGAGGCTATGCCCTTGCTGAGCAGGAACTGGTGCAGCTCGTCACTCATGAAGGAGGACCCCCTGTCGCTATGGATATATGCGGGGCAACCGAACAGTGTGAATATGGTGCCGAGGGCTTTAATGGCTGTGGCCGCTGTCATGTCGGGGCAGGGGATGGTGAAGGGGAAACGGGAGTACTCGTCCACCACGTTCAGGAAGTATGTGTTGCGGTCGGTGGAGGGGAGGGGCCCTTTGAAATCCAGACTGAGGCGTTCAAAGGGGCGGGAAGCCTTGATCAGGTGCACTCTATCCGGCCTGAATAAGTGCGGTTTGCACTCCGCGCAGATGTGGCAGTTCCTGGTGACAGTACGGACCTCCTCCATGGAGTAGGGGAGGTTGCGGGACTTTATAAAATGGTAGAACCGAGTGACCTCCGGGTGGCAGAGGTCCTTGTGGAGGGCTTGGAGACGGTCTATTTGTACGTTGGCACATGTGCCGCGGGATAGGGCATCGGACGGCTCGTTCAGCTTTCCGGGACGGTACAAGATCTCGTAGTTGAAGGTGGAGAGCTCGATCCTCCACCTTAAGATCTTGTCATTTTTAATTTTGCCCCACTGTGCATTATCGAACATGAAGGCTACCGACCGTTGGTCGGTGAGGAGAGTGAATCTCCTGCGGCTGAAGGCCTGGCGAGCCTCTGTCGACAGGGGGAAGGTAGTGGTCTGTATTAGCGGGCGGGCCTTGTCTGCAGACTGGGGGACCCACTGGGCGTAATATGAAAAGAACCCCAGGCAATGTTTCAGGGCTTTGGAGCAGTGGGGGAGGGGAAACTCCATGAGGGGGCGCATGCGTTCGGGGTCGGGGCCTATTATCCCATTGCGCACTACGTATCCCAGGATGGCCAACCGGTTTGTGCTAAAAACGCACTTTTCCTCGTTGTATGTGAGGTTCAAGGCGTTAGCGGTCTGGAGGAATTTTTGGAGGTTGGTGTCGTGGTCCTGCTGATCGTGGCTGCAGATGGTTACGTTGTCGAGATACGGGAACGTGGCCTGCAACCCGTGCTGGTCAACCATTCGGTCCATCTCCCGTTGGAAGACCGAGACCCCGTTCGTGACACCAAATGGGACCCTTAGGAAGTGGTATAGACGCCCGTCTGCCTAGAAGGCTGTGTACTTGCGGTCACCTGGGCGGATGGGGAGCTGGTGGTAGGCGGACTTGAGGTCCACGGTGGAGAAAACCATATACTGGGCAATCCGATTTACCATGTCGGATATGCGGGGGAGAGGGTACGCATCTAGCTGTGTGTACATGTTGATGGTCTGGCTATAGTCTATGACCATCCTTTGCTTTTCCCCGGTCTTTACTACTACCACCTGGGCTCTCCAGGGACTATTGCTGGCCTGGATTATGCCTTCCTTCAGCAACCGCTGGACTTCAGACCGAATAAATATCCGGTCCTGGGCGCTGTACCGTCTGCTCCTAGTGGCGACGGGTTTGCAATCCGGGGTGAGGTTTGCAAACAAGGACGGCGGTTCAACCTTGAGAGTTGCGAGGCTGCAGATAGTGAGTGGGTGTATTGTGCCGCCGAATTGAAATGTTAGGCTCTGCAGGTTACACTGGAAATCTAATCCCAGTAATGTGGGCGCGCAGAGTTGGGGAAGGACGTAGAGCCTGTAGTTTTTAAACTCCCTCCCTTGCACCGTTAGGTTCGCGATGCAGAACCCTTTGATCTCTATGGAGTGGGATCCTGCAGCTAGGGAAATCTTTTGCGTACTTGGATGGATGGTCAGGAAACAGCGTCTTACCGTGTCGGGGTGAATGAAACTTTCGGTGCTCCCGGAGTCGACCAGGCATGATGTCTCGTGTCCGTTGATCAGCACCGTTGTTGTTGTCGTCTGGAGCGTCCGGGGCCATGATTGATCCAGCGTCACCGAAGCCAGTCGTGGTCGTAGTGTCTCGGCGTCTTCTTCGGACCCCGTGGAGCCGTCGATGCTGGGGTCCTTTGTTGTCATCCAAGATGGCGGCGTCCATGAATCGCACGCGGCCGGGGGTGGACAAAATGGCCGCCCCCATGGATCGCACGTGGTCGGGGGTGGACAAAATGGCCGCCCCCATGAATCGCACGTGGCTGGGGAGTCACAAGATGGCGGCGCCCATCCTCCCCTCGTGGTGCCCGGGACCCAAAATGGCAGCGCCCGCGGGTCCCACATGGGGCGCTGGGGGGGTTGGGGAGTGTTTGGGATGCGCTGGGCTCGTTCTTCTCCGGGGTTTGTGGCGACCCCCCGGGACCGGCACACAGTCGCGTAATGGCCCTTCTTGCCGCAGCTTTTGCAAATAGATGCGCGGGCCGGGCAGCGCTGCCGGGGGTGTTCCGCTTGCCCGCAGAAATAGCAGCGGGCCCCCCCCGGGATGATCTGGCGCTTTAACCACGCAAGCCGGTGAGGGAGGGGGGGGGGGTTTGTCGCGATGGGGGTCCACGGAGCCCAAGGGGCTGCCGTGCGGTCGGGGCCATAGGCGCGGGCGTTTTGCGAGGCCACATCTAGGGAAGCTGCAATGGCCCGTGCCTCTGAGAGTCCTAGCGACTCTCTTTCTAAAAGTCTTTGGCGGATTTGGGGAGAGTTCACACCTGCCACAAACGCATCGCGAATTAGCATGTCCGTGTGTTCAATCGCGTTCACCGGCGGGCAGCTGCAGCCCCGTCCCAAAATTAGCAGCGCGGCGTAGAATTCCTCTAACGATTCTCCGGGACTTTGCCGTCTCGTTGCGAGTTGGTAGCGTGCGTAGACCTGGTTCACGGGGCGAACGTAGATGCTCTTCAGTGCTGCGAGCGTCGTCGGGAAATCCTCTGCGTCTTCTATGAGAGGGTAAATTTCCGGGCTTACCCTCGAATGCAGGACCTGCATTTTCTGGTCTTCTGTGATCCGGCCGGGGGCCGTTCGGAGGAAGCCTTCAAAACAAGCTTGCCAGTGTTTAAAAACTGCTGCCGAGTTCGCTGCTTGGGGGCTGATCCGCAGGCATTCCGGGGCGATCCGGAGCTCCATAGTCCTTTAAGCTCGCTTCATAAATTGTAGCGCACAATGACTTACGAGAGAGACGAGTAGAGATGAAGTCGATGAGGCTTTATTAAGCGAGACTTGTCTCCAGCCATTCAGCAACAGAATGGAGCGGCGGGGAGAAGGTCGGGTTCTTATACTCCGGGCGGAGCCAGGAGTCAATAGCCATCCAGGACCCGGGATCTGTCAGCCAATAGCATCACGGCTTCACAGTCCCACATGACCCCTAATACATACTACCACACACGCAGCTCTGCCCGTTCCTCAGCACCTCCGTGGCCGTCTTTCCAGCGCTCCGCAGTCCCGCAAAACCGGGGAACCAGGTCCTCAAATCCCGCCGGAGTGAGAGCTACCAAATCTGCGGCTCACTCACTCATCGCCGCCACCCATGTTGTGCAACTTTTAAATGTTTTCTAGCCAATTCCCCTGCTCTATTTAATCGTTCCCTAAAATTTGACACGTAATAATGTAAGTTCCGATTTCTCACTCACCAATTTTTCCTTAATCAATTTATGTGGTCCTCTTACCTCATGACCAAAAATTAGTTCAAAAGGACTGAATTTGGTTGACTCATTAGGTGCATCCCTAATTGCAAACAGTACGAATGGAATTCCTTTATCCCAATCCTCTGGATAATCTTGACACTAAGCCCTCAACATTGATGCCACCTTTCTAATGCTTCCTGTGATTCTGGATGATACACAGTTGATTTAAATTGTTTTATTCCTAAGCTATCCATGACTTCTTTGAATAACTTTGAGGTAAAATTTGACCTTGATCTGATTGTATTTCTGTGGGTAGTCCATATCGAGTAAAGAATTTAAGTAACTCCTCCACAATCTTTTTAGTTGCAATATTACGTACTGGAATGGCCTCTGGAAACCTAGTATAATCATTATAGTCAAAAGATATTGATTCCCACTTTCGTTTTAGGAAGCGGTCCTACGCAATCAATTAGGACCCTTGTAAAAGGTTCCTCAAATGCTGGAATGGGTATTAAGGGCGCTGGTTTTATCACTGCTTGAGATTTCCCTATCAGTTGACATGTGTGACATGATTGACAAAATTTAACTACATCTTTATGTAGTCCAGACCAATAAAAATGTTTTTGGTATTTTAGCTTGAGTTTTCCTTACTCCCAAATGACCTCCCACTGGTACCTCACGTGCAACTCGCAACACCTCCTTTCTATACCCTGTCGGCAATACTACTTGATGAACTTCTGCCCACTTTTCATCCGCCTGCATATGTAAAGGTCTCCATTTTCTCATCAAGACATCACTTTTACGGTAATAACACTCTGGTATACACTCAGATTCCTCTTCCGTGTATGCTTTCCGATACATCCGGTTTATTTCTACATCTTGCTGTTGTAACTCTGCCAATTTTCCTGAACTAAAAATATCTGCCTCATCCTCCACCTGTTCTTGGTCATTTTCAATGATCTGATCAAAAATTGTTTCTAATAATTGCACTTCAACTTTATCTTCATTCTTTGATTTTTCCTCTAGTCTTAACCTGTGACTTTGCGACCTTGTTACTACACAATCTGGAAAAATCCCAGGATACTCGGCCTTCAACACTTCAGTTGAATGATTTTCCACTGGCTTATCAACTACAGTAGGCATCACTCCCACCTGCCATCCAGCTATATCATTACCCAAGATAAACTATATTTCTGGACAAGTTCGTTTCTCTATTACTTCTAATCCCACTTCACCACTCTTCACTGGACTTTCCAACCTTACCTTATATAATGGAACACTACTCCTCTCACCCTGAATTCCACATATTACCACCTTTTCTGGCAACATTCTTCCTAAACTACATAACTCCTCACCTGTTACCATTAAAGATTGACTAGCTCCCGTATCTCTTAAAATTGTGACTGCTTTACCTGCTCCTCCTGATACACATGAGTAAACTTTCCCCACACAAGTAAATTCTTTAAAGAGATCTGGCACCTTCTTATCAATCACCTCTTGATCAGGCCGTACAATCTTTTTCACCTCCTTCGCTTCATTTGGGCTTTCCTTTACCACTTTAAGAAACCTCACTGTCTTATCCTGTTTTACCACATCAGCCTTCCCACCACCAACACTGTGACTTTACATGGCCTAGTTTATTACAGTGAAAACATTTGAAACTTCTCATGTCTCTTCCACCCTCCTGGATTCCTTTTTTAATCTGAGGCACACTCTCCTTATTATCTCCCATCAGGTCACCTTTGCCTCTCCACTTGAGTATTTCTCATGTCCCTAGTTTCTATCCCTCACAGGCTGAAACTGATGTCAGAAACCAAGCTTTGATTTATGAACTAATTCATAATCATCTGCAATTTCTGCTGCTAACCTCGCAGTTTTAACCCTCAGCTCTTCCACCTGAGTTCTCCCTACATCAGGAATTGAATTTTTAAACTCCTTCAAAAGTATAATTTCTCTGAGAGCTTCATACGTTTGGTCTATTTTCAAAGCCCTTATCCACCAATCAAAATTACACTGTTTGATCCTTTCAAACGCCATGCATGTTTGACCAAATTCTTTCCTTAAATTTCTAAACCTTTGTCTGTAGGCTTCAGGCACTAGTTCATATGCACCTAAGATGGATTTTTTTCACCTCCTCATATGTCCCAGATACCTCCTCCGGTAGTGATGCAAACATTTCACTCGCCCTACCTACCAGCTTTGTTTGAATCAGTAATACCCACATGTCATACAGCCATTTCATTTGTTTAGCTACCTTCTCAAATGAAATGAAAAAGGCTTCTACCTCCTTCTCATCAAACCTTGGCACTGTGTGGACATATTTAAATAGATCCCCACCAAGCCTTCGACTATGACGCTCTTTCTCACTGTCCTCCAACTGTACATTTCCTTTTACATCCACCAATTTTACCTGACTGTCATGTTTCATGGCCATTTTCTGAAGTTCAAACTCTCTCTCTTTACCTTTTTCCCTGATCTGTATCTCCCTTTCTCTTTCTTTTTGTTCTGCTAGGACTATTTTTTTTTGTTTTCCTTTCCTCTCTCTCTTTTTCTTTTTCCTCTTTATCTTTCTTTTTCCTCTATCTCTCTTTCGTATTCAAGCTGCTTTAATTTTTTCTCATGTTCCATTTGTTTAATTTATAACTGAATTTTTGCCATTTCCAATGAGTCAAACTGTATCTCAGGCAATTTTAAATGCTTAGCCACCGCCATAATTACCTCATCTTTTCATATTTTGTCAGGTAATGTTAACTGCAATGTTTTTGCCAACTCTAAAAGCCTGTTTTTAGTCTCTGTCCCCCAAAGACTTCAGAGCCTCTCAAAAAGCCATTATACACTCCCTACTTTAACTGAAATACCACACCTGAAAAACAACCACCATATGCTCACCCTCACTGTCTTTAAATTCACTAAGCCAATCCAATAGATAGACTTTTATCCCGGTCGAGCCCCCAATTTGTTATGGGCCAGGGTTTAGAGAACTCCAAAGTATACCATGGAGATCACCTGACCCACGACTTTGACTAGATTGTGGCATGGGGAGCACACGGCCCACTCTACAGGTGTGGTGCAGCAGAAATTTAAAAGTAATTTATAAAGCAAAACAATGGTTATTCTATGAACTCAGTTAACCTTTTTAGAACATACAATGAACGTCTTAGCACCCATCAATTCAAATACACCCCCCGCCAAAGAATATAACACTCTAAGTAATCCTTAAACGTTCCTTTTAACATCCATAAGAGAAAAATAATTTTTACAGAAGCACATCAGGTTTAAATTCTCTACTGAAAGCAGTTATCACTCTGAATTCACCAAATGATCTAAGATGGTCTTTAGATTGCAGAGAGATCAAAATTACACCTTCTTTGGCTGGCTTCAGCTCCCACACTAAAACGAAACCAAAACGCACAGACACACCCAAGCTTTTCCTCAAAGCGAAACTAAAAAGCAGAGCCAGAGCTCAGCTCCACCCACACTCTGACATCAGTGCAGCCACTTCAGCAGACAAACATTTCTTAAAGTGACATTCCCATGACACTCATCTATTCATGTACTCTCTTTGTCTGCCTTATCCCCTTTTTTGTTCACCTCTGTTCTTTCTATATTTAATTTTGTACAGCCTGTACAGTATTATGAACCTTACAATTGTCATAAGCTTCATTTTGCTGTCTCATTTTGGCCTGCATTTCTTTAGTTGCGCAGGACGATTCAGCTTTGGATTCTTTGCCATCCACCCTCATGAGTAATGTAACTCCTTGTTATGTGAACGGTTTCTGTTCTGAACCCTATGTATAGTTCAACTACTGTTTGGCCTTCAATTTTTGATTCCAATTTACTGGGGTCAGAGCGCTTCCAACTTCTCCAGTTAATTATTTATGCTTGATTGTACTTTGTCCTTTTCCATAACTTTCATAAACCTGATGTTACGGCGAAATGCTCTCCCTTTGGGAGAGACATACTCCAATTCGTTCCCCAGAGCTCCAGTACAGCTTCCTTCCTTATTGGGCCAGGGCATAAAGGAAGTCTTCTTGTCTATATTTCTCCTCTTTGGCCTTTACTATGCCAATCCATATTAGGATAATGGAAGTCCCACATTAATCAATAATGACTAGTATTTGCATCTTTTGGTAATCTGCCTGTATAGTTGCTCCTCTATGCCCTCCTATTATTTGGTGGCCATGGCATACATTCAGTAGCATAGCACTGTATTGTTTCTGAATTATAACCAGAGACATGGGGCAAGATTCCCTGGCCTCCCTGCAGCGTGTTTCTCGACGGTGAGAGGCAGCCCAGACTGGCAGAAGGATCTTCTAGCCTTGTCGCTGTCAATCGGATTTCTCATCAAATCCACCCCATGGCGCCAGAAACCCACGGCGGGGTGCGCCATCGGCGGGACTGGAAGATCCCACCAGTGTGAACATCCGGAAAATCTTGCCCGTTACCTTTGGCCGCTCAGCCACATCAGCCCCATCCAATGCCATAACAGTTTATTGGATCAATACCAGCATCCCCTCGAATTTTCCTTCTCTACCTTTCCTGAATAATCTGCTGCCAGGAAATTTCAAGTTCCCAATCCTCTCTTATTATAAGCCAGGTCTCTGATCTTACCACCACATCACAGTCTGATGTGGCACCTTGTACCTACAGCTCATCTACCTTATTTATCAGGATTTACATGTCTGCAATCCCCAAACCCATCTATTATCGAGAAAAACAGCCACTCTGGAACCTGTCAGGTTCAAGTAAGTAAAACATTTTCATTTGAGCATGCCCGGGAGAACCCCCAAGTCTTCCAAGGGAAACGTCTTGAAATCATATAGTTTCCAAGACCATTTTAGAATTTTTACTTCCAAGTATGACTGCCGGACCATTTGTTAATGACTGCACGATCTTGTTGAATTGCTACTAATAGCTAGAGGATCTTGTTAAGAGTCATTAATGGCTGGGTTATTCTAATACATCCTTGACCTACTGAGTTTATTTGACCTATTCAAATGAAACAACACATAAAGAACATAAGAACATAAGAACTAGGAGCAGGAGTAGGCCATCTGGCCCCTCGAGCCTGCTCCACCATTCAATGAGATCATGGTTGATCTTTTGTGGACTCAGCTCCACCTTCCGGCCCGAACACCATAACGCTTAATCCCTTTATTCTTCAAAAAACGATCTATCTTTATCTTAAAAACATTTAATGAAGGAGCCTCTACTGCTTCACTGGGCAAGGAATTCCATAGGAGCCTCTACTGCTTCACTGGGCAAGGAATTCACAACCCTTTGGGTGAAGAAGTTCCTCCTAAACTCAGTCCTAAATCTACTTCCCCTTATTTTGAGGCTATGTCCCCTAGTTCTGCTTTCACCCGCCAGTGGAAACAACCTTCCCACATCTATCCTATCTATTCCCTTCATAATTTTATATGTTTCTATAAGATCCCCCCTCATTCTTCTAAATTCCAATGAGTACAGTCCCAGTCTACTCAACCTCTCCTTGTAATCCAACCCCTTCAGCTCTGGGATTAACCTAGTGAATCTCCTCTGCACACCCTCCAGTGCCAGTACGTCCTTTCTCAAGTAAGGAGACCAAAACTGAACACAATACTCCAGGTGTGGCCTCACTAACACCTTATACAATTGCAGCATAACCTCCCTAGTCTTAAACTCCATCCCTCTAGCAATGAAGGATAAAATTCCATTTGCCTTCTTAATCACCTGTTGCACCTGTAAACCAACTTTTTGCGACTAATGCACTAGCACACTCAGGTCTCTCTGCACAGCAGCATGTTTTAATATTTTATCATTTAAATAATAATCCCTTTTGCTGTTATTCCTACCAAAATGGATAACCTCACATTTGTATTCCATCTGCCAGACCCTAGCCCATTCACTTGGCCTATCCAAATCCTTCTGCAGACTTCCAGTATCCTCTGCACTTTTTGCTTTACCACTCATCTTAGTGTCGTCTGCAAACTTGGACACATTGCCCTTGGTCCCCAACTCCAAATCATCTGTGTAAATTGTGAACAATTGTGGGCCCAACACTGATCCCTGAGGGACACCACTAGCTACTGATTGCCAACCAGAGAAACACCCATTAATCCCCACTCTTTGCTTTCTATTAATTAACCAATCCTCTATCCATCCTACTACTTTCCCCTTAATGCCATGCATCTTTATCTTATGCAGCAACCTTTTGTGTGGCACCTTGTCAAAGGCTTTCTGGAAATCCAGATATACCACATCCATTGGCTCCCCGTTATCTACTGCACTGGTAATGTCCTCAAAAAATTCCACTAAATTAGTTAGGCACGACCTGCCCTTTATGAACCCATGCTGCGTCTGCCCAATGGGACAATTTCCATCCAGATGCCTCGCTATTTCTTCCTTGATGATAGATTCCAGCATCTTCCCTTCTACCGAAGTTAAGCTCACTGGCCTATAATTACCCGCTTTCTGCCTACCGCCTTTTTTAAACAGTGGTGTCACGTTTGCTAATTTCCAATCCGCCGGGACCACCCCAGAGTCTAGTGAATTTTGGGAAATTATCACTAGTGCATTTGCAATTTCCCTAGCCATCTCTTTTAGCACTGTGGGATGCATTCCATCAGGGCTAGGAGACTTGTCTACTTTTAGCCCCATTAGCTTGCCCATCACTACCTCCTTAGTGATAACAATCCTCTCAAGGTCCTCACCTGTCATAGCCTCATTTCCATCAGTCACTGGCATGTTATTTGTGTCTTCCACTGTGAAGACTGATCCAAAAAATCTGTTCAGTTCCTCAGCCATTTCCTCATCCCCTATTATTAAATCTCCCTTCTCATCCTCTAAAGGACCAATATTTACCTTAGCCACTCTTTTTTGTTTTATATATTTGTAGAAACTTTTACTATCTGTTTTTATATTCTGAGCAAGTTTACTCTCATAATCTATCTTACTCTTCTTTATAGCTTTTTTAGTAGCTTTCTGTCGCCCCGTAAAGATTTCCCAGTCCTCTTTCCTTAGATATCCACGGTCGATTTTCCCTCCTTCTACCATCCTTCCTTTTTGTTGGTATAAACCTTTGCTGAGCACTGTGAAAAATTGCTTGGAAGGTTCTCCACTGTTCCTCAACTGTTTCACCATAAAGTCTTTGCTCCCAGTCTACCGTAGCTAGTTCTTCTCTCATCCCATTGTAATCTCCTTTGTTTAAGCACAAAACACTAGTGTTTGATTTTACCTTCTCACCCTCCATCTGTATTTTAAATTCCACCATATTGTGATCGCTCCTTCCGCGAGGACCCCTAACTATGAGATCATTAATCAATCCTGTCTCATTACACAGGACCAGATCTAGGACCGCTTGTTCCCTCGTAGGTTCCATTACATACTGTTCTAGGAAACTATCGCGGACACATTCTATAAACTCCTCCTCAAGGCTGCCTTGACCGACCTGGTTAAACCAATCGACATGTAGATTAGAATCCCCATGATATCTGCTGTACCATTTCTACATGCATCAGTTATTTCTTTGTTTATTGCCTGCCCCACCATAATGTTACTATTTGGTGGCCTATGGACTACTCCTATCAGTGACTTTTTTGCCTTACTATTCCTGATTTCCACCCAAATGGATTCAACCTGATCCTCCATAGCACCGATGTCATCCCTTACTATTGCCCGGATGTCATCCTTAATTAACAGAGCTACAGCACCTCCCTTACCATCGACTCTGTCCTTCCGAATAGTTTGATACCCTTGGATATTTAACTCCCAGTCATGACCATCGTTTTACCATGTTTCAGTAGTGGCCACTAAATCATAGTAAGTCTCGATGATTTGCGCCATCAACTCATTTACCTTATTCCGAATACTACGGGCATTCAGGTAAAGTACACTTATGTTGTTTTTTTTACCTCTGTTCTGAATCTCAGATATTACCTGATCTTTTGGCTTGAACCCCTCCATCCTGTCTGGAATTGAATTCCCTTTAGTGTTTGAACAGGCTGTGGACAGTTCCAGAATGTCAAGTATCCCATCAAGAAGGTTGGTGATAAGAAGATTGCAGGGGGTAACCTATTGACAAAGCCAGAAAGTTGTCGAAACTCATCGGGAATGGAGGAGATGGACCCAGCTTTGTCTAGGGCTGCTCATCACGGTGGAAACTCTGACTGAGGTGATGATACAGGAATTTGAAAAACAGTTTGCGAAGCATTTTGAGGAGCAGGGCAGAGTGATGCTGGAAACCCCTGAAGCAGTCAATTGAGGAGGCACTTGGCCCGATCCAGAAGAAGCTGGAGAAAACCTCGGAGGCGGTGAAAGAGCATGGAGAGGTGCATGGGTGTGGAGGCAGCCTTGTTGCAGCATGGGGATTGCATCACCTCGTTGGAAGCTGAGATGTTGCCCGTGGAGGAGAGGGACAAGATTCTGAGGGCAAAGGTGGATGACTTGGAGAACAGGTTGAGGAGACAGAACCTCAGAATCGTGGGGTTGCCGGAGGGGGTGTAGGGCCCGAAGCCGACTGAGTACTTTTCTCAGATGTTTGCCAAGCTTTTGGGGGGGGTTTGTCCACTTCCAGAGTTGGGCCGGGCCCACCGAGTACTCAGGCGGAAGCCTCGGATGAATAAGCCACCGTAGGCGGTGATTATTGGATTCCACAGCTTCCAGGAGAAGGAGCGGTTTCTACAATGGGCCAAAGTGAATCGGGGCTAACAATGGGAAGGAAGCATTATCAGGGATATACCAAGGTGTTGGAGCGTAGTTGGCGAAGAGGAATGTGGCTTTTAATAAGGCAAAGTTAGCGCTCTTCAGAAGTGGAGTCAGGTTTTGAGTGGTACACCCGGCGAGGCTGAGAATGACTTTTCGATCGGAGGGTCATTTTTTCAATACTTCGGAAGAGGCAGAAGCTTTTGTTCAAGGACCACGGAGTTGGACTTGATTAAATGGATTTGATTGGCACTTTAATGGAAACGATTGGGAGGGGTTTGTTTGAGAGGTGTTCCAGTTTGTGTCTGTTGGATGTTTGGGATTGAGGGGGCTTCGGTTGTTGGTGGGTAGTGATCAGCACAATGGAATGGGGAATATATGGTCAACTGGGCGAGCTTAAGTAGGTTTTGATTGCTCATCCATAGCCAGAGGTATTATTTTTCTTTGTTCTTTGAGCATGTATCCTGGGTTGGGGGGTTACCTTTGCTAGCAGTAAAGTTTCAGCTAGGGAATGGGAGTGAGGTAGGGGGTGAGGCTGCGGCTTGTTGGACTTGCTTGAGCAAGGCCCAGCTTATTTGTTTGGGGGGGGGAGTTGGGGGGCCGGGGGTGGGGGGGGGGAGGGGGGGGGGAGGAGGGAGTTGTTTTTCTCCAAAGCTTTTTCCAGGGTTCTGGGAGGAGGGAGATCTCTTTGGGATTAAGGGCTTGGAAGTGTGTCGTCCTAAGGGTGGGATTGGTGGCTTTCTAGGGTAGATCTTGGCCTGAGGCCGGGCAGAGGTGGCGGCCTTTATCTTTTATCTTTGGGAATTGGTCACAGTCAGTGGGTCGGCGGGCGGAGGGAGGTGGTCGAGAGTTGATTATTTTTTCTTCAAAGGATGGGATTTGGAAATGGCATTTTGTTTATATGGATTTGTTTAGTTTGTGTTTTATAAAATGAAAAGTTTAATAAAAATATATATTTTTAAATTAATATATATTGTGTATATGTTTTAATACCAATCCTAACGGTCCCATTTCACCATCCTACCTGCTTCTGTCTGATCCCTCCTATTTCTGAACTATGCTATACGTTAGTGCTATTCGCTGCCCTCAGTCCTCTGCACTCCTGGGTTCTCCTCTCGAACAGCCGGATGCCCATCCCGAAATATCTCAAGACTGTTATTTTGTTGATTCTTGTTCCTTCTGACGCCCCCTTTCAGCTCCTCCCCCCCCCCCCCCCCCATTCATGAGCCCCCCAACCTTCCGGAAGCCCCTTCATACCTGCCCTTCACCACCCTACCCATCCTCGTCCCTTCTTTCCTGAGAATGGTACTCCTCAGGCCCAGGGTCTTGGCAGGGCCACGCTGGCACCCGAGCACAATGGCGTTGTCATCCTGGCAGTGCCGTGACACCTGGTCCACATTTGTGTGGACCAATACTAATCGGCGCCTGTGTGACCTCTCACTGGGGAGCCGGTTAGATCACAGGAGGCCGTTTGAGAGGGGATCCTTCCCATTAATGGGACGGAGATTGACCTTAATTAGTGATTTATTGGTTTCTTGCCACATCGCAGTGGGATCTGGATCTCGCCAATGGGATCGGGCCGGTTAGTTCGGAAACCAATCGCCGCCCAGCACAGTTCCTGATTTCAGCTTCTCCCCGTGATCTAACCGGCTCACGGGGATTCGTGCCTGTCGCGACTTGGCCGTTAAATTGTGCCCAGAGACACTCAATTGTTTTTCCTGGTTTTATATAATGAAGTTGCGTGGATTTCCTCCGGGTGCTCTGGCTTCCTCCCACAGTCCAAAAATGTGTGGGTTAGGTGGATTGGCCATGTTAAATTGTCCTTTAATGCCCAAAGGTTAAGTGGGTTATGGGGTTACCGGGATAGGTAGGGGAATGGGTAATGGCCTCCTTCTGCACTTGCGGGATTTTATGAAGTAAACCAGCCGCCCTCTGGCTCTGCTTTATTGTGACTGACGCTCCCTATAAATACACCCAGTGCCCAGCTCAGGCTCCCAGTAGCCGATCCCTGACCATCTCTCAGGATGACTGTCCTTTTCCCAGAGAGTCTGGGGGGGATCCGGGCCGCTCTGTCCGACCAGACCTGGATCCTTCTCCTGACTTTCCTGCTCCTGCTGGCTTGGTAAGTGTCTGATTGATTTCTTTCTGCCTTTCCCGCCTCGAGCGATGGGAGAAAATAGTCCCAAAGCTGAACTCAGTTCAGTGTTTGGCTGAGGAAAGTTCCCAGCGTTTGTGTTTGTTTGTAACTGTTGGGGGCTCCTCAGTCTCTGCCCCCCCCCGCCCCCTGCAATCCCCACAGAGCGGAGCTGGGAGCTGAGCCGGGGGCGGTGCTGGAGAATCGCTGCTGATTCCGGGACATTTCCGCCTCCTCCTGCCCCCTGACCGCGGATCCCAACAAATCCGCCTGATGGGGGAGGGTCTCTGAGTTTATGCAGGGGTTTCCCAGGATGGAGGTCCATCGCAGTGGAATTTTCAGAGGAAGTAAGAGTTAATGTTAATGGGATTGGGGGGGGGGGGAAGAATTGTCAACACTGCAGATTCACATCGGTTCCCCGGAGACAGACCCGTTCACGTGAAACTTTGCATAAAATGTTAATCTGGGTATAAAAAACTAACCGAATGTAGAAAATGTACAGAAAATGAATGTATCATTGACAGCTTTTTGGTGGAGTGGGGGATTGAACCACGAAAGGTATTTTCATGCATAACCTTTCCTAACAAGAGTTGTTGCAGAAAATGTCAAGTAATTCCTGGAGGGTTTAAGTAACCGCTTTGCAAATCGCTTTTTATTGGCTTGGATGGTATGAGGTTTGAAGAGGACCTTTTAAACATCGGAGATTTTCTGCGACACTTTTCTTTGTCAAGACTTCATCACGCTTATCAGCATTTACTCCAGAAGTTCCGGGGCTCTCACTTAGAAAAAAGTTGATGTTACATCTTATTGGACACCTTTTACAGTCCCCAGGCCATTGATATCCTCCATAATTGTACGGGGGGGGGGGGGGGGGAATATGAGATGTAGCAATAGCCGCAGCAGGAGGGCGAGGTGAACTTCTTGACAGCCCCGCCACCCCTTCATTTCTTGCCACTTTGTCTCATCCTCTCTCATTTTTGTTCCATAGAATCCCTACAGTACAGAAAGAGGCCATTTGGTCCATCGAGTCTGCACCAACCCTCCAAAAGAGCATCTTACCTGGTCCCACTCCCCTGTAACCCCACCTAAATTTTATATCTTAGGACACAAGGGGCGACATTCTCCGACCCCCTGCCGGGTCGGAGAATCGCCGGGGGTTGGCGTGAATCCCGCCCCCGCCGGTTGCCGAAGTCTCGGGCACCGGACATTCGGCGGGGGCGGGAATTGCGCCGCGCCGGTTGGCGGGCCCCCCCGCTCGATTCTCCGGCCCGGATGGGCCGAAGTCCCGCCGCTAAAATGCCTGTCCCGCCGGCGTAAATTAAATCACCTACCTTACCGGCGGGACAAGGCGGCGTGGGCGGCCTCCGGGGTCCTGGGCGGGGCGCGGGGCGATCTGACCCCGGGGGGTGCCCCCACGGTGGCCTGGCCCGCGATCGGGGCCCACCGATCCGCGGACGGGCCTGTGCCGTGGGGGCACTCTTTCCCTTCCGCCTCCGCCACGGTCTACACCATGGCGGAGGCGGAAGGGACTCCCTCCACTGCGCATGCGTGGGAAACTGCGGCCGCTGACGCTCCCGCGCATGCGCCGCCCGGAGATGTCATTTCCGCACCAGCTGGTGGGGCACCAAAGGCCGTTTCCGCCAGCTGGCGGGGCGGAAATTCGTCCGGCGTCGGCCTAGCCCCTCAATGTTGGGGCTCGGCCCCCAAAGATGCGGAGCATTCCGCACCTTTGGGGCGGCGCGATGCCCGTCTGGCGCCGTTTTGGGTGCCAGTCGGCGGACATCGCGCCGTTTTGGGAGAATTTCGCCCTAAGGGTCAATTTAGCACAGCCAATCCTGCACGTCTTTGGACTGTGGGAGGAAACCGAAGCACCCGGAGGAAACCCACGCAGACACGGGGAGAAAGTACAGACTGCACACAAGCCGTAATCGAACCTGGGTCACTGGCGCTGTGAGGCCGCAGTGCTGACCATTGTGCATATTAAAGCAGCAAATGACCCTGAGCGAATTGCCTCAAATATTATGGAATGCATAGAAAATTGATCAATGGCAAAACGGCGAACAATGGCCAATAAGCTTTACCCAATAGGAGGAAGAAAGCCAGTGAAATTCCTCCATATTGTCTTGCCTGTCTGTCAATTGTTGTTATGCTTTGCCAATCAGCAGAGGGCGGAGTGCGGAAAATACAATTTCTGATATAACAGAAAAAGCTTTAACATGTACTTTTAAAATTCTGGAAGCCTCACTCCCACCTCCTTTCCTCCCTCTGACCCCATTCTCTGGGATGATCTGCCTTTTGGCCTTCCTCTCCTCTTCTGATTGGCCTCAGCGTAATCTTCAAGAACAGTGTTGTGTTATGTAATTTGGAATAACACAAGCTGCCACTTGATGCAGTTTTGAGTAAAAGACGCTCCAGACTTTGAAGTGAGTTCAATGTGTTTTATTGAACTATTAGCACAGTTCTCAATGAGTTCGACTCTCTGCTAATCTAAATGTAGTAACTCAGTCTAACTGAACCAGCCTTGCTCTAAGCCACGTGTGGGGTGTGATGCTGAGGATACACCCTGTCTCACTCTGTTGGTCTGTGGAAAGAGGCAGGGTGTGAGTGCCTCATCCCTTTTATAGTGAGATACCACCCCTGAGTGTCCTGACTGCTCATTGGCCGTGTCCTATTCTATGTGTTCATTAGCTGCATGTTTGCATATCATGACAAACAGTATCAGCCTTGTGCACCCTGCAGTTCTTTCATCCCAGTATTAACATTTACCAGCCCGTGCCAGGATTATGTTCTGCACAATTATTTGAACAGCGAGTTTCTCCCATCCAGTTTCTTATCAGTCACGCACTGCCCTGACTAGTGATTTGGAGTTTGTTATCCATATTGCATAATCTTGTCTTTCTGTTAGCTCAGATTTTTCTGCAAAAGTAATACTGGTGACGAACATTGTAAGTGAAGGGGGTGAGGGGCTGATGCACTAAGCGTCAAGAACCACAAAGACATGTGAGACTTTAACTAAGGCTTTAATACACTACATAGGAAGCTTACCCGACACAGACGACCCCAGACAAAATGGGTCCGGTCTCAGAAGTTGGGTCTTATACTTAACTCCCGGGGGAGTGGCTAAGGCGGAGCTCTCCGTGGCCAGGTCAGGTTACATACAGGTGACCGAACCTCTACAGAGCTACAGTACAATACACAGTACCATACACAGGATTACAGGGCCACGTTACACACAACTATTATATAACTATGTACAATGCTAGGGAAGTGCAGTGGTATATCACCACAGGGGCTCCAGGCTGTTTTGTAAAAAAATGTTATATAGGTTTCATGACTTTACAAATACGAGGCGCACAGGGCAGGATATTTCCCGCAGACTCCTGAACTCTGTGGTCAGACTCAAATGTGAGGAACAGAGGCCTGCAGTGAGGGAACAGTCGCTCACCTGTGATCTTTCCACAAAGTGACAAAGTAATGGCCACAAAGCGGACCCGCTGACCAGTTAAGGATAGTGGGCAGACTAAACTGCAAGGCCAATCAGAGGCCTTCAAGCATGAAAGGCACAGCAGCTTGCAATGGAAGACAAGTAAGGGAAGGGGTGATTCAAAATGGAGGTGCCCTTTCTGCAATCTTTACAAGTTTGAAGTTAAATGCCTCTTGCAGCTAGTCTGTCACTGTGGTAAGAGGACATTCTATGGGGTGGGTGGGAGGGGATGGAGAATAGCTCCTCTATGCAGTGGCACACACAGGCAACCTCCCTGGAGTGCAGGGCCCACCTCTTGGCAGTTAAAATTACTCCTGTTGCCTTTGGGATCTGGGAAACCAAATGGAACGATCATGGTTGAACTGCTTAAGTTGCTAGTAATGGGTGTGTTTGTGTGTGTGGTTCATAGAATCCTACAGAGCAGAAGGAGGCGATTCAGACCATCGCATCTGCATTGATCCTCTGAAAGAGCACTGCACACTGGTCCACTCCCTTGCCCTATCGCTGTAACCTAACCTACATTTCCCTGGACACGAAGGGGCAATTTATCATGGCCAATCCACCTAACCTGCACATCTTTGGACTGTGGGAGAAAACTGGAGAACCTGGAGGAAACCCGGTTTGTGTGTGACAAGACGCCAGGGAACTGGCCCACAGGCCAGCAGTGTGGCAAACCTGTTGTTGGATTGGGTTTCAGACCAGCACAATGTACGCATTTGAACTTGCATTGTAATTAATGCTGCTCTCTTGATGAGACCATCACGTTCGCTGTCTGTGGTCCACTACACAACAGGGTTTGAGTTTATTGTAACCAAATTTACAATATCCATGAATTGTATAATGTCCTTCCAGGCCTGACCGTTGCTGTGTTTCTTTTTTTATTCAGGAAATTTTCAATTTATATACAAAACACAACATTCCATCCAACATTATACATGTCTCATTATAAACACCCCCTTCACCATATCCCCTCCACCTGTCCCGCTTTATAACTGTAATATAAAACAAGCCGCCTCCACCCCGCCCGCTGACGTTTACCAACACTTAAAGAAAGAGATGAACACCCTCCACCTCGAGTGGAACCCCTCCTCCGAATCCCTAATGGCAAACTTTATCTTCTCCAAATGTAAAATTCCAACAGAACACTCGCCCTCTTGTTAAGTACCGCAGCCCCCCTCGTCTTTGACTCCAACCCCGAATGGAACACTTGTCCCATCCACTCTTTCCGCAATTTCCTTTGGTCCTTAACCCTTAAGTGAGTCTCCTGAAAGAAGACCACGTCTGCCTTCAGACTTTATAAATAGGTGAACACCTGAGATCTTTTAATCGGTCCAATCAATCCCCTCACATTCCATGAGGTTGGGGGAGATTTCCAGAGTAGCACGTCCCCTCCTCCAGGCACCCTAATCAACCAAACCTTAATCCCAAGATGGCCACCGCCACTCCCTCCAACCAATGACTCCCTAAAGAAATTTTCAATGTCAGCAAACCCCCCTCTCTCGATCCCAAACAAAGAAACCCCACCGCCCCAGGCTCGCTATCCTAACCCAAACTTAAAAACAAAGAAAACAGAAAAACAACTCCCCCTCCTCCCAAAATAGCCAGCCATGGCTTTCCCCCCACTTCACTTCCGTGAACCAGCATTTCTACCAAACCCCCACCTGAGGCTCAACACAAACTTTATATAGGAAAAGATTCACATTCCCACCCCCCGTCACACCCTTTAATCTTGCACCTCCAAACTCCTTCATCCCCACGTCACCTCTCCCACCCACTGCACTCCCCACCAAAACCACCAAATGCATTAACTCTCCCAATGCGTACACCCCACATGCAGGGGGGCAGCTATTACAAAACTATGAAACTATACATTTACAGCACAAAGTGAACTGAAAACAACAGCAAACAAAGCCTCTCGCCCCTGAGTACAATGCCACAGCTCAACCGTGCAGGTGAACCCACACACAATCCTCAAATGTCTCCCAGTCATGGTCCTTTATAAAGTTTCTTGCCTCCTCCTGTGTATCAAAATTAGTGTTCACTTCCCTCCATGCATGACCCACAGACGAGCCGAGTACATCATGCCAAATCACACCTTGGCCTTGTTGAACCCGGCCTTCCTCCCTCTTAGCCAGCTCAACTCCCAAGTTCTGATAGATACGGATTTTATGGCCTTCTCACCTACATTCATGGGTCTCCTTTGCCCACCTCAGAATCTTTTCCTTGTCCAAATACCTATGGAGCCACACAATAATCGTCCGTAGCGGTTTCTCAGCTCGCAGCTTCTTCCTCAACAACCGATGGACCTGGTCCACTTCAGGAGGACAGTCAAAGACCCCCTCCATCCACCAACTGCTCGAACACCTTGGCCACATATTCCATTGTTCCTGTCCCCTCAATGCCTTTGGACAACCCCACAATCCTCAAGTTCTGCCTCCTTGAGTGGTTCTCCAGATCGTGGACCTTAGCCTTCAGCATAATTTTCCCCCCGACATCACCAACATTTCTGCCTCCAAAGAGACAATCCGATCCTCCTGGTCGGCAACCCTCTCCTTTACCTTCTGGATCGACACATTCTGCGTCTCCAGCTATTGGTCCACCCTCTCCAGGCAGCCCGAATTGGCTTTGCCACTCTTGCCAAGTCCTCAGTGACTGCCAGCCTTTGTTTTTTAAATTCAGCGAAAGGAACTCAACCAACTGCCCCGACGACCACTGTGTGGGCAACGGTGCCGCTGGTCCCCCCCCCCGCCATCTTTTCCCTTCGTACGCCATGTGTGTCCTGCGGGTCCAAAGAATGCCCCTTGCTCAACTCTTCAACATCACCCAGCAGAGGAGAAATCCTAGTTCTTCAATATTATCACTTTTCCACCTGTACCACCCCCTGGCAAGGAGGGGCAAAGAACCAGTCCTCAGGCAGGAACCATCTCATGTGCGACCACTCACTCCATGGCCACCAACGGAGGTCCCGGTGCTGGGTTTCTGTTGAATCTCGAAATACCGAACCTTGTTTGAAGATGTCCAATATTAGATGACAACATCTGTTGGACATAAGATTGGTGTTTGAATGAGATTTCATTTTCATGAAACTGGAAGGTATATTTGATTTAGTTCACAGTTTGGTTCTTTCTAAGATTGTAACCATTTCAATTTAATTTGCAGGTACAGTGTTTTACCCTATGGGTTATTTAAACGGATTGGAGTTCCAGGCCCAAGGCCACTGCCATTCATTGGAACAATACACCATTACAGAAAGGTATGTTTGTTTTACGTTTGTCCACACTGTCAATAACTCCAATTAGAACATCGCCTGTTATGAAATCATTCTGCTATATCCCTGTTTCTTCCTTTAACCAAGAGCTGATGAGACCTCTCCAAAGTTCCTGCTAATGTTTGGGTGACTAGGAGACTGTGGGCCGAGCAGGGCAGATCAGGTGCTGATTGACTGGCTCTCCATTTAGTGAACCAGCCAAAAGCTGGAGAAACTCTTCCCGAGGACAATCTCACTGAGTGTTTGCAGAGCCAGATAGAATCCGTATCCCTGTAATTGGCAGTGCCAGTGCTTCACTGAACTGGCTCAATAAGACCCCGCCCCCCCACCCCCGTGCACTGGGATGCCACCTTCAGGCACCTACAGTTCCCGGACAACTCCAGTCAATCTCGGACAAGAGGCCTGAGCAGACATTTTAAACCAGCTTCATTGGCCACTTGTGGGCTGGTAGACCTGCTGCCACCCATCCTGCTTTGGGGGGAAATGGTCTGGGGTGAGATATTGCTGGGGAACCAGCACGCTGGTCAGATGTTGTGAAATTCTGCAGCCAACCCCCCTCTCCAAGCTCCCTCCCAATGGGGCCGAAAACTTCAGTCTCTAATATCCCCCCACACACAGTAAAAGAAAATATTGTTTTGCCTTTTTTGATTATGTGAATACTTTTGCTAATGGTTTTATTTTCTTCCTGGCCAGGGTATGTTTGGGTTTGATACGGAATGCTACAAGAAGTATGGAAAGATGTGGGGGTGAGTGCATTTGATCAGCCAGTAATGGGTATGAATGCGTGGATTTTTATCCATTTCAAAAATCCATTTTATGCATTTTACTCCAGTAATGTAATGTGTAGTTTAAGATGTTTAAAGGCACATATCATTCCAAGCAGTATTGACGCTGATGCAATTATTGCACTTCTAAGGATGCTACATTTACATTGAGCGACATTGTTGGTCTGAGTACCTTCACTTTTATCATTGTACTGAAAAGAATGCCACATTGGGCGGCACGATAGCATAGTGGTTAGCACAGTAGCTTAACAGCTCCAGGGTCCCAGGTTTGATTTCCGCCTTAGGTCACTGTCTGTGCGGAGTCTGCATGTTCTCTCCGTGTCTGCGTGGGTTTCCTCCAGGCGGTGTGCAGGTTCGGTGGATTGGCCATGTTAAATTGCCCTTAGTGTCCAAAAAGGTTGGGTGGGGTTACTGGGTTACGGGGATAGGGTGGAGGTGTGCGCTTAGGGAGGGTTCTCTTTCGAGGGGCCGGTGCAGACTCGATGGGCCGAATGGCCTCCTTCTGCACTGTAGATGCTATGATTTGTATTTGAGTGCTGCATTTTTCAGGGGTATTCAAACTGAATACATTTGGTTCTTTTGCATGCGATGGAACTGAGAAAGTGTCTCCAATGCTGTATTCACACTGAGCCTGAAATTCTCTCTGTTTCGGTTTAGACATGGGTGGAGCGCTTCTCCATTCAATTCACTGGAAAAATGGGGTAAAGCCCCAATCCACTAGGAATCGACCCATTTTCACTGTTGCAAGGCAATTCTGGCAGTGGCTTGGAGATTTGACTGGATATCTGTGCTCCTTACAGCAAGGGAATGTCTGTGGGAGAACGTCCTAGTCTATACCAGGAATTCCATCCATTGAAAACTGGCAAGAGTTTACCTCCAGAACACATCCCAATAGTTTCAAAAACATAATTGATCCTGGAGGTGGTTTCTGTCAGGTTGAGAGCTTTGAAATCCTCATTTTTCTTTTGGTCCAGGATGGGCTTCAGAGGTGAGTGTAAATAAGTGGGGGCCACAAGGGTTGGGTCAATTGTTGAAGGATTTTAAGGAGGCTGCTTGTCTCCATTTTATTTTTACGCCTTTTTATTTATGACCCTTTTCTTGTGGCTGTGACCTGGTCTTGAACTATTCCAGCGCTCTCCTGGCCATTTCTTACTAACCCCCACTTCTCACCACCATTTCTCCAATCCTATCGCCTTTCTCCTCCAACCTGTTGTCCACTGTGGCTAAGTGCCACAGGCTGACTATTAGGTAACCTGTTAAACAGGTTCACTTTCAGAAGAGAAAACTGGCAACAGGAAATTTGCATGGTGTCTGAGAAATCTGTGCTTCCAGGTTTTATGTCCGGAGTACTCTCAACAAAATTGGGACTGGGGTTTCTCTGGCTTGTTGATGGGTGAGTCAGGTGGTCGCTGTTGAAGTTTCTCTGTAAGCAGTGGGGGTGTACTACAACTGTGCAAATACCCCGAAGAACTTTAGCAGTTAGCAAACGTGCAGTCTGGCTCATCAAACCAGGGCCGACAAGATGGAAATTTAACCCGTATGAATGCAATTTTGACTTTTCACTGAACAAAATTTATGGATTATAAATTGGTTTGTGAGGAGCTGAAGCAAGAGCGTACTCTCTCATCTAAGCTTAAAAATGAAAGTGCTGGAAATGTGCAGCAGATCTGGTCGCATCTGCGGAGCGAGGAAGTCAATGTTTCGTGTCAAATATGACTCCTTTTCAGAGTTCCATAAGAAAAGTCCTATTCGTATCGATGTTACGTTGTTTCTCTCTCCTCCAGAGCTGTTGAGTATTTCCAGGTTTTCGTTTCGGACTTCCAGCACCCAGTATTTCAGTGAACTTGCTCATCTTCTTTCTGGTGTTAAGTTCCCAGGCAGCAGCTGAAATGCTAAGATGAAGCAAGGCTGTTTCCCATCTGGTTGGTAGTGCAAGTATAGCCTGGATTATTATACTAAAATCAGAGACATTCAATATTTCCTTTTCCTACATGCTCCTGTGATATCATTGTGATAGAGACCTGGCCATCAAGGACACCCAACATGGGTGCGGTTGGTGTTTGCTCCGCCACTACCCCCATTCAGACCCCACACTATACCTTATCGAAGAACCAGTTACACTTTCTAATAATTCTGTTGTTTCCTTTAGGATTTATGATGGGCGGCTGCCCATTCTCGCCATCCTGGATACTGACTTGATGAAAACCATCTTCATAAAAGAGTGTTACCCTTTGTTCACCAATAGGCGGGTAAGTATTTGCTTACATTACACTGAGGCTTATTTGCTCTCATTGGTTCCTCACCTGGAGTATTGTGCAGTTTCTGTCCCTTTATTTGAGGAAAGATGTCGTGGCATTGAGGCAGTTTAGAGTAGGTTCGCTAGATTGATTACAGAGGTGAGAGGTTGTCTTATGAAGAGAAATTGAGCAGTTTTTCCTATATTCTCTAGTTTTGAAGAATGAGGGGAGATCAAATTGAGGCATATGAGATGATAAAAAGTTTGGATAAAGTAGACATGGAGCGGATGCTCCCTCTTGTGGGGCATTCTAGAATGAGGGGTCATAACCTCTGGTTAAGGGGTAACAAATTTAAATTAGACACGAGGAGAAAAAACATCTCCCGAAGACTCGCGAATCTGTGGAATTTGTTACCCCAGAGGGCGGTGGAGTAAATTGAAGGAGGAGTTAGACAGATATTTAATTGGTAATGGGTTGAAGGGATATGGAGAACGGGTAGGACGGTGAAGTTGAGACCATGATGAGATCAGCCATGATCGTATTGAGTGGTGAAGCAAGCTCGAGAGGCTAAATTGCCTACTCCTGCGCCTGGTTCTTGCGTTCTAAGAAAGAACTATTCTGTCTGATTGCACCTTCCAGCTCTTGGTCTGTAGCCCTGTACCTAACAGCACAAATCTGGTGTTCTTGATTAATAAGGGGATCAGGGGTGATGGGGAGAAGGCAGGGGAATGGAGATGAGGAACGTAACATCCATGTTCGAATGGCGAAGCAGACTCGATGGGCCGAATAGCCTAATTCTGCTCCTACATCTTATGGGCTTATTAGATTTTCTTGTTTGCGTAATAGGCCCTTGTTTTGGCTTTCTGAATATTTAAGCATTTCAGCTCGAATATAATTTGGTTCCCATCTTTTCTCCATGATCTTCCAGTGCTTTACGACAGAGATGAGTCTTGCCAAACAAAATTCCTCAAGTGTGGGGGAGAAGAGTATGTTTGATGGGATGACCTATAATGCCGATGCTGTGATCTCTGGATTCAACTAAATTCTCACTGGTTGCTTGTCCCAGTTTGGACTAGCCCATGTTGTTGAGGTAGAATAGAAGGTGTATCACATCCAAGAATTATCTGACTTGTCTGGAACTTGCACCCCTCACCTTTGGAACTCGTAATTGTCTTGAAATCTGGCAGGATTTCCACAGCCTGATTTTTGTGAGGCACAGGAGAGAGATTTTTTAAAAAATATATATTTTTATTAAAGTTTTCGAAAACAATTTTTCCCCCTTACAAATAAACAAAAATGGTAACATGATAACTGATAGATAACATTGTTAAAATAAAATAGTGAACTAACAAAATAACACGCAATAGTGCTCCCCCACCCCGCCCCCCCCTCACTCCATCTAGAACACAAACAATTTACCCCCCCCCCCCCCCCCTTCCCTCCCCCCCCCCCACCCCCTCTGGGCTGCTGCTGCTGGCTATCTATTTTCCCCCTAACGTTCCGCTAGATAGTCGAGGAACGGTTGCCACCGCCTGGTGAACCCTTGGGCCAATCCTCTCAGCGCAAACTTCATCCGCTCCAGTATTATGAACCCCGCCATATCGTTTATCCAGGCCTCCACGCCGGGGGGTTTTGCTTCATTCCACATGAGTAAAATCCTACGCCGGGCTACTAGGGACGCAAAGGCCACAATATCGGCCTCTTTCGCCTCCTGCACTCCCGGCTCATCCGCTACCCCAAATATAGCTAACCCCCAGCTTGGCTTGACCCGAACCTTCACCACCTTCGAGATCACTCCCGCCACTCCCCTCCAATACCCCTCCAGTGCCGGACACGACCAAAACATATGTGTGTGGTTCGCCGGGCTTCCCCCGCATCTCCCGCATTTGTCTTCCACTCCGAAGAACCTGCTCAACCTCGCTCCCGTTATGTGTGCTCTATGTAGCACCTTAAATTGGACCAGGCTAAGCCTGGCACTCGAGGAAGAGGAATTTACCCTACTTAGGGCATCAGCCCACAAACCCTCCTCAATCTCCTCCCCGAGCTCTTCTTCCCATTTTCCCTTCAGTTCGTCTACCAGCTCCTCCCCCTCTTCTCTCATCTCCCAGTATATTTCGGACACTTTGCCCTCCCCGACCCACATCCCCGAAAGCACCCTGTCCTGGATCCCTTGTGTCGGGAGCAGCGGAAATTCCCTCACCTGTTGTCTCATGAACGCTCTCACCTGCATATACCTAAAGATATTCCCCGGGGGCAGCTCATACTTTTCCTCTAGCGCTCCCAAGCTCGCAAACGTCCCATCTATAAATAAGTCTCCCACTCTCCTAATTCCTGCCCGGTGCCAGCTCTGGAACCCTCCGTCCAACCTCCCTGGGGCAAACCTATGGTTGTTCCTGAGGAGAGAGATTTATTAACAATAAAAATACAATATCCTGTATGATCTGTGAATAACCCTGATCACTGATATGTTTATGGAATTCTGGGTTAGACTGTTCCTTTATCAGAAGGGGAAACCGCTTCTGAAATGACCGTTAGAATTCCCAACCCACTGGGGGCAGAGGGTTTGAAATGTGTAGTTTCAATAATAACAATGAAAAGAATAGAATCAAAACGTTTGGCATTTAGTTTCTTCACTTACTGTGTTGTGAATCTTGAAATTCTGTGGAATTATGAATGTTATAGTGTTAAGTAAACTCAAGGAAGAGATTGATGATTTTTGGTAATGAAGGCATATGAGGATATTGTGGGAAAGTGGCATTGAGGTTGACTGACCTCCAGCTGCTCCTGCTCCTTGTGGCCTGTGTCATGGCTCATCATTATTGTGGTGTTGGGTGCTCTGGTGCACAGGTGAGCCAACACAGTTGTATGTGGTACAACTCTATTTTATTTTAACTCTGATAATACAGTTCGTTCTGGATACTCTGCACGTGCTGTCTCCCTGAGTGTTTCGTGTAGCAGGTCTGTCCTGGTCCTCCTCTCCAGCTAATACTGACCACCGGGTGTCGTGTTTGTGCTTTTATATCTTTCTGTCATTGGTTGTGGTGTTGTGTGTTCTGATTTGTCTGTTGGTGTGTCTATCATGATGTGTGTGTTTGAATATCATGACAATTATCTCAACTCCATTTATCTGCTTTGCCTCCATAATCCTCTGATAGTTAAGAAGATATCAATCACAGTCTTGTAACTGTCCAGCCTCCCCAGTTTCTTTTAGGGGATCAAATTCTATGTTTCAACTGTGGCTTCAGGAGTGACTCTTGGGTAGTTCAGTGGGGTGAGGAAAATGCACCTCTGCTTCTCTTGGCTTCCCAAACCTTTTCCTGGTGTGACCCCATTTTGATGCATTTTCAGAATTAGTCCTGAAATGGGGATTAGACCACTTCCATTGTAGGCAATGACACCAGAGACGCCCGAGGATTTGGATTGCCCAACAATGCAAAGTGTGCATTGCAAGGATTTCCATCATTTTTTAATGTCGAAAACCACACTGTGAACTTGCCACATCTTCCCCTTGGCCTGTGCCTCCGAAAAGACACAGTGGGATCTGTAAAGTTTCTGGGTTGTGTAGGATTAATGACTGCAACTTAAAAAGAGGTTACTGCTTTCCTTCCTTGCTGGGGCCCCTCCCCAATGAGGTTGAGTCCCACCCCCAGTGGCCTTCTTAAACTCCTGACTGATGCTCTGCTCACCCCTTGGCTCTCAGTCGGATGGCCAAGCCTTGACCTTCGATGACTGCATGTGCTCCTGGCTGCTGCTGGCTATCTGGCCGAGCAGCCACTGTTCTTTTTGATTGGTCGCCTGCCAGCCCTCCTCAGCCCTGGAGGCCAAGAGTCACCCCGCTGCTCCCCCAGTGCCTCCTCCTTCTCGCCTCGATGAAGGCTTTGCAGGTTCGCACCTGATGTTAGATCGACGACCTCACTTTTGTCTCAGGCTGCCTGACAGACTGAATGCCTGAAACCTGGCTGCTGCTTTGCATCTTTACTCAATGAAAGTTCAGAAACTGCACAGCAATTCAGGAGATCCGTGTCTGAACTGCTCTAAGTCTCCACCACCTCTCAATGTCTGGCAAACTGCTTCCCCACTCTAAAGGGTAGTCCACTAATCAGAGCCCGGTGTTCTGTATTGCTTGCTGATAGGCTCATTCGAATCAGAAAATTTAGAGCTACCAAGGCTCTGATTGGGGTTCCCACCACAAGCCACCTCTCCATATGAGGCCCCCCTCTTGGCTGCAGCGCTGTGTGTTTCATTGAAAGTTCACCTCTGGCCATAGACAAAATTATGGAATTTCTGACATGCGAAGACCAGGCATAGAGTTCATTCTCATTCTGGGCATTGCACGTTTCCGTGTCAGTGGGCAAATGCAAAAGTCACTGGTCTTCCATTCTGGATGCAGACTGCTCCGAGTCCATGCTGGGAGGCATCTTCTGATAAAGCGTACAGGTGCTCGCACATCAAATTATTGTAACACCGGAGGGGCTGACAGCAGATCCTTGCGTTTGTTGAATGCCGCATTGTGGCGCTCCTGCCAACACCATTCGACATCTTGGTGGAGAAGAGTTACCCCACTGCATCAGGGAATGAACTTTTACAGATAATTTGGCATACTGAGGAAACGCTGCAGGGCATGCTTATTCTCCAGAGTGGACATTTGCCATATAGCCGTTGTCTTATCCAGTTCTGGCTTCACACCATCGATGGTAAGCAGGTATCCGATATAGCGGACCTGGCTGAATCTGCATTTAGCATGATTGAGCTTCAATTATATGGTGCTGATTCTGTTGAGGACCAAGTGCGGACCTGCATCATGTTGTTACATTGTATGACCCCAGACCAGGATGTCATCAATAATAATTTCACCGTTGCTCTGCAAAGAGCTCTTCCATAGACCTTTGGAAGATCGCACTGCCAGTAGAGATCCATAGGGCACACGGCGGACCCTGTATCTTCCCACTGGAGACTTTTAACATAGTGAACTTTGAAGATTCTTTATCCATTGGGCTTTGCCAAAATCCACACTATGAATCTAGGATGCTGAAAACCTTAGCACCGGACACGTCACCAAGACCTGTTCAACCGTCATCGTAGTTTGGTGGGAACTCAGAAGTGTGTTATTTAGGTGAACTAGGTAGATGCAGACTGTGCCATCTCTCTTTACTGTAGTTACCATCGTAAAAACTCACTCTGTGGCCTATTCCTCTGAGGGCAATGTCATCAGTCTTGCCATTCTATCCAATTTGTCAACTACATTCTGTTTCATGGCAAGGGAGCACACAGTGGATGTTTATTGAGTCACCCAGCCTCATAATAATAATAATAATAATCACAGACATGGGGGATGCATGGTAGCACAGTTGCTTCACAGCTCCAGAGTCCCAGGTTCGATTCCCGGCTTGGGTCACTGTCTGTGCGGAGTCTGCACGTTCTCCCTGTGTCTGCGTGGGTTTCCCCTGGGTGCTCCGGTTTCCTCCCACAGTCCAAAGATGTACAGGTTAGGTGGATTGGCCACGCTAAATTGCCCTTCATGTCCAAAAAGGTTAGGTAGGGTTACTGGGATAGGGTGGAGGTGTGGGGTGTTCTTTCCAGGAGTCGGTGCAGACTCGATGGGCTGAATGGCCGAGCACACTGGGCTAAATCGCTGGCTTTGAAAGCAGACCACGGCAGGCCAGCAGCACGGTTCAATTCCCGTACCAGCCTCCCCGATCAGGCGCCAGAATGTGGCGACTAGGGGCTTTTCACAGTAACTTCATTTGAAGCCGACTTGTGACAATAAGCGATTTTCATTTCATTTCTGCACTGCAAATGCTATGTCTATGTCTAACGTGGGGCTTGGTGCTGTAGGGTGTGTACATCCAGCCCAAGGTGGATTGGCCCCAGTGCAATGCTGTCCAGGAGCTCCAACAGCGGTTTTGTGCCCTGGTTGACTATGTGGAACTGGAACTTACCCTGTGGGCAGTGCAGGGTGCGTGTGGTACACCACGTGCAATGAGATTTACTTTGATGGAATCTAGTGCAGCACAGGGTTCGATTTCTTTTCCTGCAGAAGCGGCTTTGACAATACATTGCCCTTCGCGGTAGAATGCTTTGCGGTTCAATGCTCTGGCTGTTTTGCTTTACCCTCCAGCTCATTCACTTCGTTCATGTTCTGAAACTTGGAGGGATAGCCGGCTGCAACGTGACTTGTGGTATTGACAAATTGCTGTGGCTTTGACCTGCAACACTTGGCAATGTGATTCCATTTGTCACTGACATTGCAACGCTTATTAAATCTGAAGCATGAGCTTTTTTGTGGGTGCTGGTTTCTGTAGTTCCATTGGGGTGTGTTCTGTACCGAGGGAACTTAGTTTTTCTCTTTACTTCCTTGGGGCTCCTCACAGACTGCTCGTTTAGCATGCAGATGCTAATGGTGAATTGGAACGTGGGGTTTTCTATGTCTATGTTGCTATGTTCCTTTATGTAGCAACTACTTGCGCATCTTATTGCTGTGTATGAGTTTATTGCTGAGAGTACCGAATATGCACGTTTTTGCCAGAATTTTCAATGTTGAGACAAATGATTGTACTTGTTCATCGAGTTTCTGGTTAGCTGGTTTCTGGTGCTTAAAACGTGTCTGTCCATGAAGACATTTCTATGGGTGCGCATATCTGTCCAAATTTTTTTAATAGTACCTTGGTCTTCCTTCCCTTGGAAGACAAAGGATTCAGATTTTCCGACTGTGTTTGGACCTGCTTGGTTCAATAGTGTGTTGATCGGAGAGACCAGCACAGCAGTATACATGCTATTCCTTTTTGAATTTTGTCCAATTGTCGCCAATTGTTCTCATCAAAGGTAAGCGGGTCGATGTGCCAAATCCTTGTGCCATCCTGGCTCGCCCCTGATGCCATGTAAAATTGCTGGGTTGTGCAAGAATGATGACAAAGGACGACAACTTAAATAGTCTACTATAAAATCTTCAGCAGCTCTTATACACCATGCCTGTAGCTACATTGGTGAGATCACCCGTGTTACTCTCACGTCACTTCCTGTGTGCAGGTCATGGCAATATATACATGAATACACATTCAACAAGATCCATTTGTTTCCCCTTGTCTGCGCAGTCTGAGCATAGTCTGTGTAGTTTTGAAATCAACTAATTAACTAATGTGGCATTGAACCTGATAACGTAATATAAAAAACAAAGTCTGAAGCCTTTCTAACTTTTTCTGTAGAAATTGGGCCTGAATGGGCCACTGGCTGAATCCATCCTGATTGTTGAAGATGACCATTGGAAGAGAATCCGAAGTGTGCTTTCACCAACCTTCACCAGCGGGAGGCTGAAAGAGGTAACAGAGCCCCATCCCACTCCCCAATAGGTCGAATCCTTTCTCTGTGTTTATACCTGTGATATGTAAGATTGGTTTCATAGACAAGTGTGTTAAATCATCCAATAATGAAGGTGAGTGTAGGTGCTGATGCACTAGAATACAAGAAGTCAAAACTAAGATGTTGAAAGCAACCTGTTAACATCTACAAAATTGCAAGGTGATCAGTCTCCATCCTGCCTTCATTTGAGTGTGTGCCTCCCTTCAACTGTGGCCTAACAGCCATCTGCTTTCTGCTTTCCTACCTCATCTGAGATAACACAGGACCTGACTCTCCTGGCCTCTATAATAGCATCCTATAAAGCATAAGGTGACATGAATGCCTCCTATTTAAAATGTTGCAAGGGCAGATTTGACTAGATGCAGTTTCAATCTTCAGCTGCTCAATTGTTATAGATACCATGGGCGAGATTCTCCGACCCCCCGCCAGGTCGGAGAATCGCCGGGGGCTGGCGTGAATCCCGCCCCCGCCGGTTGACGAAGTCTCCGGCACCGGAGATTCTCGCATGGGCCGAAGTCCCGCCGCTAAAATGCCTGTCCCGCCGGCGTGGATTAAACCACCTACCTTTCCGGCGGGACAAGGCGGCGCAGGCGGGCTCCGGGGTCCTGGGGGGGTCGCGGGGCGATCTGGCCCCGGGGGGTGTCCCCACGGTGGCCTGGCCCGCGATCGGGGCCCACCGATCCGCGGGCGGGCCTGTGCCGTGGGGGCACTCTTTCCCTTCCGCCTCCGCCACGGTCTCCACCATGGCGGAGGCAGAAGAGACTCCCTCCACTGCGCATGCGCGGGAATGCCGTGAGCGGCCGCTGACGCTCCCGCGCATGCGTCGCCCAGAGATGTCATTTCCGCGCCAGCTGGTGGGGCACCAAAGGCCTTTTTTGCCAGCTGGCGGGACGGAAATTCGTCCGCGCCGACCTAGCCCCTTAAGGTTGGGGCTCGGCCCCCAAAGATGCGGAGCATTCCGCACCTTTGGGGCGGCGCGATGCCCGTCTGATTTGCGCCGTTTTGGGCGCCAGTCGGCGGACATCGCGCCGTTTCCGGAGAATTTCGCCCCATGTTTTGAAGAAAAGCCTTTATTAGAAAATGAAACATTCAAAAGTCGTTCCCTTGCATATAGTGTACCGTGGCCGTAAGTTTCATATGTGGCATCTAGATAATCTGTGTTTGTCTATCAGTTTCAGCAGATCCTATGGTCTTATTACTGTTGCCAATTTTTCCTATAGTAGGTTTAAGATACTTTACAGAGGAATACTTAAATAAAACAATCAGCAGCTAAATCTTTGTTGGGAGATGTACTTGAAATATTGGCCTATAAGACGGTCCGCAAAAAAACATTTGAAGGCAGAAAGTTCCAGATTGTGGGGCTGAGGTGACTAAAAGATCTTAACATGTGGGTGAAGGGAGAGTGGGAGTGAGGATAGACAGAAGGCCAGAGTTGACCCATAGGAAGACTTTAAGGCAAACCAAGGCAGAAAAGTAGTTGGGGTGAAGCTGAGGACTGATTTGAAGGCGAAGATATGATTTTGGGTTTTGATTTAATATGTTGGGAGATGCAGCCAATGTCAATTAACAAGACCAGGGAATGGGTGCGGGACTGGGCACAAGATGGGATTGAGTGTTTAAGGAGTGTGCACATGGTCTCACAGGTGAGTTCTTCATAGTTGGTTTTGGGTTGCTGGGAAAGGAGTGCAAGTGCACAGTTTTTGTTGGGAGATGAAGGAGCAATGGATTGTCTATGCCAGCTCAAGGTAATCCTAAAGTGATGGGAAGATTTTAGCTGAGGACAGCGGAGCACAAAGTGTAAAATGTCTCACAACAGCAGAAAGATGGAGAACAATCACAACTCCTGCAATGCCAGCTTCCCTTTTTATTTAAAGATATTTTATTCCAAACATATTCAACATAATAACACAACCTTAACATCCAACAGAATATACAGTTTGTACATTTTATCCCCATTTACTATCCCCTTCCCCCTGCTTCGCGATAAATAGCTCCTCAAATATCGCCGAGAACGGCCTCCACCGTACCTCGAAGCCCTCTTCCGACACCCTTGGGGCAAATTTGATTTTCTCCAACCTGAGAGATTTCCAATACAAAAGTATCTGTCGCTGAGCAATCAAAGAGGCGAAGGCCACGACATCAGCCCCCTTCCCCTCCAGCAGCTCCAACACCTCCGACATCCCAAAGATCGCCACCATAGGGGCTTCATCTCAACCCCTACAATCCTCGATATGTTCCCGAACACCGCCTCCCAAAAGTTCTCCGACTCCTCATATGCCCCAGAACATATAGGGATAGTTCGCCGGCCCCCTCCCACACCTCCCGCATCCATCCACTACCTCTGGGGAAAACCCACTCATCCGGGCCCAAGTCATGTGGACCCCGTGCACCACCTTAAATTGTATAAGACGCATCCTTGCGCAGGAGGAGGTTGTGTTCACTCGGCGCATTACTTCGCACCAAAGTCCCCATCCTAGCTCCCTCCCAAACTCCTCCTCCCCCTCCACTTGATCCTTTTCACTAAGATCGTGCCCTGCTCCCCCAACCACCCATATATATCCCCCAATCCTACCATCCCCCCCCCCCCTCCATCCAGGAACAATATTTTCTCCAACAGGGTATACTCCTGAGGAAACAAAGGCAGCTCTTTGCGCGCAAAGTCCCACAACTGCCAATATCTAAACTCACTCGCTCTTGATAACTTGAACCTCTGCTGCAGCTCCACTATCCCAGCGAACTTCCCCACTGCAAACATGTCCCTGACCCGCTCTAACCCCTCCTCCGTCCATCTCCTGTACTTCCCCTCCATCCCCCCAACGCAAACCTATGATTCCCACACAGTGGAGTCATCAATGCCATGTGACCCAGTTTAAGGGCCTCTTCAGCTGGTTTCAAATTTTTTTGGATGACTCCACCATCGGACTCCTCATATGCTTCCTCAGGGTGAACAGCAGCAGGGCCACCGCCGGAGCCCTCAGGCCCGTCCTCTAACCTGACCCAATCTGCCCTCTCCCCCTCCCACCATCGCCTCACCTTCTCCACATTCGCTGCCCAGTAGTAATGCAGCACATTTGGGAGCGCCAGTCCCCCTTCCCATCTCTGCCTTTGCAACAGAGCCCTCTTCGCCCTCGGCACTTCCCTGCCCACACAAATTCCGAGGTTAACACATCCACTCTCCGAAAAAAGGCCTTGGGGAGGAAAATTGGGAGGAACTGAAACACAAACAGGAATCTTAGCAGTATGTTCATCTTCACCACCTGCACCCTCCCCGTCAATGTCAGGAGAAGCGCATCCCACCTTTTAAGGTCCCCCTTAACCTCCTCCACCAAACCCCGTCAAGTTCCATCTATGCATCATGGCCCACTCATGTGTTACCTGAATCCCCAGGTACCGGAACTGCTCCCTTGCCACCTTAAATGTCAGTGCCCCAAGTTTGTCCCCCGCCCCGCTGCATTTACCCAGAACAGCTCACTTTTCCCTACATTCAGTTTATAGTCCAAAAATGCCCCATGCCTCTCCAGTAAGCCCATCATTCTGCCATGTTTTCTAATGGACCCATCATGAACAGCAACAGGTCACTGGTATACAACGACCCTCGTCTCATTCCCCCACCATTCAGCCGAGGCCCTAAGTGCCATCGCCAAGGGCTCAACGATTGGGGCGATATTGTCTGCAGAATGGCCAGTGCTGATAGATGCAGCAGGCGGAAGGGAGGGACGTGCTTGCGGCCAGCAAGAGAGCCCCACACTGTGCTCTGCCCAAACATTCTCTCAAAACACCGCCTCAACTCACTCCCTCAAACTCCCAACTCCTCATCCTGCATTGGCTCCATTCCCCTTTTACCCCGCCCTTGAATCCAAAGATTGGTGCGCCTGCCGTGTTTCCTGGGTGGCGAGCTTAAAATCGCATGGGGCACGTAAAATGTTGGTCAATTGGGGATTTAATGCCCTCATAATTGTTGGCACAGTAAGAAGTCTTACAACAGCAGGTTAAAGTCAAACAGGTTTGTTTCGAATCACTAGCTTTCGGAGCGCTGCTCCTTCCTCAGGTGAATGAGGAGGTGGGTTCCAGAAACATTTATATAGACAAAGTCAATGATGCAAGACGATACTTTGAATGCGAGTCTTTGCAGGTAATTAAGTCTGCAGGTCCAGACGGAGCAACTGGAGAGAGGGATAACCACAGGTTAAAGAGGTGTGAATTGTCTCAAGCCAGGACAGTTGGTAGGATTTCGCAAGCCCAGGCCAGATGGTGGGGGGTGAATGTAATGCGACATGAATCCCAGGTCCCGGTTGAGGCCGTACTCATGTGTGTGGGACTTGGCTATAAGTTTCTGCTCGGCGATTCTGCGTTGTCGTGCGTCCTGAAGGCCACCTTGTAGAACGCTTACCCGAAGATCAAATTCGAAACAAACCTGTTGGACTTTAACTTGGTGTTGTAAGACTTCTTACTGTGCTCACCCCAGTCCAACGCCGGCATCTCCACCTCATAATTGTTGGCAGGCACGCTGCCAATCCAAGCTGCTGACCCGAGGCTGCACCCGCTGACCAAAATATCGCGTGAGTACACTATGACATCGGGATACGTGCCCAATGTTATCGCTCGCTATTTAACGTGACTCTGGGTCGGGCATGCGCCTGCCAGCAAATGTAAAATTCTACCCTGCATTGATATAGCATCGACATCTTTAATGTAGGAAAAATGTCCCAAGGCGCTTAAAAGTAGGGTCGTCAAACAAAATCAGGCACTTGGTCACCTGCCCTAACATTTCATGAGATGTAAAGCTTGATCAGAATAGGTTGGAAGGAGTGTTTTAAAGGAGGAGGGAAAGGTGACACGGTTTAGAGGAGAAATTCTGGAGCTTGGGGCCTGGGTGGCTAAAGATGACCAATTTGCAGAGCTACAAAAATCAAACCTGTACAAGACCTCACAATTGGAGCGGAGAGACCTTTGGAGAGTTGCAGAGCTGTCACAGGTTACAGAGATAAGGAGCAGGGAGACCATGATGAGATCTAAACAGCAGGATGACCATTTTCATTCTGACTGTGAGCCAATGGAAGTTGTGAGCACCAGATCGATGGATGACTGAGACCTGGCACAGGTTAAACTTCCCTATAACCGTTTAACATTGTCAGTTCTACTTTTTACTAAGGACAATAAGAAACATGTAGAACCAGGAATTATATTTTGTTTTTCAACCCGTGTAAGCAGCTGAGGTAATCGGCTTTGGGAGAATTTAGACCTCCATAACCTGATTGCCCGCTATCCATATTATCATCAGTCTGGTCCACCTGCTTCTCATTCCAGAGTGAAGTCGGCCAATTATTTATTTTTTTCCAATTAAGGGACAATTTAGCATGACCAATCCACCTAACCTGCACATCTTTGGATTGTGGGGGTGAAACCCAGGTAGACTTGGGGAGAATGTGCAAACTCCACACGGACAGTGATCCAGCGCCAGGATTCGAACCCGAGTCCTCAGCGCTGCAGTCCCAGTGCTAACCACTGCGCCACATGCCACCCTCAAAGTCGGCCATTTTCTAAGGGAGAAGATCTCCTGACCAAGAATTGATTGAGGGCGGCCAGTATACATGCAGAACAAGCAAGGGTTTCAAGAAAGCATTCACGACATTTCAGTGTGTTTCCAGATGACTTGAGTTGACAACTCTTGCAGGAGGTTTCCTGAAGAAAAATTAGAGGGGTGTCTTTGAAACAAAAATTATTTGAACGATTGTGGAACTTGTTATAAAAATATTGGACATGGAGTAATGGAGCCAATATACTGTTTCATTGGTAGTTGAGAATAATCTAGGAATGAAGAGTCAATTCATTTTCTGGATATGTGGAAAGGGGAAAACATCATAGGATGGGCATGACAAGTCACCTTGTAGCCAGAGTGGGGCAGTCTGTGAGGGGAGACAGGTAATAATAATCATGGAATACAGTGCAGAAGGAGGCCACTCGGCCCATCGGGTTTGCACCGACCCTCTGAAAGAACATCCTACCAAGGCCCATGCCAACCCCTCCTATCCCTGTAATCCAATAAACCCACCTGACCTTTCAGACACTAAGGGGCAATTTAGCATGGCCAATCCACCTAAACTGCACATCTTTGAACTGTGTGAGGAAACAATGCACCCAGAGGAACCCACACAGACACAGGGAGAACGTGCAAACTCCACACAGTCACCAAAGGCAGGAATTGAACCCGAGTCCCTGGAGCTGTGAGGCAATAGTACTAACCACTGTGCCACCATGTCGCCCACCATGTGATAAAGTTGCCAGGAATAGTACGACCATATTTAGATAAGACCAGCTTTGTGTACATCCTGTACATTGTTCGCCATTTTCTTTTCCTTCCCCAGATGTGTCCAATAATCCAGCACTATGCAAAAAATCTTGTGAAAAATGCAGAAAAGAAAGCAAAAGTGAATGCATCTGCCGACATGAAGGAGTGAGTAATCTGTCTGTTGGGTGAGAACCCTGCGTTCCTCCATCAGACACAATCCTCGCCCATTAAATCATTTTCACTTTGCTCCAAGGACCTTCTGATCACCACTGGTCTGAGTGAAATTAACGTGATGTTTGCTGGCTCTTCCATGAACTTGCTGAGCATCCTGTGTTAACCAGTTGTAGCTGTTTATCAGCTGATTGTGCTAGGACATATTAACTTCTCATGACAGCTCGTAAAGTTACAGCACCTTTGCAAGTATCCTTGTGAGGAATTTATATTCTGCTGTTTATTTCTACCCCCCTCACATAAACAGTGGTAGTCAAGATTTGTAAAATTATTGAATGGTTACAGCACAAAAAGAGGCCATTCTACCTGCCGTGTCTGTGCAGGCTCTCTGTGAGAGCAAATCCCCTCTAGTTCTAGTTTTTTCCTCTTTCAGGTGCTCGATTTCCTATTTTTAGAAAACCACAATCGAATCCTGCTGCACTACCACACTCTCAGGCAAGACAGTCCAGATCCTAAACACTGCGTAAAAACAAGTTGATGTTGGTTCTTTTGTCATATTGACTTTTGTCATATTGACTAAATCTGTGTACTTTAGTTCTCGACCCTTCCACCAACCGGGAAAGTTCCTCCTTATCTGCTCTAGTTGATGATTTATGCCCTAGATTTCCCCAATGTCGCCCCTCGAGTTGTTCTGTAGAAACAAATTGTTGTGACAGTTCCTCTCCAACACATTGTGCCGCTGTATTTTATTTCCATTCTCTTTAAACACAAGCCAGAGAACAGGGTGTTAATAATCTACCTTCCACTGTTTACACTTTGTTGCAATCTATACAGAAACCCCTTTTACAGTGGGATACTATTTCACTCTATACCAATATTAATCCAAATTAAACATGTGTATAAATCGCTTTCCGTGGCACTTGAAGGCATAAAAAAGGTGCAAAGTATGTTGCTGGCTAATTCCATTGGGTTGCCCCATGCCAGGCAGGTAGTCGTGTGGGAATCCCTCCTGCACACAGACCAGGGGTTTTATACTAGTCATCTATCTAATCCCATGTTAAGGGGAAGTCCATCCCCTCGTTACCAGAGGGAGTTCGTATTCAGTGGAGATCACGGGGGGGAGGGGGTCTGATGCAGTGAGCTCCACAGGATTATAACATTCCCCCCACACCCCCGCTACCAAGTCCAGAGATACATTCATGTCCCTGTCCGCAGGTGTGTTCAAGGAACCCATAGTCATCTTAGCCCGGGATCGGCCGTTGGGGTTGATCGTGTGGCATCTGGAAGCATGTACTGAACCGGGAAACGTCATTTCCATGCAGACGCCTTGGTGGGGTCATCGGAACAGAGTTGTCTGCGGGCACCAACACAGCAGGTTCCGGTGGTGGCAATACGTCCATGTCAGTCTTCGAATCCAAGTTCAGCAGGAACTCTTCCGGCATCTCGGCATTCTCGATGTCCGAAACCGGCTTCTCCACGACAGATGTGACCGGGGATAACGGCAGCAGCTGGGACGGAGGCACTAACTCGAGCTGGGGCAGGTTTCGGTCCAAAACCTCTGGAATAGGGGCGGGATTCAACCGCTACCCGGCGGGGAGCGGAGGTTCCGGCATAATGGAGTGGCGGGAACCACTCCGGCGTTGGGCCGCCCCAAAGGTGCGGGGAATTTAGAATTCCTAAAGGAATTCTCCGCACCTTTAGGGGCAAAGCCCTCACCTTGAGGGGCTAGGCCCGTGCCGGAGTGGTTTCCCCTCCGCCGGCTGGCGGGATAGGCCTTTTGCGCCATGCCAGCCGGCGGCGAAAGGTCATCGCCGAGCGACGCATGTGCGGGAGCGTCAGCGGCCGCTTACGGCGCATGCGCAGTGGAGGGGGTCTCTTCCGCCTCCGCCATAGTGAAGACCATGGCGAAGGCGGAAGAAAAAGAGTGCCCCCACCGCACAGGCCTGCTCGCGGATCGGTGGGCCCCGATCGCGGGCCAGGCCACCGTGGGGGCACCCCCCCCGGGCCAGATTGGGGGCACCCCCCCGGGGCCAGATCGCCCCACGCACCCCCCCCCCCCTTTCCTCCCCCAGGACCCCGGAGCCTACCCGCGCCGTTCAAAAGGAGATTTAATCCACACCGGCTGGCGAGGGTTGACAGCGGCGGGACTTCGGCCCATCGCGGGCTGGAGAATCGCCGGGGGTGGGCCCGCAGACCGGCGCGATTCCCGCCGACCGGCGCGCCGCGATTCCCACCCCCGCCGAATCTCTGGTGGCGGAGAATTCGGGACACGGCAGGGGCGGGATTCACGCCAGCCCCTAGCGATTCTCCGACCCGGTGGGGGGTCGGAGAATCGCGCCCCAGATCTGGCATCTCAGGGATATGCCCATGGAGATGATCCATGTGCCGATTCAATTTGCAGCCCTCACTCAATAAGAGACCGGTCCTGTCTGGGCTAACAGGCTGCCCGGGATCCATGTGGTGCCTTCCCCAAAGTTCCAAAGTTACGGACGTACACCCGGTCTCCTGTGGCGGAGGTGCACAAAGGCATATGCCAGTTATTCATGAAGGCCCCATCTTCTCAACCTTGCCCCTCGCCTGAGGTATGGTGATCCTCAGATTAAAACACCCCCTCAAAGGGGAAAGCAGCCCATGTTCATCCGGGACTATGGCGATTTAACCTTTACCTTACCTAGTCTTCTTGATTACTTTCTGCACTTATTTGTGGTATTTTAAAGATCTATGCACCTGAATCCCAAGGTCACTTTGGACATCCACTGAATTTAGCTTCATACCAGCCATTTTGGTCCAAAATGGATGACCTCGCACTTGCTTACATTGAAATCCATCTGCCACAGTTTTACCCATTCATCTGGTCTATCAATATCTCTTTGTAATTTTGTGCTGTCATCTACACAATCTACAATACCATCCAACTTTGTGTCATTACCAAATATGGATACATGACTTCTTATGCCATTATCCAAACCATTAATGAATAATTTGAACAAATGAAAATGTAACACAGTTCCTTGTGGGACATCACGAGTCACATCCTGCCAATTTGAGTACCTACCCTTTATTCCTACTTTCTGTCGCTTGCCACTCAACCAATTTCTCAGCCATGTCAGTAATTTTCCCTCAATTCCGTGGGCTTCTACCTTAGTTAACAGTCTCTTAGGTAGGACTTAATCATATGCCTTCTGGAAGTCCATAAAAACATCCATCGACATTCCCCTGCCCATTACCTTAGTCACGCCTTCGAAAAATTCAATGAGGTTTGTCAGGAATGATCTACCTATCATGAATCCATGCTGGCTCTCCCTGATTAACTGAAAATTTTTGAAGTGTTCAGTTACCCTATCCTTGATTATAGACTTCAGCAATTTCCCCACCACAGATGTTAGGCTAACTGGGTCTGTAATTTCCTGGTTTTCCTATTTCGCCCTTCTTAAAAAGTGGAGTGACATGAGAAAATTTCCAATCCAGAAGGACAACTCCTGAATCTAGAGAACTCTGAAAGATCACAGTTAGGACATCTACAATGTGCTCCCTTACTTCCATTAACACCCTCCGTTGGAAACCGTCAAGCCCTAGGGATTTGTTACTTACTAATTCCATTAGTTTCCTCATTATCAATGTTTTGCTTGCGTTAATTTTATTTAGCCCCTGTCCCTGCTCCATTATTAATGTCCTTTGGACCTCCAGCAAGCTATTCTCCTTTTCTACTGTAACCACTGAGACATGCTAATTATCACTATTGGATAAATGTTCATGCACAATTAGGTTTGTAATTAAATCCGGCTCATTGCTCATTACTCTATCCAATATTGCTTGTCCCCTTGTAGAATCCAGGACATATTTCTGAAGGAAATAATCCCTGACACACTCCAGAAATTCACTATCTTTCTGTCAGGTGTTGACTGCCTCTCCCAATCTATGTTAATGTTAAAATCCCCCATTAATACTCCTTTCTGCATTTATACAATCTAGCACTTCCGAGCTGCTATCAGGGACTCTATATACACGTATTACAGCTTTAAATCCTCTACTGTTCCTCAGTTCCACCCACAAAGTTTCCACAGGATGCTTTCCCCTCATTATATCCTCTCTTACCAAAGAATTTATTCTGTTTCTAATCAGTAAGGCGACTCTCCCTTTCCCAGCTATTTTAATTCTCTTTGCGCTCTTTTATCCTGTTTCTCCACCGCTCTTCTCCTGCAGTTAGAAAGGCAAATGCAATGTTCGCATTCATGTCAAAAGGGCTAGAATACAAGACCAGGGATATACCTCTGATGCTGTATAAGGCTCTGGTCAGACCCCATTTGGAGTACTGTGAGCAGTTTTGGGCCCCGTATCTAAGGAAAGATGTGCTGGCCTTGGAAAGGGTCCAGAGGAGGTTCACAAGAATGATCCCTGGAATGAACAGCTTGTCATATGAGGAACAGTTGAGCACCACGTGTCTTTACTCATTGGAGTTTAGAAGGATGAGGGGGAAATCTTATTTTTTTATTCTCCTCCTTTTTCGCATTTTCTCCCAAATTTGGTGGGCCCCAATCATGGGCCAGGTCACCGTGGGGGCACCTCCCGGGGCCAGATATCTCCCCCCCCCCCCCCCCCCCAAGAACCCCAGAGGCTGCCCGCACCGCCATGTCCCGCCGGTAAGGGACCTACTCCAATTTACGCCGGCAGGACCGGCAAAAGACGGGCGGGACTTCGGCCATCGCGTGCCGGAGAATTCGGGCAGCCCCGGGGCGCATTGAGTTGTGGCGGACCCCGCCATTCTCCGAGGCGGGCGGCGCGACTCACGCCGGGCCGATTTTTGGGGGCCTGGAGAATTTGGAGAACGGCGGGGGCGGGATTCACGCCTACTCCTGGCGATTCTAAGACCCGGCCGGGGGGGGGGGGGGGGGGGTCGGAGAATCCCGCCCCTGAAGTGTTGAACGACGAATATTTGGGATTTTCCCAGATTATGTAGTAACAAGGTCGCAAAGTCACAGTTAAGACAAGAGGAGAAATCAAAGAGTGAAGTTGAAGTGCAATTATCAGAATCGATTTTTGATCATATGGTTGAAAAAGAACAAGAACAGGTGGAGGATGAGGCGGATATTTTTAGTTCAGGAAAATTGGCGGAGTTACAACAAAAAGATATAAAAATAAAACGGATGCATCAGAAAGCATATACGGAAGAGGAATCTGAGTGTATACCAGAGTGTTATTACCGTAAAAGTGATGTCTTGAATAGAAAATTGAGACCTTTACATATGCAGGCGGATGAAAAGTGGGCAGTCGTTCATCAGGTAGTATGGCCGGTAGGGTATAGAAAGGAGGTGTTGCGAGTTATACATGAGGTACCAGTGGGAGGTCATTTGGGTATAAGGAAAACTCAAGCTAAAATCCAGAAACATTTTTATTGGCCTGGACTACATAAAGATGTAGTTACATTTTGTCAATCATGTCACACATGCCAAGTGATAGGGAAACCTCAAGCAGTGATAAAACCAGCGCCCATAATACCCATTCCAGCATTTGAGGAACCTTTTACAAGGGTTCTAATTGATTGGGTAGGACCGCTTCCTAAAACAACAAGTGGGAATCAATATCTTTTGACTATAATGGATGCGTCTACTAGGTTTCCAGAGGCCATTCCAGAACGTAATATTACAGCTAAAACGATTGTGGAGGAGTTACTTAAATTCTTTACTAGATAATACAATCGGATTAAGGATCAAATTTTACCTCAAAGTTATTCAAAGAAATTATGGATATCTTAGGAATAAAACAATTTAAATCAATTGTGTACCATCCAGAATCGCAGGGAGCATTAGAAAGGTGGCATCAGACATTAAAGACAATGTTGAGGGCTTATTGTCAAGATTATCCAGAGGATTGGGGTAAAGGAATTCCATTCGTACTGTTTGCAATCAGGGATGCATCTAATGAGTCAACCAAATTTAGTCCTTTTGAACTAATTTTTGGTCATGAGGTAAGAGGACCACTTAAATTGAATAAGGAAAAATTGGTGGGTGAGAAATCGGAAATTACATTATTGGATTACATGTCAAATTTTCGGGAACGATTAAATAGAGCAGATGAATTGGCGAGACAACATCTGAAAGTTGCACAAAATGTGATGAAACGTGTCGCGGACAAGAAATTCAAAGTTTGTAGTTTTGCCAGTGGGGATAAAGTTTTACTGTTGTTACCAGTGGTAGGTGAGCCTTTAAAAGCTAGGTCTTGTGGACGTTATCAGATTGAAAGGAAATTAAGTGAGGTGAATTATGTTGTAAAAACACCAGATAGAAGGAAGACTCACCGAGTGGATCATGTGAATATGCTTAAAAGGTACTTTGAAAGGGAAGGAGAGAAAAAGGAGGAGGTTTTAATGATTCTAACTCAAAGTGATGAACCAAATCCAGATGACTGTGAATTTGACATACCTCAAATTAAATTGGAAAATGAGGATGTTCTTAAAAATTGGGATAAATTGTTGAGTTATCTTCCAGAGGAAAAACAAACTGACCTGAAAGAGTTATTGATATGACATGGGCAAGTTTGTGGAGATAAATTGGGAAGTACTAAAATGGCTATACATGATGTAGATGTGGGAAATGCTGTTCCAATCAAACAACATCCATATAGATTTAATCCTTTAAAATTGGCACAGGTTAACAAAGAGATTAAGAGTATGCTTAAAAATGGCATAATTGAAGTGAGTTGCAGCCAATGGAGCTCACCCATAGTGATGGTACCTAAACCAGACGGTACCCAATGGTTGTGTGTGGATTATAGAAAGGTTAATGCAGTTACAAGAACGGACTCTTATCCTATCCGACATTTGGAGGATTACATTGAGAAAGTGGGACAATCAGCTTTTATTTCCAAATTGGATTTACTTAAAGGTTTCTGGCAGGTACCTTTATCCGAAAGAGTGAGGGAGATTTCAGCTTTTGTGACTCCAGATGGTACATACCAATTCAGAGTTATGCCATTTGGCATGAAAAATGCCCCAGCCACATTTCAACGGTTAACTAACACAGTCGTTTCAGGATTACCCAATTGTGCGGTATACATCGACGATCTGGTAGTTTTCAGCCAGACATGGAAAGACCATTTAAAATATCTGATGGAGTTATTCGATCGACTTCAGGAGGTGGGTTTGGTGATAAACCTAGCCAAAAGTGATTTTGGAAAAGCCCAAGTCACTTTCCTTGGCCATACAATCGGACAGGGTCGAATGGTCACATGGGATGTGAAACCAAGAGTTATTGAGGAGTTCCCAATACCCTCAAGACAAAGGGAAATAATGCGATTTCTTGGCACGAGTGGATTTGATCGAACATTTGTGAAAAAGTTTTGTAGCAAAATTCTCCACTGATGGACTTGCTGAAGAAACATCGAAAAATTCAATGGACAGCAGAGTTTCAACAGGCATTTGACTGCCTGAAAGCTGTGATAACCAATGCTCCTGTGTTGGGGTATTGCAGGGGCTCTGTGCTCAGATTGAACTAAAGTATCTGGCGTTAAAGAGAAATGCCGAGGCGTAGAGCAATGGACAGATCGTGCAGAGACCTTCTTGTTCAAAGAGACTGTCAATCAAGAAGGAATTTCAGTTGGAGGAAGACGAACCAAAAAAAATGGACTATTATTATACCTGTTTGCGTGTGTTGTCTTTTGCAACGATAAAGTATATTTACTGTGTGCATTTCTTAAAGGATGATGAAACGGTGAAAAATGAAACCATCTTGGACGTTGATGGGTTGTTTTTTGTTCTTGGGGGGGGGAGGTGTCATGAGAATGTCGCTTTAAGAAATGGTTAGTTGCTCATGTTACTGCAGTGATGTCAGAGTGTAGGTGGAGCTGGGCTCGGGTTCTGCTTTTTAGTTTCACTTTGAGAAAAAGCTTGGGTGTGTCTGGGTTTTCCAGTGAGCTGCAGCTGTAGTTAAACAAAGAGCTGTCCTGTTGATCTCTGCCTCCAAAGACTATCTCTGGATCATTTAGTGAATTCAGAATTATAAATGTTCTCAATAGTGAATGTGAACCTAATGTGCTTCTGTTTAAAGGTTTGTTAAGTCTTTTGGATGTTAAAAGAACAGCTTAAAGGATTACTTAGTGTATTCTTTGGGGGTTATCTTTGAATTAATGGTTGCTAAGATATTCACTGTTCGTTTTAAAAAGTTTAACTTGAGTTCATAGAATAAACATTGTTTTGTTTTAAAACATACTGGTCCATTTCTGCTGTACTATCCCTGTAGAGTGAGCCGTGTGCTCCCCATACCACAATCTATTAAAAGTTGTGGGTCAGGTGAACTCCATGATACACTTTGGGATTCTCTAAACCCTGACCCATAACAGTGGGGAGGATGTTTCCACTTGTAGGAAAAACTAGAACCAGAGGACACCATCTCAGACTAAAGGGACGATCCTTTGAAACTGAGATGAGCGGCAACATATCATCCTGGATTTGCATCTGCGGGAACAAAACACCCAACCGTTCCCCATAATATTATATCTCCTGACACTATTGCTTTTCTAGTCTTTTCCATCCCCATCCCCACTCCCACACCCCCATACAGCTAAGACAACCATGGTGCCATGGATTTGGCTCTGGCTGCACTGGAAACACGCTGCTATAGAAACACACTGCTGGCCTCTCCTCTCCTCTTGATTTCCATCTCCATGGCCTCCAGTGCTGTATCCTGAACCATGGAGCCCTCTCTCTGGCCTGGTTCTCCATTTCTCTTCTCTCCAATTGTAGCACAGGCAGCAGCAGACTCCTTTCAGTCAGTGCGGTTTCCCTTTAAGAGGGGAAGACTGCCTTTAAGAGCTGGATGCCAGTTAAAACGCATGCTGGCCTCAGTGTTAGGTCCCAGGTGGCGCATCAAGCCTGTCAGTAGCATGGGTCATGTTGGGCTGCAAGCTGAAATGGTTCAAATGAGGAGGCAGCTTGAAGTTGTAATGCTCCCCGCCTCATTGGTGATGGGCTCAAGCAGATGGGGAATCACAGCCCTTGTGAAAGAAACAGGCGTAAACAACATTTTAATCAACAGTGTGACTGGCGAAGGTACAAAGATTATGATTTTACATGGATGATATCAGAGCTGAGATTTTCTGTTCATCAGGCTGGACACTTACTCAAGAAAAGAGAAGATTGAGTGGTAACCTAACAGGGTTCTTTAACAATATGAAAGGATTTTACAGGGTAATTATGGAAGTTATTTCACCATGGCAATATTTTGAAGAGTACTGGGGTTATCCCCAAGGTCCTGGCCAATGTATATCCTTCAATCAACATTCAATAAACATATTATCTGGTCATTATCCTATTGTTGGTTGTGGGAATTTGCTGTGAGTGTTTTTACTGCCACATTTCTATACTGCAGCACTGACTACATTTCAGAAGTACTTCATCAGCTGTAAAGCATTGTTATATGTTCGGAAGATATGAAAAGTGATACGTAAATGCCAGTCTTATTTTTCGATGTGAAGCACAAATGCCAGCATAAAGCAATTTGGCTGAATGGCCTGTTGTGCTCTGCTCAGGGCCAACTAGCAAAATACTTTCAGCTGTAACAAAGTAATTTCTCTTCTGTCAGTATCTTTGGAACATACAGCATGGATGTGATCACCAGCACTGCATTCAGTGTGGACGTCGACTCCATCAACAACCCCAATGATCCATTTGTCAGAAACATCAAGAAAATAATACAATTTGATATCTTTGACCCTGCAGTTATCTTTTCTTGTAAGTGATTCAAAATAATTGTTTTGATTTAGTTGAGGTAGTGCAGCGATTTTTTTTTTCTCTTATGTTGAGGAGAGATCTTTTTAACCCCTCCCTTGAAGTTACAAAGCCAATGTGCAGAGTGGACAAATCCATCTCATTGCTTGCTCCAAAAACCAATTCAAATTCAAATTGAACCTAATTCAAGGTCTCCACAGGAGAGACCTACAAGATCCAAGCTGACCAGAGAAGGCAATTGCCCCTCATCTGGGGCTTGATCTGACGCTTGATCTTGGCCAAAAGGCTGAGTAGCGATGTTGAGGAGATATCTTAGTTGCTCTGTTTCCCCTTACTGCTATGTGACCATTTCACCCTTCCAGCAACTTTACGAGCTAAAGATGGAGGGGCAAGTCTAACGGTAGGACCATTAATTGCCCGGCTACATCTAAACCTGACCCAACTAGTTTTGCCTTTTTGAACCCATCTCAGTCTAATCTCACAATTTAAATGTCTTCACCACCCTGGGAATACAGATTAACATTTCATTCTGGGAATGTTTTGAGCTTGTGGAAGTTACGAATATGTAAGTGGGCAATGCGTCCACCTGAGTCAAAAGATTGTGGCTTTGAACATATAATCCAGATGCGTACTTCTGTGTAGAACTCGGGGTGCACAGCACTATCAGAGAAAATCTCATTCGGATAAAATGTTAGTGAGCCCCGATTTGTATTCCCCAGTCAGTGTAAAGGACCTCACATTATTATTTTGAAGAACAGGAATTCTTCCAGTTTCCTGATCAATATATATATATTTATCACTCAGCTTTCTTTCTTTGTCTTTCTCTCTCCCTCTTTCTCTTTCTCTCTCTTTCCTTTATGTCTGTCTGTATGTGTGTGTCTCTCTCTCTCCCTGTCTGTCTCACTTTTCCTCTTCCCCCTTTCTAAATCTGAGTGCAGGACTACTACAATTGATCATCAATGTTTGATTTTTTCCCCCCCATTGTTCTAGTTATTTTTCCAAACCTTAATTCAATGCTGGAAAAGTTTGGACTCAACACCTTCCCTCGAGAGGCAAATGACTTTTTCGTGAACGTTTTGTCAGATCTGAAGGCAAAGAGACAAAAAGGAGTGCACACAGTGAGTGTTAAACTAACTGTCGGAATGGTCCAGGTTCTGCGCGCCAGTGCTGCCTCTCTCCCTCCCTCAACACTAACCTTGTTCTCTATAACTAGAAAGGAAATGGCTACAACAATATTGTTACTGGTACCTGGGGAATATTCTGTTCTTTCGCAGTTACTGAAGATGTGCAGTTTAAGTGTGTTCAATCTGGTTGAAGGTAGCTCTACAGTCACTGGCCTGGGGTTCTCCAGTCTCCCACTCTTAAGTGAAAATGACAGGGACGATGGCCGCTTTCACCTTTTCTCTCTGGCGTTGGCTGACGTTAGAGCGGGATGTCAGGAGAATCTATAGTAAGAAGTCTTACGACACCAGGTTAATGTCCAACAGGTTTGTTTCAAACACTAGCTTTCGGAGCGCTGCTCCTTCCTCAGGTGAATGAAGAGGTATGTTCCAGAAACATATATATGGACAAATTCAAAGATGCAAGACAATGCTTAGAATGCGAGCATTTGCAGTTAATTAAGTCTTTACAGATCCAGAGACAGGGGTAACCCCAGTTTAAAGAGGTGTGAATTGTTTCAAGCCAGGACAGTTGGTAGGATTTCGCAAGCCCAGGCCAGATGGTGGGGGATGAATGTAATGCGACATGAATCCCAGGTCCTGGTTGAGGCCACACTCATGTGTGCGGAACTTGGCTATAATTTTCTGCTCGGCGATTCTGCGTTGTCGCGCGTCCTGAAGGCCGCCTTGGAGAACGCTTACCCGGAGATCAGAAACTGAATGCCCTTGACTGCTGAAGTGTTCCCCGACAGGAAGGGAACATTCCTGCCTGGTGATTGTCACGCGATGTCCGTTCATTCGTTGTCGCAGCGTCTGCATGGTCTCGCCAATGTACCACGCTTCGGGACATCCTTTCCTGCAGCGTATGATGTAGACAACGTTGGCCGAGTCGCACGAGTATGTACCGCATACCTGGTGGGTGGTATTCTCACGTGTAATGGTGGTATTCATGTCGATGATCTGGCACGTCTTGCAGAGATTGCCATGGCAGGGTTGTGTGGTGTCGTGGTCGCTGTTCTGAAGACTGGGTAGTTTTCTGCAAACAATGGGTTGTTTGAGGTTGCGCGGTTGTTTGAAGGCAAGTAGTGGGGGCGTGGGGATGACCTTGGCAAGATGTTCATCTTCATCGATGACTTGTTGAAGGCTGCGAAGAAGATGTCGTAGTTTCTCCGCTCCGGGAAAGTACTGGATGACGAAGGGTACTCTGTCGGTTGTGTCCCGTGTTTGTCTTCTGAGGAGGTCGGTGCGGTTTTTTGTGTTGAGGGTGGAAGCTGGAGAAGTGGAGCATCGTGAGGTTATCCGTGGGCTTGCGGTAAAGCGAAGTGCTGAGGTGACCATCCTTGATGGAGATGAATGTGTCCAAGAATTCACACCTCTTTAATCTGGGGTTACCCCTATCTCTGGATCTGTAAAGACTTAATTACCTGCAAATGCTCGCATTCTAAGCATTGTCTGGCATCTTTGAATTTGTCTATATATATGTTTCTGGAGCATACCTCTTCATTCACCTGAGGAAGGAGCAGTGCTCCGAAAGCTAGTGTTTGAAACAAACCTGTTGGATTTTAACCTGGTGTTGTAAGACTTCTTACTGTGCTCACCCCAATCCAACGTCGGCATCTCCACATCAGGAGAATCTATGGCAGACTTGCTGGGCAAAATTACCTGTGTGTGTGAGGGGGTGCCTGTGTGTGTGTGAGTGACTCGACTTCACCCTCCCCAGGCTCTAGCCCCGCAATTGCTTCACTTCCCTTGGCCCGCCGGCCTTCGGTAGACACGCACCAACGCTGGTGTTCGCTGCTCCTCCAATCGGCGACTGTTTCTCTCCCTCATTTGCTTCTGATATGATGTGGAGATGCCGGCGTTGAACTGGGGTGAACACAGGAAGAAAGTCTTACTTGTTTCTGATCGGCAGACTAATGGGCCGATCAGAGGCAAAGGCAGGAGAGAACTGGGCCATGATTAGAGGAGCAACTTAATGAAGAATCTTCCTTTGAAACTCACCTTTTTAACTGGGATTTTGAAAACTGGTGCTGGGGCCGAATACGTAGAGAGAGGTTTCGCAGATCCAATGCGGCCCACAGGCTGTACTTTGGACAAACCTGGTCTATGAAGCTTCTACCCCAGAGAGTTAGGCTGCAACTTCTTTTTTCACTACTCGGGACCCAGTGGGCTTTCAAAAAAATTATCGATGAAGAGACCTCAGGCGCGATTCACACAGAAATTAACTAAGTGCTATTTTGGGTGTGTTTGGTGGGGTGTTTCCCATTGGCTTTTTGGGTGGGATCCAGACCTGGATTCACCCACACTTAGTCATTTTCTTCGGCCTTGGCGAGTTTCTCCACGGTCTAGTCCACAGTTGGAAATATTTTCAGCAGTGGGGAGCTGAACCCGCCGGCAATACCGGTTGCTCAGAAAGGGTGCCCAATATCTAAGTGAGCTTTAGGATCTGCCACATCCTCGGACAATGTCACCTTCTGCAGTCTTGGGCATCACCGCTCAACCCCCCCCCCCCACCCAAGTGAGCGCACCCCACTATGGGGTCTCTGAGAGGCTCACCTTCAACCGTACCAACAGTTTTGAAGCCCCTTCGTGCCCCCCTTCACCTCCCCAACACTTATAACTCCCCCTTCATCCCTTCTTTCATGGGGAAGGCTCTCTTCAGGCCCCGACCCTGGGCAGTGCCAACCTGGCACGCTGTGGCACTGCTAGAGTGCCAGATTGGCCCTGCTGGGATGCCCGAGTGCCAGGGGGAGCGCCAGGGTACTGCCCTGTCCTCTCCCTGACCACCTAGGGGCTCCAATGGCTTCCGAGACCCTTGGACTGGTGATCACACCTGGTTTCCGCTTGTGGAGACCAGTACTGATCGGTGCCCGGTTGAGGCCTCGCAGGTGCAGTCGGTGACTCCTGCATGCCCGGAAAATGCAGCCTCAAATAGGCTGCGCAGATTTAAATGAACCTAATAGCTCATTGAAATATGATTATCTGGATCATGCCAATGGTTTTGCACCTGGCGTAAAGCCCGATTTAGGCCTCTCCTGCGATGCACCGAGGGTATCGAGATCGTCCCTGGGTGCAACAGGGTGGCAGAATCGCGCCCCTCATTTAAAGAGAATGTTTTGGAAGGAGGACAAGAGATGAGTATACCTAATCTTGGTGTGAATGAAAGCTGTCTGATCTTTTCTTAGTCTACATTAGTTTTATCAATTAGAATTCTTATATTAAATGGTATTTAAGCAATGGCCTCAACTATTCCATCTGCTTTCCAAATTTGTCTTTGAACAGATATGAATGGGTCTTGACTGCTCTTCTCTGACTAGAGTCCGGGTGAGTTCTGATTCCAGCCTCCCTGGAGGAAACACGTTCCACTTCTCCTTTGCACCTCTCTGGAACCTCAAGACTTTACCCCTAAGAAAGCTGTTCCTGTGCTGTTGTAGCTGAATCCTCACATGGTTCTTGTTGAATTCTCAGGATCGGGTGGATTTTCTGCAGCTGATGGTTGATTCTCAAATGACTGAAACCAGCTCCCAGAAGCAGAATGATGTCAGCAAGTCAACAGACAAAGGTACCATCAGCGGCAAGCTCCTCATTCCCTTCATCCTTGTTTCTTTCTGTTCCTGAAATTAACTCACTCTTCACTTTATTTTTGTTTTTTACTCTCTGGGCTTGCAATTTCGCCTGTCCTACCTGACTGACAGTTTAGACACGGGATCTACTCCCAGCCCCTTTTACCCCAGTGAGGGGTAGGTGGGAACATTCTGGGGAGGTCTGATCCCTACTGGGATTTTTTTTTTACCCCAGTGGGAATTGCCTTGTGTCTGGCCAGTGATCCTGCCCAATCATGGGTCTGATATTGAAAACTGGGTTATCCAGGAAAATTGAGTCAAAACATTAATCATCCTTACACCCTTGTGTGTCTGGGCACTGGAGTTACTGCCGGCATTAATGCAAGTGGTTAATTTGACGCTCCTCGCATGCTTATTGGACACCGTGAATTATCTGCGATATTGCACTTACTGCTAATAATGGGTGTTTAGAAATATTTGCATTGAAAACCCAAGATTTTTACTTTCTGCGTTATAAGGTGATGTTTCTGATCCATATTCTGATTCTTCTGGTTCGCTGCAGCTCTGACTGACTCGGAGATTCTGGCGCAGGTTCTGACCATTTTCTTAGCTGGGTATGAGACCAGTAGCAGCACATTGTCATTTGCCGCGTACAATCTGGCGATGCACCCAGACGTACAGAAGAAACTGCAGCAGGAAATAGATGAGGCTTTTCCAAACAAAGTGAGTCCTTGAGAATGGACAAGAAAGAACTTGCATTTCTGTAGTGACTTTCATGACCCGGGGACATCCTAAAGCTCTTTACAACTAATCTCTGACCAAGTCACTGTTACGATGTAAAATACAGCAGCCTATTTACACAGAGCAATTTGACGGTGACCAGATAAATGTTGCCCCGAGAACTCCCTCGCTGTTCAAAATCCTCCAACACAAAGTTTTCTATTCAACTGAGAGGGACCTTTGTTTAAAGTCTCGTTAGAAAGACCTCAGTACTGCATTGCTGTGTTTGCCAGGATTATTGTGCGAAATCTCGAGTGTGAATTTAAAACCACAATCTTCTGACTGAGGAGAAAGTTTGGTGCTGAGATTTAGCTGATGCCGAGAGATCTGTGATTTACCAATGGGAATCATTTCCCAAGCACGCAAGGATGATGAGTAAGCTTCATCTTCTAGATACATTGACTGAAGAGAGTAATCTGCCTGATTTTCCATCCTTTGACTTTAACAGCATGGCTGTGTGTTTGTAGAATTTCCATTTACAGCAATGAATTAGTTCATTTCCTATGGTATACAACCACCATCAGCTTCCAGGGTTTTTCTATTGTTTTCAAATGTCCACAATGTGCTGTGTTTATTGGGCTTTGAAGTCAAGTCCATTTCCATTTCTTCAATGAACAATTGTTCAGCCAAACGTTTATAGGGAGGGAAACAACAGAGAGTAGAGCCGTTCCTATCCTATTGGTGATGATGACGAGTTCCCATGAAGTGAATGACCTCATTAATGTTGCATTCCCTGCAGAACTGTGATGTCCAATATCCCTGGATCCTCTTCACTCCATTCTGCTTTTTCCTTCCATACGTTAACTCAAAACCACCCCCACAGCCCCACCCCCATTTGCCACTCTTCATTGAGTAGCTCTGCCATTTTCTCCTCCTCCCCCAGTCCTATTTAGACGATCATTCTTTATCCATAACAGACGACATTTAGATAATCTGTCCATTCTGCGTTGCTCTGAAATAGGTTATTAGGAGCAATGAGAGATTGGTCATTCCTGTTGGAAGGTTAATAGTTTCTTCTATTTTAATTTTCTGGATTTTCCTGACCCCAGTTTCCACTAGTGTCTTGTTTATTTATCAAGTGTTTCTCTGTGTGCAGGCTCGTCCCACCTATGACGGGGTGATGCAGTTGGAGTATATGGAAATGGTGATATCTGAAACCCTGCGACTGTTCCCTCCTGTACCCCGTATTGACAGAGTGTGCAAGAAAGATGTCCAGCTCAATGGGGTAACTGTTCCAAAGGGGACTGTGGTCATGGTTCCTGCCTACGTCCTGCACCATGATCCAGCATACTGGCCAGAGCCCGAGGAATTCAGACCTGAACGGTACGTGGTAATGACTTGTGCTTGTTCTGCACAGTGCTGATGAGTTTTGACACATCATCCTCTTTACATGCCAACATACCCACCTACTTTGCATCGAGTCAGGTGATTAGGAGCAAAAACTAATGTTTTTCTTAATTTTGTATACCACTGACCTATAATTATTGCGTCTCAATGTAACTGTCCTATACACTGGGGGCTGGTTTAGCACAGTGAGCTAAACAGCTAGCTTGTAATGCAGAATAAGGCCAGCAGCACGGGTTCAATTCCCGTACTGGCCTCCCCGAACAGATGCCGGAATGTGGCGACTAGGGGCTTTTCACAGTAACTTCATTGAAGCCTACTTGTGACAATAAGCAATTATTATTATTATCATCACTACACTGAGGCTCAATGTAACTGTGCTATCACCACCCTGTCAGAGACCAACTGCTCAGCGCTGAACGGACATCAAATTCTGGACTTTGCTTTTCAGTGTATTCTCTGCAATCCTGAAGAATGAGAAGCAATCTCATTCTAACTTGCACAATTCTTACACAGCTTGACAGTATTACAATCCCAGACCAGACCCAATAGTGACTGGGACACTGGACAAAAAACCCCAATGTTTTATTTTAATGTTGTGAGATGCCTTTCTCCAGGAGTGATTTCATGCAAAATTGGGATATGATATGTTAAAACAAACTTTATTACTAACACAGTATTAAAATAACTTTAACATCACACAAGAAAAGGAGTTTACAATTACCCCTTAAATAATGCTAATCAATGCAGCGACACAGTAACCCTTAACTGTTATCTTTGTTCCCACTCAAATAACAAAGCCCATCTCAGCTCTCAATCCACTTTCAATACAGTTGGCACTCGGGAATACCTGCTCTACAGAGATGTCTGGATACTCGTTGAGAATGTTGTAAGGAATAGACCTGAATCTTGTCAGAACAATGCAGGATTTCTAGCTGAAGTCTTCAGAAACTGTCTTCATAGTTTGACTTCCATCTCCAGAACCAACTGCAAACTCCTGTCTGTCTCAACTCACTGCCTATCCTGTTCACAAGCACATTCTGCTTCTGGTCTGTCCTCAATCAAATCTTTAACTGAGCTGCCGTGAGGACAGATGCTTGATTTTTTTCTCACATCCCAATCCAGAACTCAATTAAACTACTGTTCTGCAAAATGCTTTGTCCCTTAGCTCCGCCTATTAATGACATCATCTTACCAAGCCAAAAGACAATGGGCTGAATTCTCCGTAGCCCAACGCTGAAATCGGGATCAGTGATCGGGTGGAGAATGGATACCGACGGCAGAATCGGGGCAGGTGCCGGTTTGCGATGCTCCACCCCCTCCAAACTGGCATGGTCGGGACGCGAGCCGCGTGCAGTTGCAAGGCCGTTCGCGTGTCATCGGCCGGCCCACCCACGATGCTCCGCCACCAATGTGGTCCCAGCAGTCAGGAGCCCGGTGCGTCGGCGGTGGACTGTGTCCAGCGCTGCCACACTCGTCCATGATCCATGCTGCTGGCCGGGTGGCTTCTTCCCCCACGGCTGGCGGGGGGACTGGTTGGGGTGGCCAGAGGATGGGCGGTGGGGTCGGGGTGGGGTGTTAGTGTTCCAGCACGGCAGGCGCCATTTCTTTCTGTGCAACCGGTGCAGGCTGTTAGCCCTGCGCATGCACGGCCTGGGACCTGGCCATTTTCCGCGCGATCAGTGGGTGGTTCACACGGCACCGGTGCTAGCCTCTCACCGGTACCAGAATCAGTGAGGGGTTTGTGCCGATTTTACTATCGTGAACCATCTGCGGATTCTCCGTTGGCGCCGGCACATAGCCGCTGGAACAGAGAATTCCGCCCATAGTATTTAATTAACTCCACAGGAACCCTTTTAATCCAAACAAAACTCCATTAGCCCAAGCTTTTACAATGTCTTAATTGCACTCTGGCTCCCAAAACATTTCGTACGAGGACTCTTCAAAAATACTACTGCAGAAATCACACACACACCAACCAAGAGGATTAACTTTTACGGCATCAAATAATACGAAATATCTGAAATTGCTACATTCATCACAACAGGGTAGATGTTGATAGGATATTTCCCCTGGTTATGGGATCTAGAACCAGGGGACACAGTCTCAGAATAAGTGTAGGCCATTTAAGGCTGAGTATCAGGAGGTATTTCTTCACTCCAAGAGGTGAATCTTTGGAATTCTCCACTCTGGATGGCTATGGAAGCTCCATTATTGAGCATGACCAAGACAGAAATCGATAGATTTCTGGATACAAATGATATCAAGGGATATGGTGTTAGTTGGAAAAATTGCATTAGAGGTAGATGATCAGTTGTGATCTGTTTGAATGGTGGCATAGCCTCAATGGGCCAAATGGCCTACTCCTGCTCCTTGTTCTTATGTCCATATGGAGCAAGACCAGGACAACACTCAGACCTGGGCTGACAAATGGCAAATAACATTCATGTCACGCAAGTGCCAGGCAATGACCATCGCCAACAAGAGAGAATCTAACCATGACCCCCTTAATATTCAGAAGTATCACCACCACCTGAATCCCCCACTATCAGCATTCTGGGGGTTACCATTGTTATGGGTCCGGGTTTACAGAACCCCAAAGTGTTTCATGGAGTTCAACCGACCCACAACTTTTGATAGATTGTGGTGTGGGAAGCACACGACGTACTCTCCAGGTGTGATACAGCAATTATGGACAAATGGTTTTTAAAACAAAACAATGTTTATTCTATGAACTCAAGTTAACCTTTTAAAAACAAACATTGAATATCTTAACACCCATTACTTCAAAGATAACCCCAAAAGACTACAACACTAAATAATTCTTCAAACTGTTCCTTTAAACATCCAAAAGACTTCAAACCTTCAAAAACAGACATGAGGTTACATTCAATATATTTATAGTCTTTGGATTTGCAGACATCAACAGACCAGCTCTGTGCTTCTTCCTGTAGCTCTCAGCAAAACACAGACACTCCCAGCTGCCTTCTCAAGCTGAAACCAAAAGCAGAAGTGAGCTCAGCTCCCCCCCCCCCCCCCCCCCCAACCCTCTGACATCACTTCAGTAATATGATGAGCTCCATTTCTTAAAGGTACATTGCTTAAACATCCATTTCTTAAAGGTACTCTCACATGACACCATTGATCAAAACTGAACAGGACTAGCCACATGAATACTATGGCTACAAGAGCAGATCAGAGGCTAGGAATTCTGTGGTTAGTAACTCACCTCCTGATCCCCCCAATGCCTGTCCACCATATACAAGGCAGAAGTCAGGAGTGTAAAGGAATACTCCCTACTTGCCTGGATGAGTGCAGCACCAACAACACTCAAGACATTTAATACCATCCAGGATTCAACCCGCACTCATGCAGGGCACACATGTCCCGATCACGTGCAAGAAATGCCAGCTTGGCACCTTGGCAATGCCAACCTAGCACCCTGGCAGTGCCACCTGGGCACCTTGGCAGTGCCAGGGAACCACCAAGGGCATGCAGCTGGGAGCCTCTGATCCCCTGGGAGACGACCACGAGTGCCGTTGCATTTGCTCCCCGTTTGTGGAGACCATTACCAACCAACGCTCGCCTGAGGTCTCCGGGGTGAAGGGAATAGGCCCCAAAGCCTCAGGTACCTCGGGAATCTGCACATTAAACTTCGACACGGACGGGAGCCATCGACTCGCAAGATCATGTTAAATCGTGTGAGGCGCTGCGATCCGGGAAGATCCTGAAACAGCGTCTCCTGGCTTTTATCTGCCACACTGCGCCACAGCAAGCAGACTTTCAGGCGCACTGTGACAATTGGATCGCGTTCTAAATGCAAGTGGATACAGGTCTGGATCTCACCCAAAAAGCCGGTGGGAAATATCCTGCCAAACCCATCCACAATCGCACATAGTCATTTTTGGGGTATAAGTGCCCCAGTACTGTAAACAGTAATCCAGATGTGAGCTTGGATTCTCCGTTCCTGAGACTATGGGCTGGATTCTCTGATTTTGAGGCTATGTCCGGAGGAAGTGTCTAGTTTTACGATTTAAAAATCGGCAGCGTCCCCGCACCAACCCTCCGACTGGTGAGGGGCTACCAGTCGTGCCACGTATAACACACGGCCTTCATGAAATAAATAGCCGAAGAATTGCTGGGTCGGTGGCAGTGCACGCGCACGGCGACAACCTGCAACGGTTGCACCGAAAAACATGGCGCTGGCCGCGCGCGGACTCAAGCTGCCAGATGGTGCCCCCCTGGACACCCCCGGGCCACCCTCTACAGTCCCCCCAGCCCTCGCCAAAGCCCCCCTCTGGCCAGCGGCACGGCTCCTCACCCCCCGACTGTGGCGGTGCTGGACACAGTCCGCAGCCGCCATGCCCCGGGTTTCTGAATACTGAGGCAAGGAGTCAATCGCGCGTTCGGAACTCTGCCCATTGGGGGCGGAGCATCGGGAGAGGGCCTTCAGGTAACGCCCTGAGGTCGTCTCAATGGTGGGAGGCGTACTCCTCGATGACACCATTTTGGAGGGGACGGAGCATCCGAAAACAGGCACTGCCCCCGATTCGGTCGTAAACATGGATTCTCCGCCCGATCGCTGATTACGATATCAGCATTGAGCAACGGAGAATCCGACCCCATATGTTGGCACTGGGCCAGGATAGGTAGACTTCTATGGCAGCACAACTGGCGCTGCATCTGGACCAAGTCACCACCGTTCGTCGGGCCTGGGCGCAGGTGGCAGAGGTCGTCAGCGCAGTGGGCAACACCTCGAGGACCAGCCAGCAGTGCCAAAAGAATCTGCACAACCTCCTCAGGGCGGTCAGGGTGAGTAGGCAGCACTGTGCCCCCGGCACCAACCCTCGTCCCACACACCCGTATCCCCACCTGGTGGGCGGCCGAACTCCACCCTGAACCACATGCCGGCACCCATACCGGCCACCATGGTTGGGTGCCCTGACCACTGAAGCCATCAGCTACCCAGCCCTGGGCTGCATGCGTCAGACTGTCTAACACTGCATTTACAGTTTCCCCCCCCACCAAGGAGTAGGCCGCCCACAATCGCGGAGAGAGGGAGAAGGCTGGACAGCACCAGAACAGTGGGCACAGGACGTGGTTGGAGGGCCCGAAGAAAGGGTAGTTGCCGGGGCGGAGGTCGGCATTGGGCGAGAAAGTACCCCGTCTCATGAAGCAGCCCGAGGGCCATCAGTGGCGGAACACCGCAGTGCCTCAGATTCTTCCCCCCACCCCCCCCCCCCTCCTGTCTGTGGTGCATCACATGGGCAGTGGGCAGAGCAGGGCGGCACCAAGCCACCTGAGACATCCAAGCAGCAGTTGGGCCCATCCAGGCCCAGTTGCCGCAGAAGATGCCCACCAAAGGGGACCCAGGTCACGGCGATATCACAGCAGGCCACCTCCACTCCTGATGTACCACCTGGGGATTCACCTAGGCAAAGCGTTAGGGCCCATAAGACCAGAAAAGTAGACACTAGTTAAGTTGGCATGGGCGCAGGGCACAGTTTAGCATTAGGGATCAGGGCACAAACCTGTATATATTTGTTCACATTAAACACCTGTGCACAATGTTACAACCTGCCTCGGTGCTCGATCAGAAGAGTGTGAGGGCTGGGCTGGGCTGGTCTGGCGGTAGAGGGGGAGCAGGGGAATTTGTGTGGGGGGGGGGGGGGGGGGATGGGCGGACGTTGTGGGTGGGTTTGGCCAGGGTCCGCAGTTCAGCCGGCACTCACCACTCCGGTGGGGCTGGGATGTGATGTCTGTTCCCCTGACCAGTTCCCCTAGTTAGTGAACCTAGAGCCGATGAGGACATCCTGTGTTCTTGGCCCTGACGCACACTTTGTGCGGCCTCCTGTGCCTGCCCGGGCCTCATTTCCTACCCATCCTCGCCCTTCCCCGCTACCTCCTCATCGGACAAAGCATCATGCGGTGCCTCCTTTCCACCTCCTCCTCCTCCCCAGCCTGTTGGGCGGACAGCTCTCCATCCTCACCGGCTGCCTCCTGTTCCTCTGGGGCCAGCTCCGATGCTACGTGGTCCTCCTTCAGTCGCAGTGCATCCCCCAGGGCTGCAGCGATTAGGAGGAAGACCACCATTGGTAGTTGAATTCCTACGTGGACCATAATCACTGGATCCTCCCCTGCAAGTTCCCCTCGAGTCCGGAGCAGATATCTGGAACCTTGACACTGGGAAGCAAAATGTCTGTCTGGACCTGTGCTCTTCACCGCAGAAAACAGTGGGCGGGATTCTCTGATCCTGCGGCTAAGAGTTGACGCCGTCGTAAACGCCGTTGCGTTTCCCGATGGCGTCAACATAGCCTCAGGAGCAGCGATTGTGACCTCTACAGGGGGCCAGCACGGCACTGGAGCGACCCACAGCGCTCCAGCTGCCGATCCCGGCGTCAGATGGGCGCCGTGGGTCTGCGCATGCGCAGTGGGACCGGCGCGATTGCCGCGCATGCGCAGACCCGCGTCGCCCATCTGACGCCGGAATTGGCAGCTGGAGCGCCCTTCTCCGCGCCGGCCTCGATGCAACATGGCGTAGGACTACAGGAGCCGGCGTGGAACAAAAGAGGCCCCCAGCCCGAGAGGCCGGCCCGCCGATCGGTAGGCCCCAATCGCAGGCTAGGCCACAGTGGAGGCTGCCACCGGGGTCGGACCCTCCCCCACCACCACAACCAGGCCGCCCCCGGATCCATTTAGGCCGAGGTCCCGCCGGGTAAGACAAGGTTAGAACGGCGCCAGCGGGACTCGGGTTTTTTTGTATGGCCACTTGGACCATCCCGGGTTGAGAATCGCCGGGGGGGGGGGGGCCGCGTAGAGCGGCCGCCAAATGGTGCCGCGCCGGCGCATATGGCGCCGATTCTACTCTCCGGAGAATCCGCGGACCGGCGTCGGGGCGGCATCCTGCGATTCACGCCCATCCCAGCGATTCTCCGGCCCGGCCTGGGCTGAGAGAATCCCGCCCAGTATCTATCGTCTAATGGTCTCCTATCACTACCACATTCCTCTTCTCTATCTCCCTCCATCCTTCACCACTATGCATTCACCCTCCAGATTTATTCATTAATTTAAATTCCCCAGCTACAACACTAGGTTTTGTACTCATCTTTGGATCAATAGTGGACGTTTCTGGGTTGCTAATCTAGTAAAATTAACACTTAACTTTGGGGTCTGAAATGGGAGGTATTTTGGGATGTTACCGAGGTAGATGAATTGGGTTGGGCCAAGATTGCAATATATTTAAGGATGAACTCTATTGTGATCTTGTGAAATAAATCCCTGATGACCAAAACGGAGATTTAAATTCCTACTGGCCACCTTCCAGATTCTCTTTCCGAGCGTTCCATATACTTCCATATTCAACTGAATAATGAAAATTAATGCTGTGAACTAGATGGACAGATATATTAATATTTAATGGGAACAATATTTCCTGAAATTCTATGCCCTTTTCAATGATGAAGTGCTCAATTTGGACCTGGCGCCAAACAATCAAATAATTGTCATTTTCAGACTGTCCGGGCACTATCTAGGTTCATTTTAAATTTGGAGGTCATTGATGTGCAAAGCACCCCAATTACCATCTGGAATAGATCTGTACACAGCTGAATGTCAGGTGAGGACAGGATCACCATCGAATGTTCTGCCATTCTCCACATTTGATTAGTCTGGCAACACTCTGCAGTCTAGACTCACATATCAATACTGGCATCCAGTGACTGTGTAACACCAACTCAATCAGTAAGTGAAGGAATTGCTGCAACTAAATCAATTAATTTTAAACTGTTGCATTCTCCATCCACTCTGAAAGCTAAGCAAATTTCACTGTTTTGTCTTTGTTAATATCCCTAGGTTCAATAAAGAGAATAGGGAGTTTCGGGATCCTTGTATCTTTCTGCCATTTGGTATGGGCCCTCGGAACTGCATTGGGATGAGATTTGCACAACTTACAATGAAGATGGCACTTGCTTCACTCTTGCAACACATGACCCTGGTACCATGCGAGCAGACACCAGTGAGAATTTAATTGTTTTGTTTGTTGAGTGAATACTGAGGGCAAGTAATAACAGGACAGGACAGACCCATCTATTGCTGTAATAAATCCTTCCTGTTGGCCTTGTATTACTGTAATGATATGTATAGTGCCAGTGTAATAAAGGGTTAACATCTGAAACCATGTGTAAATCAAACATTAGATGGCGTTACTAATTCATTTTATATAAGACAGCATCTCTAGGAATTCTGGGAGAAGCTGAAAAGAACATGATGAGAAGCTGAGGAGAACAGAGTGAGAATTGATTGTAGAGACGCACGAGGTCAAGTCACAGTGTAGTTTATTAGCTAGATAGAATATTGATTACTGTACTACAGATTCAGTATTATTAATTTAGTATCTGTTACTCAGTAAAGTGTGCAAACCTAATCAAAGTCAGTCGTGTAAAATAAATTTGTTTTGATTCAAACTTCTTATTTTTATATTCTTTGTCAACACTACATACTGGTTATCTTGGAAGAAAAGGCAAGGAATATAACAATTACTATTGCTCTTTCTGTTTCAGATCCCATTGGAACTGGATGTGACTGGATTCATGAAATCTAACAAACCCATAATCCTGAAATTTGTGCCACGAGTCAATACTGAGTCAAGGGAATAAAGCACCTGGTCCACATGGAGCTATGAAAATATGTAGGAGTGTGTATAACTCAAACTGTACGCTCCTCATCAAATGAAAATACATGAAAACTAAATATAATTCAGCAAGAATGTATATGATCAGAGTAAACAAGGCGATATACAAAGAAACACCTGTAATCTTCCTCCAGTTGTTAAAACTGTCTGAACATTGAAGGACTCCTTATTGTTATACAGATGTATTCGGGAACACATCTTTTAACTGAATATTACTGTCTGATCAGTAGTACTTCTTTAACCTTCAATTTTGAAATAAATTATTCGTGATTATAAATCTATTTGACTATGGTGAGTCTATATATGCAAAATGTTTTCGATAATAATATATCTGTAATTTCTCAAACTATTTGTTTTACAACTTTTTACACAACATTGTCTAACAAAATTGAAATAACTATATATTTGTTGTGTTCAATATCACATTTTGGCTACAGTGCAGGGTTTTGTTGGAATATCATAATGAAATGAGCCTGTGGCTCATCAGGAAAACAGACTTTAAGAGACTGTCAGGAAAACAGGTAGTTTTAAAGGATACTTGTATTGTTAAGTATCAAAAATAATGTATAGGTTTAAGTAGTTTTCATGTTTTTGTGTAAGAAAGGGTACAACTCCAGTTAGATTCATGTTAAACACATGTATTTACATGTATGGGGTTTTTAGTTTCAGGTCAACCCACTTTTCTAGTGTGATGAAGTATACGATCTTAGTCTTGGGTCAAGAATAAGGGGCGAAATTCTCCGACCCCCGGCGGGTCGGAGAATCGCCGGGTGCTGGCGTGAATCCCGCCCCCGCCGGTTGCCGAAGTCTCCGGCAACAGAGATTCGGCGGGGGCGGGAATCGCACCGCACCGGTTGGCGGGCCCCCCCCGCTCGATTCTCCGGCCCGGATGGGGCGAAGTCCCGCCGATAAATTGCCTGTCCCGCCGGCGTAAATTAAACCACCTACCTTACCGGCGGGACAAGGCGGCGTGGGCGGGCTCCGGGGTCCTGGGGGGGGGCGCGGGGCGCGGGGCCCACGATCCGCGGGCGGGCCTGTGCCGTGGAGGCACTCTTTCCCTTCTGCCTCCGCCACGGTCTCCACCTTGGCGGAGGCGGAAGAGACTCCCTCCACTGCGCATGCGTGGGAAACTGTCAGCGGCCGCTGACGCTCCCGCGCATGCGTCGCCCAGAGATGTCATTTCCGCGCCAGCTGGCGGGGCAACAAAGGCCTTTTCCGTCAGCTGGCGGGGCGGAAATTCCTCCGGCGTCGGCCTAGCCCCTCAATGTTGCGGCTCGGCCCCCAAAGATGCGGAGCATTCCGCACCTTTGGGGCTTCGCGATGCCCGTCTGATTGGCGCCGTTTTGGGCGCCAGTCGGCGGACATCACGCCGTTTCCGGAGAATTTCGCCCAAGATATTGCTTGGCAACCAGGGGCCATTTCTCGGGAAGAGGTTTTTGAGTTTGATTTTAACTTTGGGGCCAGAGGAGAAGGAGCTAAGCAGCAATGTCCTGAATTCTAAAGAACAGCTGGTTAAGGAAAGTAAAGAAATGAAGAGAGGTTTCCAGGACATTTGAAGTTAAAGGAACAGAGGAAACATAGAAACTTGGAGCAGGAGGAGGCCATTCAGCATTCATTATGATCATGGCTGATCATCCGACTCAATAGCTTGATCCTGCCTTCCCCCCACCCCCCCACATCCTTTGATCCACTTTGCCCCAAGTGCTATATCCAGCTGCTTCTTGAAGACGTGTTTTGGTCTCAAACTGGAACTAGAACAGGGTACTGTTCATTGAAGCCACAGACAGAGCTGAGAAGCAGTTGACTAGTGAGAGGCCAGAAAGATATCTGAAGTGGTTCTACGATTTGTGGTATCTTACCGCAACCTGTGAATCGATAGGTGGAACAATTGTTTCACCAATCTGTGACTGAATATGAGTTTGTGTAAAAGCATTCAAGATAAAGGAAATCCTGAAAGGAGAGTTGGAAACCTGGAAGTGGATCTTTGCTAAAACAATGGAAAAGGAGCCTTGTTTGAAAGGTTAGTTGGAAATCCTGGAGGAGGATCCTTGACAAAAACAGTTGAGGGAAGGCATTGCTTGAAAGAATGTTTTAAAGTGTCTTTTTGAGAGTGGAGTTTGGAAACACGTGGCAATCAGCTTGGGGAATTTGAGGATAAAGCGATTGAGTGGCATCTGCCATTTTAGTTTCAGACTGGCTTGCTATCATTGAAATCTGTGCACATTTGTGAAGATAAGGGGGAGTGAAGAGTATTATAGTCAAACTTTTCATATTTTTGTTGTTTAAAAGTGAATTAGGGCGGCACGGTAGTACAGTAAGTAGCACTGTAGCAAAAGGCGCCGAGGACACGGGTTCAATCTCCGTCCAGGTCACTGTCCATGTGAAGTTTGCACATTTTTCCAATGTCAGCGTGGGTCTCACCCCCACAACCCAGACGTGCAGGGTAGGTGGATTGGTGTTATAACCTGCCTACTTACTATTGGCTGGGGACTAATGACAATCCCACAATCCTGTGGGAGTATGAGCTTCCCCAATGAGGGGGACGGAGAAACCATTAGTAAACTCCTAGTATAAATAAAGCTGGCCAGTTCAGGAACCAGCAGGAAGGAGTGTGCAGCAAGGGAAGTTGCTGCTGCTGTTATATATATATGTTATTGTAAATAAATGTTATTACTTTGTATCCTTAAAACCCGTGCTGGATTCTTCGTGGCCCTCACAAAACTGGCGACGAGGATGGGATGTGAATAGCTGTCTACACTGCTGAAGCCACCTCCCTGGATTTTTGTTGGATACAGGTTGGAAGTTGTTTTCTATTATACCATGCCTCTGTACGGACGTTTGGATGTTTTTGATGCTGCGCTGGAAAGCTGGAACCAGTACGCACAACGGATGCGTTACTATTTCCGGGCAAACAATATCACCGAAAACGAGTGCCAGGTGGTCATATTGCTCACCGTCTGCGGCCCGCATACGTTTGGGGTGATTAGGAGCCTTACGTACCCAGCTGCGCCGGACACCAAAACGTTTGATGAACTTGTGAATATAGTGGGGCAACATTTTAACCCAATCCCGTCCACGATAGTCCAGCATTACCGGTTTAATACCGCTGAGAGGACCCCTGGAGAATCCCTTGCCGATTTTCTATCCAGGCTATGCAGGATTGCGGAGTACTGTGACTATGGTAAGACCTTGTCAGAAATATTACGCGACCGTTTGGTTTGCGGTATTAACAATGCGGCCACCCAGAGAAGGTTGTTAGCTGAGCCAACATTGACTTTTTTCAACAGGCCATTCAAATAGTATTGTCCCGAGAGAGCGCAGAACGAGGAGTGCAGGAGCTACAGGGAATGGAAGTGCATGCCTTGGGGCGCAACCCCTTCCGTCCGAAAACACCCCCCCGCACTCCTGCGGTACCTTGGGCGAGGCAACGTCCGGACCGACGTCAGTGGCCGTCGGACATTCCTCCCCGAAGGGAGCCTTCTCCAGAACCAATGGATGAGGAGCCATGTCCGTGTCAGACTTGTAGGCGCTGACCCCGTCGCGGACGGCGGTCCTGGGGGCGCCAGAGGCGCCGTCGTTCCGACCGAAACTGGGACCAGCCCAGGGGCCGTAACTGGGACCAGCCCAGGGGCCATACCTTCCATGTGGATGAACCTGCGGCGACTACTCCTGAGGACGTGGAGACGGAGGACGACTGCCTGCAGCTGCATTGTGTGGCAGCTCCCCGTGTGGCTCCCATTAAGGTGACAGTACGGGTCAATGGCCACCCGCTTGAGATGGAGTTGGACAGTGGCGCAGCGGTCTCCATGATCACCCAGAGGACATTCGACCGCATCAAGCAGGGTACTTATCGTGGTGCGCGGCCATGGGCCCAGCCTGTTGGGTCGGGACTGGTTGCGCCATTTGCGGTTGCAATGGCAGCACATCCTCCAAACAGTTTCTGAAGGGTTGACTGAGGTGCTAGGACGATACCCAGATGTATTCCAGCCTTGTTTGGGGAAAATAAAAGGGGCCGTAGCCCGTATCCAAGTCGAACCAGGAGCCACGCCGCGCTATTTCCGGGCGCGCCCGGTGCCTTACGCCTTGCTCGAGAAGGTAGAAGGGAAGCTCACTCGTTTGGAGAGTTTGGGTATTATCAGGCCCGTCCGTTTTGCTGACTGGGCAGCACCAATTGTACCTGTAATGAAGCCAGATGCCACAGTTCGCTTGTGTGGCGACTATAAACTTACAGTGAATACGGCTTCCCGACTCGACCAATATCCAATGCCTCGCATAGAGGATCTCTACGCGAAGCTTGCAGGTGGACACTCGTTCACAAAATTAGATATGAGTCACGCCTACCTGCAGTTGGAGCTGCACCCTGCCTCCCGACCATATGTAACGATTAATACACACCGGGGCCTGTATGAATATACACGGTTGCCCTTTGGAGTATCCTCTGCCTGCGCTATTTTTCAACGTGTTATGGAGGGCATTTTGAGAGGTTTACCACGTGTTGCTGTCTACTTAGATGACGTTTTGATTACAGGGACGTCGGAGCAGGAACATTTGGAAAACCTGGAGGCTGTCCTTAGACGCCTTTCAGAGGCTGGAGTCCGTTTACGTCGCACAAAGTGCGTATTTCAGGCAAAGGAAGTAGCCTACCTAGGTTATCGGGTGGACTGCGAAGTTTTGCACCCCGTCGCAGAGAAGGTGCGTGCAATCCAACATGCCCCCGTCCCAACTGACACTTCGCATCTTCGTTCTTTTCTCGGTCTCGTAAACTATTATGGGAAGTTCCTCCCCAATCTGGCAACTACGCTGGTCCCTTTGCACCTTCTGCTAAAGAAACATCACACCTAGGTTTGGGGTCAGCCGCAAGAAACCGCTTTCCTCCGGGTAAAGCAACAATTGTCGTCGTCTGGGTTACTAACCCACTATGATCCTGGAAAGCCTTTGCTCGTCACATGTGATGCATCCCCGTATGGTATTGGGGCCATCCTGTCCCACAAGATGGAGAACGGGGCCGAGCGACCGATAGCTTTCGCCTCCCGCACATTGACTGCAGCGGAGAAAAAGTATGCGCAGATCGAGAAGGAGGGCCTGGCAGTGGTTTTTGCGGTGAAACGCTTCCACCAGTACGTGTATGGCCGCCATTTCACTATCGTGACTGATCATAAGCCTCTGCTGGGACTTTTCAGAGAAGATAAGCCAATACCGCCCATTCCTTCTGCATGGATCCAAAGCGCTGGGCTTTGTTGCTTGCTGCATACGAGTATTCTCTGGAGCACAAACCAGGTATGCAGATAGCAAATGCCGACGCACTGAGCCGATTGCCTTTATCGACCGGCCCCATGTCGACCCCCACGACCGGTGAGGTGGTTGCAACCCTAAATTTTATGGACACCTTGCCTGTCACGGCATCACAGATCCGTGAGTGGACCCAGACGGAGCCAGTCCTGTCAAAGGTTCGGCACATAGTGCTGTGTGGTGGGCAGCATAGACAGCTCCCAGGCGAGTTGCGGGCATTTTCCTCCAAGCTGTCAGAATTCAGCGTAGAAGACGGCATCCTCTTGTGGGGGACGCGTGTGATTGTCCTGGAAAAAGGCCAGGAGCTGATACGAACAGACTTGCACAATGGGCATCCAGGTGTGACCAAAATGAAAATGTTGGCCCGGAGTTATGTCTGGTGGCCAGGCCTCGACACCGACATTGAGAAGGTGGCCCAAAACTGCTCCATTTGCCAGGAGCATCAGAAGCTTCCGCCGGCCGCGCCCCTACATCACTGGGAATGGCCAGGGTGGCCTTGGGCACGCTTGCATGCAGATTTTGCAGGCCCTTTTCAAGGATCCATGTTCCTTCTATTAATTGGCGCCCAGTCTAAATGGCTAGAGGTGCATAAGATGCAGGGGACAACGTCCTGCGCAACAATTGAAAAGATGCGTTTGTCATTGTAGCGCACAAAGACTCCGTGAGACGAATAGAGTGAAGTCGATGAGGCTTTATTAAGCGTGTCTGTTCACCCGCAGCTCGATAGTAGAATGGCCTGCGGGGGAGGACTCCGGCTTCTTATACTCCGCCTTCAGGGCGGAGCTAGAGGTCAACGGCCAACCAGGACCCGGGATCTGTCAGCCAATGACATTAGGGCTTCCAGTCCCACATGACCCCTAATACATACTACCACATTCACCCCTTGTCAAAAATGAACCCGGCGGGGTGATGCTTCGCATGGTGGTAAGGGTTTACAGGGCTGGTCCTGGGAGGAAAACATTCATATGGCAATACAGTATGTACAATTTTGTCCTGTTTCAACTATTTACAGAAGGTATCGGGAGAAAAGCAAAATGTTCTTGTGAAAAGTCCATATATTGACTTAGATCGACGCCACAAGTCGGTCGGGCGGTCTGGTCGTCCGTGTCGATCACCTCGGCCCCGGTGGTGGTGGTGGTGCTTGTACCGGTGTTGTCGTCTCCGGGAGCCTTACGGTTTCAGCTTGGGCTTTATTCTTGGTCAGGCCTGAGGGGAGGGGAACCGATCCTCCTGGGAAGGGGGCGGTCGCGGGGTGCGGCGGTGGCAGGAAGGGGGGGGTTGGGTGAATGGTGTCGGGGGGTGTGTGTGTTGCCGGCGGGCGCCAGATCCCGCAGGGAGACCGTGTCCTGTCGGCCGTCGGGGTACTCCACGTAAGCGTACTGCGGGTTCGCGTGGAGGAGGTGAACCCTTTCGACCAACGGGTCCACCTTGTGTGCCCGCACATGCTTTCGGAGCAAGATGGGTCCTGGGGCCGCCAGCCAGGTCGGCAGCGCCGTTCCAGAGGAGGACCTCCTAGGGAAGACAAGGAGACGCTCATGGGGCTTTTGATTAGTGCTCGTACATAATAGCGACCGGATGGAGTGGAGAGCGTTCGGGAGGACCTCCTGCCACCGTGAAACTGGGAGGTCCCTGGACCGTAGGGCCAGTAGGACGGTCTTCCAGACCGTGCCGTTCTCCCTCTCTACTTGCCCGTTCCCCCGGGGGTTGTAGCTGGTCGTCCTGCTTGAGGCTATGCCCTTGCTGAGCAGGAACTGGCGCAGCTCGTCACTCATGAAAGAGGACCCCCTGTCGCTGTGGACGTATGCGGGGCAACCGAACAGTGTGAAGATGGTGTTCAGGGCTTTAATGACTGTGGCCGCGGTCATGTCAGAGCAGGGAATGGCGAATGGGAAGCGGGAGTATTCGTCCACCACATTAAGGAAGTATGTATTGCGGTCGGTGGAGGGGAGGGGCCCTTTGAAATCCAGACTGAGGCGTTCAAAGGGGCGGGAAGCCTTAATCAGGTGCGCACCATCCGGCCTGAAAAAATGCGGTTTGCATTCCGCGCAGATGTGGCAGTCCCTTGTGACTGTACGGACCTCCTCTAAAGAGTATGGGAGGTTGCGGGACTTGATAAAGTGGAAAAACCGAGTGACCCCCGGGTGGCAGAGGTCCTCGTGGAGGGTTTGGAGGCGGTTAATTTGTGCGTTGGCACATGTGCCGCGGGATAGGGCATCGGACGGCTCGTTCAGCTTTCCGGGACGATACAAGATCTCGTAGTTGAAGGTGGAGAGCTCGATCCTCCACCTTAAGATCTTGTCGTTTTTGATTTTGCCCCGCAGTGCATTATCGAACATGAAGGCTACCGACCGTTGGTCGGTGAGGAGAGTGAATCTCCTGCCGGCCAGGTAATGCCTCCAATGTCGCACAGCTTCCACTATGGCTTGGGCTTCCTTTTCTACTGAGGAGTGGCGGATTTCTGAAGCGTGGAGGGTTCGAGAGAAAAAGGCCACGGGTCTGCCCGCTTGGTTAAGGGTGGCCGCTAGAGCTACGTCGGAGGCGTCGCTCTCGACCTGGAAGGGGAGGGACTCGTCGATGGCGCGCATCGTGGCCTTTGCGATATCCGCTTTGATGCGGCTGAAGGCCTGGCAAGCCTCTGTCGACAGAGGGAAGGTCGTGGTCTGTATTCGGGGGCGGGCCTTGTCTGCGTACTGGGGGACCCACTGGGCGTAGTATGAAAAAAAACCCAGGCAGCGTTTCAGGGCTTTTGAGCAGTGCGGGAGGAGAAATTCCATGAGGGCGCGCATACGTTCGGGGTCGGGGCCTATTATCCCATTGCGCACTACGTAGCCCAGAATGGCTAGCCGGTTGGTGCTAAAAACGCACTTGTCCTCGTTGTACGTGAGGTTCAAGGCTTTGGCGGTCTGGAGGAATTTCTGGAGGTTGGCGTCGTGGTCCTGCTGGTCGTGGCCGCAGATGGTTACATTGTCGATATACGGGAACGTGGCCCCCAACCCATGTTGATCGACCATTCGGTCCATCTCCCATTGGAAGACCGAGACCGCGTTTGTGACGCCAAATGGGACCCTTAGGAAATGGTATAATCGCCCGTCTGCCTCGAAGGCTGTGTACTTGCGGTCACTTGGGCGGATGGGGAGCTGATGGTAGGCGGACTTGAGGTCCACGGTGGAGAAGACTTTATATTGGGCAACCCGATTGACCATGTCGGATATGCGGGGGAGAGGGTACGCGTCTAGTTGTGTGTACCTGTTGATAGTCTGGCTATAGTCTATGACCATCCTTTGTTTCTCCCCTGTCTTCACTACTACCACCTGTGCTCTCCAGGGACTATTGCTGGCCTGGATTATGCCTTCCTTTAGTAGCCGCTGGACTTCGGAGCGAATGAAGGTCCGGTCCTGGGCGCTGTACCGTCTGCTCCTAGTGGCGACGGGTTTGCAATCCGGGGTGAGGTTCGCAAACAAGGACGGGGGTTGCACCTTGAGGGTTGCGAGGCCGCAGATAGTGAGTGGGGGTATTGGGCCGCCGAATTTGAGCGTAAGGCTCTGTAGATTGCACTGGAAATCTAATCCCAGTAATGTGGGGGCGCAGAGTTGGGGAAGGACGTGTAGTTTGTAATTTTTGAACTCCCTCCCCTGCACCGTTAGGGTAACTATGCAGAAACCTTGGATCTGTCCGGAGTGGGATCCTGCAGCTAGGGAAATCTTTTGTGCGCTGGGATAGGTGGTCAAGGAACAGCGTCTTACCGTGTCGGGGTGGATAAAGCTCTCCGTGCTCCCGGAGTCGCCTAGGCATGGTGTCTCGTACCCGTTTATTAGCACCGTTGTCGGCGTCGTCTGGAGTGTCCGGGGCCGAGCTTGATCGACCGTAATTGAAGCGAGACGTGGTTGTAGTCGTGGAGTGGGGTCCGTTGTTGCCGTCCAAGATGGCGTCGGGGATGAACAAAATGGCTGCCCCCATACATCGCACATGGCTGGGGGGTCACAAGATGGCGGCGGGGGTGGACAAAATGGCCGCCCCCACGCGTCGTACAGGTCTGGGGTGGTCCAAGATGGCGGCGCCCTTCCTCCCCTCGTGGTGGCCGGGACCCAAAATGGCGGCGTCTGCGGGTTGCACATGGGGCGCTGGGGGGGTTGGGGAGCATTAGGACCGCGCTGGGGCTCCCTCATCTCTGGGAACAGCGGTGGTTGGGACCCAAATTGGTAGCGCCCGCGGGTCATACGTGGGGACGGGGGGGGGGGGGTTGGGGAGCGTAAGCGGCGTGCAGGGCTCCCTGTTCTCCCGGGACCGCGGTGGTCGGAACCCAGAGTGGCTGCACCTGCGGGTCGTACATGGGGCGCTGGGGGGGTTGGGGAGCATAAGCGGCGTGCAGGGCTCCCTGTTCTCCCGGGACAGCGGCGACCTCGCGGGACCGGCACACAACCGTGAAATGGCCCTTTGTCCCGCAGCTCTTGCAGATCGCTGCGCGGGCCGGGCAGCGCTGCCGGGGGTGTTTCACCTGGCCGCAGAAATAGCAGCGGGCGCCCCCGGTGTGACTTGGCGTTTGGACCGCGCAAGCCTGTGGGGTGTCCTGGGGGGGGGTGGGTTTGTCGCGATGGGTACGTACGGAGCCCAATGGGCTGCCGCGCGGTCGGGGCCGTAGGCGCGGGTATTACTCGCGGCCACATCGAGGGAGGCTGCTAGGGCCCGTGCCTCTGAGAGTCCTAGCGACTCTTTTCTCAAAGTCTTTGGCGGATTTGGGAGGAATTTATACCTGCCACAAAAGCATCGCGCATTAACATGTCCATGTGTTCATTTGCGTTCACCAAAGGGCAGCTGCAGGCTCATCCCAAAATCAGCAGCGCGGCGTAGAATTCGTCCATCGATTCTCCGGGACTTTGCCGTCTCGTCGCGAGCTGGTAGCGAGCGTAGATTTGGTTAACTGGGCGGACATAGAGACTTTTCAGTGCTGCGAACGCCGTCTGGAAATCCTCCGCGTCTTCGATGAGGGAGAAAATCTCCGTGCTTAACCTCGAGTGCAGGACCTGTAGTTTTTGGTCTTCTGTGACCCGGCCGGTGGCTGTTCTGAGGTAGGCCTCGAAACAAGTCTGCCAGTGCTTGAAGGCTGCTGCCGCGTTCGCTGCGTGGGGGCTGATCCTCAGGCATTCCGGGATGATCCTGATTTCCATAGTCCTTTTTAGGCACGCTTAATAAATTGTAGCGCACAAAGACTCCGTGAGACGAATAGAGTGAAGTCGATGAGGCTTTATTAAGCGTGTCTGTTCCCCCGCAGCTCGATAGTAGAATGGCCTGCGGGGGAGGACTCCGGCTTCTTATACTCCGCCTTCAGGGCGGAGCTAGAGGTCAACGACCAACCAGGACCCGGGATCTGTCAGCCAATGACATTAGGGCTTCCAGTCCCACATGACCCCTAATACATACTACCACAGTCATTTAGTACGCATGGCCTCCCCGAGGTGCTGGTCGCGGATAACGGCACTCCATTCACGAGTGAGGAGTTTGCGAGGTTCACGAAGATGAACGGCATACGCCATATCTGCACTGCCCTTTACCACCCGGCTTCAAATGGGTTGGCAGTGCAGTGCAGTGCAGACATTCAAAAGAGGCCTAAAGAAGCAGTCTTCCGGATCAATGGACACGAGACTGGCTCGCTTTTTGTTTACGTACAGGACCACCCCCCATGCAGTGACTGGGGTAGCTCCCGCAGAACTCCTAATAGGCTGGAGACTTCGCACCCGCCTTAGTATTGTTTTCCCGGACATTGGCGCAAAAGTACGCCGCACACAAGAACGGCAGGGACAGGGATTTTCTCGGCATCGGCCGATTCGGCAGTTTGCGCCCGGTGACCCAGTGTTCGTTCGGAATTGTGCTGGTGGTGCCCAGTGGGTTCCTGGTGTAATCTTTCACCAAACGGGCCCTATATCTTACCAGGTGCAAGCCCAGGGTCGTCTCCAGCGCAAACATGTAGACCATGTTCGGTCCAGAAGACTATCCCCTCAAACGATTCCCCGCCCCCGGAGCTCATTTCTATAGCCGCAGAGACCAGAGACAAGGGAAGGTAGTCCTCACAATCTTCCACTGCTGCCTCACTCGAAGCCTGCGCAGGTCGTTACAGAACCGAATGGAGATAGAGACGCTGACATGACGGAGGCAGCAGACTCTGACTCCGAGATGGAGACACAGGATGCATCAGAGGGGGAATCCTCGGGTCCACGGACCGTGGATGTACAGCCGTTGCGCCGTTCATCACGGAAGCGCCGGTCTCCGTCTCGTTACACGCCGCCTGATCCAGCGCCGCGTGCCAATGGTGTCCGGCCTGCGGCAAAACGAGTCAGACGCCCTCCTTCGCCAGGGTCTTCGGTGGATTCCTTGGACTTTGGGGGGGAGGGATGTTATAACCTGCCTACTTACCATTGGCTGGGGACTAATGACTATCCCACAATCCTGTGGGAGAATGAGCTTCCCCAATGAGGGAGGCGGAGAAACCATTAGTAAACTCCAAGTATAAATAAAGCTGGCCAGTTTGGAAACAGCAGGAAGGAGTGTGCAGCAAGGGAAGTTGCTGCTGCTGTTATATATATATATGTTATTGTAAATAAATGTTATTACTTTGTATCCTTAAAACTCGTGCTGGATTCTTCGTGGCCCTCACAAAAATACCTATGGGCGGTTTTGTTTCATTCTTGCCAATCAGGGCCGTCTTCATCATCTTATTGCTATCCAAAGGTGCTCTGAAACCCATTTTGGACTGAAAGCAAAGACTGTAGTTCCGCAATCTGCTTCCTGCATTTCGCATGATCTAATGAGCTTTGTCTGTGCTCCGTGGTGGCAGCATGGAGTGCTCTTAACGCTGCTTTTAAATCGCTGCACTGCCTTTGCAATGCCTCTACCTGTTTCTCTGTCTCTTCTTGTACCAGGAATGCACGTTGCGTGTCCTGATAGGACTTATTGTATTGGGTTTGGAAGCTGCTCAGATGCGCTAGACAAGACTGGTGTGCCCGCTTGGCATCATCCACCTCTCCATCCTTTGCTGCCAACTTCCTTCTTAATTCTATATTCTCTCTCTCGATCTCACTAACATCGACCTTGCTCATTCGATGACTCTCTTCTATCTCTTTGTGGAGCGTCCGTCCGAACGACCTCCTCTGTGCCTCGCAATTGTGCCAGACAGGACATGATTGCCATCGGCTTGCGAGCTTTCCCTAAGCTTTTCTTATGGATCTCTGACAAGTTCTCCCACCAAGTATGTCCTATACTCCCGGGTCCTGTTTCCTCATTATCACAGAATTCACTCCAAAGGGGCCATCCTTCCCCTTTGAGATATTTCCTGATCTCTTCTTCCCAAAAGGGACCCTTTCCTACTCTATTGCTGGTCGCTGCGACCTCAAATTCTTGGGGGTTCATAAGGCATTCAATTGCCTTCATTGCCATTCTTCCTATCTGAAGGCTCTTTTAAATTTGGAACGAGGTGTACTAAGGCGGTGCTGTAATTACAGGTACGGATTTTGCTATTTTCCGGAATACAAACTCCTGACAGTTTTTTGCAACAAACATTTATCAGTTTTATCTTATAGCCCTGCTAGTTACGCATGCATTAACACGCTTCCGAATTATGAGGATTGATCAGAACTACTTGAACACTTGTGGTTTTCCTGTTCCCAATTGGATTCTAATTCAAATTTTGGGTTCTCCCGGAGTGGTTAGGCCACTTCTAAGTCGGGTCCCGTCAGATAGTCGCCAGTAATATGTTGCTAACTTTGGTTGGCTCTTAATTCGTTGCCCATTGGGTCGTTACTGAATTTGCTCTGTTTCTATAACCTTTGCTCTAGAGTCTCCAGGTATCTTTATGATATCGCCATGAGGTTCAAGTTCAAGTACTGATCAATAACTCAACACACCAATTAGTAAGATTCAAATCAAAACACATTTATTATACACAGTAAATCACTACTCATGCATAAACTCTACTTTCTAGACTATTCTCTACACTAAAAGGCCTATACTTAGCTTCAGAATTGGCCCACCAGGTCAGGGGAACAAATGGCCTTTCATTCGATCTGAGTCTGCAGGATTCAAAAGCTGGTATGGACTGGTAGCGAGGAGCGCCTATCTCGTATCGAGCATTGACTGGAGACTTACTTGGTTGATGTGGCAGCTTAGACAGTTCACTCTCAAGGGTTGATTCGAGTTGCTGAGTTACCCTGCCAAGAAGACCCATTTGAACTTGGGGACTCTACTTTATAGTCCCCAGGGGCTTCCCGCCATTCAGGGCGGACCCTGTATCTGGTTCCAAGTGATTGGACTACGTTCCAATCACTTGGATCGATTTCTCCAATACTGGAGTTGTTCCCTGATCGCTGGGCGGACCCTGAGTGTCCGTTGGCCTTCCTTTGTCTTGGCTCCTGCTGGCGCCGAGGAGTCTGGCTTGGCCGTATTCACCTTAAATGTTTCGATTGTTCCCGGGGATCGCTCATTAGTATGCAGATGACTGAGTTTCAGTGCTGTCTGGGTTTTTGTGTTTTCTAATACACAGGATTTCTGCACTTGCTAGTTTATGCCTGTGTTGGCTGAATTTCCCTTTAGTCTTTGCAGACCTCCATTTTAAGTCGGGAAGTGACCAACCCAGGTGGCTACACTATACAGCATCAATACCGCAAACACAGGAAAAAGTCCAGGTCAGACAACAAAGATGACATACAGAATCAATATCGCAAGCACAGAAAAAATCCAGGTCAGACAACAAAGATGACATACAGAATCTCTACCACAAGCATAGAAAAAAAAGTCTAAATCAGACAGCAAAGTGATTCGACCATTCGAACACCTCATGATGACTTCTTGGTTACTTAAACACAAGAACACTGACGACGTTCACAAAGAAATTACAACATCAACATCACCACTTCAACAACAGAAGAAGAAAGCAACTCAACTGAACAAATTCACAAAGTTTGGACTCATAAATTTTTTTAAAATTAAGATTGGACTCATAAATATTAATTGGCATTGTATAATCATCAATATCATCACAACTTGTACATATCATCATTTATCTACCTGTATTGTACAATTTTCTTTAACAAAGTACAGAAAATATATAAAAAGAAAAAAGAGGGGAATATAGTGATATGCATCACTGTATATACACACAAGGGGTTAAGGTAAATACACTACAACTAAGTAACCACTAGAGGGAGCACCAGAGATGTATATATACAGACAAACAGGAAATAGTCTCTCTCTTCACAGGAACGGCAGCTGGTGAGCAGGACACAGACAGGCAGCTCAGATGTAACATAGTATAAGCGCTGGAGAGAGAACGAACTCACAGAAATAAAGCATCTACTTCAACTGTAAAACCACGAGCTTTATTCAGACACAAGGAATAATACAGTAGTGTAATAATAAATTCGTATTGTTTCAATCTTTTGATTGGTATATTAGACCATAAGACCATAAGACATAGGAGCGGAAGTAAGGCCATTCGGCCCATCGAGTCCACTCCGCCATTCAATCATGGCTGATTTCAACTTCTGTCTTAAAGACACTCAACGTCCCGGCCTCTACCGCCCTCTGTGGCAATGAATTCCACAGACCCACCACTCTCTGGCTGAAGAAATTTCTCCTCATCTCTGTTCTAAAGTGACTCCCTTTTATTCTAAGGCTGTGCCCCCGGGTCCTAGTCTCCCCTGCTAATGGAAACAACTTCCCTACATCCACCCTATCTAAGCCACTCATTATCTTGTAAGTTTCTATTAGATCTCCCCTCAACCTCCTAAACACCAATGAATATAATCCCAGGATCCTCAGACGTTCATCGTACGTTAGGCCTACCATTCCTGGGATCATCCGTGTGAATCTCCGCTGGACCCGCTCCAGTGCCAGTATGTCCTTCCTGAGGTGTGGGGCCCAAAATTGCTCACAGTATTCTAAATGGGGCCTAACTAATGCTTTATAAAGCTTCAGAAGTACATCCCTGCTTTTATATTCCAAGCCTCTTGAGATGAATGACAACATTGCATTTGCTTTCTTAATTACGGACTCAACCTGCAAGTTTACCTTTAGAGAATCCTGGACTAGGACTCCCAAGTCCCTTTGCACTTCAGCATTATGAATTTTGGCACCGTTTAGAAAATAGTCCATGCCTCTATTCTTTTTTCCAAAGTGCAAGACCTCGCACTTGCCCACATTGAATTTCATCAGCCATTTCTTGGACCACTCTCCTAAACTGTCTAAATCTTTCTGCAGCCTCACCACCTCCTCCATACTACCTGCCCCTCCACCTATCTTTGTATCATCGGCAAACTTAGCCAGAATGCCCCCAGTCCCGTCATCTAGATCGTTAATATATAAAGAGAACAGCTGTGGCCCCAACACTGAACCCTGCGGGACACCACTCGTCACCGGTTGCCATTCCGAAAAAGAACCTTTTCTTTTCAACACAATATTCTTTGTCAACACTACATCGGGCCATTCTGGAAGAAAAGACAAAGGATATAACATATTACCAATCATGGTAATCTCACATGCTACCAGGATTAGAAACATAACAGTCATCCCCTGTCCTCTATATCCTTACTCTCTTTAATGAGGTCTATTCTCAGGAAATAGAAGAATATTCTCACTACTGGAACCCTAGTTCTGAAGAAAATGCGCAGCGTGAAATACCATGGAAAAGAATTGCTGCAGGCGGCTGCTCTCTGCTTGTGACCTCGGCAGATGCCTGAAGGAAAGGGTGAAAGCAGCCATCTTCCCTGCCATTTGAACCTTATAGTGGGAGATTGGAGACCTCTGCAGCAATGCCAGGTCTGTGAACATACAACAGTCTGCAAACAGACTGAACACACTTTTTAGTAGCTGTAAAAGAACAGAATGTTCCCCAGATACCTGTCTCTCTAATTATAACAATATGGTTGCAGTCACTTCCTTTCGGGTTATTAGAATAAGTTAGAAAAGGTCAGTGTTGAGGGAGGGAGGCAGAACAGAAGGTAGGAACCCAAATCACTTCACGGTTAGTTGAACACTCACAGTGTGCACTCCTTTTTGTCTCTTGGCCTTCAAACTCGTCAAGGCGTTCATGAAAAATTCATTCACATCTCTTGGGAATAAGCTGAATCCAAGGTTTTCCATGATTGGAATAACGGCAGGAAAAATAACTGGAATAAAGTGGGGGGGAAATCATGTAGAAATCAATTGCTGTACCTCTGCATGGTTTAGAAATGCATGGTGGCTTAGAAAGGAGAGAAAGAGAGAGAGGAAACGACCGGGGGAAAATAAATGAAAGAAAGACAGATTTGTAAAGTCAACTTTCACAGCCTTAAGACATCCCAAAGCGCTTGACAGATAAAGGACAGAAATCAGTCTGAAAACAGCAAGTTCCTACAAAAACAGTGTGATAATCAACATCAAATGATGCTGTTTGAGGTATAAATATTGGCAAGAAACTGAGAATTCCCCGTTCTTCAAATTAGTCACGTGGGATATTTTACACCCACCTGACAGGAAAGCTGCTTTAACATTTCATCTGTAAGATGGTGTCTTGATAGTGCAGATAGTCTACGCCTCTCTCAAGGTCTACAGTTAATTATCAGCCTAAATCATGTGGTCAGGTGTTTGGACTGAAGCTTGAATCCACAATAGTTTTACTCAGAGATGAACGTGCTACCTGCTGAGGCGGATTATATTCAAATACAATAGAATACCTACAGTGCAGAAAGAGGCCACTCGGCCCATTCTGAACTTCTATGGGCCCAAAACACTCCCAGTAATCTTGAACCAACTGTAGAGAAAAGCCGCCTAACAGTTTGTGAGATTATAGAGGGAAGGGTTCACATCGGCAAAACCCATTAGGTTACGTTTAGATGTAACCTGGAAACTAATGACGTGTGCTGTTAATGACTTGTCTTTCCCATTTTTAGGTCAGATGGTTAGCATTGTTGTTTCACAGTGCCAGGGTCCCAGGTTCGATTCCCGGCCTGGGTCACTGTCTGAGCAGAGTCTGCACATTCTCCCCGTGTCTGCATGGGTTTCTTCCGGGTGCTCCAGTTTCCTCCCACAAGTCCCGAAAGACGTGCTGTTAGGTAATTTCCTCCCTCAGTGTACCTGAACATGCGCCGGAATGCGGCGACTAGGGGATGTTCACAGTAACTTCATTGCATTGTTAATGTGAGCCTACGTGTGACAATAATAAAGATAATGATAATAATAAAAGGATTTTCCCACAACGTTCCTGAAACATTGCAGCGAGGACCTGAGTGAATGGAGCAAAGAACAGCATGTCGCCTCAACGAAAGGAAAAGAAAGTATCAAATAAAACAATTTTGAATCACTTACATAAAAGGATAAGCATAGGATCAAAGATGTTGAATTTTAGTAGTTTCTTTGTGTTTCTGGCAAATGGGTCATTGGGGTTGTTAATGGAGTCGACATCCACACTGAATGCGGTGCTGATGATCACATCCATGTCATATGCTCCAAAGATACTACAAGCGAAATGTTTTTGTTACAACTGCTTACAACGTGAAACAAGAAAAAAAATGCTGGAAAAACTCAACATGTCTGGTAGCATCTGTGGAAAGAGAAACAGAGCTCACGTTTTGAGTCTAATATGACTTCGTCAGAACTGTTCCAAAGCCCTTTTTTTGCCCGTTGACCACTGAGGCAGAATAAACTATTCCATAGGAGGTGGAGCTCAGAAATGGGCCATTCAGCCAAATTGGTCTATATTGGCACTATTGTTCCACGTGAACTTGCTCCCACCCATCTTTACCTAAACCCATCAACATATTCTTCTATTCCTTTCTTCCTCATACTTTCGTCTAACAATCCCTAACTGTATCTATGCCAGTCACTGTATGAGCATTCATGTGAGAATCCATTAAAGATTTGGGGTTACATTTAAGTTGGTCTGATTGGGCATTTGTTCCTGACAAACGCATGAAAAAAGGAAGGAGGATCAAACAATCAAACATCACGGCTGTTGGATAGAATCTACATACACAATAAAAGCCTCAACATTCCCATTGTAATTGCCACAGCACACTGGGCTCAATGCTGACAGTCATGGCATTAGTGCGATGCTAGGCTAGTCTCTGGACCTATGCAGGCAAGCTGACTGAACATTACAGCACATGCGGGGTGGGTAGTGGGATGAGTTGTCACAAGGAGACATGGATGAACTGCATGTCTTTTCAGAAGAGGAGGACGTTGAAATTGATGAATTTGCAGAGGGCGAGGATTCAGATGAACCAAATGAGGAAGCCACTGCACAGGCATGATGGGAAAGATGTGCCCATGACAAACTCATAGCACCAAGATTCCAGGAGGAATAAAGTGACGATATGTTGCTCCAAGCGCAGCCCTCCTGTTGCCTCGAGGTAGGGGAGACAATAAGACCTTCACTGTCATGTTCAATATCTCACAAGAGATCATCAATTTCAAAATGAGAATGGAGGAAGCATAAGTCACCTTCAACCATAAAGATGAGGCCATCCATGGAAGGTGCAGTACCATTGGGAGCATTTGGCTGCTGTGTAATGGTATTAGCCAAACAGTAGCGCAAACTGCTAAACAAATACACTAGTGCCATCCATTCAAACATGGAGAGAAAAACTCAGACCTTGACAGGCTTCAATTTGCAGAAATGATAGTGCACACATCAATGCACCCATAACCTTGTGACAGGAGTTTAGCTGGGCAGCTCTAAGAGGAAAAACATCCATCGATGGTTATCGCTTGACCATCTGAATATGGAGCCACATCCGAACAGCACCATCTCTCCAAACATCAGCAGAGGCCACATCTTGATACTGAACCCTAAGCTGCCACTGGACAGCAGGATGCAGTGATCTGTCACCCACGATATGGACACAAACCTGCAATTATATTAACATTGTACACAGAGCGGTGGTTCAGCAGGACCTGTGTGTGATTATTGACAAACACCCGTCATCTTGCATTTGTCAGGATCCCGCCACTCCTGCCACGTTTACGTCCTGCATTGCTCAGGCATTTGGGAGAGACGTGGTCCAGTCAGTTTTGACATGGCAGTCGATGATAATTTAGTCCCCACATAGATGTCGATGTACACGGAGGCGATTTGCTGCAACACCGCTTTCATACCATTACGTCGTCCCACATCGCCCATAACACAAAGGCCAATCCTTCCTATGAGTCCTAAGTCACTGACTGCACAGTCGTTTAATGAAATCACTATTGGTTTTTGGCATTCTGTAACCTAACATTTTAGCGGGCATTGCAGAGTCAACCACATTGCTTCGGTCTGGCGTCACAATTAGACCAGACCAGGTAAGGATGGCAGATTTACTTCCCTAAAGGGCATTTGTGAACAAGATGAGTTTTTAAAAACAATTAACAAAGGTTTCATGGTTATCTTTTAACTCCAGGTTTTTATTGAATTCAAATTTCACCATCTGTCACAGTAGGATTTGAACCCAGATCCCCAGAGCATTACCCTGGGTCTCTGGTTTTACTACTCCAGTGACAATACCACTGCGCCATTGCCTCCCTATAAAACGGATAAAGGCACCGTTGAGCCCCGCCATGTTTTGGGCTCATCCATTGTGTCACCAACCTGCCCTCAAGTGGTCATTTAATTATCACTAATTCACTATCCATCGCTACTGGGTGGGTATCAGGTGTCAGTGTGACCCAGTCTCCAGCAGGATCTATCGGAGACATGATCACATCGAGTAGGTGAAATGGCCCACACTTTTGAAACTACCCCCACTTTCTCCGCACAACTGATAAGATTCCACCCAATGTGTTGGAACACGAGACAGAATGGGATTGGGGTGGGGATAAAATAAATTAGAAGAATTGCCACCACAATTTATTCCTACGGATTGGAGTGACATTGGGAAAATCCAGAGAGTAAATCATCACCGTTCGTGACCATCACTGTTACCCAAGGGGAGGATAATAGAAAATAAATGGAAGAATTTCAATTTGTCATGAGGATAAAATACAGTTTATATTTGGTTGTCCGTATGGAAGCTGTATGTTCATGAGCTGCAGTAAGAATTAATATGACCCATCACAACCAGCTGATAAACAGGTATAACTGTTCACACAAGTTCGATAGAAGAGTCAATGGACATCGCATTAAGTTCAATCTGAGATGAATCTGAATATGGTGGTCCTCGGAGCAAAGTGAAAATGATTTAGTGGGCGAGGAAGGGTGTGTGATGGAAGAACACAGACCTGTCACCCAACAGATAGATTACTCACTCCTTCATGTTGGCAGATTCATTCAGCTTTGCTTTATTTTCTGCGTTTTTCACAAGATTCTCTGCGTAGTGCTGGATTATTGAACATATCTGGGGAAGGAAAAGAAAATAGCGGAGAATCTACAGGATGTCAAAGCTGGTCTGGCCCCAAATATGGTCGTACAATTCCTGTCAATTTTATCACATGACCTGTCTCCAACCCATCTCCCCTCCCACACAGTCTATTTTGAGTCTTGAAAATGAGGGGGAAAGCTACTGATCCCAGAAGCAAGGAATTCCAGGCTTGACAGGATGACTGTTACAACTTCCACACTTTCTCCCAGCACAGAGCTGGTCTCAGAACATCTCCCCACACAGCCACCTCAACATCTCAACATCTTTCCTTAATTATCCCTTTCTCCTTTCATCTCAAATTTCATTGTCCTCAAGCACCTCTTTGAACTTAACTTTTCCCCAATCTTCCATGTTTTCTTATTGCCTCCACATTTGGGTCAATAAAATGTTAATAACCTTCCCCTGTTTACTTGTGAAATCTTTGTAAGCCGCAAAACTCTCTTGTCATTTATAAACTCCCCTTCGAAATTTAATAGCTGAAAAAAACCACATCCCTACCTATCTCCTAATGCAAATGTTAAACTCAATTGTAAATTCAACCTTTATTGCCTTAATACCCAAATGCATGCACCTAGCACTGTACCCTTTTATCTCAGCCCTCACAGCCAAACTGTCTCTACTAACCTTCCCCCAGTTTAGCCAATCATGAACAGGGACACAGACATGGCCTTTCTTATAGAATACCGCCACGCATTTTAAAAAATCACCCATTATCACACTACCCAATGTGAAAACTAATTGGGAAAATAAACTACCAGATTACTCTCGACTGGCAATGAAATGGACTCTATGTGCATATTTTTATTATTGGATTGCCAAGTATTCAAATAATCCTTAGAAAAAAAACCCTGATGTTTCTCCAAGGTTGCTCACTGCTCCCGGGAGATTAGTCCCAAATTCCTGGATAGTTTAGGGAAATCCTAGAGAGTTGGAAATCCACGTCACCTGGAATCACAGTGAAATTTAGTGAATTATTTCTTAAAACTCTTGCTTGTACTGTTACGTGTCCATACTGGACATTTCAATGAATTAGATCTTCTCCCTCAGAAAACAGCTGACTTCACTCTGGAATCAGAAGTAGGTGGACCAGGCCCATGATAAGATGGATAGCGGGCAATCAGCTCAAGAGGTGGAAGTCCTCCCCCAGTGGACTATCTCAGCTGCTACATTGGTTGGAATGCAAAATCTCCAATCTTATTCCATGTTCCACCTGTTTCTTGTTGTCCCTACCAAAAGCAGTGCTGAATGGTTATAGGATGGCCTGTTGCCTCCAGACTCTATTCTGGTGCTCGATTGCCCAATCAACTCCCTTCGACTCTGTAAATTTGCATTCACCCAAAACTCTGCCTGTGTCCGAACTTGCATCAGGTCTCATTCATTCATTGCCACGGTGTTCATGACCTACATGGCTGAGAATCCAGTGTCTGAAATTTAAATTTTTCACTACGCTGCTCAAATCTCTCCATGATCCCTCGCCTCTCCCTAACTCTGTAGCCTCCTCCAGTCCTACAAGCCTTTGAGGTTTCTACTTTCCTGTAATTTTGTCCTCTTGTTCATTATTGATTCTCTTTGCCCCACCATTGGTGACTGCACCTTCAATCACCCTGCCCCAAGCTCTGGAATTCCTTTCCTAAACCTCTCCACAGGATAAGCGGCGGAATTCTCCATTTCTGCAGCAAAGTGCCGACGCCGGCGGGGACCCATTGTGGTTCACGACCGGCAAATTGCTGCAGTCCCCTCACCGATTCCGGTGAGGGGCTAGCACCGACACCGCATGAAACATCCACGGATCACGCCAAAAATGGCGTTCCTGGGCCGCCCCCGCGCTTGCACACGGCTGATGACCACAGGTGTCACGCGCCTTTGGGAACTCAGCCCATCGGCCTAGCGACTGCGCATGGCACGCGACACGGTGACGCCGGTTTGAAGGGAGTGGAGAATTGCAAACCAGCATCAAACGGGCAGCAGCCCCTTTTCTGGCGTCCGAATCGATTCTCCGCCCAATCGCCGATCACGATGTCAGCGTCGGGCAACGGAGAATCCCGCCCAAGATCTTTGTGCTTTGTTGAGCCGCACACCAAAGCATATCCCGCAACTCCAATCACCCCTGAGGCATCAATAAAACATTTTAAAGGTATCCTTTTCTCGGATACAAGACCCGTCTGTACCTTTGGTGGATTAGTCAACGGTTCTTCAACCCCAAAATAACAAAGAGAAAAACTACAGAAAAAATTTGCGAGGACATTAGTTCTGAAAGGATATTTTACACTTAACCACAAGATGCAACAGATCCCCAAATTCCAACACAGTAGAGAGTGATCATCATTCCACAGACTTCTTCAGAGAGGACCAGCAAATATTCATACCGTTGGTTCAGATTATAACCAATGAGGTTGGCGTCCCCTGTCAAACCGACAATAACAGAATAAAAAGTTACTGCCAAGAGCAGAGGATCTCAGGGTGATAGGATACTAGCATTTGGCATGGTCCCATGGCGCCCCTCACGGCAAGACAAATAAGGAAAAAGCTGCTCGCTTGATACCGCACTCAGCCGCCCAAGTCATCCAGGCCAAAGAATATCCCAAGCATAGGAGAGCAACAGGATACCACCCTCAGTAGAACAGTGCTTTTCAAACCTTTTTGCCCAGGACCCATTTTTACCAACCAGCCATCCTTCGTGATCCACGCCGCCCGAACCTCATGACCCACTATTTACATTACCTTTAATGTGGCAAGTGAGCCTGCTTTGGTCCTCACAATCTCACTTGCTTTGTCATTCAATGTTACATTTCTGTTAAGGACAACCCTGTTACTCCTGCAAGTCTCCCCAATCTCCCTGCATATTTGTTCTTCTAATTCCCATTGACTATTTGGGGGCCTATAGTACACCCCCAATAAGGTCACCATCCCCTTATTTCTTAGTGCCACCCACAAAGACTCACTGAATGATCCTTCGGTTATTTCATCTCTGACTACTGCTGTTAATCAAAAATGCAACCCCCCCCTCCTCTCTTTCCTCCACATCTGTCCCGCCTAAAGCACCTGTACCCTGGAACATTAAGCTGCCAGTCCTGTCCCTCCCTTAGCCATGTTTCAGTATGGCTATAATATCCCAGTCCCACGTACCTATTCATGCCCTGAGTTCATCAGCCTTATCTATCAGCCCTCTCGCATGGAAATAGATGCAATTTAATCGAACAGGTTTTCCCCGCTCCCTGATATGCTCCTGCGTATCATGTCTATTCAGCTTGCCGATGCTGAGTACTGCAACTCCTTTCAGCCCCTCATTTGCTTTCCTGCTGCTGTGGATCCTACCCCTCTGCCAAACTAGTTTAAACCTCCCTTGAAGCACTAGTGATTCGGCTTCCCAGGATATTGATCCCCTCCAGTTCAGATGTAACCCATCCCTCTTAAAGGGATCACCTCTGCCCCAGAAAAGATCCCAATGCTATAAGAATCTGAATCCCTGCCCCCTGCACCAATTCTTTTAACCATGAATTCATTTGCCATATTCTTCTGTACTTACCCTCAGTAGCACGTGGCACTGGGGGTAATCCAGAGATTACCACCCTTGAGGTCCTGCCTCTTAACCTTTTTCCTAGCTCTCTATAATCACTCCTCAGGACTTCATCCCTATTTCTATTTATTTGTGCCAACCTGCACAAAGACTTCTGGCTGCTCCCCCTCCCCCTTGAGAATGTTCCACAGCCGCAGAGATGTCCTTGACCCTGGCACCCGGGAGGCAACACACCATCCTGGACTCCCGTTTGCAGCCACAGAATTTCCTGTCTGTCCCCCTAACTATCAAGTTTCCGATCACTACGGTCCTGTTTACCTTTACCCTTTCCTGCTGTGCCCCAGAGCCAGTCATAGTCAAAGGATGCCAGACAAGGTCTAGTACCATACAGCATCGTAAAAATGGATATCAGGGGCAGAACAGTGTAGCCTCACCAGAAACAGGTCATTGCCTCCCCAGTGAGCCCAGGCCTCAAGGAGCAAGGCAATCTGGAAGTCTCTATGTGAGACCTGCTGGAAGAGGGCACCTAACACCCCCACCCAGCCTACCCTCGAATCGAAGAAAGACTCCAACAACGCAGCTCCACAGCTTTCAGTCTCTCACTTAAACCCTGCTGGCACAGGTTACTACCTCCCCAGTGGAACCCTCTCTCGAGAAGGAGTAGACTAGGAGCTCCCAAAAGGGGGAGAGTGCAGACTAGTTGGGCCAAATGGCCTCCTTCTGCACTGTAGAGATTCTATCAATCACAAAAAAAATCATAAGGCACATGATCCGCTCTAGGATACACGATCGGTCCGATCTTCACAGGAGAGGAGCATGGGTTCCATAACCCCAAAACAAAAATACCAAAGAAAAACATGTCACAGGTAGTTCTAATTGGAGGCTTTCTTCACGTGTAATGAGGACTTCCATGTCCATACGACCCACCGCCACACCAACCATCCACCCATCACCCTGCCGTGGCTCTGCTCGTCTTCTCTATAAACAAAGCGGGGGTTAACTAAAATGTACTCTCTCTTTGTTAATGCAAGTATTACAGCACATAAAAAACAAAACTCGCGAAATACTGCACCAACCTCATGTCACACTACCAATATAGTCTAGTTTTCACCATAACAGGATAACAGGTGACAATCGCCTGTGTTTATATATCGAACACCCTGTCATGAAAAAAGATGACATAAAATCAGTGGTATAATCACAAGGGGATTAAATTCAGAGGTCTTGATGAACTGCAGGATGATATCACCATCCACGCAATGTGGAAAGGACAAAGTCATGGCAGGAACGTCGAACAGCGTTCGGGATCACTACGGAGTTCCATCAAAGCCCCTGCACTTCCGTCCTGGTAGTGAGAAACCTAGGCATCAGCAGGAAGTGATGACCCGTCGTGTCCAGTCGCATCCAGCCTTTCTCAATGAATCTCAAGGACAAAACAGCGCAAGACCAGTGGTCGGGGTCTCCTACCCACCCAAGGCCTCAAACACTGGATGCAATGTGCTCCGTCAAATTCAAAACATGCAATCTTCAAATCGAGATCGCTAAAGCATAGCAGCCGACTCTCAAATTCATCCGGAAATTCATCCCCAGCTCCCCTTAGAAGGCTAGGTGCACAAACACTCCCTGTGTGGCCCCAGCTCCCCGAATCGACCAGGATGAATCAACATATCATGCACCATGCAACAGAATTTTCAAGGAATGAAGGTGAGCCCCTACCAAGGAGGCCACCATATCGAGAGACAGGATTCTCTTCTCCGCTTCAGCTATTCTCTCAAAGATATCTCTCAGTTCATCAGTTTGAGCACCAACAACCTGCGCCAAGGAATCAAGACCATCGTCCACAACATCATTCACAATGGCAGCCACCATCTCGATGCAGACAGCATCGCTGACGCCTACGCCTTGCTTACCAGCTAAACCGCCGCTGCAAGCTGAGCTGCAGCCTGGCCAACTCCAATTGCCTCCATCAAACAAGGATTGTTCTTTTTACTTAACTCAGCTCCCCATCACCAAAATCTAGCCAGAATTTTCCAGGAAAAAAGCACAGGACATACACAAGAACAAATAATTATGGGTTGTGCATCAGGATAAAAAGAAAGGGATTAAAAGATGAGTGTCATGATATTCAAACATACATCATAACACATACATAATGATAGACAGACCAATGGACCAATTAGCACACATAACACGACAGCCAATCACAGACAAGAGCAGACACAGTATTTTCAAGAAACACAACACTTCCTAGGCAGTCCATCTGGAGACGGCACAGGGCCAGGACCTCATAGCAAGACACTCACACAGTCACAACGTGCTGAGTACCAAGTCTGATGTATAAATAGTTTAATGGAATAAAACTGCGTTGTACCAATCGCAACCGTGTTGGTTCGTTTGTACCTCAGAGCACCCAACACTTCATGATACCAGGAGTGAATCGATACCTACCGGCAAATCTGCCATCCTGAGCCATGGACACCCTCAACAAACCGCAGCCATTGCAAATCACTGGGAACCTGGGCACAAATTGGACGCTCTTCAAGCAGCGCTTCGAACTCTTCATGCAAGCCAATGAAAAACAGGGCGCCTCGGACGAAACGAAGATTGCCATGCTCCTCACTGACGCAGGTCAGCACGCCATCGATGTATACAACTCCTTGGTGTTCGCGGAAGGCGAGAACAAAGCTAAGTATGACACGGTCCTCCTCATGCTCGACAAGCATTTCAACGTTGAGGTCAAGGAAAGCTTTGAGAGGTATGTCTTTCAGCAGCGCCTGCAAGGTAAGGATGAGCTCTTTCAATCCTTCCTGACGTACCTCCGCATACGCGCACAGTCGTGCGGTTACGACACCACCTCAGAGTCCATGATCCGGGACCAGATCGTTTTTGGCGTTGCCTCCAGTGGCCTACGCCAGCAGCTTCTAAAAATAAAAGGCCTGACCTTAGCATCTGCAGTTGAAGCCTGTGTCCTGCATGAGAATGCGATTAGCCGCTATGCCCAATTTCAGGCGACCGAATGGGCACGGAGGGGGTCCCACGCGACCGAATCGGCAAGCCAGGCCACCCACGAGGCCGAACGCGTCCAGGCAATCGAGTTTCTCCCGGCCCACGGCCCGGACGAGGGCGGCCGTTTCGGGCGCTTTTCGAGGCCTCCCGCGTTTGTGTGCGCCAAAACCTACGGCAACACTGAGGGACGTGCTGCGCAGGCGCGCCTGACTGAGAGACTACAGAAAATGGAGAGGGGTGGTAAGAGGGGGAGAGGAACACCGAGTGTCACTCTATGCGGATGACCTACTGCTGTATGTGAAGGATCCGGTGGGGGGGATGACAGAGGTCATGCAGATATTGAGGGAGTTTGGAGATTTCTCGGGATATAGGCTTAACATGGGAAAGAGTGAGCTTTTTGTGATACACCCTGGGGACCAGAGTAGAGGGCTAGATGGCCTACCACTAAGGAGAGTGGAAAGAAACTTCCGATACCTGGGGATTCAGATAGCCAGGAGCTGGGGAACCTTACACAGACTCAATCTGACATGGCTGGTGGAACAAATGGAAGAGGATTTCAAAAGGTGGGACATGCAGCCGCTGTCACTGGCGGGCAGAGTGCAGGCAATTACCACGAACCCAGTGGTGGCGGCAACATTAAGTATCTGGGGGCAATGGAGGCAACAGAGGGGTATGCTGGGAGCCTCGGTGTGGTCCCCGATCAGGAACAACCATAGGTTTACCCCAGGGAGGCTGGACGGAGGATTCCAGAGCTGGCACCGGGTAGGAATCAGGAGAGTGGGAGACTTATTTATAGATGGGACGTTTGCGAGTTTGGGAGTACTTGAGGAAAAGTATGAGCTGCCCCTGGGAAATACCTTTAGGTATATGCAGGTGAGAGCGTTCACGAGACAACTGGTGAGGGAATTTCTGCTGCTCCCGACACAGGGGATCCAGGACAGGGTGCTTTCGGGGGGTTGGGTAGGGGAGGGCAAAGTGTCCGAAATATACCGGGAGATGAGAGAAGAGGGGGAGGAGCTGGTGGACAAACTGAAGGGAAAATGGGAAGAAGAGCTCCGGGAGGAGATTGAGGAGGGTTTGTGGGCTGATGCCCTAAGCAGGGTAAATTCCTCTTCCTCGTGTGCCAGGCTTAGCCTGATCCAATTTAAGGTGCTGCATAGAGCACACATAACGGGAGCAAGGTTGAGCAGGTTCTTCGGAGTGGAGGACTAGTGTGGGAGGTGCGGGGGAAGCCCGGCGAACCACACACATATGTTTTGGTCGTGTCCGGCACTGGAGGGGTATTGGAGGGGAGTGACGGGAGTGATCCCGAAGGTGGTGAAGGTCCGGGTCAAATTGTTTGTGTTCAAGATGGGGAGAGGGGGTGAGGGGAGCATTACTTCGTGTTATTTGGTTAGTTTACTATATTATTTAAACAATGTTATACAGCAGGTATCATGCTACCATTTTTGTTGATTTGTAAGGGAAAAAATTGTGTTTGAAAACTTTAATAAAATATATTTTAAATTTTTTTTTAAATTCAAGGGCAAAACATGTCGTTGTGTCGTCCTGGCACTTCATTTGCATTGACTCCCACAAGATCTGATGACAATGAGTAACCTTTATTTTCATAAGTGCACCATCAGCAAAGGCACATCACATGTGACTATGATGACTGGCCAATACAGCTGTCACCCTCAAGTCTCAGGCAGACATTATTTGGGTGCGGAAGAATGGCTGATCAGGCTGGTTGTTTATCCTACTGCTTTCACCCTTTCCACATAACGGACAGCCGGGACGACCAGAGATGGGTGTTCCTCCCATTCACACGTGAATGCATATGGAGACATTGCACTTTGATCAGGGTAATGAGAGCCATGTACAAGAAGCCGCATGCTTTCCCTTCATCTGCACCATTCTCAAAGCTTGGCAGTATAGAATGCCAACCTTGTCAGCCATGACCATTCAGCCAGGAGGATGGAGGTTTGGAAGTGCGAGTTGGCTGCTATCCACCAGCTGTGCCCCTTATTGGCATCCACCTCCTTTCATCCCTGTCTCTGACTGCATGTAGGGGCAGCACGGTAGCATTGTGGATAGCACAATTGCTTCACAGCTCCAGGATCCCAGGTTCGATTCCAGCTTGGGTCACTGTCTGTGCGGAGTCTGCACATCCTCCCCGTGTGTGCGTGGGTTTCCTCCGGGTGCTCCGGTTTCCTCCCACAGTCCAAAGATGTGCAGGTTAGGTGGATTGGCCATGAAAAATTGCCCTTAGTGTCCAAAATTGCCCTTAATGTTGGATGGGGTTACTGGGTTACAGGGGATAGGGTGGAGGTGTTGACCTTGTGTAGGGTGCTCTTTCCAAGAGCCGGTGCAGACTCGATGGGCCGAATGGCCTCCTTCTGCACTGTAAATTCTATGTAAATCTATGTCAATGGCAAGTAGCTCAGACTGAACGGCAGCTCCACACCTCGCTGGGATCGAGATCCACGATTCTGAAACAAACCTCATGGCGTGTGCATTTCACCATAGACTAAGGAGCAGAACTGAGTATTGTTCTCATACAGGCCCTCCTCCCACTTTAATGCATTGCAGTTGGATATGGAGGCTGTTGCCTTGTTGCTGCAGAGACTTGTACATCTCCTTCCAAAACCCACTCCACCTCCTTTAGCAGGGTCACCTAACCGGGCAGTCCAGGAAGAAGCTAACCTTTGTTTGGAAAACAAAGGTAGTTTTAAGGGATTTATATCTTTATTGGAAAACATTAGAAATAAGGGGTGGGATCTAACAAAAGAAAATCAGAGTCTGTTCTGGGCGGGATTAACGGGGTCATTCCCTGTGCTCCAGCTAGCTAATGGCACGCTGTTGCTATTTCGTGCCCAGCGGACAACGCACACCTGAGGCCGCACTTAGTGTCATTTCCTGCACAGAGGAACTTTGCAGTGTTGGAAGTGATCGGGACGCTATTTTTAAATGGCGCCCTGATCTCTCGACGACCCAGCGCGACCCCTCAATCCCCCAGTTCACCTATAAGAGGGTCCTCAGGGGGGGGTTGAAGCATTGCTTTTGGGTCGGCGCCTGGCGCCAATCCCGCTTTTCCCCCAGATTCTCGTCCCATCGGGGAGTACATTCCAGGTGTCCCATCCATTGTGTTTAGTTTTAGTAAGACGATGCAGTTATTGGGAGAGCCAGGGTCTGAAGCAGTCAGGTGTTGAGGTTGCAGTTTAAGTCGTTTTAGATTGGGGTATGAACAGACATGCGCTCTCAACACAGTGATGTTGGAGCTGTCTGTGGACAGACCAGCAGTTTCCGGGAAAAACGTTTCAGTTAAAGATTTGACCGGAGACAGACCAGACAGTCAACTATTCTCAAGACAGTGAGTTAAAGGTTTGCCTGTGTACAGGGCAGAAGCAGTGTTTCAGATTGGCAGTTTTAACAGTAGTTTGAGACAGAAAAGAATTTGCAGCCGGTTCCTGAAGTATATCACTTTCTCGAAGTGGTTTATCCAAGACATCTCTTCCTGAGTCTGTTATCTGTATTTTAAAATGGTTTTGACCGAAGGTGGGTTTTGTCTGAGTGGAGATAAAGATAGCAGTTAGGATTGTTTTGTTGTATTGATAAGCATTGTTTAACTAGTAATTGTAAGCTATTTTCTTTATAATGTTAAAGTTAGCAATACTGTGTTGATAATAAACTTTATTTTAATACACCATATCCCCATTTGTGTGTGAAAACACTCATGGAGCGAAATATCCTTTCCTCCCAGTCTTACAAATGAAATAAATATTGGGGTTTCTGTCTGGTATCCTAGAAACTGTTGGGGTCTGGTATGGTATCCTAATAACAATTGTGAAACAGAATATTCTAAATTCCTGCTGGTAGAGTACTTCATTTGGAGGGGGAAACAACATTTGGGTCATTGGCCTTTTAATGACCACTCAGGAGATGCAAATGAGGTTCTCGACGTAGCTCCACAAGACACTCGACCAGCCTTTAAGCCAACATGAAAGTCAGATCAAGATTGCAAGCCTGCCGAGATTCCACCCACAGGTGCAACAAGGGGATTGCACCCATTGTTTCACCTCAAAGGGATGTTTGGGACATTGGACAATAAGGAGAGAGGAGATAATAGAGCTGGTACTGCATCTCCTGCAGTTGAAGGATGAGGTGCCGTGGGAAAGAGAAGGGGAGTTTGGGGTAATTGAGGAGTGGAGCTGGATGCTGTGGGGGTATGCTGAAAGGGGAGAGGACGATGTGTTTGGTGGTGGAATCACATTGTGAGGCAGCGGAAACGTAGAGGATGATCTGGTGAATGTGGAGTCTGTTGGGGTGGAAGGTGAATAGAAGGGGAACCCCCCCATCATTGTCTGGGGAGGAAGGGGAAGGGGTCAGGGCAGCAGACTTGGGGAAATGGGGCAGCCCTGCAAACCAGGGTGGGGGGCTCTGGGATTCTCAGTTGAGGGAAAGGGAAGACAGGTCAATAGCACGGATATGGAAGGTAGCATCATAACAGATGTGATGGAGAAACTGAGAGAATGGAATAGAGTGCTAACAGGAGGTGGGGTGTGAGGAAGTGCAGTTGAAGTAGCTATGGATGTCAGTGGAATAACTTCACACTTTGTACTTGTTATGTTCTTACCCCACTCACCCGACCGGTCTACATCCCACTGCAGCCATTTTGCATCTCACTCCGTGTCTTCTCCTCCTCTTACTTTCCCCACTAACTTTGTAATGTTAGAAAACATGGATTCATAGAATAATATGGAGCAGGAGGCCCTTCGGCCCATCGGGTCTACAGCGATGCATGAAAAATACCTGACCTGCCCACCTAATCCCATTTGATTTGCCAGCACTTGGCCCATAGCCTTGCATGTTATGAAGTGCCAAGTGCTTATCCAGGTACTTTTTAAAGGATATGAGGCAACTCGCCTCTACCACCCTCCCAGACAGTGCATTCCAGACCGTCATCACTCTCTGGGGAAACACATTTCCCTCAACCCCCCCCCCCAAACCTCCTGCCCCGCACCTTGAACTTGTGTCCCCTCATAACTGACTCTTCAACTAAGAGGAACAGAAGCTCCCTATTCAGCCTGTCCATGCTCCTCATAATCTTGTACACCTCGATCAAGTCGCCCCTCAATCTTCTCTGCTCCAGCGAAAACAATCCAAGCCTATCCAACCTCTCTTCATAACTTAAATCCAACCTCATAACTGGGCAGCATGGTAGCATAGTGGTTAGCACAGTTGCTTCACAGCTCCAGGGTCCCAGGTTCGATTCCCGGCTGGGTCACTGTGCGGAGTCAGCACGTTCTCCCCGTATCTGCGTGGGTTTCCTCCGGGTGCTCCGGTTTCCTCCCACAGTCCAAAGATGTGCGGGTTAGGTGGATTGGCCATGCTAAATTGCCCTTAGTGTCCAAAAAATGTTAAGTGGGGGTTACTAGGTTACTGGGTTACAGGGATAGGGTAGATACGTGGGCTTCAGTAGGGTGCTCTTTGCAAGGACCGGTGCAGACTCGATGGGCCGAATGGGCTCCTTCTACACTGTAAATTCTATGATTCTAGATTCTATAAATGTTCCAGCCCAGACAACATCCTGGTGAATCGCCTCTGCAACCTCTCCAGTACAATCACGTCCTTCCTATAATGTGGCGACCAGATTGCACACAGTACTACAGCTGTGGCTTCACCAAAGTTCTATACAACTGCAAAATGACCTCCCTGCTTTTGTAATCTATGCCTCGATTGATAAAGGCAAGTGTCCCGTAAACCTTTTTCACCAGCCTATTAACCTGTCCTCCTGATTCAGAGATCTATGGACAAGCACACCAACGTCCCTTTGTTCCACGGAATTTCCCAGTGTCAGGCCATTCACTTAATACTTCCTGGTCACATCACATTCAACGAACCAGGCCAGATGTCAGATGTCTCGGTGCGAGAGTATTTCGGTGACAATGACCACAACTCCTTGAACTTTACCATAGTCATGGAGAAGGATAGGAACAGACAGAATGGGAAGGTATTTAATTGGGGGAGGGGAAATGATACTGCTATTAGACAGGAGCTGAGGAGCATAAAGTGGGAACAATTGTTCTTGGGAAAATGCACAACAATAATGTGGGGGTTGTTTAAGGAGCACTTGCTGCGAATGCTGGATAGTTTTGTCCCACTGAGACGAGGAAGGAATGGTAAGGTGAAGGAGCCTTGGATGACAAGAGAAGTGGAGCTTCTAGTCAAGAGGGAGAAGGAAACTTACGTACGGTTGAGGAAGCAAGGATCTGGCACGGCTCTAGAGGGTTACAAGGTAGCCAGGAAGGAACTCAAAAATGGGTTTAGGAGAGCTAGAAGGGGGCATGAAAAAGCCCTGGAGGGAAGGATTAGGGAAGACCCCAAGGCTGTGAGAAATAAGAGGATGATCAGAGTGAGAGTAGGGTTGATCATGGATAGTGGAGGGAACTTGTGCCTAGAGTCTGAGGAGATGGGGGAGGTCCTAAATGAATATTATGCTTTAGTATTCACCAGAGAGAGGGACCTTGTTGCTCATGAGAACAGTGTGAACCAGGTTAATAGACTCAAACAGGTTGATATTAAGAAGGAGGATGTGCTGGAAATTTTGAAAAGCACAGGATAGATAAGTCCCCTGGGCCTGACGGGATATACCCAAGGTTACTATGGGAAGCGAGGGAGGAGATTGCTGTACCGTTGGCGATGATCTTTGCATCCTCACTCTCCACTGGAGTAGTACCTAATAATTGGAGGAAGGCGAATGTTGTTCCCCTGTTCAAGAAAGGGAATAGGGAAAGCCCTGGGAATTACAGACCCATCAGTCTTACGTCTGTGGTGAGCAAAATATTGGAAAGGATTCTGAGAGATAGGATTTATGATTATTTAGAAAAACATAGTTTGATTAAAGATAGTCAACATGGCTTTGTGAGGGGCAGGTCATGCCTCACAAGCCTCATTGAATTCTTTGAGGATGTGACGAGACACATTGATGGATGTGGTGGATATGGATTTCAGGGCATTTGATAAGGATCCCCATGGTAGGCTCATTCAGAAAGTTAGGGGGCTTGGGATATAGGGAAATTTGGCTTTCTGGATACAGAATTGGCTGGCCGAAAGAAGACAGCGAATGGTAGTGGATGGAAATTATTCCGCCTGGAGGTCGGTGACCAGTGGTGCCCACAGGGATCTGCTCTGGGACCTCTGCTCTTTGTGGTTTTTATAAATGACTTGGATGAGGAAGTGGAAGGGTGGGTTAGTAAGTTTGCCGATGACACAAAGGTTGGTGGAGTTGTAGTGTCGAGGGCTGGTTACAACAGGACATTGACAGGATGCAGAGCTGGGCTGAGAAGTGGCAGATGGAGTTCAACCTAGATAAATGCGAAGTGATTCATTTTGGAAGGTCGAATTTGAATGCTGAATACAGGGTTAAAGGCAGGATTCTTGGAAGTGTGTAAGAACAGAGGGATCTTGGGGTTCACGTACATAGATCCCTCAAAGTTGCCACCCAGGTTGATAGGGTTGTTAAGAAGGCGTATGGTGTGTTGGCTTTCATTAACAGTGGGATTGAGTTTAAGAGCCGTAAGGTTTTGCTGCAACTTTATAAAACCCTGGTTAGACCACACTTGGAATAGTGTGACCAGTTCTGGTTGCCTCATTATAGGAAGGGTGTGGATGCTTTGGAGAGGGTGCAGAGGAGATTTACCAGGATGCTGCCTGGACTGGAGGGCATGGTTTATGAAGAAAGGTTGAGGGAGCTAGGGCTTTTCTCACTGGAGCGAAGAAGGAAGAGTGGTGACCTTTTAGAGGTGTACAAGGGGATGAGAGGCATGGATAGAGTTGATAGCCAGAGACTAAGAGTGGTGGGTGTGTGGAATGCACTGCCAGCACAGGTGGTGGAGTCTGAGTCATTAGGGACATTTAAGCGACTCTTAGACAGGCACATGGACAGCAGTAAATTGAAGGGGTGTAGGTTAGGTTGACCTTAGATTAGGCTAAATAGTCGGCACATCGTGGGCCAAAGGGCCTGTACTGTGCTGTATGTTCTATGACTCCTTCCAAAGTGTATCACCTCACACTTTTCAGGGTTAGATTCCATCTGCCACTTTACTGTCCATTTGACCATCCCGTCTATATCTTCCTGTAACCCAAGAAAGTCAACCTCACTGTTAACTGATAGCCACAGGGACCCAGCACAGATCCCTGTGGTACGCCTCTGGACTCTGACTTCCAGTCACTAAAGCAACTGCCTGTCATCACCCTCTGTCTCCTACAGCTTAGCCTACTTTGCACTTAGTACCCTGGTCTAGGTTATTAATATAGATTGTAAATAGCTGAGCCCAAGTACCGGTCCTTGTGGTAGACCAGTTGATACAGCCTGTCAACCCAACCATATCCCATCCCCATAAACATTCCTCAATCCATGCTAATATATTAATCCCAATCCTTCAAGCAATTTTGCACAATAACCTGTGTGGCTTTTAGGCAACTGCTTTTTTAAAATTTAAATATGCTACATCCACTGTACATGTTACATCCTCAAAAAACGAACAATTCGTCAGACACAAAGTTTCATAAATATGTGTTGTTTCTGCTTAATTATATTATTATTTTCTAACTGCCCATTTGCTAGGACTGTAAATATTCCTTTGTTCCCATTTTCCATCTCTTGGGCCAGAGCCATTGCAGGAAGCATTTGACCACACTAGAAAGGGTACTGCTGAGTTTACAGGAATGTTGCCAGTCCTGGTGAATTTTTAAAAAAAATTTAGAGGTCCCAATTTATTTTTTCCAATTAAGGGGCAATTTAGCATGGCCAATCCACCTACCCTGCACATCTTTGGGCTGTGGGAGCGAAAACCACGCAGACACGGGGAGAATGTGCAAACTCCACACGGACAGTGACCCAGAGCCGGGAATCAAACCTGGGATCTCGGCGTCTTGAGGCAGCAGTGCTAACCACTGCACCACCGTGCTGCCCTAGTCCTGGTGAATTTTAACATTGAAGAGAGATTCAATAGTCTAAAGTTGTTGGCTTTGCAATGGAGAAGGCTGAGGGGAGATTTAATTCAGGTAGACAATTGAGGGGCCTGGATAGGAAGGATCTATTTCTTTAGCAGCAAAGTCAATACCAGGTGGCTTAGATTTGAAGTAATTTGTAGAAGGATTGGAGGGGAGCTGCAACCGGATGTCCCTGGAAAGCGAGCATATGGTGTCCACTGGCATCGTCGAGGCCTTCCGTGCCAGATGGTCACCAGTGGAATTGGAGTGCCTTAACAACACCCTTAATCATGTTTTGGTTTGATGTTTAACGTTTCATTTGTGATTTGTTAAGGGGCAGTACTTTGTTATTGTGATTTGTTAAGTGGGAAGAGGAGCTCGGAGGTGAGATAGAAGAGCGCTTATGGGCGGATGCGTTGAGCAGGGTAAACGCGACCGCAACATGCACTAGGCTCAGCCTGATTCAATTTAAGGTCGTCCATCGGACCCACATGACAGTGGCCCGGATGAGTAAATTCTTTGGATTAGAGGACAGGTGCGCCAGATGTTCGGGAGGACCAGCGAACCATGTCCACATGTTCTGGGCATGTCCAAAACCCAGGGGGTACTGACAGGGATTTGCGGACGTTATGTCCCGGGTACTGAAAACGAGGGTGGTGATGAGCCCAGAGGTGGCAATTTTGGGGGTATCGGAGGACCCGGGAGTCCAGGAGGAGAGAGAGGCTGATGTTTTGGCCTTTGCTTCCCTGGTAGACCGGCGACAAATTCTGCTGGCACGGAGGGACTCAAAGCCCCCGAAGTCGGAGGTCTGGCTATCGGATATGGCGAGCTTTCTCGGTCTGGTGAAAATTAAGTTCGCTCTGAGAGGGTCACTGTCGGGGGGTGGGGGGGCGTGGGGTTAGGGCAACGTAGATTAGGGGGGTAGTTAGGCGGGTCCTTGTTGGAGGGGAGCTGGTTTTTCAACGATGTTGATTGTTCTTTGCACACTGTTTTGTATTGTTGTTGTTTACTATGCCAAAATGCCTCAATAAAATTGATTGTCAAAAAAAAAAGTTTCATGTAGAACTTCCACTGATCTGCTGTATATATCAACTGTTCCTAAATGAATAACTGTTAAATACAGTGTTTTCATTTTAATGCTTAATCTCAGGTGCGGTCTACCTGCCGCATTGCGCCCGAGCGGGAGTGTGGCGCAGCTGGTAGATAATAATAATCTTTATTAGTGTCACAAGTAGGCTTAATACTGCAGTGAAGTTACTGTGAAAAGCCCCTAATCGCCACACCACGGTGCCTGTTCGGGAAAACTGAGGGAGAATTTAGAATGTCCAATTCATCTAACAAGTACATCTTCCAGGACTTGTGGGAGGAAACCGGAGCACACAGAGAAAACCCAAGCAGACATGGGGGGACGTGTCACCCTGTGACCCAAGCTGGGAATTGAACCTGGGTCCCTGGCGCTGTGAAGCAACAGTGCTAACCACTATGCTACCGTGCCGCCCATGGATCCCGGGAGAGGCTTCCCCAGGACTTTCCAACAGCCAGTATGCCACACGAGATCCACCCAAGTCTCACAAAGTCAGTGATCAATGTGTGTTTAAAACCCACTTATGCATGTTGACCTAGGAATTTAACAGTCTCCCGGCATTTACAAGCCTCCCCAGGGAGACCTCAGCCAGGTGCCGTTCAGTACTGGCCCACACAATTTGGACCAGGAGGAATAACGCCCATGGGTTTCCCAGGCCATCGGAGGCCCCTGGGTGGTCATGGACAGTGCAGGGTGGCCCCCTCCACCTGGAACACATTGGTACTGCCAGGCTGACCATCTTGACACTGCCACCCTGGCACTGCCATGGTGTCCATGTGGCACTGCCAAGCTGGCAGGAGCACTGCCAGGGTTCCAAGATGTCATGGCCAGGAGTCAGGGCCTGAGCGGGGCAGTGCCCATGAAAGGAGGGTGGGTATATGAAGGGTGGGGAGTGCAGGGCGGGTATGAAGGGCTTCCAGAGGTTTGGATGGGGGGGTAAAGGGTGCAGGCCTGAAAGGGGGCGTCGTAAGGCCTGAAAATGAGGGGCCTTCAGCAACCACATAGCTGAGGAGTGTCCTCACTTGGGGGGGCTGTGGGGTAATGCCTATGTGTGTGAGGGGTGACATTGCCCATTGGTGGGAGTTTTGAGTGACCCTCAAGCTCACTTTGGGATCAGGGCACCCTTTCAAAATGGTGGCCCGATCTCCGAGGAGACGGTCTGGCCAGCAAGTTCAGCTCCCCAGTGGTGAAAATAATTCTGAGCGTTGGCTAGCCCGGTGAGAAACTCCCCAAGGCCCAGATAAGTGACTTAAGTGTGGTTAGATAGCGGTGGGGAACTCGCTGACAGAGCTGGGGTGAAACTCCCAGAAAATCCTGCCGCAAATGATACTTGGAAACTTTTCTATTAGATCATGCCCCTCCACTTCAACATCTCCCCTTTTCTCTGGGCAGCCTTGGCACAAAATATCTTTATCTGCAAAACTGTGAACAATGTATAAAGTGCATATGTGATGCACGATCAATTGCACAAAGACTAAAGTTGGGTACAACTATGGCTTTATTACAGTCAGATGCGTGGTCTCCTGCTGCAGCTGGCAAAATGGCAGGGCAATGGAGGTCATGCATATTTATACAGTTCTCCGCGGGCGGAGCCAGCCGGCAGGAGCTACCGGCGAACCTGTAGTGCAGGTCCTACCTTACGTCTCCTATTACAGTGGTTCACCACAATATGTTTAATAATTAATTTACTCAGCTCTAGTAAACTCTGCCAAAGCAAGTGTTTGTTATTTCTCTAAGCAATCAGCTTAACAAATACCCATAAATGTGACCACTCTACACAATTTGAAATTTTCTCCATTGGTCCCAAGTTTCTAGGGCACAACTTCACATTAAATGATCCAACCATCCAAATCTTGTTCTTCCTTTAATATTATAAATTTCATGCTTAGAATTGGGATACCACGCATAAATCCTGAAATATTACACCCGGCAGAAATTAGAGGCTAAACTGCTTGCCCCAAGTAGTTTGCATGAGGAGTACAAGAAGGATGAGGAAAGAGGAGGAGAGTTAGTACAATGCTGAGGAGGAGGCAGTTGTACAACCCACACAGCTACTCAGCTCTTGCCTGGACGTGTTTATTGGGTTACATTTGGTTTGCAAAGAGCAGATGAAATGTGATTTATTCACAAACAAAGCTGTTGTGTTATGTGCTCTGGGATAACACAGGCTGCAACTGGATGCAGCTTTAACCAAAAGATACTCCAGACCTTGAAGTTAGTTCAATCTGATTTATTGAACCAGTAGCACAGTTCTCTATGAGTTTGACTCTCTGCTAACCTAAGTGTGGTTACTCTGTCTGACTGAACTAGACTAGCTCTTAGCCACATGCTGGAGGTGTGATACTGTACATACACCCTGACTCACTCTGTAGATGTTCATCAGTGGAAAGAGGCAGAGTGTGAGTGCCTCATGCCTTTTATAGTGAGATACCACCCCTGAGTGTCCTGCCTGCTCATTGGTCATTAGCTGCCTGTCTGTGCCTATCTGTATATCATTATCTGCATGTCAGCATATCATGACAAAAGCTCTTCAATTTCAATAGATTATCATTATAATGCATTATGCAGAGTGTTATATTACTCTTTGGTAATATATCATTACTCTTTGCTTCGTAATCCAGAATGGTCTGATGGTGTGATTCTGAAGAAACCACCAATCTCTAACTTAAAGCAAAACTGATTTATTGAATAATGATTGATTAATATTGAGTTTGCACACTCCACAGAACTATAACTAGTAATCAAGTAATCTATATTAAAGTAATAACTAATTTAAACTCCATGTGCTGCTCCTATCTTATATTAACCATGCTGTAACCTATCTCTCTTACACTCTACTGTCTAGAATCTCCTGGTTGGAATAACCAAGATCCCCCGAGGTCTTGGGGCGGGATTCTCCAACCCCCTGACGGGCCGGAGAATCACTGGGGGATGGTGTGAATCCCGCCGTGACGCCGTCTGCCGGATTCTCTGGTGCCGGTTTTTCGGCAGGGGCGGGAATCGTGCCGCGTCGGTCGGGGGCCGTTGGCAGCAGCCCCCTTCCCACCCTGGCGATTCTCCGGCCCGCGATGGGCCGAGTGGCCGCCCGTTTTCGGTGGGTCCCGCTGGCGTAAAATACACCAGGTCCGTACTGGCGGTACCTGGCTCTGCGGGCGGTCTGCGGAGTCCTCAGGGGGGTGCTTGGGGATCTGGCCCCGGGGGGGGTCCCCACGGTGGCCTGGCCCGCGATCGGGGTCCACTGATCCGCGGGCGGGCCTGTGCCATGGGGGCATTCTTTCCCTCCACGCCGCCGGTGTAACAGTCCGCCATGGCCGGCGCGGAGAAGAACCACCCTGTCCATGCACTGGGATGACGCCAGCACAGGCTGGCGCTCCTGCGCATGTGCCAACTCGCGCATGCGCGAGGATTCCGCACCTTCCGGGCAATCCAACGCCATGAGTGCCATGGGCTTTGTTGCTTTTGGCCCCATGATGCAGACAATCAGCGTTACAGGTGTTGTTACATGTTACAGTTCTCTGCTCCCTTCTATTGGGTGCTTCCTGGTGGTGAAAGTAGAGAGGGCAGAATATGAATGAAAGTGTGACACCATGGGCGTCATTCTCCGACCTCCCGCCGGGTCGGAGAATGGCCGTTGGCCGCCGTGAATCCCGCCCCCGCCCCCGCCGAAGTCTCCGGTACCAGAGATTGGGCGGGGGCGGGAATCGGGCCGCGCCGGTTGGCGGGACCCCCCCGCTCAATTCTCCGGCCCGGATGGGCCGAAGTCCCGCCCAGAAATTGCCTGTCCCGCCGGCGTAAATCAAAGCTGGTATTTACCGGCGGGACCAGGCGGCGTGGGTGGGCTCCGGGGTCCTGGGGGGGGGGCGCGGGGCGATCTGACCCCGGGGGGTGCCCCCACGGTGGCCTGGCCCGCGATCGGGCCCCACCGATCCGCGGGCGGGCCTGTGCCGTGGGGGCACTCTTTCCCTTCCGCCTCCGCAACGGTCTCCACCATGGCGGAGGCGGAAGAGACTCTCCCCACTGCGCATGCGCGGGAAACTGTCGGCGGCCGCTGACGCTCCCGCGCATGCGCCGCATTTCCGCGCCAGCTGGCGGGGCACCAAACGCCATTTCCGCCAGCTGGCGGGGCAACAAACGCCATTTCCGCCAGCCGGCGGGGCGGAAATTCCTCCGGCGCCGGCCTAGCCCCTCAATGTTGGGGCTCGGCCCCAAAAGATGCGGAGCATTCCGCACCTTTGGGCCGGCACGATGCCCGTCTGATTGGCGCCGTTTTTGGCGCCAATCGGCAGACATCGCGCAGTTGGGGGAGAATTCCGCCCCATATTTTGTTAATATTTTTGCTATAACTGAATTGCTGTAGGTGCATGGAGCAGCGAGGGTTGGGTGTGAGGCTAGCAACATTGATAAGTGTGTGAGGGTGAGGTGGAGTATCAGGATATTAGGCATAATCCCAGAGTTCCAAGTCGGCATGGTGGCGCAGTCGTTATCACTGTTGCCTCACGACTCCGAGGACTCGGGTTCGATTCCGACCCGGGTCACTGTCCGTGTGGAGTTTGCACATTCTCCCCGTGTCTGCGTGGGTCTTACCCCCACAACCCATGATGTGCAGGATAGGTGGATTGACCATGCTAAATTGCTCCTGAATTGGAACAAAAGAATTGGGTACTCTAAATTTAAAAAAATTTAAAATTAAAAAGTAAAAAATAATAATTCCAGAGTTCCATGGAGTGCATCTAGGTGAGTGATGGTGGGCAATGTGCATTGAGCAGTGTGAGAGGTTATGGTGCGAGGGATTGTGGGCAATGTGCATAGTGTGAGAGGTTATGGTGCGAGGGAAATGTCATGTGAAGGTGCACTCATTGAAACCAATCACCCCCATGAGATTATTAGAATTTTTGTGGCACTTATGCCAGGTTCTCAGGCCAAGACTCTGGAAGCTGACCTTCTTGACCATCCCGTGCCATTCCATTCTGAGAGTGGTCCCTCAGGGCATCCTGGCACCCTGTGGAATCCTGGGGTCACTCCTTCTGTACCCCCTCCATCATCTATCATCCTTGAACCTAGTCTCTGTCCTGTTTTCCAATTCAACATCATTTAAATTGTAAGAATATTCCTCAATGAATGTTCCTTTCCCTGTGACAGCCTGCCTTTAAGAAGGGCAGGCTGACTGAATCGTGTTGTTCTGAACAATAATGTTTGGACCCCTACTGTGCACAAAGCTTTTGACAGTGTTCAGACAGCAATGTGGGATCCACTCGGCCAGATACTGCAAACAAACAGTTGTTGTGAATGCAACAAATCTGGGCACTTCCCATCTCGATCTGAAATGGGCAGGGGTAGGTCATAAACCATGCTAAAAAAATGAAACAAAATTTCTAGCCCTTTGTGTTCTCCCGATACTCCTGAGAACCTAGCAATGAATGTATTTGCCTTTTCAATTGAGATGTTTTTTAAACAATGCATTAATTAGCCAAGCTGTTCAATTAATTATCTTAGATTACTGAGTCGCTTCAGTGAACCACTGACATTACCAATTACAGGGGTATGAATTCAAACTAGGCTCTACAAACACTCAGTGAGATTGTCCTGTGGGAGAGTTTAATCAGTTTTGGGTGGTTCACTAAATAAAGCACTTGGAGCGGGAAAAGAGACAGTCAGTCAGCACCAGTGTCTTCTCTCACCCAAACATAAGCAGGAGCTTCAGGAACGTCTCTCTCAGCAAAAGGAAGAAATCGGGCTATGGCTGAAAGGGTTAATAACAGACAATGTTCTAACTGAAGTTATGGACATGGGTGGAGAAAGGGAAAATAAACTAACCTTTCTGTAATGCAGAAACGTTCCAATGAATGGCAGTGGCCTTGGGCCTGGAACTCCAAGCCGTTTAAATAACCCATAGGGTAAAACACTGTACCTGCAAATTGAATTGAAATGGTTACAATCTTATAGAGAACCAAACATAAATTGGTTAGTGTGGACTGAATCAAATGTACCCTCTTGTATAAAAATTGCTTAAAATAATCCATCATTCAAACAGCAATCGTATGCCCAACAGAATATTGTCATTTAATATTGAACATCTACAAACAAGGTTCAGGATTTAGAGATTCTGGACAGGTTCACCTTTTTAAGGGCGGCACAGTAGCACAGTGGTTAGCACGTTGCTTCACAGCGCCAGGGTCTCAGGTTCGATTCCCGACTTGGGTCACTGTCTGTGCAGAGTCTGCACGTTCTCCCCGTGTCTGCGTGGGTTTCCTCCGGGTGCTCCGGTTTCCTCCCACAAGTCACCAAAGACGTGCTGTTAGGTGAATTGGACATTCTGAATTATCCCTCTGTGTACCCAAACAGGCGCCGGAATGTGGCGGCTGGGGGCTTTTCACAGTAACTTCATTGCAATGTTAATGGAAGCCTACTTGTGACAATAAAGATTATTTTTTAAAAAAGATTGTGGATTGTTTTAATCACTGGTTCAACAGAAACCCAGCAACATTCAGGACTGGAAGAGAATCATATAACAATTCATGGATAAATTTGATAGGAGCAGTCTTACAATAAACTCAAACCACAGACAGTTAATGCTACCAAAGCGGATGGTTCCTGGCCTCTTCAAAAACAGCATTAATTAAAATGCAAGTTCAAAAGACTATATTCTGTTGTCTGAAACCCAATCCAACTATGGGAAGTGCACCCAGTGCACCTTTCAGCTCTCCCCCTCCCATGCAATAAAGGAAGTAATGACAGGACATTTGGAAAGTCAAAACGCAATCCATGAGAGTCAGCATAGTTTTATGAAGGATAAATCATGTTTAACTGGCTAGAGTGCTCTTTTCAAGGATTGGTGCAGACTCAATGGGCCAAATGGTCTCCTTCTGCATTGTAGAGATTCTATGATTCTAATTTGCTAGACTTCTTCAAAGATGTAACAAGCCAAGTAGATAATGGGGATCCTGTAGATGAAGTATATAAAATACCTTCTGGAAGCCCAGATAAGGTGCTGCACAAAAGGTTAATACACAAGGTAAGATCACATGAGGTTAATGGTAATTTATTAGCTTGGTTAGAGGACTTGTTAACCAACAGAAAACAGTCAGGATAAATGGGTCTTTTTCTGGTTGGCAATATGTGATTAGTGGGGTACCACAGAGTTCAGATCTCAGACCCTAACTATTTACAATCTACATTAATCTTGGATGTAGGGATAGAAGGGACGATCACCAAATTTGCAGATGACACTAAAATAGGTGGAATAGTAAGTTGCAATAAAGAAATAAGAAATTTACAAATGGATATAGATCGGTTAAGTAAGTGGGCCAAAATCTGGCAGATAGAGTTTAACGTGAATAAGTCTTAGGTTATCCATTTTGGTTGGAAAAATAGAAATGCAACTTATTATCTAAATGGAGAGAAACTTCAGAGTGTTTTAGTGCAGAGGGGTCTGGATATCCTCGTTGTTGTGTTCTTGTCTAGCAATGAATCTACAGAACTGCTGGTGATTTAACCAGAACTAGGATTTATTAATGTACACATGGTAAGGTCACGATCAGATACAGAGCAAGTTATCACAGTGTTGCATTAGACTCTCCTGGAATTTCCCTTATGCACGACTGTCCTCATGTGCACCTTACAATCTTCTGGCACTAGCCGGATATCCCCGACGTATATCTGACACCACCTGCTGGTGGGAGGTCACACTGCTGAGTATATGGCCACCTGCTGCTGGGAGGTCACACTGCTGAGTATATGGCCACCTGCTGCTGGGAGGTCACACTGCTGAGTACATAGACACCTGCTGGTGGGAGGTCACACTGCTGAGTACATATGTAATATTCTCTACAGGCATATCACCACATCTCCTTCCTTAGGAGATATGCTTCCTTAGGAGATATTGATGTTTATTTACAAACATGATTACTATCTTTACTTTATACATTGGTAAATATGCATAAACAATATAAACAGATTTAACTAAGGTGTCCATAAACATGATATGCCTGGTCAGTGTCCGTCCCTTTCACACAGCTCATTATGCCTCCCTCACAGGATGACCTCTGTGATCATGTAGCCTTTTCGAAGACTGGTTTGCATGCTGGTCTCTTGCTTCGTATTCTCTTTACATTGTGCCTTTGGAAGACGTGCATCGCCAGCTTCTTCGTTGTTCATGCCTTTCCACAATGGTGCTTGCTTCGTTATATGTTTTTTGTTTCTTCTGTCTCTGGCTTGTCAATCATCACATCACCTTCTTCACTTTTGTTTTTGTCAGTGGGATCAGCTAGCTCACCCATTCTTCTCCTCTTCCTCCCTTTTGTTTCAATGATTATTTTGCGAATTCTTTTCTTTTTATGTTTGGGTTTGGCAACCCCTGTTTCAGTGCTGGTCTGCGGATGTTTAGGTTGGACCTGTGGCGCCAGCATGTCTTCACGAGATTGTGTGGCCACGCCCAATTCTGCGCCCTCATCTAGAGGCTGGAGCGCCTCGTTCTCTGGTGCCTGGGTGGAAGTCACATCTACGAGAGCCGGTGCTGCCCATTCTTGGCTTGCTAGAGCAACGCTCAATGGCTCCTCATCACTAGAAATGACGATGCAAACACTCTCTGGCCCTGACGATCCAGGCGTTGGGTCATCCTGGTCTTGCTCTAGTATATATGTGTGATCCATCGAGCTGCATAACAAGATAGTCGTCAGTTCCTCCCACTCATCTTCCGATGCAGCAGCCTCTAGGATCAGGGAGTCGACTACCGGAACCACTTCAGAGGCCTGAAACGATGGACCAAGTGCCTCTGGAGCACGCTTCTCTAAGATTGGTACGATGTCGTCTGTTACTAGCTTGTTCAGGAGGTGTTCCTCCAAGGTATCAGCCACCACCATCTCACTTTTTATTTTGGAGTGTGCCATCTCAGAGCTCTCGCTCTTCTCAGTGTCCAGCGCAGTCTGGGCATCCCTTGTGATGACCTTGTAGTTCTCGCCAAACCACCGGAGCAGCGCTTCTTGGACCTCTTCATCAAGCCCATCATTGCTCCTGCAAAATAAATTTGCAAACATTTCATATCCGTCTTCATCTGGCTCACCTTCCAGGCCTTCGCTTTCCGCATCATCTTCGAGGCCATCATATATATCTTTGTAGTATTCATCATCAGATTCAGAATCGTCTGCAATGATTTATCCTGTAAAATAAAACATTGCACAAGGAATAATGTGTCGGTTAAGCTCCTCAACGTTTCATGCTCTGCACATTTAACATTCACCTCTTGTAGATGCTTTAATATGGGCTCGTCATGCTTCTGCATCATGCCACTGAGCGCAGACACCTTCTTGAAGACTGTTAACCAGAATTGCGGAATGCTCTTAGGCTCTTCCGTCTCTTTGTCTGATTTGTCGCCCTCCGCCTGTGCTTCTGCTGAATCCTCATCAAATGACTGCATTATCATATCTTGTGGGGATTTGTAGTATTCGGCTGGTCACTCGTCTTCTGGGACGTGCAGTCGCTCAACTAGGTTTAGGGATTCACATGCATCTGCTCCTATGATGGACTCAATTTTCATGTCCACAATATAAAATAGTAACATGAATATCATGTCGTGCATGGAAAGCTCAAGTTCACATTCACAGAAAGTCTCCATCTTTTTCGGACCATAGTGTACCGGCAGCCCTGGTCGTTCGACAACTTTCAGCTGCGTCTCCAGCTTGCACAGAATAGACCGACTGAGGAGGTTGGCTCTCGTTCCAATATCAACGTCGCAGCGTAGTAATGAGTTATTTAGGAACACCATCATTTTCCATCTAGTCATAAATAGAGTCATAGTCATAGATGTTTACAGCATGGAAACAGGCTCTTTGGCACTGCTGGTCCATGCCGCCCAGTTTCCATCACTAAGCTAGTCCCACTTGCCTGCATTTGGCCAATATCCCTCTATACCCACCATGCCCATGTAACTGTCTAACTGCTTTTTAAAGGAAAAAATTGTACCCACCTCTACCACTGCCTCTGGCAATCCCGTTCCAGATGCTCACCGCATGCGAGTATTCAAAGTATTGTCTTGCATCTTTGACTTTGTCTATATATATGTTTCTGGAACCCACCTCTTCATTCAAAGAACAAACAAAGAACAAAGAAATGTACAGCACAGGAACAGGCCCTTCGGCCCTCCAAGCCCGTGCCGACCATACTGCCCGACTAAACTACAATCTTCTACACTTCCTGGGTCCGTATCCTTCTATTCCCATCCTATTCATATATTTGTCAAGATGCCCCTTAAATGTCCCTATCGTCCCTGCTTCCACTACCTCCTCCGGTAGTGAGTTCCAGGCACCCACTACCCTCTGTGTAAAAAACTTGCCTCGTACATCTACTCTAAACTTTGCCCCTCTCACCTTAAACCTATGCCCCCTAGTAATTGACCCCTCTACCCTGGGGAAAAGCCTCTGACTATCCACTCTGTCTATGCCCCTCATAATTTTGTATACCTCTATCAGGTCGCCCCTCAACCTCCTTCGTTCCAGTGAGAACAAACCGAGTTTATTCAATCGCTCCTCATAGCTTATGCCCTCCATACCAGGCAACATTCTGGTAAATCTCTTCTGCACCCTCTCTAAAGCCTCCACATCCTTCTGGTAGTGTGGCGACCAGAATTGAACACTATACTCCAAGTGTGGCCTAACTAAGGTTCTATACAGCTGCAACATGACTTGCCAATTCTTATACTCAATGCCCCGGCCAATGAAGGCAAGCATGCCGTATGCCTTCTTGACTACCTTCTCCACCTGTGTTGCCCCTTTCAATGACCTGTGGACCTGTACTCCTAGATCTCTTTGACTTTCAATACTCTTGAGGGTTCTACCATTCACTGTATATTCCCTACCTGCATTAGCCCTTCCAAAATGCATTACCTCACATTTGTCCGGATTAAACTCCATCTGCCATCTCTCTGCCCAAGTCTCCAGACAATCTAAATCCTGCTGTATCCTCAGACAGTCCTCATCGCTATCCGCAATTCCACCAACCTTTGTGTCGTCTGCAAACTTACTAATCAGACCAGTTACATTTTCCTCCAAATCATTTATATATATTACAAAGAGCAAAGGTCCCAGCACTGATCCCTGTGGAACACCACTGGTCACAGCCCTCCAATGAGAAAAGCATCCCTCCATTGCTACCCTCTGCCTTCTATGGCCTAGCCAGTTCTGTATCCACCTTGCCAGTTCACCCCTGATCCCGTGTGACTTCACCTTTTGTACTAGTCTACCATGAGGGACCTTGTCAAAGGCCTTACTGAAGTCCATATAGACAACATCTACTGCCCTACCTGCATCAATCATCTTAGTGACCTCCTCGAAAAACTCTATCAAGTTAGTGAGACACGACCTTCCCTTCACAAAACCGTGCTGCCTCTCACTAATACGTCCATTTGCTTCCAAATGGGAGTAGATCCTGTCTCAAAGAATTCTCTCCAGTAATTTCCCTACCACTGAAGTAAGGCTCACCGGCCTGTAGTTCCCGGGATTATCCTTGCTACCCTTCTTAAACAGAGGAACAACATTGGCTATTCTCCAGTCCTCCGGGACATCCCCTGAAGACAGCGAGGATCCAAAGATTTCTGTCAAGGCCTCAGCAATTTCCTCTCCAGCCTCCTTCAGTATTCTGGGGTAGATCCCATCCGGCCCTGGGGACTTATCTACCTTAATATTTTTTAAGACACCCAACACCTCGTCTTTTTGGATCACAATGTGACCCAGGCTATCTACACCCCCTTCTCCAGACTCAACATCTACCAATTCCTTCTCTTTGGTGAATACTGATGCAAAGTATTCATTTAGTACCTCGCCCATTTCCTCTGGCTCCACACATAGATTCCCTTGCCTATCCTTCAGTGGGCCAACCCTTTCCCTGGCTACCCTCTTGCTTTTTATGTACGTGTAAAAAGCCTTGGGATTTTCCTTAACCCTATTTGCCAATGACTTTTCATGACCCCTTCTAGCCCTCCTGACTCCTTGCTTAAGTTCCTTCCTACTTTCCTTATATGCCACACAGGCTTCGTCTGTTCCCAGCCTTTTAGCCCTGACAAATGCCTCCTTTTTCTTTTTGACGAGGCCTACAATATCACTCGTCATCCAAGGTTCCCGAAAATTGCCGTATTTATCTTTCTTCCTCACAGGAACATGCCTGTCCTGTATTCCTTTCAACTGACTCTTGAAAGCCTCCCACATGTCAGATGTTGATTTGCCCTCAAACATCCGCCCCCAATCTATGTTCTTCAGTTCCCGCCTAATATTGTTATAATTAGCCTTCCCCCAATTTAGCACATTCATCCTCGGACCACTCTTATCCTTGTCCACCAGTACTTTAAAACTTACTGAATTGTGGTCACTGTTACCGAAAGGCTCCCCTACTGAAACATCTACCACCTGGCCGGGCTCATTCCCCAATACCAGGTCCAGTACCGCCCCTTCCCTAGTTGGACTGTTTACATATTGTTTTAAGAAGCCCTCCTGGATGCTCCTTACAAACTCCGCCCCGTCTAAGCCCCTGGCACTAAGTGAGTCCCAGTCAATATTGGGGAAGTTGAAGTCTCCCATCACCACAACCCTGTTGTTTTTACTCTTTTCCAAAATCTGTCTACCTATCTGCTCCTCCATCTCCCGCTGGCTGTTGGGAGGCCTGTAGTATACCCCCAACATTGTGACTGCACACTTCTTATTCCTGATTTCTACCCATATAGCCTCACTGCCCTCGGAGGTGTCCTCTCGCAGTATAGCTGTGATATTCTCCCGAACAAGTAGCGCAACTCCGCCTCCCCTTTTACATCCCCCTCTATCCCGCCTGAAACATCTAAATCCTGGAACGTTTAGCTAACAATCCTGCCCTTCCCTCAACCAGGTCTCTGTAATGGCAACAACATCATAGTTCCAAGTAGTAATCCAAGCTCTAAGTTCATCTGCCTTACCCGTAATGCTCCTTGCATTAAAACATATGCACTTCAGGCCACCAGACCCGCTGTGTTCAGCAACTTCTCCCCGTCTGCTCTGCCTCAGAGCCACACTGTCCCTATTCCCTAGTTCTCCCTCAATGCTCTCACCTTCTGACCTATTGTTCCCGTGCCCACCCCCCTGCCATACTAGTTTAAACCCTCCCGTGTGACACTAGCAAACCTCGCGGCCAGGATATTTATGCCTCTCCGGTTTAGATGCAACCCGTCCATCTTATACAGGTCACACCTGCCCCGGAAGAGCTCCCAGTGGTCCAGATAACGGAAACCCTCCCTCCTACACCAGCTGTTTAGCCACGTGTTTGTCTGCTCTATCTTCCTATTTCTAGCCTCACTGGCACGTGGCACAGGGAGTAATCCCGAGATTACAACCCTCGAGGTCCTGTCTTTTAACTTTCTGCCTAGCTCCCTGAACTCCTGCTGCAGGACCTCATGCCCCTTCCTGCCTATGTCGTTAGTACCAATATGTACAACGACCTCTGCCTGTTTGCCCTCCCCCTTCAGGATTCCCTCTACCCGTTCGGAGACATCCTGGACCCTGGCACCAGGGAGGCAACATACCATCCTGGAGTCTCTTTCACGTCCACAGAAGCGCCTATCTGTGCCCCTGACTATAGAGTCCCCTATTACTATTACTCTTCTGCGCTTTGACCCTCCCTTCTGAACATCAGAGCCAGCCGTGGTGCCACTGCTCTGGCTGCTGCTGTTTTCCCCTGATAGGCTATCCCCCCCGACAGTATCCAAAGGGGTATATCTGTTCGAGAGGGGGACAACCACAGGGGATTCCTGCACTGACTGCCTGCCCTTTCTGGTGGTCACCCATTTCACTGCCTGCACCTTGGGTGTGACCACATTTACATAACTTATCACCTGAGGAAAGAGCAGTGCTCCGAAAGCTAGTGATTCGAAACAAACCTGTTGGACTTTAACTTGGTGTTGTAAGACTTCTTATGTATTACAAGAGTTTAGGGTCTCTGCCTCCATCACCAACTCAGGCAGTGAATTTGAAATACTCACCACCATCTGTGTAAAACGACTTTTCATCATGTCTCCTCTAATCCTTCTGCCATTTAGCTTCAATCTATGACTCTTGGGGTGGGATTCTCCAATCCCACGGCAGAGTGTCTATGCCGTCGTAAACGCCGTCGCGTTTTACGACGGTGTGAACGGGCCACTCCCACAACTAATTCTGGCCCCTACAGGGGGCCAGCATGCAGATCCAGGCGCAAACTGTGCACCGCGGGATCCGCGCATGCGCAGTTGCGCCAGCACCAACAAGGACATGCGCAGTGGCACTGGCGCCAACGCACGCATGCGCAGTGGCCTCTTTCAACGCGCCAGCCCCGACGCAACATGGCGCAGGACTATAGGGGCTGGTACGTAGGAAAGAAGGCCCCCAGCCACACAGGCCGGCCCACCGATCGGTGGCCCCCGATCGCAGGCCAGGCCACATTGGAGGCCCCCCCCGGGGTCGGTCCCTCCCGCCCCCCCCAAAGGCCGCCACCCAACCCTTACACGGCGAGGTCCCGCTGGCCCAGAGTAGGTTAGAACGGCGCCGGCAGGTCTCGGCTCTTTTCTGATGGCCGCTCGGCCCATGCCGGGCTGAGAATCGTCAGGCCGGCAGCGTAGAGCGGCCCGCGACCGGCACTGCGCCAAGCACGCCCGCGCCAACGGCGCCGAGGCGGCGTGTCCTGTTCGCGGGGATTCTCCGGCCCGGCCCAGGGCTGGGAGAATCCCGCCCCTGGTTTTTGAACTCTCTGCCAAGGGAAACAGGTTCCTCCAGTCTACTCTATCTCTACCCCTCACAATTTTGTATACCGTTTCAAAGCCATGACAAAGTGTTCTAGGAATTCTCCCAGTTGAAAAGTCAATTCTCTTCAAACCTCATGCCGTGAGTGAACAGTAAAACATGATATAGCATTAAGAACCACTCAATATCCACTGCAACAATTAGTTTACTGTCAGTCAGCTTGCTGCTGTAGGAAAGGGGGCCGGATCAGGCATTATCTACCAAAATGCCATGCTGCCCCCATAATGAGCACCAGTCAGCAATCTGAGTGACAATTTGCTCCATAAAACCTGCAGGGTAACAAATCCCTATCACAAGCTTTGACACCTTTGAAATGGTGCTTTTTCCTAAACGTGAGCCCAGCAATGTTCCAGCTTCCATGTCATTCATATTTATCACACCCAGAGTACCGTTTTATGTAAGGTTTCACATGAACATAAAGAAACCATGGAGTGGGAACAGGCCATTAACTTATCGAGCTCAATCTCTCCAGTGCATCAAATATCTGTCTAACTCACTGCACAAGCCCAAATTAAAGCACTTCATTCTTGATAAAACTCCCGCTATATTGTCATGATATTCAAACACACACATCATGATAGACACACCAACAGACAAATCAGAACACACAACACCACAACCAATGACAGAAAGATATAAAAGCACAGACACGACCCCCGGTGGTCAGTATTAGCTGCAGAGGAGAACCAGGACACATCTATTGCCAAACACACTCAGGGAGACAGCACGTGCAGAGTATCCAGAACGAACTGTATTATAAGAGTTATAATAAAATAGAGTTGTACCACATACAACTGTGTTGGCTCATCTGTGCACCAGAGCACCCAACACCACATATATATTCTCACCATATACTATATTCTAAAGCTAGGCTTAAATTCATCTCTAAAACGTCCAACCTACCCCTGCCTGTTTTGAAGCTGGATAGGAGAACAGCTCTTGTCCACCCGCACAGTGCCTGGTATTACAAATCCCTGGCCTGGAGAATAGTTTCTTATTGTGAACTGCGCCCACCCCCCCACCCCCCAGCCGTTTGTACAAAGGACAGAAATATATCCCTTACTTACAGCACAGACTCGAGAATTCAAACATTATCCAATTATTGCAACTTTGTGCAAACTGGCAGAGACCAGCAAAACATTTGCAGTCAAATTTGTATCTTTATTGCAAAAGTACTCGCACGACCAGATTTCGAGATGTTCTTTCAACAATTACTTTAGACAGAAGCAAAACTTCCCGCTCCAGGAAAATTACATAAAGCTGTCCATGTGTGAAAAACAGGCCTCGGAATATAAATGCAAATTTTGTTATTTTGTAAATAAGGCATAGCATACGCAAGTTTCATTCGGAACTGTTACTCCTGAGTTGAAAAGACAGGCTTTTACCTGATGGGCTCAATATTATGCAAAGAATAAACATTCTATTTTCTTTGCATCTGCTTGTTATACCTTTAGTATAGATCATTGGAGCAAACGGGTCCCTAATGACCAAACACTTGTTGAGGATTGAGGTTTCGTAGTTGTGGTGTTGGGTGTTCTGACACACAGATGAGCCAACACGGTTGTATATGGTACAACGCTATTTTATTTAAACTTACTATGTACAGTTTTGTCTTGACACTCTGCACGTGGGGATTCCCTGTTTGTGATTTTGTAACAGCTCTTTTCCGTGTCTTTGTCCCCAGACCTACTGACCACCAGGTGTCGTGCTCGTGCTTTTTATGTGGTTGGTGTTCTTGTGTGTGATTGGTTGTGGTGTTGTGTGCTCTGATTTGCCTGTTGGTGTGTCCATCATGATGTGTGTGTTTGAATATCATGACATCCCCCCTTTTTACAAAGATATGTGCCTATGTGGTAATAAATATGATTGTGTCGTGAGTGCATCTAAGAGTGTGTGTGTGTCGTGTACAGCATGTGCATATGACGGAACTATTTACATGGGGCGATGTCGGGTGCGTCACATGAACCAAGTTGTACCATAACAGAACATGAATGCGAACAAGAGAAAAAAAAAACTTGAACAGTTGTCCAGTCAGACGATATCTGGAACGATAAACAACAACAGGTTATCATGTAAAATTGTGCAACTTGTTAGACATATGAACGGTATTATAAGTCCAGTCTAATGGGCTTGTGACGAGTTCGGGTTGACCGCCTCAAGGGTGGATCAAGAACCACCGGCTGGATTGATGGCATTGACCTTGTTGACATCGATGACGGAAACGCGGAAGGCATCCTGGTCATCTGCATCACTTAACTGGAAGTCTTGATGCGTGGGCTGGACGGTCCTAACTTGTCTGCGAGATTGTCGGGGATGTGCCGGATCCATGGGTTGAGCCGAACGACAGTGGGCAGCGTAGTGGCCCATCTTGCCACATCTGAGGCACTGTCGGTTTTTTGCAGGACATTGCCCTTTTAAATGTAGAGCTCCACAATTGCCGCACGTCATGACGTCACGGCGTTCGTTGCGCCACTGCGCATGCGCAGTGCGATCTTGCGGTGGGCGCGCCTGCGCAGTGCATCCCTCGATGTGGCCGTTATTTTTGGCGCGCACCAGCGCGGGAGACCGCGAAAAGCGCGGGAAGCGGCCGCTGTCGTCCGGGCCGTGGGTCGGGAAGTAATCGACGGCCTGGATGCGTTCGACGTCGTGGGCGGCCTGGCTTGCCGATTCGACGGCTGGGGACCCCCTCCGTGCCAACTCGGACGCCTGAAATCGGGCAAAACGGCAGGTAGCATTTTCGTGGAGGACACAGGCTTCCACAGCAGATGCTAAGGTGAGGCTTTTTATTTTAAGAAGCTGCTGGCGTAGGCCACTAGAGGCAACGCCAAAAACAATCTGGTCCCTGATCATGGACTCTGTGGTGGTGCCGTAACCGCAGGACTGCGCTAGAATCCGGAGGTGCGTCAAAAAGGGTTGAAAAAGCTCCTCCTTACCTTGCAGGCGTTGCTGAAAGAGGTATCTTTCAAAACTTTCATTTACTTCAACTTTAAAGTGCTGGTCCAGTTTGAGGATGACCGTGTCATTGTTGGATTGGTTTTCGCCTTCTTCGAACACCAGTGAGTTGAAGACGTCGAGGGCGTGCTGACCTGCGTAGAAGAGGAGCATTGCAATCTTCGTTTCATCCGAGGCACTCTGTTTTTCGGTGGCTCGGATGTACAGGTCAAATCGCTGCCTGAAGAGCTTCCAATTGGTACCTAGGTTCCCCGCGACTTGCAACGGCTGCGGTTTGTCGGTGCGGTCCATGTCCAGAATGGCAGGTTAGTTGGCAGGTATCGATCCACTCCTGTACCATGTGGTGTTGGGTGTTCTGACACACAGATGAGCCAACACGGTTGTATATGGTACAACGCTATTTTATTTAAACTTACTATGTACAGTTTTGTCTTGACACTCTGCACGTGGGGATTCCCTGTTTGTGATTTTGTAACAGCTCTTCTCCGTGTCTTTGTCCCCAGACCTACTGACCACCAGGTGTCGTGCTCGTGCTTTTTATGTGGTTGGTGTTCTTGTGTGTGATTGGCTGTGGTGTTGTGTGCTCTGATTTGCCTGTTGGTGTGTCCATCATGATGTGTGTGTTTGAATATCATGACAGGAGTAACATTACAACTGCTCCTTCCTTGAGGCTAATTTTGAGTGCGGCATGTCCAGTGGAGTTTTTGTTTAAGTGCAGAAGGAGGCCATTCGACCCATCGAGTATGCATGATACTCTGAAGGTGCACCCTACCTAGGCCCATGCCCCCGTCCTATCCCTATCAATCCACCTAACCTTTTGGACACTAAGGGGCAATTCAACATGGTCAATCCACCTAGCCTGCACATCTTTGGACTGTGGGAGGATATTGGAGCACCTGGAGGAAACCCACGTAGACAAGGGGAGAAGGTACAAACTCCACACGGACAGTCACCCAAGACTGGAATTGAATCCGGGTCACTGGTGCTTTGAGGCAGCAGTGCTAACCACTGTGCCATCGTGTCTGTGTAGAAACTCGAACGAGTAATGACTGCTATCATCATCTTTGTTGATAGAATCACTCTGATGTCTACTTACAATTCACCTGATAGTTTTAAAAATATTTTTCATGCAAATATTCTTTAGAAAAAAAAACTAGCTTTCAAATGATAAGTTGCATCAAATAATTGACCCCACCATTTTGGCACGCTTAACCGATTCCATCATCTCATCGCAATCACCCCATCCCATGGCATCGCCTCCCTCCTCGTCCCTCACAGAAACAATTGTACATACATACAAACATAGAAGATAGGAGCAGGAGGCGGCCTTTTGGCCCTTCGAGCCAGCTCTGCCATTTATCACGATCATGGCTGATCATCCAACTGAATAGCCTAATCCTGCTTTCTCCCCATAGCCTTTGATCCCAATCACCCCAAGTGCTATATCTAGCCACCTCTTGAATATATTCAATGTTTTATTTTATTAAACAATTTTATTGAGGTATTTTTGGCATATAAAACAATGACATTGCATAGTACTGTACCAAAAAAAAGAAAAGCAAATAACGCATAGTACAAACCACAACTCTATTCTCGCAAGGACCGGCCAAAACCACGTCCTACTCTACTCTACCCTAGCCCCCCACCCCCCCCCCCCCCCCCCCACCCCGCCCGGCTGACGGTTAATTCTCCACGAAGAAGTCAATGAATGGCTGCCACCTCCGGGCGAACACCAATAGTGAACCTCTCAAGGCGAAGTTAACTTTCTCTAGACCGAGAAAGCTTACCATGTCATATAGCCATACTTTGGTCTTCGGGGGCCTTGAGTCCCTCCACGCCAACACTATTCGTCGCCGGGCTACCAGGGAAGCAAAGGCTTTGTAAATATCTGAGACTCTAGCCTCACCTACCTCTCCCCGCGATACTACCTTATCCTGCCTCCCCTTTGGCGGGAGGCGGGGGAAGTGCGGCACGAGCCTGCGCACAAAATCCCGCACCTGCAAGTATCTAAAGTCATTCCCTCCCGCCAGTCCAAATTTCTCCTCCAATGCCCTCATGCTCGGGAAGCTCCCTTCCAAGAAAGGATCACCCACCCTCGCAATCCCCGCCCTCCACCACAGTCAATACGCACCGTCCATGTTCCCCGGGGCAAATCGGTGATTGCCGCAGATTGGGGTCCACACCGATGCTCTCACCCCCTATATGCCTCCTCCACTGGCCCCAGAGCCGCAGAGCCGCTCCCACTATAGGGCTGGTGGAGTACCGCGCCGGCGGGAGCGGCAGAGGTGCCGTAACCAGGGCTGCCAAACTGGTGCCCCTGCACGAAGCAGTCTCCATCCGCTCCCAAACCGGCCCTGTACCCACCATCCATTTCCTTATCATCGCTATGTTGGCCGCCCAATAGTAGTTGCTGAAGTTCGGCAACGCCAGTCCCCCTTCCCCTCTGTTCCTTTCGAGCATCACCTTCCTCACCCGCGGGGACTTCCCTGAACAACAAAGAACAAAGAAATGTACAGCACAGGAACAGGCCCTTCGGCCCTCCAAGCCCGTGCCGACCATGATGCCCGACTAAACTACAATCTTCTACACTTCCTGGGTCCGTATCCCTCTATTCCCATCCTATTCATGTATTTGTCAAGATGCCCCTTAAATGTCACTATCGTCCCTGCTTCCACCACCTCCTCCGGTAGCGAGTTCCAGGCACCCACTACCCTCTGCGTAAAAAACTTGCCTCGTACATCTACTCTAAATCTTGCCCCTCTCACCTTAAACCTATGCCCCCTAGTAATTGACCCATCTACCCTGGGGAAAAGCCTCTGACTATCCACTCTGTCTATGCCCCTCATAATTTTGTATACCTCTATCAGGTCTCCCCTCAACCTCCTTCGTTCCAGTGAGAACAAACCGAGTTTATTCAACCGCTCCTCATAGCTAATGCCCTCCATACCAGGCAACATTCTGGTAAATCTCTTCTGCACCCTCTCTAAAGCCTCCACATCCTTCTGGTAGTGTGGCGACCAGAATTGAACACTATATACTCCAAGTGTGGCCTAACTAAGGTTCTATGGCCTAACAAATCCCAGGATAATTTTATTCAGCCTCTTAAAGAAGGACCTCGGGATGAAAACGGGGCGACACTGAAATATGAACAAGAATCTCGGGAGATTCGTCATCTTAACAGTCTGCACCCTCTCCGCTAGTGACAACGGGAGCGCATCCCAACTCCGAACCTCCTCCCTCACTCGTTCCACCAGTCGGGACATGTTGAGCTTATGCAACTTGCCCCAGTCCCGTGCCACCTGTATCCCCAAATATCTGAAGCTTTCTCCTACCAGCCTGAACGGCTGCCCCTTCAGCCTACTCTCCTGCCCCCTCGCCTGAATTACAAACAACTCGCTCTTAGCCACGTTCAGTTTATATCCTGAAAACCGGCCAAATTCCCTCAGGGTTTCCATGATACCGTCCAACCCCGCCATTGGGTCCGATACGTATTACAGCAGGTCATCCGCGTATGACGAGACTTTATGTTCCACTCCCCCCCCCCAGACCATCCCTTTCCAGTCCCATGAAGCTCTCAGAATAATTGCCAGCAGCTCTATGGCCAGCGCGAACAGCAGTGGGGAGAGAGGGCAACCCTGTCTTGACCCGCGGTGCAGTCTGAAATAATTTGATATCATCCTGTTCATCCTTACATTAGCCTCTGGGGCCTGGTATAACAGCCTAACCCAGTCAATGAACCCCTCCATGAACCCAAACCTTGCCAGCACCTCCCACAGATAGTCCCACTCAACCCGGTCAAAAGCCTTTTCCGCATCCATAGCTACCACTATCTCTGCCTCCGTGCTCTCCGGGGGCATCATAATCACATTAAGCAGACTTCTTAGATTGGCCACCAGTTGCCTACCCTTTACGAACACAGTTTTATCCTCTGCAATTACGTCCGGTACACAGTCCTCAATTCTGGTCGCCAAGATCTTGGCCAGTAACTTGGCGTCTACGTTGATCAAAGAGATCGGCCTGTATGACCAACAAGCCTCCGGGTCTTTATCCCGTTTCAGAATGAGCGAGATGGTGGCCTGCGACATCGTCGGGGGTAGAACCCCTCTGTTTCTTGCCTCGTTAAAAACCCTGACCAGCAGCGGCCCCACTATCTCGGCAAACTTTTTATAAAACTCCACCGGATACCCATCCGGCCCCGGGGCTTTACCCGACAGCATGACCTTCAGGCTCCCCAATACCTCTACAATCCTGACCAGGACCCCCGGTCCGTCTACCACCCTCCTACCCACTCTTGGGAAGGTCAGTCTGTCCAGGAATCGCCTCATCCCCTCCGGTCCCCTGGGGGGTTCCGAAGTGAACAGCTTACTATAAAAGTCCCTAAACACCTTGGGCGAGATTCTCCGACCGCCCGCCGGGTTGGAGAATCGCCGGGGGCTGGCGTGAATTCTCCGGCACCAGAGATTCGGCGGGGGCGGGAATCGCGCCGCGCCGGTTGGCGGGCCACCCACGGCGATTCTCCGGCCCGGATGGCCCGAAGTCCCGCTGCTAGAATGCCTGTCCCGCCGGCGTGGATTAAACCACCTCTCTTACCGGCGGGACAAGGCGGCGCGGGCGGGCTCCGGGGTCCTGGGGGGGGGGGCGCGGGGCAATGTGCCCCCATGGTGGCCGGGCCCGCGATCGGGGCCCACCGATCCGCGGGCGGGCCTGTGCCGGGGGGGCACTCTTTTCCTTCCGCCTTCGCCATGGTCTCCACCATGGCAGAGGCGGAAGAGACTCCCTCTACTGCGCATGCGCGGGGAAGCCGTGAGCGGCCGCTGACGCTCCCCGCATGCACCGCCCGGCAATGTCATTTCCGCGCCAGCTGGCGGGGCACCAAAGGCCTTTCCCGCCAGCTGGCGGGGCGGAAATCAGTCCGGCACGGGCCTAGCCCCTCAAGGTTAGGGCTCGGCCCCTCAAGATGCGGAGGATTCCGCACCTTTGGGCGGTGCGATGCCGGACTGATTTGCGCCGTTTTTGGCGCCAGTCGGCGGACATCGCGCCGATTAGGGAGAATTTTGCCCCTTGTTCAGCCCTGCCGGGTCCCCCACCAGATTTCCCTCCCCATCCGCTATCCTTCCTATCTCCCTAGCCGCTTCTCTCTTCCTTAATTGTTGCGCGAGCATTCTGCTGCCCTTCTCTCCATGCTCATATATCGCGCCTTTTGCCTTTCTAAGTTGCTCTACAGCCTTGCCTGTAGTCAGCACCCCGAACACGGCCTGCAGCCTCTGTCGTTTCCTGAGTAACTCTGGCCTCGGGGACCCCGCGTAGCTCCTGTCTGTCGGTAAAATTTCCTTAACCAGTCAGTTCTGTCCTGTCCCTAAGAGCCCGGATTGAGATCAGCTCCCCTCTCACCACTGCCTTCAGCGCCTCCCAGAGCACCACTGCTGAGACTTCTCTGGTATCATTTACCTGCAGGTAATTCTGCATGCATCTCCTGAGTCTCTCACACACCGCCTCGCCCACTAGCAATCCAACTTCCAGCCTCCATTGTGGGCGCTGAAAGCTGTCCTTACAAATCTGTAGATCTATCCAGTGCGGAGCATGGTCCGATATGGCAATTGCCGAATATTCTGCCCCCACCATCCCGGCCAGCAAGTCCCTACTCACGACAAAGAAATCAATTCGGGAATACACCTTGTGTACGTGGGAGTAGTACGAAAACTCCCTCGCCGACGACCAGCTAAATCTCCACGGATCAGCTCCCCCCATTTGCTCCCATGAACCCTCTCAGTTCCTTTTCCATCGCTGGCAACCTGCCTGTTTTTGAACACGACCGATCCAGGCTCGGGTCCAGGACTGTTTAAAGACCCATGGTCAGTTTGCGCGAGTCCAAGTCGGGGATCTTCCCTAGCAACCTCCTGATAAGATAAACATCGTCCCAATTAGGGGCATACACACTAACTAAGACTACTCTCACCCCTTCGAGCATTCCCCTAACCAAAACGAATCTACCGCCCCAGTCCGCAACTGTACCCTCCGCCTCAAATTGAACCCTTTTATTAACCAGGATCGCGACCCACCTAGTCTTAGTGTCGAGCCCTGAATGAAAAACCTGACTAACACAGCCCTTCCTTAGCCTAACCTGGGGCGAAATTCTCCGCAATCAGCACGATGTCCGCCGACCGGCGCCAAAAACGGCGCGAATCAGTCCGGCATCGCGCCGCCCCAAAGGTGCGGAATTGTCTGCATCTTGAGCGGCCGAGCCCTAACCTTGAGGGGCTAGGCCCGCGCCGGACTGATTTCCGCCCCGCCAGCTGGCAGGAAAGGCCTTTCGTGCCCCGCCAGCTGGCACGGAAATTACTTTGCCAGGCGGCGCATGCGCGGGAGCGTCAGCGGCCACTCACGGCATCCCCACGCATGCGCAGTGGAGGGGGTCTCTTCCGCCTCCGCCATGGTGGCCCGCCAACCGGCACGGCGCGATTCCTGTCCCTGCCGAATCTCCGGTGCCGGAGAATTCGGCAACCGGCGGGGGCGGGATTCACGCCAGCTCCCGGCGATTCTCCGACCCGGCGGGGGGGTCTCCTGCAGCACCTTTCAGGTGCGTCTCCTGCAGCATGACTACGTCCGCCTTCAGAACCCGCAAATGCGCAAACACACACGCTCTCTTCACTGGCCCGTTTAGCCCTCTAACATTCCAGGTGATCAGCCTGGTTGGGGGGCACTTCACCCCCTCCCTTTGCCGATCAGCCATCCCCTTTCCTTGACCAGCCCCCCAGCCATGTGTCACGCATCCTCTGGCCCACCTCCTGGCCGGCTCCACCCATGACCTCTCCACTGTTGCCTAGTCCAATTACCATCCTCGTCAGCAGATCAACTCCCCCCCCCCTCCCCTCCCAGCAACACCATCCTACCACCTAAGCCCTGCTCTAATCTAACTATATGAACAACCCCCCACCTGGCTTCCGTTGACTAGCCCACCCAGCTAGCCTGGTGGCTCCCAGCTTCGGCGCCAGCGCGTCTCTCACCCATTGTTCCCTGGCTCCCCTCCCCCTGGCCCATCCATACCACTTCCCAAAACCGGCTCCGTTCACATGTGGTCATACCCGGCGGGACCTCGGCGTCCATCCTGTGGGGGGCGGCCTGGTGGGGGTGGGGGGGTATCCGACCCCAGAGGTGGCCTTCACCGTGGTCTGGCCTACTGGCCGGCTTCTCCTGGTGGGGGCCTCTTTTCCTCCGCGCCGGGCCCCTGTAGCTCTACGCCATGTTGCGTCGGGGCTGGCGCGGAGAAGGAAACTGGTGCACATGTGCGGGTTTGCGCCGGTCGCAGCGCGCATGCGCAGACCCGCAGTGCCCGTTTGACGCCAGTATCGGCAGCTGGAGCTGCATGAGTCGCTCCAGTGCTGGCCCCCTGTAGGGCGCAGGATCCCTGCTCCTGGGTGTCTGTTGCTGCCGTCGTAAAACGCGACAGCGTTTACGATGGCATCAACTCTTAGCCTCAGGGTCAGAGAATCCCGCCCTTTGTTTCTTCCAGAATCAGCCAGCGGACAAGTGACATTGGAGAGGGTTTTTTTCAGGTGGGTTAATCTTATGTAATAGTGTTTCTAAGATATTTGAAATGCACATAAAATGGCAAAAGATATATTTTTATTTTTATTGAACTTTGTTTTGTCATGAGGCTGTTAATTCCATTTAAAATTGCTTTAATGTAAAAAAAGGGGGTTTGGAACATTTGTAATAAACTTCAGCTGAAGTACAATGTATTTTATGCTGTGGTCTTTAAGAGTTACCCTGATGTAATGTTGATCCTCACAAGCCTCAGTAATTGCTTCAAATGCTTTAACAAAGTTTAATGCCTTAGTTGACATATGCAAGCCTCCTGTAAGCAGATGGGAACTATCTCTCTGACAGCTATTGCAGAATCCAGTGCAGATTCAAAATCTGGGGCGGGATTCTCTGTAATCGGCGCAATGCCCGCTACCCAGCGCCAGAAACAGCGCGGATAAGTCCAGTGTCGGGCAGCCCCAAAGGTGCAGAATTCTCCGCACCTTTAGGGGCCAACCCCACCTTGAGGGGCTAGGCCCGCGCCGGAGCGGTTTCCGCTCCGCCGGCTGGCGGGAAAGGCCTTTGGCGCCACAAGGACTTCGCTGGGCGACGCATGCGCGGGATCATCAGCGGCCGCTCACGGCATCCCCGCGCATGCACAGAGGAGGGGGTCTCTTCCACCTCCGCCATAGTGAAGACCATGGCGAAGGCGGAAGAAAAAGAGTGCCCCCACGGCACAGGCCCGCCCGTGGATCGGTGGGCCCCGATCGCAGGCCAGGCCACCGTGGGGGCACCCCCGGAGCCAGATCGCTCCAGGACCCCGGAGCCTGCCCGCGCCACCTTGTCCCGCCGTTCAAAAGGAGGTCTAATCCACGCCGGCTGGCGAGGGTTGTCAGCGGCGGGACTTCGGACCATCGCGGGCCGGAGAATCGCCGGGGGTGGGCCCATCGACCGGTGCGATTCCCGCTGACCGGCGCGGCGCGATTCCCGCCCTCACCAAATCTCTGGTGGCGGAGAATTCGGGACACGGCGGGGGCGGGATTCACGCCAACCGCCGGCAATTCTCCGACCCGGTGGGGGGACCCGGGACGTAATTCTCTCACCTCACAGCCGCCTGTTTCTCGGTGGCACACAACGTTCGCTGGTGGTGGGATCCTCTGCTCCCACTGGTCCATGGACTTAGCTCTCTAGGTATGCCTTTCTCAGACTCCTTTTGTGGGCCTTCTCTTGCTCCCAGGTGTTTTTGGAGAATTGTGTCCCTTCAATCAGGCGGTTCCTCCAATATGTCTCTTCCGAGCAAGGGTCTCCCAGGCATTGACATCTCTGTTCCATTTCTTAAGGTAAGCCTTCAAGATTTCTTTGAAGATCTTCCTTTGTGCTCCTCTTGTCGGGATCCTTCCTTGAGCTGGGTGACGAAGATTTGCTTTGGCAGTCGGGACTCTGGCATCCTAAGCATATGGCTGGCCCAGCGGAGTTGGTTTCAGATGATACTGGTGCGATTGCCTCCTTCAAGGACACTCATGTTAGTACGCCTGTTCTCCCAGCTGATTCAGAGCCAAAGTACATTTGTATTTCGCAATGTATTTTAAGCTGTGTTCTTTGAGAGTGTCCCTGATGTAATGTTCATCCTTACAAACCTCAGTGATTACTTCAAATGCTTTAACAAGGTTTAATGCTTTAGTTGATGTATGCAAGCCTCCTGTAAGTTAAGGTGAGCTACTCTCTGATAGGTATAGATTCAAAATCTGTAGTCATACTTCACCTCTGTTGGTGCATCATACTAAAACTTGGCTTCTTAAAATCCTTGTACTTCTTTTGAGGGTTCGACGTGGGCACAAGGATCATGAGAAGAGTCAGGCTACATTTCCGCCTGCCGAGGAAGCAAATCAATTGACCTGAAGAATGTACAGGCAAAGGATATACCGAAATGTTGCTGAGGAAATGTGTGCCAGGATACAGCGCTTCAGCAGCTGCTGCTTTCGGACTTTGATCTTGTAAAATTAACAATTAATATGTCGAAAACCTCTTTCCCTCTTCATCTCACTCCCTCCTCTCTCCCCTTCCATCCTCCTTCTCCTTCCCCCCCCCCTTTACAAATAGACAGAACCATTGCGCTTATGTAAAAAATATATTTGGCGGGATTCTCCATTCCTGAGACTAAGTGTTGACGTTGGGGCAGGATTCGCGGACTTCCATGATAGCAAAACTTGCCATCGGGAATTCCTCCCGGTGGAGGCGGAGAATCGCGGCGGCCCCAGAGAATATCGGGTCAGGCCCGCTAATAATATGTTAAGGATGTTTATTGTGCGTGCAGAGTGGAATACATTGACGCTGCTGTCAAGGTACCGGAGAATTGCGATTTTGCGTGAAAACGGCACCTGCCTCGATTTCAGCATCAAAATCGATTCTCTGCCCAATTGCGTTTCCTGATTCCGGCGTCAGCCGACAGATAGTCCAACCCATTTTATTGACTGTTTTTAAGTGAGAAAATATATTTTATTGCAAGAAATTTGTAAAAGTTTAGATTGGTATTGCACAAAATGTCATTGTTCAGCTGATAACTTTAACTGGTTTCAAAGTTTGGTATTTATAAAATTATTTTTGTTAATAAATGTTTTCCATTAAACTTTACAAGCTTCTACAAGTGTCTTTCTGAAACATCAAAATGAAAAAGATAATTGAAGTAAACAAGGCAGAAACTTAATAACACGGTGGCACATTGGTTAGCACTGCTGCCTCACAATATCTCCAAGAGAAAGCTGTCACCTTATTCGTCTCAACTACATCTTCCCTTCACTAGAATGCACTGAACTACACCCAAGGTGAGTTATTCCAATTCACTTGGTGTTGTGTCCTTTTTCCCTAACGCCTATCTCCTTTCCTCAATCACTTCCTCATACCATAGAACATAGAACAATACAGCGCAGTACAGGCCCTTCGGCCCACGATGTTGCACCGAAACAAAAGCCATCTAACCTACACTATACCATTATCATCCATATGTTTATCCAATAAACTTTTAAATGCCCTCAATGTTGGCGAGTTCACTACTGTAGCAGGTAGGGCATTCCACGGCCTCACTACTCTTTGCGTAAAGAACCTACCTCTGACCTCTGTCCTATATCTATTACCCCTCAGTTTAAAGTTATGGCCCCTCGTGCCAGCCATTTCCATCCGCGGGAGAAGGCTCTCACTGTCCACCCTATCCAACCCCCTAACCATCTTACACATGCAATTCGATACCATCTTGTGGAGGCACATCAGGCCGCCCAGAAAAACCACATACTTCACAAAAGGGTGACAGATCATTCCAAGTTGGTGACCTGGTTCTACTTCAAAATTTTGCCTCGGGCCCACTCTGGTTAGCCGGTCAGTCTGGACACGTATATCATGTGGTAAATGTCAATGGCAGGACTATGTTGAAGCATGTCGACCACGTGAGGAGCAGGGGAACAGTATCTCCCATTCCAGAACAGATGGGTCCAACCAGTGCTGGTAGTGGTCCTGTGTCTTTCCAGAGCAGAGGAAGTCAGGAATTTTAGACTCAGCATTGCCAGTAGTCCAGATGGGAGCTTGTAATTGACCAGCCCTTCAGAAGAGGTGGAGTCACCGGAATCGTGTCTTCTGCAGACAACAAGACTACCTCAGGGACAGTGGAGCTGGCTGGGGACTAAGGAGGTCCACAAGGACTCGAAGATCCCCGGACAGGCTGACTCTGTGATGAAGTCTTATCCCTTATGTCTCTTGACCTTGTATCTAGCTTACTTTGCAAAATGTAATGATGGACTTAAGCAGGGAGGGATGTGGTAGCACAGCTCCTTTAAGAGGGGGGCTTTGCGGAGCATGTGACTGGCTCAGGACCAATCGCGTGGGAGAGCGCAAACCCCAACCAATAGGGAGAAAGCATAGGGAGAGCCCTGGGAGCAGGGGCCTGGGCATTGTGAACCCCGGAGCCAGAGAACCAAGATCTAACCCATCTTTGCACTGTGCCTGTATATAGCTGCCTCGGCCTGCTGTTAATGAACCCCCTATGTTGTTACTGGAAGTCTCCAGTGTATTGTCTCGAGCCATCGCAGAATGTCTTTTTAAAATCCGTGCTTTCTAACTCTGGTTGTGAGGTCTTAAACATTTTCCAGTTTGGCATGAGGAGAAGAGGGGGGGGAAGGGAAAGGGGGGGAGGGAGGAGAAAGGCGGGGAGGGAGGAGAAGGGGGAAGGGAGGAGAAGGGGGGGGAAGGGAGGAGAAGGGGGAAGGGGGGAGAAGGGGGGAAGGAAGAGGGGAGGGAGGAGAAGGGGGAGGAGAAGGGGGGAGGGAGGAGGAAGGGGAGGGAGGAGGAAGGGGAGGGAGGAGAAGAGGGGAAGGAGAAGGGGGAGGAGAAGCTGGGGGAGGAGAAGGGGAGGAGGGGAAGAGGAGAGGGGGAGAGAAGGAGGGAAGAGGAGGGGGCGAGGAGAAGGAGGGAGAGAAGGGGGAGAGGAGAAGAGGAGAGGAGAGGGGGAGAGGAGAAGGGGAGGAGAAGGGGGAGAAGGGGGAGGAGAAGGGGTAAGGATGAGGGGGAAGGAGAAGGGGGAAGGATAAGGGGGAAGGAGAAGGGGGGCGGAGGAGGGGGGAGGAGGGAAGAGGAGGGGGCGAGGAGAAGGAGGGGGAGAAGGGGGAGAGGAGAAGGGTGGGGAGGAGAAGGGGGAGGAGAGGGAGAGGAGAAGGAGGGGAGGAGAGGGGGGAGGAGAAGGGGGGAGGAGAAGAGGAGAGGAGAGGGGGAGAGGAGAAGGGGAGGAGAAGGGGGAGAAGGGGGGAGGAGAAGGGGGAAGGATAAGGGGGAAGGAGAAGGGAGAAGGATAAGGGGGAAGGAGAAGGGGGGAGGAGGAGGGGGGGAAGGAGGGGGGGAGAAGTTGGGGAAGAGTTCATGTCCGTTGGGACACCATTGCTCACAGGTGGCTGGCTATAACTTCTGCTGCGATACCCTGTTGCTCTTTAACTGGGTAAGGCATCTACCTTCCTATCTGCTTATCTGGGAACTCCTCTGATCCCTGTTTAACTCTGAAAAGTGTCTGCCAACACGATTTCCAGATCACACCTTTCATCTTTTTAAAATTCCACAGGAACATCCTTGACTCTTTTAACTCAGGTGGCATGGTCCTGGCCTCTTCTGACTCAAGTGGTTTCTCCAGAGCCACTTCAACCCTCTCAAGTTTCTGTGTTTGGCCTAGTGACAACTTTTTCTATCGTGTTACGTGGCCAATTTTTGTGAGGGCCACGAAGAAACCAGCACGAGTTTTAAGGATACAAAGTAATAACATTTATTTACAATAACATATATATATATAATGCCAGCAGCAACTTCCCTTGCTGCACACTCCTTCCTGCTGGTTCCTGAACTGGCCAGCTTTATTTATACTAGGAGTTTACTAATGGTTTCTCCACCCCCCCCTCATTGGGGAAGCTCATACTCCCACAAGATTGTCGGAGTGTCATTAGTCCCCAGCCAATGGTGAGTAGGCAGGTTATAACATCACTCCCCCTCAAAGTCCAAGGAATCCACCGAAGACCCTGGCGAATGAGGGCGTCGGACCCGTTTGGGCGTAGGCCAGACACCATTTGCACGCGACGCTGGATCAGGCGGCGTGTAACGAGATGGAGACCGGCGCTTCCGTGATGAACGGCGCAACGGTTGTACATCCACAGCCCGTGGACCCGAGGATTCCCCCTCTGATGCATCCTGTGTCTCCATCTCGGAGTCAGAGTCTGCTGCCTCCATCATGTCAGCGTCTCTATCTCCATTCGGTTCCGTAACGACCTGCGCAGGCTTCGAGTGAGGCACCAGTGGAAGATTGTGAGGACTACCGTCCCTTGTCTCTGGTCTCTGCGGCTGTAGAAATGAGCTCCCGGGGCGGGGAATCTTTTGAGGGGATAGTCTTCTGGACCGAACGTGGTCTACATGTTTGCGCTGGAGACGACCCTGGGCTTGCACCTGGTAAGATATACGGCCCATTTGGCGAAAGATTACACCAGGAACCCATTGGGCACCACCAGCAAAATTCCGAACGAACACTGGGTCACCGGGCGCAAACTGCCGAATCGGCCGATGCCGAGAAAATCCCTGTCCCTGCCGTTCTTGTGTGCAGCGTACTTTTGCGCCAATGTCAGGGAAACCCATACTAAGGCGGGTGCGAAGTCTCCGGCCCATTAGGAGTTCTGCGGGAGCTACCCCAGTCACCGCATGGGGGTTGGTCCTATACGTAAACAAAAAGCGAGCCAGTCTCATATCCATTGATCCGGAAGACTGCTTCTTTAGGCCTCTTTTGAATGTCTGCACTGCGCGCTCTGCCAACCCATTTGAAGCCGGGTGGTAAGCGGCAGTGCGGATATGGCGTATGCCGTTCATCTTTGTGAACCTCGCAAACTCCTCACTCGTGAATGGAGTGCCGTTATCCATGACCAGCACCTCGGGGAGGCCATGCGTACTAAACGACAAACGCATCTTTTCAATTGTTGCGCAGGACGTTGTCCCCTGTATCTTATGCACCTCTAGCCATTTAGACTGGGCGTCAATTAATAGAAGGAACATGGATCCTTGAAAAGAGCCTGCGAAATCTGCATGCAAGCGTGCCCAAGGCCGCCCTGGCCATTCCCAGTGATGTAGGGGCGCGGCCGGCGGAAGCTTCTGATGCTCCTGGCAAATGGAGCAGTTTTGGGCCACCTTCTCAATGTCGGTGTCGAGGCCTGGCCACCAGACATAACTCCGCGCCAACATTTTCATTTTGGTCACACCTGGATGCCCATTGTGCAAGTCTGTTAGTATCAGCTCCTGGCCTTTTTCCGGGACAATCACACGCGTCCCCCACAAGAGGATGCCGTCTTCCACGCTGAATTCTGACAGCTTGGAGGAAAATGCCCGCAACTCGCCTGGGAGCTGTCGATGCTGCCCACCATACAGGACTATGTGCCGAACCTTTGACAGGACTGGCTCCATCTGGGTCCACTCACGGATCTGTGATGCCGTGACAGGCAAGGTGTCCATAAAATTTAGGTTTGCAACCACCTCACCGGTCGTGGGGGTCGACATGGGGCCGGTCGATAAAGGCAATCGGCTCAGTGCGTCGGCATTTGCTATCTGCGTACCTGGTTTGTGCTCCAGAGAATACTCGTATGCAGCAAGCAACAAAGCCCAGCTCTGGATCCGTGCGGAAGCAATGGGCGGTATTGGCTTATCCTCTCTGAAAAGTCCCAGCAGAGGCTTATGATCAGTCACGATAGTGAAATGGCGGCCATACACGTACTGGTGGAAGCGTTTCACCGCAAAAACCACTGCCAGGCCCTCCTTCTCGATCTGCGCATACTTTTTCTCCGCTGCAGTCAATGTGCGGGAGGCGAAAGCTATCGGTCGCTCGGCCCCGTTCTCCATCTTGTGGGACAGGATGGCCCCAATACCATACGGGGATGCATCACATGTGACGAGCAAAGGCTTTCCAGGATCATAGTGAGTTAGTAACCCAGACGACGACAATTGTTGCTTTACCCGCCGGAAAGCGGTTTCCTGCGGCTGACCCCAAACGCAGGTGTGATTTTTCTTTAGCAGAAGGTGCAAAGGGGCCAGCATAGTTGCCAGATTGGGGAGGAACTTCCCGTAATAGTTTACGAGACCGAGAAAAGAACAAAGATGCAAAGTGTCAGTCGGGGTGGGGGCCTGTTGAATTGCACGCACCTTCTCTGCGTCGGGGTGCAAACCTTCGCGGTCCATCCGATAACCTAGGTAGACTACTTCCTTTGCCTGAAATACGCACTTTCTGCGACGTAAATGGACTCCAGCCTCCGAAAAGCGTCTAAGTACAGCCTACAGATTTTCCAAATGTTCCTGCTCCGACATCCCTGTAATCAAAACGTCATCTAAGTAGACAGCAACACCTGGTAAACCTCTCAAAATGCCCTCCATAACACGTTGAAAAATTGCGCAGGCAGAGGATACTCCAAAGGGCAACCATGTATATTCATACAGGCCCCGGTGTGTATTAATCGTTACATATGGTCGGGAGGCAGGGTCCAGCTCCAACTGCAGGTAGGTGTGACTCATATCTAATTTTGTGAACGAGTGTCCACCTGCAAGCTTCGCGTAGAGATCCTCTACGCGAGGCATTGGATATCGGTCGAGTCGGGAAGCCGTATTCACTGTAAGTTTATAGTCGCCACACAAGCGAACTGTGGCATCTGGCTTCATTACAGGTACAATTGGTGCTGCCCAGTCAGCAAAACGGACGGGCCTGATAATACCCAAACTCTCCAAACGAGTGAGCTCCCCTTCTACCTTCTCAAGCAAGGCATAAGGCACCGGGCGCTCCTGGAAATAGCGCAGCATGGCTCCTGGTTCGACTTGGATACGGGCTACAGCCCCTTTTATTTTCCCCAAACCAGGCTGGAATACATCTGGGTATCGTCCTAGCACCTCAGTCAACCCTTCAGAAACTGTTTGGAGGATGTGCTACCATTGCAAACGCAAATGGCGCAACCAGTCCCGACCCAACAGGTTGGGCCCATGGCCGGGCACCACGATAAGTGGGAAACGCCCCTCCTGGCGTCCATAAACAACAGGGGTCATTGTAGTTCCTGCAATGTCCAGTGGTTCCCCCGTGTAGGTGGCCAGCCTGGCCTGTGAGTCGGTTAATGTAAGGTTCTGTATACCCTGCTTGATGCGGTTGAATGTCCTCTGGGCGATCACGGAGACCGCTGCGCCAGTGTCCAACTCCATCTCAAGCGGGTGGTCATTGACCCGTACTGTCACCTTAATGGGGGCCACACGGGGAGCTGCCACACAATGCAGCTGCAGGCAGTCGTCCTCCGTCTCCACGTCCTCAGGAGTAGTCGCCGCAGGTTCATCCACATGGAAGGTACGGCCCCTGGGCTGGTCCCAGTTACAGCCCCTGGGCTGGTCCCAGTTTTGGTCGGAACGACGGCGCCTCTGGCGCCCCCAGGACCGTCGTCCGCGACGGGGTCGGCGCCTACAAGTCTGACACGGACATGGCTCCTCATCCATTGGTTCTGGAGAAGGCTCCCTTCGGGGAGGAATGTCCGACGGCCACTGGCGTCGGTCCGGACGTTGCCTCGCCCAAGGTACCGCAGGAGTGCAGGGGGACATTTTCGGACGGAAGGGGTTGCGCCCCAAGGCATGCACTTCCATTCCCTGTAGCTCCTGCACTCCTCGTTCTGCGCTCTCTCGGGACAATACTATTTGAATGGCCTGTTGAAAAGTCAATGTTGGCTCAGCTAACAACTTTCTCTGGGTGGCCGCATTGTTAATACCGCAAACCAAACGGTCGCGTAACATTTCTGACAATGTCTCACCATAGCCACAGTACTCCGCAATCCTGCATAGCCTGGATAGAAAATCGGCAAGGGATTCTCCAGGGGTCCTCTCAGCGGTATTAAACCGGTAATGCTGGACTATCGTGGACGGGATTGGGTTAAAATGTTGCCCCACTATATTCGCAAGTTCATCAAACGTTTTGGTGTCCGGCGCAGCTGGGTACGTAAGGCTCCTAATCACCCCAAACGTATGTGGGCCGCAGGCGGTGAGCAATATGACCACCTGGCGCTCGTTTTCGGTGATATTGTTTGCCCGGAAATAGTAACGCATCCGTTGTGTGTACTGGTTCCAGCTTTCCAACGCAGCATCAAAAACATCCAAACGTCCGTACAGAGGCATGGTATAATAGAAAACAACTTCCAACCTGTATCCAACAAAAATCCAGGGAGGTGGCTTCAGCAGTGTAGACAGCTATTCACATCCCATCCTCGTCGCCAGTTTTGTGAGGGCCACAAAGAATCCAGCACGAGTTTTAAGGATACAAAGTATAACAGGTATGTTCAGGGAACATGTGCGCAAGGAAAGCTCCAAAAGAGAAAAGCACCCCAACCCCCCACAGAGCAGATAGATCAGGCACCCATGAATCCAGTCACTACCCACCGCGCAGTCACATCGGAAGGAGACGCAGAATTCCTTTACACCAACCCCTTAACCGTGACCCAATTACGGGGCGCGTGCGAAAAGATCACACCGTTCCTCCCCACCTCAGTCCCCCCACCTCTTCTTTGCTAGAGTGAAGCAGCAGGCGACCATGTACGGTCTGGATGAGCGCGAGCAAGTGAGCTCACAGTTTTGAGTTTAGACCCTTCGGTCGTAGCAGCCCTTCCCAACCCACAAAATGTAGGAGGAGGCACCCTTGCAGAGATGCACACAGCGATCCTAGACACGATCGGTTACAACAGAGGTGGCCCAGTAGAAGGCCTGAATAAGTGCAGGCAGAAAAAGACAGAACACCCCACAGCATTTGCTGGACGCCTGTGGATTAATTTTACAGCCGTTTTCGGCAATTTAGACCGCGCCCATTTGTCCCAAGATGGTATGGCCAAATGGACCTGCACCCTTATCTCCCATGCCGCAGAGGCAGGACAAAAAGCCTGTACCAATTATGACCCCTCGGAAGAAGCGCACAATGAAAAGTGGGTTTTAAAAAGACTGTCCCGTGCCTGGGAGCAATCTGTCCAAAACAAACCCGTAATTAAGAAACCCGATGAAGAGCAGGTAGAAATGAACCCAGTTAAAGGTCACCAGAACCCCGCATGGGTAAATGAGGGCAGGAACAGCCAACGCCAGCCCAAAGCTCAAGAATCTTACAATTGTGGACAATTAGGACATTACGCACGGTTTAGCTCACTGGGCTAAATCGCTGGCGTTGAAAGCAGACCAAGGCAGGCCAACAGCACGGTTCAATTCCCGTACCAGCCTCCCCGAACAGGTGCCGGAATGTGGCGACTAGGGGCTTTTCACAGTAACTTCATTGAAGCCTACTCGTGACAATAAGCGATTTTCATTTCATTTCATTTTCATTTTCATTTTTCATTTCATTTCAGAATGTCAAGCCCCCCTGAAACAGCAACGGAATCAGCCCACAAATGCCCCTGAACCAGCAACGACACCAGCAGCCCCGACCCCCCACCCAGGGAACCATACCCAAGGGAACAATGCACTAGAGAGCCTGCTCCACCTTATGTGCCCCAGGGGTCATGCTACAACTGTGGGTAATCAGGACACTTCGCCCGAGATTGCAGGAGACCCCCACCAGCTAGACTAGCCCCCAGATATGCAAGAGAACACCACCCACAGCATCTACAAGGTCCCAGCTGCCCCATGCAAACTGTGAGCGCTTACCCACCACTTCTCCTGGCAGGGACATCTCAGCAAGGCCACTTCATTTTTGTTTCACTCCTTCCTCTCTTCTTCGGCCACACTACACTGCCTCCATATGCTAGTTACACTCCAGTCCAAATGTGATTTACGATGTCCTTTCTGATGGAACCTGCAGCATGTTGTTCAATGTTGTTTGTTAGTGTTATTGTTAAGTGTTGTTTGTACACTCGGAAGTTCCATGGCCACACGCCATATTTGTCGGCAGAAACCTGTGAAAACTTGCCAGCACGCTTATCGGCAGAAACCGCTGAGCTTGCAGCCCCTGTTCATAACTGCTCTTCTGGTTCAATGTAGAACCTTCACAGCAACCCCCACGGTGACTACATTTCTTGCCCGTTCTTGCCGGTTGCTCAGGCAGTGGAGAAACGGCATTGGTCTCCGCCCTGCCTGAGGACCCCCCTCTGGTCAGCTACACTCGGGTAGAGCACATACGGCATTGATCACCGTCCTACCTGGGGATTCCATCCAAATCTTACCCGTCGCGGCCCATACGCACCTCATTTCGGCACTCTTGGTTCAAAAAGTTTTGTTTTGTTTTCAGGTAACCCTTAGGTTGCCATCCCTATGCTATTTACATCCTCAAACATTTGGATGGTAAATCACACAGCCTGCGAGACGGCTCGCACTGTTTCAGTTTTTCTTTTTAAGTGTGCCTAGTCCAAATTTTCGGTTTAAAAAAAAAATGAGGGAGTCACATAGGGTGATAAATTATAAAGGGAAATTGGCACTACAAGACAGACATGCTAACACACGAGATATTAACCAAGATAGTACCAGAAACTATGCTTGATCCACAGAATTCCAGAAGCTCCAGGAAGAGAGAAGAAACGGAAAGGAAGAGACGAAAAGGAAAGAAGACAACAATGAAGATGTCATATGTGTTTTTCGTCATTATTGTAATTTGTATCCGGTTCCGCATGAATGCGAACCCCCTGACCCCTACCACACAGGCCGTGAATGATTCCCACCCCTACCATTCACTACACCCTGAAATAGTTAACCCCGAGATAGTCACCGACACACCATCCTGGTGTGATACGTTCATAACCTGGTATTCACTATCATACGTAATTGAATCCCTTCTAGTATTGGCGATACTCTGCAGCATCGTGCAGACTATCCGCATGAGGAAATGGCGAAGGAGAGCCTACCGCTCTCGCACCCCGGTATACAGAATGACATCCCCTATTTTGGGTTATCACCAGGACCCCGAACCTCTTGATCTACAATAAAGAACATTTGTGTTGCATTCTTTTGAAAATAAAGAAATGTGTTTCATTTACAACGGAAATATTGTACAACTCTGTGCTTGACTGCCAAGCCAGAGGAAAAATGTGAATGCTGCTATTATTTTTGTATTGTTAGGAAGTTAGTATGATTGAATGTTTGAGTGAGTGTAGTTTATTGAGGATAGTTAGAGGTACCGTTTTTTTCATGTTGTAATGCATGTCCCTGTCTGACATAGCGCCACTTAGAATTGTTAGTTAAAAAAGTTTCATACATAGTTATGGTCAGTGTAGAGGCCATGGAAGAGTGCTCACTAGGTCAGGAAGTGAAGACAACGCAGTTATGTGATCCTTCACGCTTCGCGTTAGGGATCACAAGGCCAGCGTGGAGGCCCCTGCCCGGGTCCCTTTCCCACTTGCCCGGCCCCAGGAAAGCCCAAAGATCCCCTTTTAGCACACAAACCCCACATATCCACCTACACCCCAAAGAACTCTCATTTCGAGTGAAAGTGCCGTCCCTTCCCTTGTCCAAATATATACCACCTTGGCTCCTTTAATCTCTATACCCGCGCGCAGTGATATAAAAAAGAAGAAAATACAGTCATGAGGTTACATCGGCACATGGCCATTCCTCAATTTGTCAGTTCTGCCACAGTCCTTCTGCTTTTGCAAAGTCCTCCGCTGCTTCCGCCATTCCAAAATAAAAGTCCCTGAGCTTGTAAGTCACCCTCAGCTTCGCTGGATATACAATGCCGCACCGCACCTTGCTAATGTACAGTGCCCTCTTCACCCGGTTGAAGGCAGCCCGCCTCCTTGCCAACTCCACCTTAAAGTCCTGGTATACACGTATACCAGCTCCTGCCCACTGCACCACCCGCTTTTGCTTGGCCCAGCTCAGGACCTTCTCCTTCACCCTGTACCTACGGAAGCACAGTCACTGCCCTTGGCGGCTCACTCGCCTTTAGTACAGGCCTCCACGACCGATGAATTGATTCTATAAGGAGTGGATAATAGATGAGCGAGTATGGAAGTGGCAGTGCTTTGCATAGAGAGTATGAGGGGCCATGGGGGTGGGTGGAGAGGCATTGCTCAGCATGGAGCATATGACTGGCTGTGGGGATGGTGGGGCATGGTTTGGTATGGGTAAGATCTTTTGAACTTCTCTTCCAAAATGTTCCATAATCCAGATGGTTCACAAAACCTCTGAGGTGCCGTGAGCCACAATCTTTTGCAAATCTGGCTTGACTCCATGAATATCACAGAGGACTAGGACATGCCTATCACACTAGATCTGACGTGACGGGTGTGAGCTCAAGGCCTGAACCAGCCTCAGCCTAAAATGGTGCTGCTAAAAATCGGACACCCCGGGAATGGGGTCAGAATCCTGGAATAGGGGGCGAGATTCTCCGGTATCGGCGCGATGTCCGCCGACCGGCGCCCAAAATGGTGCAAATCCCACCTGCATCGCGCCGCCCCAAACGTCGCAAAGTCTCCGGCCCAGAATGGGCTAGCAGCGACGTGACGCTATCCGCGCTGGCTCACGTGGCGTGACGGCTCATAAGACGCGCTGCTCCCCCACCCGACCAGAAGACCCGACCAGATGGCCGCCCGCCACTCAGCCCCGAGGTTCCAGTCCCGCGATATTGAGGCGCTCCTGGACGCAGTGGAGCAGAGGAGGGAGGCTCTGTATCCCGGACACGGCCGCAGAGTCGCCCCACGCCACAGCCGACGTCTGTGGAGGGAGGTGGCAGAGGCAGTCACCGCTGTGGCCCTGACACCACGGACAGGCACCCAGTGCCACAAGAAGGTGAATGACCTCGTCAGAGCAGCCAGGGTGAGCCCCCACCCTGCCCGATATCCATAGCCCCCATATCCCCCCTCCCCCATATCCCCCTCACCCATATCACCCCTCCCCTTATCCCCACTCCCCATATCCCCCATTTACCCCCTCCCCCATATCCCCCCTCCCCCATATCCCCAAGTGAATCCAGCCCTAACCTTAACCTCTGCAATACACGCGCAACCGATGGCGTGCATTCATATACCTGTCTAACACTGTTGCCTTTTACCCCTGCCACCACCCCCCACAGGAGAAGCGCGCACACAACACCAGGGAGCATGTGAGGACTGGAGGAGACCCAGCTGATGAGAGGCCACTGACCGAACATGAGGAAAGGGCCCTGGAACTGGCTGGCGGACCTGAGGACCGGGAGATTGCTGGTGCAGAGGTCGGGGGCCCACCAGGAAGTGAGCCACCGACAGCCCGTCCCCATATCCCATATCCCCCTCCCCCATATCCTCCCTCCCCCATATCCCCCCTCCCTATACCCCCTCCCCCATATCCTCCCTCTCCCATATCCCCCCTCCCCCATAACCCCCCTCCCCCATATCACCTGCCTGCGTGTCTAACCATGCATGCTTCATTGTGTATCGCAGGAGCAAATGTCGAGGCACCCATCCCCGCAGATGCAGACCGCCCGCACAATGCCCCTCGGAGACCACGGGAGACGGAGAGACCCGGACCCTCTGGCCTGCAACGCCTACACGATGTCCCTCGGAGACCACGGGCGACGGAGAGACCCGGACCCTCTGGCCTGCGACGCCCGCACGATGCCCCTCGGAGACCACGGGAGATGGAGAGACCCGGACCCTCTGGCATGCGACGCCCGCACGATGCCCCTCGGAGACCACGGGAGACGGAGTGACCCGGACCCTCTGGCATGCGACGCCCGCACGATGCCCCTCGGAGACCACGGGAGATGGAGAAACCCGGACCCTCTGGCATGCGACGCCCGCACGATGCCCCTCGGAGACCACGGGAGACGGAGTGACCCGGACCCTCTGGCATGCGACGCCCGCACGATGCCCCTCCGAGACCACGGGAGACGGAGAGACCTGGAGCAACAGGGAGACGACGCCCCCGTCTCATGCGGGTGCGACGACGCAGGCGTGTGCCACCCAGCGACGAGAGGGGCAGCCACAGGCCCCCGTCACAGTCGATCCACGAAACCACAACCCAGGACACCCCTACCCAGGACACCCCTACCCAGGAAACTGAAATACAGGACAGTGACACAGATTGGATGGGTGGAGACGAACTGCCACCCCAAAGTGCCATGGACTCAGAGTCGGACGATGCGCACGACACAACGCCACTGCTGTCACCAACACCCTCCACCATCGCAGAGACGCTCACCTCGGTTGGGCACTTTAGTGATGAGGCGTCTGGTACACTCACTGGTGCGCACAACACAGCTGTCCCAGTACAGCAGGTGGAGGTAGGAGCAGCAGAGGGGCCGGGCGGTCGGAGGGCAGCCCGGCGCAAGCGAACATCTGCCGCCCAGATGGATCCCGGGTTCCTGGAGTTTCCACACCCACCCATAGGTCCGATGCAACCACCGAACCTGGGACGAGCGAAGAGGGTGACGGCCAGCTTGCGGCGGCTGCAGTCGCAGGTGGAGGGGTCCACCCGCGTCCAGGAGCTGGCCGTGGTGCCGGTCATGCATGCCACGGGTGGCATCCGCGGTGGAGGCAATGGGTGCGCCGGTGTCAGACATGGGGAGCGGTTTGCGAGGCCTGGGGCTTTCCGTGCAGGCGGCGTCTGTGGCCCAGGACATGGCTGCCCTCTCACAGGAGGCCATGAGCCAGCGGCAGAGGGGCTCAACTCCGTGGCACAGTCCCTGAAGGCTATGGCCCAGTCTCAGCAGGCCATGGCCCAGTCTCAGCAGGCCATCGCTGAGGGCATCGGTGCCATTGCCCATGTGCGAGTCAGCGTCGCACAGTCACAGACAGGGATTTCCAAACCCCTGAGCTCCATGGCTGCAAACCTGCAGACCCCTGTCGATACCAGCACGGGCCTCCAGGACTGGCAGCGCCAGATGTCGGGGGGGCGTCGGATGGCCAGTCCGTTCGCATCCCCCACCCATGTAGAGGCCTGGGGGCCATCGGGCACCCCGAGGGAGGAGGAGGTGCTGGGGCTCGTTCCGGGTCCCATCCTAGGTGCATCGGTTGGGCAACGGGCAGGACATGCTGGCAGCTCACCATCCCAGTCACCCGGGCCGCAGCCTGGCCCATCTAGGCCAGGACGTCCCAGGAAACGGCCGCCAAAGGGATCCCGTGTCAGAGGGCAGGAATCACAGGAGTCCACCTCCAGTTTCATAGAATTTACAGTGCAGAAGGCCATTCGGCCCATCGAGTCTGCACCGGCTCGTGGAAAGAGCACCCTACCCAAGGTCAACACCTACACCCAATCCCCATAACCCAGCAACCCCACTAAGGGCAATTTTGGACACTAAGGGCAATTTATCATGGCCAATCCACCTAACCTGCACATCTTTGGACTGTGGGAGGAAACCGGAGCACCCGGAGGAAACCCACGCACACACGGGGAGGACGTGCAGACTCCGCACAGACAGTGACCCAAGCCGGAATCGAACCTGGGACCCTGGAGCTGTGAAGCAATTATGCTAACCACAATGCTACCGTGCTGCCCCGGTTCTGCTGTACTGTCTGGGGAACCACCTAGGTGTAGTCAAAGGGCCCGTAAGGCCAAACAATTAGACACTGAGTAAGTTGGCACGGGTGCAGGGCACGTGCATGAACTGCTTTTGTTATTAAAGTCAATGTTACACCTACAGAAGCTGCCTTTGTGCTCTGTCCAAAGCGTGCGGGGGTGTCATGTACGTTGAGCGCAAGTGTGTGTATGAGGGGTGGTCTTACCTCAGCCCTAGGTGAGTCTGCCCCCTTCCCCCTGGGCCGCCATCAACATCCCCCCGGGCAGGGGACGGGACCGTGCGCAGCAGTGTCACAGCCGCATGCAGGGATGGTCCGGGTGGATGGTGGTACTGTGGCCATGGGTCAGACATAGTCCAACGACGTGGAGCCAGGAGCTCATCGCAGGGCGGGTTGTCATCATCCTCCATGGCCTGCAATAGACACGCGTCCACCGGCAACTGTGTGAGCCCGGCCGTTGTGCCGCAGATGGATCGGCAATGGGGGGGTGGTGTGCATGCGGGTGGGGTGGGTGGGGTTGGGGAGGGGGGTGAGAGTGCTGGGTGGGTGGATGGGTGGGGGTTGTGGGTGGTCGGGTGTTGCCATGGTGTGCGGTCTGTGGCCATACTACCCGATTCCCTCGCCCATCTAGTCAATGAAGTGGGCGGCTATCAGCCTGTCCCGTGCCCGCTGGCCCAGCTGGTAACGGTGGACAGCCAGCCGCCCATGTCTAGCCCAACTGCCCTGACCATTGCCCTCATCTGGGGAGGACTGCGTCTCTTCCTGCTGCTCCTCCACTCCGCCGTCCTCTGCCTGCGGCACATCGCCCCTCTGCTGGGCTATATTGTGCAGGACGCAGCACACCACCATGATGCGGCCGACCCTATCTGACCGATACTGGAGGGCCAGGCACCTGAAACACATTTTTAGCACGCCAATGCACCTCTCTATCACTCCACTTGTCGCTACATGGGCATCATTGTAGCGGTTCTCCGCCTCATTGCGTGGCCTCCGTATAGGCGTCATCAGCCACGATCGCAATGGGTAGCCCCTGTCGCCCAGCAACCAGCCCCTCAGCCGGGGTTGGCGTCCCTAGTACATGCGGGGGATGTATGACTGCGACAACACGTATGAGTCGTGTACACTGCCCGGGTAACGGGCGCAGACGTGCAGGATCATCATGCGGTGGTCGCAGACCACCTGTATGTTCATCGAATAGGTCCCCTTCCTATTGGTGAACACGGCCCTGTTATCTGCAGGTGGCCGCACGGCGACGTGCATTCCATCAATCGCGCCCTGGACCATGGGGAACCCGGCCACGGCAGAGAAGCCCACGGCCCGGGCATCTTGGCTGGCCCGGTCCCCAGGGAAGCGGATGTAGCGGTGCGCAATGGCATATAGGGCGTCTGTCACTGCCCGGATGCACCGGTGCACCGATCTCTGCGATATGCCGGACAGGTCCCCACTCGATGCCTGGAATGACCCCGTTGCATAAAAGTTCAGGGCCACCGTAACCTTGACGGACATGGGGAGAGGGTGTCCCCCACCAGTGCCACGCATTGACAGGTGTGCCAGCAGGTGGCAGATGTGTGCCACGGTTTCCCGGCTCATCCGGAGTCTCCTGCATTCCCGGTCCGTGAGGTCCTCGTACGACAGCCGGGGCCGGTACACACGGGGCATCCTCGGGTGCCTCCGTTGCCGTGGGGCCGCGACGTCCTCCTCCCCCTCCTCGTCCTGTCAGGCGGGTGTCCCTCCAGCCTGGGCGGCTGCCGCCTGCCCCTCTGCGGCAGCCTGCGCCGCCTCTCTGGCACGCTCCTCATCCTCCTCCTCATCCAGGGCAACATGGACATTAGCGGCTGCCGCCACGGAGGCCAACATCGCTGGCTGACCGGAAAACATGACGGCCTGTGGGTGGGGGTGGGGGGAGGGGGAGCGTGGGGGGGGGGGGGGGGAACGACGACATGTCATCATTGCCCATACCCCCTCCTCCCCCCAGCCAGTTGGCATGGACCGCATGGGTCCGACTGTTGGAGGTTGGCACAAGGCCAGGTGGACCAACTCACTTGCCCTCGCAGCCCCCCTCCCTGGCATGCACCTCCCCGTCCCCCCCCTTGGCACGCACCCCCGGTCCCCCTCCCCGGCACGGACCCCCCCCGTTCCCCCCCCCCCGTCCCCCTCGCTGGCACGCACCTCCCCGGCACGGACCCCCCCCCCCCCACACCCCGGCCACCTCCCCGGCACGGACCCCCCCCCCGTCCTCCTCCCTGGCACGGACCCCCCGTCCCCCTCCCCGGCACGCACCTCACCGTCCCCCTCCCCGGCACGGACCCGTCCCCCTCCCCGGCACGGACCCCCCCCCCTCCCCCTCCCCGGCACGCACCTCCCCGTCCCCCTCCCCGGCACTGACCCCGTCCCCGTCCCCCTCCCCGGCACGGACACCCCCCCGTTCCCTCCCGTCCCCCTCTCCGGCAAGCACCTCCGCGTTCCCCCTCCCCGGCACGGAACTCCCCCCCGTCCCCCTCCCCGGCAGTCATCCTCCCCCCCCCGGCACTCATCCCCCTCCCAGCACTCCCCCGGAGCCCACCCCACTCTAACCCCCCCCCCCCCGCCGCACACACGCACACACACAACCCGAGACACACCTCTCCCCCACACATACAGACTGCGGCCACGCCATCACCTCTCCAGCGGCCAACCCCCCAGGCCGTCACCCACCTCCACGCTGGTTGGTGTCAACCTTGAGCACTGGTTGACGCTGATTTAAAGGTGTTTTGATATACGCCGACCTTCGGCCCATCCGGACGGGAGAATATTGGCAGCCCCGAAATCCATTGCCTCGCACCCACCCGTGCCATTCTCCGAGGCGTGCGGCCCGATTGACGCCCCGCCGACTTTTCTCCCTTCGGAGAATTCGGCGGGCGGCGGGGGCGGAATTCACGATAGCCCACAGCGATTCTTCGACCCGGTGGGGGGTCGGAGAATCGCGCCCCAGATCCCAGCCATCATTTTCAAAACTCATGGATTCTCCCCAACTCCATTGGTTTAGCACACTGGGCTAAATCGCTGGTTTTTAAAGCAGACCAAGGCAGGCCAGCAGCAAGGTTCAATTCCCGTAACAGCCTCCCCGAACAGGTGCCGGAATGTGGCGACTAGGGGCTTTTCACAGTAACTTCATTTGAAGCCTACTTGTGACAACAAGCGATTTTCATTCTTTTTTTCATGAAAATTCAACCCAGAGTCTCTAGAGAAATAGCTGGGTGTAATAGGTTACTAATCCAGTAACATGACCACTATGTTACCATTCCCCTTTGTGATTTTAAATGGGAAATACTTTAGGCTCTTACAGAGTAGATGGGTTGGGATGAGCCAAATGACTTTCCTCATCCCTATCTATTTTCTGATCTTGTTAAAACAAATCCCAGATCACCAAAGTGGAAATTTGAATATCTATCAACTACCTACCTTCTCTTTTACGAAGTTTCCCATACGCTCGATTTCTCATTAAACCCAATGATTAAAATTGATACTGTGAACCAGAGACACTGATAGATTTTCATTGAAAATTCACACAATCATCTGGAAATCAGCACAATTTCCAATGGTAAAGAGCTCAATTTGGACTCATTATTTTAACCCCTTGGTGCCCTGTTTGTAACAACAATCGGGTTTATTGTCATTTTTAGACAGGCACTCTTTCAGCTCATTTTAAATTTGGAGTTCACTGACAAGCAAAGCATCCCAATTACCTCTTGATTAGATTTGATTCAACTCTGACTGTGTTGCTGTTCTCTACAGTTGATTAGTCTGGCAACACTCCACAATCTGGACTCGCATCAAAACTGGCACCAAATGTCTGTGTAGCAGCAACTCAAGAAATTTCAGTAAGTGAAGGAATTGCTGGGACAAAATCAGAATTATAGTTTTGAACTGTTGCATTCTCCATCGACTCTAATAAACTTAAACTATGTCTGAGCTAATTCAGCAACAATTTATTCCATTCCTTTTGTCTTTGTCAATATCCCTAGGTTCAGTAAAGAGAATAGGGAGCCTCGGGATCCTTGTATCTTTCTGCCATTTGGTATGGGCCCTCGGAACTGCATTGGGATGAGATTTGCCCAACTTGTGATGAAGTTGGCACTTGCTTCACTCTTGCAACATTTGACTCTGGCACAGTGCGAGGAGACACCAGTGAGAATTTAATTGTTTTGTTTGTTCAGTGAATACTGAGGGGAAGTAAAAATGGGACAGAACAGAATCATTTACTGCTGTACTAAAACCTTCCTGTTGGCCTTGTACTACTATTGCTCTTTCTGTTTCAGATCCCACTGGAACTGGATGTGACTGAAATCATGCAGCCTAAAAAACCCACAATCCTGAAATTTGTGCCACGAGTTAATACTGATTCAAAGGAATAAAGCACCTGGTCCATGTGGAGCTATGAGTGTGTAGGATTATGTATATCTCAAACTGTGCGCTACTCATCAAATGAAAATACATGGAAACTTGCATAATTCAGCAAGAATATATATGATCAGAGTAAACAATAAGGATCATTACTAATAATCTATGGTCTACCTCCTGCTATTAAAACTGAATGGTGATGAAGTGTTGTACAGATATATTGGGATACTGATTATTAAATAGGAAACATCTGTCAATTGAATATTACTATCAAATTAGTAGAATATGGCAAAAAAAGTAACCATAAATATTGAAATGAATCATCTGATTATAAATTCATTTAACTAAATTTGTAGTTTTATAGGGGTGACATGGTGGCACAGTGGTTAGCACTGCTGCCTCACAACACCAGGGACTCAAGTTTGATTTAGGCCTCGCGTGACTGTCCATGCGGGTTTGCACGTTCTCCCCGTGTCTGGGTGGGTTTCCTCCCACAAGTCCAATGATGTGCAGATTAGGTGGATTGGCCATTCTAAATTGCCCCTTAATGTTCAAAGTTAGGTGGGGTTACGGGGATAGGACAGGAATGTGGTCCGAGGTAGGGTGCTCTTTCAGAGTATCGGTGCAGACCTGATGGCCTGAATGGCCCCCTTCTGCACTGTAGGGATTCTGTAGCTGTGGGCTGTCTATCATTTGAAATACTGAGAGCACAATCAACCGGCCACGATACACCGAAAGGCGGCGCGATGCAGCCGGCAGATGACGGTGATCCCTCTTCCGGGATCTACCCAGCCCGCCACGCCTCGCAAGATCTAATGTGATCCCGCAAGGCATCGCGATGTGAATCCCACCCATTGTGCGCAGTTCACTTTTTAATCAAATCTCCATATTAGAGCGAGACAGCTAGTCTCATTTTAATGAACGCTCCCACGATCTACCCAATGCGCTATAGCCTGCCACTCTGGCACCCTGGCTGTGCCATCTGCATGCCTGCCTGGCATGCTAAAGCACCCAGATAGCACTGCCAGGCTTGCAGTGCCAAGGTGGCATTTTTCCCACAACAGGGATCAGGCCCGTGGGTGTCTTGTGCGGGTGCAGGTGGGGGGTGGGGGGGGGGGGGCGTGCGGTCCTGAGGACCCATTATAGGTGAGTTAGGGCTTTGGGGGGGGGGGTTCGGGTTGAGGGATCAAGACGCCATTTGAAAATGACGTCCCAATCTCCTTCTGTACTGATGAGTTACAGCAAGCGGAGCTCCTCAGTGCAGAAAATGGGACTAAGTACAGCCTGGGGAGTTCCCTCAGAGGCCCTGAATCTACCCGAATGGGAACCCAGTCCCATTCGATAGCCTGGGGTTTCTCGGCGCTCCGAGCGATGGGAAACACCCTGCTAAACATGCTCATTATGGGTCTCTGTTCACATTTCGGTAGTTGTGCCCTGAATTCTTTCTATGGAAAAATATATCTGTAAAGGATTTTTCAAACTATGTATATTTATTTTACAACTTTTTAAGTAACATTGTGTGTCTAACAAACTTGGAATGAATTTAAAATTACTGAGTTCAATATCATGTTTCGGCTACATTGTACTAACTGAAATTACATTTACGGTTGTTCTTGGAAAATCATTGCCATAGTATCCCTACAGTGCAGAAGGACGCCATGCAGCCCATCGGGTCTGCACCGATCCTTCAAGCACTCCCACTCCCTGCTATCCCCGTAACCCCATAACCTCACCTGCACATCCCTATACACAGAGGTATAATTTAGCATGGACAATCCATCTAACACACACATCTTTGGACTATGGTAGGACACCGGAGTACTCAGAGGAAACCCACGCAGACACAGGGAGAAAGTGCAAACTGCACACAGACAATCACCCAAGGCTGGAATTGAACCCGGGACCTTGGTGCTGTGAGCCAGCAGTGCTAACCACTGTGCCACCATTATGAAATAGTCCTGTGGCTCACTGGGGAACAAAAGACTTCAGATAGCGTTGAATTTATTTTGAAATTTTGGAATCCAAATAAAATGCGATAATACATTAGAAAAAGGTAAAATACTGCAAACCTGAAGAAATTCCCAAATGTGCAGTAGATCGGCCAGCTTCATTGGAAAGAACAGACTGTCGACCGTCAGGTTCACACCCACCTTCAACACTGAAACACAAGTATTTCAAACAAATTGGGACGAGGGGACCCAGATGTCATCCAAGTGCTTCGGAGTGAGGTGAAAACGTGCCCTTTGACACTTTTAATGGCTTAATGTTCCTGTCCGTTATCTGGCTCAGATATCATTCCACTCAGGATTTAATCTCCTGGGTTTGTCTGATATTTTCAATATATACTTCCTCCTCCTCCCTTTTCCTAATTACGTTATTAAGCCTGGACACCTCTTCTTTTCAGTTTCGAAGAAGCATTCATCCGAAAAAAATAGCCTGCTGGAGGTCTCCACCTTTATTGTGCGATTCCAGAATTTTCTGCTTTTTTGCTTCAGCATCTGCAGTAACTTTGTTTTTGTGACCTCGTTGCTGTTCCTGTTCTTGTGCTCAACAAAGACTTTCTGACTTGGACTTGGCCAATGCACTCATATTGATCAGCCAATGTCCTGACCCAGCCAGAACTTTCACTAAAGAACAGAGTTTATTTCTGGTTGAGGAGAACAACAATCTCAGTGGACACTCTTTTGTCTGGAAGAAATATCAGCTGTTGGATAGACTTCCCAGGGATGATGCTTTTAAGAGAAACTCTGATTTCCTAAGCTCTGTTTAGCAGAACATGTGGTTTTACTGCAGTTGACCAGGCAGTCGGGCAAACTGTCAGGATCAATGTCCTTTCCTGGAAGGAATGCTTTTGGTTCTGATGGCAAAATATCAGGGGGTGGGTTAGAAGAATGGACTTCATGTATGCAAATGACTTTACCCTGGACCACCCACTGAACGGTCATCCAATAAACTGCAAACAATTCTGCAATACTAAAAAGGAGCCAAGAATGTGTTTACCCTTGAACTTTCAGCTATTTTCACACTGAATATAGTTGGGCACAGGCTCGAAGCTGGATAAGGACTGAAGCAAACTGAAAAGGTTAAACGTCATCACAGATCCGTTTTCTCAGGGTTCATGTGCAGGGGGAATTGTTGGGTTTCATCAACGGCCACAGAAATTCCTGGGAATATTTCTGTGCAGCAATAAACTTTTCATAACAGGCAGAATGTTCCTCTTTTCGCTGTCTACCCACACTGGGTGTAACTGGGGCACAAGAGCAAATGTGAGAGAGAGATAATCTCCATCGCGCCACTTGTTTTGCTGTCAGTCCAAACATTCAGACAAGTGAACAGTTTAGAGTGTTCTTGGGTTAGGTTTTGTGAGGTGGCAGATGTAGCTATGGGAGAGAAAGACTTTCTTCAATAAATTATCAGAAGGTCGCAGGTATATTTTGATCGAACTGTAATATTGCAACGCAGTGAACCCAGCATCTTCGGTGGTCACTGCACGTTCTGAGGCACCAATCACCAACATTATGCTTTGCACAGCCCCTGTGTTTCCAGGATTTCCTGTTTTCCCTCTTTGGATAAGGAATTAATTTGTTATGGGGAAGATTCTGTTTAGACTGAGTTCACATGAAAACACATTGAACTCACTTCAAAGTCTGGAGCATCTTTTACTCAAAACTGCATCAAGTGGCAGCTTGTGTTATTCCAAATTACATAACACAACACTGGCAGTCTTTAATACCTGATGAATTTGGATTTCACCAGCCTGAGCTTGTGCATCACTTCTCTTGCACGGCTGACTGCAACTCAAAGGCACCGCTGTCCCTTGTCCAGTCTGCTGGCAGATTCTCTGTTTGTTACAAGCTGTTCTGGACACAGACTGCTCTCTGGCTAACTACTTAACATACATTGTAAACAGTAGAGATATATTAAAACAATGGAACCTTCTCCTCTCAATCTTAACATTTAACCACAAACCTGGCCTGCTTTCAGAGAGAAATGCAAATCTATACAAAGTCAGAACCAGGAGAGACGAGGGAGTTGGATAAAGTCTGTGGGAGGGAATTTAGTGAAAGCTGCACCCCGACCCCGGTTGATTCCCACACATCTGAGCGAACCCGAGGGAGAGAGAGAGACAATTTGAAATGGCAAATCGTGTCAAATGGCAAGAAACTCTTTGGATCTACCTAAACAAAAATTGGCCCAAATGGGTAGAATTTTGTAAGGTGCTAGATTATTGGGGCCATGTCCATAAAGAGTTCGGCAGACGGGCTTCTAAGCTGAGTAAAGAGATTGCGATCACTAGTTGTATGGAGCAGCTCCATGGGAAAGAGGTGGAGAGTTTAAAATTTTAAAAAGACTTTGGCGACTCTAGGGAGCAACTAGAGAAGCTGAAGAGTGAGTTAGAGGGGCGAGAGCAGAGGAACCAAGCCAGCCTGCTGCATATGTGTTTCAGGCTCAATGCGAGAAGGCGTATCTGAAAGAGTAGTGCGCGATCCGGGGTCGCGACGCAGCACAACAAACAGCAAAATAATTAAGAGAGAAATGCAGCAATCTGTAGGCTGCAGTAAAGGCCCTGCACCAGGCAGGGAAAGAGCAGCAGACCATTCAAAGTGCCCGCGCGAGATTGGAAAATTAAAATCAGTTTGTATGCTTTCACAAAAGACTGAGGCGATAGTGACCTAGGGGCAGAGCGTGAAGAAATAGAGGAGGAAGCCCGCCGATATGCCATCTCTGACAATGGGTGGGAACCCCCTCCTCTATTCCCGATGGTATAACCGTCGACACCCCCAGAGAGCAGGAGCATAGACTTAGCTCAGAGTGACTAGTGTGGTCAAGCATAGCTACCGTATTTAGACCTTGTAACCTTTCTACCAGTAATGATCTTAAAGTAAAGAACTCACACAATTGTTAATTTAGTTACTCAATAAACCTTCCAATACCTCTAGACGACTTCAAATCTTTTTCATCAAGATACAGAAAACCTCTTCAGCAACTGGATTGAGTAATGCATGTTACGCTCAGGAGTGCAACCAAACACACTACGGTAAAGTACCAAAAAGGTATACCTGTGTCCCCCTCTCGAACAGGTATACCCCTTTGGATACTGTCGGGGGGGATAGCCTATCAGGGGAAAACAGCAGCAGCCAGAGCAGTGGCACCACGGCTGGCTCTGATGTTCAGAAAGGAGGGTCAAAGCGCAGAAGAGCAATAGTCATAGGGGACTTTATAGTCAGGGGCACAGATAGGCGCTTCTGTGGACGTGAAAGAGACTCCAGGATGGTATATTGCCTCCCTGGTGCCAGGATCCAGGATGTCTCCGAACGGGTAGAGGGCTTCCTGAAGGGGGAGGGCAAAACAGGCAGAGGTCGTTGTACATATTGGTACTAACAACATAGGCAGGAAGGGCATGAGGTCCTGCAGCAGGAGTTCAGGGAGCTAGGCAGAAAGTTAAAAGACAGGACCTCTAGGGTTGTAATCTCGGGATTACTCCCTATGCCACGTGTCAGTGAGGCTAGAAATAGGAAGATAGAGCAGTTAAACACGTGGCTAAACAGCTGGTGTAGGAGGGAGGGTTTCCATTATCTGGACCACTGGGAGCTCTTCCGGGGCAGGTGTGACCTCTATAAGAAGGACGGGTTGCATCTAAACTGGAGAGGCATAAATATCCTGGCCGCGGGATTTGCTAGTGTCACACGGGAGGGTTTAAACTAGTATGGTAGGGGGGTGGGCATGGGAACAATAGGTCAGAAGGTGAGAGCATTGAGGGAGAACTAGGGAATAGGGCCAGTGTGGCTCTGAGGCAGAGCAGACTGGGAAAAGTTGCTGAACAGAGCGGGTCTGGTGGCTTGAAGTGCATATGTTTTAATGCAAGAAGTATTACGGGTAAGGCAGATGAACTTAGAGCTTGGATTAGTACTTGGAACTATGATGTTAGTTGCCATTACAGAGACCTGGTTGAGGGAAGGGCAGGATTGGCAGCTAAACGTTCCAGGATTTAGATGTTTCAGGCGGGATAGAGGGGGATGTAAAAGGGGTGGCGGAGTTGCGCTACTGGTTAGGGAGAATATCACAGCTGTACTATGGGAGGACACCTCAGAGGGCAGTGAGGCTATATGGGTAGAGATCAGGAATAAGATGGGTGCAGTCACAATGTGAATGAATGAAAAATGAATGAAAATCGCTTATTGTCACAAGTAGGCTTCAAATGAAGTTACTGTGAAAAGCCCCTAGTTGCCACATTCTGGTGCCTGTTCGGGGAGGCTGGTACGGAATTGAACCGTGCTGCTGGCCTGCCTTGGTCTGCTTTAAAAGCCAGTGATTTAGCCCAGTGTGCTAAACCAGCCCCTGTCATGTTGGGGGTTTACTACAGGCCTCCCAACAGCAAGCGGGAGATAGAGGAGCAGATAGGTAGACAGATTTTGGAAAAGAGTAAAAATAACAGGGTTATTGTGATGGGAGACTTCAACTTCCCCAATATTGACTGGGACTCACTTAGTGCCAGGGGCTTAGACGGGGCAGAGTTTGTAAGGAGCATCCAGGAGGGCTTCTTAAAACAATATGTAGACAGTCCAACTAGGGAAGGGGCTGTACTGGACCTGGTATTGGGGAATGAGCCCGGCCAGGTGGTAGAAGTTTCAGTAGGGGAGCATATCGGGAACAGTGACCACAATTCAGTAAGTTTTAAAGTGCTGGTGGACAAGGATAAGAGTGGTCCTAGGGTGAATGTGCTAAATTGGGGGAAGGCTAATTATAACAATATTAGGCGGGAACTGAAGAACCTAGATTGGGGGTGGATGTTTGAGGGTAAATCAACATCTGACATGTGGGAGGCTTTCAAGTGTCAGTTGAAAGGAATTCAGGACCGGCATGTTCCTGTGAGGAAGAAGGATAAATACGGCAATTTTTGGGAACCTACCTTGGATAACGAGAGATATTGTAGGCCTCGTCAAAAAGAAAAAGGAGGCATTTGTCAGGGCTAAAAGGCTGGGAACAGACGAAGCCTGTGTGGAATATAAGGAAAGTAGGAAGGAACTTAAGCAAGGAGTCAGGAGGGTTAGAAGGGGTCATGAAAAGTCATTGGCAAATAGGGTTAAGGAAAATCCCAAGGCTTTTTACACGTACATAAAAAGCAAGAGGGTAGCCAGGGAAAGGGTTGGCCCACTGAAGGATAGGCAAGGGAATCTATGTGTGGAGCCAGAGGAAATGGGCGAGGTACGAAATGAATACTTTGCATCAGTATTCACCAAAGAGAAGAAATTGGTGGATGTTAAGTCTGGAGAAGGGTGTGTAGATAGCCTGGGTCACATTGAGATCCAAAAAGACGAGGTGTTGGGCGTCTTGAAAAATATTAAGGTAAATAAGTCCCCAGGGCCTGATGGGATCTACCCCAGAATACTGAAGGAGGCTAGAGAGGAAATTGCTGAGGCCTTGACAGAAATCTTTGGATCCTCACTGTCTTCAGGTGATGTCCCGGAGGACTGGAGAATAGCCTCTGTTTAAGAACGGTAGCAAGGATAATCCAGGGAACTACAGGCTGGTGAGCCTTACATCAGTGGTAGGGAAATTACTGGAGAGAATTCTTCGAGACAGGATCTACTCCCATTTGGAAGCAAATGGACGTATTAGTGAGAGGCAGCATGGTTGTGTGAAGGGGATGTCGTGTCTCACTAACTTGATAGAGTTGTTCGAAGAGGTCACAAAGATGATTGATGCAGGTAGGGCAGTGGATATTGTCAATATGGACTTCAGTAAGGCCTTTGACAAGGTCCCTCATGGTAGACTAGTACAAAATGTGAAGTCACACGGGATCAGGGGTGAGCTGGCAAGGTGGATATAGAACTGGCTAGGTCATAGAAGGCAGAGAGTAGCAATGGAAGAATGCTTTTCTAATTGGAGGGCTGTGACTAGTGGTGTTCCGCAGGGATCAGTGCTGGGACCTTTGCTGTTTGTAGTATATATAAATGATTTGGAGGAAAATGTAACTGGTCTGATTAGTACGTTTGCAGACGACACAAAGGTTGGTGGAATTGCGGATAGCGATGAGGACTGTCAGAGGATACAGCAGGATTTAGATTGTTTGAAGACTTGGGCGGAGAGATGGCAGATGGAGTTTAATCCAGACAAATGTGAGGTAATGCATTTTGGAAGGTCTAATGCAGGTAGGGAATATACAGTGAATGGTAGAATCCTCAAGAGTATTGAAAGTCAGAGAGATCTAGGTGTGCAGGTCCACAGGTCACTGAAAGGGGCAACACAGGTGGAGAAGGTAGTCAAGAAGGCATATGGCATGCTTGCCTTCATTGGCCGGGGCATTGAGTATAAGAATTGGCAAGTCATGTTGCAGCTGTATAGACCCTTAGTTAGGCCACACTTGGAGTATAGTGTTCAATTCTGGTCGCCACACTACCAGAAGGATGTGGAGGCTTTAGAGAGGGTGCAGAAGAGATTTACCAGAGTGTTGCCTGGTGTGGAGGTCATTAGCTATGAGGAGCGGTTGAATAAACTCGGTTTGTTCTCACTGGAACGACGGAGGTTAAGGGGTGACCTGATAGAGGTCTACAAAATTATGAGGGGCATAGACAGAATGGATAGTCAGAGGCTTTTCCCCGGGGTAGAGTGGTCAATTACTAGGGGGCATAGGTTTAAGGTGCGAGGGGCAAGGTTTAGAGTAGATGTACGAGACAAGTTTTTTTACACAGAGGGTAGTGGGTGCCTGGAACTCGCTGCCAGAGGAGGTGGTGGAAGTAGGGACGATAGTGACATTTAAGGGGCATCTTGACAAATACATGAATAGGATGGGAATAGAGGGATACGGACCCAGGAAGTGTAGAAGATTGTAGTTTAGTTGGGCAGCATGGTCGGCATGGGCTTGGAGGGCCGAAGGGCCTGTTCCTGTGCTGTACTTTTCTTTGTTCTTTGTTCTTTGTACAACCGTAGTGGGCCGGATCTTGAACAACGATGAATCAGAATACAGGAGGGAGATAGAGAACCTAGTGGAGTGGTGTAACAACAACAATCTCTCACTCAATGTTAGCAAAACTAAAGAGCTAGTCATTGACTTCAGGAAGCAAAGTATCGTACACACCCCTGTCTGCATCAATGGTGCCGAGGTGGAGTTGGTTGACAGCTTCAAATTCCTACGTGTGCACATCACCAACAATCTGTCCTGGTCCACCCATGTCGGCGCTATGACCAAGAAAGCACAACAGCACTTATACGTCCACAGGAAATTCGGCATGTCCACATTAACTCTTACCAATTTTTACAGTTGCACCATAGAAAGCATTCTATCTGGCTGCATCACAGCCTGGTATGGCAACTGCTCAGCCCAAGACCGTAAGAAACTACAGAGAGTCATGAACACAGCCCAGTCCATCACGTGAACCCACCTCCCATCCATTGACTCTGTTTACACCTCCCGCTCCTGTGGGAAAGCGGGCAGCATAATCAAAGACCCCTCCCTCCCGGGTTATTCACTCTTCCAACTTCTTCCATCGGGCAGGAGATACAAAAGTCTGAGAACACGCACGAACAGACTCAAAAACAGCTTCTTCTGCGCTGTTACCAGACTCCTGAATAACTCTCTTCTGGACTGAACTGATCTCTTCACACATCTTCTCGACTGAGTAGTACTGCACTCCATATGCTCACCCGTTGCCTGTGCCTATGTATTCACATTGTGTATTTATGTATGTCTTGTGGGTTTTTTTTATGTATGGAATAAACTGTCTGGACTGTATGCAGAACAATGCTTTTCACTGTACCTCGGTACACGTGACAAGAAATGAAATCCAATCCAATCTTAAACTGTTGGAAGAACTGCTGAACCTCCTCATTATGCTAGGTTTAAAAATCAACCCCAGGAAAATCCAGATTATGAGATCGCAAGTCTCTGGGGATAGTAGTGACTGAGGGGAAGCACGAGATATAAAGGAAGTGGAACAAGTCGGTAACACCCCTTCCCCTACCGAAGGATGTCTGCTCGTTGCGCTCCTTTCTAGGTTTGAAGGGGTACTGCTGAAACTACATCGACGGTTTCGCCAGCAAAGCCTTCACCCTTTCAGACCTCTTAAAGAAATATGGCCCATGGGAGTGGAGCGAACACCATTCACAGGCTGTCTCAGAGTTAAAACAGGACCTAGCGCAGGCCCCAGCACTGCAAGAACCTAACCCATACCTCCCCTTTGTGCTAGAAATAGGTGGGCACGGACAGCACACATGCAGCCGTACTTCTGCAGGAGTGCCACGGGAGTCTCGGACCCCAAGGGGCCATTTGTGCCAAAACAAAAGGATCCAAGAGAATGAGGGAAGCAGGCAAACAGGCCCTGAAAATATTTGTAGACGGATCCTCTATGGTGGAGGGTAGGAACAGAAAGGCGGTGCGGCATCCATGTGGAGGACCAGCAAGGCAAGCCCCTGAGGGAGATAGCCTTAAAAATTCCCACTCAGATGATCGCCCAGGCTGCAGAGCTAGTGGCCGTAGCTTACATGGTCAGCCACCCCCACACTGGCAGATGTACACTTGGACAGCATGTATGTCTGCAATAGTTTAACTAAATCCTGCCATTGTGGGAATCTAGAGGATGTGTCTCTGCAGATGGAAAACCTTTACCATCTGCACCCCTACTTAAATTTATTTTTCAGACTGTTCAAGGCAATGAGTACAGCACCATTAAAGTTAAGGCCCATCATAGAACTTCCCCAACTGGAAACATAAGGGCAGATGAATTGGCCAAACAGGGCGCCCGGGAGAGGGAGCTATGGCAACCCCAATTACTGAGCGGATTGATCTTGTCGCTGTAAACCAGACTAAGGTCGAAGAGCCTAAAGAAGCTCAGAGCAGCGACCAGGACATGAAACCGATTCAGGAAGGAGCACGCACTGCATCCTTTGACAAGTGGCAAGATATAATTACGATAAAAGACGTGTTAGTCCTTAAGGATGGCCAGTACATGGCGTTGACTAGGGACCGCAACCAAATTATTTATCAGCACCACAATTTCCAGGGCCATCAAGGGGCAGGCGCCATGGGTGAATGGATTAAGGAGCTGTGCTGATGGCCACACATAAATAAAGACGTGCGGCGTTACGTGGATAACTCTACAGTCTGCGCCCAAAACAATCCCGACAGGCATATCCATAAGAGAGAACTGAGGCATACCCGAACAGTAGAAGACCCCTGGACAAATCTGCAAATTGTTTATATCAGTCCCTTACCACCCAGCACAGGTTACAAATCCTGGTTGTCATCGACGCTTTTAGTAATTGGGTATAAGCCTATCCCGCTCGAACCAATGCGGTCAAAGTCACGGCAGATATCCTAGTGCAACAAATCTTCCGAGGTGGGGTCGCCATCATAGTATAGATTTGGACCAAGGCATTTATTTCACCGACCAGGCGATGCAGAAGGTGATGAACTTACTTGGGATCAACCAAAAGTTCCAAATTACGCATCATCCTCAATCCAGCAGGATGGCATAAAGGATGAACCACACCCTCAAAGAAATGTTCCATAAACCATCCAACAAAATAACTACATCTGGAACAAAGCCCTGCCATTTGTTCTAATGATAACAAGCAAGGAACTCAGGACACGCCTGGTGTCCGGACCCTGACCCTTTGCTACAAGTTCCACCCCACAGACCCCGGACGCAGAACTCCATCTAATGTCCCGGAGGAGGAAGAAATGAGTGGTAATCATGCCACGTACTCTCAAGGGCATCTGGCACCGGGATCCCCAGAAGGGCAGGTTCCAGGTAGCCAGAGCCTGTCCACTTAAATAAATCACCACCCCAGAACTAATACAGGGACTCTACCATCCCGAACTGTAAATAGAAGAATGTACACTTCATTTAAAAAAAAATATGGGTCCTGCGACAGGTCCCTTGTTTTCTTTCCGTGATCCACATTTTCTTCTTCCTTTTATTTCACTGAGGATAATCTCCGTAAGGCTGTCTATTCTGCCACAATTTTACTCAGAGAATCGATTTCTCTTCTCACAGTAGCAAATACCGGTTCTGCTCAATTAATAAACTGCTGCCCCTGGGTGCATGTTTCTCTTGGCTTTTATATAAGCTCGTTTTCTGCTTGTGTGGGAGGACAGTATAGACCTCCACAAGTTATCACTTGTAATTTTCTGTCGTTTTGGGTTTAGATCCATCGTAACCCTTTGGTCGAAACCCAGTTTCTTCAATGTCATCTCTTCGTCGTCTTAAGTAACAATTACAGGGCTTTCACCCGCAGGGACATTTCCTGTGTTTGGGTTCAGTTCCTTCATAATCCATTGGTCGGAAACCCCCTCTTCTCTACATTGTCTTCTCTTCATCATCTTCTTGTCTACGCAACTCTGCCTTAAGCCACAACTCAGCTTCTCAAGAAAGCACCCAATTAAACACGAACGTCTAGATCACCCCCATTCAGGGTAGACACAAAGGCCTCCATGGGGTTTTCTGAGAATTGCAATGAAGAAATTTATTTTTGGAAAATTTCCCTTATCTGGTGTTCTTCGTCTTCTCTTCTTCACCGTCTTCCTGCCTTGCACACACGACTTCCGCTTGTGCAACTCTGCGTTGTGGTAGTAACCACAAAATTCATTGTTACCAGAAGGCACCAAATTAAACATGGATGCCTGGCCATCCCAGATTGTGGGAAAAAGCAACAAAACCCATGGCATAGCCTAAAAATGGGATTGATATTATAAAGGGGGTTAGTAAAGAAGCGTGAGCCAGCATCTGGTAGGAGGGATAATAGAGAGAAAGGAATCAGATATCAAGGACTAATAACAGATGCTACCCTGATCTCTCTACAGAAAGTATTATGCACTCATGGCGTATTACCTGGCATTCTTCACCTTGGAATAGACACAAGGACACAGACCCACTGAAGAAAGGACCAACAGCAGGAAGTTTGAATTAATATACCCTGGAAACATGTGGTTCACCCAACCAGATGTGGACAAATGGAGGGATGGTGTCCTATGGGCGCACCCCAATAAAACCATCACATATGGGTGCAGCAACCAAAGGGTGATGTACAGGAAGGTGAATGGGAGTTCTGATTATTGCTCCCTGTGGGTAACCCTCACAAGTGATTGGTGGTGATTCACAAACGATGGGTGTATGGAACGAGCATGTTTAGCCTATGGCCCGGAGAAGGGACTGGAGTTAGGACAGAGGTGCCCCGGGAAGATCATAGAACATGAACATACAGTGCAGAAAGAAGCCATTCGGCCCATCGAGTCTGCACCGACCCACTTAAGCCCTCACTTCCACCCTATCCCCGTAACCCAATAACCCCTCCTAACCTTTTTGGTCACTAAGGGCAATTTATCATGGCCAATCCACCTAACCTGCACGTCTTTGGACTGTGGGAGGAAACCGGAAACCCACCTAAAATGACACTGAGAAACTTTTCCATTAGATCGCGCCCTCCAGCTGGGATTATCAAAATTTACTGGCCATGCCATGCTGGGCGAGAGCGTGAGCGGACTGGTTAGATAGCGGGAGAGGCCAAAATCGGGAACCAGGCTGGGTGCCAATTGGTTTTCAATCTAACTGGCCCACTCACGTTGGCGAGATTTGTATGATGCTGCGGTATGGCAAGAAACCAATAATCACCAATTAAGACCAACCCCCATCCCATTAATGGGAAGAACCCCTTATCCCTATTGAACAGCCACCTGTGATCTAACCGCCTCCCAATGAGCGGTCACGTGGGCGCCATTTAGAACACCTTTTTAAAAACATGAAGCTGGTGGAGTAGTTGCTGTGGGGAACCGAGGAGTCGAGTAGCCACCCCCGGATCGTATCTCCCCATAACGGGGGCTGCTTCAGCAGCTGCCGATCCAACCCAACGAACATCCCCTCCATGATAAAACGGTGTTGGTCGCGCAGCTGTAGGCTGTTGCTTGTGGGGAATTGGTAATTCTACATTGTGGACCTTCCGGTGACGGTGATGTGCTGAGCTGACGCACATCAGGTGGCTCTCTTCCAGACCAGAACCAAATAGGCACTTTTAGGCGAATTTTGCCCGAAAATTCAAAGGCAAATTAACCTCAACGGTGAGAAGAAAGGATCAACACCAAAATGCCAGCAAACGGGAGTTTGAGGGGTCGGAGGGATGGCGGAAGTGGCAGAATGGGCCACACGCAGCAGGTGGATAAGCCTACGGACCCACGAGGCGAGGGGGGCCGCACCACCCAAGAGAGAGGGCGACCGATGACCTGAACATCAGCCTGGATGGAAGACCTTCCTCATGAAGAAGCCGACCGCCATGAAAGAGGGGATCAGGATCGAAGTCAAGGTGTTGGTGACAGAGGCGATGGTCACCATACAAAAGGTGGAAGCACAGAAAAGGACAATCCCCGACCTAGAGAAAGCCTCGACAGACAGCGACAGGATCATCGCCCTGAAGCAGAAGTTAAAAGGTTGGTGGTGTCCCAAGGGAATTTAACGGGGAAAGTTGAGGACCAAGAAAACAGGTCCCGACGACAGAACGTTTGGATGATGGGCCTCCCAGAGGCTATCAAGGGCAGAGACCCAATGGGCTACTTCGCCCAAATGCTGGGCAACCTTGTCGGGAGAGACAGCTTCACCAAACCCCCAGAGCTCAACCGAGCATACAGGTCGCTCTGACCGAAATCCAAGACAGGGGGCAACCGAGGGCAGCCATCGCGAAGCTGCACTGAAACCAGGATGGTGACAGGATCCGGAGGTGGGCGTGACAGAGTATAGCGACTATTTTTCCTTTGGCTTGCTGCCCATTTTTTCTTGTACCCTTTTTTGGGTATTTTCTATAACAACGAGTTAGGAAGTTTGAAGATGTTCAGCAAACATATAATCAAGTGTGAGGACTTAATTAAATCATCTGTGGCTTGGAGATATTGAATAACTTATTATGTTACTGGAAGCTTAATTAGGAAATATTACTGGGTAAATTATCTTCACATTGATTGGTATGGACAGAGCTTAATTCCATTTTATATTTACAGATTTAAGATACAGTGATAAAACAATGAAGTGAGAAGAGGAATTAAATGTGGAAAGTGTAATCTATAACTCAAAAATAATTGTATCATTTATTTAATTATTTGTCAATGGGCTCAAAGTGACAATGAATGAATTAGTCATTTTCATTTCATATTTTGAGGCTACATCATCAATGCAGAGTGTGCAAAGGATTACACATGAGAAAAATAATTAAATGAGTAGGACTGGATGAATTAATTTGGAGATTGTTTATTTAAAAACTGTTAGCAGTAGATAAGGAACATTACCAAAGGAATTATTTGTTTTTAAGTTGTTATTGTGGCTCCGAGTTTGAAGTATTTATTCGGGATGTTGGCAAATAAGCCAGGAGCTAGAGCAGGTCACATGGGCCAGTTGAATGAGTTGGGCGGTGTGTCAAATCCTATTTCCCAACAGTGAATGATGCCCATAAAGAGTAATAAAAAAAAGCCACCATTCATTTACTTCTTATAAAATGTTCCTAAAAATAATATCCCTTTGAAACAAGAATCAACAAAATAACATTCTTAAGATATATAAGGATGGACACCAGGCTGACATATTAGAGAGGAGAACCCAGGAGTGCAGAGGACTGAGGGCAGCAAATAGCACAAACGTACAGCATAGTTCGGAAATGGGAGGTATTACGCGAGGGAGATATAGGAAATTGAGTCCAGAAATAAGATCGAAGATGTGGCAGGCAATTTCGGGGTAAAATGGACTAAGGGAAAAAACTGCTGGCATGGAGTCAGAAGGATATGCTCACACTTGACTGAGTTACATTGTCTCAGTCAGACTTAAACTCATTAGTAGGAATCCACAGGATGCCCCAGATCCATTGTCCTTCTGGATACCCCTATCGGACTAGCTGTTGGCCCATTACAGAGTCTGATAGCCTTTTTGCCTGTCAATGGGAGGTTAGTTGCATATCAATATCATGGCTTTGTTCTTATGTATAAACGGGAGTGGACAATCAAACAGCTAAGATAACGATGATGGGTTCAAGCCAGGAAACCCCAGCAGAGGACCTTTGTTTGAGGGACTGGGCAGAGCATAGAGAGAAAAAATGTTGTTTTGAACAGGTGTAAAGAAGGCTTAAAAGCCTTTGACAAGGCCCCACATGGGAGGCTTATAAAGAAGGCAAATGCACATGGGTTACAGGGTAACTTGATAAGGTGGATTCTTAATTGGCTTAGCTGTAGGGGACAGAAGGTGATGATAGATGTCTGCTTTAGTGACTGGAAGCCAGTGTATAGAACTTCAGTGAGGCCACAGCTGGATTACCGTGTGCAATTCTGGTCGCCACATGATAGGAAGGATTTGATTGCACTGGAGGGGGTGCAGAAGCGATTCACCAGGATGTTGCCTAGGATGGAACATTTAAGTTGTAAAGAGAGGTTGGATAAACTTGGATTGTTTCACTGGAGCAGAGAAGACTGAGAGGCGACCTGATGATCAAGGTGTACAAGATTATGAGGGGCATGGGCAGAGTGGATAGGGAGCAACTGTTCACCTTGATGGAAATGTCAGTTACGAGGGGCCACAAGATCAAGGTGAGGGGCCGGAGGTTTAAGGGAGATTTGAGGAAAAATGTTTTTACCCAGAGGGTAATGATGTTCTGGAATGCGCTGGCTGGGAGGGTAATAGAGGCAAAATACCTCACATCCTTTAAAAAGCACTTGGATGATATTTGGTACATCATAACATTGAAGGCTATGGGCCAAGTGCTGGCAAATGGGATTAGGTAGATAGGTCAGATGTCTTTCATGTATCAGTTCAGACTTGATGGGCTGAAGGGCCTCATTTCACTGTCTTATTCTGTGATTCTGTGAACGTGACCTGGAGAGGTAATGACAGTTGCCACCGAGACAGCTTTGGAAAAGCTTGAAAATTGTGAAAGAATTTCCTTAACAAAAGAAAAATTGCTTTCTTAAAGGCAAGTATATATTTTGCCTGTCTGCGTACATGGAACAAGAGCTGCATGTTTATTTAAAGTGCTTTTTAATGGGAAATAGTGTGTTAAATTATGAAACTACATGTAATCTGTTAATGTTAGGGTTGAAGTTTAAAAGTTTAAATATTGTTTTCTTTTGTTTTAATAAAGTTTATTTTATAAAATAACCCAGCCCTATTTCTTATATTATCACTCCTTGAACAAATCGATCTTTCCACACCGCCTTAAAAACTTCAAAAAAGTTGCGCTCCCTTCCAATGTCTTAGACACTGTTGAAAGCTGACCAGGCATCCGTAACAGAGGGATCAGGCAGCAGGAAAATACGAAGCAGAGTATGATGCTGAAGTGGGACAGATAGAAGGTATTAAAATATATAAATATATACAATTTATACATTAATAACTTTAGAGTGGACTCAAAGGTATGATGGGATACTTGACATTCTGGAACTGTTCGCAGCCTGTGTAAAAACTAAAGGGAATTCAATTCCAGACAGGGTGGAGGGGTTCATGCCAAAAGATCGGGGGCTGGATTCTCTCAGCCCGGGGCCGGGACGGAGAATCCCCGCGAACGGCACGAATCGCGCCATACTGCCCCGACGCCGGGACACGATACCATTGGCACCAGCATGGTCGGTGCGGTGCCGGTCGGAGGCCGCTATACGCAGCCTCCCCCGCCGATTCCCGGCCCGGGATGGGCCGAGCGGCGTCGCAAAAAAACCCGAGTCCTGCCGGCACCGTTCACACCTGCTCTCAGCTGGCGGGACCTCAGCGTGGAAGGGTCCGGGGGCAGCCTGTGGGAGGGGAGGGAGGATCGACCACGGGGGGGGGCCTCCATTGTGGCCTGGCCCGTGATCGGGGCCCACCGATCGGCGGGCCGGCCTCTCGGGCTGGGGGCCTCCTTTCTTCTGCGCCGGCCCCTGTTGCCCTGCGCAATGTTGCATCCGGGCCGGTGCGGAGAAGGGAACCACTGTGCATGTGCGCGGTGGCGCCGGTGCCACTGCGCATGCGCGGACCCCACGGCGCCCAGTTGACGCCAGAATGAGCACCTGGAGCGGCGTGGACCGCTCCAGTGCTGGCTGGCCCCCCTGTAGGGGCCAGAATTGCTGATCCTGAGGCCGTGTTGACGCCGTCGGGAAACACGACGGCGTCAACACTTAGCCTCAGGATCACAGAATTCCGCCCGGATAACATCTGCTCTTTATGTATATTTCAATGAGTAGATCAAACTCATTTGGTCAAAGATGTATTAGGATAACCAGCCATTAATGACTATTAACTAGATCCTGCAGTATGATGAATGTAGAAATTGTTACATTATATTTTATATCTGTTGCAGTAATGTTTTTAGAAGTCCGGATTAAGATATGTATTTATTGCAGTAATAAGAGCCTAGGTTAAGGTACCCAGACTGTGTGTCTGCTAAAACTGTAATTAAGGAGTCACAAAAGAGCGAGGTAATTATTGATTTTAACCACTTGCCTGGTTAGAGATAAGGGGCTAATGGAATCATGTTTTGATTGCTGGAGATACCCTGGCGTGTAGATAAGTTATGGGAGAAGTGGTGCTTAATCCTAGCTAAGCAGGTCATGGATTGAGTGTCTTTGGTTGAGTGTCTTTAAGACAGAAGTTGATAAATTCTTGATTTCTCGAGGAATTAAGGGCTATGGAGAGCGGGTAAATGGAGTTGAAATCAGCCATGATTGAATGGTGGAGTGGATTTGATGGGCCGAATGGCCTTACTTCCGCTCCTATGTCTTATGGTCTTATGGAACTTGGTGGGATACAGATATGTAATTAGTGGGAGGAGCCACGTCTGATATGGGATTTTAAGTTGAACAGCAGTTTTGCCAAATGCAGTTATGTTGAGCAGAAGTGTACTGGATCTGCTCTTGAAAGGAACTATCTCCCAAAATCTTTATACGGCTAAGCAAGAAAACCTGTTTTGTTAATTTGATCTATAAGTGGCATTTGAACTGCATTGGATTGCTTAATTAGAGTTAGTAGACGTATAGATAGTAAATTAAAGTTTTTTCTTGTGTTTAAGAAATGTTTAATTGATAATTGTAAAGCATTTTCTTTGATGCTAATTTGGTTAATTCTATGTTTAAATTAAAGCTTGTTTTAACATTAAAGATGCCTATTTGTTGGGATCATCACTCCTGGGGTGAATTATCCTTTCCTCACAGTTTTACAAATTTAAAAAAAAGTTTGGAATTCTTGTCCGGTATCCTAACAAATGTTAGGGTCTGGTCCTGTTTCCTAACAGTAGCCATTAGTAGTGGTTTAACTAAGATCCTTTGGTCATTAGTAAATGGTCTCGCAGTAATATGTGTAAGTGAGAATTTAAAAAGGATGTCGGAAATTGTACAATTTCAAGAAGTTTCCCTTGGAAGACTTGGGGGTTCTCCCGGGCATGCTCAAATGAAAGTGTTTTACTTACTTGAACCTGACAGGTTCCAGAGTGGCTGTTTTTCTGGACGACAGATGGGTTTGGATTGCACACATGTAAATCCTGATAAATAAGGTAGATGAGCTGTAGGTACAAGGTGCCACATCAGACTGTGATGTGGTGGTAAGAACAGAGACCTGGCTTAAAGTAAGAGAGGATTGGGAAATTGGAATTTCCTGGCAGCAGATTATTCAGGAAAGGTAGAGAAGGAAAATTAGAGGGGATGCTGGTATTGATCCAATAAACTGTTATGGCATTGGATGGGGCTGATGTGGCTGAGCGGCCAAAGGTAACGGGCAAGATCTTCCGGATGTTCACACTGGTGGGATCTTCCAGTCCCGCTGATGGCGCACCCCGCCGTGGGTTTCTGGCGGCATTGGGTGGATTTGATGAGAAATCCCATTGACAGCGACAGGGCTAGAAGATCCTTCTGCCAGTGTGAGCTGCCTCTCACCGTCGAGAAACACACTGCAGGGAGGCCAGAGAATCTCGGCCCATGTCTCTGGTTATAATTCAGAAACAATACAGTGCTATGCTACTGAATGTATGCCATGGCCACCAAATAATAGGCCATAGAGGAGCAACTATACAGGCAGATTACAGAAAGACGCAAAACTAGAGATTATTGATTAATGTGGGACTTCCATTATCCCAATGTAGATTGGGATAGCAAAGGGCAAAGAGGGGAAAGAATTCCTGAAATATAGACAAGAAGACTTCCTTTATGCCCTGGCCCAATAAGGAAGGAAGCTATGCTGGAGCTCTGGGGAATGAAGTGGGGTATGTCTCAAAGGGAGAGCATTTCGCCGTACCATCAGGTTTATGAAAGTTATGGAAAAGGACAAAGTACAATCAAGCATAAATAATTAACTGGAGAAGTTGGAAGCGCTCCGACCCCAGTGGATTGGAATCAAAAATTGAAGGCAATACATAGCTTTCAAAACAGAGATGGTTCACATCACAAGGAGTTACATTACTGTGAGGAGGGATGGCAAATAATCCAAAGCTGAAGGTGGTGGTGAGCTGTGTTCTTGAACCACTGCAATCCCCAAGGTGCAGGGACATCCACAATCCTGCAACTGCTACCAGTGTCCTTCCAGAAATCTGGTAGAGGTCACGGGTTTGGAAGGTGCTCTCGTAGGAACCTTGGTGAGTTGCTGCAATACATATTATTTATGGCACACACTGCTGCCACTCTGCATCAGTGGCTTGCTTTGTCCTGGATGATACCGAACCTCTTCAGTGTTGCAGGATCTGCACTCATCCAGGCAAGCAGGCGGCATGGTATCACAGTGGTAGCATTGTTGCTTCACAGCTCCAGGGTCCCAGGTTCTTGTGACAATAAAGTTGATTATTGTTATTGTAAGTGGAAGGTATTCCATCACACTCCTGACTTATGCATTGTCGATGGTGGACAGGATCTGATGGGTCAGAAGTTGAGTTACTCTGCAGAATTTCCAGCCTCTGACCTTCCCATGTAGCCACAGTATTTATATGGTTGGCCCAGCCTAGATTCTGGGCAATGGTTACCCCCAGGTTGTTGATAGTGGAGAATTCAGCAATGGTAATGCCATTGAATGTTATGGGGAGGTGGTTAGAGTCTCTCTTTATAAGTGATCATTGCCTGACCCTTATGTGGCACGAATATTACTTGTCACTTATCAGACAAAGCCGGATATTGTCCAGGTCTTGCTGCATATGGACACTGACTGCTTCAGTATCTGAGGAGTCACAACTGGTGACCATTGTGCAGTCACCTGTGAACATCCCTACTTCTGACCTTATAATGGAGGAAGTCATTGATGAACCAGCTGAAGATAGTTTGGCCCAGAACATTACCGTGAAGAATCCCTGCAATGATAACCACAACTATCTTTCTTTGTGACTGCAACCAGTGGAGAGTTTTCCCCTGATTCCTATTGACTTAGTTTTGCTCGGGTTCCTTGATGCAACATTTGGTCAAAAGATACTTTGATGCCAAGCACAGTTACTCCCACCTCACCTCTTGAGTACAGCTCTTTTATCTATGTTTGGACCATGCTGTCATGAGATCAGGATCTGAATGATCCTGGCAGAACCCAAACTGAGCTTGTGTGTGCAGGTTATTGCTGAATAAGCATTGTTAATGACATTTTCCATTCCTTTGGTGATGATTGAAAGTAGACCGATGGGGTGGGAATTGGCAGAGTTGGATTATTATTATTAATAATAATAATAATCTTTATTAGTATCACAAGAAGGCTTACATTTTGAGGCCAGCACATACCTGGGAAACCTTCCGCATTGCCAAGCTGCAAATACCAGTATTGTTTGCTAAGCTAGGAACGCAGCTAGTTCTGGAGCACAAGTCTTCAGTACTATTTCCAGAATAAAAGCTATTTTTTGGTATCACATGGACTGAATCCAATTGGCTGAAGACCAACATCTGTGATGCTGGGGACTTCAGCAGGAAGCAAAGATGGATCATCCACTTGGCACTTCTGGCTGATGATGGCTGCAAATGCTTAGCCTTGTCTTTTTGCACTGATATTCTGGGCTCCCCCATCATAGAGGATGGGGATATGTGTGGATCAAGTCCGTTGGTTGGACTTCCAGCACCACATTTGAAAATTTGGGTGCTCACTCTCTAGTCTGGTACTCCTCTTGCTACCCTCTTCCTTCCAATAAAACCTTCCAGACACAGTTCTATCAGCAGCAAAAGCTTGAGAGTGTCTCACCTTTATGAGGTGCAGGCTAGCTGTCTATCATGCTGGTCATGAGTTTGCAGGGCCTTGAGTTTGCAGCCAGTCAGCAATGCATTCCATGCTGGGCTGCATGAAGATGCCCAGGCAGCACAAATTTATGTATTACCTGCTTCAATGGCACCAGGCATAGATTAATCGTGCTTTTCAGTCCCCATCTTATCAGGCTGAATCCAGATTGTTTTCCTCTGATGCCTTCTCCTGACTCCACAGCCGAGATCTTGGGTGTTGTGAGGTGGTTTATTCATAAGTCGTTGCAACATTGTATTCAAATGATTTTAATTTGATTTGAATTTTGTTACACCTAAAAAATTGCTCAAAAAGAACTGAGTAAGTAGATGCAATTGGTTTAAGAAATCCTTTACAGATATATTTTCTGGGAAAACATTAAAATGACTGCCTATCGACAATTAGTCCTGTAATCACAAATCATTGATTAAAATATCCAAGGTTAAAAAAATACACTGTTAAAAAATTTCTATTGATCCGATAGTAACATTGAGATAGTGTGTTTTCCCATTGAATAATAACTGGTATTGCATCTCTACGAAACATTTGTGATTCCGTCAACGTTCAGACAATCGTATCAACTACAGCATCATTATCTTTGTCGCCTCCAATCCTAGATGTTTTTCCTGTTTCCATGGGTTTTCATGTGCCATAAGGTGGAAGATATTTGTATTTTCTTTGAGACTTACACGTTGCTATATATTTTCATTGTTCCACGTGGAACAAATGTTTTATTCCTTTGAAGCAGCATTAACTCGTGACACAAATTTCAAGATGACGGGTTTTTTAGGAAGCATGGGTCCTTTCACATCCAGTTCTAATGGAATCTGGAATAGAAAGAGCAATGGTGATGAGACCAATAAGAAAGTTAGACTGCAAAGATGGTCATTACTGGCCTTTTCTATCCCATAGCAAATATTCCTGAATTCCTTTCCCCCCGGCAGCATCCACTTAAAAAAATTATAATTTAAATGAAGAGAGGAGGACACAGGGAGAGACAGACAGTGAGCAGCACCTAGAGGAGAGTGTGAGAGGAGATTGAAAACAGGGAGAGTGCAGGGAGCAATCGGAGTGCTAGCTTGGAGTTTCGGAGCTCATGAGGTGACGGCAGGATTCAAAGGTGACGCAGGAAAGTGGAAGCAGCTGATTGGGCGAGTATGGTCAGTAAGTACTTACTACTTTTAATTGTTTATTGTATGTAAGGTCTATATTTTGTGGTTTCTAGTTTATAAGGGCCATATTCTGTAGTAAGGAGGACCAGGGAAGAAGGGTCCAAGAGTAATGGATATTATTTGATTTTAAGTATCTTCCAAAAGGTTTAATTTAAAGGGGTATGCATTGGTAGGAGAGTTCAAAACCCTTGTGTTCTCTTCCTGCTCCACGTGCGAAGTTGGGAATATTTCCAGTTCCCGGAACTGCATGTGTACATGAAGTGTCTCCAGCTGCAGCTCCTGGAAGCTCAGATTTTGGAACTGGAGTTGCAGGTTTGTGGGGACGCTGAAGCATTATGCAAGGTGGAGTGTATTGTGAATAACATGCATTGAGAGGTAGTCGCACCACTGGCTAAGACTCCACAGGCAGGTGGGAATTGGAGACTACCAGGCAGAACATAACGACTAGGCGTGTTGTGCAGGAATCTCCTGTGACCATTCCCCTACAAAACAGATGATACCGCTTTGGATACTGTTGGGGGAATTGGCCTAAGGAAAACAGCAGCAGCCAAATTCATTGCACAACAGTTGGCTCTGCTGCACACGAGAAGAGTAAAGAAGAGTAGGGATGGAATAGTTATAGGGGATCCAATTGTAAGGGGAATAGATAGGTGTTTCTGTGGCCACAAATGACACTCCAGGATGGTATGTTGCCTCCCTGGTACTAGGGTCAAGGATGTCTCAAGAGCGGCAAGGGGACATTCTGGAAAGGATAGGATGAACAGCCAGTGGTCATGGAACACATTGGTACAAATGACAGAAGTAAAAAAAAAAAGGATGAAGTCCTAAAAGCAGAATAAAAGGAGTTAGGAAGTAAGTTGGAAAGTAGGACCTCAAAGGTAGTGATCTTAGGATTACTACCAGTACCACGTGCTAGTCAGTGCAGAAATAGCAGGATATTTCAGATGAATATGTGGCTGAAGAGGGAGAGCGTTTCAGATTCTTGGGACATTGGGAACGGTTCTGGGGGAGGTGGGACCAGTTTAAAATTGGGTGGGTTGCACCTGGGCAGGACCGGGACTGATCTCCTTGGGAGAGTATTTGCGAGAATGGTTGGGGAGGGTTTAAACTAAAATGGCAAGGGAGATGGGAACCTGTGCAAGGAGTCAGAGGAGGGGGAAACAAGGATAAGAACAAAAGACAGAAAGAGGAATAAGAAATGTCATAGGCAGAGAAACCAAGGGCCAGAATCAAACAGGGCCACACAGACAAAAGGGAAAAGGCAGTGGAATTACATTGCTGGTTAAAGAGGAAATTAACAATAGTGAGGAAGGACATTAGCTCTGACAATGTGGAATCTGTATGGATCGAGCTAAGAGACACCAAGGGGCAAAAAACATTAATGGGGGTTGTATATAGACCAATAAATTGTAGTGGTAATGTTGGGGATAACTTTAAAGAGGAAATTAGAGATGCATGCGATAAAGGAACATCAGTAATTATGGGTGACTTTAATTTGCATAAAGATAGGGCAAATTAAATTAGTAACAATACAGTACAGGAGGAATTCCTGGAGTTTGTATGAGTTTTCCGGACCAGTACATTGAGGAATCAACCAAGAACAGGCCACCTTAAACTTTGTATTGTGTAATGAGAAAGGAATAATTGGCAACCTAGTTGTGCGAGACCCTTTTGGGGTGTGCGACCATATATAATAGAATTCTTCATCAAGTTGGAATGATGTCCTTGGTTCTAAAACTGGGTTCCTGAATCTAATTTTTTTTTTTTTTATAATGCATTTTATTCCAAACGTATATGAAAAGTTACAACACAGAAACAATTCGGGAAACAAACTTCCCAACACAAAAACTATACAGCTTGCACAAATCTTTCCCCAGGCGGCGGGGGAGAGACGGGGGAGAGACGGACAGCCTTCCCCTTACAAACATTTTACTCCTGCTACCCTTTGTCAATCTAACAGTAAAAAAAAATAAAAACCCTCCACATCAGAGGAAAAGAAAACCCCCCCCACTCCCTCCAACCCCCACTCTACCCATATTCCCAATTACTTCAAAGTGCCAACACCTCAGTCTCCCACAATTGTTCAGTTCAGTTCTCCCCCAGTTTATGCTCCTTGATAAAGTCATTGGCCGCTTCTGGTGTATCGAGATAGTATTCACGGCTTTAGTACATCACCCAAAGCTTCGCCGGGTCGAGTACCCCAAACCTGATCTGCCGTCGATATGGAACCGCCTTGGCTTTGAACCCCACACACTGTTTTGCCAGCTCAGCTTCAATGTCCTGGTATATTCGGACCTTGTTTCCCTCCCATTCACAGTTAATATGCACCAGTATATCATGGTGCAGACACACACACTGATGGGCACACATCAAGACCAATCAACACACACAACACCGCAGCCAATCACCAGTTAGAGCACACTCACTATATAGACAGAGGGCATCAGAGTTCCCGCTCATTCGGGATGCAGCCTCTCAGAAGGACAGAGCTTACAGCACAGATCTTCACCATGTGCTGAGTGCATAGACTGGTTAGGACAGGCATAGGTCTTTAGTTTAATCTAACATTGTGTTAACCCACAGGGAAAATATGTTCAACAGTTTCTAACTTCATAAAATAGAGTTGCACTATTTTAAGTGTTGGTGGCCTGTATGTGTTCCACGGATCCAGAGCACCCAACACATCATGATCCTCCTGCATCTTCTTCCTCTGCTGGTGGAACCCTTCCTTGATGGAAACCCAGGGGCTGGTTTAGCATAGCGCTAAAGAGCTGGCTTTTAAAGCAGACCAAGGCAGGCCAGCAGCATGGTTCAATTCCCGTACCAGCCTCCCTGAACAGGCAGTGGAATGTGGCGACTAGGGGCTTTTCACAATAACTTCATTTGAAGCCTACTTGTGACAATAAGCGATTTTCATTCATTCATTCATTTCATTTCATTCATGAAAGCCATCAACGGTTCCATCTGGGGCTTTCCAACTTGGACAAGCCCTTCCCCCTCCGCCATCTTTCCACTGGCTGCTGCGCCACAGGTCTCTTCCAACTCCTTGGCCAGGTTTTGCACCTTCATCTGCCGGGTTTGGTAACCAGCAGACATACCACTCCCGGGGGAACTTCTCCGACCTTCAGTTACATGTTTCTGTCGAAGTTTCACCCAATTTCTGGTAAAAAGAGCTCTTTTCTCCACCTTCAAGCAGGAGCTGCCATGTGTGTGACCACTCACACCACGGCCGCCACCGGAAGTCCGGTTCCTGAATCTAATTAAAGAAAACTATGATGGTATGAGGCGTGAGTTGGCCATCTTGGATTGGGGAACGTTACTAAAAGAGATGATGGTGGCCAAGCAATGGTAAACATTCAAAGAGTGCATGGGTGCACTGCAATAATTGTTCATTCCTGTCTGCCACAAAAATAAAATGGGAAAGATGGTCAAACGATGGATTACAAAAGGAAATTAGAGATAGTATTAGATCCAGGAAGAGGCATACAAATTGTCCAGAATAAAACAACAGACACAAGGGTTGGGAGCAGTTTAGAATTCAGCAAAGGAGGACAAAGGTATTGATTAAGAAGCGGAAAATAGAAAACGTGAGTAAGCTTGCAGAGAATATAAAAACTGACTGTAAAGCTTCGATATGTATCTAAAGAGTAAGATTAGTGAAGTCAAAATGTAGGCAGGTCCCTCACAGTCAGAAACAAGGGAATTTATAATGGGAACAAAGAAATGGTTGACCTACTAAATACATATAATGGGAACAAAGAAATGGTTGACCTACTAAATACTGTCTTCACAAAGTGGGACACAAATAACTGACCAGAAGTGTTGGGGAACACTGGGTTTAGTGAGAAGGAGCAACTGAAGGAAATCAGTATTATCAGGGAAATGCATGGGATTGAAGGCCGATAAATCCCTAGGGCCTGATAGTCTACATCCCAGAATACTTAAGTGGCCCGAGAAATATTGGATGCATTGGTGGTCATTTTCCAAAGTTGTATAGACTCAAGAAAAATTCCTACACATTGGAGCGTAGCTAATGCAACTCCACTATTTTAAAATGGAGGTAGAGAGAAAACAGGGAATTATAGACCAGTCAGCCTGACATCAGGAGTGTGGATTATGCTAGAGTCCATTAGAAAAGATTTAATAGCAGAGCATTTAGAAAACAGTGGCAGGATCCGACAGATTCAGCAAGGATTTATAAAAGGGAAATCATACTTGATAAATCTACTGGAATTCTTCGAGACTGTAACGAGTGGAATTGATGAGTGGGAGTCAGTGGATGTTGTTTATTTGGACATTCAGAAGGCTTTCGACAACGTCCCATCAAAGAGATTAGCGTGTTAAATTAAAGGGCATGGGATTGGCGATAGTGTTTTGAGATGGATAGAAAACTAATTGGCAGACAGGAAACAAAGAGTAGTAAAAACAAGTCTTGTTCCGAGTGGCAGGCAATGACTAGTGGGCATCAGTGCTAATACCCCAGCTATTCACAATGTATATTAATGATTTAGATGAAGGAACTAAATGTAATATCTCCAAATTTGAAGATGGCATAAAGCTGGGTGGAAGGGTGAGTTATAAGGAGGATGGCAAAGTTGCTTCAGTGAGATTTGGACAAGTTGAGTAAGTGAGAAAATCCATGGCTGATGCAGTATAATGTGGGTAAATATGACGTTATCCACTTTAGTAACAAACGCAGCACGGCAGATTATCCGAATGGCAATAGATTGAGAGAGGAATGTGCAACGAGATCTGGGTGTCCTTGTACACAAGTCGATGAAAGGCGCAGTGGGCAATGAAGAAGGCAAATGGTATATTGACCTTCTAGCTAGAGGATTCAAGTACAGGAGTAGGGATGTCGTGCTGCAGTTATACTGGGTCTTGGTGAGACCACACCTGGAATATTGAGTTGAGTTTTGGAACATTGACATACAGAGAGATCTGGGTGTTCAGGTCCATAGTTCCATGAAAGCAATGCAGGTGGATAAAGTGGTCAAGAAGGCAAATGGCATGCTTGCCTTCATCGGCCGGGGCACTGAGTACAAGAATTGGCAAGTCATATTACAGTTGTATAAAACTTTAGTTAGGCCATATTTGGAATATTGCATGCAGTTCTGATCGCCACACTACCAGAAGGATGTGGATGCTTTGGAAAGAGTGCAAAGAAGGTTTACCAGGATGTTGCCTGGTCTGGAGAGTGTTAGCTATGGAACATAGAACAGTACAGCACAGTACAGGCCCTTCAGCCCACGATGTTGTACTGACCATTTATCCTAATCAAAGATCAACCTAACCTACACCCCTTCAATTTACTGCTGTCCATGTGCCTGTCTAAGAGTCGTTTAAATGTCCCCAATGACTCTGACTCCACCACCTCTGCTGGCAGTGCATTCCACACACCCACCACTCTCGGTATAAAGAACCTACCTCTGACATCTCCCCTATACCTTCCTCCAATCACCTTAAAATTATGTCCCCTCGTGACAGCCATTTCCACCCTGGGGAAAAATATCTGGCTATCCACTCTATCCATGCCTCTCATCACCTTGTCCACCTCTATCAAGTCACCTCTCTGCCTTCTTCGTTCCAGTGAGAAAAGCCCTAGCTCCCTCAACCTTTCTTCATAAGCCTTGCCCTCCAGTCCAGGCAGCATCCTGGTAAATCTCCTCTGTACCCTCTCCAAAGCATCCATATCCTTCCTATAATGAGGCGACCGGAACTGGACACAATATTCCAAGTGTGGTCTAACTAGAGTTTTTAAAAGCTGCAGCAAAACCTCACGGCTCTTAAACTCAATCCACCTATTAATGAAAGCCAACACACCATATGCCTTCTTAACAACCCTATCAACCTGGGTGGCAACTTTGAGGGATCTATATACGCGGACCCCAAGATCCCTTTGTTCTTCCATATTTCCAAGAATTCTGCCTTTAACCCTGTATTCAGCATTCAAATTCGGCCTTCCAAAATGAATCACTTCACATTTATCAAGGTTGAACTCTATCTGCCACTTCTCAGCCCAGCTGTATGAGGAGAGGTTGAATAAACTCGGATTGTTTTAGTTGGAAAGATGGAGGCTGGAGACCTGATTGAGGTCTACAAAATTACGAGAGGTGAATAGTCAGAAACTTTTTCCCAGGGTGGAAGACTCAATTACAAGGGGCCACAGGTTCAAGATGAGAGGGGGAAAGTTTAAGGGAGATGTGCGGTGAAAGTATTTCACGCAGAGGCTGTTGGGTGCCTGTAATGTGTTGCCAGTGGAGGTGGTGGAGTAAGTCATGATAGCAACGTTTAAAATGTATCTGATGGACACATGAACGGGCGGGGAATGGAGGAATACAGATCATTTGGGCAATAGGTAGTAGGTCTAAATAAGGAATCTGGATCGGCGCAAGCTTGATGGGCTGAAAGGTTTGTTCCTGTGCTGTAACCTTCTTTGGTCTTTATCCATGCAAGGATGTTCTTGTTATGGAGGGAGTACCGCAAAGGTTTATCAGTCTGCTTCCTGGGATGGTGGGACTGACGTACGAGGAGAGATCGAGTTGGTTAGGATTATATTCACCTGGAGCCTAGAAGAATGGGGGGGGGGGCGGGGGGGGGGGGGGGGGGGGGGATCTCATATAAACTTATTAAAATTCTAACAGGGCTAGACAAGGTAGATGCAAGAAGGATGGTTGTGATGGCGGGGGAGTCCAGGCTAGGGGTCACAATCTGAGGATACAGGGTAGACCATTCAGGACTGAGAGGAGGAGAAATGCCTTCACCCTGAGTGGTGAACCTGAGGACTTCTCTACCACAGAAAGCAGTTGAGGTCAAAACATTGCATGCTTTCAAGAAGGAGTCAGATATTGCACTTGGGGCTAAAAGGATCAATGGGTTATGGGGGGGAAAGTGGGAACAGGTACCAAGTTGGATGATCAGCCACAATCATAATGAATGGTGGAGCAGGCTCGAAGGACCAAATGGCCTATTCCTGCTCCTATTTTCTATGTTTCTATGTTCAATGCAACTTCACAACATTCATTCACACCTTCAGACAATTTTGAAATTCTAAAATTCTCACCTGTGTCTCCTTGCATGGTACCAGGGTCATGTGCTGCAAGAATGAAGCAAGTGCCATCTTCATTATAAGTTGGGCAAATCTCATCCCGATGCAGTTCCGAGGGCCCATGCCAAATGGCAGGTAAATATTTGGATCCCGAGACTCCCTATTCTCTTTACTAAACCTAGTTATATTGACAAAGACAAAACAAATAAAATAAATCAGTCAAATTTGCTGATAGTTGAAATTTATCAGAGTGGAGAGTTTGAACAACAGTCCATGTAGACAACATCCACTGCCCTTACTTCATCAGTCATCTTCGCCACTTTCTCAAAAAACTCGATCAACTTAGTGAGACACAACCTTCCCTTCACAAAACCATGCTGCCTATCGATAATAAATTCATTTGTTTCCAAATGTATGTAAATCATGTCTCAAAGAACCTTTTCCAATAATTTCCCGACCACTGACGTAAGGCTCACCAGCCTATAATTTCCTGGATTATTCCTGCTACCATTCATACAGGTGATCCAGTTCTCTGGGACCTCATCTGTAGCCAATGAGGGTACAAAGATTCCTGTCAAGGATCCAGCAATTTCCTCCCTTGCCTCGCTCAGTATTCTGGGGTAGATCCCATCAGTCCCCGGGGACTTAACTATCTTAATGCTAAGGCAGCACGGTGGCACAGTGGGTTAGCACTGCGGCCTCACGGCGCCGAGGTCCCAGGTTTGATCCCAGCTCTGTGTCACTGTCCGTGTGGAGTTCACACATTCTCCCCGTGTTTGCGTGGGGTTCGCCCCCACAACCCTAAAGATGTGCAGGGTGGTTGGATTGGCACGCTAAATTGCCCTTAATTGGAAAACAATGAATTGGGCATTCTAAATTGATTAAGAAAGAAAAAAACTACCTTAATGCTTTTTTCAAAAAAGTTTTTTATTGGTTTTGCAATTATGATACCATTGCAAGGAATATCACTCAGTAATAAAGAGATGTCTACACAGTGGGTATATGAGGAAAAAATAAGGCAAAAACATTAGAAAGACAGACAGGTATATACACAAAGGTAACAGGCGAGATTCTTCATCCTGCCGCACCATTTTCTGGTTCAGCGAACCCCCGCGGCAGTGGGATCCTCCATCCCAGCAGCCAGTCAATGGGGTTTCCCATTGTGGGCATCTGCACGCCGTCGCAAAATCTGTGGGCGTGAGTGCGCTGCCTGTGAAGCGGAGGTTCCAGGTCCCATAACTTTGGGCCCCCAGTGATCGGTTACCACAATCATGCATATTAATTTTATATGTGTTGCCTCCTGGTATTAAAACATACCAGGGGCTGGACTTACGGTGGTGACCATGGAGTGAGTGTTCGCACATTAGGTGGCTCCTGCCAGAGGTTGAATTTTTTAGTCCTTTTCGCCTGTATTGTGGGGCGTTATGTTGGTGGAAAATGAAGGGACAATGAGAGCCAGTGAGTCTCCTTCAGCAGGGAAATGTCTAAGTCCTACCAAATGTGGAGGGCTTAGACAATAAAGGCAACAGTTAAACCAGGAGGACTCGTGAGGTGCGACAGAGGAAAAGATGGCGAAGAGCTCTGTGGCGTTGGTGCCCACACAATGGTCAACGGAGCAAATAATGGAGCTTTTAACGGGCTAAAGTCCAGCAGCAAAGGAAGGAGGCCTCGGAAGACTTGGCTAGGATGGCAGGATTGATCCGGGCTGCCCTAGATCGAGTGGAGCTGAGGCTGGAGGGGCAGAATGGGGCGCTTCAGAAGGTGGAGGAGTCGGTGGAAGACCACAAGAACTATTTGGCCTCGTTGGAGGCTGAAATGTTGATGATGGTGGAGGGCCAGAAGAAGTTGCGAGAGAAGGTGAATGACATGGAGAATCGCTTGAGGAGGTAGAATCTCAGGATCGTGGGGATACCTGAAGGCATCGAGGAAATGCAGGCCACAAAATATGGGGCTCGGATGTTTGAGAAGCTGGTGTTGGAGGGGGTCTTTGACCGACCTCTTGAAGTGGTTGCTGAGAAGGCCGAAAGCAGGAGCGCTGCCGAGGGTGATCATTGTGTGGCTACACCGCTACTTGGATGAGGAGAAGACCCTACGTTGGGTGAAGGAGACGAGAGAATGCACCTGGGAAGGTCATGCAGTTCACATTTACCAGGTCCTGGGAGCAGAGCTGGCCAAGTGGCAGGCCAGGAATAAAGTGCATTTCGGGATGCTGTACCTTGCTCGTTTGTCGGTCATGCATGAGGGGTGGAAACATTATTTTGATATGCCGGAGGAGGCTGATAAGTTCCTGAGGGACCATGGATTGTTGGGACTTGGGTGGACTGTAAAACAGATTAGCGTGCTGTACTCAGCGAGGGTGGGGAACTGTTATGTTTTTGTTGGGGGATTATGTTTGACATAGTTTATAATACCTACTGGGTTTAGTTAGTTATCTGTGTTAAGGTAGAGCTGTTGTAACTTCTTATCCTCCTGGCAATGTTTGATACATATTAATATGTGGGGTTTTGGGTGGGCAGCATTTTTGGGTGGGGGGGGGCAGCGGAGGTTTTGGGAAAGAAGAAGCTGTTGCCTGGATGGGGGTCACCCTGCTAGCAGATAGGCTAATTAGTAGAAGCAAAGTGTGGGGTAGAGTGGTGAAGAGCGAGGGCGTGGGGTGCTTTGGAGGGAATGGTTTTCTTTGTTTGTGGGTGGAGGGGGATGGTGGGGTTGGGATGTTTGGTGTTTGGGTTGGAAGGAATGTTGGGGGAGGGGGGTAAGGGATAGTCTGCTAACGTAGAAGGTGTTGGTGTGGCACAGTTGGTTAAGGGGGATATGGCTGCCGCCATCCTGAGGAGGCCTGGGAGGTGGGCGTGGGGCAGGAGGAGCTCATTAAACAGGGGATATGGCTGATCGGGGTGTGTGTGTGTGTGTGTGTGTGTGTGTGGTGGTGGTGGGGAGGGGGGTGCGAAATAGGGAAAGATCCTGCAGCCCAGGCTGATCATCAGGAACCTTAGGGAGTTTGTGCACTTAGATCTTGAAAGCAGATGTGGTGTTCATGCAGGAGATTAATTTAAAAGTTGCAGATCAAACGAGGTTGAGGAAAGGAGGTAGATCGGTTGTGTGCTGAGTCTCTTAAGGTGTTGACGATGTCGAGGAAGTTGTTACGATTTATGGAGTGAATGGGAGGAGTGGACCTGTGGTTTTAGAGACCGAAAGAATTCTCGTTCTTTTCGCATGTTCACCGGGTGTATTTCCAGATTGATTTCCTCGCGCTGGATAAGAGGATGCTGGCGGGGGTGGTTGGGATGGAATATTCGGCGATTGTGGTTCCAGATCACATGCCACACCTGGTGGACTTGTGCATGGAAAGCGGGGGTTCCCAGCTGCCACAGTGGAGGTTAGATGTGGGCTTTGTTTCTGATAAGAGAGTCTGTGAAAGGATAGGGGCGTCCATCCAATATTTCATGGAGCTAAATAGGACAGACACTCTGCTTCCGTAGTGTGGTAAGTGCTGAAGGGGGTGATCAGGGGGGAGTTTATTTCGATCTGGGTGCGTTAAGAGAAGGGGAGCAGCTAGAAAAAGACTAGTGGAGGCCATTTGACGAATGTGATATAAAATAGTTAGTTCAAATATTAGTTACAGTAATGTGGATGTGATCAGTCTAATAGTAGTGAGTTCACAAAGGATTTCAGAAAGCATGGCAAGGAAGGGGGAGGGGTGTCTGGTGGAGGATGGGAAAAGGATGCTGGGTAACAAGAGGCCCAGGGTTAAGGAATGAGAAGTGAGCCAATTAGGATGCATGGCCAGGTCAGGAGGGGTATAGGATGACCTATGGGAATCAGTATGTGAAACTTGATGCCATTTGAATGTATTTGCAGAGATCCCTTTGTCTCGGACCTCATTCGTTTCCAAGGGTCCAGGAGACTGGTTCTGTGTTCTGTGTCCCTGAGAAGCGAGTCAGACTTGCAAGTTGGTTAAAAATAAATAATACTATGCCTACAAATCCATCTCGAGTTTTATTGAGGCCAGACTGACGGGTAAAGAATTCAATGTTTTGTCAGCCATTCTGGAGGTGGATGGGAGTACTCGGCGCCCTCTTGAGGATGCGTTGCCAAAGGAGAAGAAGGAGCTCCAGATGCAATTTGAGTTAATGTCTACGGGAAGGGCAGTGGGGCAGCTGCATCGGGTCAGGAGGGTGATGAATGAACATGGGGATAAGGCCATCAGGGTTTCATAGAATTATAGAATTTACAGTGCAGAAGGAGGCCATTCGGCCCATCAAGTTTGCACTGGCTCTTGGAAAGAGCACCCTACCCAAGCCCACACCACCCTATCCCCATAACCCAGTAACCCCATCCAACACTAAGGGCAATTTGTGGACACTAAGGGCAATTTTGGACACTAAGGGCAATTTAGCATGGCCAATCCACCTAACCTGCACATCTTTGGACAGTGGGAGGAAACCGGAGCACCCGGAGGAAACCCACGCACATACAGGGAGAACGTGCAGACTCCACACAGACAGTGACCCAGCCGGGAATCGAACTTGGGATCCTGGAGCTGTGAAGCAATTGCGCTAACCACTATGCTACCGTGCTGCCCGTGCTTGCGCATCAGTTGAGGTGGCAGTGAGGGAAATTGGTCACATGAAAGATTTGGGAGGTAATGTGATTATGGAGTCGGCGGACGTAAACGGAGTATTTTGAGTCCTTTACCATGGGCTGTACAGCTCCGGTGAGAGATGAAGGCATGAGGCGGATGTTGGTCTACTGGAGTTCCCAGTGGTCTAGGAAGGAAAGGTGCAAGGGTTGGTCGCCCTGAACGGGCTGGGGGAAGTGGGGTCGATGCAGTCCGGGAAGGCCACGGGCCTGGACGGGTTCCCAGCAGGGTTCTATAAAAAGTCTGACATGAAATTGGGACCCCTATTAGTTGAGATGTATAATGTGTCGGTCAGGAAGCGGGAGCTGCCACCCATATTATCTCAGCTTCAATTTCACTCATTTTAAAAAAGGATAAGGATCCAGAGGAATGTGGCACATGCTACCTGATATTGTTACTAAATGTGGATGCAAAATTGTTGGCGAAGGTGCTGACAATGCACAGAGAGATCTGTGTACTTGGGATCATAGGTGAGGAACAAACGGGGTTCGTGAAGGGATGGCAGTTGTCGACGAATATTAGAAGACTGTTGAATGTGATCATGATGCCCCCAGAATGCCAGAAAACGGAGGTGATAGTGTCTATGCATGAGGAGAGAGTGTTTGACCGGGTTGAGTGGACATATTTGTTTGAGGTGTTGGGACGGTTTAGGTTTGGGCTGAGGTTTGTAGATTGGGTTAGTTTGCTGTACAGGGCCTCCACGGCGTATGTTCGTACGAACAATGTGAGCTTGGCGTATTTTGATCTGCAACGGGAAACGAGACAGGGGTGTCCGCTGTCCCCATTGCTTTTCGTTCTGGTAATTGAGCCTCTGGCGAAGGCACTTAGAGCCTTGGTTGGGGGGTGCGGGTGGAGGATTATCGCGAGTGGAGTATGGAGCATCGGGTTTCCCTATATGCAGATGACCTTTTGCTGTATATTCCGAACCCGGTGGAGACCTTCAATGGAATTATGAGGATATTGGGGGAGTTCGGCTTATTCTCGGGGTATAAGCTCAACATGGGGAAAAGCAAGGTATTCCCGGTCAATGCGCAGATGGGGAGGGACAAAAGATTTGGAGAAGTTGCCGTTTTGGCTGGTCGGTGCGGGTTTCTGATTCCTGGGGATAGGAGTGGCGCATAATTGAGCCCTGTTGCACAAGGTGAATTTGGCAAATCTGGTGGAGGGGGTGAAGGAGGATTTTAAAAGGTGGGATGTTTTGCAATTGTCATTGGCTGGGAGGGTCTAAACGGTTAAAATGACGGCGGTACTGAAGTTTCTGTTTGTCTTCCAAAATCTTCCAATTTTTGTGCCGAAATCTTTTTTGGCAGGGTCAATAAGATGATCTTGGGACTTCGGGTGGCAGCCATGGAGTGAGTGCATATTTGGTGGCTCCTGCTCGAGGTGGAGTTTTTTAGTCTTTCCCACCCGATTTTGGGGGTGTTTGCTGGTGTGAGTTACATGAGCAATGGGCAAGTGAAGTACTCCATTGGTGGGCCGGTTTAAGGCTCATCAGATGAGGAATGTAACAAATAAGAGGCAGCAGCTTGAAGGAAAGTTTATTCAAGATGCGACACAGGAAAAGATGGTGGAGGGTGGTGGGGCATTATTGCTCGCTCAGTGGTCTGCCAAACAGCTTGTGGATTTTTTCATAGAATGTACAGTGCAGAAGGAGGCCATTCAGCCCATTGAGTCTTCACCGGCTCTTGGAAAGAGCACCCTACTTAAGCCCACGCCGCCACCCTATTCCTGTAACCCAGGAACCCCAACTAACCTTTTTTTTTTTGGACACTTAGGGCAATTTATCATGGCCAATCCACCTAACCTGCACATCTTTGGACTGTGGGAGGAAACCGGAGCATCCGGAGGAAACTCACGCAGACACGGGGGGAACGTGCAGACTCCACACGGCGGCTCAAGCCGGGAATCGAACCTCGGACCCTGGAGCTGTGAAGCAACTGTGCTAACCACTGTGCTGCTATGCTGCCCTTGAATGTGAAGTTCCAGCAGCAAAGGCAGGAGGCCCCAGAAGACCTGGTAACGGTGGTGGAGCCGCTTAGAGAGGCTTTCGAGAATGTGGAGCAGAGGCTGGAGAGGCAAGGTCTGGCACTCCAGAAGGTGGAGGAGTCGGTGGGGGAGCATGAGGACCAGCTGGTCTCATTGGAGGCGGAGATGGTTCTCTTCGCAGAGAGCCATAAGAGGTTGAAGGAGAAGGTAGAGGACTTAGAGAACCGCTCCAGGAGGCAGAATCTCCGGATCGTGGGGCTGCCTGAGGGTATCGACGGAACGCAGGCGGCAAAGTATGTGGCGAATATGTTTGAGACGTTGGTGGGGGAGGGGATCTTAGACTATCACCCTCGAAGTGGATTGCGCACACATGAGTGTCCAGGTGAGTCAGTTCTTTCTGGGCATGGAGGATATGTGTGGGCGCTGTGTGGTTTTGCGGGGGGGGGAGGAATCATGTGCATATGTTTTGGATGTGGCAGAGGTTACGGGGTTTTGGAAGGGAATTTCAGACGTTAATATCAAACATTTTTTGGGGGTAGAGGTAGCTCAGAGTCCAGAGGTGGCACTATTTGGAGTGTCGGAGGTCCAGGAGTATAGGTGGGGAGAGAGGCTGACATCTTGGCCTTTGCCTCCCGATAACCTGGAGACGGATTTTGCTGGGTTGGTGTGGCTTAGAGCCGCCGAAAGCGGGGGGTGGGTGGGTGAGCGATTTGGCTGAGTTCCTGCATTGGGCAAAAATTAAGTTCGCCATTCGAGGGGTGGAGGAGGGGTTCATCTTGAGGTGGAAACTGTTTATCCACTTCTTTAAGCAGTATTGAGTCGGCAGTGGGGTGGCAGTGAGACGAGTGGGGGCTGCTGTTGGGGGGGGGGGGGGGGGATGTGGAGGGGGGGGGGGGGCAGCTTGTTACCTGTTGCCAAGGTTAGCTTGTGTATTTTTGTGATTATTTATATATTTAAAATGCCTTCAATAAAATGGTTTTAAAAAAAAAGGATGATCTCGGAGTTTATATGGGCGGGTAAAGTACCTCGCTGTAGGAGGGCGTTTTGGGAGATGGGCAGATGGAGTGGTGTATAGGCACTGCTGAATCATTACTGGGCAGCGAATGTTGAGAAGGTCATGAAGTGGGCAGTGGGGAAGAGGTTGGTGTGCGGGGGGGTTGGAGAAGTCTATGCCTAGCTCTTCGTCCAACTTCTCCCGTGTCTTGTCTAGCGGTGACTGTACCTCTTCCAGTAGTCGTCCGTACAATTCAGCGTAGTTACTGTCTCCTAGCTCATCTGTGGTTAGACGTCTATCCAACAGGGAGTGTCCGGGCTGCTGGGGGAACGTTGCTGTCTCTTTTCGGAGGAAGTTCCTTATTTGTATGTATCGGAGCTTGTGCCCCTTCGGGAGCTGGAGCTTGTCTGTCTGTTTGCCCAGTATCGCTACTTTGCAGTCTACATGTAGGTCCCCAACCTTCAGTATTCCTTAGTCCTGTCTCCACCTTTTAAAGGAGGTGTCTATCGTCGCAGGGGTAAACCTATGGTTCTTGCAGATAGGGGCCACGGTGGACATTGCGACCAGCCCAAAGTGGTTCCTGAGATGATTCCACATTTTCAGTGTGGCCACCAGTGGTTCAATTGCCAGGGCAAATAGCAGTGGGGACAGTGGGTATCCCTGTCTCGTGCCTCTGTGCAGCCAGACGTATTCAGAGCTGGTGATGTTCATCCGTATGTTCGCCATGGGAGTGCTGCACAGGAGTTTCACGCATGAGATGAAACCTGGCCGAAACCCAGAATGTTCCAGTACCGCCATGAGGTAGCTCCATTTGACTCTGCCGAAGGCCTTCTCTGCATCGAAGGAGATGATCACTTCTGGTGTCTCCTCCCTGGGTGGGGCCATAATCAAGTTCAGCAGGTGTCTGATGTTCGTCTGATCTTCTACGACTACCTCTGGCATGCAACTCTCCAGTTGCCTTGCCAGGGTCTTTGCCAGTACTTTGGCATCAATGTTTCGGAGTGAGATGGGTCTGTATGACCCGCACTCCGTTGGACCTTTGCTTTTTTAGGGATCTAGTGATAGATATCAAGGCGTGTGCCACTGTGGACTGCAAAGTCCCTCTCAATAGCGAGTCACTGAACATCTCCCACAGGTGCGAGGCCAGTGCTGCCGCAAATATTTTATAGATGTCCACCGGGAATCCCATCTGCATAGAGTTAATGCCCTCCACAACTTCCCTCAGTTCTAGTGGTGCTCCCACCCCCCCACAGCTGGTATGTCCAGCCCGTCGAGAAACCGCCTCATCTTTGTGTCCCCCTCCGGGGGCTCAGAGGTGTTCAGCTCCTGGTAAACGGTCGCAAAGACTTCATCAATCTTATCTGATGCTGTGACTAGTTTACCTGTCCTGTTCTTCACCTGTGCTGTCTCTCTTGTGGCTGCCTGCTTTCTCAGCTGGTGAGCCAGCAGGCAGCTGGCCTTGTCTCCATGTTCATAAAACGTGTCCGGCGGAGTTGGTGCACTGCTTCCCCAGTGGAGTTTCAGTTGTAACTTCTTCCCCTCTGCCAATCGTTCCACGGTCGGGGCCAATCCACCTCCAATATGGAGTTGATCAGCTGTTGCCAAGCCTCCCTCTCTTTCCTGTCCCCGAGTGCCTTGTATGCTATTTCCCCTCTTCTCACTGCCTTCAGTACCTCCCAGAATGTGGAGGGTGAGACCGCTCCTTTATGGTTGCAGGATACATACCTGTCGATGGTTTGTGACATTCTCTTGTAGAACACCTTGTCAGAGAGGAGGGCTGTGCCCAGCCTCTATGAGGAACGTTGGGCCCGGCCTATCTCCAATCTTCCATCCACTCGTCGGAGATTACTATTGCAGAGTTACCGCCCCTACCTCCCCTGGAAGCACCGATGTACCCACTGCAAAGAAGCCAATGTGGAAGTATACTTTGTAGACTTGGGAGAAGAAGGTGAACTCCTTCTCCCTCCGGTTGTTGAACCTCCACTCGTCTATCCCCCCATCTGCTCCATAAAGGCCGACAGTTCCCTGATTGGGGCTGGATTTGTCCGTCCTTGGGTCCTTTACACAGTTGAAGTCTCCCCCCCCATGATGCGTTGGAGAGAGTCTAGGTTGGGGATTTCTGCCATGGTCTTTTTGATGAAGTCAGCATCATCCCAGTTGGGGGCATGTACATTCACAAGCACCTTCTAGGACACCGCTGACCATTACATAACATCCCCTCTGAGTCGTCATTGTATTCATCGCCATAAGGCAGCACAGTAGCACAAGTGGATAGCACTGTGGCTTCACAGTGGAGTTTGCATGTTCTCCCCGTGTCTGCGTGGGTTTCCTCCGGGTGCTCCGGTTTACTCCCACAGTCCAAAGATGTGCAGGTTAGGTGGATTGGCCATAATAAATTGCCCTTAGTGCCCAAAAAGGTTAGGAGAGGTTTTTGGGTTACGGGGATAGGGTGGAAGTGAGGGCTTAAGTGGGTCGGTGCAGACTCGATTGGCCAAATGGCCTCCTTCTGCACTGTATGTTCTATGTAGAAAGGTCATCCTTTTACAAACAGTATGGCCATCTCCCTCGCACGCAGCACACTCGCTAAGTCTGTGCTATCCAGCTTTTTCTTACCCTCAGTCAGTCCTTCTCCCTCAGGTGTGTCTCCTGGAGGAAGACTATGCCGGCTGCTGAGTGGGACCCTTGCCAACATTGAGCCGAAAGGCATGATGGTAAATGAGGACAACGTCTAACTTTAAAGAAGCAATGGAGAAAAATGCATTTTTTTACAAAATGGATTTCATAAGAAACAGGGACAATAACATCACTGATAACAACCTTGGTTATGGAACATGAAGGATAAGCTCGAATGACATCTGAAGCTTGAAGCATTGTTAAACTTGTACTGTATAAAATACGGTACCGCCGAGATTTAACCAAAGATAACCTGGGATCAACTGTCGTATGTGCAGGCCTTACTTTCAAAGCCCATCAGTCCCTCAGAGTGTACCTGGCTAAGCTCTCCCTAATGGGAAGAATGCTTGATTCAAGTCAGCCTTGTAAGCTATTGTCATGTGAGAGTACCTTTAAGAAATGGGTGTTTATAAGTGGGTGTGTATATAAATATCTGTAGTGAGAGTACCTTTAAAGAATGGGTTTTTATTACTGCAGTGATGTCAGAGAGTGGGTGGAGATGGGCTGTGTGTCAGCTTTTTACTTTCGTTTTAGGCTGTTTGCTGCAGGGTGTGTTTTAGTTTAGTTTTCAGAGCTGGATAGCTGCAGTCACAGCCAGAAGGTGTATTAGAGTCTCCCTCTATAATCTAAAGACTGTAAATCGATCCTGGTGATGTAAAACTAATAACAGTAGTGACTTTAACCTGATGTGCTTCTGGTAAAAGGTGTTTTAAGTCTTTTGGATGTTGATTGGGAAGTTATTAAGGATTACTTAGTGTTGTATTCTTTGGGGGTTGTATTTGAATTGATGGTTGCTAAGACGTTCACTGTATGTTTTAAAAAGGTTAACTTAAATTCATAGAATAAACATTGTTTTGCTTAAAAAAATACTTTTCCATTTCTGCTGTACCACACCTGTCGAGTGGTCCATGTGCTCCCCATACCACAATCTATTAAAAGTTGTGGGTCAGGTGAACTCCATGATACACTTTGGGGTTCTCTAAACCCTGGTCCAGAACACTATGTAACTGTTTAAATAAACACATAGCTGTAGTCTTGGTGGAGTCTGAGAGAAATAATAAAAGCTGCATTTAAAGGTAAATCAACCTGACGCTGTGTATTCAATTCTGTCTGCATCTATAAGCTGTGGAGAGCAGAGGCACAACACGGCCCTTAGGTTTTTCAGATGGGCGAAGACTCTGCATCTTTTCACTGGGCCGTTAAGTCTGCTCAAGTTCCAGGTGACTATTCTGATGGGGGAGTGGGGGGGGGGGTTCCTGCCTCCCTCTCTCCCCCGCGAGGTCAGCCATACTTACCACATGGGTATCCCCCTACATGCCGGGTTTCCCTTTGTTTGTGGGCCATCCAAGATGGCCACCATTGTCTTCTTTGTCTGGTCGCCTCCATGTGCAACCTGTTGTAACCAGCATTCTACCCTCCCCTCTCCACACCCAGTCCCCCATCCCATGCAAGTGTTCAGTCTAGAGATCGAAGAAACATGATTTTTTTGTTTTTCTTTCTAAATTCAGAGTACCCAATTCTTTTTTCCAATTAAGGAGCAATTTAGCGTGGCCAATCCCCCGAACCTGCACACCTTTGGGTTGTGGGGGTAAAACACACGTAGGCATGGGGAGAATGTGCAAACTCCACATAGACAGTGACCCGGGGCTGGGATCAAACCAGAGTCCTCAGTGTCGTAGGGCGCAGTGCTAATTACTGCGCCTCCGTGCCGCCCGTGAAGAAACATTATTAATGATCCATATATATCCGCTATTGCTGTCTTCTCAGCTCATTTTTCTGGATTAACTCGGCTGCATCCTCCGGCATATTAAATTATGTTCCCTATTTCCTTATAACCCAGAGTCTTGCCGGTTACAGCATTCCCAAACCTAACTTTGTTCTTGAATAAAGCTGCCTTGGCCCCATTGAACACAGCCCGATGGAGCTCCATCCACTGCCCTGTCAGTGAGTGGGCCAGCGTTCACATTGGCGATCCATCTCGGTCCGCCATACTCTGCTCCACTTCGCTCCAGGTGGCTGAGGTCTGAATTTTCCTCTCCTGACAGTTGCTGATGTTATTATTTTACCAGTTCTGTAGCTGGTTTGAGGGCTTTCCTCGAGTGGTTGTTAGTTTAGGTAAGGGTGTGACACTGTGGTGTCTGATTTACAGGTTAAAAGGGCCTTAATTGAAGTTCCAAGTGTCATGTGAGAGTACCTTTAAGAAATGGGTGTTTAAGAAATGTATCTTTAAGAAATGGGTGTTTATCAGTGATGTCAGGGAGTGGATGGAGCTGGGCTGTCTGTCAGATTTTTACCTGTGTTTTAGGCTGTTTGCTGCAGGGTGTGTTTTAGTTTCGTTTTCAGTGTTGGAGCTGAAGCCAGACCAAGCAGGTGTATTGCTGTTCTCTCTGCCATCAAAAGACTATCTTGTGATCATTTGGTAAATTCAGAATTATAAATGTTTTCCGTAGTGAATGTAAACCTGATGTGCTTCTGGTAAAAGGTGTTTCTTCTGTCTTCTGGATGTTGTTTGGGAAGTTATTAAGGATTACTTAGTGCTGTATTCTTTGGGGGTTGTATTTGAATTGATGGTTGCTAAGATGTTCACTGTATGTTTCAAAAAGGTTAACTTGAGTTCATAGACTAAACATTGTTTTGCTTTAAAAAATACTTTTCCACTTCTGCTTTACCACACCTGCAGAGTGTGCACCCCATACCACAATATATTAAAAGTTGTGGGTCAGGTGAACTCTATGCTACACTTTGGAGTTCTCTAAACCCTGGCCCATAACACAAGGGAAAGCCACCTTTCGTGTGACTGTTCAGCACACCGCCACCACTGAAAGTCACCTTAATGCTTTTTAAGACACCCTTCCCTAGGTCCATCATCCACCAAGTCCTTCTCTTTGGTGAATTCTGATGCAAAATATTAATATAGTACCTCGCCCATTTCCTCTGGGTCCACGATTCCCTCCGCTGTCCTAGAGTGGGTCAACCCTTTCCCTGGCTACCCTCTTGCCCTTTATATCTGTGTATAAAATACCTTGGGGTTCTCCTTAATCTGCCAATAACTTTTCATGATCGCCTTTAGTCCTCCTAATTCCTTGCTTAAGTTCCTTCCTACTTTCTTTATATTCTTAAAGTGTTTCATCTGTTCTTAGCCTTGTAGACCGTACAAATGTTTCCTTTTTCTTTTTCATTAGGCTCACAATATCCCTCGTTATCCAAGGTTCCCGGAACTTGCCATACTTTTAAAAAATAAATTTAGAGTACCCAATTCTTTTTTTTCCAGCTAAGGGCAATTTAGTGTGGCCAATCCAGCTAACCTGCACATCGTGGGTTGTGCAGGTGAAACCCACGCAGACATGTTGAGAATTTGCAAACTCCACACGGCCAATGACCCGGGGCCGAATCCGGGTCCTCAGCACCATGAGGCAGCAGTGCTAACCACTGTGCCACCCCATAAACTTGCTATAATCTTTCCTTTTTATCCAAGGTTCCTGGAACTCGCCTTACTTATCCTTCATCTTCACAGGAACATGCTGGTCCTGAATTCTAATCAACTGACATTTGAAAGACTCCCACATGTCAGGTGTTCATTTACCCTCAGACAGCCGCCCCCCAATCTAAATTCTTCAGTTCCTGCCTAATATTGTTGTAATTAGCCTTTCCCCAATTTAGCACCATCACCTGAGGACTGCTCTTTTTCTTTTCCACGAGTACGTTAAAATATATGGAATTATGGTCACTTTTCCCGAAATGCTCCCCTACTATAACTTTGATCCCCTTTCTGGGCTCATTCCCCAATACAAGGTCCAGTATGGCCCCTTCCCTAGTTTGATTATTTACATATTGTTTCAAGAAGCCCTCCTCGATGCTCCTTACAAATTCTGACCCATCCAAACTCTAACACTAAGTGAGTCCCTGTCAATATAGGCGGAAGTTAAGATCACCCACCACAACAACCCTGTTACTTTTACATCTTTGCAAAATCTGTCTACATATCAGCTTTTCTATCTTCTGCTGGATGTTGGGAGGCTTGTAGTAAACCCCCAACATTGTGATTGTACCCTTCCTATTCCTGAGCTCTACCCCATATTGCCTTGCTGCATGAACCCTCTGAGGTACCCTCAATAATGATGCTTAGAGATTAAACTGTAAAGAAGGCTTTATTAGGCTAATAACTATGCTACAGATTTGGACGAGAGCTGACTGCTATACAGACCATGAGGCAGGCCTTTATGTATGGCTCCCAGATGGGCGGAGCCAGAGGCGGAGTCCCCAGGGTTCCAAGCCTGGTCTTAAAGGGGACATCACCTTACATGATGATAAGGCAGTAACAGTTCATCACATTCACCCCCTGTTTAAAAAGGAGTCCGGCGGGGGTGAAGTGCCATCATAGGTCCATCCGTCTCGGCGGCCGGATCGTCGTCCTCGATCTCCTCAGTTCGGGCGGTGGTGCGGCGGGCACGGACGTCCCGGTTGAGGGCACATCCGGGAGCACAGCGGTCAGAGCTTCGGTCCGGATCGGGGCAGAGGAACTAGGCAGGGCCGGGGGTAGTGGAGCCGGGGCAGAGGAACTAGGCAGGGCCGGGGGTAGCGGAGCCGGCGCCGGCGGGGTGTGTAAAGGGGGGGCGCACGGTAGGAGCTCACCAACGGGTGGTAGGGCCGGAAGGGGGTGTGTTGTAGGGGGCGACGGGTCCTGCAGGGGAGCAGCGCGGGAAGGGGCGTCTGTGGTGGAGGATCCAGCGGGCGCCAGATCCCGGAGGGAAACCGTATCTTGCCTGCCGTCAGAGTACTCCACGTAGGCGTAACTGGGGTTGGCGTGGAGCAGTCGGACCTTTTCAACTAGGGGGTCCGTTTTATGGCTCCTCGCATGCCTCCGGAGAAAAACAGGTCCCGGAGCCGTCAGCCAAGGTGGAAGCGAGACCCCGGAGGTAGACTTCCTGGGGAAGCGAAACAATCGCTCATGAGGGGTCTCATTTGTGGCCGTGCAGAGGAGTGACCTAATGGAGTGTCGGGCATCGGGTAGGACCTCCTGCCAGCGGGTGGTTGGGAGATTTCTCGACCGCAGGGCCAGAAGGACAGCCTTCCACACGGTCGCGTTCTCCCTCTCCACCTGCCCATTTCCCCGTGGGTTATAGCTGGTCGTTCTGCTCGACGCGATGCCTTTGCTGAGCAGATACTGACGCAGTTCATCGCTCATGAACGATGTACCCCGGTCGCTGTGGATATAAGCAGGGAAACCGAACAGGGTGAAGATGCTGTGCAGTGCCTTAATCACCGTGGCTGAGGTCATGTCGGTGCAGGGAATGGCGAATGGGAAACGGGAGAACTCATCGATCACGGTGAGGAAATAGGCATAACGGTTGGTGGACGGGAGGGGCCCCTTGAAGTCCACGCTCAGTCGCTCAAAAGGGGCCCGAGGCCTTCACGAGCCGAACCTTGTCTGGCCGATAGAAGTGCGGTTTGCACTCCGCACAGACCTGGCAGGCCCTGACCATGGCCTTGACCTCCTTGGTTGAGTAAGGTAGGTTGCGGGACTTGATGAAATGGACGAGCCGGGTAACCCCCGGGTGGCAGAGGTCATTGTGGATGGCTTGCAGGCGGTCCTCCTGCGCGTTGGCGCATGTGCCGCGGGACAGGGCATCTGGGGGCTCGTTGAGCTCCCCTGGACAATACTTGATATCGTACGAGTAGGTGGAGAGTTCGATCCTCCACCTCAAAATTTTATCGTTCTTTATTTTGCCCCGTTGCGTGTTATCGAACATATAGGCGACTGACCGTTGGTCGGTGACGAGGGTAAACCTCCTACCGGCGAGGTAGTGTCTCCAGCGCCGCACAGCCTCCACAATGGCTTGTGCCTCCTTTTCGACTGCAGAGTGTCGAATCTCGGAGGCAGTGAGGGTTCGGGAGAAGAACGCTACTGGTCTGCCTCCTTGATTGAGGGTAGCAGCCAGGGCGATGTCTGATGCATCGCTCTCTACCTGGAAAGGGATGGTTTCGTCCACCGCGTGCATGGCGGCCTTGATGATGTCGGCCTTGATGCGGTTGAAGGCCAATTGGGCCTCAGCCGAGAGGGGAAAAGTGGTGGTCTTTAGGAGTGGGCGGGCTTTGTCCGCATACTTGGGGACCCACTGGGCGTAATAGGAGAAAAGCCCCAAGCACCGTTTGAGGGCCTTGAGGCTGCAGGGGAGAGGGAGTTCCTTAAGGGGGCGCATGCGGTCGGGGTCGGGACCTAAGACCCCGTCTTCCACGACATAGCCGAGGTTGGCCAGCCGGGTGGTGTGGAAAACGCATTTGCCCTCGTTATAGGTCAGGTTAAGGGCTCGGGCGGTCTGGAGGAACTTTTTGAGGTTAGCGTCATGGTCCTGCTGATCATGGCCGCAGATGGTGACATTGTCCAAGTACGGGTATGTAGCCCGCAAACCGTACTGGTCCACCATTTGGTCCATCGCCCTTTGAAAGACGGAGACCCCATTTGTGACACCAAAGGGGACCCTGAGGAAGTGGAAGAGCCGGCCGGCTGCTTCGAAGGCAGTATAGGGGCGGTCTTTTGGTCGGATGGGGAGCTGGTGGTAGGCAGATTTGAGGTCGACCGTGGAAAAGACTCGGTATTGGGCGATCCGATTTACCATTTCTGCGATGCAAGGAAGGGGGTACGCATCAAGCTGCGTGAATCGGTTTATGGTCTGGCTATAATCCACGACCATCCGTTTCTTCTCCCCGGACTGGACTACCACCACTTGCGCTCTCCAAGGGCTGTTGCTAGCCTCGATGACCCCCTCGCCCAGTAAACTCTGGACCTCTGACTTGATAAAAGCCATATCTTGGGCACTGTAGCGCCGGCTCCTGGTGGCGACGGGCTTACAGTCAGGAGTGAGGTTAGCGAATAGCGAGGGGGTGCGACTTTCAGTGTCGAAGGCAGCACACCGTGAGGGGGGGGCAAGGGTCCGCCGAACTTCAGTGTCAGGCTTCGGTGGCTGCACTGGAAATCCAGTCCGAGCAGCAGGGGGGCACAGAGGTGAGGGAGGATATAAAATTTGAAACGGGTGTATTTGGCACCCTGGATCGAGAGATCCGCAATACAGTACCCCGTGATTTGTACCGAGTGGGACCCAGATGCGAGGGCTATGGTTTGGGATGTGGGATGGGTGCGTAGGGAGGCAGCGCCTTACCGTTTCAGGGTGGATAAAGCTCTCCGTGCTCCCGGAGTCGAAGAGGCATGCAGTGTCGTGCCCGTTGACCTGGACCTGCATCATGGAGTCCTGCAGGTGTTTTGGCCGAGTTTGATCGAGGGTGACCGCACCCAGTCGCGGGTAGTCGGAGTCGTAAAATGGCCGCTGCCGTTGGTCGCACGTGTCGGGTCGAGAAGATGGCCGCTCCCATGATTCGCACGAGGCTGATGACGCGTCAGAAGAGGACGTGTCGGGTCGGTGCGCAGCAGCATTGCGAGGCCTTTGTTCTTTGTTTTTCTGGCCCCTGGGTCTGGCCAGGCAGACCCTCGCAAAGTGCCCTTTCTTCCCGCAGTCGCTGCAGATCGCGGAGCGGGCTGGGCAGCGTGGGCGTGTGTGCTGGCCCTGCCCGCAGAAGTAGCAAGGTGTGCCCCCATGGTGAGCGGGTCGCCGCGTGGCGCAGGCCTGTAATACGGGCGAGTCTGAGGAAGTCCGGGGGGGGCTGGCAGAGTCCGCGGGGTACGTACCCAAGTTATGTCGGGCCACCTCCAGCGAGGAGGCGAGCGTTAGCGTCTCCTGGAGGTCTTTTGCCCCGTTTTCGAGCAGTCGCTGCCGGATGTAGGTCGAGCGGATGCCGGACACGAAAGAATCTCTGATGTGCAAGTTCATATGGACTTCCCCTGTCACATCCTGATGGTCACAGTCCCTGGCCAGCGCGGTGAGTTTCTCAACAAACACGTCGAGCGATTCCCCGGAGCGCTGCCGGCAGGTAGAGAGCAGATGCCGGGCGTGCACCTCATTGACGGGTTTGACAAACCGCTTGCGGAGCAACTCAATCGCTTCCTCATAACTCGTCGCCTTTTCGAGCGTGGCGGAGATTCTGTGACTCACCCGGGCGTGGAGTAGACGCAGCTTGAGTGGCCCCAGGATGGGAGTCTCTGAGGAGTCCAGGTAGGCCTCGAAGCACCGCAGCCAGTATTTAAAAATTTCCTTTGCCTCCGGCGTTCGTGCTTCCAGATTGAGCTTCTCTGGTTTTAGGCCTGCGTCCATCCTGAATCTAGTTTAGCCTAATAAATTGAGGTACCCTCAATAATGATGCTTAGAGATTAAACTGTCAAGAAGGCTTTATTAGGCTAATAACTATGCTACAGATTTGGACGAGAGCTGACTGCTATACAGACCATGAGGCAGGCCTTTATGTATGGCTCCCAGATGGGCGGAGCCAGAGGCGGAGTCCCCAGGGTTCCAAGCCTGGTCTTAAAGGGGACATCACCGTACATGATGATAAGGCAGTAACAGTTCATCACACCCTCCGAGGTGTCCTCCCTCAGTATGGCGAAAGAAGGTTGTGCATAGGAATTCAAGTCTCTGCTTGGGTCATGAAAGATTTGTTTTATAAGCCCCTTAGACAGTTTGGAATGAAAGTGTAATTTGACCCATCACAATCCATCTACTCAGCAAGATCCTAAACTCACTCCCATTTCAGATTCCAATTTGTTTTTAAAAGGGCCCAGAGATTTTAAGTCTCCAATAATCTTCAAGAATTCTATTGCATATATTGATCACTGTGTAAGTAATCATTTCCTGACATTAACCCTAAATTTACGATTTGATTCGCCTTTCAGTAAATAAATTAACACTGGGGTTTGCTTTTTCCATTCCCTTATCTATCTTATGTACATCTGGAAGGTTAGCTTTCATAAAGGTTGAATTGACCAACTTCCTCCACCACTTTTCACCATGACCCAGACTCCAGATACTGGAATCAGCGGATAACACGTCTGTGCTTAACCCCAGTATTGGTTTCCCTTACACCCCAACGTGGTTTAGGTTACAACTTCCACTGACCTGGGAGGTGCCAAGGAAGACAAAGCAGACATGATGTTGTAAAAAGTACTTCAGTAAACTATAGAACTGATTGATGCAGCTCAGAGACCTGTGCTGAACTAGTTAAAAATCCCCATAGGTAGTAAACATCCATGCAAATAAACCCCCCAAAATAGCAGCAAAGGCCATAGACAATGGTGGGGGTGGGGAAACACAAGTCATTACCACGTACCGTTCAGGTCTGAACTCCTCAGGCTCTGGCCAGTATGCTGGATCATGATGCAGGACGTAGGCAGGAATCACAATCGCCATCCCCTTTGGAACAGTTACCCCATTGAGCTGGACATCTTTCTTGCACATTCTCTCAATACGTGGTGCAGGAGGGAACAGTCGCAGGGTTTCAGATATCACCATTTCCATATACTCCAACTGCATCACCCTGTCATAGGTGGGAGTAGCCTGCACACAGAGAAACACTTTCAATAACTGAACACTGCATTCGTTAAATGTTTTGTCACAGAGCAAGAGAAATATTGGCACAACTTCCAATGGAGTAGCAATTATGTTGGATTGTCACTCCACTCAGAATTACTCACCAGGAAATCCAGGCAATCCCATCATAAAAGCTCAGGAGGCCCGAGAAGGTACGGCGAATAACATTTAGTTAGTTAATGTAAAATAAATGCTGCAACACAGCTTTAAACTCAAGGCCCAAGTCGGGACTACCAGAAGTGCCGGTCCCAGTCTGATCCGGATATTAAGGGAAGAGTTTACCAGTCCCAGCTGGGCGGGCCTCCGCCCACTAGCGAAGAAACTTGTAATTTCGCTACCCTAAACCAGATAAGTTCAAAGGTCCAAATAAGTCTAAAGGTCTTTGACAAGCCAGAAGTGTAGACAGTAAGGTGGGAAGGTCGTTGACTGGCCTGAAGGTGGGGGTCAGAAGTTAGACCTGAGAGGTAGGGGGGACGGTGGAGGATAAAGTTCAGGGGCGCGATTCTCCGACTCCCCACCGGGTCGGAGAATCGCCGGGGGCTGGCGTGAATCCCGTCCCCGCCGGTTGCCGAATTCTCCGGCACCGGATATTCGGCGGGGGCGGGAATCGCGCCGCGCCGGTTGGCGGGCCCCCCCCGGCGATTCTCCGGCCTGGATGGGCCGGAGTCCCGCTGCTAGAATGCCAGTCCCACCGGCGTGGATTAAACCACCTCTCTTACCGGCGGGACAAGGCAGCGCGGGTGGGCTCCGGGGTCCTGGGGGGGGGGGCGCGGGTCAATCTGGCCCGGAGGGGTGCCCCCACGGTGGCCTGACCTGCGATCAAGGCCCACCGATCCGCGGGCGGGCCTGTGCCGTGGGGGCACTCTTTTCCTTCTGCCTTCGCCATGGTCTCCACCATGGCGGAGGCGGAAGAGACTCCCTCCACTGCGCATGCGCGGGGATGCCGTGAGCGGCCGCTGACGCTCCCGCGCATGCGCCGCCCGGCAATGTCATTTCCGCGCCAGCTGGCGGGGCACCAAAGGCCTTTCCCGCCAGCTGGCGGGGCGGAAATCAGTCCGGCGCGGGCCTAGCCCCTCAAGGTTAGGGCTCGGCCGCTCAAGGGGCAGAGGATTCCGCACCTTTGTGGCGGCGTGATGCTGGACTGATTCGCGCCGTTTTTGGCGCCGGTTGGCGGACATCGCGCCGATTGCGGAGAATCCCGCCCCAGGTCTTGAAGTGGCACGGACCATGGGTTCCCAGTCTAAGGTTATGGCAAGCTTCAACTTCCCAGGTAAGTGCCATGCAATCCTTACCTGGGAATTTCCAGGTGGGGCTCCGCAGTGCATTTTAGGGGTATCTCCCAGGTCCACTACCCTGGAGCTCCAACATTATGGCCCAATGTATTATTTTGTAATCGGATGTGATGGCTGGATTTCTCCGGCCCTCCCCACGGCGGGTTTTCTGGCAGCAAAGGCAGCTCGCCATTGGCTGCCAGCAGGATGTTGCAGTCCCGCCGAATTCAATGGACATTTTTGTTGCTCGCCAGGCTGTGGAACCTGGAAACCCGCCAGTATTTCCACTTGGAGGGATCATAAATAAGATCATGACTAAAAAGTCTAATAACAAATTCAAGAAGAAGTTCTTTATCTAAAGAATGCTTAGAATGCGGAACTCGTTACCACAAGGAGTGGCTGAGGCAGAAATCTACATAATTACACAAGAGAGAGAGAAACAAAAGAATTTGTTGGTGAAGGGAATGTAGGAGGCAGCTCAGGTGAAGCATGAACACCAACACAGACTTGTTGGGCTCAATAGCCTGTTGCTGTTTTGTAAATATATTATGCAGGATAACTGGATCACAGAACAGAGCAAACATTAAATATATTGAACTCAATGATAATCAATATGGGGAATAGGGTAGGCATAAATGGGCACTGTGCAGATTAGGCTCAACACATAAGCAAATTAATTTATGCTACATCTATTTGGGTCAGAAATGTCAATGCAAATGTTATTCAACCACATTCAAATCATCTGAACCAAAACAAGGACCAAGGCAAGTTGATTAATATGCAGTATGGAGACTGATCAAATCCAAGCTTCTCTAAACTTGCCTCTTCTCACAGATTGCTAATCGATGATGCAAAAGAGATGGACACGAAGGAATTAGGGGTCAGGAACATTAGACTATTCAGGTCATGAGGATGGTGTAGGTTAGAGCTGGACACTAAAGGAGGTGCAGGAATAGGAGAGTTATATTTTAGGAACTTGTCTTAAAATAATAATTGGAAAGGGAGATTTTTTGTTCATATCCAAGTCCACGGTGGAGGTGGTAGCTGACATGTCAAAATTGGAAACAACGGCAGATTGTATCCCGGAAAACAGATAAAAAATTTGGATTTTATTCTGACTGTTAATGTGACACACTGCAATATAAGCAACTGAAATAACGGACACAACTTTAATATTGAACAAGGGCACATTCTCTTTTTTTATTTATTATAAATTTTTTGAGTGCCCAATTCATTTTTTCTAATTAAGGGGCAATTTAGCGCGGTCAATGCACCTACCCTGCACATCTTTGGGTTGTGGGGGCGAAACCCACGCAAACACGTGGAGAATGTGCAAACTCCACACGGACAGTGACCCAGAACCGGGATTGAACCTGGGACCTTGGCGCTGTGAGCCTGCAGGGCTAACCCACTGCGCCTCCGTGCTGTCCCTCAGGGGCACATACTCATGGAACAGTTCAATATTGTGCAGCTGCTTAAACCCAAATGTAAACCTGCAGGAATATACAAAGGCATATTCTTACATATTAAGAATGTCAGTTACATGATGGTAAAAAGAGTCTTTGGGACAGTGGGAAGGAGAAGGAAGAGCGCGAGCACGAGAGGAAGAGAAAAAGGGTAATATGTGGAAGAAACTACCAGCTTTCTAGCAAGAATGTCGATTTCCTAGTTTCTAGAAGCCAATTACAGAGCATCACAGAATGTCAAATTGTCTATTTGCTGTCTTTTGTGTAGGGTGTGTGATTAAAGAATGACGCGGGGAGATCTAAATTGGAGGCATGTTGAGAAAAGAGCAAAATATCAGCAGTGGATGTTGGGTGGAACATTCTGGAACTGAAAAGCAGAATGAAATGAAGAGGATCCATGGATTTGACATCAACAACCAGCAGAGAATGCAATGTAAATCTCTGCTCTCTCAGTATCAGCCATTCCCCCACTGCTATCACCTCGGTCAGCAGGTTTTAAGTCCATGATTGAATACAATAACCCAGATAACCCTTTCGTGAAGAAAATCTGCCACCCTTACCTGGTCTGGCTTCCATGAGACTACAGACCTACAACAATGTGATGGTCTCTTAACTGCCCTCTGAAATGGATCTGCAAGCCACTCAGTTCAAGGGTAATTAAAGATGGACAAAAATTGCTTCCCTGGCCAACGACACCCACTTCCCATTGAAGGAATATATAAGATGACAATGTGCAATACTGTGAACTTTCAGAGGAAACGTTAAACGAAGGCCCCTCTCAGTTTGTTGGAAAATAGCTCAGGGCAGCATTTTTAACAGCAAAGTGTTCTTGGCACAATATTTATCCGCTCACTGTCACATTGCTGTGCACACACTGTCTAAATTTTATATTATAGCAGCGACTACAAATGAAAAATTAGCTGTAAAGAACTTCAGTATATCATAAATTCATCTTTGTTTTTTCTCAAGGACTCACTTTGTTTGGAAAAGCTTCATCTATTTCCTGCTGCAGTTTTTTCTGGACGTCCGGGTGCGTTGCCAGATTGTGTGCAACATATGACAATGTATTGCTGGTGGTCTCATACCCGGCAAAGATAAAGGTCATGGCTTGTGCCAGAATCTCCGAGTCAGTCAGAGCTGCAAAGAACCAGAATATATATCATAAACATAAGAACATAAGAAATAGGAGCAGGAGTAGCCTCTCGAGCTTGTTCCACCATTCAATACGATCGCAGCTGATCTTGACCTTCAACTGCATTTTCCCTGAGAGAACAAAAAATCTGCCTATTCTAGCCTTAAATGTATTCACCAATAGAGCATCATCAAGCTCTTGGGTAGAGAATTCCAAAGATTCACAGACTTTCAGTGAAGAAGTTTCTCTTCCTCTCAGTCCGAAATGATGGACCTCTTATCCTGAGGCTGTGCCCCAGTGTATTAGATTCTCCAACCAATGGAAATCAATCTCTCAACGTCCACCCTATTCAACCCCTTCAGAATTTTGTAAGTCACCGAAACCCAGTATAATTGTAGCAAGACTTTATTATTCTTGGATTTCAATCCCCTGGCAATAAAAGGCCAATATGACATTTATCATCCTAATTTCATGCTACACTGTATGTTAACTTTCTGCATTCCTTGTACAAGCATACCCAAGTCGCACAGGTTTCTCACCTTTTAAAAAGTATTCTGCTTCTCTATTCTTATGCAAAGTGAATAGCTTCATGCTTCCTTATAATATATCCCATCTGCCATATTGTTGCCACTCAACTAATCTGTCTATCTCTTTGCAGTCTGTGTCCTCCCCACAGCTTACCTTTCCCCAGTTTGGTATTATTTGCAAACTTTGATACATCCCTCTGTCTCTTAATCTAATCTAACATAAATTGTAAATAGCTGCAGCCCCATCAGTGATCCTTGCAACATTCCACTATTCATTGCATGTAATCTTGTAAAAACCACGTTTATATGCCCACTCTGTTTTCTATCCATTAACCAATCCTCTATCCATGCTAATATATTACCCCCAACACCATGAGCATTTATTTAGCCTACAAACCTTTTGTGCGGCCCCTTATCGAGTGCCTTTTGAAAACCAGGTATACTGAATTAACTGGTTCCCTTCATCTACCATATTCATTACTCAAAAAACTCAAACAGGACTGCTCTTTAGTGAAACCATGTTGACTTGTTTCAATCATGCTATGTGTTTCTAAGTACATTATTAAGACTTCCTTAATAATACATGCCAGCATTTTCCCAACAATTGATGTTATGCTAACTGGCCTGTAGTTGACGGTTTTGTCTCTCCTTTCTAAAAACAGTGTCACATTTGCCAACTTCCAATCTATTGGGACCGTTATATCTAAACCTCATCTCACAATGCAGAATGTTGGGTTTAAATGTTAACACTAATAGACAACAGTTTATTAGTATGGCCAGCAATTTGAAAGCACAGTGATAGATAATTAAACATCATATTAAATTAAACAATGTACTAAAATTATTGACTATATTTCCAGCACTGTAGGTGGAACAGATTATAAGCTTGTGTTTAGTAAGGGGACACTACAAATAAATTGGCAGTTTAAATCCAATTTCTAAAGCATGGATAAATAACCACTTTTATCCTCTCTGAGAGTCAGGATTGATAAAGTTAATGTGTAGGTAGCAGTGACTGGAACTCCAGTACCCAGACATAAGGGTATAAGGACGATTAATGTGGGTCTTGATTACCCTACGCCGTTCTCAATCTGAGACCCATGATTGGGCAGAATCATAGACCAGATGATTCACACTGGGGTAAAAAAAAGTATCAGGGGCGTCATTCTCCGACCCCCCGCCGGGTTGGAGAATCGCCGGGGGCTGCCGTGAATCCCGCCCCCGCCGGTTGCCGAAGTCTCTGGTACCGGATATTCGGCGGGGGCGGGAATCGGGCCACGCCGGTTGGCGGGCCCCCCCGCTGGATTCTCCGGCCCGGATGGGCCGAAGTCCCGCCGATAAATTGCCTGTCCCGCCGGCGTGGATTAAACCACCTTTTGAACGGCGGGACAAGGCGGCGTGGGCGGGCTCCGGGGTCCTGGGGGGGGCGCGGGACGATCTGGCCCCGGGGGGTGCCCCCACAGTGGCCTGGCCCGCGATCGGGGCCCACCGATCCGTGGGCGGGCCTGTGCCGTGGGGGCACTCTTTCCCTTCCGCCTCCGCCACGGTCTCCACCATGGCGGAGGCGGAAGAGACTCCCTCCACTGCGCATGCGTGGGAAACTGTCAGCGGCCGCTGACGCTCCCGCGCATGCGCCGCCCGGGGATGTCATTTCCGCGCCAGCTGGCGGGGCACCAAAGGCCGTATCCGCCAGCTGACGGGGCGGAAATTCCTCTGGCGTCGGCCTAGCCCCTCAATGTTGGGGCTCAGCCCCCAAAGATGCGGAGTATTCCGCACCTTTGGGGCGGCGCGATGCCCGTCTGATTGGCGCCGTTTTGGGCGCCAGTTGGCGGACATCGCGCCGTTTCGGGAGAATTTCGCCCCAGATCCCAGCAGGTGTTAAACTTCCCCAGAATGTTCTCACATACCCCTCTCTGGAGTTTAAGGGGCTGGGAGTAGATCCCGTGTCTAAACTGTCAATCAGGCAGGACATGGGAAAACCAGAAGCCGAGAGAGTGGGAATCAAAAATAAAGTGAAGAGCAGGGGCGTCATTCTCCGACCCCCACCAGCCGGGTTTGAGAAACGCCGGGGGCTGCCGTGAATCCCGCCCCCGCCGGTTGCCGAAGTCTCCGGCACCGGATATTCGGCGGGGGCGGGAATCGGGCCGCAACGGTTGGCGGGCCCCCCCGCTGGATCCTCCGGCCCAAAGTCCCGCCGATAAATTGCCTGTCCCGCCGGCGTGGATTAAACCACCTTTTGAACGGCGGGACAAGGCGGCGTGGGCGGGCTCCTGGGTCCTGGGGGGGGCGCGGGGCGATCTGACCCCGGGGGGGGTGCCCCCACGGTGGCCTGGCCCGCGATCAGGACCCACCGATCCGCGGGCGGGCCTGTGCCGTGGGGGCACTCTTTCCCTTCCGCCTCCGCCACGGTCTCCACCATGGCGGAGGCGGAAGAGACTCCCTAAACTGCGCATGCGCGGGAAACTGCCAGCGGCCGCTGACGCTCCCGCGCATGCGCCGCCCCGACATGTCATTTCCGCGCCAGCTGGCGGGGCAACAAAGGCCGTTTCCGCCACCTGGCGGGGCAGAAATTCCTCCGGCGCCGGCCTAGCCCCTCAATGTTGGGGCTCGGCCCCCAAAGATGCAGAGCATTCCGCCCCTTTGGGGCGGCACGATGCCCGTCTGATTGGCGCCGTTTTGGGCGCCAGTCGGCGGACATCGCGCCGTTTCGGGAGAATTTCGCCCCAGGTGTTAATTTCAGGAACAGAAAGTATTACGACCGCTTTGGGGGCCAAGGACTGTGCTTTATACAATTCTCCCCCATATACAGCTGAGTATGAACTCCCCCAGTAACTGAGAAAGGAGTTTCCCTTAACAAGGGGAAACTACTCTGTATATAATAATAGTCTTTATTGTCACAAATTTGCCTACATTTAGACTTCAATGAAGTTACTGTGAAAAGCCCCTAGTCGCCATAAACCCTGACCTGAATGCAAGTCAGGGAGGGTGGCTCTTCGGCGAGAGGAGTTATGGTTTTACTATTTTGTGCATACCATAGTAAACCTGTTGTTCATTTCTATTCTACCGTGCATTCCTGTTGTCTTCTCCGTTCGGGTTCGACAGAAAGAAACAAGGATGAAGGGAATGAGAAACTTTCCACTGATGGTACCTGTAACGTTTCAGGCAAGCGACCACTCGGAAGCAATGTCTGTAGAAAGGTTTGGTTTTATTCTGGTTAGTATACACTCCTCCTACTCCCCGAAGGGTTTCCCTGCGGCCGGCCCACACCTCGGCCGGGGTATTTATGGCCCAGTAGTCCTAGGCAAAGGGGAGTTAGGCCCCCCTCATCTGGGTAGATCGTATTCAGGTAAGGCCACATGGACTCTGATGTTGCAGATCCCTGGACATCCTGTAAGGTTATAACCCCCCCCCCCCCCACCCACCCCCCACTCACCCAAGTCCGATACATCATCCATTTCGACGGAAGGGGGTGAACTTCCGAGATACCAGCGATCTCCAATGGTTCTCCTATATACATTGCGAGCCGGGCGTGAGTATCTTTCAACGCTGAGGCGTCTATCCTGGTGCAAATTTTGTCGTACATGCGGCAGCTGATCACAGAGACCGTGGCTCTGGTATCAAGTTTCATCCGAATCGGGAACACGCTGATCCGGATTGTGACCTGTGGTGACTAAATGCAGTAAAAGGTGGTGGGCCTCCTCCAGCTCATCATCGATGAAATGCGTCCGTGCTCTGGTGCAGTCATTGGTACAGCGGTGACGGGTGGGTGAGGTTTCCTGCTGCTGTCTGTCTCATTGCCTTCCTCTGGCACCGGCACGTTCATTCCATTCATTAGGTATCTCCGGTGTATGGGGTCCGTTGGTGGGGAATTGGCGCCTTCGGTCCTGGGCCCCTGGATTACACTCCCAAATTCCCGCATGGGAGAGGGGCGCTCATCTCTAATCCCGCAAACCAACCGGTCTCGGAGCACCTCTGATAACGCTGACCCAAACCCAGCAAGTTTACGCAACAGGCCCAGGAATTCCATTATAGGTTTATCCTGGCATTGAGAAGACGCGTGGAAACAAAAATGGCGAACGATTAGTGTCGGTTTTGGGTCGAAATGGTTACCAACCAGAGTAATGAGTTCCGCAAACTGCCGGTTGTCTGACAAGTGGGGAAAAGAATAATCTTTTCATAATGACTTTTGACAAGTCTCCACACCCAAACCGCAAAGAGGGTCACCGTTTGTCTATTGTCTCAGACTATGTTGTTCAGACAAAATAAATATTTCATTTGTTCAATGTACTGGGTCCAATCCCCATGTCTCGGCTTTGAACGCCTCAAGCTTACCGAATCGCGGCAAAGTAGTAGTGGTCAGCACTATGGCTTCACAGTGCCAAGGTCCCAGGTTCGATTCCTGGCTTGGGTCACTGATTGTGCGGAGTCAGCACGTTCTCCCCGTGTCTGTGTGGGTTTCCTCCTTGTGCTTCGGTTTCCTCCCACAAGACATGTTGTAAGGTAATTTGGACATTTGGAATTCTCCCTCTGTGTACCTGAACAGGCGCCGGAATGTGGCGACTAGGGGCTTTTCACAGTAACTTAATTGTGGTTTTAATGTAAGCCTACTTGTGACAATAAAGATTATTATTATTATTAGTGGAATATCTGCCACTTGAGTGGAGGCCTCCTGAGACCTAATCGAGATGGGCCCAGTCCAAAGGAAATAGTGCCCCCTGCAGCTCCACTTGACCCCCGTTGCCAGTGTAAAGTCTCAGGCAAGCGACCACTCGGAAGCAAAGTCTGTAGAAAAGTTTGGTTTTATTCTAGTTACTACACATTGCTCCTACTCCCCGAAGAGTCTCCCTGACCCCGGCCTATACCTGGACTGGGGTATTTATAGCCCAGCAGTCCTAGGAAAAGGGTAGTTTACCCTGCCCCCTCATCTGAGTAGATCGTATTTAGCTGAGGCCACAGGGACTCTGCTATTGCAGATTCCTTGGCCTCCTGTCGGGTTATAACAGTACCTTTGTCTGTTGACTTGCTGACATCATTCTGCTTCCGGGAGCTGGTTTCAGTCACTTGAGAATCAACCATCAGCTGCAGAAAATCCACTTGATTCTGAGAATTCAACAAGAACCACGTGAGGATTCAGCCACAACGGCACAGAAACAGGTTAGTTCCAGAGAGGTGCAAAGGAGAAGTGGAACACGTTTCCTCCAGAGAGGTTGGAAACAGAACCCACCCAAGATTCCTAGTTAGAGAAGAGAGGTTAAGACTGTCACGTATTGATATCTGCTCAAGGATGGCGCCAGGGGGTATCGGACAGAGTTCCTGATATACTCTGCGTATTCTGCCCATTACATTTTCCTTAGGTCCAATGGAACTCACATTACCTCAATACCGGCCTAGTGATGATATGAGACCCCCATGTGAGAAAGGAAATCACAGAGGGATCATCGTTTGATTGCTGCAGGGATAAGACAAATTTCTACGATTTGAAATCTTTGGCCTTCAAGATTTACACAGAAATATAGAAACTAGGATTAGAGGTAGGCCATTCAGCCCTTCGGGCATGCTGCCCCATTCAATAGGATTCTGGATGATCATCTATCTCAATGGGACATTCCTGCTCTCCGCCAATACCCCCTTGATGCCATTAAAATCCAAAAAATTTATCTATCTCTTTCGCTAATACAGCCCTTGAAGCCCATATTTGAGGAGTCCTGGCCCACTGGCACATCCTCTACCTCAGGGACAGCTCAAAGAACCATACCAACCTCACCTCTCCGGCCTGGGAGGTTGTTGCCCACGAGATCAACCCAGCCGTCACCCGCCCGCAAAGAACCAACCAAAGCAGGAAGCAGAAGAATGACCTCATTCGCTCTGCCAGGGCAAGTTCTTTCTCAGTCCCCTCCATTATCAAACTCAGCCTGGCATCATGTACTCAAACGGCTACTCTATTCACGGACCTCACACATTAGTCATAGGAAACACGTACCAACACTCACTCTTTCAATGAGACTTTCTTGTTGCTTGAACTCTAATCTCGTTCTCTTCTGGGTAGGGTGCACCACATACAGGGTACACTCATTTCACCCAACCTCTTCGAAGGGACAGAATGTTTGCAGAGATGGTTGCTGGGGGATAAGGGCTACCCACTTAAACTTAATGACTCCAGCTGGGGAAAGGTACAACACTGCTCAGGCCTCCACACCTTCTCGCATAGAGCAGACCAGAGGACTTCTGATTATGCGATTCAGATGCTCGGACCACTCTGCAAAATGAACCAGACTGGGTTTGCGGTCTGGTTTATTGCAGTTTACTGTGTCCTTCACCAACTGGCTGTGCAGAGAGGTGAGGCCCTGCTAGAGGGTGAACTGGAGGAGGAGGAGCACTCCTCGGAAGATGAAGAGGTGCAGGAAGCCCTGCAGGATGAGTGTCATGGACTTGGGGAGATGTGAGAGGCATGCCCAAGATCCCTCCATAGCTGAAAGGTTCCAAGATGGGTGCAACGAAGTCCGATGACCAGGCCATTTTGTGGATTCTGAGGGAATAGCTGACCCATCGCCCCCATGCATGGATGGGTCCAGCATTCACACTTGGTCCTTAAGTTCTTGTGATTCATGGACTTCCGGTTGTGACCATGGGGACTTCCGGTTGTGACCATGGGGACTTCCGGTTGTGACCACGGAGTGAGAGCTGTTCCTGCTTAAAGTCACAGAAAAGGGCTCTTTTCACACAGATCCGGGTGGAATTTTGATGAAAAGGCGTAGGTGAATGTTAGAGGAGTAGTTTACCCCTGGAAATTTGGCTGGAAAGTTGAAACAGTCTGGTGCTGCAGCAACAGCCTCTTCCAGCATGCAGGCGGGGGAAGGACAAAGCAGATCCAGGAACTGCTGACTTTCATCAAGGAGGAATTCCATCAGCAGAGGAAAGAAATGCGCGAGTATCATGCAAAGGCCATTGCAGAAGCTGTGGCACCTCTGAAGAGTACTTTGGAGCGGATGGAGATGTATTTGGAGGTGCAGGGGTCACAGATTCGGGAGATTGAAGCAGTGATCTCGGACCACAGCGATCGTGTGGTGGCTCTGGAGGCGGAGGTGGGGCTCCTAGGAGACCTTTGTAAGATGTTGAGGGCAAAGGTTGAGGAGCAGGAAAATACCTCGAAAAGACAGAACATGCGAATAGTGGCCTGCCTGAAGGAGTGGAAGGTGTGAGTGCCACGACGTACGTCTCGAGGATGCTGGCGGGGCTGGTGCTGGATAAGGCACCTGAAGTGGACCGAGCGCATAGGTCTCTGAGGGAGAAGCCTAGAGCTGGGGAGCCGCCGCGGTGGGCGGTGATCGTGAGGCTCCATAAATTTGTGGAGAAAAAGAGAAAATTCTACGGTGGGCCAGGGAGAAGCGTAGCTGCGACTGGGAGGGAAATAACGTCCGGATTTAGCAGGTCCGGATTTAGCAGGACATCGGAGCCGAGTTGGCAAAACGGCGGGCAGGTTTCAACAAGGCCAAGGCGGTGCTGTACCGGCGGCAGATCAGGTTTGGGGTGCTCTACCCGTCAAAATTATTGGTGACGTTCGGAGGCCAGGAGTATTATTTCGAGACCCCAGAAGCGGCCGAAGACTTCATTAAGGAGCATAAACTGGGGGAGAACTGAGTGACCAATGCTTGGAGTGCTTGCACTATGTAATGGTCGGGAGCATGTTTGAAGTGGGTGTAGGGATTGGGAGATTTTCGCCTTTTTTTGTGGGGGGGGGGGGTTTCTGTTCAATGTTGAAATTGTAAGGAGTTGTAGGGGCGAAAAGTTTATGTGGGGATGGATGTTCCCATCCCCCCTCCTGTTTTATGGGACTGTTTATGTTTAACATCTGTTTGTTTGCTTTTGGAGAAGGCTGCCTGGAGTTCAGGAGAAGTCCTTGTTTGGGTGGGGGAGGGTATGGTCAGCAGGGAGCCTTCTTCCTTGAGCTGAGAAGTGGAGGGGGGGTCATTAGGATGTGCCTTTGTGCAGGGGCAGCTACGCTAGCAAGTTATGCTGGTGGACGGAAGTGAGGTGGGGGGGGGTGGGGAGAAGGCCACGAGAGGTGGCCCGGGGGGGGGGGGGAAGAAGGGGAAGGGGAAAAGCAGGGGGGGTGGTTTTTGCGACGCGACAGGGGGCGAGAGATGACATGGTCAAGGGCGAAGAAAGGGGCCATCTGGGATGGGCTAGGTACCGAGTGGAATTAAAGGGGCAGGAGTTAAGTGGGGAAGATGACGGACGGTAGAGGGGAATTGGAGGCGCAAGCCTCCGGTAAGGGTGTTAACGTGGAATGTCCGGGGACTGAATGGGCTGGTTAAAAGGTCACGGGTGTTCGCGCACCTCAGGAGCTTGAAAGCGGGGGTGGTCTTTTTGCAGGAGACACACCTCCGTGTGAAGGACCAGATTAGGTTAAGGAAGGGGTGGGTTGGGCAGGTTTTTCACTTGGGGTTTGATTCAAAATCGAGGGGTGTGACGATTTTAATGAGCAAAGAATGGGATTCGTGAGTGCGAAGGAGGTGAGGGATCCAGGTGGGAGATATGTGATTGTGAGTGGGGTATTGGAAGGTGTTGGTAAATGTGTATGCTCCAAATTGGGATGATGTGGGTTTTATGAGGGGGTTGCTGGCAACAATCCCGGATTTGGCCACGTACCAGTTGATCATGGGAGGAGATTTTAACTGTGTCCTGGAGCCGAGGGATAGATCGAGCCCCAGGTCGATGGGTAGGGTACGTATGGCAAGGGAGCTGGGGGGGGTTTATGGAGAGGATGGGTATGGTGGATCCATGGTGCTTTCAGAACCCAGAGGGTAGGGAGTATTCCTTTTTTTCACACGTCTGTAAGGTGTATCCGAGGATTGATTACTTTGTAGTGAGTTGGGAGATTTTGGTAGGGGTGGAGGGGGCAGAGTATGCGCGATCTCTGACCATGCGCCCCACTGGCTGGATATTCGGTTCAGTACGGGACGAGAGCAGAGGCCGGGGTGGAGGTTTGGCTTGGGGTTGTTGGCGGATGGAGGTTTTTGTGATAAGGTGCGGTTGGCGATTAGGGATTATGTGGAGTTCAATCAGAATGGGGAGGTGTCAGCGGGCATTTTTTGGGAAGCACTGAAGGCAGTGGTCCGGGGAGAAATTCTCATTTACGGTTCGTGCGAATAAGGAAAGGAGGGCGGAACATGACCGTCTAGTGAGCGAGATAGTGGAGGTGGACAGGGAATATTCGAGGATGCCCACAGTGGAGGGATTGGCGAGGATTACAATGTTGCTGGGGCAATTTGACAGGCTGACAACGGGGAAGGCGGTAGGGAAACTGCGTAGGGCTAGAGGGGTGCAATACGAGTATGGGGAGAAGGCGAGCCGCAAGCTGACGCACCAGCTGCGGAGGCAGGCTGCGTCCAGGGAAATATTGAAGATCCGGACTGGGGCTGGGGATGTGGTGTCAGAGCCAGGGAAGATAAATGAGGCATTTAGAGAGTATTACCAGGGACTTTATGAGGCAGACCCAGGAGGAGAGGAGGACATGGGGCGGTTTCTGGACGAGCTGGAATTACCCCAGGTGGAGGAAGCAAAGAGGCAGGCGTTGGACGTGCCCCTGGGGCTGAGGGAGGTGCTGGAAAGTATCAGGGGTATGAAGTCGGGGAAGGCCCCTGGGCCGGATGGGTACCCGGCAGAATTTTATAAGGAATTTGCCGCGGACCTGGCACCACATCGTTGGGGGCGTTTAATGAAGCCCTGGAGAAGGGGGAGTTGCCGGAGACGATGATGCAGGCAGTAATCACACTAATCCCAAAAAAAGGGAAGGATCCGGTGGAATGTGGGTCGTATAGACCCATATCACTATTGAACACGGATGTGAAAGTATTGGCGGGGAGGATTGTGTCCCAGGGGTGGTTACAGAAGATCAAACAGGTTTCATGATGGGCAGGCAGCTCGCGAGTAATATAAGACGGCTGTTGAATGTGGTGATGAATCCATCGAGAGCTCTGGTACCGGAGGTGGTGGGTGTCCATGGACGCGGAGAAAGCATTTGATCGGGTGGAGTGGCAGTACTTGTTCGAAGTTTTGGGAAGGTTTGGGTTTGGGCCGAGATTTGTGGCATGGGTGCAGTTGCTGTATGTGGCGCCAAGAGCGAGGGTGAGGACAAATGATTATGAGCTCACAAAGTTTTGACTTACACAGGGATACGAGGCAGGGCAGCCCGCTGTCGCCGCTGCTGTTTGTGCTGGCCATAGAGCCTTTGGCGATGGCTCTCAGGGGGTCGGCAGAGTGACGGGTGATAATGAGGGGACAGAGGGAGCATCGGGTGTCGCACTATGCCGATGACCTCTTGCTGTATGTTTCGGATCCGTTTGAGAGTATGGGAAGGATTATGGGCATGTTGGGGAGGTTTGGAGGATTCTCGGGATACAAGCTGAATGTAGGGAAAAGCGAGGTGTTCCGGTGAATGAGCTGGCACAGCAGGCTAATTTAGGGGGGGATGCCATTTACGGTAGCGAGGGATAGGTTTAGGTACTTGGGGATTCAGGTAGCGAGGGAATGGACGGGGCTCGATAAGTGGAACTTCACGAAGCTGGTGGAAGAGGCCAGGGAGGATCTTAAGAGGTGGGATACTCTGCACTTAACGTTGGCGGGGAGGGTCCAAGTGGTGAAAATGAATATTCTGCCGAGGTTCTTGTTTATCTTTCAGGCTCTCCCGATCTTTATACCAAAGGCCTTTTTTCGGAAAGTGGACACAATCATTTCTGACTTTGTATGGGCGGGGATGGTGCCGAGGGTGGGGAGGACCCTGCTACAGAGGCCGAGGCAGCAGGGGGGTTGGCTTTGCCAAACTTGCTTCATTATTATTGGGCGGCAAATGTGGACAAGGTGCGGCGGTGGTGGGAAGGAAAAGGGGTAGAGTGGGTGAGGATAGAGGAGGAATCTCGTAAGGGATCTAGTTTGAGGGCTATGGTGACAGCAGCATTGCCAATGGCAATGGGCCAAGGGAGCCCAGTGGTGCAGTCCACAGTGAAGATATGGAATCAGCTGAGGAGGCCTTTTAGTGTGGAAGGGATGTCGGTGCTAACGCCACTGTGCGAGAATCATGGGTTTGAGCCAGGGGGGGGATGGATAGTTTATACAGGAGGTGGAGGGAAGTGGGGCTGGTCAAGGTGAGGGATTTGTATTTGGAGGAAGGGTTTGCCAGTCTGGAGTAGCTAAGGGAGAGGGTAGAGCTGCTGAGGGGGAATGAGTTCAGGTATCTACAGGTTAGGGACATTGCACAAAAGGTCTGGAAGGGGTTCCCTAGATTGTCGGGATACACCCTGCTGGAGCGACTGCTGCTTCCGGATTTGGAAGGGGAGGGAAGAATTGGTGATATATACAAGTGGCTGGGGGTGCAGTGAGGCGAGCAGGTGGTGAAGATCAAGGAGAAATGGGAAGCGGAGTTGGGAATGGAGATCAATTGGGGAGTATGGAGTGAGGCACTGTGAAGGGTAAACAGGACCTCCTCTTGTGCAAGGATGAGCCTGATACAGTTCAAGATAGTGCACAGGGTGCATATGACCCGGGCGAGAATGAGTGGGTTCTTTCAGGGGGTAGCAGATGAGTGTGAGAGGTGTGGGCAGGGGCCAGCGAATCATATGCGCATGTTTTGTGCCCTGAGCTGTCTCCTGCTGGAATGAGCGGGAAGTGTCGTGTTCCCCGTTTTATAGTGTGTATGCTCTTGCCTGCGATTGGCTGTGATGTTGTGTGTGTATTGATTGGTCCGTTGATCTGTCCATCAGTGTGTATGTATGTTTGCACCATGATGTTTATCTGAATATCATGACATCCCCCCTTTTTTACAAGAATATGTGCCTATGTGGTAATAAATATAGATGTGTACTGAGTGCAGATGAATGTGTGTGTGCAATATCTACAACATGTACATGAGGCTAAACTATATACATAGGAAGGTGTCAGGTGCAACATAGCAACGAGGTTGTACCATAAACAAAACACGTGTAAACATTAAGCATCAAAACGAACTCCTGTAACGACAAAAAGAGAAACATATTAACATTGTGGCATAATACGTCAGTGAGTTCAATGTTCAAACAGGCTCATAAGTCCAGCCTAGTAGGTGGGCGATGAATTCGGGTTGACCGCCTCAAGGGTGGGTCAGGATCCACCAGCTGAGGAATGGGCCTGGCCACAGGCGGCAGAGGAATGGGCATAGTGGCAGGAAGCTCCACGAAGTCGACATCAGGAACAACAGGAGGGCATGGCACCGGTGTATGATCACGTTGCGAGCGTGGAAACAGGCGAAGAGCCCGGCGATTGCGCCTGCGAATGGAGCCATCAGGCATGCGAACCAGGAACGAGCGGGGAGCCACGTGTCGGAGAACTTCGGCAGTTGCCGACCAGCCACCCTCTGGTAGGTGGATGCGGACGTTGTCTCCAGGCGCCAAGACAGGAAGATCAGTTGCCCGAGTGTCATGTGCCACCTTCTGCTGAGCACGCTGCTGTTGCATTCTTTGCAGTACTGGAGCATAGTTGGGTGTAGGGACCAGAATGGATGGCACAGTGGTCCTGAGGGCGTGACCCATCAACAGCTGGGCTGGTGAGAGGCCAGTGGCTAGTGGGGTCGAGCAATAGGCCAGCAGGGCTAAGCAGAAATCCGATCCGGCATCAGCAGCCTTGCAGAGGAGCCGCTTGACGATGTGAACGCCCTTTTCCGCCTTTCCATTGGACTGGGGATGCAGAGGGCTGGATGTCACGTGTGTGAAGCCATACAAAGCAGCAAAAGAAGACCATTCTTGGCTTGCAAAACAGGGCCCATTGTCCGACACGACAGTAAGCGGAATGCCATGGCGAGCGAAGGTGTCTTTGCATGCCCTTATGACAGCGGACGATGTCAAATCGTGCAGGTGTATGACCTCTGGATAATTCGAAAAGTAATTTATGATGATGACGTAGTCCCTGCCAAGCGCATGAAAAAGGTCCACACCCACCTTCGCCCAGGCGGACGTCACCAACTCATGGGGCTGAGGCGTCTCAGGGGGTTGCGCCAGCTGAAACCTTTGGCAGGTGGGGCAGTTGAGCACCATATTGGCAATGTCATCGCTGATGCCCGGCCAGTATACAGCTTCCCTGGCCCACCGTCTGCACTTCTCAACCCCCAGATGGCCTTTGTGTCGTTGGTCGAGGACCAGCTTGTGCATGCTGTGTGGAATCACAATCGTCAATGACGGCCAAGTCGTCCCGGACATAGAATTGTGGGCACTGTCCTTTGAGCCACCCTCCCGTCATGTGGCGCATCACACATTGTAGAAGGGGGTCAGCCGCAGTCTCCCGGCGAATACGGGCTAGACTTAAATCATCAGCTGGCAGATTTGCCGATGTGAAGGCCACCTGCGCCTCGACCTGACAGACGAACCCCTCCGAGTTGGGCGGTGTGCTCACTGCTCTGGATAGGGCATCCGCAATGATGAGGTCCTTTCCCGGGGTGTAGACCAGTTGGAAGTCGTACCTCCGGAGCTTGAGTAGGATGCGCTGGAGGCGAGTGGTCATCTCGTTCAGGTCCTTATGTATGATGCTGACCAGGGGGCGATGGTCGGTTTCCACGGTGAACTGGGGGAGACCATACACGTTGTCGTGGAACTTGTCTATGCCGGTTAACAAACCCAGACACTCCTTCTCGATCTGCGCATAGCGCTGTTCTATGGGGATCATGGCCCGTGAGGCATAGGCGATCGGGGCCCATGACGCAGTGTCATCCCGTTGCAGGAGTACCACCCCAATGCCGGACTGGCTGGCATCAGTCGAGATCTTCGTATCACGAGAGGTGTCGAAGAACGCCAATACCGGGGCTGTGGTGAGCTTAATTTAGAGCTCCTCCCATTCCTTCTGGTGTGCGGGCAGCCACTGGAACTCTGTGGACTTCTTTACTAGGTGGCTACGAGCCATTGTGTGGGAGGCAAGGTTGGGAATGAACTTCCCCAGGAAGTTGACCATGCCTAGAAAGCGTAGCACTGCTTTCTTGTCTGCCGGCTGTGGCATGGCTGTAATGGCGCTCACCTTATCTGTATCCAGACGCACTCCTGACCGGGATATGTGGTCCCCCAGAAACTTTAGCTCAGTTAGGCCGAAAGAACACTTGGCTCGGTTGAGGCGCAGGCCGTGTTCCCGTATCCGGGTAAAGACACACTGGAGACGACTGATGTGCTCCTGTGGTGTGGTGGACCAGATGATGACGTCGTCAACATAGACGCGTACCCCTTCAATGCCCTCCATCATCTGTTCCATGATTCTGTGGAATACCTCGGATGCCGAGATGATGCCAAACGGCATTTTGTTATAGCAGAACCTGCCGAAAGGAGTGTTGAAGGTGCACAGCTTCCTGCTGGACTGATCCAGTTGGATCTGCCAAAAACCCTTCGAGGCATCAAGCTTTGTGAAAATTTTAGCCCGGGCCATTTCACTCGTGATCTCCTCCCGTTTGGGTATGGGGTAGTGTTCCCTCATGATGTTGTTGTTCAGGTCTTTCGGGTCGATGCAGATCCGGAGTTCGCCAGAGGGCTTCTTAACACACACCATGGAGCTGACCCATGGCGTGGGCTCCGTGACCCGGGAAAGCACCCCTTGGTCCTGGAGATCCTGCAGCTGCTGCTTGAGGCGGTCCCTGAGTGGTGCTGGGACCCTGCGAGGTGCGTGAATGACCGGGGTGGCATCCGGTCTGAACCGTATTCTGTAGGTATAGGGCAGTGTGCCCATGCCCTCGAATGCCTCCTGGTTGTGGGCAAGGAGCGACTGGAGCTGTGCCCTAAATTCTGCATCCGGGAAGTCTGATGTGCCTTCTGGAGACAGAGCGTGTACCCGCTGAACGAGGTGGATAACCTTGCATGCCTGTGCGCCTAGCAGGGAGTCCTTCGATGATCCAACTATCTCAAAGGACAGTGTGGCCGTGTATGTATTGTGTGTCACCTGGAGCTGGCAGGATCCCATGGGCGGGATAACGTTTCCGTTGTAGTCGACCATCTTACAACGGGATGGCCGAATTGGTGGTCTGACCTTCAAGGCATAGAAGTCTGACCATGCTATTAGGTTGGCGGAGGCACCAGTGTCCAAACGGAATGTTATCGGTGATCGGTTGACCGTTAGGGTGGCACACCATTCATCACCCGGATTGACACTGTTCACTGGCATCGGCTGGTGGGTCCTGCTTGGAGACATCCGGTTCCTGTCAATGACCGCAACACGGAAGGCTTCCCGGTCGTCTGTGTCACCGGTTTGTATATCGTCCGGGTATGACTCGGAGTACGGAGGCTCAATGGTCCGCACGTCCCTGCGAGGCTGTCGGAATTGGGGAGCGTTGGCAGGTTGAGCTGCTCGACAGCAGGCAGCATAGTGGCCCATCTTGCCACAGCGGAGGCATTGTCGGTTCTTTGCCGGACATTGCCGCTTTAAATGTGCGGATCCACAGTTGCCGCACGTCGTGACGTCATGCCGTTCATTGCACCATCGCGCATGCGCAGTTCAGTCCTGCGTAGAGCGCGCCTGTGCATCACGTCCCTCTGTGTCGACGTCTCTTTTGGAGCGTACATGCGCGGGAGACCGCGGAAAGCGCACAAAATGGCCGCCCTCGTCCAGGCCGCGGGCCGGGCAGAACTCGATCGCCAGGACCCGCTCAGCCTCGTAGGACCCCTGCGTGCCGATTCGACCACCTGGAATTGGGAGTAGCGGCTGGTCGCGTTTTCATGGAGGACGCAGGCGTCGATGGCGGTGGCTAGGGTGAGGCTTTTAATTTTGAGGAGCTGTTGGCGTAGGGTGCCCGAGGTGACCCCAAAAACTATCTGGTCCCGAATCATGGAGTCGGAGGTGGCCTCGTAACCGCAGGACTGGGCAAGGATACCGAGGTGTGTTAGGAAAGATTGAAAGGGCTCATCCTTACCCTGCAGACGCTGCTGGAAGAGGTTCCCCTCGAAACTCTCATTTACCTCGACGCTGAAGTGTTGCTTGAGTTTGAGAAGGACCGTCTTGTACTTCGTCTTGTCCTCACCTTCCGCGAACACCAGGGAGTTGTAGATGTGGATGGCGTGTTGCCCTGCCGTGGAGAGGAGGAGGGCGATTTTCCTGGTGTCCGAAGCATTGTCCCTTTCTGTGGCTTCTAGGAAGAACTGGAAGCGCTGTTTAAACAGCTTCCAGTTGATGCTGAAGTTTCCAGCGATTTGGAGCGGCTGCGGCGGGCTGATGGTGTCCATGGCGCAGGATGGCGGATTCCTTAAGATGCGTAGGTAGGTCTCACAGTTATTGGGTTCCAATCCTGGTACTATGTCGTGTTGGGTGCTCTGCTACATAGACGAACCAACACGGTTGCGGATGGTACAACTCAGTTTCATTACTAACAATAACAACATCTGTAAACTGGTTACTGTGGTTCGTTCATTACCCTCAAACATGTGGACCTAGCCCTAACACTATCTTGGAGAAGCACTCAGCACATGGTGAATGTCTGAATGGCTTGCTGTGAGCTCTGTGCCCTGAGCTGTTTCCTGCTGGAATGAGCGGGAAGTGTCGTGTTCCCCGTTTTATAGTGTGTATGCTCTTGCCTGTGATGTTGTGTGTGTATTGATTGGTCCGTTGATCTGTCCATCAGTGTGTATGTATGTTTGCACCATGATGTTTATCTGAATATCATGACAGGTGGGAGTGTTCGCAGTCTTAGCCAGGATAGTTGAGGAGGGAGTGGACCCTTTGGTGGCGATATTTGGGGTTTCAGAGAAGCCGGAGCTCATGGAGAGGAGGATGTCATGGCCTTCGCCTCTCTGATTGTACGGCGACGTGTTTTGCTGGAGTGGCGGTCGGCATCGCCACCGGGGGTAGCAGCATGGTTGGGTGACCTGTACGACTTCCTGCAGTTAGAGAAGATAAAATATGAGTTTCGGGGCTCAGCAGGGGAGTTTGTGAAAAGATGGGGGATGTTTGTGACCGTGTTTGAAGAGCCGTTCGTCGCGGTGGGGGGAGAGGTGGGTGAAAAAGGAGGAAAATCTGTACTAACTGTATAGTTGATTGTTGGGAAGAATGTTTCCCGGGGTGTTTATTTGCTGTAACCTACTTTGATACAAGTTTGAATAAAATGCATTAAAAAAAAAAAAATTTTTTTAAGTGCTTGTGATTCACTAGGATCAGATCTTAGCTGTTATAATCAGTATCCTGGTAATGGTAATATGCGCACGCTGCCAACCTAAACTCCAGCCAGGAAGATCAGCGATGTGAGCCAAGGCTGGATGCTTCCCATGCCATGTAAGGACGCAAACATTGCCGCAAAGGAACTGATCAGTTAAGAAACCCTGATGCACAGGGAGTCACATATCTGTTGTGCCCTCCTCGGCCATCGCTATCTCTTGAGGACTGAGGATTGTGAATTCGCTCATCATACACTCTGTATAAAGAATTACAAGAATTACATATATCTCTTGACAACATACACGGGTCCGGTACCAAGTGCCACAGAGGTTGGCTTCTCTTGAATGTTAATCTTAAAAGAGGACACGCAGTGTGAAGAAGGATTGGTAAATTCCAAACCAAAAAAGCTTTCATCTGACCATTACATTCACATTCCCTAAGAATGATTTTCAAAAAGTGCAATTTATTCCCAATGATCGAGCACCCACAGACCCGGAGGTGACATCAAAACTTTAATTTTCCTAACTCTACCACAGCACCGTGGTGCCTCCCTAACCTCCGCAGCAGGGGTGTGGGCAGCCTGCTTGCTACGTCCTGATGCCTGTAATTACCTCAGCAGAGGTGGTCTCATAAATATCTCCTGCTTGGGCAGAAGAGGCCTTGGTGGCTTGTGCTGCCAGAGTTGGTGCAGACACAGGCAGAGGGAACTTTGAGTGGCTGTACAGCTTTGGGAGTGTCCCCAGTTGAGGCCCCGGGTGTCCAGTTGATGCTCATCCACCCTATAGGTGCCAGAGGACATCGGCCTGACCCCAGCAAGAGATGGGCACCTGGATGGAGGTCAAGGTGCCTCGTTCCCCATGTGGCCTACATCCTGATGGTGCCTACCAGAGTGTGTCGCCACATGTGGCGATGACGAGTTGGCGGTGGTGAACAGCGAGGCCCCGCAACCCAACAGCTACGTGTAGCTTCCAACGGCAATCAGGATGTAAGCAATCACCATCAGCTCTTGTGGGTTTCAGAGCCATCACAGACAGCTGAAGCTCACCCTCCAAACCCACGTTCATGCAGACCCCATTGGGAGTCCAATAAGGCATGTCCCACATGTTTACCACACACACACACGCCTCATGAGTCCAGCCAAATGGACATGAGCCATAGAACAATCTCCCCGCCACCTGTTGGGTGTTATCACTCTGGGCATCTGAGCAGCCCCAAAACACAAAATCAGGATTTTGTCCCCACATCGACTGAAATGGCAAACCTTATTTTGTTTTGTCTTCTCTGTTGTTCTTCCCACCACATGTTGAAAGAACGGGGAGAAGTACACACTAGCTTTAACCTCAACAGAAGCTTGAGAGAAAGGATGAACGCATACATTATATCCACCATTTCCACTTTATAGTAGGAGGTTGGAGAACCTTGGCAGCCTGCCAAGGTCTGTGATTGTAGCGCTGGCTGCAACAGATTGAACATAAACTGCACACCTGGCTGTTAAACATCAGTAACTGTAAAATAACACAATATTCCTGCGTTATCTGCCTCTTCTAGTTATTACAATATTGTAGCAGCCACTTCCTTTCTAGTTAAGGGAAAAAAATAGTCAGAGTTAAGGGAGGGAGGGCGGCAGAACAGGTGTAGGAACCCGAATTAGTTTAACACTCACAGTGTGTACTCCTTTTTGTCTCTTTGCCTTCAAACGTGTCAAAACGTTCATGAAAAATTCCGTCACATCTCTAGGGAAGAAGCTGAATCCAAGTTTTTCCAGGATTGGAAGAACGGCAGGAAGAATAACTGGAATAAAAAAATCCCAAAAAATCAAGCTGACGAAGAATAATATTGTTGCACATAGATAACAGGATGGGAGTGTCATTAGCCAGCACAGCATGTCCATTTTAATTGTCCTCGAGGTGGTGAGCTGCCTTCTTGAACTGCTGCAGTCCACCTGGTCTAGCTATACTCACAGTGCTAAGATTTGCTGCAGTCCACCTGGTGTAGCTATACTCAAAGTGCTAAGATTTTGATTAAATGACAGTGAAGGAATGGCAATTCAGTTCCAAGTCAGGATTGTGCGAGGTTTGGAATGTAACTTGCAGGTGGTGTTGTTACCAAGTTCCTGCCACCATTCTCCTCCTAAGGGCTAGGGATTGCGGGTTTGAAAGTTACTGTGGGAAAGTCAAATTGCGCCCAGTAAGACCGCAGAAACAGGAATGTAATAAATTTGAAAAACTATTACAGTGATACTGTTTGAGGGAGAACTTCTTTGTTCTTCAAAAATAGCCATGAGATCTTTTAGACCCATGTAAAAGAGCACAAGGGACATTGCAGGACCATCCCCTCTGAGAGATGGCCCCTCTGATTCTGCAGGGCGGTGTTCCCCTGTACTGTGCTGTACTGAGGTAGTTTGGATCACGTGTTTAAGTGTCTGGAGTGGGACTTGAACCAACAATTTTCCAAGTCAGATGGAACCGCTGAGACTGGTTCTGAACTTATACCCTCCAGGTATCTCTCTATGCTTCCTCGGACCCGCTCGCTCACCTCCTCATCCGCCAACAGCCCCACCTCCAAGCGCCACAACGGGCGCTGGTCCCTCTCCTCCCCCAGCTCTAGGTCTACCCAATGCGGGGCATGATCCGAAATGGCTATCGCCGAGCACTCGGTATCCTCTACTCTCGCTATCAGCGCCCTGCTCATAACAAAAAAGTCGATCTGGGAATAGGCCTTATGAACGTGCGAGAAGAATGAAAATTCCCTAGCTCCCGGCCTTGCAAATCTCCAAGGGTCCACCCCTCCCATCTGGTCCATAAACCCCCTCGGCACTTTAGCCGCCGCCAGCCTCCTACCCGTCCTAGACCTGGAGCAATCCAGTGCCGGATCCAACACCGTGTTAAAGTTCCCCCCCCCCCCCCCCCCATTATCAGGCCCCCCCCCCCCCCCCCACTTCCAAGTCCGGGATCCGACCCAACATACGCCGCATAAAACCCGCATCGTCCCAGTTCGGGTCGTACACGTTGACCAGCACCACCTTCTCCCCTTGCAGCTTACCACTTACCATTACGTACCTGACGCCATTGTCTGTCGCAATGCTCGACGCCTCGAACGACACCCTCTTTCCCACTAAGATCGCCACCCCCCGATTTTTGGCATCCAGCCCCGAATGAAACACCTGGCCTACCCACCCCTTCCTCAATCTTACCTGGTCTGCCACCTTCAGGTGTGTCTCCTGGAGCATGACCACATCCGCCTTCAGCCCCTTCAGGGCTGAATAATGGTGCGCGAACACCCAGGCCCGCTTAAGCGGCCCGTTCAGTCCCCTTACGTTCCAGGTTATCAGCCAGATCAGGGGGCTACCCTCCCCCTCCCCGCCGACTAGCCATAACCCCTCCTCGGCCAGCCACGCGCCCCACGCCTTCCCCGTTCCCCACGGCGGCAGACCCCCGTCCTAACCCCCTCTACTCGCTCCAGCTCCCCCTTGACCATACCAGCAGCAACCGGTTCTCCCCACAGCTGACTCCTGCTGACCCCGGCCGCTCCCGCTTCTCCTTCGACTCCTCCCATTGTGGGACTTACCCTCCCCCTCCATTACCCACCAGCAGGCTCTCACTTCCATCCCAAGCGCGGGAAAAAACCCGCGCTTCCCTGCCCCGGCTCCGCCCCCTCCAGCACGGGAAAAAGCCCGCGCTTTCCACCTGCTCGGCCCCGCTTCCTCTGGCGCAGCTCCTTTTACAGGCCCAGTCCCCTCACCCCCGAGTCGGGCCTCACCCTCCCCCGCAGGCCCCCATCCCCCCTACCGGCCATCCACCCCCTACTCCGTTTATTTGCCCCCCTCCAAGAGCCCACCTGACAGACCCAACCAAAACAGTGCCCAACCCACCCTAACCACCTACACCAAACCAAAAATAAACAAGAACAAAGAACCCCCCCTCAAAATGTAACACAACAACAATCCCCGACCATCCCCACGCCCGACTCCCCATCCCGACCCTCAGTTTGTGTCCAGCTTCTCGGCCTGAACAAAGGCCCACGCCTCCTCCGGGGACTCAAAATAATGGTGCTGGTCCTCGTAGGTAACCCACAGACACGCCGACTGCAGCATGCCAAACTTCTCCCCCTTCCTATGCAGCACCGCCTTCTCCTGGTTGTACCCGGCCCTCTTCTTCGCCACCTCCGCGCTCCAGTCCTGATATATTCGAACCACCGCGTTCTCCCATCTGCTGCTCCTCTCTTAGCCCACCTGAGCACGCACTCCCGCAAACCGATGAAACCGCACCAGCACCGCCGCGGCGGCTCGTTAGCCTTGGGCCTCCTCGCCAGCACTCTATGGGCCCCTTCCAGCTCCAGGGCCCCTGGAAGGACCCCACTCCCATCAGCGAGTTTAACATGGTGATCACATAGGCCCCCACGTCCGACCCCTCCAGGAGGCCCAAGATTCGCAGATTCTTCCGCCTCGACCGATTCTCCATCTCCTTGAACCGTTCCTGCCATTTCTTGTGGAGCGCCTCGTGCCGTCTGGGTCTTCAGCAGCTTATCAATAGAAGCCTTCATTGGCTCCAGCAGGTCCTCTTTGAGCTCCCTGAAGCAGCGCTGGATAACCTCCTGCTGCTCCTGCGCCCACTGCAACTACGCTGCCTGGTCCCCGCCCGCCGCCATCTTGCTCTTCTTCCCTCGCACTTTCTTTGGCTTCACCGCCACTTTTTTAGTTGCCCCGCTCCTCGTCCAAGCCATACACTGCCAGGGGAATGTTGCAGTCTTCTTCCCACACCGGGAAATGGCGAAAGAAATGCCGTTGAGGGCCCTGAAAAGAGCCCAAAAGTCCGTTCCAAGCGGGAGCTGCCGAACATGCGGCTTAGCTCTGCATAGCCGCAACCGGAAGTCGTTCTGAACTTGTATAGACCTTGCCCATGATAATGATTTTATTGGACTTCCGGGTGCGGCGATGACCAGCTAAGTCGCACGTTTCGGCAGCTCCCGGTGGAACGGACTTTTGGGCTCTTAATAAGAGCCCCAACGGCAATTTTAACGGCTAAAAGTACTGTGCGGTAAACCAGAAGGGAATCCCCCCTGGATACGGATGGAAAAAGGAGATCAAGGGAAGCACCACTACTTTGAAACGGCGGATGAGGCGTGGACATTTATTGTCGAAGAGAAATTGGAATAAGCGGGTTATTAAAAAAGAACGTTTGAGACAAAGTGGTGGGGTGAATATGGGGGGCGAAGAGGGGGGAAAATGGGTGGAGAGATGATTTTTATGTTGTTAATCCTGCGACCCGGTAACTTTTCTCTCTTCCACAGGTTGTGGGGGTGGGAGGAAGGGAGGTGGAGGAGCTGGGGGCATAGGCCATTGGGGGCGGGGCCAAAAGGGAAGCGCGGGCTTTGTTCCCGCGCTATGATAATTATGGCGGGAATAGGGAAGCAGGAAGGAGGGGGCGTCGCACGGTGCGAGCCGAGGTCACGGGGGGGAAGCCGAGGTCGGCCAGAGTTTGCTGACTTCTGGGTGCAACATGGGGGGTGTAACTACGCTAGTGGGGGATCTAGTGGGGGGGGGGGTGGGAGGGGGGATTTACTGGGTTGCTGCTGCTGGGGAGAAGGGGGAGCTGGTATGGGGTGGGGTGGGCGGGGCGGGAGGGCACCGCCTGGGGGGGACACAGCTGCGTGGGAACCGGGTGAGGAGCTGGATAAAAGGGGATGGCTAATCGACAAGGGGGGGGGGGGTAAAGAGCCCCCCAACCCGGCTGATCACGTGGAATGTGAGAGGGCTGAACGGGCCGATAAAGAGGGCACGGGTACTCGCACACCTTAAGATGTGGTTATGTTACAGGAGACGCAGTTGAAACTGATAGACCAGGTTAGACTACGCAAAGGATGGGTGGGGCAGGTGTTTCATTCGGGGCTAGATGCGAAAAACAGGGGGGTGGCTATACTAGTGGGGAAGCGGGTAATGTTTGAGGCAAAGACCATAGTGGCGGATAGTGGGGGCAGATACGTGATGGTGAGTGGCAAATTACAGGGGGAGGCGGTGGTCTTGGTGAACGTATATGCCCCGAACTGGGATGATGCCAACTTTATGAGGCGCATGTTAGGACGTATCCCGGACCTAGAGGTGGGGAAGTTGGTAATGGGTGGAGATTTTAACACGGTGCTGGAACCAGGGCTGGACAGATCGAGGTCGAGGACTGAAAGGAGGCCGGCAGCAGCCAAGGTGCTTAAAGACTTTATGGAGCAGATGGGAGGAGTAGACCCATGGAGATTTAGCAGACCTAGGAGCAAGGAGTTTTCGTTTTTCTCCTATGTCCACTAAGTTTATTCGCGAATAGACTTTTTTGTTTTGGGAAGGGCGTTTGTGTAGAAGATTGTAGTTTAGTCGGGCAGCATGGTCGGCACGGGCTTGGAGGGCCGAAGGGCCTGTTCCTGTGCTGTACATTTCTTTGTTCTTTGTTCTTTGTTGTTGTTGATCCCGAAGGTGAGGGGGACGGAGTATACGGCGATAGCTATTTCGGATCAAGCTCCACACTGGGTGGACTTGGAGATAGGGGAGGAAAAAGAACGGCGTCCACCCTGGAGAATGGACATGGGACTAATGGCGGATGAGGGGGTGTGTCTAAGGGTGAGGGGGTGTATTGAAAAGTACTTGGAACTCAATGATAATGGGGAGGTCCAGGTGGGAGTGGTCTGGGAGGCGCTGAAGGCAGTGGTTAGAGGGGAGCTGATATCAATCAGGGCACATAAAGGAAAGCAGGAGAGTAGGGAACGGGAGCGGTTGCTGCAAGAACTTCTGAGGGTGGACAGGCAATATGCGGAGGCACCGGAGGAGGGACTGTACAGGGAAAGGCAAAGGCTACACGTAGAATTTGATTTGCTGACAACGGGTACTGCAGAGGCACAGTGGAGGAAGGCACAGGGTGTACAGTACGAATATGGGGAGAAGGCGAGCAGGTTGCTGGCCCACCAATTGAGGAAAAGGGGAGCAGCGAGGGAAAAAGGGGGAGTGAGGGATGAGGAGGGAGAGATGGAGTGGGGAGCGGAGAGAGTGAATGGAGTGTTCAAGGCATTCTATGAAAGATTATATGAAGCTCAGCCCCCGGATGGGAAGGAGAGAATGATGTGTTTTCTGGATCAGCTGGAATTTCCTAAGGTGGAGGAGCAGGAGAGGATGGGACTGGGAGCACAGATCGAAATGGAGGAAGTAGTGAAAGGAATTAGGAGCATGCAGGCGGGGAAGGCCCCGGGACCGGATGGATTCCCAGTTGAATTTTACAGGAAATATGTGGACTTGCTCGCCCCGCTACTGGTGAGAACTTTTAATGAGGCGAGGGAAAGGGGACAGCTGCCCCCGACTATGTCAGAGGCAACGATATCGCTTCTCCTAATGAAGGAAAAAGACCCGCTGCAATGCGGGTCCTATAGGCCAATTTCCCTCCTGAACGTAGACGCTAAGATTCTGGCCAAGGTAATGGCAATGAGGATAGAGGATTGTGTCCCGGGGGTGGTCCATGAGGACCAAACTGGGTTTGTGAAGGGGAGACAGCTGAATACGAATATACGGAGGCTGCTAGGGGTAATGATGATGCCCCCACCAGAGGGGGGAAGCGGAGATAGTGGTGGCGATGGATGCCGAGAAAGCATTTGATAGAGTGGAGTGGGATTATTTGTGGGAGGTGTTGAGGAGATTTGGCTTTGGAGATGAGTATATTAGATGGATACAGCTGCTGTATAGGGCCCCGATGGCGAGCGTGGTCACGAATGGACGGGGGTCTGCGTATTTTCGGCTCCATAGAGGGACGAGGCAGGGATGTCCTCTGTCCCCATTATTGTTTGCACTGGCGATAGAGCCCCTGGCAATAGCATTGAGGGGTTCCAGGAAGTGGAGGGGAGTACTCAGGGGAGGAGAAGAACACCGGATATCTCTGTATGCGGACGATTTGTTGTTGTATGTGGCGGACCCGGCGGAGGGGATGCCAGAGATAATGCGGATACTTGGGGAGTTTGGAGAATTTTCAGGATATAAACTGAACATGGGGAAAAGTGAGTTGTTTGTGGTGCATCCAGGGGAGCAGAGCAGAGAAATAGAGGACTTACCGCTGAGGAAGGTAACAAGGGAATTTCGCTACTTGGGGATCCAGATAGCCAAGAATTGGGGTACATTGCATAGGTTAAATTTAACGCGGTTGGTGGAACAGATGGAGGAGGACTTCAAGAGATGGGACATGGTATCCCTGTCACTGGCAGGGAGGGTGCAGGCGGTTAAAATGGTGGTCCTCCCGAGATTCCTCTTTGTGTTTCAGTGCCTCCCGGTGGTGATCACAAAGGCTTTTTTCAAAAGGATTGAGAAGAGTATCATGAGTTTTGTGTGGGCCAGGAAGACCCCGAGAGTGAGGAAGGGATTTTTGCAGCGTAGTAGGGATAGGGGGGGGGGGGCTGGCACTACCGAGGGCCGCCAATATCTCAATGGTATGTAAGTGGATGGGAGAAGAGGAGGGAGCGGCGTGGAAGAGATTGGAGAGGGCGTCCTGCAGGGGGACTAGCCTACGAGCTATGGTGACGGCGCCGTTGCCGTTCTCACCGAAGAAATACACCACAAGCCCGGTGGTGGTGGCTACTCTGAAAATTTGGGGGCAGTGGAGACGGCATAGGGGAAAGACGGGAGCCTCGGTGTGGTCCCCGATAAGAAATAACCATAGGTTTGCTCCGGGGAGAATGGATGGGGGATTTGGAACATGGCAAAGAGCACGAGTAACACAATTGAGAGATCTGTTTGTAGATGGGACGTTTGCACGTCTGGGAGCGCTGACCGAAAAATATGGGTTGCCCCAGGGGAATGCATTCCGGTATATGCAACTGAGGGCTTTTGCGAGGCAACAGGTGAGGGAATTCCCGCAACTCCCGACGCAGGAGGTGCAGGACAGAGTGATCTCAAAGACATGGGTGGGGGACGGTAAGGTATCAGACATTTATAGGGAAATGAGGGACGAGGGGGAGATTATGGTAGATGAGCTGAAAGGGAAATGGGAAGAAGAGCTGGGGGAGGAGATTGAGGAGGGGCTGTGGGCTGATGCCCTAAGTAGGGTAAACTCATCGTCCTCGTGTGCCAGGCTAAGCCTGATACAATTTAAGGTGTTACACAGGGCGCATATGACTGGAGCACGGCTCAGTAAATTCTTTGGAGTAGAGGATAGGTGTGCGAGATGCTCGAGAAGCCCAGCGAATCACACCCACATGTTCTGGTCATGTCCGGCACTACAGGGGTTTTGGGTGGGGGTGACAAAGGTGCTTTCACAGGTGGTGGGGGTCCAGGTCGAACCAAGCTGGGGGTTGGCTATATTCGGGGTTGCAGAAGAGCCGGGAGTGCAGGAGGCGAAAGAGGCTGATGTTTTGGCCTTTGCGTCCCTAGTAGCCCCGCGCAGGATACTGTTGATGTGGTAGGAAGCCAAGCCCCCAGGTGTGGAGACCTGGATAAATGACATGGCAGGGTTTATAAAGCTGGAATGGATTAAGTTCGTCCTAAGGGGATCGGCTCAAGGGTTCACCAGGCGGTGGCAACCGTTTGTCGAATACCTCACAGAAAGATAGAGGGAATGGAAAAGAAGAAGACAGCAGCAGCAACCCGGCCCGGGGCGGGGGGGGGAGGGAGGAACCAGAAGGACTCTCAGGGATGTTAGTGTATAAGTATAATATGTATAGGTTGTTGTTATAGGTAATTGTATACTGGACGGCTGAACTGTATTTTTTGGAGGGTATTTATTTGGGACAAGGCAGTTGCCATTTAGTTTTTTTTAAATTTTGATGTTGTTTATATATTATTTATTTCTTGTTTAAAAAACTGGCCATTGTTATTTATATTGTTATATTACTGTGTGAAAGATACACAATGTACTGTTATGGTTGGCCAAAAATTTTGAATAAAATATATTAAAAAAAAAGGTAATGATTTTATTTTGTCTTCCCTCGAACCAAGACATAAAAGTTTACATTATAGGAGGACAACTCTTTGAAAGAGCAGGTCAAGGTTAATCCCGCTACCCTGGTCTTTTCCTTTTTTCAAATATATTCATTCAAGGAGTGCCGGCTTCACAGGCTAGGGCAGAATTTATTGCCCATGGTGGTGGTGAGCTGCCTTCTGGAACCGCTACAGTATATGTGGTATAAATACACATACTGTGCTATTATGGAACTCCAGGATTTTGACCCAACAACAGTGAAGTCACAGTGATATATTTCCAAGTCAGGATGGTGGGCGACTTGGAGGGGAACTTGCAGGTGGTACTCTCAGGTATCTGCTACCCACAATCTTCTAGATGGTAGAGCTCAAGAATTTAGTAGCTGCTGTTGAAGGGAGTCCCGACAAGTTGCTGCAGTGAATCTTGTACATGGTACATATTGGTGCCACTCTGTGTATTCCATCATTCTCTTGACCTCTGCTGTGTAGTTGGAGGGCTGGCTTTGTTGGAGTCTGGAGGTGGGTTACCACAGAATTTCCAGCCACCGTCCTGTGATTTTTTTAAAATGTGTACGTACGGGAATTTCCCCCCCAAAAAAATCACACTTCAAAGCAAACATATGCATAATAGCTATAGGTATCAATGTACAACAGGTACAGCACAAAACAATCGACATACATAATTCAAAACAAACAAGACCTAATGAATCAGGGACAAAATCATCAACAAGCTCCTTCCATGGATAAATGATCTGTCTGCATCCAAACAAGATACAGGGAACAATTGTAGACCCACATCTCACCCATAGCTTAAAACAAAATTACAGAAGAGCAAAACAACAACCTGAGAACTCCAGTGCGAAGGGGAATCGACTAACTTACAGCAAAATTTAAACTCTTCAGATCCAGACCGAAACAGGCAGCCATCTTATAACTATAAGATAGAAAAATGACAAAACGACAGAGAGGACCGGGTAGCGCCAAACTGTAATTCTCAGCCAGCGTCTCTCATAGTTTAAAAGCAAGAACAAGAGCCAAGAACAAAAATCCGATCATCCATAACCCCATCTGTCAGTTTCAGCTAAGAGGACAAAATAGATCACCGGATCACCAGCACCAGTTACAGCCTCAAGATGACAACAGGATATCGAAGGCCAAGAACCAAAAGGAATATAGTCTGGTCCCAATTTTCTGGTCTTCGATGAGAGTATGAGAGGGGGAACATCAGGAATAATAGTCTAGTCAGCAGCCCCCTAGAGAAGAGTGCAAGATGAGGACACTGAGACAAACAGTCAGCAGCACCTAGAGGAGAGTGCAAGATGAGGACACTGGGACACCGGGACAAACAGTCAGCAGCACGTAGAGGAGAGTGCAAGGTGAGGACACTGGGACAAACAGTCAGCAGCACCTAGAGGAGAGTGCAAGAGGAGGGCACTGGGATACCGGGACAAACAGTCAGCAGCACCTAGAGGAGAGTGCAAGGTGAGGACACTGGGACAAACAGTCAGCAGCACCTAGAGGAGAGTGCAAGAGGAGGACACTGGGATACCGGGACAAACAGTCAGCAGCACCTAGAGGAGAGTGCAAGGTGAGGACACTGGGAAAAACAGTCAGCAGCACCTAGAGGAGAGTGCAAGGTGAGGACACTGGGAAAAACAGTCAGCAGCACCTAGAGGAGAGTGCAAGAGGAGGACACTGGGATACCGGGACAAACAGTCAGCAGCACCTAGAGGAGAGTGCAAGAGGAGGACACTGGGACACCGGGACAAACAGTCAGCAGCACCTAGAGGAGAGTGCAAGAGGAGGACACTGGGATACCGGGACAAACAGTCAGCAGCACCTAGAGGAGAGTGCAAGAGGAGGACACTGGGACAAACAGTCAGCAGCACCTAGAGGAGAGTGCAAGAGGAGGACACTGGGATACCGGGACAAACAGTCAGCAGCACCTAGAGGAGAGTGCAAGATGAGGACACTTGGACAAACAGTCAGCAGCACCTAGAGGAGAGTGCAAGAGGAGGGCACTGGGACACCGGGACAAACAGTCAGCAGCGCCTAGGGGAGAGTGCAAGAGGAGGACACTGGGACACCGGGACAAACAGTCAGCAGCACCTAGAGGAGAGTGCAAGAGGAGGACACCGGGACAAACAGTCAGCAGCACCTAGAGGAGAGTGCAAGATGAGGACACTGGGATACCGGGACAAACAGTCAGCAGCACCTAGAGGAGAGTGCAAGAGGAGGGCACTGGGACACCGGGACAAACAGTCAGCAGCGCCTAGGGGAGAGTGCAAGAGGAGGACACTGGGACACCGGGACAAACAGTCAGCAGCACCTAGAGGAGAGTGCAAGATGAGGACACTGGGACAAACAGTCAGCAGCACCTAGAGGAGAGTGCAAGAGGAGGACACTGGGGCACCAGGCCAAACAGTCAGCAGCACCTAGAGGAGAGTGCAAGAGGAGGACACTGGGACACCGGGACAAACAGTTAGCAGCACCTAGAGGAGAGTGCAAGAGGAGGACACTGGGACACCAGGACAAACAGTCAGCAGCACCTAGAGGAGAGTGCAAGAGGAGGACACCGGGACAAACAGTCAGCAGCACCTAGAGGAGAGTGCAAGAGGAGGACACTGGGACACCAGGACAAACAGTCAGCAGCACCTAGAGGAGAGTGCAAGAGGAGGACACCGGGACAAACAGTCAGCAGCACCTAGAGGAGAGTGCAAGATGAGGGCACCAGGACATTGGGACAAATAGTCAGCAGCGCCTCATGTGGAGTGTCATTTTGCTGTGCAAGCCAGGAGTCAAGGTCAGTGGTTGCAGGCCAAGGCAAGGAGAGCTGGGGCATAAATTGCAGTAGTACTATAGTATAGAATGAACACCTGTGTGATTGCAGGAAGTAAAGATTAGTGGTATAAGTAAAAACAAATTGAAATTCTAAATTAAATAAATTCTAATTATATAATATAGGGATGCTGGGCCAGGGGATGTGTTGTAGCTGCAACATGTGGGAGCTGATGGATGCCATTGTGGTTCATAGCAACCACGTCTGTAACAAATGTTGGTCGCTCGAGGAACTTCGGCTCAGAGTTAGTGAGTTGGAGTCTGAGCTTCAGACCTTACGACACATCAGGGAGTGAGAGAGTCACCTGGATGCAGCGTTTCAGAAGGCAGCCACACCCCTTAACTTAACTGCCTTAAGTTCTGTCAATGGTCAGGGACAGGAGGGTGTGACTGCAAGTGAGGCAGGTAGAGGGATCCAAGGGATAGCACTGAAGGAGCCTCAGCCCTTGTCCCTGTGCAACAGGGACGAGATTCTCGCTCCATTTGTGGATGAGAGAGGGGACTGTGGGGAGGTTGAGCAAACTGACCACAGCACCATGGTTCAGGGAGCAGGGGTAAGAAAAGACAAATGTAGTCCTAGTTGGGATAGTATTGTCAGGGGAATAGACATTGTCCTCTGTAGCAAGGATCGAGAGTCTTGAAGGCTGTGCTGCCTGCGGTGCCAGGGTTTGGGACATCTACTCTGGGCTGGAGAGGAACTCGTGGTGAGAGTGGGAGGATCCAGTGGTCTTGGTCCTTGTCGGCACCAATGACATAGGTAAAATGGGGAAGGAGTTTCTGTGTAGGCAGTTTGAGGCACTAAATTAAAGAACAGAACCTCCAAGATTATAATCTCTGGATTATTACTTGAACCACATGCAAATTGGCAAAGGGCACATAAAAATTAGAGAGATGAATACGTAGCTCGAAGACTGGTGTGGGAGACCTGGCAATCGGTTCATGGAACATTGGCATCCGTACTGGGGAAGTGGGGGCTATACCGGTCAAATGGCCATCATCTGAACCAGGCTCGGGTTCTTGCGGACCCTATAGCTATGAAAGTAGAGAGAGCTTTAAACTAAAGACTGGAGGTGAGGGTGCGGTTGCTTGGAAAATTGAGAAGTTAAAGGTAGGAGTGCAGGTTAGTGATCAGTCAGAGTGTCAACAGAAAAACAGGTAGGGACAGATCATATGAATATTGATGGCGTGATTCTCCCAAAAGGGAACAAAGTCCCCGAGTGAGCGTGTTTAGCCGAAAAACATATGGCTATTCAACACGACTCACATTGAATAAGGGGCCTGAATGGGAAACGTGTGGCCAAGGCCGCACCTAGCTCCGCTCGCCAGAATTCCCCATTGTAACGAGAGATCTCCAAGGCCCCCAAAACAATACCACCCCCGCACCCCCCCGCCCCCCCCTCACCAGCCTGAACACAATATTGGAGGGTTAGCAGAAGTTTATCCCAATCAAAAAGAGGGATTCTACAAGAGGCAAAATCCATGGTTAACAAAAGGGAGATAAAGGATAATGTTAAATTGGAAATCAGGGGCGAGATTCTCCGACCCCCCGCCGGGTCGGAGAATCGCAGGGGGCTGGCGTGAATCCCGCCCCCGCCGGTTGCCTAGGTCTCCGGCACCGGATATTCGGCGGGGGCGGGAATTGCGCCGCACCGGTTGGCGGGCCCCCCCGTGCAATTCTCCGGCCCGGATGGGCCGAAGTCCCGCCGCTAAAATGCCTGTCCCGCCGGCGTAGATTAAACCACCTACTTTACCGGCGGGACAAGGCGGTGCGGGCGGGCTCCGGGGTCCTGGGGGGGGGGGCGCGGGGCGATCTGACCCCGGGGGGTGCCCCCACGGTGGCCTGGCCCGCGATCGGGGCTCACCGATCCGCGGGCGGGCCTGTGCCGTGGGGGCACTCTTTTCCTTCCGCCTTCGCCACGGTCTCCACCATGGCGGAGACAGAAGAGACTCCCTCCACTGCGCATGCGCGGGAATGCCGTCAGCGGCCGCTAACGCTCCCGCGCATGCGCCGCCCGGAGATGTCATTTCCGCGCCAGCTGGCGGGACACCAAAGGCCTTTTCCGCCAGCTGGCGGGGCGGAAATTCGTCCGGCGCCGACCTCGCCCCTTAAGGTTGGGGCTCGGCCCCCAAAGATTCGGAGCATTCCGCACCTTTGGGGCGGCGCGATGCCCGACTGATTTGCGCCGTTTTGGGCGCCAGTCGGCGGACATCGCGCCGATACCGGAGAATTTCGCCCCAGGATACACAAAGTTGCAAGGGATAGTGGTTGACCAGAGGACTGGGAAGTTTTTAGGATTCAGCATCAAAAGACTAAAAAACTCATTAGAAGAGAGACAATGAATTGCAAGAAAACTTGCATGCAGTATAAAAACAAACAGTAAGGGTTTCAATGGATGTATAAATCAGCAGCTGGTGGCTTAGATAAACGTGAGACCTCGACTAAACGAGGCTGGTGAATTAACAGCAAACAAAGAAATGGCGGATATGCTAAATACATTTTTTGTATTTGTCTTCAACATGGAAGACATTGAATATCCCCAAGATATCAGATGGGCTTATTTCAAATAACATGGTAGAATTTACAAAAGTCTCAATCACAGGGATAGAGTATTAGAGAATCACAAGAGGCTGAAGGCAGACAAGTCATCACGACCCAATGAACTGCACTCTAGGGGTTTAATGGAAGTGGTTGCAGAGATAGTGGGCCCATTGGGTGAAATTCTTTGCAACTTGCTAAATTCCAGGAGGGTACCAGAAGATTGGAAAACTGCCAATGTGACTCCCTTATTCAAAAAGGGAGAAAGGCAGCAGGCAGGGAACTACAGCCCAATTAGTTTACATTTATTATTGCCAAGATGCTGGAGTCAACAATCAAAGAGAAAATAGTTAATCATTTAGGAACGCCGAATATAATCAACCTTATCAACATGTCTTTATGAAAGGTAAATTATGTTTAACAAATTTGCTCGAATTCTTGGAGGATGTAACAGGGGGAGTAGTGTTATGGGAGAGGCGTTTTCAGAACCCCAAAATGTATCATGGAGTTCAACCAACCTCCCCCTTTAATGTATTTGTTGCTTTTCCTAGCACACGGCTTGTTCCCTAGGTGTGCGATTATAATTATGGACACGTGGGTTTTTAAATACAAAACAATGTTTATTCCATGAACTCAACTTAACATCTTAAATAAACATTGGATCTCTTAACACCCCTTACTTCAAAGATAACTACAAAAATATTGCAACAGTAAATAATTCCTCAAAATGTTCCTTCAAACTTCCAAGAGATTTAACACCTTTAAACAGAATCACATCAGGTTAAAGGCTTTACTATTATGAGTTTAAATCACCCAAATGATCCAGAGATAGGCTTTCATGGCAGAGATCCAGCTCGCTGCAAACACAGACACTCCCAAGCTCGTTTCAAACTGAAACTTAAAACTGCAAAATGGCTGATCTAAAGCCCAGCTCCACCCACACTCTGACATCACTGCATTTTCTTAAAGGTACATTGCGTAAACATCCATTTCTTAAAGGCACTCTCACATGACAGTAGATAGAGGGGAACCTGTTGAAGTAGTGGATTTAGATTTCCAAAAGGCATTTGACAAGGTGCCACATAAGAGACTGGTGCATAAAGTAAACGCCCATGGAACTGGAGGAAGTGCTTGAGCATGGATTGAAAACTGGCTGTCACATAGAAAACAGAGTTAAAATAAATGGGTCCTTTTCAGAGAGGAAAGATGTAACTAGTGGAGTACCGCAGGAATCAGTACTTGGCCCGCAATTGTTCTCTATTTACAGTAATGACCTGGAGGAAGGAACAGAATGTAAAGTTTCCAAATTTGTCGATGATACGAAAGTAGGTGGAAGAGCATGTTGTGATAAAGTTATTGGGATTCTGCAACAGGATATAAATAGATTGGGTGATTGGGAAAAAACCTGGCAAATGGAGTTTAATGTGGGGAAGTGTGAGGTAATGTACTTCGGTAGTAATCAAAAGGCAAATTATTATCTAAATGGTGAGAGACTGCAGGTGAGTGATGTACAGAGGGATCTAGATGTTCTTGTGCATTAATTTAAAAATAAATTTAAAGTGCCCAATTCTTTTTTTCCAATTAATGGGCAATTTAATGTAATCAATCCATCTACCCTGCACTTTGGGTTGTGGAAGTGAGACCCACGCAGACATGGGGAGAACGTACAAATTCCACACTGACAATGTCCCAGGACCGGAATCGAATCCGGGTCCTCGGTGCCATGAGACAGTTCTCGTGCATTAATCACAAAAAACTAGCAGGCAGGTCCAACAAGTAATTCTGAAGGCAAATAGCATTTTGGTGGTCCCGTACCTGTGGGAATAATTTGTTTCAGCCACTTTAAGGTGGAGCTGAGGGATTGGGCAGGCGTTGGCGGGGTGGGTATGTTCAAGTACTTTCAGGGGCGCAATTGGGTCAGGCAAGCTTCCTCGGCATTCCCAGTGGTGCCGCCATCCACTTGGCTGGAAAGGATTGTTCCTTGTGAGGGGTCAGAGGAGGGCAGCACGTTCGGGATAAATGGACGGATCATAGGGAGGAGCAGGTCTAAGTGGAGGACGTGAGGCTAGGTGGGAGGAGGAACTTGGTCCCATTTTGGAGGAGAGGTGTGGAGTGAGTCTCTCCGTAGGGTGAATTCTACGTCATCCTGTGCGAGGTTAAGTTTGATACAACTCAAGGTGGTGTTCAGGGCACGTATCACCAAGGCCAGCTTGAGTCGTTTTTTTCCAGTGGGCTGAGGTTAGGTGTGAGCAGTGTTTAAGAGGGCTTGCGAATGATGTGCACATGTTCTGGTCCTACCCCAAGTTGGTGGGTTTTTGGGAGGCTTTTGTTGAAACACCATGGGCGGGATTCTCCGACCCCGCGCCAGGCCCGCCGATTCTCTGGTGACCGGAGAATCGGCACCATTGGCGCCAACGCGGCACCGGTCAGGAGCCGTTGAAAGCGCCCACCCCCGGCGATTCTCCCCGCACGATGGGCTGAGTGCCCGCCGACGCCGTTCTCGTGTGGTCCGACCCGGCGGGACCTCGCTGTTCATGTTGCAGGGGGCGGCCTGGTTGGGGGGGGGGGGATCCGACCCCGGGGTGGCCTCCACAGTGGCCTGGCCCGCGATCGGGGCCTACCAATCAGCGGGCGGGCTTATCCTGGTGGGGGCCTATGTTCTTCCGCACCGGGCCCCTGTAGCTCTCCGCCATGTTGCGTTGGGGCCGGTGCGGGGAAGGCAACTAGCGTGCATGTGCGAACTCGCGCCGGCCGTAGTGCGGATGCACAAACTCGCGCCGGCCGTAGAGCGCATGCACGGACACGCAGCGTCCGTTCTGACGCCAGTATCGGCAGCTGGAGCAGCGTGAGGCTCTCCAGTGCCGTGCTGGCCCCCTGTGCGGTGCAGGATAGCTGATCCTAGGGGCCTGTTCACGCCATCGTAAAACGCTCTGGCGTTTACGACGGCTTCAACACTTGGCCTCAGAGTTGGAGAATCCAGCCCCATATCAGCAATTTTAAATGTGGATTTGGAACCCTCCCCATTTGTTGCAATATTCGGGGTGTCGGACCAGCCGGAATTAAGGACGGCGGAAGAGCTAGCTTTGCCTCCTGGCTGGCTTGACTGCAGATCCTGCTGAGTTGGAGGCAGGCGGCACCGCCCAGTGCCTCAGCATGGCTGGGTGACTTTATGGAGTTTTTGTATCTCAAGAATGTTAAGTTCACGATGAGGGGAGTGACTGACAGGTTCTATCGTGGATGGCGTCCATTTATATTGCATTTCAGGATCTGGTCACTGTTAGCTGTTAGGACAGCGGGTGGGGGGGGGGGAAGAGATATTCTAATTGTTGGGGCAGGGTTGTTTTTCTTTGGTATGGTTTGTTGACACATGCTTTATTGTTTAACTGTTACTTATGTATAAATGTTAAAAGCTCAATAAAAATATTTTCTGAATGTCCATGATATCAAGACCTAATATACATTACTATTGCAGTCAGCTCACAAGACACAAATAGTAATGGTAGAAGTAGTGCCTCCAAAACCTCTTCAAGCTAGAAGAGTGATGGAAGAGCAAGAACTGTCAGAATGAACCCCTCGGATCTACAAACCACTTCCTAAGATATTATGACTACACGAGAACCAGCCAGCCAGCTGCCAAACCCTTCCAAACCCCGGAACAAAAAGAATCAGAATAATTACTGGACACTATTATAGCAATTGGAACAGTCGAAGAGGAAGACCCATATCAGGAGAAACGACCAACTCCCCCATGAAGGGGAGTCAAACAAATCCCAGTCCTCATCAGGATAATACACTGTCCATCTGGGCCTGAAGAAAAAAGCCCAGCCAATAAAATAAGCTGAGCTTTGATTATAGAGGGCCTTCCTCGAACATAGCGAGGACTGAACTGACCTAACCGCCCACACTCAACCACTCCCCGCCCCCCCCCCCCACCGCCCCCCCCTCACTGCAGCTCAGCTCCTCTTCCCCCAAAGGATATATCAGAATAAACAAACTGCGCACAAATCCAAAATCCAATAGTCAGCTTAACATGATATAACGTTCTTAAACCAAGATAAGAAATGGTGCAGAACATTACACCCAAAATATTTACTTCCCTGCAAGCAGATAAATTGACAGCATTAGCAGACAACAAGTTGATTATCAGAGAGTAAGTCCAGGATAACGTCTGAGGAGCGAGGTCGACCTCAGAATAAAGGATTGCTTCACTGGCGCATGAAGAACGCAGGCTGACCTGTGATTTTAGCCGCGGTATTTATATGTTTGGTGTGGTCAAGTTTCTGATCAAAGATAACTACCAGAATAATGTTGGAGATGATTATAGCCTGGCAGGAATATTACAATGTTTAATTAATTTTAAGGGCAGCACGGTAGCCTTGTGGATAGCACAATTGCTTCACAGCTCCAGGGTCCCAGGTTCGATTCCGGCTTGGGTCACTGTCTGTGCGGAGTCTGCACATCCTCCCCGTGTGTGCGTGGGTTTCCTCCGGGTTCTCCGGTTTCCTCCCACAGTCCAAAGATGTGCAGGTTAGGTGGATCGGCCATGATAAATTGCCCTTAGTGTCCAAAATTGCCCTTAGTGTTGGGTGGGGTTACTGGGTATGGGGATAGGGTGGCGGTGTTGACCTTGGGTAGGGTGCTCTTTCCAAGAGCCGGTGCAGACTCGATGGGCCGAATGGCCTCCTTCTGCACTGTAAATTCTATGATTATCTATGATTAATTAGAAATGGATATGATTTCTGCTCAAACCGCTGTCTCAGAGCCTATTTCCATTGTTCTCTGGTGCAGGGCGTTACAATTGGAAATGAAAAACTCTCTAACCAGTTTGAGAAAATTGTAGAGGAAAGCCACCTCATTGGAGCAGATTTAGATGTAGCAGGACATCCAATAGAGTCTGCAGTTAGACCTGCCCCATATTCTTTCTACCCAAAAAAGACTTGCCCACAAAGCTGGAAGCACCAACAGCGAACACCAGAGTAGTAGGGCTCCAGGAGTGAACAGACTGACCAACAGATATTTCCTTAATAAAAAAAAAACCTCCACCCTAACTCAACTGAAATAAACAAAAACATTGCAGCCACTCACCAGCGAGAAGAAGTATAGGATTGAAAAAGCTGAATGACACTAGTTTCTTGATGTTGCTAATAAACGGATCATTGGGGTTGTTGATGGAGTCAACGTCCACACTGAATGCAGTGCTGGTGACCACGTCCATGCTGTACGTTCCAAAGATACTGACAGAAGAGAAAAGTTATTTGTTAACCAATTGTACCAAATGAAAGAAAAAAAAGATTAAGCCACTTGTTAGCAAAGACATAATTAAACCATTACATTTTATTATACAACACAGAAACAGACCATTCAATTACTGTATTTCAACTCAAATTGACTTCTTGATGGTTGGCGGATGTGCTTCCAACTCACACATGTGTGGCTGCTGACCAAAATATTGCACGGGGACACAATGATGTCAGGACGTACTTGGATGGAATATTCAGGGATGACACTCGACCAGGAAAATGACACATGGGATGCAAGCACTTTAAGTCCATTAAAAACGGCTTTTATAGCCGGTGTTAAACCTGGAGTTTCTGCTGCCTTGAATTTGGTTTTACCAGCTTGGGCCACAGCTGGCACATAACGAGACATAGTTGACCGATGCATTTAGATAGATCGTGGTTTGCACAATCAGGCAACTTTTAACACTGCAGCTGCTCAAATGCAGCCTATTGCTCAAATCCAGCCCATGTTACCTGCTGCTCCAGCGGCGGCTGTTGCAGCACCTGCAGGAATATCAGCAGTAACTACAATTTCACCACCAGCGCTAGAACAAACATGTACCCTTGCTCCATTAAAATCACGTAAGAAAATACCACAATGTCTTTCCTGTGGTAGAGTAGGACACTGGATGGCAAAATGCTATCAAAAACAACGGATGGATTCAAGAGATGATAATGAAGTAGACAATGTTCACTACAATACATCTCCACCTCGTGGTCAACCATGTAACACGTACCAACAAGACACACCCAGTATGGCTTCTGGTCAGCAACACTGGCTAAGCAACTACAACCATGGTTTGCTTTTACAGTTAATCAACAACAGTATCATAATAGCCCAACTGTTTACCACATGGCTTTACAGAATCATCTCAGGCAACTGCCTGTTCGGCCTTCCCCCATTATCCAATATGAAGATGATGTTCTGATAACCTCTATCAATAAAGATGATCATGACAAAGACTTACGGGTGGTCTTGAACCACCTCAGTACTACAGTCACAAAGCTAGCTTTCACAAAGCACAAATTGCCCAGAAAGATGTTTACTTGGGACAGAAAATTTCCAAACGAGAAAGGGAACTTACTCAGAAGAGAACGGCTGCCATCAAAGCTGCTAAAGAACCCTCAATGTATCGCTAAAAAGTTGCCAAGAACTGTCAACTTAAGAAAACTGTCATTATTCTGAACGTTGCTGTATTAATTTAAAGAAATTAACATATCTTGTTAGCTGTGTTTCCTTTAACAGAATCGACAAATTCATCTACAGAAAATCAAGATACAGCACAAGATTGGTTCAGTTATATATTTAATAAGTTATTGTATTTGATATTTTAAAATAAAGCCTCCCCCATATCCCCCCCTCCCCATATCCCCCCTCCCCCATATCCCCCCTCCCCCATATCCCCCCTCCCCCATATCCCCAAGTGAATCCAGCCCTAACCTTAACCTCTGCAATGCACGCGCAACCGATGGCGTGCATTCATATACCTGCCTAACACTGTTGCCTTTTACCCCTGCCAGCAGCCCCCCCCCCCCACAGGAGAAGCGCGCACACAACAATAGGGAGCATGTGAGGACTGGAGGAGGGCCCGCTGATGAGTGGCCACTGACCGTACACGAGGAAAGGGCCCTGGAACTGGCTGGCGGACGTGAGGACCGGGAGGTTGCTGATGCAGAGGTCGGGGCCCCACGAGCAAGTGAGCCACCAACAGCCCGTCCCCATATCCCCCCTCCCCTATATCCCCCTCCCCGTATCACCTGATCACTGCCTGATGTCTAACCATGCATGCTTCATTGTGTATCGCAGGACCAAACGTCCAGGCACCCATCCCCGCAGATGCACACCGCCCGCAGGATGCCCCTCGCACACCACGGGAGACGGAGAGACCCGGACCCTCCAGCATGCGACGCCCGCAGGATGCCCCTCGCACACCACGGGAGACGGAGAGACCCGGACCCTCCAGCATGCGACGCCCGCAGGATGCCCCTCGGAGACCACGGGAGACGGAGAGACCCGGACCCTCCAGCATGCGACGCCCGCAGGATGCCCCTCGCACACCACGGGAGACGGAGAGACCTGGAGCAACAGGGAGACGACACCCCCGTCACGTGCGGGAGCGACCACCCAGCGATGAAGGGGGCAGCCACATCCAAGCCAGGACACCACTACCCAGGACACCACTACCCAGGACACCCCTACCCGGGACACCACTACCCAGGACACCCCTACCCGGGACAGCACTACCCGGGACAGCACTACCCGGGACAGCACTACCCGGGACAGCACTACCCAGGACACCCCTACCCGGGAAGACGAAATACCGGACAGTGACTCAGAGTGGATGGGTGGAGACGAACCCCCACCCCAAAGTGCCATGGACTCAGAGTGGGACGAAGAGCACGACACAACGCCACTGCTGTCACCAACACCCTCCACCATCGCAGAAACACTCACCTCGGTTGGGCACTTTAGTGGTGAGGCGTCTGGTACACTCACTGGTGCGCACAACACAGCCGTCCCGGTACAGCAGGTGGAGGTAGGAGCAGCAGAGGGACCGGGCGGTCGGAGGGCAGCCCAGGCCAAGCGAACATCTGCCGCCCAGATGGATCCCGGGTTCCTGCAGTTACCACACCCACACATAGATCCGATGCAACCACCGACACGGAGACGAGCGAATAGGGTGACGGGTGGCTTGCGGCGGCTGCGGTCGCAGGTGGAGGAGTCCACCCGCGTCCAGGAGCTGGGAGTGGTCCCGGTCATGCGTGCCACCCAGGCTGACACCGCACGGGTGGCGTCCGCGGTGGAGGCAATGGGTGCGACGGTGTCAGACATGGGGAACGGTTTGCGAGGCCTGGGGCCTTCCGTGCAGGCAGCGTCTGTGGCCCAGGAAATGGCTGCCCTCTCACAGGAGGCCATGAGCCAGTGCCAGCGCCAGATGGCAGAGGCGCTCAACGCCATGGCCCAGTCTCAGCAGGCCATAGCCCAGTCTCTGCAGGCCATGGCCCAGTCTCTGCAGTCCATGGCCCAGTCTCAGCAGGCCATCGCTGAGGGCATCGGCGCCAGTGGCCCTATGCGAGCCGGCGTCGCACTGTCACAGACAGGGTTCGACAACCCCCTGGGCTCCATGGCTGCAAACCTGCAGACCCCTGTCGATACCAGCACGGGCCTCCAGGACTGGCAGCGCCAGATGTCGGGGGCGCGTCGGATGGCCAGTCCGTTCTCATCCCCCACCCATGTAGAGGCCTGGGGGCCATCGGGCACCCCGAGGGAGGAGGAGGTGGTGTGGTCCGTCCCGGCTCCCTCTGTGGGGGAGGTCCCGGTACACCGCGACACCTCGGACTCCCCCCCTTCCGTCCCAGGTGCATCGGGTGGGCAACGGGCAGGACAGGCTGGCAGCTCGCCATCCCAGTCGCCTGGGCCGCAGCCTGGCCCATCTAGGCCAGGACGCCCCAGGAAACGGCCGCCAAAGGGATCCAGTGTCAGAGGGCAGGAATCACAGGAGTCCACCTCCAGTTCTGCTGTACCGTCTGGGGAACCACGTAGACGTAGTCAAAGGGCCCGTAAGGCCAAACAATTAGACACTGAGTAAGTTGGCACGGGTGCAGGGCACAGATGAGTTTTAGGGGCTAGGGCACGTGCATGAAGTCCTTTGGTTATTAAAGTCAATGTTACACCTACCGAAGCTGCCTTTGTGCTCTGTCCAAAGTGTGCGGGCGTGTCATGTACGTTGAGCGCAAGTGTGTGTGTGACGGGTGGTCTTACCTCAGCCCCAGGTGAGTCTGCCCCCTTCCCCCTGGGCCGCCATCAACATCCCCCGGGCAGAGGACGGGACCGTGCGCTGCAGTGTCACAGCCGCATGCAGGGATGGTCCGGGTGGATGGTGGTACTGTGGCCATGGGTCAGACATAGTCCAACGATGTAGAGCCAGGAGCTCATCGGAGGCGGGTTGTCATCATCCTCCATGGCCTGCGATAGACACGCGTCCACCCGCAACTGGGTGAGCCCGGCCCGTTGTGCCGCCGGTGGATCGGCAATTGGGGGTGGGGGGGTGGTGTGCATGCGGGTGGGGTGTGTGGGGTTGGGGAGGGGGGTGAGGGTGCTGGGTGGGTGGATGGGTGGGGGGTGTGGGTGGTCGGCTGTTGTCATGGTGTGCGGTCTGTGGCCATACTACCCGATTCCCACGCCCATCTAGTCAGTGAAGCGGGCGTCTATCAGTCTGTCCCGTGCCCGCTGGGCCAGCCGGTAACGGTGGACAGCCACCCGCCTGTGTCTACCCCGTCTGCCCTGACCATTGCCCCCATCCCCCTCATCTGGGGAGGACTGGGCCTCTTCCTGCTGCTCCTCCACTCCGCCCTCCTCTGCCTGCGGCACATCGCCCCTCTGCTGGGCTATGTTGTGCAGGACGCAGCACACCACAATGATGCGGCCGACCCTATCTGACCGATACTGGAGGGCGCCCCCAGAGAGGTCCAGGCACCTGAAACGCATCTTCAGCACGCCAAAGCACCTCTCTATCACTCCCCTTGTCGCTACATGGGCATCATTGTAGCGGTTCTCCGCCTCATTGCGTGGCCTCCGTATAGGCGTCATCAGCCACCATCGCAATGGGTAGCCCCTGTCGCCCAGCAACCAGCCCCTCAGCCGGGGATGGCGTCCCTCGTACATGCCGGGGATGGATGACCGCGACAACACGAATGAGTCGTGTACACTGCCTGGGTGACGGGCGCAGACGTGCAGGATCATCATGCGGTGGTCGCAGACCACCTGTACGTTCATTGAATAGGTCCCCTTCCTATTAGTGAACACGGCCCTGTTCTCTGCAGGTGGCCGCACGGCGACGTGCATCCCATCGATCGCGCCCTGGACCATGGGGAACCCGGCAACGGCAGAGAAGCCCACGGCCCGGGCATCTTGGCTGGCCCGGTCCACGGGGAAGCGGATGTAGCGGTGCGCCATGGCATAAAGGGCATCTGTCACTGCCCGGATGCACCGATGCACCGATGTCTGCGATATGCCGGACAGGTCCCCACTCGGTGCCTGGAATGACCCCGTTGCATAAAAGTTCAGGGCCACCGTAACCTTGATGGACACGGGGAGAGGGTGTCCCCCGCCTGTGCCACGCGGTGACAGGTGTGCCAGCAGGTGGCAGATGTGTGCCACGGTTTCCCGGCTCATCCGGAGTCTCCTCCTGCATTCCCGGTCCGTGAGGTCCTGGTATGACGGCCGGGGCCGGTACACACGGGGCGCCCTCGGGTGCCTCCGTTGCCGTCGGGCCGCGACGTCCTCCTCCCCCTCCTCGTCCTGTCGGTCAGGTGTCCCTCCAGCCTGGGCGGCTGCCGCCTGCCCCTCTGCGGCAGCCTGCGCCGCCTCTCTGGCACGCTCCTCCTCCTCCTCCTCATCCAGGGCAACATAGACATGAGCGGCTGCCACCACGGCGGCCAATATCGCTGGATGGTCTGAAAACATGACGGCCTGGTGGGGGGGGGAGGGGAACGACGACATGTCAGCATTGCCCATATCCCCTCCTCCCCCCAGCCAGGTGGCATGGACCGCATGGGTCCAACTGTTGGAGGCTGGCACCTGGCCAGGTGGACCAACTCATTTGCCCTCCCATCACCCACCCCAGCACGGACCCCCTCCCAAACCCCCAATCTCCACCCCAGCACGGACCCCCCCCCCAACCTCCACCCCAGCACGGACCCCCCCCCCCACAAACTCCACCCCGGCATGGACCCCCTCCCCAACCTTCACCCCAGCACGGACCCCCCCAACCCCCAACCTCCACCCCAGCATGGACCCCCCCCAACCTCCACCCCAGCACGGACCCCCCCCCCCCAACCTCCACCCCGGCACGGACCCCCTCCCCAACCTCCACCCCAGCACGGACCCCGCCCAACCCCCAACCTCAACCCCAGCACGGACCCCCCTCCCAACCTCCACCCCAGCACGGACCCCCCCCCAACCTCCACCCCAGCACGGACCCCCCCCCAACCACCACCCCGGCACGGACCCCCCCCCCAACCTCCACGCCAGCACGGACCCCCCCCCAACCCCCAACCTCCACCCCAGCACGGACCCCCCTCCCAACCTCCACCCCAGCACGGACCCCCCCCCCAACCTCCACCCCAGCACGGACTCCCCCCCAACCTCCACCCCGGCACGGACCACCCCCCTCCCCAACCTCCACCCCAGCACGGACCCCCCCCCAACCTCCACCCCAGCACGGACCCCCCCCCCCCCCAACCTCCACCCCAGCACGGACCCCCCCCAACCTCCACCCCAGCACGGACCCCCCCCAACCCCCAACCTCCACCCCAGCACGGACCCCCCCTCCCAACCTCCACCCTAGCACGGACCCCCCCCCCAACCTCCACCCCAGCACGGACCATCCGGAAGGGAGAATATCGGCAGGCCGAAAATCGGCTGCCTTGCGCAGACCCGTGACATTCTCCGCGGCAGCGGCGCCATTAACGCCCCGCCGACTTTTCTCCCTTCGGAGACTTCGGCGGGGGCGGGGGCGGGATTCACGGCGACCAACGGCCATTCTCCGACCCGGCGGGGGGTCGGAGAATGACGCCCCAGGTCTGTAATTCTCTGAAAGCTTTGAATTGTCTACGAATTGCCTTTTAAATGACTTTCAAATTGTAATCAAGCGACTACAAATAAAACAATTCTTTTTGGCACCTGAGGAGTTTATACTGCAAATTTCTGCTGAGTTCCAGTATTCGCAAAGTGCTACTGATAACCGAATAGCAGAGATGATATAAATTCCTTCAACTATACACAGTCGAATAATACAAGGAATCGAACAACTTAACACAGTCTACAAATAGTACAAATCTTATAACTTGTCGTATTGCGCCAGGACTTGATTCATCAACTAAGCTTCCCCCAAACTTGGCGTGGTTCGATAGGTTAAGATTCCTATAAATTAAAGATTCCTTCAGTGTGCGCCCGGACGTTATACATCAAATGTAGTTAAACACGGTAGCGCAGTGTTTAGCACAGTTGCTTCACAGCACCAGGGTCTCAGGTTCGATTCCCGGCTTGGGTCACTTGTCTGTGCGGAGTCTGCACGTTCTCCCCGTGTCTGCATGGGTTTCCTCCGGGTGCTCCCATTTCCTCCCACAAGTCGCTGTTAGGTCATTTCGACATTCTGAATTGTCCCTCTGTGTGGCCGAATAGGCGCCGGAATGTGGCGACTAGGGGCTTTTCACAGTAACTTCCTTGCAGTGTTAATGTAAGCCTACTTGTGACAATAAAGATCATAATAAAAATCATTACAGAGAATGTACTGCACAGAAACAGATTATTCAAACCAACTGGTCTTTGCCAGTGTTTTTATTCCACACATGGCATACCATTCTATTCTCGCAATAAAGTTTCTCCTTTAATGTATCGATGTCAGTTGACTCTAACTGCATGTCGTGTTCCGCACTCTAAGAATCTGGATGATGACAATTCTCCCGAGTTACCGATTGGATTTATGGGCGACTATCACACTGACAGATATTACTGTTGCTCTCTCCTGAATATGGAAACATTGGCCTGGATTTTCACTGACTCAGGGGGACTCGTGAGCCCTTTAAAAATGCCGGCTGCTTTCCGATTCCAGAATTCACAGAATCTCAGAATAATACAGTGCAGAAGAGGCCCTTCGCCCCATTGAGTCAACACTGATGCATGAAAAACACCTGACCTGCCCACCTAATCCCATTTGCCAGCCCTTGGCCCATAGCCTTTAATGTTATGACGTGCCAAGTGCTCATCCAGGTCCCTCCCAAGCAGTGCATTCCAGACCGATTTCCTCAAATCCCCCCTAAAGCTCCTGCCCCTCACCTTGAACTTGGTCCCCTCATAACTGACCCGTCAACTAAGGGGAACAGATGCCTATCCACCCTGTCCTTCCCCCTCATAATCTTGTACACATCGATCAGATCACCTCTCAATCTTCTCTGCTCCAGCAAAAACAACCCAAGCTGATCCAACCTCTCTTCTTAACTTAAATGTTCCATCCCAGGCAACATCCTCGTTAATCGCCTCTGCACCCTCTCCAGTGCAATCACATTCTTCCTATAATTTGTACTCCAGCTGTGGCCTCACCAAAGTTCTATACAACTCCAACATGACCTCCCTGCTTTTGCAATCTATGCCTCGATTGATAAAGGCAAGTGTCCCGTTTGCCTTTTTCACCACCCTATTAACCTGCCTGAAGGAGGGGTTCAGTGATGATACCTTTTAAACACTAAATAGTTAGCATCCATTAGATTAATTTTGCATAAATTACTTTATTAAGGATTGGGATGAATTATAGGAAGAGTACCGAGTAATCATTATTAACAATTAAACATGTATTTTTAGGACAAAGCAGTAATAAGTAATCGATAGTGAAACAATCCAGTGTGCTCCTCCTGTTGTTCAGTTTCTCACAGACAAACAGCACAGGAAGTTGTGATCGTACATAGCTGTCAGGTTGAGCATCCTGGCACCAATCATGGATTGCTTGCAATTCTATTGGTTGAAGTTTAAACATTGCTTGCAATTCGATTGGGTGAGTTTAAGCATAGCAGCTTCAGGGATTGGATCACAGTCGACTGGGGTGGGCTATTGATTTTTGAATGTTGGATATGTGTTGAGTTCATACCTTTGTTCTGGTAGACAGGACCTTGGCAGCTTTCCATGTCTTGGGCGCGATTCTCCACCCCCACGCCGAAGTGGCCGCGCCGGTGTGAACGCCGTCGAAGTTCACGACGGCTCGGAACGGCCCCGGTCGCGACCGATTCAGGCACTGACAATGGGCCAGTATTGGGGCCGCGTCATCTACCCGCGCGAGGCCTTGTCGCCCACGTAAAAGTGGCGCCGATTAGATGACGCGGCCGGTGCCGCATAACGGACGTCATCCGCGCATGCGCGGGTTGGCGCCGGCCAACCCGAGTATGCGTGGTTGCCGTCCTGTCCACATCCGCCCCGCAAAAAGATGGGGGACGGATCTTGCGGGGCGGAGGAAGGAAGGAGGTCCTCCTTCAGAGAGGACGGCCCGACGATCAGTGGGCACCGATCGCGGGCCACCCCACATTTAAGGTACCCCCCGGTGCAGGATCCCCCCTCGCCCCCCCACAGGCCGCCCCCCAGCGTTCACGCACAGCCCACGACTGTAACGACCAGGTGTGGACGGCCCTGGGGGGAACCCGCCGTTTTGGCCTGGCCGCTCGGCCCATCCGGGCCTCAGAATCGCGGGGGTGCCGGAGAATCGCCATTTTGGGTATTTCCGGCGATTCTCCGGCCTGCGAAACTCGACTGGCCCGTTCCCGCCGCTCGGGAGAATCGCGGGAGGGCGTCAGACCGGCGGCCCCGGAAATTTCGGCGGCCCAGGCGATTCTCCCAGCCGGCGTGGGAGTGGAGAATCGCGCCCCTTATCTCTCATGTACATGAAATCAAGCTTGTAGGAATTAAACCGTCTTCAGATCGTTGTACTGAGTTGAGCCAGAGGAGAAAAGCCCACATGGAATCCAACTCAATACACAGGCCTGGAAACCGCTCTAACACTGCCCTTCTGTCTTCAGAGATCTATGGACAAACACACCTAGGTCCCTTTGTTCCTCGGAAATTCTGAAAGAGAGAATCTATCTTGACTTGGAGAGGCAAGGTCTGATCTGGATTAGTCAGCAAAACTTTGTCAGAGAGGTCACGCCTAACAAATTTGATTGAAATATTTTGAGCATGTGACCAAGTGTGTCGATGAGGGTAGTGCAGTTGCTGTAGTTTACATGGATTTCAGCAAAGCCTTTGACAAGGTTCCACATTGTAAAGTAGGCAAATGCATATGGGGTGCAGGGCAACCTGAAAAGGTGGATTCAAATTTGGCTTAGCTGTAGGAGACAGAGGGTGATGACGGACAGCTGCTTTAGTGACTGGAAGCCAATGTCCAATGGTGTACCACAGGGATCAGTGCTGGGTCCCCTATGACTATGTGGGAGGTAGGATCAGTATGTTTACGGATGACACAAAGATTGACTGGGTAATTAACAGTGAGGTTGAGTGTCTTGGGTTACAAGAAGATATAGACATGGATGGTCAAATAGGCAGAAAAATAGCAGATGGAATTTAATAGTGTCATGCCATTCAGTTAATACTTCCTGGTCACATTACTCCTTCCAAAGTGTATCACCTCACAGTTTTCAGTATTAAATTCCACATGCTCAAAATATTTCAATCAAATTTGTTAAGCAAGACCTCTCTGACAAAGTCTTGCTGACTATTCCAGATACTACTTTGCCTCTCCAAGTGGAGATATATTCTCTCTTTCAGAATTTTCTCTAATAGTTTCCCTATAACTAACGTGAGATTCACGCACCCGGACCCTTCAACGCCGAGATCCTGCCGGCTCAGAGGACGTTAGGTGGCCGGTGGGACTCAGCAGTGTAGAGACTGGCTTGTCTCTACAACCTTTCTTAAATAGTGGGACCACGTTAGCTGTTTTCCAGTCCTCTGGCACCTCCCCCGAGACCAGAGAGGAATTAAAAACTTGGCTCCGTTGTGGGGATAGGCATGTTATAGTCCTCCACCGTATTCATGAAGTCAGGCCAGCTTCTAAAACAAGGTTCACAGCCCACAGCCGCACCCGGACCCTTCAATGCCGAGATCCTGCCGGCTCAGAGGATGTTAGAACGGCGCTGGTGGGACTCGGCTTTTTGTTGACAGCTGCTCGGCCCATCCGGCCCGGAGAATCGGCGCGCCGGCCCATGCTGGCCCGGGCCGGAGAGTCAGCGCATACCTCGACCGGCGCTGCACCAAGCACACCGGCGCCGATTTTCCACATTGCGGAGAATTGCGTCCCAACGTCGGGGCGCGATTCGCGTGGCGCCATGCCGATTCTCCGACCTGGCGGGGGGTCGAAGAATTCCGCCCGAGGTTTTTATGAAAGTGGAAAATGAACGACTGTATGGTTGAAAGGTTTTTTTTTATACATATCCTACAAAACTACAGGAGTCATTGTTTCTATATAATGTCTAGGGGTAAATGGGCATGGGAATATGATGTTTGGCCGTAACTTAGCATGGGGGAGCCAGGGTGGTGGGGGAGCCACGGTGGTGGGATAGGTGAGGCAACATGAGTGGGACATCGGTGGGAAATGCGGGGGGTGAGGGCTGAAGAGCATTCTTTTATTTTAACAGGGCTACTGTCCCAAAGCACCGAGGTGGGCCTCTTAACAGCCTGTCTTAGCAATCCAGCAACCCCTGTGATTGCCCCAGACTACTTTTTCGGGTCAGCTGCCCAATGCCAAGGGTGGGTGTGGTCTTCAATGAAGATCCCACCTTTGTGGGCACTTTCTTCCAAGGCAGGTGAGCTGATCCAGGAATTTTACGACTCTTGCTACCCGCCTTGGTGATGAAACCAGACTGATTCTGGGGATGGCGGGACTGTCATACAAGGAGAGATTGACTAGGTTGGGATTGTTCACGCTAGAATTCAGAAGAATGAGGGGTGATCTCATAGAGACTTATAAAATTTTAACGGGACTAGACAGGGTAGATGCAGGGAAGGTGTTACCAATGATGGGCATGGCCAGACCCAGGGGTCACAGTCTGAGGATTCGGGGTAAATCATTTCGGACAGATATAAGGAGACATTTCTTCACACAAAGAGCGGTGAGCCTGTGGAATTCATTACCACAGGAAGTAGTTGATGCTAAAACTTTGAATATATTCAAGAGGCGGCTAGATATAGCACTTGGGGAGAATGGGATCAAAGGCTATGGGGAGAAAGCAGGATTAGGCTATTGAGTTGGATGATCAGCCATGATCGTGATGAATGACGGAGCAGGCTCTTGCTCCTGTCTTCTATGTATCTATGAAAACTCAGGCCATTTTTCTATGTTTACCCTATCAATTGGGATAGGAGCAATATAAAAGGGCAGAAAGGAGAAAGAGTCCCTCGTGTAGATAGGAGATTTTTGTTTTTTAAAAACAGCAGTATATTTGCAGTCCAATGAGAAAGGTGACATTGTTGGATCCGGTTCCGGGAATGAGGTGAACCAAGTATCAATAAGGGAACATTTAGTGTACTGTGATCACGTATCATAAGGCTTAGGTTACTATAACAAAGAAATAGGAGCAATCCAATAATTAATTGGGGAATGGCCAACTTCAATGGTGTGAGGACAGATCTGGTCCTGGTAAATTGGAGTCAAAGACTGACGGGAACAACTATCACAGAACAATGGGCTGTCTTAAAGAGGAGATAGTTTAGGTTCAGTTGAGGTTTATTCCCACAAGGGGAAAAGGTCAGGTAAATAAATTCAGAGATCACTGGATGATAAAAGACAGAGAGCAAGGTGAAGCAGAAAAGAGTTCATTTGGCAGACCTTTTCTATCAGGTAGATAATATAATTGAGAATCAGGTTCAATATAAAAGGTTCAGAGGGAATTAAGCTAATATAAAAAAAGAACTCTACCTATTATAGGAATATAAATAATTTTTAAAATGGCAAAGGAGGAGTGAGGCCAATTAGGGACATAAAAAGGGACTTGCTTGGGCAGGGAGCATGGCTCAGGTACTAAATGGGTATGCTGCATTTGTCTTTAACCAGGAAGAAGATGTTGCCCAGATTATGGTGAAATAGGAGGCAATTGATACACTGAATGGGTTAAAAATTGATCAGTAAGATGTACTGGCCACAGGTGAGATGTATCCAAGGATACGGAAGGAAGCAAGAGTGGAAATTATGGTGACACTGGCCATAATCCCCCAAAACCTCTTATAGAGAGGGGTGGTGCCTGAGAACTGAAGAATTGTAATGTTGCACCCTTGATTGAAAAAGGTTTAAGGATACGCCCAGCAACACAAAACCAAAATCAAAGGGACATTGGAGAGATCTAGAGTGTAACTCATCCACCTTCTGGACCATTGATGTTATCCAGTTGGGGGTGGGAGGGAATAAACAGAATGATTGAAACTCCACTCGAGGATAATAAGCTGTATCTGTCTTTACAGAATGGAAATTGCATGTTTATCAGCTGCAGTGAGAAGTTAGTTCGTCCCATCGCAACCCCCACCAAGAAAAAGGTAAAACTGGTTCACACAGCTAAAAGGTAAAACTGGTTCACACGCCATGGAAGCGTCAGTGAACATCGCATTAATTTCACCAAGAACACTGAGAATTAGAAAGTCCTTGAAGCAAAGTGAAAATGATTTAATGGGCGAGGGAGGGTGTGTGGTGGAGGAACGCAGGTCTGACATCCAATAGACAAATTACTCACTCCTTCATGTCGGCAGATTCATTCAGCTTTGCTTTCTTTTCTGCATTTTTCACAAGATTTTCTGCGTAGTGCTTGATTATTGGACACATCTGGGGAACGAAAAGAAAATGGCGGACAATGTACAGGATGTACACAAAGCTGGTCCCGACCCAAATATGGTGGTCTGTATCCCTAGAGATTTCACCAGATTTCATACAGCAATGGGACATTTTACACTCAGCTTCTCCTCAGAAAAATCTTCCCATCACTTCAAGATTACCTCGACTAGCAAAAGCAATCCATGGCTCCTCAATCTCCAAACAAACTGTCTGCTAACTCTTTTCCCAGTTCCCTAAACCTCACCAGTCTTGAACACAATACTTTGTCGGAGAGACTCTATGCACACTCCTTCAAAACTAATTCCATCTTGTGCTAAATCTTACACTCATTACCTGGTCTTCACTCATCACTGGAATTTCAGAGCTTCAGCTGTAACTCATGAGAGTTTGGTGAAAAGCACATGTATGTATGTGATCACTCTGCAAGCTAAGTGTATGCAGGAAGAGAGGGATCGAGTACCACCAGGCAGTCAAGTAGAAAAATGCAGGAAGGTATGTTGCCTCCCAGGTACCAGGGTCAAGGATGTTACTGAGTGGCTGCAGAGCACCCTGGGGAGAGGGTGAACTTCCAGCAGTCATGGTATCAATGACATAGGCAGAAGAGGAGAATGTGGTCCTGCGGGCAGAGTTTAGGGAGCTAGGGAGGAAATTAGCAAGCTTACTGAAATTGGCATTGGAGGCAGGTTGCTAAACTCATTGCCCTGTTGGCGCAGATGATTTTGGCATCTGTCCTCTGGTCGGCAGGGCCGGAGTAGGCACTGCCCGGGGGATTCGCTCGGCAACACTGCAGCGCAACATTGAGTTGCCGCAGATCCTTGGGATGGAGCAGAGACTGTCAGAGAGAGGCTGGTGCCCTCATCCGGGGCTCCGTGAGAAGAGTCCAAAGAGACAGCTCAGCTGCCACCTGGTCCACCATTGTGTGTTGAATCCTCATCTCCTTGCTCACCAGTGAAGGTTGGGCAACCATGAGGGACACTGGTTTGCGCCTCCCTCTCAGACACAGGCATTGGCCTCCCGAGGTCAGTGCCTGTGTGAGGGCTTAAGGTCCAAGCGCAATGTCAGTAATGTGCATCATTGTGTTCCTGGATCTCTGGACATTTCCCACTTAACATCCAGCAGTTTCTGCTTCATGTACGACCCCAGAGGTTCATCATTTCCCTCACCTCCGCCAACTGCCCACTGTGCATGAAGCACCCTCACTACTCTCCCGAGTAGTCACAGCCACTGGCATGTGTGTATCTTCGCTGGTGCTGAGAAATGGTTGTGCCACGCATGCATTGCTGGATGTCTCGGTGGATCGTCACAATTGGCCTCAATTGCATTGAATTTTCTCAGTGCTTGGCACATAAATGAGGTGTTTTGATGGAGCAGAGCCTCAGTCATCACCTTTACCCTGAATGCCACACACTTCAGCCCAATGGACTCATACCATCCTCAAGAGACGCCAACCTGTCCATGGCCTGACATGCTCTCCCTCAAACTTTAGGGCTCCCAGTTCTTGGCTGGAGAGGTTTTGCCAGGTTTGGCAACCCACCAGCAGTGGCAGATTGCTCTTGATTGTTGCGCTGTTTTTCCTGTCAGTCAGTGCAGAACTCGAGTGCTGAAGCCTTCATCTCGAAGGCCATACCATGCTGCACCCCCCCAACTTAAAACACCCCTGAGCTTTGAGAAGCTTTTCCGGCATTGGATCCAAGTTTTCCTGACAAGGTCAAGGCCACAGACCTCCGCTGATTCCTCAATCAATGCCCTCTTGGTGGGGTGGGTTGACTTCCTCCTCCCATCCCTCATTGTTAGCATGTCCCTCTTTTGCATGGCTGCCTCCACCAGGACTCGGAGGTAGTCACTTGGAAATTGGGGCTAGCTGCCATCTGCTGTGGCCTTTTGCTGCTGAATTAGAGGAATGGAGATATTTCAGAAATGTTGTATATTTGGAGATTACAGAAAAAGGGAGGAGTGAGGCCACGAATGGATTTGAAAAACAAAAATGAAGGTTTTAAAATTTGACTGGGAGTTGGGCGCTGATGAAGAAACGAGACTTGCTGTTAGCTAACACACAGGCAGAGTTTAGGGTGAACTCAAGTTACTTAGTATTTTAACTTCATACATGACAGTTCCTAAAGTATATATCAGCATTTACCCTCACCAAATTAAGTAAATTTTCTAGGATTAAAGGGTCGTTATTTGGGGTTCTTGTTGTTTGAGTCGAGTTAAGGGTTTTTGTTTGTATTTTCTGTAACTTGTATAAAATGTTCAAATTTTGAATTAAAACATTTTCAAAAAGCAAACAAATTAAGTCAATTATTATTGGACGATTTTGCACCCTTGTCTACAGACCTAATCTTACATACCACAAGTAAAAACACAGAAAGGATTCGATCTGTTGGGGAGTGGGATGGGGCCCTGTTACCTCTTTCAGCTTCCCGCTGGTGAAGATTGGGGAAAGCACACTTCGGATCCTCTTCCAATGGTCACCGTCAACAATCAGGATGGATTCAGTCAGTGGCCCATTCAGACCAAAATTCTACAGGAAAAGTAGGAAGAGATAATATAATTGAATAAAAATAAACAAAATGTTAATTCATAATCTCTGCTAAAGCTGCACAGAGTGTTCTCAAAACAAAATGTTAATTCATAATTTCCGTGTTCTCAGGGTGAATGGCGAGGGATAGTGTGGAGGAGGGGGAGCAACTGGATCCCACTGTGCCTTTTCTGGGCACAATGCAAGGGAAAAATATGGCAAGATGTTTCCCTCACCCCAAGTGTCCCTGAAAGTCATCCAATGCCATACTGGGTAAGGTGAGCCTCAGGCCTTTCTGGTGGCCCCGCAGCATCCATTAGAAGGGGTGTAACCCTCTTTTCAGGACTAACTCTGGATAAGTGCAATCCTGATTTACACGTACTGGGTGGTCAGTCCTTTGATTCCTTGTGTTGTTATGGGCCAGGGTTTAGAGAACCCCAAAGTGTATCATGGAGTTCACCTGACCCACAACTTTTAATAGATTGTGGTATGGGGAGCACACAGCCCACTCTACAGGTGTGGTACAGCAGAAATGGAAATGTATTTTTTAAAGCAAAACAATGTTTATTCTATGAACTCAAGTTAACCTTTTCAAAACATACAGTGAACGTCTTAGCAACCCATAATTCAAATAGAACCCCCAAAGAATACAACACTAAGTAATCCTTAAGCTGTCCTTTTAACATCCTTAAGACTTAAACAATTTTTTTTAAACAGAAGCACATCAGGTTAAAGTCACTACTGAGAGCAGTTATTAGTTTTAAATCACCAAAGGATCGATTTACAGTTTTTAGATTACAGAGAGAGAGACTAATCCTTCTGGCTGTGACTACAGCTATCCAGCTCTGAAAACGAAACTAAAACACACCCTGCAGCAAACAGCCTAAAACGAAAGTAAAAAGCTGACAGACAGCCCAGCTCCACCCACTCTCTGACATCACTGCAGTAATAAACACCCATTTCTTAAAGGTACTCTCTCATGACAGTGTGGACTAACCAAAGATTCCCAACTTCAGCTGACAATAAACAGGATGTTGCAGCTCATGTTAATGCAGAGGCCAAAGGAGCACAAATACACTGCCTGACTCCATTTCAACACTGCCAGCCTATCTTCCTCCTGTTCCCCCTCCCACTAAGAGTCACCCCGGAGCTGCAGCTGACCCATATGGGTAACCAACAAAACCGTCATTGGTAGCTCACCAGAATTATCCCAATGATGCCCAAGGCCCAATTTAGGATGAACTTCTTGTCCTATTTCATGGACTCAATACAGCACAGAAGGCTATTTGACGCATTGTGTCTGTACTGTTTCTCCCATGGAGCTATTTACATACTGTCTCTCATCCACACTCTCTCCATATCTCTCCCTTTCGGATATTCAGAAAATGTAGAAAAATTCACAACACAGAAAGAGGCCAGTCTGGTCCATCAAGTCTGCACCAGCTGGATAATAGGCCGCACAGCCTCGTCTCATTTATGGGCACTTGATCTGTACCCTGGAGTTTACCAAACATCAGGTGCATGTCTGCAAATCATTCAAATAAGTCGAGGGTTTCGACCTCTACTATCCTTTCAGGCAGTGAGCTCCAGAACCTTGCCACCCTCCAGATGAAAAATGTTTTCCTAATTTTCCCTCCAAATCTTTCTACCAATCACTTCCAATCAGTCATGGGCAGCCTATGTTAGTGAGTGAGCTGCATGAAATCGGGCTAGTCGATTGACCGTAAATTCATGAATAAGATTGTCAGAAATATTCGGGGCTAAACTGCTTGTCTCAAATTGTCCACATTAATGAAACAGGAGCACAAGGAGGAAGAGAGAAGAGCCGGGAAGAGTCTGGACAATGACTCTGACTCTTTCCAGGACCTATAGTTCTTGGGTTACAACTACTGCAAAGAGCAGATGAAATGTTAGATATTCATAACAAAAATATTCAATTTCAATACATAGAGGAAATAATCTATATGTGCTGCCAGGAATATAAATCATACATTAATATGCTCTATATCATGAGTTGCATACATTCCTTCAATCTCCATAATAATAAAACAAGAATCTGTAGTGTTCCAATAGGCATCAAGTTGCTTCACATCTTAGGATTTCTTATTTCTCAACTGGTGCTATTTTTTCATTGCTTTTAATTAAATCATTTATTTCACATTTCAAATCTGACTGTTCCCACAACTCCCAACAACTGTGGGTTGTTAATTATAAACACGCTTTTCACTGTTTTCCCTCCTGAAGAACAGTCATAGAATCATAGAAGTTTACAGCATGGAAACAGGCCCTTCGGTCCAACCAGTCCATGCCGTCCAGTTTTTACCATTAAGCTAGTCCCAGTTGCCCACACTTGGCCCATAACCCTCTATACCCATCTAACCCAGACACCAGTCTAACCCAGGATCCATAAAATTATCAATGATCAGGGTTCCTCACTCATATAGGATATTGTACCTTTTGGTTACCGTTAATAAATCTCTCTTCAGTGCAGAGTGTGGAAACCCTGTTAGAATTACACCCTCTGCTCTCCGGGTGCAAATTCCAGGCAACAAACCAGATAAAGCTTGAGCAACGTACACCTTCTATTAACAATAATCTTTATTGTCACAAGTAGGCTTACATTAACACTGCATTGAAGTTACTGTGAAAAGCCCCTAGTCGGCACATTCCGGCGCCTGTTCGGGTACCCAGAGGGAGAATTCAGAATGTCCACATTACCTAACAGCACGTCTTTCGGGACTTGGGGGAGGAAGCCGGAGCACCCGGAGGAAACCCATGCCGACTCCACACAGACAGTGGCCCAAGCCGGGAATTGAACCTGGGACCCTGGAGCTATGAAGCAACAGTGCTACCCACTGTGCTACCGTGCTGCCCATTCTACCTCAACAACATGGGCGTGTCCAAAACCTCCACCAGCAAACTTGGACAGATAACCAATGGGAATTTGATTGAACCCAGAGCGGAGAACAGGAGACCAGTTCACAACATCAGCCCAGAAGACAGATTTTTGATCTACAAGGGAATCAAAGGCAGGAACGTGGAGTTATGGCCACAATCAGATCAGGCATGATCCTAGTCAATGGTAGTGGATGCTCTAGTGGAAATAATCTATATGTGCTGCAGGAATAAAAATCCATACAATCAGATCAGGCATGATCCTAGTCAATGGTGGAGGCCTAGATCCACTCCTATTTCTGATTATCTTACAGGGCTCCTCCCACCCCGACACATGCAGCTTTAGTTTGATAAGCTTGACAATTGTTCTGCACACCATGAGGTTAGAACTCCCAGATAGAAAAAACATCTGATCAAGTTATAATCCAGCTGAAACACCAGAGAAGCATGCTTAAATAATCAGATAAAGTGAACAAAGTTTACTGCAGGCACGAGAAAAGTGATAACCCTCAGTTTAGGTCAATACTTACCCGCCTGTTGGTGAACAAAGTGTAAAACTCTTTTATCAAGATGGTTTTAATCAGGTCAGGATCCAGGATGGCGAGAATCGGCTGACGCCCATCATAAAACCTAAAGACAAAGGCCGAAGTGTTAGAAAGTGAATCTGTACCGTAGATAAAGTGTCGAGTCTGACAAAGGGGAACGGCCTGGGCAAACCCCACTTATCTAGACTTCCTGCAACCACTTTGGAAGGAGATGCGGAAGGTGATGGATATTAACAAGGATGTGCGAGGAAAAATGGAAGACCTGAAAAACAGATCCAGGCGACAGAACTCTTGGGTATCATGTATGGTACTCTTTCAGAGGTTGGATTTTCTCCTTTGTTTTTTTGTTGCCACCGTGGAAGGGTTTGTTTTACTGGATGCATATATTGACAGGTGGGCCGTTGTTTGGGGTGGTGGGAGGATGGGATCATTGGTATTGTTAAGGTGATTGATTTTGTATTTGTTACCGTTTACTGTTTGTGGGTGGGGTGTAAATTTTGAAGGTAAATGTGAAAATGGAGAATAAAAACATTTAAAAAAAAGCTACTGGCCACAAGGATAGAGAATTGTGTCCCGGCGGTGATAGGGGAAGACCAGCCGGGATTTGTAAAGGGCAGGCAACTCACGGCCAATGTTCAAAGGCTTTTAAATGTTATTATGATGCCCTCAGAAGGAGGGGAGACGGAGGTGGTGGTAGCGATGGATGCGGAGAAGGCTTTTGATCGGGTGGAGTGGGATTACCTATGGGAGGCGCTGGGAAGGTTTGGGTTTAGTGAGGGCTTCATTGACTGGGTGCGGTTGCTCTATCAGGCACCAGTAATGAGTGTGCGTACGAACCGGCTGAGGTCGGAGTATTTTAAACTACACAGAGGGACGAGTGTGCCCCCTGTCCCTGCTACTCTTTGCTCTGGCCATAGAGCCATTGGCCATGGCGTTAAGAGCCTCTAGGAACTTGATAGGGCTGGTTCGGGTGGGGTGGGGGGGGGAGCACCGGGTCTCGCAGATGACCTGCTCTTGTATATTTCAGACCCATTGGGAGGGGATGGGGCAAGTTATGCAGATCCTCAGGGAATTTGGTAATTTTTCAGGGTATAAATTGGACATGGGGAAAAGCGACATGTTCGCGATCCAGGCAAGAGGGCAGGAGAAGGGTCTGGGAGAGCTGCCGTTTAGAATGGTAGGAAGGAGCTTTCGATATCTGGGAATCCAGGTGGCCAGTATATTAGCCAGCAGTTTGGCGTCCACATTCAGTGGAGAAATTGGCCTGTATGACCCGCATTGCTCCGGATCCTTCTCCAGGTGGCCCAGGAATGGGAGGCACTGCACAAATTAAACCTATCCCGGTTGGTAGAACAAATGGAAGGGGACTTTAAGAGATGGGACATGCTCCCGCTATCACTGGCGCGGAGGGTACAGACTGTGAAAATGACGGTCCTCCCCAGATTTTAGTTTGTCTTTCAGTGCCTCCCCATCTTCATCCCAAAGGCCTTCTTCAAGCAGGTAAATAAGGTTATTTTGGGCTTTGAGTAGGCGGGTAAAACCCCGTGAGTGAAGAAAGTGTTGCTGGAGCATAGCCGGGGGGGGGGGGGGGCTTTTTGCAATTGCTACTGGGCGGCTAATATAGCCATGATTAGGAAGTGGGTAGTGGGGGAGGGGTCAGTGTGGGTGCAGATGGAGGCGGCGTCATGTAAAGACACAAGTTTTGGAGCACTGATAACGGCACCTCTCCTGTTCTCACCGGCCCGATACTCCACAAGTCCGGTGGTGGTGGCGGTTCTGAGCATCTGGGGGCAGTGGAGGAGATATAAGAGAGTGGAGGGAGCATCGGTTTGGACCCTGATTTATAATAATCATCGGTTTGTACCGGGTAGGCTGGATGGTGGGTTCCGGAGATGGCAAAGGGCAGGAATTAGGAGGATGGGGGATCTATTTATAGATGGGAGCTTCCCCAGCTTGAAAGCCTTGGAGGATAAATTTGAATTGCCGGCAGGGAATGGGTTTAGGTATCTGCAGGTACGAGACTTCTTGAGAAGGCAGGTTCCAGCATTCCCGCTGCTGCCGCCACGGGGGATACAGGACAGAGTGGTCTCCAGTACCTGGGTGGGAGAAGGGAAGGTATCAGATATAGAACATAGAACATTACAGCGCAGTACAGGCCCTTCGGCCCTCGATGTTGGGCCGACCTGTGAAACCACTCTAAAGCCCATCTACACTATTCCCTTATCGTCCATATGTCTATCCAATGACCATTTGAATGTCCTTAGTGTTGGCGAGTTCACTACTGTTGCAGGTAGGGCATTCCATGCTCTTACTACTCTCTGAGTAAAGAACCTACCTCTGACATCTGTCCTATATCTATCTCCCCTCAATTTAAAGCTATGTCCCCTCGTGCTAGACATCACCATCTGAGGAAAAAGGCTCTCACTGTCCACCCTATCCAATCCTCTGATCACCTTGTATGCCTCAATTAAGTAACCTCTTAACCTTCTTCTCTCTAATGAAAACAGCCTCAAGTCCCTCAGCCTTTCCTCATAAGGAACTTTTGGAATCGGAGGAAACTCCAGTGGAGGAGCTTAAGGGCAAGTGGGAAGACGAGCTAGGAGGAGAGATAGAGGCAGGTCTGTGGGCAGATGCCCTAAGCAGGGTTAATACATCCTCATCATGTGCCAGGCTTAGCCTGATCAAGGTAGCCACCAGGCACACACAACAGTGGCCCGGATGAGCAAATTTTTTTGGATAGAGGACAGGTGTGCGACATGCGCGGGAAGCCCATCAAATCATGTCCACATGTTTTGGGCATGCCCGAAGCTTAGAGGGTTTTGGCAGGGTTTCGCTAAGGCAATGTTCACGGTACTCAAAACACAGGTGGTGCCGAGTCCGGAGGTAGCGATCTTTAGGGTGTCGGAAGAGCCGGGAGTTCAGGGGGCGAAAGAGACCGATGTCTTGGCCTTTGCCTCCCTGGTAGCTTATTAATGTGGAGGGACTCGAAGCCTCCGAACGTAGAGACCTGGGTTAGTGACATGGCTGGGTTTGTCTCGAGAAAATTAAGTTCGCCTTAAGAGGGTCAATGATTGGGTTCAGCCGTTCGTCGACTGTCTTGGGGAAAATTAAAATGTCAGCAGAAGCAGAATTTCAAGGGGGGGGGGGCGGAAAAGAGTGGGCCGGACTGTTGTTTTATGGTTGGGGTGTGTGAAGATTGTGATGGGGTGGAAATGTTTATTGGACCATGTTTATGTCACTGTTATTGTTATTATTTAAAAAACTTGCAAATACCCTCATAAAAATATTTTTTTTTAAAAGTGCATTGTTGAATTTACAATGGGCAAACTCCAATTGGCCACTCCTGCTGGAACAGATTGCAAGGCTGATAATGGCCAGAGCTGCAGATTCAGTGCGAGGTTTCAGGGAGATGGTATTAATATAGCCGCACCAGCCACTAAAAATTAATTACTGAATGTATTTTCCACCTCACCAGCAAGCCTGATTGACAGGTGGGTAAACCTGCAGTAGAAAGCTGTTGCCAAGAACCAGACAGCAGGTAGGGAAAAAAGATGGTGTTGGAGGTGGGATGTTGTAGATCGAGATCAGAAGAGCACTGCAGTAGTTCAGTCAAAGTGGCATGCAAACATAAAACATGTCAAAAATCAATGGAAGGAGGCAGCCTCCATAAAAAACCTTCATCATAAGATTCAATATACCTGACAGTGAATTAGCCATCCCACTCCCACCAGAAGCCCTTCCTTAACTAAAGTTCCCAGTCCAACAAAAATCACCTCCAGCATTAATTATCTTTTTAAGAGAATTTTGGAACATTTTGGGGCCTCCTCCAAACTCTTGCAATGGATGGAATTCCTGGTGTAGACTAGGAAGTTTGCACAGACACACTCCATTGCTGTAGAAAGCATGGGCAGATTATTCAGCCAAATCTCTGAACCACTGCCAGAATCCAACAGTGAGAATGGGTTGATTCCCAGCAGATTGGAGCCTCGCCACATTATTCCAGTGAATTGAATGGAGAAGCACTCGACCAGTGTCTATGCCCAAACGGATTGAATTTCAGGCTCAGTGTGAATGCAGCATCGGAAACAGTACCTCAAGGTTGAACGCTTGCAAAAGAACCCAATGTCTTACGGTTGAATACCCCTCGCCGAAAACTGCAGAACCCAAAACAAATGTTGCATCCTTTTGAGTGCAAAGATAAAAGTGAAGGTATCTCAGACCAACAATGTCACCCAATGTAAATATCGCATTCTTAGAAACATAATAATTGCATCAGTATCAAAACTGCTTGGAATGATCTGTGCCTTTCAACTGTGTTTACCATCTGTACAGCACATCTTTTTTTAAAATAAATTTAGAGTACCCAATTCATTTTTTCCAATTAAGAGGCAATTTAACGTGGCCAGTCCACCTACCCTGCACATCTTTGGGTTGTGGGGGCAAAACCCATGCTAGCACGGGTAGAATGTGCAAACTCCACACTGTACAGCACATCTTAAACTACATTTTACAGAACAGGAGTAAAATTCTTGAAATGGATAAAAATCCACACATTCATATTCATTACTGGCTGATTAAATGCACTCACCCCCATATCTTTCCATACTTCTTGTAGCATTCCATATCGAACCCAAACATACCCTGGCCAGGAAGAAAACAAAAATCATCAACAAGAGTCTCCACATAATACTAAAAGATTGGGACTTTCCTCCCACAGTCCAAAGATGTGCAGGTTAGGTGGATTGGCCATGCTAAATTGCCCTTAGTGTCCAAAATTGCCCTTAGTGTTGGGTGGGTTTACTGGGTTATGGGGATAGGGTGTGAGATGTGCAGTTGGGTAGGGTGCTCTTTCCAAGATGGGCCGAATGGCCTCCTTCTACACTGTAAATTCTATGAATCTATTAATTGCTGGGCGGCGAACGTGGAGAAGGGGAGGCGGTGGTGGGAAGGAGAGGCGGCAGAATGGGGATGGAGGAAGAATTCTGTAGAGGATCCAGCGTGAGGGCTATGGTGACTACGGCATTGCCAACGGCACCAAGGAAATACGCCTAGAGCCTGGTAGTGCGGTCCACAGTAAAGGTCTGGAACCTGCTCAGGAGACATTTCTGGATAGAAGGGATGGCGGTGTTGGTGCTGCTGAGTGAAAACCACGGTTTTGAGCCGGTGCGGGGGTAGATGGTATGTATAGGAAGTGGAGGGAAGTGAGGCTGGTTAAGGTGAGGGATCTGTACCTTGAAGAAGGGTTTGTCAGTATAGAGAAACTGAAGGAGCGGGACGAGCTCTCAAGAGGAAGTGAGTTTAGGTACCTGCAGCTAAGGGACTTTGCTCTGAAGGTTTGGAAAGAGTCTCCCAGGTTGCCGAGGTACACCCTGTTGGAGCGACTGCTGCTCCCAGATGTGGAAGGGGAGGGCAGGATCAGAGACATGTACAGGTGGCTGGGAGAACAGGGAGGTGAGCAGATGATGAAGATTAAGGAGAAATTGGAGAAGGAGCTGGGAGGGGAGATAAACTGGGGAGTGTGGAGTGAGGTGCTATGAAGGGTAAATGCGACCTCCTCGTGCGCAAGGATGAGCCTGATACAGTTCAAGGTCGTACACAGGGTTCATGTGACTCGGGCAGGAATGAGTGTGTTCTTCTAGGGAGTGGCAGATGAGCGTGGGAAGTGTGGGCGGGGACCAGCGAATCATGTTCATATGTTTTGGGGCTGTGAAAAGTTGGAGGGATTCTGAGCGGGAGTGTTCACGGCGCTAACAAGGATAGTGGGGGGGAAGGAGGTTGAGCCAGACCCTTTGATGGCGATATTCGGGATATCGGAGAAGCCGGAGCTGACGGAGGGGAGGAAGGCAGACGTTGTGGCCTTCGCCTCTCTGACTGCCCGCTGAAGAATTCTACTGGAAGGGCGGTCAGCAATGTCGCTGGGGATGGCGGCCTGGCTGGGATACATATATGACTTTCTTCGGCTGGAAAAGGTCAAGTACGAATTAAGGGGTTCAGCACAGGATTTCGAGGCAAGGTGGGGGATGTTTGTGGCCGTGTTTGAAGAGCTGTTCATCGTCGGGGGCAGGGGGTGGCAGGGGGGATTTGTACAAACTGTATAGTTGTGTGTTGGGGAGTTTGCTCCCCGAATTGTTTATGTTTTGTAAAAATTTATATAAGTTTGGAATAAAATACATTTTAAAGAAAGAGAATGGAGGGAACATTAAACTGCTCCCACTTCCACCCGAGCAACCCTCTCCAGCCCCTTTGCACACAATCATCCTTCAGAGTCCTGCCCTCCCAGCCAGAAGCTGAGAGGAAGCCATGGAGAGAGGGAGAGCAGTCTCACCCCATTAACTAGTTCAGGTAATTAGAATTCCCGATTCCCACGCCGGCACAGCTCTTAGCCTCAAAATCAGTGAATCCAGCCCTAAGTGTTCCCACTGGAACTGAATAGCATGCGATTTGCATTCCCGTTCGGGGTGTTATTCATTCTGAGATTCAGGACATACAAATGGACCAGCAGTCTGCCCGTGTGCATTGGAAACAATTCCCATCCTTGCAGGCGGTGGAACTGCTGGGACCGGAATTTGTGCTGAAGAGCCTGACCGGCTGGAGCTGCTTCTAAGCGCTCCACTCACCACACATTCATTCCAGCCTCAGCGATGGCTCAGAGAAAACCTGATCCCCGATTTTCAGAGTCTGAAGAGGACCCACTGCTCAATGTCAATGAGGAGAGACAACCTCTTCCCCAGGGTGGCCCGCAGGCTCACGCCCACCCTCCTGAACAATGCCTGGCACGCGGCAGCAGAGGCAGTCAGTGCTGTCAGCCTCACCAGGAAGAAACAGCTCCTGATCCCGAGGGGCGAGTGTCACTGGTGAGGCCTCTGCTCTGAGAGGGTTTGCCAGGGAAAGGTTCAAATGCCACGGTGCAGGTGTCCTGTGGTTTGGGTGAGCTCTGCTAATCCCCTGCTTCCTCTATAGTGGGGCTGTGCTCCGGAGTAGTGCAGAACCCTGGTTGAGCTTGGCCACGCCCATCCCCTTGATGATACTGCTGGGGTACGAGAACTTCCAGATGGTACTGCTGGGGTACGAGGGCTTCAAGATGATACTGCTGGGGTATGAGGGCTTCCAGATAATACTGCTGGGGTACGAGGGCTTCCAGATGATACTGCTGGGGTATGAGAGCTTCCAGATGATACTGCTGGGGTATGAGGGCTTCAAGATTGGTAGCATGGAGGGGTTCTGTGAACATTCACAGGACACTGAGCAGTCGACAGTCAGCCACCAGCCTGCAAGTAGTACCGGAGGGGTGTGTTTAAATCACATACTGCAGCAATGGCGGTCTGAGCCAGGACACCCTGATCCTGAGAGGGACACCGTGACAACAGGCCTGGCACCAAGTTGTTCCTACTACTCACCCCAGCCCAGGCAGCCACCCCGCAGCAAGTTTGGATAGTTTGAGGATTTTTTAAGCCCCCTCAATAGACATGGCACCCAGGCCCCAGTAGCAAATACTTGCATGAATTTGTCCCCGCATAACTTCCGCCCGAGAGGAGTGGAGTGTTAGAATCGATGGCTGGCGCAAATGGTGAAGTTATGCCATAGTTGCGAGCACATTTGGAATAGGGTGTATAGGATTGGTCACTTTATTTCAAAGGATGTAAATGCGTTGGAAGCAGTTCATGGAAGGTAAATGAGCTTGTTGGCCAGTATGATGTTCTGGGCTTCACAGAGATGTGGCTGCAAGGGGATCAGGGCTGGGATCTAAATATCCAAAGATATGTGTCCAACGAAAGGAGAAGCTGATGGGCAGCAGGGGCAGGGTTGCATTGGTAGAAAGAAATTAAATTAAATTGATGGCAAGAAGCGATATAGGATCAAAAGGCATAGAATCTGTGTGGGTAGAGTTGAGGAATCGCAAAGGAAAAAATACCCTGATGGGAGTTAAGTACAGGCCCCGCCAGTGGTAGTCAGGATGTGGGGCAGAAAATAAATCAGAAGATAGAAACGGCATGTAAATAAGGCATTATTACAATAATCGTGCGGGACTTCAAAATGCAGATGGACTGGGAAAATCAGGTTGGTAGTGAATCCCAAAAAAGGAATTTGTGGAATGTCTCAAAGATGGTTTTTTGGAGCAGCTTGTGACAGAGCCTACTAGGGAAAAGGCAATTCTGGATTTGGTGATGTGTAATGAGGTAGTCTTGATTAGGGAACTTAAAGTGAAGGAACGCATAGGGGGCAGTGTCCACAGTATTACAGAATTTACCTACAGTTTGATAGGGAGAAGCTGGAATCAGCTGCAATGGTACTACAATTAAATAAGGGTAACTACAAATACATGAGGGTGGAGCTGGCCAGAGTGGATTGGAAGTGGGGCCAGGCAGGGAAGACAGTGGAACAGCAATGCCGGAGTTTTGGGGATTATTCGGGGAGGCACAACAGAAATTCATCCCAAGGAGGAGGAAACAAGCTAAGGGGAGGATGAGGCATCCATGGTTGACAAGGGAAGTCAAGGACAGCATAAAAGCAAAAGGGAAAGCATACAAGGTGGCGAGATGGGGAAGAAAAAGCATACAAGGTGGGAAGCCAGAGGATTGGGAAACTTTTAAAAGCGAACAGAGGAAAAACTAAAAAAGCAATCAGGGGGCGGGGGAGAAGATGAAATGTGTGTAAGCTAGCTAGTTATGTAAAAGAAGATAGCAAGAGTTTTTGTCAATTTATAAAACATAAGAAAGGCAAGAATAGACATGGGACCACTAGAAAATGAGGCTGGAGAAGTAGTGATAGAATAAAGAAATGGCAAAGGAACTGAATAGTTAATAGCTTCTACCCCTCTCCCCACTCTGGCTCCACTCATCTTTCCTTAAAGACAGGGGATGATAACTAAGAACACCCCCCTCTTGCAATCACCAGGACTATAAGACAAGGCATAATAACAAATATGTGAAACTGCAAAAATCCCATTTCTCATATTTGACTCAGCATGAATTTGCTAAATCAGGATAACCAACGGTACAGGTCATCACACCCATATTTCGTAGGAAGAAAAGACAGCAACCAAACATGACCAGCAGGGAGTAATATCCAGGATAACAGACATGTTGCAGGATGAGTTCCCAGTCGCATGAAAAAAGCGAGGTAAAGGATAAAGCAGGATCAATGCGCACTCTTCAGGATCTCTGAAGGATTCGGATGATCGAAGCACAACACCATCACTTCGACCATGCCACCTCCCCAACTCCCAGGCAGTCCACAACTTAGGCCCCAGCTGACCGGTTCTGCCACCTCTTTCCCCTCACGCCAAGCAGTAGGAACGCAACAATATGGGACCAGTGATCAGTGGGCCACACCAACCCCCGGCCTCGAAGACCGGTACGTTGGGCTCATCAAATCTGACACACACAGCCTCCAAATCAAGATTACCGAAGCATGGCAGCCAATTTTCAAACTCACTCTGGAACTCGTTTACCACCTCTCACCAAGGACCGGGCCCAGGGATACAGCCCGGTCCCCTTCTCCTGAACCTATCAGGATGGACAAGCAATGTAGCAGGACTGTGACAATATGGAGGCGGGGCCCCTACCAGGCAAAGTACACTCTCAAATACTCTCATGCACCTGTATAAAAGTTCCCCACAACTCTGAAGTGAGCCCGTACCCCTGCACCACAGAGCAGAGATTTTCAGCTAAGGCAACATCTTTTGTTGGCAGCCAGCATTGAATGTGTACAACATCGCCAAGGCGAGGGCCCGCTCAACAGCAACTGCATCACTGCACAAAGGGTCCTGCCCCACCAATCGAGGATTTTAGCATTTTATCTTGGCTTTTTCTCGCAAACACAAGCCATGCAACTCAAGAAAATGTGCACCAGGGTGAAGAGGCGAGAGCCAGAGCCCGTGAAAATGCAACCACTCCCGCGCTCACATCACAGGACCCCCATCCCCTTCGAATATTGTTAAGGCAGAAGTGGGTAGATTCTAGGTAGGCAAGGGGATAGGTGGAGTGCAGATTTGAGGTTACTATCAGATCAGCCATGATCTTATTAAATGGTGCAGCAGGTTTGAATGGCCTACTCCTGTTCCGTGTTTGTATGTTCACATAGATAAGCCATAATTTAAGGTAATATTAATTGGGGCAACCTTGTTTCAATTCTTCGTGGGCGATTGTGACGTTTCATGGGTGAATTGACCTGCTGCCTCTTGAGTATTTTGAACCCTGGTCTTCTCTCACCCAAACACAAGCAGGAGCTTCAGGAACGTCTCTCTCTCAGCAAAAAGAAGAAACAGGGCTATGGCAGGAAGGTTTAATATCTGACAATGCTCTAACTGACGTTATGGACATGGTGGAGAAAGGGAAAATAAACTAACCTTTCTGTAATGCAGAAACGTTCCAATGAATGGCAGTGGCCTTGGGCCTGGAACTCCAAGCCGTTTAAATAACCCAAAGGGTAAAACACTGTACCTGCAAAATGAATTGAAATGGTTACAATCTTATAGAGAGCCAAACATAAATTGGTTAGTGTGAACTGACTCTCCTGTATATTAGCTCCTCAATTGTTTAATTGAAACACCAGTCTTCTGTATAACAGAAATGTAAGCAAGAATGAACATGTTGAAATAAGATTCATAATTTAGTGACGCAGGACAGGATTGCAGATTGTTTTAGTCACTGCTTAGTGTTTCCACCATCCTTTCAGGGAGCGCATTCCAAACCATAGCAACTCACTGCTTAAAAAAAACAAGAGGCGCAATCTAACCAAATTGGAACAGAGTCCTGTGACAAGCGCGTTTAGCCGGGTGTTTTCTGGTGCTTGCAGCGCTGAGAAACAACACATTATCTATCAGGACTCTGGTGCAATTCAGGGTCTCGGCGGAGAGCTCTCTGCTGAGGCCACACTTTATCCCGTTTCCTGCACTGAAGAGGTCCACTCCAATTATTCAGCGGTGGCATTGCAACTTACATTAGATTGGGGGCGGCGCAGTGGTTAGCACTGCTGCCTCACGGCGCCGAGGTCCCAGGTTCAATCCCGGCCCCGGGTCATTGTCCGTGTGGAGTTTGCACATTCTCCCCGTTTCTGCGCAGGTTTCGCCCCCACACCCCAAAGATGTGCAGGGTCAGTGGATTGGCCATGCTAAATTGCCCTTGATTGGAAAAAAAAAGAATCGGGCACTTCTAAATGAAAAAAAGACTTACAATAGATTAAACAATAGATTACATAATAGAATTGAACACAATAGATTGTATAATAGAATTGAACACAAACTGTGAAGAGGAAATTGGAATCTTAAAAAAAAAGTGGATTTTCTTGTTGCCCAGATCACCCCACGCAAGGACTAGAGAAAGAAAGAAAGTGATCAAGAATAATAATATGACAAGGGGTGAAAGAGACCTCACCCTGTGATAACCGGAACCTTATTATACATGACTCACAAATTGAAATAGCATTTAATCCACATAGCAATAAATGATTGAAATTAATAATCATAGCAACTGATCAAATGTCATCTTTTTCAAATGATAGCAGGATTATTAAATGGTTTGTGAGTTACAGTGATCCTGGTGAAATCAGTCTTGTACCCATACTTACAGGAGGAAACACAATGCAAGATATCTGACACACAGCAGCAGTTATTATGTGGGGCATCAAATGCCCAGGCAATCATAGCCTCAAGGTAAAGAAACTGATAAAATTATTAATTCTAGTTTACTTTACACACAATCTATGTATGTCATCTCAATGAGATTTTGTATTGAATTATGGAACACAAGCTCATCACATGACTTGATAAGAAGTATCCACTTCCCTCACAATTATCAGTTCTGTCCTCTAAATTCAAAGAACTTTGTGTTCAGAACAAGTATTAAAACAATTAGCTTTGCGCATTAAATTAGTGCAATCTAATTGGTGATACTTAAGCAAAGTCTCGGTGTAACCATCTTTGATTTTGTAAGTTTAGCATTAAGTTCTGTAATTAGCTTTATAACTCTTAAATTTTAATATCTGTGTTGTATTTAGCAGACCAATCACTTTCAAATATTGATATGTATTTATATCGACTTATTTAATCTAAAGATAAAATAATTCATTCCAAGTAACCAGAGAAGAGTAATGGCAACCTTCAAATAACCCTGTCCAAAACAATTCTCAGCTGATGAGACATTTAAAACTCCAGAGTACTTCATGCTTACGAATATGTCTCTCAAGCACTCAACTTAATTTTCTTACTTTGAGGTCGAACAAAACATTTGTAGAATTTGCTGGAAAGGAAGAAATGTTGACAGGGGGTTGCAATTGATGAGGTTAGAACAAAACGGAGAATGTAAGAGCACTAATCATAACAGAATAATTTTGAAACTATAATCAGGTCACACCAGGACACCTTGTGAGATCTAACAAGATGTTGCAATCTGGATCTTGCCCTTAATGGGCGGGATCCAGATCTGCACATTTAAGTGTGCAGTTAGGCTCACTTAGATATGTTTGTGCCTGAGTATTCCAAGACGTGGTATCAAAAGGACACCTCGCCATGGCGCCATTTAGCACAGGTCCACACAAGCATAATGGAACCTGGAGGACACCTCCCAGGAGATCAGAGACCCCAGATGGTCAGGCTCTGGGCACTCCCAATGCTACTGAGGCACCCTGGCACTGTCAACCTTTTTTTTTTATTCGTTCATGGGACGTGGGCGTCGCAGGCTGGGCCAGCATTTATTGTCCAACACTAATTGCCCTTGAGGGAGCAGTTAAGAGTCAACCACAGGTCTGGAGTCACATGTAGGCTGTTGCTCCACTAATAATGTCGGTGAACAACAAGCCTTCCCTTATATCGATCAAATGACCACACAACCAGTTAGTTAGTTCAAAAGATGGTTTATTTACATACACAAGAATTATGTCAACATGCAAACACAATATCTATTAAGAGTTAAACTACACCTATCAGCTACAATAACCTATACTTAACTTCAGGGCAACCGGCCCTGTGCAAATGGATAAGGCCTTTATCTGGATTTCACTTGTCTGGTTCGAAGAAAGCAGCTCTGTCTCTGCTGGGCTCATCCGTCAGGAAGCGATCGTTGGTCTTGAACTTGGCTGGCTGCTCCTGCTACTGTTGGGTTGGCACAGGCCGGGTCCAAAAGAGACAGAACACATGGCTGTGCTCTCTTTTATTCCTCTGGGATTTTGCGCTCTTTGGGGCGGTCCTTAACCTTGGACCCAATAGTTCGACAGGGCTTTGATCACTGTCTTCGATTTCGGCCAATAAAGTGGCGGGTGCCTTAGCGGTTATTGATCTTGGCAGTTAGGCTTTCTGAGTAAAGGGAGTGGCGCCGCTCAGTCTGTGGCTGTACCGGTTGCTTGATTAATGGGCCATCGAAATGCAAATGAGCGGGGGGTTTCGACCAGGTCTGGTTACCTGAGTTTCAGATACACTCTGTATCTGTCTGAATCCTGGATTGGCCATAATTCCCACTGGCCTTTGCAGGTGGCGACAAGGCAGATTTCCTTCTCTAATTCCAGATTATTTATTGAATTCAAATTTCACCATCTCCAGTGACGGGATTCGAACCTGGGCCCCCAGGCATTACTCTGGATTACTAGTCAAGTGACAATGCCATTATGCCACCACCTCCCCCTGGCACCCATCAGTGAAGGAAATGAATGCAAGTGCAGCCTCAGCAAAAGAAGTCCTGTTTAATAGCGGTGTCATTCGAGAAACACCCCACTAAATGCACGCAAAACGGGACTCTGTTCTTTTCCCATTAAAACGCGCCCACTGCTTCAGCTCAGAGCTCATTGTTACCAGAGATTTAGACCTTCATTCAAAAGGTTCACTGACTAAAAATGTATTGAATACAGAGTTTTGATGGGAAGTATTTGTCTTCCCCATTGTATGGAGTAAATTTAAATTGTGCTCTGATGAAGTGTGGTTGGAATTGTTTCTGAATTACTCATTAAAAGTGGATTTTATATTTGGGCACATGTCTAGTTTTCCGACAACCTGGGCAGAGTGTCACAGTTCTGAACTTCTGCTTCCTGTCAGAAAAAAGCAGGGAGCCTATTTGTGATCCAGTTGAGCCAAGAACTCGCTCAATAAAAACACTAATTAATGCACCTCAGTAATGAACAGTACCAAGGCCATAAAAAAGGTCTGCAGAATTACCCAGAGAAGCTTTTCACTGGCAAAGATTAAGCCCTCAAAGCTGTCCCTGAAGATGACTTGACACAAAACCAAGTGTCGGCCAGCGTTGAGATACAGGATATACCATAAGGAATCCAAGTGGACAGTTAACAAAGGTCCTTTAAAAACACCAAAAGGATTGGAATTTTGTGACATGCGCGGAAGACTGAGTATTGGGTCAAAATAAAAGAGCCGAACGGGGAAGCAGCTGACATCGAGGACAACGGGTGGAATTCCCAGTCCCTGAGACGAAGCGTTGTTGCCGGGGCAGGATTCATGGACTTCCATGACAGCAAAACTGGCGCCGCACCCAAACTGATTCCGTGACTGTCAAGGGGCTCGCACCAGCGCCACGTGTAACACAATCAATTCCAATGGGAAACGATGTTGGATTAACAATTGACACTCAGGAGCCTGACAAGCTGCAGCTGCATATACACATCGCACTCCCAACACATACCATCCCAGCCAACAAGACGAGAGCAAGACATGCCGGCTCCACGTTTCACAGATGCTAAGCTGGAGGATAATCCTACCCCCCCCCCAGCCCACACCCGGAAGGCATCTGAACCCCCACTCTGCGACACATGCCGGCACCCATACTGCCCGCCATTCTGAGGGCACTGGCCACTGAGGCCACCAGCCACCCACCCCTTGGGCCGTATACGTTGGACTGTCTAACACTGTCGTTCTGTTTCCCCTCCTCGCCTCCCCAGCAGAAGGCCGCCCATAACCGTCTCGAGTGGGAGGAAACTGGAGGGGAACCACCGGAGCTGCGGCCCCTCAACGTGGCAGAGCAGCGGGCCCTGGACATGGTCGGCGGCTCTGAGGAAAGGAGCGAGGGTGAAGATCGGCTGTGGGCGAGGAAGTGAGACCCTGCTGAGTTGCGGTTCCCAGGGACGCATGTCATGGGGGTGTCCCTTTAAGGAATGTTTTGTATTATCAAATGGCTTCAGTGATGTCATTGTTGGGTGGAGCTGGGCTGTGGCTCTGGGTTTTTAGTTTTGTTTTTGAGCTGGGAGCTGGCTGTGGCTCTGAATTTTACTTTTGTTTACATATATTGGAAGCTGGATTCAGGTGGAGATAGGGGCATGATTCTCTGACCCTCTGTGCCGGAATCGCGCCCGGTGCGGGGTAAGAGAATAGCCATTCACGGCGGAAATCCGGCGAGACGGCACTTCCAAGATGCTCCACGGACCCGCCAGTCGCGCACAGTGGAGGTGGCACTGGTCGGAGGTAGTTGAAAGCGGCCCCTGCGGCGATTCTCCGCGCTTGACAGGCCAAGTGCCCCCCCCCCCACCCCGAGTCATGCCAGCGTGGTTCACATGTGGTCCCACCCGGCAGTACCTCGAGGTTCTGACTGCGGGGGCCGTCCTGGTGGGGACGGGGGGGGACGGGGGGTGGGGGGGGGGGGGGGGGGAGGATCAGACTCCGGGGGCCTTCACGGTGGCCAGGCCCACGATCGGGGCTGCCGATCGGCGGGCACGCTCTATCCGGGGGCGTGGGCTATGTTCCTCCGCGCCGGATCCCTGGAGGGCTCCGCCATATTGCGCGGGGGCCGGCGCGGAGACGGCCATCGCGCGCATGCATGGACCCGCACCGGCCCGCTCTATGGCGCCATGTTAGCTCCCTGAACAGCCGTGAATTGCTGGGCCAGAGGTCCATTGACGCCAGCGTACACCACTCCGGTGTTTACGCCAGCGCCCACATCCTCTGAAATCCTGGCCAGGAACTCTCGATGGGGTAATCGGTCGAAGGGCAGGCTGGCCTCATATACTAGCTGCTGTCCAGGCGGGTTTTGGGCTTCAGGAAAGGGCGGTCCGATCTGTAATGAAAATGCAGTCGCAGAGCCAGGGACTACATGAGGGGTTGTCGGCATCGAGCACCTGCAGGCACAGGTGGAGGAGTCCAACCGCCTGCAGGGTCAAGAGGAGGTGCCGACCTTGCGTGCCACCCAGGCTAATACCGCACGTGGAGTCTGCGGTGGAGGCCTTCGGGGCGAGGACTTTGGCTATGGATCAGCATGTCCAAGGTCTGGGGCACTCTGTGCAGGCACTGGCCAAGGCTGCCCTCTCACAGCGAGCCATGGTTGAGGACGTCGGGGTCATTGCTCAGGCACTGGTCGACGTGGCACAGATGCAGAGGCAGATGGCCCAGTCCCAGAGGGACATTGCGCAGTCACTGGCTGACGTGGCACAGTCCCAGAGCATGCAGATCCTGGTCGAGACGTGAGCAGACCTCCAGGACTGGCAGTGCCAGGTGTCGGGGGAGCCTCTGGGGATAGCTCTGCATACATACCCATTGCCTGGCGAGTAGCCCAGGGGCCATCGGGTACCCCCAGGGTAGAGGAGGTGATGGGGCCCACGCCGGTGACCACCGCACGAGAGGTACCGCAACACCACAGCAACTCGGTCACTCCCCCTGTCAGATGGGTGTGAGATGTGAGCTGGGTCTGGGGTGGCCAGAGAGAGATGGGGGAAATGGGCGGACGTTGGGGGTGGGCTGGGCTCCCCACAAGTGCACACTGTCCGGGTATGGGCGCAGACGTGCATGGTGCGCATCTGATGGTCACATATCAGCTGCACGTTCATCGAGTGGAATCCTTTCAGTTTGTGAAGATAGGCCTGTCATCTGCAGGTGCTCGTCGGGCGATATGCATCCCTTCGATCATCCCTTGGATCCGGGGATTCTCGGCAATGGTGGTGAACCCCGCTGCCCAGGCTTATTGGTGGGCTGGGTCCACATTGAAGTGGATGTATTGTGCCGACTGGGCATAAGGGCCTCCGTAACGGCGCGCATGCACCTGTGCACCGAGTTCGCAAGCTCTCCACCCTGAGCGGTTGCCTCCTGTTCCACTGCTGCAGCTTCTTCCTCCTCCTCGAGCAGCTCCAGCGACTAGGAGGAAGGCCACAATTGCTGGTTGAATTCCAATATCCATTGTCTGCAGGTTGTGCATACCCGTGTGCCCAACCAGGCCCAACTGGCTACATGGTGGCCCTGCACACTCTGCCCCCACTTGTTTTACCCCCCTGCCCTCATGGCCCCGTCGGTGGCCAGAACCGTGGGGGTTTCTGGCCCTGGTGCCTGTCCCTGCTGCCATCAGCTTGTGCTGCCCTTCCAAGCACCACCACCACCACCCCAGCCAGTGTCAGGATCGGCAGCCCATGGTCACTACTCGCCTTGTCCTACTCTTCTCTCTCCCTCATCAGGCACGGTGTCAGTTTCACGATGTTTAAAAGCAAAGTGAACTTCGCCGTTGGGAATTTCCCCAGTGGAGAATCGCGGAGGCCCCGGAGAATACCGAGTCAGGCCCGCTAATGATACGCAAACTGAGTTAACTGTACGTCTGTTAGCATTGGCGCCGCTGTCCAGGCGATGGAAAATTGAGATTTGGCATGAAACCAGCACCTGCCACGATTTCGGCATCAGAACTGATTCCCAGGCCCGAGTGTAGGTCGAGACGGGTGACTCTTTGAGGAGTCGAGTAGTTAATATACATATCAGTAAATCTTTATATTTGCATTCTATCCTTTGTTCCATGCGATCACTTTCTGCGGATTCTACACTGGCAACGAGGATCTAGTGAAGCTGCCACCGGCGCCAAGTGCTGCGAACTTGGACCACTTTTCATAGGCCATTAGGAGGCTGCTCTTCAACCATCAGAGAGGCGTTACATTGGAAGATTGGAGCAATTTGATGCAGGTACTGATGATTGGGGTCAGTACATTGAGCGGATGCAATACATCTTAGAACAAACACTATAATCGGCGATGAAAGGTAAACGGTAATCCTGCTCACGACTTGTGGAAGCACCACCTACGGTGTCTATTGACCTACCCTGATGCACCAGATAAGCAGTCTTTCGCTGCCTTAGTTGGGAAACGTTTTAACCCAAACCACCAATAATGTCCGTCGCTTTCGGTTTCACACGGCCATTGAATCAGGGAGAATCCATTACAGATTTCCTGGCCCGCCTACGAAAACTCACTGAGTTCGGAATGATGTTGAACGAAACCCTGAGAGACAATTTGGTTTGTGAGATCCGAGACATTGCAATGGAGGCTCCTAGCGGAAACTCACTTACATTTGCAGTGGGCGGTTGAGAAAGCCATCTCCCACGAAAGCACCGAACAGGGAGTCCAGGAGCTCCAAGGCACGGTAGTCCTGAACTTAGGTCGCACGAATGAGCATCATGCAGACTTTCCAAGGCCTTAAGAGATGGAACCCTGACCTTGGGGTCATTACCACAGGGATGCAGACTGCCGCCATAGAGGCCTGTTAAGCAGTCTCCCCCAACCGAGAAGACTCAGATCACGGATATGGGCTAGCAACAGTCGCCAAGATAGAGGTGGCAGACAGACCCAACCCTCCAACCCCCACACCCTGCGGACGAACCCGCAGCTGTCCCGTCAAGCACATTATCTTATGTCGGACCCAACATTGGGCTGTGCCAGATGACCGAAGCCTATACGACCAAAGTCCCGGAGCTTCATAGTCGACACACCCACTCCAAGTGGATGGAGGTAGACCAGATACAAACACCTACTGCGACAGCCATGGTCAAACGGCCGGGCCAGGCATTCAGCACTCATGGCACAGCCGAGGTGCTAGTTTTAGATAACGGGACGGCTTTCACCAGTGCTGAGTTCGGATTTACCACGTGTGCATCACCCTCGAAAGGGTTAGCCGAGTGGGTGGTCCAAACATTCAAACAGGAAATGAGGAAGCAGACCTCGGGATCTTCGGAGACACAGTTGGACCAGTTTCTTTTCTGCTTATGGACCAACGTCACATGCCAGGACCGGGGGGGGGGGGGGGTCGCACCAACTGAGTTGCTAATGGGGCGCCACCTCCGCACTTGGCTGAACACAAGGCTACGAACCCAATGGTCATGTGGACCACCCCCGCAGCCGCGTCCCTGACCTGCTGGACCGCTCCCGGATACTCAGTTCGGCATATTCTGCCTCCCCAGCTTCCGCCAATGCCCCATCGACTGGAGAGCCCCAAGACACTGAGATGGCAAGCAGATGCAGACCGTCATGGAAATTCAGCCACCGGCAAAGACCATCGGTTCCTACCGCTGCGCTGCCTGCAGATTTTACAAACATATTGGGCGGGATTCTCTCAGCCCAGAGCCGGGCCGGCGAATCCCCGCCACCGGTGCGAATCGCGCCACGCCGCCCCAACGACAGCACGCGATTCTCTGCTCTGCGGAGATTCAGCGGCATTGCCGCCGGCGTGGTTGGCGCGACGCTGTTCGGGGGCCGCTCTACGCGGCCGGCCTGCCGATTCTCAGCCCGGGATAGCCGAGCAGCCGTCATAAAAACGCAGAGTCCCGCCGGCGCCGTCCACACCTGCTCTCAGCCGGTGGGGACTCAGCGTAGAAGGGTCGGGAGGCGGCCTGTGTGGGGGGAGGAGGGTCAGACCCTGGGGGGGGGGCCTCCGATGTGGTCTGGCCCGCGCCTACATGGCACCGGCCCTGTAGCCCTGCACCATGTTGCGTCGGAGCCGGCGCGTTGAAGGGAGCCACTGCGCATGTGCGCGTTAGCGCCAGTGACACTGCGCATGCGCGGGTCCTGCGGCGCCCAGTTGATGCTGGGATCTGCTCCAGTGCCGTGCTGGCTCCCTGTAGGGGCCAGAATTGCTGATCCTGAGGCCGTGTTGACGCCATCGAGAAACGCGACGGCTTTTCCGACGGCGTCAACACTTAGCCTCAGGATCAGAGAATCCTGTCCAATGTGTCAAATTGGAAACCTGGCATCTTTTTCAGTTTAGAAAATGAACCTAAAATGAATTCTGACCAGAGCTAATAAAAAAGGATATTAATTTGACTGTGGACTGAGCTGACACATTCTTTTCAGAGTTAAATAATGGTTGTGAAAGAAACAAGATTAATCCTGACTCTAATCTCTCAACCCTGCCAATCTCATTTGTCACATGTATGTACTTGTTTTTGGATAAAGCCTTTATGATGGTGTAAAGTACATGAAGATCACCTGTAGAGCATGCAATAAGATACTTGTTTGAGGTATATGAGGATAAAAACTTGATGTATTTTTCAAAACCATTAAGAACCTTTGCAGTAGCAAAGTGCTTTTCCTCCTCCCGATCCTCCACCCCAGTTGTTAAAAGATGGCAATTTACCTTGGTTCAGGCGGAGGCTGAGCACAGCCATTTCCTCGCAGGCTCAAGAGTTCTGGACATGTAGAGTGTGGCAGGGCGGCAGGCTGCACATGCACTATCTCCCCCCAGTTAAAGGGGCTCAGCCATCCAGGCATTAATGCCTGCACCTGCGCGGTGCAAAAGCAACAACCGCAGGGCCAGTTTGGCCGCCATAATGAGGGAGTCCCGAGACAGAGAGGGAGGTTACCAGGGAAGGAGCCACTCACCGGGAAGAAAATGTTGGTGGTAAAGTCTTAACATAGGGTCTCAAAGTCTCCCCAATCTTATTGCAACAGGCTTCTTTGAACTATCTGATCAGTAAGAAGTAGCACTTAAACACGACTCCAACCACTTTTACTCCCAGTAGCTGGTTACTGTAATAATAATAATCTTTATTAGTGTCACATGTAGGCTTACATTAATTAACACTGCAATGAAGTTACTGTGAAAAGCCCCTAGTTGCCACATTCAGCTGCCTTTTCGGGTACAGAGAGAGAATTCAGAATGTCCAAATTACCTAACAGCACGTCTTTCGGGACTTGTGGGAGGAAACCAGAGCACCCGGAGGAAACCCACGCAGGCAAGGGGAGAACGTGCAGACTCCGCAGTGACCCAAGCGGGAATAGAACTGGAGCGCTGTGAACCACTGGAGTGCTAACCACTGTACTACTATGCTGCCCAGAGATTATGCCAGGCATTATCCATCAAAATGACATGCATCCTCTTTAGTCAGCTCCTTCAACAACACCACAGGCAGCTGTTCCCATCACAAACTTCAACACCTTTGTAAAGATGACACCTTGTACTAAACATCATCTAAACCAAGACCTTCTCACCCCACGCCTGACCCCCACAAAGCTGAGATTTTCTATATTGTATATACTATACCGAGGGCATGATTTTACGGAAGTTTCACATGAACATAAAGAAACCATGGAGTGGGGTAAAGGCCATTCAGCCTATGGAGAGCATTCCCTGCTATGCTCCAGATATCACCACACTGCCATGTCTAACACATTACACCAGCCCATTTAATACCAGTAGTGTGGATGAGGAAGTCACTTCATTTTTGACCAAGGACGGAGAAGGATTCTTATCCAGAGAGATTCAAACACCTTTACAAACAATAGTCTTGTATTACAAATCTCTGCAAAACAGAAGAGATTGTTATTGTGAACGCCCCTGTTTGTGCAGAAGTGGGAAATGTAACCTTATTACACAAGAGCAGTGTTGAGAATTCCACATTATTCAATCTCTGCAGCTCAATGTAAAATAGCCACAAAACAGAATTCCAGTCAACTGGCCCAAGCTTCACCTTTCTCTGAAGGGAATCTTCTAATGTTTCCAATTCCTGCTTGGATTTAGATCCCATGGACATTGATATTTTCCTCTCCCCAAAATAATATCGCAGTCGGTTCAGCTTCCACCCAAAAGAATAAAAGGTGAAGAAACTGGTTCTCGGGGCGGTGGAGATTCACATTGTTACCCCCTGGAGGAGGGGGGGCTACTGTTTTAAACCCTCCCCCAGGGATCGATGCAGCGACAGCGCCGGTGGAAAGAGTCCCTCCCACAAAATCCCATTAAAATTCTCTTTGCCCCAATGCCGGTTTTGTTGGGATCCGCGGTCAGGGGGCAGGAGGAGGGGGAAATGTCCCGGAATCAGCAGCGATTCTCCAGCACCGCCCCCGGCTCAGCTCCCAGCTCCGCTCTGTGGGGATTGCAGGGGGCGGGGGGGGGGGGGGGGGGGGCAGAGACTGAGGAGCCCCCAACAGTTACAAACAAACACAAACGCTGGGAACTTTCCTCAGACAAACACTGAACTGAGTTCAGCTTTGGGACTATTTTCTCCCATCGCTCGAGGCGGGAAAGGCAGAAAGAAATCAATCAGACACTTACCAAGCCAGCAGGAGCAGGAAAGTGAGGAGAAGGATCCAGGTCTGGTCGGACAGAGCGGCCCGGATCCCCCCCAGACTCTCTGGGAAAAGGACAGTCATCCTGAGAGATGGTCAGGGATCGGCTACTGGGAGCCTGAGCTGGGCACTGGGTGTATTTATAGGGAGCGTCAGTCACAATAAAGCAGCGCCAGAGGGCGGCTGGTTTACTGAATCACATAAAACCGGAAAGGTAACTGTGGTTTACAACATTGGGTGAGGTATTTAAACATTGTGTTTAGACAAGGTGTGACTTTTCTTGGATGTTTACCTCACAGAAAGAGGCCATTTGGCCCAGGGTCCCTGCACCAGCTGGAAACCAGCTACCCAACATCACCTTGCGAGAAATGAACATTCTGTGTTGTTTTTGTGTTGTTTTTACATGTATATACTCTGGTTCACAATTCAGGGTCGAAATTCTCCGTTTTGGCGCAAAGTCCGCCGATCGGCGCAAAAAACGGCGCAAATCCAACTTGCGTCACGCCGCAAAAATCGTCGCGAAGTCTCCGGCCTGAAATGGGCTAGCAGCGACGTGACGGGATCCGCGCTTGCTCACGTGGTTCACGCCGTGCAGCGTCATACACACCGCACGGCGTGACGGCTCATAACGACGCGCTGCTCCCCCCCTCACCCGACCGGAACACCCGACTGGATGGCTGGCCGCCGCTCAGCCCCGAGGTTCCAGTCACGGGATCTGGAGGCGCTCCTGGACGCTGTGGAGCAGAGGAGGGAGGCCCTGTATCCCGGGCACGGCCGCAGAGTTGCCCCACGCCACAGCCGGCATCTGTGGAGGGAGGTGGCAGAGGCCGTCAGCGCTGCGGCCCTGACACCACGGACAGGCACCCAGTGCCACGAGAAGGTGAACGACCTCGTCAGAGCAGGCAGGGTGAGCCTCCCCCCCCCCACCCCCGCCTGATATCAATATTCCCCATCCCCCATATCCCCCCTCCCCACATCCCCCCCTCCCCATATCCCCCCTCCCCCATATCCCCCCTCTCCCCCATATCCCCCCTCTCCCATATCCCCCCTCCCCATATCCCCCCCCTCCCCCATATCTCCCCTCCCCCATATCTTCCCTCTCCCATAGCCCCCCTCCCCCATATCCCCCCTCCCCCATATCCAGGACACCCCTACCCGGGACACCCCTACCCGGGATAGCACTACCCAGGAAGACGAAATATCGGACAGTGACACAGAGTGGATGGCTGGAGACAAACCCCCACCCCAAAGTGCCATGGACTCAGAGTGGGACGAAGAGCACGACACAACGCCACTGCTGTCACCAACACCCTCCACCATCGCAGAAACACTCACCTCGGTTGGGCACTTTAGTGATGAGGCGTCTGGTACACTCACTGGTGCGCACAACACAGCCGTCCCGGTACAGCAGGTGGAGGTAGGAGCAGCAGAGGGGCCGGGCAGTCGGAGGGCAGCCCAGTCCAAGCGAACATCTGCCGCCCAGATGGATCCCGGGTTCCTGGAGTTACCACACCCACACATAGATCCGATGCAACCACCGACCCGGAGACGAGCGAAGAGGGTGACGGCCGGCTTGCGGCGGCTGCAGTCGCAGGTGGAGGAGTCCAGGAGTTGGGAGTGGTGCCGGTCATGCGTGCCACCCAGGCTGACACCACACGGGTGGCGTCCGCGGTGGAGGCAATGGGTGCGACAGTGTCAGACATGGGGAACGGTTTGCGAGGCCTGGGGCCTTCCGTGCAGGCGGCGTCTGTGGCCCAGGACATTGCTGCCCTCTCACAGGAGGCCATGAGCTAGTGCCAGTGCCAGATGGCAGAGGCGCTCAACGCCATGGCCCAGTCTCTGCAGGCCATGGCCCAGTCTCTGCAGGCCATGGCCCAGTCTCAGCAGGCCATCGGCGCCAGTGGCCATGTGCGTGCCAGTGTCGCACAGTCACAGACAGGGTTTGCCAGCCCCCTGGGCTCCATGGCTGCAAACCTACAGACCCCTGTCGATACCAGCACGGGTCTCCAGGACTGGCAGCGCCAGATGTCGGGGGGGGCGTCGGATGGCCAGTCCGTTCGCATCCCCCACCCATGTAGAGGCCTGGGGGCCATCGGGCACCCCGAGGGAGGAGGAGGTGGTGTGGTCCATCACGGGTCCCCCTGTAGGGGAGGTCCCGGAACACCGCGACACCTCGGACTCCCCCCCCGCCCCCCCTCCGTCCCAGGTGCATCGGGTGGGCAACGGGCAGGACAGGCTGGCAGCTCGCCATCCCAGTCAACGGGCCGCAGCCTGGCCCATCTAGGCCAGGACGCCCCAGGAAACGGCCGCCAAAGGGATCCCGTGTCAAAGGGCAGGAATCCACCTCCAGTTCTGCTGTACCGTCTGGGGAACCACGTAGACGTCGTCAAAGGGCCCGTAAGGCCAAACAATTAGACACTGAGTAAGTTGGCACGGGTGCAGGGCACAGATGAGTTTTAGGGGCTAGGGCACGTGCATGAACTCCTTTGGTTATTAAAGTCAATGTTACACCTACAGAAGCTGCCTTTGTGCTCTGTCCAAAGCGTGCGGGGGTGTCATGTACGTTGAGCGCAAGTGTGTGTGTGAGGGGTGGTCTTACCTCAACCCCAGGTGAGTCTGCCCCCTTCCCCCTGGGCCGCCATCAACATCCCCCCGGGCAGAGGACGGGACCGTGCGCTGCAGTGTCACAGCCGCATGCAGGGATGGTCCGGGTGGATGGTGGTACTGTGGCCATGGGTCACATGGCCACAGTACCACCATGTACTGTGGTACTGTGGACTTAAAATATGTGAAGCCAGGAGCTCGCCGCAGGGCGGGTTGTCATCATCCTCCATGGCCTGCGATAGACACGCGTCCACCCGCAACTGTGTGAGCCCGGCCATTGTGCCGCAGGTGGATCGGCAATGGGGGGGCGGGGGGATGTGCATGCGGGTGGGGTGGGTGGGGTTGGGGAGGGGGGGTGAGGGTGCCGGGTGGGTGGATGGGTGGGGGGTGTGGGTGGTCGGCTGTTGCCATGGTGTGCGGTCTGTGGCCATACTACCCGATTCCCACGCCCATCTAGTCAGTGAAGCGGGCGGCTATCAGTCTGTCCCGTGCCCGCTGGCCCAGCTGGTAATGGTGGACAGCCACCCGCCTGTGTCTAGCCCGTCTGCCCTGACCATTGCCCCCATCCCCCTCATCTGGGGAGGACGGCGCCTCTTCCTGCTGCTCCTCCACTCCGCCCCTCCTCTGCCTGTGGCACATCGCCCCTCTGTTGGGCTATGTTGTGCAGGACGCAGCACACCACAATGATGCGGCCGACCCTATCTGACCAATACTGGAGGGCGGCCCCAGAGAGGTCCAGGCACCTGAAACGCATCTTCAGCACGCCAAACCACCTCTCTATCACTCCCCTTGTCGCTACATGGGCATCATTGTAGCGGTTCTCCGCCTCATTGCGTGGCCTCCGTATAGGCGTCATCAGCCACGATCGCAATGGGTAGCCCCTGTCGCCCAGCAACCAGCCCCTCAGCCAGGGATGGCGTCCCTCGTACATGCCGGGGATGGATGACCGCGACAACACGTATGAGTCGTGTACACTGCCTGGGTAACGGGCGCAGACGTGCAGGATCATCATGCGGTGGTCGCAGACCACCTGTATGTTCATCGAATAGGTCCCCTTCCTATTGGTGAACACGGCCCTGTTATCTGCAGGTGGCCGCACGGCGACGTGCATCCCATCAATTGCGTCCTGGACCATGGGGAACCCGGCCACGGCAGATAAGCCCACGGCCTAGCATCTTGGCTGGCCCTGTCCACAGGGAAGCGGATGTACCGGTGCGCCATGGCATATAGGGCATCTGTCACTGCCCGGATGCACCAAAGCACCAATGTCTACGATATGCCGGACAGGTCCCCACTCGGTGCCTGGAATGACCCCGTTGCATAAAAGTTCAGGGCCACCGTAACCTTGACGGACACGGGGAGAGGGTATCCCCCGCCAGTGCCACGCGGTGACAGGTGTGCCAGCAGGTGGCAGATGTGTGCCACGGTTTCCCGCCTCATCCGGAGTATCCTCCTGCATTCCAGGTCTGTGAGGTCCTGGTATGACTGCCGGGGCCGGTACACACGGGGCGCCCTCGGGTGCCTCCGTTGCCGTGGGGCCGCGACGTCCTCCTCCCCCTCCTCGTCCTGTCGGTCAGGTGTCCCTCCAGCCTGGGCAGCTGCCGCCTGCCCCTCTGCGGCAGCCTGCGCCGCCTCTCTGGCACGCTCCTCCTCCTCCTCCTCATCCAGGGCAACATAGACATTAGCGGCTGCCGCCACGGCGGCCAACATCGCTGGATGATCGGAAAACATGACGGCCTGGTGGGGGGGGTGGGAACGACGAAATGTCATCATTGCCCATATCCCCTCCTCCCCCCAGCCAGGTGGCATGGACCGCATGGGTCCAACTGTTGGAGGCTGGCACCTGGCCAGGTGGACCAACTCACTTGCCCTCGCATCCCCCTCACCGGCACGGACACACACCCCCATCCCCCTCCCCGGCACGGACCCCCCCATCCTCCTCCCTGGCACGGGCCCCCCATCCTCCTCCCCGGCACGGACCCCCCATCCTCCTCCCCGACACGGGCCCCCCATCCCCCTCCCCGGCACGGACCCCCCCCATCCCCCTCCCCGGCACAGACCCCCCATCCTCCTCCCCAGCACGGGCCCCCCATCCCCCTCCTCGGCACGGGCCCCCCCCCCATCCCCCTCCCCGGCACGGACCCCCCCCCATCCCCCTCCCCGGCACGGATCCCCCTCCCCGGCACGGACCCCCCCATCTTCCTCCCCAGCACGGGCCCCCCATCCCCCTCCCCGGCACGGGCCCCCCCCATCCCCCTCCCCGGCACGGACCCCCCCCCCCCCGTCACGGACCCCCCATCCTCCTCCCCGGCACGGACCCCCCATCCTCCTCCCAGCACGGGCCCCCCATCCCCCTCCCCAGCACGGACCCATCCCCCTCCCCGGCACGGACCCCCCATCTCCCTCCCCGGCACGGACCCCCCATCCTCCTCCCCGGCACGGACCCCCCATCCTCCTCCCCGGCACGGGCCCCCCATCCCCCTCCCCAGCACGGACCCATCCCCCTCCCCGGCACGGACCCCCCATCCCCCTCCCCGGCACGGACCCCCCATCCTCCTCCCCGGCACGGACCCCCCATCCTCCTCCCCGGCACGGATCCCATCCTCCTCCCCGGCACGGACCCACCTCCCGGCACTCCCCCGGAGCCCAGCCCACTCTAACCAGCCCCCCCAGATAAGTGAAAGTTGAGTACATTACAATGGGAAGTAAAAACTCGAAACAAGGTTGTGAGAAACAAGGAGACGGCGTTGATAAGAGAATCCCTAAGAATATCCCACCAGAAAGCCCAGTGGGTCGGATGTTAGTGAATTGGGATTCTGAGAGTTGTACAAGAAATAAGGACAGGAAAACAATGATAAAATTTTGTTGCTTCATATGGGTCAAAGAAGCAATCCATAAACCCTCAGTCTTTTGGCCGAAATACGGTTCAGACGAAGATTGGGTGTGCCAAATTTTGAATATATATGTCAATGATAAAAGACCCTGTTCCGATAAAGAGAAGTAAGCTACGCGAGTTGTTGGCTTCCCAGCAGGAACGCCACCCGAATATATCCATTCATCCCACAGGGCGAAGACGTTCCCACCGCCCCTTTTGAACAATGGGATGTCCTAGATAATTTGCCACCCCCTTATAAGACTAAGTCAAACGGCGATAACTCGCCAGTTAACCAACAAGTGAATAAAGGCAAATCAGAGGAAGCCCCTGAAGATGAAGGAGGGAGTAAAATGATATTAAGATCCACAAAAGGACAGATAAAGGAACCAGAAATAACGAAACTGAACCCCCTTCGGGAAGTCCCGATTGGAGATGGAGACATTTTGGGCGAAATTCTCCGTTATCGGCATTTACCTGACCGACAGGACGAGGAGGGGGAGGAGGACGTCGCGGCCCCACGGCAACGGAGGCACCCGAGGGCGCCCCGTGTGTACCGGCCCCGGCAGTCATACCAGGACCTCACAGACCGGGAATGCAGGAGGAGACTCCGGATGAGGCGGGAAACCGTGGCACACATCTGCCACCTGCTGGCCCTGACACCACGGACAGGCACCCAGTGCCTCAAGAAGGAGAACGACCTCGTCAGAGCAGGCAGGGTGAGCCTCCCCCATATCCCCCCTCCCCATATCCCCCCCTCCCCCATATCCCCCTCCCCATATCCTCCATATCCCCCCTCCCCCATCCCCCATATCCCCCCCTCCCCATATCCCCCCTCCCCATATCCCCCCCCTCCCCCATATCCCCCCTCCCCCATATCCCCCTCCCCCATATATCCCCCCTCCCCCATATCCCCCCTCCCCCATATCCCCCTCCCCCATACCCCCCTCCCCCATATCCGCCCCTCCCCCATATCCCCCTCCCCCATATCCCCCCTCCCCCATATCCCCCCTCCCCATATCCCCCCTCCCCCATATCCCCCCTCCCCCATATCCCCAAGTGAATCCAGCCCTAACCTTAACCTCTGCAATGCACGCGCAACCGATGGCGTGCATTCATATACCTGCCTAACACTGTTGCCTTTTACCCCTGCCCCCCCCCCCCACAGGAGAAGCGCGCACACAACAATAGGGAGCATGTGAGGACTGGAGGAGGGCCCGCTGATGAGAGGCCACTGACCGTACACGAGGAAAGGGCCCTGGAACTGGCTGGCGGACCTGAGGACCGGGAGGTTGCTGATGCAGAGGTCGGGGGCGTACTAGCGAGTGAGCCACCGACAGCCCGTCCCCATATCCCCCCTCCCCTATATCCCCCTCCCCCGTATCACCTGATCACTGCCTGATGTCTAACCATGCATGTCTCATTGTGTATCGCAGGACCAAACGTCCAGGCATCCATCCCCGCAGATGCAGACCGCCCGCAGGATGCCCCTCAGAGACCACGGGAGACGGAGAGACCCGCACCCTCCAGCATGCGACGCCCGCAGGATGCCCCTCGCACACCACAGGAGACGGAGAGACCCGGACCCTCCAGCATGCGACGCCCGCAGGATGCCCCTCGCACACCACGGGAGACGGAGAGACCCGGACCCTCCAGCATGCGACGCCCGCAGGATGCCCCTCGGAGACCATGGGAGACGGAGAGACCCGGACCCTCCAGCATGCGACGCCCGCAGGATGCCCCTCGCACACCACGGGAGACGGAGAGACCCGGACCCTCCAGCATGCGACGCCCGCAGGATGCCCCTCGGAGACCACGGGAGACGGAGAGACCCGGACCCTCCAGCATGCGACGCCCGCAGTATGCCCCTCGCACACCACGGGAGACGGAGAGACCTGGAGCAACAGGGAGACGACACCCCCGTCACGTGCGGGAGCGACCACCCAGCGACGAGGGGGGCAGCCACAGGGCCCCGTCACATCCGAGCCAGGACACCACTACCCAGGAGACCACTACCCAGGACACCACTACCCAGGACACCGCTACCCGGGACACCCCTACCCGGGACAGCACTACCCAGGACACCCCTACCTGGGACAGCACTACCCAGGAAGATGAAATACCGGACAGTGACTCAGAGTGGATGGGTGGAGACGAACCCCCACCCCAAAGTGCCATGGAGTCAGAGTGGGACGAAGAGCACGACACAACGCCACTGCTGTCACCAACACCCTCCACCATCGCAGAAACACTCACCACGGTTGGGCACTTTAGTGATGAGGCGTCTGGTACACTCACTGGTGCGCACAACACAGCCGTCCCGGTACAGCAGGTGGAGGTAGGAGCAGAGGAGGGACCGGGCGGTCGGAGGGCAGCCCAGCCCAAGCGAACATCTGCCGCCCAGATGGATCCCGGGTTCCTGCAGTTACCACACCCACACATAGATCCGATGCAACCACCGACCCGGAGACGAGCGAAGAGGGTGACGGGCGGCTTGCGGCGGCTGCGGTCGCAGGTGGAGGAGTCCACCCGCGTCCAGGAGCTGGGAGTGGTGCCGGTCATGCGTGCCACCCAGGCTGACACCGCACGGGTGGCGTCCGCGGTGGAGGCAATGGGTGCGGCGGTGTCAGACATGGGGAACGGTTTGCGAGGCCTGGGGCCTTCCGTGCAGGCGGCGTCTGTGGCCCAGGAAATGGCTGCCCTCTCACAGGAGGCCATGAGCCAGTGCCAGCGCCAGGATGGCAGAGGCGCTCAACGCCATAGCCCAGTCTCAGCAGGCCATGGCCCAGTCTCTGCAGGCCATGGCCCAGTCTCAGCAGGCCATGGCCCAGTCTCAGCAGGCCATGGCCCAGTCTCTACAGACCATCGCTGAGGGCATCGGCGCCAGTGGCCATGTGCGAGCCGGCATCGCACTGTCACAGACAGGGTTTGCCAACCCCCTGGGCTCCATGGCTGCAAACCTGCAGACCCCTGTCGATACCAGCACGGGCCTCCAGGACTGGCAGCGCCAGATGTCGGGGGGGGCATCGGATGGCCAGTCCGTTCGCATCCCCCACCCATGTAGAGGCCTGGGGGCCATCGGGCACCCCGAGGGAGGAGGAGGTGGTGTGGTCCGTCCCGGCTCCCTCTGTAGGGGAGGTCCCGGTACACCGCGACACCTCGGACTCCCCCCTTCCGTCCCAGGTGCATCGGGTGGGCAATGGGCAGGACAGGCTGGCAGCTCGCCATCCCAGTCGCCCGGGCCGCAGCCTACATCTAGGCCAGGACGCCCCAGGAAAGGCCGCCAAAGGGATCCAGTGTCAGAGGGCAGGAATCACAGGAGTCCACCTCCAGTTCTGCTGTACCGTCTGGGGAACCACGTAGACGTAGTCAAAGGACCCGTAAGGCCAAACAATTAGACACTGAGTAAGTTGGCACGGGTGCAGGGCACAGATGAGTTTTAGGGGCTAGGGCACGTGCATGAACTCCTTTGGTTATTAAAGCCAATGTTACACCTACCGAAGCTGCCTTTGTGCTCTGTCCAAAGTGTGCGGGGGTGTCATGTACGTTGAGCGCAAGTGTGTGTGTGAGGGGTGGTCTTACCTCAGCCCCCGGGCAGAGGACGGGACCGTGCGCTGCAGTGTCACAGCCGCATGCAGGGATGGTCCGGGTGGATGGTGGTACTGTGGCCATGGGTCAGACATAGTCCAACGATGTAGAGCCAGGAGCTCATCGCAGGGCGGGTTGTCATCATCCATGGCCTGCGATAGACACACGTCCACCCGCAACTGTGTGAGCCCGGCCCGTTGTGCCGCAGGTGGATCGGCAATGGGGGGGGGGGGTGCTTTGCATGCGGGTGTGGTGCGTGTGGTTGGGGAGGGGGGTGAGGGTGCTGGGTGGGTGGATGGGTGGGGGGTGTGGGTGGTCGGCTGTTGCCATGGTGTGCGGTCTGTGGCCATACTACCCGATTCCAAGCCCATCTAGTCAGTGAAGCGGGCGTCTATCAGTTTGGTCCTGTGCCCGCTGGGCCAGCCGGTAACGGTGGACAGCCACCCGCCTGTGTCTACCCCGTCTGCCCTGACCATTGCCCCCACCCCCCCTCATCTGGGGAGGACTGCGCCTCTTCCTGCTGCTCCTCCACTCCGCCCTCCTCTGCCTGCGGCACATCGCCCCTCTGCTCGGCTATGTTGTGCAGGACGCAGCACACCACTATGATGCTGCCGACCCTATCTGACCGATATTGGAGGGCGCCCCCAGAGAGGTCCAGGCACCTGAAACACATCTTCAGCACGCCAAAGCACCTCTCGATCACTCCCCCTTGTCGCTACATGGGCATCATTGTAGCGGTTTCTCCGCCTCATTGCGTGGCCCTCCGTATAGGCGTCATCAGCCACGATCGCAATGGGTAGCCCCTGTCGCCCAGCAACCAGCCCCTCAGCCGGGGATGGCGTCCCTCGTACATGCCGGGGATGGATGACCGCGACAACACGAATGTGTCGTGTACACTGCCTGGGTGACGGGCGCAGACGTGCAGGATCATCATGCGGTGGTCACAGACCACCTGTACGTTCATCGAATAGGTCCCCTTCCTGTTAGTGAACACGGCCCTGTTATCTGCAGGTGGCCGCACGGCGACGTGCATCCCATCGATCGCGCCCTGGACCATGGGGAACCCGGCCACGGCAGAGAAGCCCACGGCCCGGGCATCTTGGCTGGCCCGGTCCACGGGGAAGCGGATGTAGCGGTGCTACACCCCTCTGGGGGGTCGGAGAATGACGCCCAGGATTTGTAAATTCTCCTTTAAATTCAGGAGAAGTCAGAACATTCAAAAAAAGAACAGGGTCGAAATTCTCCCGAAACGGCGCGATGTCTGCCGACTGGCGCCCAAAACGGCGCCAATCAGACGGGCATCGCGCCGCCCCAAAGGTGCGGAATGCTCCGCATCTTTGGGGGCTGAGCCCCAACATTGAGGGGCTAGGCTGGCGCCGGAGGAATTTCCGCCCCGCCAGCTGCGGGAAACTGCCTTTGCCCCGCCAGCTGGCGCGGAAATGACATCTCCGGGTGGCGCATGCGCGGGAGCGTCAGCGGCCGCTGACAGTTTCCCACGCATGCGCAGTGGAGGGAGTCTCTTCCGCCTCTGCCATGGTGGAGACCGTGGCAGAGGCGGAAGGGAAAGAGTGCCCCCACGGCACAGGCCCACCCGCGGATCGGTGGGCCCCGATCGCGGGCCAGGCCACCGTGGGGGCACCCCCCGGGGTCAGATCGCCCCGCGTCCCCCCCAGGACCCCGGAGTCCGCTCACGCCGCCTTGTCCCGCCGTTCAAAAGGTGGTTTAATCCACACCAGCGGGACAGGCAATTTATCGGCGGGACTTCGGCCCACCTGGGCCGGAGAATCCAGCGGGGGGGGCCCGCCAACCGGCGCAGCCTGATTCCCGCCCCCCGCCGAATATCCGGTGCCGGAGTCTTCGGCAACCGGCGGGCGCGGGATTCACGCCAGCCCCCGGCGATTTTCCGACCGGCGTGGGGTCGGAGAATGACGCCCAGAAAACGAAAATGTTGGTTGCAACTGTAAATGAGGTAGTGAGCAAACACAGACAGACAGAGAGGGAGACAGGCACAGAGAGAGAGATACTGAGAGAGAGAGAGATACAGAGACAGAGAGATACAGAGAGAGAGAGACAGGCACAGAGAGAAATACAGAGAGAGAGATATACAGAGAGAGAGAGAGATACAGAGACAGAGAGATACAGAGAGAGAGACAGACAGAGACAGAGAGATACAGAGAACAGAGAGAGAGAGAGATACAGAGAGACAGAGAGAGAAAGAGACACAGAGAGACAGAGAGGGAAAGAGACACAGAGAGACAGAGAGGGAAAGAGACACAGAGAGACAGAGAGATACAGAGAACAGAGAGAGAGAGACAGAGACAGAGAGAGAGAGACAGGCAGAGAGAGAGAGATACAGAGATACAGACAGACAGAGAGACAGAGATAGAGAGAGATACAGAGACAGAGAGAGACAGGCAGAGAGATACAGAGACAGAGAGAGAGGGAGAGAGAGAAAGAGGCAGAGAGATACAGGGAGAGAGAGACAGAGAAGGCTGCAACATGCCTGGAGTCACTGTTTCAATACAGAGAGAGAGAGAGACAGTTTGTTACAGAGAAGGCTGCAAATACTGAACTATCACCCGTGGGGAGGCTGAAATTATCATTCTGGAGCAAATAGTTCCCCGATACGGGTTGGTAGAAAATATAGACTTGGACAGGGGAAGTTACTTTACCTCTAAGGTCTTATCAACCGCAGTGTCAGTTCCCTGTCCGGCAAAGTTCCCAATATAGCATACAACCCTGCCAACCGCAGGGGCCCAACAACCAGGCATTTCAAAATAATTATTATAATTAATAAATTAATCAAATTTGATACTACTGATTCAGTATTAATAAATTATACAATATAATACAGTCAATAAATGATACAATATAATACAGTCAAACAGTTGATTGATCAGTAACATTTCAATAATAGTATGGGAATGAAAGTACAACATTCTGCAATTTGACATCTTCTGGATTATACACAGAAGCTTGTTGAAAGGGTTGGTTTTCTTGCAGAGACAAAAAGAGGCGTATAGCTTGGAATGATGCCATTTGCATCTCCAAACTTAAAAAAATATATATATATATTTGTCACTCAAAAGGACTGGGAGTAAAAGTTGGATTGCTGCCAAGTTCCCGTTATCAGGTGTCCTTGAACGATCTGTTCTTTATAATCAAAGTTGTTTTGGTTTTTTAAGACCAGCTTCCACATGGTTTGAAGTTTTAATTTCCTGGCTAATTCTAAACATTTATTTTAAAATATCAAACACAATAACTTATTAAACATATAGGTTTTCTGTAGATGAATTCGTCGATTCTATTACTAGAAGTTTGGAGATAAATTGGGACTTTCACACTCCTTGGCACCCCCCCCCCCCCCTCATCGGGACGGGTGGAAAGGATGAATCAAACCCTTAAAAATCATGGGCGAGATTCTCCGACCCCCCGCCGGGTCGGAGAATGGCCGTTGGCCGCCGTGAATCCCGCCCCCGCCCCCGCCGAAGTCTCCGAAGGGAGAAAAGTCGGCGGGGCGTTAATGGCGCCGCTGCCGCGGAGAATGTCACGGGTCTGCGCAAGGCAGCCGATTTTCGGCCTGCCGATATTCTCCCTTCCGGATGGGCCGAAGTCCCGTCGACGTGATGACCGTTCACGTCGACGTGAATTAAACCTCCTTTTCATCGGCGTGACCCGGTGCTCCAGGCTCACGCCGACCAGCGAGGAGGTGAGTGACGGCTGGGGGGTTGGCTCTGGGCAGGAAATGGCGTTGCCGCAGACTGATTGCGTGAGGAGAGGTGTGTCTCGGCTTGTGTGTGTGAGTGTGCGGCGGGGGGGGTGGTGGTTAGAGTAGGCTGGGCTCCGGGGGAGTGCCGGGAGGGGGTCCGTGCTGGGGTGGAGGTTGGGGGGGGGGGGTCCATGCTGGGGTGGAGGTTGGGGGGGGGTCCGTGCTGGGGTGGAGGTTGGGGGTTGGGGGGGGTCCGTGCTGGGGTGGAGGTTGGGGGGGGGGTCCGTGCTGGGGTGGAGGTTGGGGGGGGGGTCCGTGCTGGGGTGGAGGTTGGGGGTGGGGTCCGTGCCGGGGTGGAGGTTGGGGGGGGGGTCCGTGCTGGGGTGGAGGTTGGGGGGGGTCCGTGCTGGGGTGGAGGTTGGGGGGGGGGTCCGTGCTGGGGTGGAGGTTGGGGGTTGGGGGGGTCCGTGCTGGGGTGGAGGTTGGGGGGGGGTCCGTGCTGGGGTGGAGGTTGGGGGGGGGGGTCCGTGCTGGGGTGGAGGTTGGGGGTGGGGTCCGTGCCGGGGTGGAGGTTGGGGGGGGGGGTCCGTGCCGGGGTGGAGGTTGGGGGGGGGGTCCGTGCTGGGGTGGAGGTTTGGGGGGGGGGGTCCGTGCTGGGGTGGAAGTTGGGGGGGGGGGTCCGTGCTGGGGTGGAGGTTGTGGGTTGGGGGGGGTCCGTGCTGGGTGGAGGGTGGGGGGGGGTCCGTGCTGGGGTGGAGGTTGGGGTGGGGTCCGTGCCGGGGTGGAGGTTGGGGGGGGGGTCCGTGCTGGGGTGGAGGTTGGGGGGGGGTCCGTGCTGGGGTGGAGGTTGGTGGGGGGGGTCCGTGCTGGGGTGGAGGTTGGGGGGGGTCCGTGCTGGGGTGGAGGTTGGGGTTGGGGGGGGTCCGTGCTGGGGTGGAGGTTGGGGGGGGGGTCCGTGCTGGGGTGGAGGTTCGGGGGGGGGTCCGTGCTGGGGTGGAGGTTGGGGGTGGGGTCCATGCCGGGGTGGAGGTTGGGGGGGGGTCCGTGCTGGGGTGGAGGTTGGGGGGGGGTCCGTGCTGGGGTGGAGGTTGGGGGTTGGGGGGGGTCCGTGCTGGGGTGGAGGTTGGGGGTTGGGGAGGGGGTCCGTGCCGGGGTGGAGGTTGTGGGGTGGAGGTTGGGGGGTGGGGTCCGTGCCGGAGTGGAGGTTGGGGGGGGGGTCCGTGCTGGGGTGGAGGTTGGGGGGGGGGGGGTCCGTGCCGGGGTAGGTGATGGGAGGGCAAATGAGTTGGTCCACCTGGCCAGGTGCCAGCCTCCAACAGTTGGACCCATGCGGTCCATGCCACCTGGCTGGGGGGAGGAGGGGATATGGGCAATGATGACATGTCGTCGTTCCCCTCCCCCCCCACCAGGCCGTCATGTTTTCAGACCATCCAGCGATGTTGGCCGCCGTGGTGGCAGCTGCTCATGTCTATGTTGCCCTGGATGAGGAGGAGGAGGAGGAGCGTGCCAGAGAGGCGGCGCAGGCTGCCGCAGAGGGGCAGGCGGCAGCCGCCCAGGCTGGAGCGACACCTGACCGACAGGACGAGGAGGGGGAGGAGGACGTCGCGGCCCCACGGCAACGGAGGCACCCGAGGGCGCCCCGTGTGTACCGGCCCCGGCAGTCATACCAGGACCTCACGGACCGGGAATGCAGGAGGAGACTCCGGATGAGCCTGGAAACCATGGCACACATCTGCCACCTGCTGGCACACCTGTCACCGCGTGGCACTGGCGGGGGACACCCTCTCCCCGTGTACGTCAAGGTTACGGTGGCCCTGAACTTTTATGCAACGGGGTCATTCCAGGCACCGAGTGGGGACCTGTCTGGCATATCGCAGACATCGGTGCATCCGGGCAGTGACAGATGCCCTTTATGCCATGGCGCACCGCTACATCCGCTTCCCCGTGGACCGGGCCAGCCAAGATGCCCGGGCCGTGGGCTTCTCTGCCGTTGCCGGGTTCCCCATGGTCCAGGGCGCGATCGATGGGATGCACGTCGCGGTGCGGCCACCTGCAGAGAACAGGGCCGTGTTCACTAATAGGAAGGGGACCTATTCGATGAACGTACAGGTGGTCTGCGACCACCGCATGATGATCCTGCACGTCTGCGCCCGTCACCCAGGCAGTGTACACGACTCATTCGTGTTGTCGCGGTCATCCATCCCCGGCATGTACGAGGGACGCCATCCCGGCTGAGGGGCTGGTTGCTGGGCGACAGGGGCTACCCATTGCGATCGTGGCTGATGACGCCTATACGGAGGCCACGCAATGAGGCGGAGAACCGCTACAATGATGCCCATGTAGCGACAAGGGGAGTGATCGAGAGGTGCTTTGGCGTGCTGAAGATGCGTTTCAGGTGCCTGGACCTCTCTGGGGGCGCCCTCCAGTATCGGTCAGATAGGGTCGGCCGCATCATTGTGGTGTGCTGCGTCCTGCACAACATAGCCCAGCAGAGGGGTGATGTGCCGCAGGCAGAGGAGGGCGGAGTGGAGGAGCAGCAGGAAGAGGCGCAGTCCTGCCCAGATGAGGGGGATGGGGGCAATGGTCAGGGCAGACGGGGTAGACACAGGCGGGTGGCTGTCCACCGTTACTGGCTGGCCCAGCGGGCACGGGACAGACTGATAGACGCCCGCTTCACTGACTAGATGGGCGTGGGAATCGGGTAGTATGGCCACAGACCGCACACCATGGCAACAGCCGACCACCCACACCCCCCACCCATCCACCCACCCAGCACCCTCACCCCCCTCCCCAACCCCACACACCCCACCCGCATGCACACCACCCCCCCCCCCAATTGCCGATCCACCGGCGGCACAATGGGCCGGGCTCACCCAGTTGCGGGTGGACGCGTGTCTATCGCACGCCATGGAGGATGATGACAACCCGCCTCCGATGAGCTCCTGGCTCTACATCGTTGGACTATGTCTGACCCATGGCCACAGTACCACCATCCACCCGGACCATCCCTGCATGCGGCTGTGACACTGCAGCGCACGGTCCCGTCCTCTGCCCGGGGGATGTTGATGGCGGCCCAGGGGGAAGGGGGCAGACTCACCTGGGGCTGAGGTAAGACCACCCGTCACACACACACTTGCGCTCAACGTACATGGCACGCCCGCACACTTTGGACAGAGCACAAAGGCAGCTTCGGTAGGTGTAACATTGACTTTAATAACCAAAGGACTTCATGCACGTGCCCTAGCCCCTAAAACTCATCTGTGCCCTGCACCCGTGCCAACTTACTCAGTGTCTAATTGTTTGGCCTTACGGGCCCTTTGACTACGTCTACGTGGTTCCCCAGACGGTACAGCAGAACTGGAGGTGGACTCCTGTGATTCCTGCCCTCTGACACTGGATCCCTTTGGCGGCCGTTTCCTGGGGCGTCCTGGCCTAGATGGGCCAGGCTGCGGCCCGGGCGACTGGGATGGCGAGCTGCCAGCCTGCCCTGCCCGTTGCCCACCCGATGCACCTGGGACGGAAGGGGGGGAGTCCGAGGTGTCGCGGTGTACCGGGACCTCCCCTACAGAGGGAGCCGGGACGGACCACACCACCTCCTCCTCCCTCAGGGTGCCCGATGGCCCCCAGGCCTCTACATGGGTGGGGGATGCGAACGGACTGGCCATCCGACGTGCCCCCGACATCTGGCGCTGCCAGTCCTGGAGGCCCGTGCTGGTATCGACAGGGGTCTGCAGGTTTGCAGCCATGGAGCGCAGGGGGTTGTCAAACCCTGTCTGTGACAGTGCGACGCCGGCTCGCACATGGCCACTGGCGCCGATGCCCTCAGCGATGGCCTGCAGAGACTGGGCCATGGCCTGCTGAGACTGGGCCATGGCCTGCAGAGACTGGGCCATGGCCTGCAGAGACTGGGCTATGTCGTTGAGCGCCTCTGCCATCTGGCGCTGGCACTGGCTCATGGCCTCCTGTGAGAGGGCAGCCATTTCCTGGGCCACAGACGCCGCCTGCACGGAAGGCCCCAGGCCTCGCAAACCGTTCCCCATGTCTGACACCGTCGCACCCATTGCCTCCACCGCGGACGCCACCCGTGCGGTGTCAGCCTGGGTGGCACGCATGACCCGGACCACTCCCAGCTCCTGGACGCGGGTGGACTCCTCCACCTGCGACCGCAGCCGCCGCAAGCCACCCGTCACCCTATTCGCTCGTCTCCGTGTCGGTGGTTGCATCAGATCTATGTGTGGGTGTGGTAACTGCAGGAACCCGGGATCCATCTGGGCGGCAGATGTTCGCTTGGCCTGGGCTGCCCTCCGACCACCCGGTCCCTCTGCTGCTCCTACCTCCACCTGCTGTACCGGGACGGCTGTGTTGTGCGCACCAGTGAGTGTACCAGACGCCTCATCACTAAAGTGCCCAACTGTGGTGAGTGTTTCTGCGATGGTGGAGGGTGTTGGTGACAGCAGTGGCGTTGTGTCGTGCTCTTCGTCCCACTCTGACTCCATGGCACTTTGGGGTGGGGGTTCGTCTCCACCCATCCACTCTGAGTCACTGTCCGGTATTTCGTCTTCCCGGGTAGGGGTGTCCTGGGTAGTGCTGTCCCGGGTAGGGGTGTCCTGGGTAGTGGTGTCCCGGGTAGGGGTGTCCTGGGTAGTGGTGTCCCGGGTAGATGTCCTGGATAGTGGTGTCCTGGGTAGTGGTGTCCTGGCTCGGATGTGACGGGGGCCTGTGGCTGCCCCCCTCATCGCTGGGTGGTCGCTCCCGCACGTGACGGGGGTGTCGTCTCCCTGTTGCTCCAGGTCTCTCCGTCTCCCGTGGTGTGCGAGGGGCATCCTGCGGGCGTCGCATGCTGGAGGGTGCGGGTCTCTCCGTCTCCTGTGCTCTCCGAGGGGCATCCTGCGGGCGTCGCATGCTGGAGGGTCTGGGTCTCTCCGTCTCCCGTGGTGTGCGAGGGGCATCCTGCGGGCGTCGCATGCTGGAGGGTGCGGGTCTCTCCGTCTCCTCTGGTCTCCAAGGGGCATCCTGCGGGCGTCGCATGCTGGAGGGTCTGGGTCTCTCCGTCTCCCGTGGTGTGCGAGGGGCATCCTGCGGGCGTCGCATGCTGGAGGGTGCGGGTCTCTCCGTCTCCTGTGGTGTCCGAGGGGCATCCTGCGGGCGTCGCATGCTGGAGGGTCCGGGTCTCTCCGTCTCCCGTGGTGTGCGAGGGGCATCCTGCGGGCGTCGCATGCTGGAGGGTCCGGGTCTCTCCGTCTCCCGTGGTGTGCGAGGGGCATCCTGCGGGCGTCGCATGCTGGAGGGTCCGAGTCTCTCCGTCTCCCGTGGTGTGCGAGGGGCATCCTGCGGGCGTCGCATGCTGGAGGGTGCGGGTCTCTCCGTCTCCTGTGGTGTCCGAGGGGCATCCTGCGGGCGTCGCATGCTGGAGGGTCCGGGTCTCTCCGTCTCCCGTGGTGTGCGAGGGGCATCCTGCGGGCGTCGCATGCTGGAGGGTCCGGGTCTCTCCGTCTCCCGTGGTGTGCGAGGGGCATCCTGCGGGCGTTGCATGCTGGAGGGTCCGGGTCTCTCCGTCTCCCGTGGTGTGCGAGGGGCATCCTGCGGGCGTCGCATGCTGGAGGGTGCGGGTCTCTCCGTCTCCTGTGGTCTCCGAGGGGCATCCTGCGGGCGGTGTGCATCTGCGGGGATGGGTGCCTGGACGTTTGGTCCTGCGTTACACAATGAAGCATGCATGGTTAGACATCAGGCAGTGATCAGGTGATACGGGGGAGGGGGATATAGGGGAGGGGGGATATGGGGACGGGCTGTTGATGGCTCACTTGCTCGTGGGCCCCCGACCTCTGCATCAGCAACCTCCCGGTCCTCAGGTCCGCCAGCCAGTTCCAGGGCCCTTTCCTCGTGTACGGTGAGTGGCCTCTCATCAGCGGGCCCTCCTCCAGTCCTCACATGCTCCCTATTGTTGTGTGCGCGCTTCTCCTGTGCGGGGGGGGGGGGTGGTGGTGGCAGGGGTAAAAGGCAACAGTGTTAGGCAGGTATATGAATGCACGCCATCGGTTGCGCGTGCATTGCAGAGGTTAAGGTTAGGGCTGGATTCACTTGGGGATATGGGGGATATGGGGGAGGGGGGGATATGGGGGAGGGGGGATATGGGGGAGAGGGATATGGGGGAGGGGGGATATGGGGAGGGGGGATATGGGGGAGGGGGGATATGGGGGAGGGGGGATATGGGGGAGGGGGGATATGGGGGAGGGGCGATATGGGGGAGGGGGGATATGGGGGAGGGGGGGATATGGGGGAGGGGGGGATATGGGGGAGGGGGGGATATGGGGAGGCTCACCCTGCCTGCTCTGACGAGGTCGTTCACCTTCTTGTGGCACTGGGTGCCTGTCCGTGGTGTTAGGGCCACAGCGGTGACGGCCTCTGCCACCTCCCTCCACAGACGCCGGCTGTGGCGTGGGGCAACTCTGCGGCCGTGCCCGGGATACAGGGCGTCCCTTCTCTGCTCCACCGCGTCCAGGAGCGCCTCCACATCGCGTGACTCGAACCTCGGGGCTGAGCGACGGCCAGCCATCAAGTCGGGTGTTGCGGTCGGCTGTTCCGGTCGGGTGGGGGGGAGCTGCGCGGCCTTATGAGCCGTCACGCCGTGCAGCGCGCATGACGCTGCACGGCGTGAACCACTGCGCAAGCGCGGATCCCGTTACGTCGCTGCTAGCCCATTTCGGGCCGCAGACTATCGGCCTATTTTTATGACGTGACGCAAGTGGGATTTGCGCCGTTTTTTGCGCCGATCGGCGGAAGTTCCGCCGATAATGGAGAATTTCGCCCCATTTGTCAAAAATAATACTAGAAACTAGGCTCCCCTGGACAAAATGCTTACCGATAGCCCTTCTAAGAATCCGAACGGCTCCAAGAAAAGAGTTGGGGCTGTCCCCATACGAAATGTTGTTCGGATTGCCATACCTTGGAACAATGGGAGAATGGCCCATTGCAGAATGTAAAGATATCTATGTAAAGAAATATATACTGGCACTGTTCCTCATTATCATTCCTCAGGAGACAAGGGCTGCTAGCGCAGACACCTCCCCTTGAATTTGCAGTCCACAAATTTAAACCAGGAGATTGGGTACTGGTGAAATTGTGGAAAGAAAACAAGCTTCAACCCACTTGTTAACCACAGAGACTGCCATACGAACTGCTGAAAAAGGTTGGACTCATTACAGCAGAACGAAGGGTCCCGTTAAATCACCGCCGGAACAGGAACAATGGCATGTGGAGGCCACTGAGGAACCATTTAAGAGAAGATTGAAAAGACACTAAATCCTGAACTGTTCAATAATATGACGAAACTACAGCTAAAATGGACTATGCAATGTATAATAATATTAACGATGTGGGAGTTCGGAATCGGTCGTATGATTACATTGACAATCCCAGAAAGTCGCTACCCTCAGGTAATACGATCTGATCTATGCACCCTCATAGACTGCGAGTCAGCGAGGAATGGAAAGGAGTTTAGGGTAGATTCTCTTCATTATTACCGAGGGGGATGATTACGGAGAGGGAGGGTTGGCTGAAACGGTTCTGCCAATTGCCCAGAGGGGCACCACCGGTCGTCTCCATTCACCAGATTAATGGTTATTCCCCCTCAACGTGCAATGCTGGTACTTGTCACCCCGTATACATCACCGTAAAACACACGGCCTGGATGGAGTCAGGCAATAGGGTTTGTTCACTTAGAAATGAGATATTTGGGGTGACATGAGAAATGGCAAGACTGAATGCTGCTTCCGTATTTAATTAGAGAAGGGAGCAACTCCCACTAATGACACTAGGGGCGACACGGCGGAGAAAGAGAAAGAACAGGGAGTCAAAATAATTGAAGTAAAAGATTTAGAGCAAGCCTTTGAGATAGAGACCGGCTATGAGGAACAGAATGCGTGGATTGAGTGGGTGAGGTATTCGGCCCAGACGCTGAAGAAAGACAATTGTTATGCTTGCGCATCAGGTAGACCACAGGCCCCTATGGAGCCCTTTCCACTGGGGTGGACAGAAAATAGAGGGAGCATGGAATGTATGATGGCCCTGTACCAAGATGCGACAGCCTGGGGCAACAAGACCTGCACTGCCCTATCTCTGATGTTTCCTCCTGTTAATAAGAAACTATCAGCAAACCCTCCCTCCTTCTTGGTTACCGTGACGCATCACAAATCGTGTATAAGTCGTTCTGATACGGGGCTAAGTAAAGATATGGGAGACCTCAAGACTTGTATTGAGACTAAGAACGTGACCACCCAGGGCAATTACTCATCACTAAAAATACCACGTGCAGATATATGGTGGTATTGCGGAGGAAAGATTCTAAGACCCACTCTACCTCCCCCAATGGAAAGGGACATGCGCATTCAGCTCGCCATTCCGTTCAGTATAGCCTATAAAAGACAAGAGGAGAGGGGGAGTATAAAAGGGGGACGATCTAAACGGGGCATACCCACCTCATTTGATGACAGGATTTACCTGGACTCCGTTGGCATTCCCAGAGGAGTACCAGATGAATTCAAAATCCGAAATCAGATTGCAGCTGGGTTCAAGTCCCTCTTCTGGTGGGTTATGATCAATAGGAATGTGGATTGGATAAACTATATATACTATAATCAACTGAGGTTCATCAATTATACCAGGGACGCTGTGAAGGGCATAGCAGAACAACTGGATGCAACCAGTAGAATGGCCTGGGAGAATAGATTGGCTCTGGATATGATTTTGGCAGAGAAAGGTGGTGTATGCGTTATGCTCAAAGGACAGTGTTTCACGTTTATCCCCAACAACACGGCACCCGACGGATCGATTACCCGTGCGCTACAAGGGTTAACCACTCTGGCTGTGGAAATGGCACACAATTCAGGGGCAGACACATCCATGACTGGGTGGCTTGAATCATTGTTTGGGAAATGGAAAGGGTTAATTGTATCCATCCTCACCTCCATCATCGTGGTGATAGGAGCATTGGCGGCAATAGGCTGCTGCATCATCCCGTGTGTAAGAGCTTTGGTGCAGAGGCTCATCGAAACAGCCTTGACCAAGCAGATGCCCCTGGGTCAGGATACCATTTGCCTACTAGAAAGTGGGGAGAATGAAGGGGGGGGGGGGGAACGGCCCCATAGAAAGGGAAGTGGAGAGGATGTTGGACAATTTTGGGGTAGGTTAGAGGAGGCTACGAAGTGTAAAAAGCAACAACAGAAAAAAGAAAAAAATGGGGATTTGTGAGAAATGAACATTCTGTGTTTTTGTGTTGTTTTTACATGTATATACTCTGGTTCACAGTTAAGATGTCAACAATGAAGCATGATGGGAAAATTAACATGTCAAGTTCTGAGTAAGCTATAGTGAGCGAATTATTATAACGATGTACCAGAATGACCTTCGGGGAAGAACGGAATGAACAATAACAGAACTTGCTAAGCAATGGGGAGATAGCAAGTGCAAGCAGGGGGCCTCATTCTTATCTTTAACTGCCGGTCCAAGGATGTACCAGGAGCGGATAGAACTCACTATGCAAGGCAGAGACCAAATAAGGGATCACTGATAAGGGAACTGCCCTGTCTATAGTGGTTGGGATGTGTTTCTCAGGGATGGTTTCGGCCCAGGGTCCCTACACCAGCTGGAAACCAACTACCCAACTTCACCTCACTTTGCAGCATTTGGTCTGTAGGTTCCACCAACACCAGCAGGTTTACAAGCAGGAGGAGGCCACTCGGCCCCTCGAGCCTGCTCTGCCCTTCAATAAATTCGTGGCTGATCTGATTTTAACCTCCAGTTCACATTCCCTCCTGTCTCCCATAATCTTTCACTGACTTGTTTATCAAGAATCTAACCACCTCTGCCTTAAAAATATTCAAAGTTTTTGTCTCAACTGCTCTTTGAGGGATTGAGTTCCAAAGTCTCACAACCCTCAGAGAGAACAAATCCTCAGCTCCGGCCTAAAATGGTGACCCCTTATTTTGAAACACTGACTGTGAGTTCCAGGTTCTCCCCTTGATGAAACACCGACACCACATCCACTCTGTCAAGACCCCCCAGGATCTTACATGTTTCAATCAAGTCGCCTCTTACTCTTCGAAACTACCAATGGACACAATCCAAGTAACCAAAGCAAAATACTACGGATGCTGGAAATCTGAAATTAAAACAGAAAATGCTGGATTAATTTACAGGCCTGGTAGCATCCGTAGGGTGAGAAACAGAGTTAACGTTTTGAGTCCTAATGCGACCATCAATTCACGCAAGACAGAGTTGAAGTGAACAGTGACTTTAATCAACTCGAAAAGTGCCTGCCTGCGACGGCTCTCCTAGTGAGGGCCGCCTACAGGGCAGCTGCTCTTTATACCTCCCCTCAAGGGGGCGGAGCCAACAAGGGCACCAACATGATACATTCTGTGTAATATCGTACAATGGTCCATAGGTGGAGCCCACATGGGCAACAGCATGATACAATGTAATTCAGTGGTGAATGGTTGGTACAATACATTCACCACATTCACCCCCTGTTAAAAAATGAAGTCCGGCGGGGGTGAAGGGTTCACAGGTTCAGTCTGTCCGGCGCCCTGATCGTGCGCTGCGATCGCCGGAGCTCTGGTATTGCAGCGGGCCCGTGTGTCAAACTCATCGGTGCGGGCATGGGTGGTGAACTCGCCGGTGCGGGCACAGACGTGGACTCCAGGAGCGTGTCTTCTGGAGCTTCATTCATGTGGGTCGGTGGAGGGGGAAGGGAGTACAGGAGGTGCTGTGGAGGCCATGTAGGAGCAGGGGCGCTGGTCGGCGTAGGTTGGGAGGGGGGTTAGGTGGCGGTGGAACCTGCGGGTGCCAGGTCCTGGAGGGAGACTGTATCCTGTCGGCCTTCGGGGTGTTCTACGTATGCGTACTGGTGGTTGGTGTATAGGAGCTGGACCCCCTCGACCAGGGTATAGGACTTATGGCTCCTTACGTGTTTGCGGAGTAGGACTGGCCCCGGTGTCTTTAGTCAGGACAGAAGCGAGACCCCGGAGGTGGATTTCCTGGGGGAAACAAACAGGCGGTCATGAGGGGTCTCGTTCGTGGCCGTGCAAAGGAGGGACCTAATGGAGTGGAGCGCGTCGGGGAGGACCTCCTGCCAGTGGGAAACTGGGAGATTCCTAGACCGTAGGGCCAGGAGGACAGCCTTCCAGACCGTCGCGTTTCCCCAGGGGTTGTAACTGGACTGGTCGTCCTGCTCGAGGCGATGCCCTTACTGAGCAGGTAGTGACGCAGTTCGTCGCTCATAAACGACCGGTCACTGTGGACGTAAGTGGGGAAACCGAACAAGGTGAAGACAATATGTAGAGCCTTAATGACAGTGGCCGCGGTCATGTCGGGGCAGGGGATTGCAAAGGGGAAGCGGGAGAACTCATCAACGACGTTTATGAAATACGTGTTGCGGTTGGTAGAGGGGAGGGGCCCTTTGAAGTCGACACTGAGGCGCTTAAAGGGCCGGGATGCCTTCACCAGGTGGGCCTTATCCGGTCGATTGAAGTGCGGCTTACACTCCGCGCAGATTTGGCAGTCCCTGGTCATGGCCCTGACCTCCTCGGTGGAGTAGGGCAGGTTGCGGGCCTTGATGTAGTGGAGAAGCCGGGTGACCCCCGGTGGCAGAGGTCATTGTGGATGGCCCGGAGTCGGTCATCTTGCGCGCTGGCGCACGTGCCGCGGCACAGGGCATTGGGGGCTCGTTGAGCTTCCCAGGACGATACACAATATAGTAATTATAGGTGGAGAGTTCGATCCTTGACCTCAAGATCTTATTGCTCTTGAACTTGCCCTGCTGTGTATTATCAAGCATGAAGGTTGGTGACGAGGGTAAACCTCCTCCCAGCGAGGTAGTGCCTCCAGTGCCGCACAGCTTCCACGATGGCTTGGGCTTCTTTTTCGACTGAGGAGTACCGAATTTCGGAGGCGTTGAGGGTACGGGAAAAAAATGCTACTGGCCTGCCCGCCTGGTTAAGGGTGGCGGCGAGGGCGACCTCTGACACGTCGCTCTCCACCTGGAAGGGGACGGACTCGTCCACCGCGTGCATCGCGGCTGTGGCAATATCTGCCTTGATGCGCCTGAAGGCCTGGCGGGCCTCAGCCGCCAGTGGGAATATGGTAGCTTTGATCAGTGGGCGGGCTTTGTCCGCATAGTTGGGGACCCACTGGGCGTAATATGAAAAGAACCCGAGGCACCTTTTCAGGGCCTTGGGGCAGTGGGAGAGAGGGAGTTGCAGGAGGGGGCGCATACGGTCGGGGTCGGGCCCTAGAACTCCGTTTACCATGATGTAGCCGAGGATGGCTAGTCTGGTTGTGCGGAAACCGCATTTCTCCTTGGTGTAAGTGAGGTTAAGGGCTTGAGCAGTTTGGAGAAATTTCTGGAGGTTGACGTCATGGTCCTGCTGGTCGTGGCCGCAGATGGTGACGTTGTCCAAGTACAGAAATGTGGCCCGCAGCCGTACTGGTCCACCATTCGGGCCATCGGTCTTTGGAAGACCGAGACCACGTTTGTGACGCCGAAGGGAACCCGGAGGAAGTGGAAGAGGCGGCCGTCTGCCTCAAAGGCCGTGTAGTGGCGATCCTCCGGGCAGATTGGGAGCTGGTGGTATGCAGACTTCAGATCCACCGTGGAGAACACCCGGTAGTATGCAATCTGATTGACCATGTCCGCTATCCGGGGGAGGGGGTACGCATCGAGGTGCATGTACCGGTTTATGGTTTGGCTGTTGTCTGCAACCATCCGGTTCTTTTCCCCAGTCCTGACGACCACCACCTGAGCTCTCCAGGGGCTGTTACTGGCCTCGATGATCCCTTCCCGCAAGAGACGCTGGACCTCGGGCCTGATTAAAGTCCTGTCCTGGATGCTGTACCGCCTGCTTCTGGTGGCGACTGGCTTACAGTCCACGGTGAGATTTGCGAAGAGCGGGGGAGGGTCGACCTTCAGGGTCGCGAGGCTACATACGGTGAGTGGGGGTAGGGGCCCGCCGAACTTCAGGGTCAGGCTCCTGAGGTTGCACTGGAAATCCAGTCCCAACAGGAGAGGAGTGCAGAGATCGGGGAGTACATACAGTTTAAAATTGGCGTACTCGGCGCCCTGTGTCGCGAGGTTTGCGACAGTGTACCCCGGATCTGCACTGAGTGCGATCCAGAAGCGAGGGAGATTGTTTGAAGTGCGGGGAAGATATGGAGCGAGCAGCGCCTTACCGTGTCTGGGTGAATGAAGCTCTCCGTGCTCCCGGAGTCAAACAGGCAAGACGGTCATCATGGAGTTCCGGAGGTGTTTTGGTCGTGACTGGTCAAGGGTGACCGCTGAGTTGCGGGTAGCCAGCGTGGTTGGAGGTGATGGGGTGGTCCCAAGATGGCTGCCTCCACGGACAACACGAGGTAGATGACGCGTCTGAAGGGAGGGGGAGCTGGCAGGCACGCAGACACACTGCGGGCCTGTGAGTCTGAGATTCGGGCCTGCGACTTGGAGGATTTGGACCTGGTAAGGCAAACTTTGGCATAGTGTCCTTTCTTGCTACAGTCGCTACAGTAATCGTTTCGAGCCGGACAGCGCTGCCTGGGGTGCTGGTGCTGGCCGCAGAAATAGCAGGGTAGCCCCCCAGGTTGGGCAGGCAGCCGCAGGCACAGGCCTGGGGTACTCACTGGTCGGGAGTCCACGAGGAGATCGCGTGATCGGAAGGGAACGCGTTGAGGCTTTGAAACGCTACTTCTAGGGAGGTGGCTAGTTTTACCGTCTCTTCTAGGTCGAGGGCGCCCTTCTCGAGCAGGCGCCGTCGGACGTAGTTGGACCGGACCCCAGCCACGTAGGCGTCACGGATGGCGAGTTCCATATGTTGAGAGGCCGTGACGGCCTGGTAGTTGCAGCTTCGCGCGAAGACTTTGAGGTCGCGTAGGGACTCCTCCAGCGATTCCCTGGGGCGTTGGCGGCGAGTGGTGAGGAGATGCTGCGCGTACACCTCGTTCACCAGCCTTACATATAGGCGCTTCAGCATCGCGAGGGCGTCCGCGTATGTGGAGGCTTCCTCGAGTTGTACAGAGATTCGATGGCTCACCCGGGCGTGGAGGAGGCTCAGCTTCTGATTGTCGGTGACAGAAGGCGAGGAGGAGGTGGCGAGGTACGCCTCGAAATATCGGAGCCAATTCCATTGTGGTGTTGTAGTCGATTAAATTGATGCGACCATCAATTCACGCGAGATAGAGAGTTGAAGTGAATAGTGGCTTTAATCGACTAGAACAGTGCCTACCTGCGACTGCTCTGCTAGTGAGGGTCACCTACAGGGCAGCTGCTCTTTATACCTCCCCTCAAGGGGGCGGAGCCCACAAGGGCACCAACATGATACATTCCATGTAATATCGTACAATGGTCCATAGGTTGAGCCCACATGGGCAACAGCATGATCCAGTGAAATACAGTGGTGAATGGTTGGTACAATACGTTCACCACAAGTCCGTATGACTCTCCTTCAAAACTGGAGGGTAGAAATGTAATGAATTATATAGTTGGGTGGGTTGGTGAAGGTGGGGAAGAATAGAAGGTCAGGGATAGATCGGGGCTAAGGAAAGGTTGACAAAGATGTAATGGACACAAGACAAAGTGGGTGTTGATGGTAGCATTAAGGACTAAAGAAGTGCTAATAGTGGCATAAAGGTAAGGGGCGAGATTCTCCGACCCCCCGCCGGGTCGGAGAATCGCCGGGGGCTGGCGTGAATCCCGCCCCCGCCGGTTGCCGAAGTCTCCGGGGACTACCAGCTGGATGTCCAACTCCAAACCACTTACCATCCAAATTTGGAAACAAAATGCCTTTCCTTTACTGTTGCTGGGTCAAAATACTGGAATTTGTTCCCTAACGGTGGGTGTACCTACAGCATATGGACTGCAGCGGTTCATGATGACAGCTCACACCACCTTCTCAAGGGCAATTATGGATGTATAATAAACTTTGGCCCAGCTAGTGAGGCCTCCACCCACAAATTAATTTTAAAAAATTATGGCCAGAGAACAATTAGCTGCGGAAATTCTGTCGCATGGTGTTTTATGCTGTGCATTTTCTTCAGAACTAGGGGACCCAGTAGCAAAAAATATTCTTATCTTTAAAGAGGTGTGTTCACAGGAAATACAGGGTAGGTGGAGTGTGAGGGCAAGAGATGACAATATCAGTAACTTTGATATGATTCTATTTCATTTCCAAATTTGTGTTAAGATCAGGGGCGAAATTCTCCCCAGACGGCGCGATGTCCGCCGACTGGCACCCAAAACGGCGCCAATCAGACGGGCATCGCGCCGCCCCAAAGGTGCGGAATGCTCCGCATCTTTGGGGGCCGAGCCCAACATTGAGGGGCTAGGCCGACGCCGGAGGGATTTCCGCCCCGCCAGCTGGCGGAAACGGCCTTTGTTGCCCCGCCAGCTGGTGCGGAAATGACATCTCCGGGCGGCGCATGCGCGGGAGCGTCAGCGGCCGCTGACAGTTTCCCACGCATGCGCAGTGGAGGGAGTCTCTTCCGCCTCCGCCATGGTGGAGACCGTGGCGGAGGCGGAAGGGAAAGAGTGCCCCCACGGCACAGGCCCGCCCGCGGATCGGTGGGCCCCGATTGCGGGCCAGGCCACCGTGGGGACACCCCCCGGGGCCAGATAGCCCCGCGCCCCCCCCCCAGGACCCCGGAGCCCGCCCACGCTGCCTTGTTCCGCCGTTCAAAAGGTGGTTTAATCCACGCTGGCGGGACAGGCAATTTATCGGTGGGACTTCGGCCCATCCGGGCCGGAGAATCCAGCGGGGGGGCCCGCCAACCGGCACGGCCCAATTCCCGCCCCCGCCGAATATCCGGTACCGGAGACTTCGGCAACCGGCGGGGGCGGGATTCACGGCAGCCCCCGGCGATTCTCCAACCCGGCGGGGGGTCGGGGAATGACGCCCGTGGTGTCCAGATTCACTATTTGTTTGGACTTTGCTCAATTAAATGTCCAGGAAAAAAAATAGAAATTTTTCATGGTAACTTCACCTGAGTGTTAATGTAAGCCTACTTGTGACAATAAAGATTATTATTATAAAGAACAGTATTAATTGTTAATGGGGCAAAGATATTGTTGCAGGTAAATTGGACGCATTTACAGCAGAATTGTAGCCAATTAAAAGATTGGTTCAGTATCAGTGAATTTGCAGGAGGAAAGCAGGAGTTTCTTTCTCAAGTTGAGAAATTTTGTATTCAAAGTAAATTTGGTTAAATTGAAGATAAAGAGTTTAAATTGATCCCAACCTACCAAATATTGGGTAAATGCATCCTTGACATGTTGAACAGTCATTGATGAGGGTTTGGAGAGCATCACTGACATAAATCAGCATGAGTGGAATTAGCCATGAGGGGAGGCAAAAACGGGATTCTCATCGGGTGTCAAACTTGTTGCGAGTCTCCCAGCCTGCTTACCTGGCTCCCATAAGGTTCCCGCTGGCCCCAATGAGGTTTTCACCCAGAGCAACATACAAGAGCATGTTAATTTCCATTTACATTCATTAGAGTGTAGCAAATGGGCAGGAAGCCCGATTCACCAGCCTCCTAGAATGCTCCCTCCCCCCCTCCCACCCCCCCCCCCCCCCCTCCTCCATTCAGGTGTCACGTGGGTGTGAATTAGGGCAGGTTCTGACAAGTGCCAACCTGGTACCGTGGACTCTGAGAGGATGGGGGGGGGGGGGGGGGGGGGTGAGTACACTCTCTACATTTGTCTTCAGGATGTTGATGGCGGCCATGCAGGGGAGGTGGGGTTGGGGGGCTTGGGGTGAATGAGGGACTCTGTCTGAGTGCACACTTGCTCTTCGTAGGAAGCTCTTCAGAACAAAGAAACAGCCTCTTTGAAAAGAAAACTGCAGTTGCAAAGAACACCTGCTCAAAAGAGGAAGCACTTCAGAGTTAATGGATTCCTGTAGAACTATAAAAACAAACAATGCTAATCTTTCCTTTGAAATAACCTGGATGTGTCAATCAAGAGGCTTGTAAAAGACAATGGACTATGAAATTGAATGTAAACAATGTGGTTCAAAGCTTTTAAACTTCTAAGCATGCCCACAGGGAGTGAAATTGACTGTGAGAAAAACACTTCCAAGTTTTCCAGCACATTAAAGGGAAGACTTTCACCTTTTGAAAGATCATGGGCGGGATTCTCCACACCCGCGCCGAAGCGCCCACGCCGTCGTGAACGGCGTTGAGGTTCACAATGGCGCAAAACGGCCCCTATCCCGACCGTTCAGGGCCCGATAATGGGCTAGGAGCGGGGCCGCGTCATTTACACGCGCCAGGCCTTGTCGCCATGTAAAGGCGGCGCCGCATACATGACGTGGCCGGTGCTGCATAACTGGCGTCACCCGCGCATGCACGGGCTGGCCAGTGCCAACCCGCGCATGCGTGGTTGCCGTCCTCTCCGAGTCCGCCCCGCAAGAAGATGTCAGACGGATCTTGCAGGGCTGCGGAAGAAAGGAGGTCCTCCTTCAGAGAGGACGGCCCGACGATCGGTGGGCACCGATCGGGGGCCAGACCCCATTTGAGGCCCCCCCCCGGTGCGGGATCCCCCCTCTCCCCCCCCCCCCGCAGGCCGCACCCCCCCCCAGCGTTCCTGCGCTGTTTCCGCCGGCAGCAACCAGGTGTGGACGGCGCCGGGGGGAACCCGCCGTTTTGGCTTGGCCGCTCATTCGATCCGGGCCTGAGAATTGCAGGCGTGCCGGAGAATCACCATTTTGGGTGTCTCGGGCGATTCTCCGGCCTGTGCCGCGCGGAACTCCACGGGGCCGATCTCGCCGCTTGGGAGAATCGCGGGAGGGCATCGGACCGGCGTCACGGGAAAATTCGGCGACCCAGGCGATTCTCCCAACCGGCGCAGGAGTGGAGAATCCCGCCCCAGTTCCCAGAAGCAGAATGATGTCAGCAAGTCAACAGACAAAGGTACCATCAGTGGCAAGCTCCTCATTCCCTTCATCCTTGTTTCTTTCTGTTCCTGAAATTAACGCTCACTCTTCACTTTATTTTTGTTTCTCACTCTCTGGTCTTCTGGTTTTCCCACGTCCTACCTAACTTACAGTTTAGACACTGGGTCGATTCCCACCCCCTTAAATCCCTGAGAGGGGTATGTGGGAACATTCTGGAGAGGTCTAACTCCTGCTGGGATTTGTTTCATGTATCGCGCCCCCCCTCTGCCCATGCAGGGGGTTTGGGGATTGGATTGGCGACACCGCGTCGTACCCGACCCATGGGCAACCCCCCCCCTCGAGAGCTGCCATGGCGTTGGGCCCAGGGCCCCCCACCCAGTCATAATGGTGACAACATCTGCGTGTCTTGATTCTGACCGCCTAACTCTGATCCCCCCCCCCGCAGGACAAGACTGCTCACGACCTTCGTGAGCGTTCAAGAACCGGAGGGGGATCACCTGTGCTGCACCCCCTCACCGTCCATGAGCAGAGGGCTCTCGACCTCGTTGGGGAAGCCGCCACCAGGGAGGTAGCGCCATGCCAGGTCGGAGGCGCAGGAACAAGTGAGACTCCCCTGCCTGGCTACACCCCCTCAGTCCGTCACCTCCCCAACCCCCCTCACACTGCATCCTATACCACTGCCCCTAAGCCCCCCCCTTTCAGCCCACCCCGTGACACATCCCCCCACCCCCTAACCCCCCCTGACACTGCACCCCCTCACAATGCCCCCTGACACTGCACCCCCTCACAATGCCCCCTGACACTGCACCCCCTCACAATGCCCCCTGACACTGCACCCCCTCACAATGCCCCCTCCATCCCCTCACACCCGACTCCGAGTGTCTAACGATACATGCCTCAATGCTTTAGCAGGGCCAGGAGCCGATCGTCCAGGGACATCGCGGAGAAGCCCCTGCCGTCCAGCTGCAAGCACATCCGCCCCCACAGACGCACGGCAGAGGGGGCAAGGAAGACTGACAGGAGGGTTCTCCCATGAGGTCGTGGCACTGGAGGGGGATGCACAGAGGACGGACAGACATGACAGGGACGAAGACACGACGGACATTGAGGACACTGATGGCCGTGAGTCGGACGAGGAGAGGGCTGCGGGCCAGGACAGTGACGGAGAGAGGACAGGGACTCTGGACAGTGACGCACAGAGGACGGCCAGACAGTCAGCGCACATACCGGACACGGCACCTAACGTGGGCCGTGGACTAGTAGCGTCAGTCCAAGGATTGACCCACGAGACCCCACGAGAGTTTGCGTCACTGCTGTCACCCACAACATCCACCATCGCCGATACACTCACCTCGGTTGGGCACAGAAGTGATGAGGCTTCGGGGTCACTGACTGGTGTGCACCACACAGCCGATCCGGTACAGCAGGTGGAGGTAGGAGCAGCCGAGGGGCTGGACAGTCAGAGGGCAGCCCAGGATCAGCACCCAGCTGCCGCCAGACAGTTCCCGGATTCCTGGACTTACTAGACCCACCCACAGACCCGATGCATTTCGAAACGCAGGGAGTGGACAACGGGATGACGGCCGTCTTCCAGCAGCTGCAGATGCAGTTGGAGGAGCCCATCCGCGTCCAGGAGCAGGGACTGGTGCCGGTCATGGCTGCCACCCAGGCCGACACAGCACGGGTGGCGTCCGCGGTGGAGGCAATGGGGGCAACGGTTTCGGCCATGGGTCAGGTTCTGCAAGGCGTGGGGCTTGATGTGCAGGCGTCATCCGTGGCCGAGGACAGGGCTGCCCTTTCACAGGCCGCCATGCACCAGAGCCAACTGGACATTGCTGCCGCGCTCCGGGGTCTGGCCGAGTCTCAGCAGGCCATCGCTGAGAGCATCGGCGGCCTTGGCCATGTGCTGGGTGGCGTCGCAGAATCCCAGCGGGAGGTTGCGCAGTGCCTGACAGGGATTGCGCACTTCCTGAGCTCCATCGCTGGGAACGTTCAGACCCTGGGGGTGCTTGGCTTGCCCGCAAAAATAGCAGCGGGGCCCCCTGGGGTTGCCAGGCCGTCTCGCAGCACAAGCTTGTGGGGAGCTGGGAGATGCCTCGAGGTCGGCCGCGGGGGTGTTCCACGCTGCTCAGGGGGCTGCCGCGCGGTCAGGGACGTAAGCGCTGGCATTTCGGGAGGCCATATCCAGAGAGCCAGCAAGGGCCTGTGCCTCCTTGAGGCCTAGTGTCTCTTTCTCCAGCAATCGCTGGCGGATTTGGGAGGACAGCATACCTGCAACGAAAGCGTCCCGAATCAAAAGTTCTGTGTGGTCGTTTGCTGAAACTTGCGGGAAGCTGCAGTTTCTCCCCAACACCAGGAGCACACGGTAGAATTCTTCCAGTGATTCCTCAGGGATTTGTCACCTCGTTGCTAGTAGATGTCGGGCGTAGACCTGGTTTACAAGGCGAATATAATATCCCTTCAGCAGCTCCATTGCGGCATCGAACTCGTCCGCGTCCTCGATGAGGGTGTAGATTTCTGGACTCACCCTCGAGTGCAGAATTTGTAGTTTCTGTTCTCCCATGGGTGTGTTTTCAGCCATCCCGAGATATCCGTTGAAGCACACCAGCCAGTGCTTGAAGGTTGCCGTTGAGTTTGCCACATGGGGGCTGAGTTGCAGACACTCCGGCTTGATTCGGAGCTCCATTCTTTAAAAACAAGCGTATTAAATTGATGCACGATCAATAACTCCAGAAGCGAGATTGGAGACAATTGAAGGCTTTAATATGCTAGATGTTTCCCCCAGCAGCACAGGTACAGAAGAAAGCAGGGCGGAGCTAACATACAGGCTTAACCAATGGGAACAATTACATTCTCCACCAATGGTATACCGGCATTACCAGGTACCGTAATCCTTTTAACACAGACTACCGCAATCCCGCCCCCAAGTCGTGCCTGTGCCCCCCCCATCCTCCTCCTCCTCCTCCTCATGTGCAGACAGGTCGCCCTCATCGGGCTCCCCCTATGCTTCCTCCTCCAGGACCTCGCCCCTCTGTTGGGAAATGTTGTGCAAGACGCAGCAGATCACAACTATGTGCCCGACCCTGTCGGGATGGTACTGCAGGGCCCCTCCAGAGCAGTCCAGGCACCGGAACCTCATCTTCAGGAGGCCAAAGCACCTCTCCACAACACCCCTGGTAGCTGCATAGGCCTCATTATAACGGGTCTCCGCGTCGGTCTGTGGCCTCCGTATAGGCGTCATCAGCCACGACTGCAACGAGTAACCCCTGTTGCCCAGCAACCAGCCCCTCAGCCGGGGGGGGGGGGGTGTCCCTCGAAAATAGCGGGGATGAACGAATGGGCTGGTATGAAAGCATCATGCACGCTGCCAGGGTACTGGGCGCACATGTGCATATTCTTCATGCGATGGTCGCAGACCACCTGAATGTTCATCGAGTAATTGCCCTTCCTGTTCAGAAAAATGTCCCTGTTGTCCGAGGGTGGACGCATGCCGACGTGCACCCCATCAATCACCCCCTGGACCATCGGCATCCCGGCCATGGAGGTGAATCCCACTGCCCGTTCAGCCTGGTGTGCGCGGTCCTCCGGAAAATTTATGTATCCTTCCGCAATTTCATACAGGGCGACGGTGCTGGCCCGGATGCACCGGTGCACCGATGCCTGCGAGATTCCAGAGATGTCCCTATTCGGCGCCTGGAAGGACCCCGTTGCGAAGAAATTGAGGGCAACCATGACCTTGACGGCCACCGGGATAGCATGTCCGCCCCCCGTTCCACGTGGTGCCAGGTGTGCCACGAGGTGGCATATATGTGCCACGGCCTCCCGACTTAATCGAAGACTTCTGCATGCCGTATCCGGAAGCTCCTGGAACGACATGCGGTCCCGGTACACTCGAGGTTGCATGGGGCGCCTCTGGCGCCTTGGCACCACCACCTGCTCTTGCATGTCCGCATGCCCGACGATGTGGTGGTCATTGTCACCCTCAGCCTCTTCATGCACATGTCGGGCGGGAGGGCCTGTGTGGTAGTCACCACTAATTTATATATTGTATATAGAGGATGTCGGTGTAGATGCTTTACGGTAAGGCCCTGTACTACAGGTATGGGGTAGTTCCCTGCCTGCTGGCTCCGCTCAGTCGGCGGAGGATAAATATGTGTGCTCCCCATACAGAAGCCATTTTGCCAGCTGCTGTAGGAGGCCACACATCTTAGTGTAATAAAGCCTCGATTACATCCTACTCTCTTTGTGTAATTGATCGTGCATCAATTTATTACACTAAGTTTTCAGAAGATGGACCACCGCATCAAGCCTGCAGCTGCATCCGCAATCAGGCAACGCCAAAAAGGACTGTGAACATTGGCTAGCCTGTTTTGAAGCATACATCGGGTCTGCGCCAGACGAAATTCCAGAAGCTCAGAAGATCCAGATCCTTTACACGCGGCTGAGCTCCAACGTCTTTCCACTTGTCCAGGACGCGCCAATCTACGTAGAGGCCATGGCGCTACTGAAGGAAAACTACGCTCAGCGGACTAACACACTCTACGCCAGGCACCTCCTCTCCACGCGTTGTCAACTTCCCGGTGAGTCAGTGGAAGATTTATGGCGTGCCCTGGTCCCCCTAGTTAGAGACTGTGACTGTCAGGCCGTTTCGGCCACGGAACACTCGAACTTGCTCATGAGAGATGCTTTTGTTACGGGCATAGGGTCTGACTACATCCGCCAGTGCCTCTTAGAAGGGGCCACACTCGACCTCGCAGAGACCAAAAAAACTAGCGCTCTCGCTTACGATCACTTCACGCAACATCCAGGTCTATGCCCCCGACTGCGCAGTCGACCCCCCCTGTGCATCGTGGACTCCGCAGACGGCCGCCCCATCGTGGACCCCATCAGCGACCGCCCTCAGCCAACCCCACGCCTGTGCCGCATGGCAGCCAACCAATACCGGGGGACTCACCTTCCCTATTTACAAACCTAACCCCGGATTGCAAACCGTCGCCACCAGGAGCAGACAGTACAGCACCCAGGACAGGACCTTCACCAGGTCTGAAGTCCAGCGACTGCTTCGGGAAGGCGGAGTATAAATATGTGTGCTCCCCGTACAGCAGCCATTTCACCAGCTGCTGTAGGAGGCCACACATCTCAGTGTAATAAAGCCTCGATTACATCCTACTCTCGTCTTTGTGTAATTGATCGTGCATCAGCCTGCATCATGAGCGGCTGGCACGGGGCCCTCTGCAGCTAGTCCCTCTGCTGCAGCTGCCACTCCAGCGGGTGCTCGGAGCCGTCTTCGTCGGAAGCGCCGAATGGCTACCTGCAGGGCAGCCGCTCCCGCCACGGCGGCAAACATTGCTGGATGGTGCGCAAACATGACGACCTACACAAATGGGGGGCTGGGGGTGGGGGGGTGTTGGGAAGGAGAGACAAGAACACGTTTAACGATGGCACTTTGACACCTTGACAGCCAGCTCCCTTGTACAACTGCAGACACACATACAACTTTCGCCCTGCCCACAGTATCCGTCCACCGCGCACTTAACCCCGTCCCTCATTGAGGCGCCACTTGCCTCGGCCCATCCGCGTGACCTGCACTTGGAAGTGTGTCTTCGCCACTGTCCTGCCATGGAAGGCCGGCTGGCATGTCGCTCCCACAGGTAATTGTGCCCGCCCTCACCCCCCCCCCCCAACAGCATGCCGGCATCATTTCCTCCACCCCCTCCTCCTTCCTCCACCCCCTCCTCCTTCCTCCACCCCCTCCTCCTTCCTCCACCCCCTGCTCCATCGCCCCCCACCCCCGGTCTTTGTGGCTTCCTTCTCCGAGAACGGCCCCCCACCCCCACCTCCCCGGGCATTGCGGCATCCTTCTCCGAGGACCTTCCCACCCCTCCCCCAGCTCCAGCCGGCCACTCACCTCCTTCCTCCACATCATCAGCCAGCACGACTGGCTGACAAATTTATTTACCAGGTGTGAACGGCGATGGCGTGACCTGGGTTCACGCCGTCTGGACTTCGGCCCACCTATGGTTAATAGAGTATATTCAATGATTTTCGTCCAGGTGCTTAATTTACTGCTCCTCGCACAGTTATTTGCAACATTGAATTACTTTTAAGCATTTGGTAGAAATAAGGGGCGAAATTCTCCGGTATCCGCGCGATGTCCGCCAACTGGAGCCCAAAACAACGCAAATCAGTCGGGCATCGCGCTGCCCCAAAGGTGCGGAATGCTCCGCATCTTTGGGGGCCGAGCCCCAACCTTAAGGGGCTAGGCCCGCGCCGGACGAATTTCCGCCCCGCCATATGGCGGAAAAGGCCTTTGGTGCTCCGCCAGCTGGCGTGGAAATGACATCGGGCGGCGCATGCGCGGGAACGTCAGCGGCCGCTGACAGCATTCCCGCGCATGCGCAGTGGAGGGAGTCTCTTCCGCCTCCGCCATGGTGGAGACCGTGGCGAAGGCGGAAGGAAAAGAGTGCCCCCACGGCACAGGCCCGCCCGTGGATCGGTGGGTCCCAATCGCGGGCCAGGCCACAGTGGGGCCAGATCGCCACGCGCCCCCCCCCCCCCCCAGGACCCCGGAGCCCGCCCGCGCCGCCTTGTCCCACCGGTACGGTAGGTGGTTTAATCTACGCCGGCGGGACAGGCATTTTAGCGGCGGGACTTCGGCCCATCCGGGCTGGAGAATCGCGGGGGGGGCCCGCCAACCGGCGCGGCGCGATTCCCGCCCCCGCCGAATATCCGGTGCCGGAGAATTCGGCAACCGGGGGCGGGATTCACGCCAGCCCCCGGCGATTCTCCGACCCGGCGGGGGGTCGGAGAATCTCGCCCAAGATTTAAAAAAAGAGATAGTTGCATTGAAAATCCACCATTTGTGTGACCGTGTTTTAGGGGCTGTTCGTCGCGTGGGGGGGAGGGTGTGAAAAAGGGAAAAAATCTGTACAGGCTGTACAGTTGATTGCTGGGAACTACGTTTCCTGGGGTGTTTATTTGCTGTAACCTATTTTGATACATGTTTGTAATAAAATGCATTTATATAAAAAGAGAAAATCCACCATTTTTATTTCTGCGTTATAAGGTGATGTTTGTGATCCATGTTCTGATTCTTCTGGTTCGCTGCAGCTCTGACTAACATGGATCTTCTGGCGCAAGTCCTGACCATTTTCTTAGCTGGATATGAGACCAGGTAAATTGTCATTTGCCGCGTACAATCAGCCGATACACCCAGACGTACAGAAGAAACTGCAGTAGGAAAAGGAAATAGATTAAACTTGTCCAAACAAACTGAGTAATTAAGAATGGGCGGGAAAGAACTTGCATTTCTTGAGTGCCTTTCATGATCTTAGGACATCGTAACGCTCTTTACAGCTAATTTCTGAATTGTAGCCACTGCTGTAATATAAAATTTTGATTGAAAGTTTGCACACAGCAAGCTGACAATGGCCAGATTAAAGTTTCCCCCCAGAACTCCCTCGCTGTTAAAATCCTCACAGGGGCCTTTTTTTAAAGTCTCATTAGAAAGACCTCAGCACTGCATTGGTGTATCTGCCAGGATTATTATGCTCAAGTGTCGAGTGTGAACTTGTATTGCGTCTGCCACACAGTGTATCTTTAATCCTTATACAGTGGACAAATAACTGTGAGTCGACTTTGTTTTAATCAATAATCTTTATTCACACGCAATGTGTTTTTTTATAAATTTAGAGTACCCAATTATTATTTTTTTCCCCAATTTAAGGGGCAATTTAGCGTGGCCAATCCACCTAACCTGTACATCTTTGGGTTGTGGGGGTGAACCCCAAGCAGACACGGGGAGAATGTGCAAACTCTACACGGACAGTGACCCAGGGCTGGGATTCAAACCCGGATCCTCAGCGCCGTAGTCCCAGTGCTATCCACTGCGCCACCGTGCTGCCCTAATTCACACACAATGTTAATATCAATCAATCACACCATCAATATAAGTTACACCACAGAATGTGAAAGTTCAATACTAGACCTTGACTTAACTAGGAGTGACTGATCCAAGCAGATATTGGCCTTTATCTGTGTGTTGGTTTCTGTCGTCCTCGATGCTTGGTCCTTGGTCTGATCTGACGCTCTGGCTCTGGTCTTCTGATGATGGCATGATGGTCCTCCTCGTGGTGGCCTGTGAAGATCACCGTTGTTCTGTTCCTGTTGCTGGCTGCTACAAAGATAGTTTCTTAGATTGTGCAGCACCTTTTAACCTTCCTGGATTTTGCGCCCTTTTGGGCTGTCTCTGGATCATCACCAATCAATTGATCAGCATTCGATCACCCTGATTGATTAAGTGCAATCAGTGGCTGCCACACCGATTTTGGGGTGGGCACTCAACAGCCATACCTGCAAATGTTGGGGGCACATAGGTCATTCCAAATAAGGAGTTTAGGTGCCGCTGTGTCTGGTAAACAAGTGTGATTGACAGTGCAGTTCCTGGGATGGCTTGGAGATGGCTTGGATTTTTCCTGTGTGTTGCAATGTCCAGGCTGCAACCTGCTCATCAGTATTCATTTTATTCATTTAGATTGCAGCCTGCTTGCTCCTGCACTTGGCTAAATTTCCCAGTATACCTTGCAGAACACCATCTTAGTTCAGCCACACTTGAAACCACAATCTTCTGACTGAGGAGTGTTAGCAGTTGAGGCGTGGCTGATGTCGAGAAGGTTCATTTCCTGAGAGCTCGCTGGTGATGAGGAAACTTCATCTGCTGGGAGAATTCACTGAGGAAAGTAATGAGCATTCTGCTTGCGATTTTCCAACATTTGGCTTAAATAATATGGCCGTACTATTTCAAAGAATGAATCTGTAGACATTGGGCAGTAAATGGAGGTCATTTTCCTTGCTGTTCGATCACCATCAGCTTCCAGGATTTTTCTATTGTTTTCAAATGTCCACAATGTGCTGTGTTTATTGGGCTAGTGACATCGAAACAAACCTGTTGGACTTTAACCTGGTGTTGTAAGACTTCTTACTGTGGTCACCCAAGTCCAACGCTGGCATCTCCACATCTGTGTTTATTGGGCTTTGATGTCAAGTCCACTTGAAATCAAGATTTCTTCCACTGGGGAGACAGAAGCGTCAAAATGCATAGTGTCTTATTCAGGATAAAGTCTCTAAGTTGCAGATATTTTGAAAAGGAGTACCTCGGGATATCAAATTTTGAACACAGCTGCTCAAAAGATGACAAGGAAGCACCAATGAACATAGTTCCTGGTCTACAATTATCTTTATCTCTCCATATATTGAATCCATGGTCCACAAGACCTGGTGTGAAATCCAAGATGCCCTGAGTGGGAGAGAGAGTGGAAGCCAATTTTGATCTCCTTTCCAGCTGACGGACGATCATCCACCCTCTATAGGTGTTGATAATATTAGGATTCTCACACTTGGTAGACCCAACCTTAAAATCCTTATAAAATAACAGGGCCTGTAAGGAATAAACAGACTGGCCCACTTCAAAGTCGAGCCGCATGGAGGAGAGGTCCTCTCTGACTCAATCCTTTATAAACCTAAGAGGAGAGGCTAATTTACGCATTTTAATATTCGGCGCCCCTAACCGTGACCCCCCCCCCCCCACCCCCCTTCCCCCGCCTGTCCCCTTAGGGCAAGGGAGTTGCAATTTAGCCAATTTCAAGCGAGGTTTCTCTTTGTTTCACAGAAATGAACCGGACATCCCATTTATTGCCTTTAGGAGCCTAACAGACAACAAGATTGGCAGCATCTGTACAGGATACAATAACCTAGGCAACACATTCATCTTAATCAGTGCTATCCTGCTAAACCACGTTATCGGCAAGGAAGACCAATGGAGTAAGTCCCACCTCATAAATGCAATTAACGGGGGGAAATTTGACTCGTACAAATTGTGGTGGTATGTATTAGGGGTAGTATGGTACCTGTGAAGCCGAGAGGCTATTTCCCGGGTCCTGGTTGGGATCTGCCGCCTGCTGGCTCCGCCCTGAAGGCGGAGTATAAGAGCTTGAGTTCTCCCAGCAGCCGCATTCTGTAACTGAGCTGCTGGGGAACAAGTCTTGCTTAATAAAGCCTCGATGGATTTAATCTCTTCTCGACTTGAGTGAGTAATTGTTGCGCGACACAAATCTTCAAAGGAGGGGGTAACCATAATACCCAGATAAATAAACCTTGAAGGGACCACTTAAATTGTAATTTAGAAAAGTGGATGGTCTCCCTCTAAACCCACCCAATGACATAGCCTCAGACTTTGTAAAATTGATTTTATAGTCCGTCTAAATGTATCCATCACATCACCAGTTTAAAAAAATATTTTTATTGGTATCCAGTTTTTAAGAGTAACAGCTCAAGAGTATCTGGTATTTATAAATAAAGTTGTTTCTTATTTACAACGATTTTTACATGAGGTTCCTCCCCTCTCTTTGTTGGTAGTTTAGTTTCCCTCTAAGTGTTGCCATCTGCCTTGGATGTCACATACTGCGGTTCACTTCTTTCTGTTGGGGTCTTAGTTTTTATTGTTGGGGGGAGGGGGCTGTATGGCCCCTCCCCTTCTCCCCGTGCTTTGTTCTGTGATTCCCTTGGGTTCCCTTCTTTCCCCCCTCTGCCCCTTTCCCATGTGTGTGTCTTCCCTTGTCTTCCTCCCTCTCTTTACCGCCCCCCCCCCCCCTCCTCCTAGTTGCTATTGCTTCAAACAGGTATTGAAACAGGCTGATGAATGGCCCCCACCCTTTGTGGAAGCCCTCGACCGACAGTCGGATAGTGTAATCGATTTTCTCCAGGTGGAGAAATTCTGACAGGTCTGCCAGCTGTGGGTGGTGCTGCTGATCGACAGCCGAGCAGGATTCTCCGAAGTACAATTAAGGAAGCAAAAGCTAGGGCGTCAGCCCTCTTCCCCGTATGTAGTTCTGGCTGGTCTAATACACCGAAGACTGCTACTCTCGGGCACGGCTCCACCCTCACGACCCTGGATATTGCCTGGACGAAGGCTGTCCAGAACCCGACAAGTGTGGGGCAGGCCCAGAACATGTGGGCGTGGTTAGCTGGGCCTCCCTGGCACCGTTCACATTTGTCCTCCAACTCCAGGAAGAACCTACTCATTCGGGTCATGGGATGGTGAGCTCTATGCCCCACTTTAAACTGAATGAAGCTCAGCCTAGTGCAGGAAGAGGTGGAGTTGCCCCTACTCAGGACTTCACCTGGAGTCCCCAATCCACGTCCATCCTCAATTCACCCTCCCATTTCCGTCTGGCTTTATCCAGTGGTAGTCTTGCCCTGTTCAGCAACCATCCGCCCCCTCCTTATTGTCCGTGTTGATTAGTTCCTCTAGTAGTGTCTCCAGGGGCCCTGGAGTATCTTGCCGTCCCTTGCGGAGAAAGTGTTTAATTTGGAGGTGCCTGAGTTTCTGTCCTGTCGGCAGGTTCAAATCCTCCATCAGCTCGTCCAAGGTCGCGAGTCTGTCCCCGATGTAAAAGTCCCTGACCGCTAGCGTCCCCCCCCCATCCTGTTTCCATTTTTTAAAGGTGGCATTAAGCATGGCTGGCAGGAATTTGTGATTGCCGGAGATGGGGGCCATCTTGGTTAAACTGAAATACTGCCCCATTGAATTCCATGTGTTCTGTGTGGCTACCACCGCTGGGCAGGATGTGTATTTTGCCGGGGGAAGCGGGGATGGGAGCATTTCCGTGGCAAGGGCTCGGAGGGTCGTTCCCTTGTAGGAAGACCCCTCCAGCCTCACCCATTCTGTGTTTGGTTCTCGTATCCACCCCCTCACCCACTTGGCTTTAGCTGCCCAGTGATAGTACTGTAGATTCGGCAGGGCCAGACCACCCATGGTTTTTCTCCTTTGCAGTGTTGCCTTAGCGATCCTTGGGTTCTTCCTCCCCCCCCCCCCCCCCCCCCCCCCAACACAAAAGCCATGATCATTTTGTCTACTTTGTGGAAATAGGCCTTGGGAATGAAGATCAGTATGGATCTAAGCAGGAAGTGGAACCTCGGCAGTACGCTCACTTTGATCGTTTGCACTCTCCCACCAGGGAAAGCGGGAGTGCATCCCATCTCTGTAGGTCCCCTTGTGATTTTAAATGGGAAATACTTGAGGCTCTTACAGAGAAGATGGGTTGGGATGGATCAAATGACCTTCCTCACCCATATCTATTTTCGGATCTTGTTAAAACAAATCACAGATCACCAAAGTGGAAATTTGAATACCTACCAACCACCTTCCTTCTAGATTCTCTTTTTCAAAGCTTTCTGCACACTCAATTTCTCATTACACTCAGTGATTAAAACTGATGCTGTGAACCAGAGACACTGATATATTTTCATTGAAAATTCACACAATCATTAAACATTTATTTTTAGAATACTGGGTGGCATGGTAGCACAGTGGTTAGCACTGATGCTTCATAGCGGCAGGGTCCTGGGTTCAATTCCCGATTTGGGACACTGTGCGGAGTCTGCACGTTCTCTCCGTCTCTGCGTGGGTTTCCTCCGGGTGCTCCGGTTTCTTCCCACAGTCCAAAGATGTGCAGGTTAGGTGAATTGGCCATGATAAATTGCCCTTAGTGTCCGAAAAGGGTAGGTGGGGTTACTGGGTTATGGAGATAGGGTGGAGGTGTGGGGTGTAGGTGCTGTTTCCAGGGGCCAGTGCAGACTCGATGGGCTGAATGGCCTCCTTCTGCACTATAAATTCTATGATTCAAATTATTTTTTTCCAATTAAGCGGCAATTTAGTGTCGCCAGTTCACCTAGACTGCACATCTTTGGATTGTGGGGGTGAGACCACACAGCCACAGGGAGAATGTGCAAACTCCACACGGACAGTGACCCGGGGCCGGGATTGAACCCGGGTCCTCAGTGCCGTGAGGCAGTAGTGCTAACCACTGTGGTCACCGTGCCGCCCCACACAGACAATCATCTGGAAATCACCACAATTTTCAAAGGTAGAAAGCTCAATTTGGACTTATTATTTTAACCCCTTGGTGCCCTGTTTGTAACAACAATTGGGTTTATAGTTATTTTTAGACAGGAGGTTGTAACTGTTTAAGCTCATTTTAAATTTGGAGTTCACTGACATGTAAAGCATCCCGATTACCATCTTGAATAGATTTGAAGCAAACCTGACTGTGCTGCTGTTCTCTACAGTTGATTCGTCTGGCAACACTCCACAGTCGGGACTCACGTCAAAACTGGCACCAAATGTCTGTGTAGCAGCAACTCAAGAAATTTCAGTCAGTGAAGGAATTGCTGGGACAAAATCAGAATTACAGTTTTGAACATTTGCATTCTCCATCCACTCTGAAATGTAAATTTGACTGATTTATTACACTTCTTTTTCCTTTGTCAATAAAACTATGTTCAGTAAAGAGAATAGGGTGTGGTGGGACCCTTGTATCTTTCTGCCATTTGGCATGGGCCCTCGGAACTGCATTAGTATGGGATTTGCACAACTTGTGATGAAGATGGCACTCACTTCATTCTTGCAACACTTGACCCTGGTACTATTGCTCTTTCTTTTCTAATCCATTGGAACAGGATGTGACTGAAATCTTGCAGGCTAAAAAACCCATAATCCTGACATTTGTGCCATGAATCAATAGTTATTCAAAGGAATAATGCACTTGGTCAATGTGGAGCTATGAGTGTGTAGGATTGTGTATATCTCAAACTGCACACTACTCATCAAATGAAAATACATGGAAACTTGCAGAATTCAAAAAGGATATATATGAGCCGAGTAAACAATAAGGATCATGAATAATAATCCAAGGTCGACCCCCTGCTATTGGGCGGCACGGTAGCACCGTGGGTAGCACTGTTGCTTCACAGCTCCAGGGTCCCAGGTACGCACACATTTTCCCCGTGTCTGTGTGGGTTTCCTCAGGGTGCCGTGCAGTTAGTTGAATTGGATGTTCTGAATTCTCCCTCTGGGTACCCGAATAGGCGGCTGAATGTGGTGACTAGGAGCTTTTCACAGTAACTTCATTTGCAGTATTAATGTAAGCCTACTTGTGACAATAAAGATTATTATTATTAAAACTGTCTGAATGGTGAGGAAGTCACTAGTGTTGTACAGAGAAATTGGGATACTGATTATTCAATTGGAAAACAACTGTCAATTGAATATTACTATCAAATTAGTAGAATGTTGCAATTTTGTTTGTATTTTTGGCATCAAAATTATAATTTGTTATTATAAAGCTTTAACTATGAGCAGTCTACCATTCAAATATACTAAATGTTTTCTGCAGAAAATATATCTGCAAAGGACTTCTTAAACCAATTATATATTTTACCACTTTTTAAGCAACATTGTATGTCTAACAAACTTGAAATAAATTTAAAATCACTGAGTTCAATATGATGTTTCGGCTACATTGTACTGAAATTACATTTCAGTCGTTCTTGGAAAATCATTATGAAATAGTCCTGTGGCTCACTGGGAAAACAGGGGCGGAATTCTCCCCCAACGGCGCGATGTCCGCCGACTGGCGCCAAAAATGGCGCCAATCAGACGGGCATCGCGCCGGCCCAAAGGTGCGGAATGTTCCGCATCTTTGGCGGCCTAGCCCCAACATTGAGGGGCTAGGACGACGCCGGAGGGATTTCCGCCCCGCCAGCTGGCGGAAATGGCGTTTGTTGCCCCGCCAGCTGGCTCGGAAATGCGGCGCATGCGCGGGAGCGTCAGCGGCCGCTGTCAGTTTCCCGGCGCATGCGCGGGAGCATCAGCGGCCGCTGTCAGTTTCCCGCGCATGCGCAGTGGGGAGAGTCTCTTCCGCCTCCGCCATGGTGGAGGCCGTGGCGGAGGCGGAAGGGAAAGAGTGCCCCCACGGCACAGGCCCGCCCGCGGATCGGTGGGCCCCGATCGCGGGCCAGACCACCGTGGGGGCACCCCCCCCGGGGTCAGATCGCCCCGCGCCCCCCCCCCCCAGGACCCCGGAGCCCGCCCACGCCGCCTGGTCCCGCCGGTAAATACCAGGTTTGATTTACGCCGGCGGGACAGGCAATTTCTGGGCGGGACTTCGGCCCATCCGGGCCGGAGAATCCAGCGGGGGGTCCCGCCAACCGGCGCGGCCCGATTCCCGCCCCCGCCCAATCTCCGGTACCGGAGACTTCGGCGGGAGCGGGGGCGGGATTCACGGCAGCCAACGGCCATTCTCCGACCCGGCGGGGGGTCGGAGAATGACGCCCCAGACTTCAAATAGTGAGACTGTTGTTGAATTTATGTTGACATTCTGGAATCCAAATAGAATGCGATAATAATTTTTTAAAAAAAGTAAAATGCTGAGAACCTGAAGAAATTCCCAAATGTGCAGTAGATCGGCCAGCTTCATTGGAAAGAACAGACTGTCGACCGTCAGGTTCACACCCACCTTCAACACTGAAACACAAGTATTTCAAACTAATTGGGACGAGGGGACCCAGATGTCATCCAAGTGCTTCGGAGTGAGGTGAAAACGTGCCCTTTGACACTTTTAATGGCTTAATGTTCATGTCCGTTATCTGGCTCAGATATCATTCCACTCAGGATTTAATCTCCTGGGTTTGTCTGATTTTTCAATATATACTTCCTCCTCCTCCCTTTTCCTAATTACGTTATTAAGCCTGGACACCTCTTCTTTTTCAGTTTCGAAGAAGCATTCATCCGAAAAAAAATAGCCCGCTGGAGGTCTCCACAGATTAGAAATTATTGTGCGATTCCAGCATTTTCTGCTTTTTTGCTTCAGCATCTGCAGTAACTTTGTTTTCGTGTTTGGGCGTGTCCAAAACTTAGGGGATATTGGCAGGGGTTTGCGGATGTCATGTCCAGAATATTGAAAAAACAAGGGTGGCAATGAGTCCAGTGATGGCGATTTTTGGGGTGTCGGAAGATCCAGGAGTCCAGGAGGAGAAAGAGGCTAGGGTAGCGTAGAATAGGGGGTTAAATAGGCGGGTCGTGGAGAGATGGGAGTTGGTGTTTGCACTATGTTTACTGTTCTTTGTACATTGCTTTTATACTGTTGCTGTTTGTAATGCCAAAAATACCTCATTAAAATTGTTTGTGAAAAAAACTTTGTTTTTGTGACCTCGTTGCTGTTCCTGTTCTTGTGCTCAACAAAGACTTTCTGAGGACTTGGCCAATGCACTCATATTAATCAGCCAATGTCCTGACCCAGCCAGAACTTTCACTAAAGAACAGAGTTTATTTCTGGTTGAGGAGAACAACAATCTCAGTGGACACTCTTTTGTCTGGAAGAAATATCAGCTGTTGGATAGACTTCCCAGGGATGGTGCTTTTAAGAGAAACTCTGATTTCCTAAGATCCGTTTAGCAGAACATGTGGTTTCACTGCAGTTGACCAGGCAGTCGGGCAAACTGTCAGGATCAAAAAGGAATGCTTTTGGTTCTGATAGCAAAATATCAGGGGATGGGTTAGAAGAATGGATTTCAGGGGCGAGATTCTCCGACCCCCCGACGGGTCGGAGAATCGCCGGGGGCTGGCGTGAATCCCGCCCCCGTCGGTTGCCGAATTCTCCAGCACCGGAGATTCGCCGGGGGCGGGAATCGCGCTGCGCCGGTTGGCGGCCCCCACCCCCAGGCGGTTCTCCGTCCCGGATGGGCCGAAGTCCCGCTGCTAGAATGCCTGTCCTGCGATTGGGGCCCGCCGATCCGCGGGCGGGCCTGTGCCTGTGCCTGTGGGGCGGCGCGATGCCCGACTGATTTGCGTCGTTTTGGGCACCAGTCGGCGGACATCGTGCCGTTTCTGGAGAATTTCGCCCTAGTATTGAATGCCAATCGCCCATGCTCTCCGAGGCAAAGGTGATAGATGCCATGCCTGGGGTAACTCGGGAATCTGCACGTTAAAGTGAGACAAGTTGGCTCACTTTAATATACAGATTTGCCAAAAATGATCCCGCCCACAATGAGCGGGTACAGGGCTGGTTTAGCTCAGTGGGCTAGATAGCTGGTTTGTAATGCAGAACAAGGGCAGCAGCGTGGGTTCAATTCCCGTACTGGCTGAGAATTCTGAATTCTTCCTCTGTGTACCCGAACAGGTGCCGGAATGTGGTGACTAGGGGCTTTTCACAGTAACTTCATTGCGGTGTTAATGTAAGACTACTTGTGACAATAAAAAGATTATTATTATTTACATTGCAACGACTCGCGAGATTGCATCCGATCTTGCGTGGCGTTGAGAGTCGGGTAGATCCCGGGAGCAGGGTCTCTGGCTTTTATCAGCCAGATGCTGTTGTGGGGTACACGTGTACCAGGGAACCGCAACTCAGCGGGGTCTCATTTTCTCGCTCGATGCTGACCTCCACCCTGATGACTGCCCTTTCTTCAGGCCTGCCAACCATGTCCAGGGCACTCTGCTCTGCTGTGGTGAGGGGTCGCAGGTTCGGTGGTCCCCCTCTAGTATTCTCTCGCTCCCGGCGGTAATGGGCGCCTTCTCCTGGGGGAGAAACAGAACATGCAGTGTTAGACTGATGCATGCAGCGTAGGGGCTAGGTAGCTGGTGGCTTCAGTGGCCAGTGCACCCTGCCATGGCGGCCGGTGTGGGTGCTGGCATGCGGTGCAGGGTGGGGGTTTGGCCGTCCACCGGGTAGAGGGGGTGGGTGGGAATCCGGGTGTGTGGGTTGGGGCTTGGTGCTAGGGATACAGTGCTGCCTACTCACCCTGGATGACCTGAGGAGGTGGTGCAGTTTCATCTGGCACTGCTGGCTGGTCCAGATGATGTTGCCCACGACGCTTACCTCTTCTGCCACCTGCGTCCAGGAACGGTGAATGGCGAGGTTGGCAGCCTCCGGGGGGGGTGAGCCGTTTGAGGTTTAAGTTGGGGGGGGTGGGCTACACATTTGTGGGACAGGGTTTGGTGCCAGAGGCATGATGGTGATGGTGATTCACCCTGGCCGCCCTGACGAGGTCATGCAGCTTTTTCCTTCACTGCTGCCTGGTCCTGGCAATAGGGCCCACGGGGCTCATGGTGTCTGCCAGCTGCATCCAGGTGGGGTTTACATCTGCGGGGAGCAGTTGCCTTCCCACCCTGGGGAGCAGGGTGCCCTGCCTCCCCTCCACGGTATCCAGCAGTGTCTCCAGCTCTGCACCAGCAAATCTCGGGGTCACCCTCCGAGGTGGCATCTTCTTGGCTGGAATGAGAGTGTGTGGGGAGTGGGGTGCTTGCCAGTTCCAGCTTGCCAGTCTCTCCAGTGCCAATCCTGACCACAGGGAATCCGACGACGCCACAGTTGGAATCGCACTAGTTCCACGTAGCGCTGGTACTGGCCCATTAACAGGTCCTGAATCGCTCGAGGACCGGCACCGCTATCGGGTCTGACGAACACCCGGGATTCAGTCCTGGCGTCAGCAATTAGTCTCTGAAATGGACAATCCAGCCCAATAAATTCCTTTTTATAATTCCTGCCAATGGACAATTTCACATTTGCCCACATTATACTCCATTTGCCAGATCTTTGCCCACTCATTTGGATTTGGATTTGGGTTTATTGTCACGTGTACTCTAAATTGGGTACCCTAAATTTCTTTTTAACTTTTAAAAGCAGTAATAATGGCCAAATAAAAATTTGCAACATTGATTGAGATACACGAATTGGCCAGGACCCTGTGGACAAAAGTATTGTTCTGCGTACAGTCCAGACAGATCGTTCCATACATAAATAAACATAGGACATACAATAAATACACAATGTAAAAACGTAGACATAGACATCGGGTGAAGCATACGGAGTGTAAGTACTACTCAGTGGAGAAAATGCGTGGCAAGATCAGTTCAGTCCATAAGAGGGCCATTCAGGACTCTGGTAACAGCGGGGAAGAAGCTGGGGCGAAGATTTCTGCAATCGGCGCGATGTCCGCCGACCGGCGCCAAAAACGGCGCAAATCAGTCCGACACCGCGCCACCCCAAAGGTGCGGAATCCTCCGCATCTTGAGTGGCCGAGCCCTAACCTTGAGGGGCTAGGCCCGCGCCGGACTGATTTCCGCCCCGCCAGCTGGCGGGAAAGGCCTTTGGTGCCCCGCCAGCTGGCGCAGAAATGACATTGCCGGGCGGCGCATGCGCGGGAGCGTCAGCGGCCGCTTACGGCATCCCCGCGCATGCACAGTGGAGGGGGTCTCTTCCGCCTCCGCCATGGTGGAGACCGTGGCGAAGGCGGAAGGAGAAGAGTGCCCCCACGGCACAGGCCCGCCCGCGGATCGGTGGACCCCGATCGCGGGCCAGGCCACCGTGGGGGCACCCCCCGGGGCCAGATCGCCCCGCGCCCCAGGACCCCGGAGCCTGCCCGCGCCGCCTTGTCCCACCGGTAAGAGAGGTGGTTTAATACACGGCGGCGGGACAGGCATTCTAGCAGCGGGACTTCGGCCCATCCGGGCCGGAGAACCGCCGGGGGGGGGGCCCGCCAACCGGCGCGACGCCGTTCCCGTCCCCGCCAAATCTCCGGTGCCGGAGAATTCGGCAACCGGCGGGGGCGGGATTCACGCCAGACCCCGCCGATTCTCCGACCCGGCGGGGGGGGTCGGAGAATCTTGCCCCTGGTGTGCAATTTTGATCTCCACATCAAAGGTTCACTTGATTGGTCCCTGGGATGAAGGGGTTGTCCTGTGATGAGAGGCTGAGTAAATTGGATTTATATTCTCCTGAGTTTAGAAGAATGAGAGGCAATCCCATTGAAACCTACAAAACTCTGAAGGGGCAGAATAGGGTTGGCATAGAGATTGTTTCCATTGATCGAGGAATCTAATAAAGTCTCAGGATAAGAGGTCGATCATTTAGGACTGAGATGAGAAGACATTTCACCAAAGGATTGTGAATCTGAAGTGGAAAGGTGTCCATGTGAGGATTCCTGTACATGGATCGCATCAACTTGATTAAAGAGTAAAGGGCGAAATTCTCCCAAAACGGCGCCAATCAGTCGGGCATCGCGCCGGCCCAAAGGTGCGGAATGCTCCGCATCTTTGGGGGCCGAGCCCCAACATTGAGGGGCTAGGCCGGCGCCGGAGGAATTTCCGCCCCGCCAGCTGGCGGAAACGGCCTTTGTTGCCCCGCCAGCTGGCGCGGAAATGACATCTCGGGCTGCGCATGCGCGGGAATGCCGTCAGTGGCCACTGACGCTCCCGCGCATTCGCCGCTTGGAGATGTCATTTCCGCGCCAGCTGGTGGGGCACCAAAGGCCTTTTCCGCCAGCTGGCGGGGCGGAATTTCGTCCGGCGCCGACCTAGCCTAGCCCCTCAAGGTTGGGGCTCGGCCTCCAAAGATGCGGAGCATTCCGCACCTTTGGGGCGGCGCGAGCCCGTCTGATTTGCGCCGTTTTGGGCGCCAGTCGGCGGACATCGCGCCGTTTCCGGAGAATTTCACCCCAGATTCTCTTTACCCCTGTACCGCATTTGTTGGGATCCGCGGTCAGGAGGATGGGGAAATGCCCCAGAATCAGCAGCGATTCTCCAGCACCATCCCCGGCTCAGCTCCCAGCTCCGCTCTGTGGGGATTGCCGGGAGGCGGGGGGGGGGGGGCTGAGACTGAGGAGCCCCCAACAGTTACAAACAAACACAAACTGCTGACAAATGCTGGGAACTTTCCTCAGTGTCATGTGAGTGTCCCTTTAAGAAATATTTTTGACTTATCACCTGGCTTCAGTGATGCCAACGTGTGGGGGGAGCTGGCTGTGGCTCTGAGTTTTACTTTGGCTTTGGTTTTGAACTGGTTTGTTCTGCACAGGTTAAAAAGGAAGTGTCTCTCTATCTTCATTTTGAAAGCTGTTTCCAGATTACTTGATAACTTAAACGAGATAACTGTTTTCTGGAAGGAATTCAAACCTGCTGTTTTGGAAAGGAAACAAGAGCATCCAAACCAAGTCTTAAAGATAGTAAGAGTGCCGTGTGCCGGGCCACACCTTTGAAAAGGGGTGTCTGGTTTATGGGATCTTGTTATTAAATTGGAACAGCTAAAGGAGGAATGTATTAAGGGTTATACATAGAGTACTGTAGCTGTGTGGGGTATTTATGTTTGTAATTCATAAAAATGCTTACTGTGTGTGTTTATAAAAATGTTAACTAAATTTGTAGAATAAAGTTTGTTTTTTGATTAAAAGTGCCTAAGACCTCTTCTGAATAACATCTGAAAGGCATGCCCTTGTGCTCATCGTAACCAAAATCTATAAACAGTCGTAGCTCGGGTGAACTCCATGATATACTTTGGAGTTTTCTAAACCCTGCCCCATAACATCAGACAAACACTGAACTGAGTTCAGCTTTGGGACTATTTTCTCCCATCGCTCGAGGCGGGAAAGGCAGAAAGAAATCAATCAGACACTTACCAAGCCAGCAGGAGCAGGAAAGTGAGGAGAAGGAGCCAGGTCTGGTCGGTCAGAGCAGCCCGAATGAACCCCAGCATACCGAAGAAATCAAACATAATTGTTTCAAATAATAAGTTATGTTTTATTAGCTACATATTTCTAAAAGAGTTTTTTAAAAAACGTTTGATGACACTGGGGTCCAAAAATTCTTCAAGATACTGGATTAACAATTTAGCCAGCTGCAATGTTTCACTTTGCAACACTATCGGCTGCTGCTTTGAAAGAGGGAAAGATGAGTGATTGATGAAAGCAAATTACTGCGGATGCTGGAATCTGAAACGAAAGAGAAAATGCTGGAAAATCTCAGTAGGTCTGGCAGCATCTGTAGGGAGAGAAAAGAGCTAATGTTTCGAGTCCGATGACTCTTTGTCAAAGCTAACAGACAGAGAAAGTGGGGAAAATCTATACTGTGGAGTGAGAATGAAAGATGAGTCATAGCCACAGAAATCCAGGGAAACCGGGTGCTAATGGCCACAGAAACCAAGGGGAAAGAGTGCTAATGGCAGTCCCCAGAGAGAACAAAAGATGTGAAAGGTCAAACAGCAGGGGAACTAACATCAGAGGATGAACTGTAGATGTGGGGGGAGGGGAAGGGAGAAGCAAAGAGGAGAAAGGGTAGGAAAGGTGGATAAGTTGGGGGGGGGGGTAAATATATATTAAGAAAGACAAGAAAGAAAGAAATGGTAAAAGACAGTTAAAATGAAATGGGATGAAAACAAATGGGTCGAGGTGGGGTAGAGCTGATCATCTGAAGTTGTTGAATTCGCTGTTGAGACCGGAAGGCTGTAGCGTGCCTAACCGGAAGATGAGATGTTGTTCCTCCAGTTTGCGTTGAGCTTCACTGGAACATTGCAGCAGGCCAAGAACAGACATGTGGGCATGGGAGCAGGGTCTTTTGTTAAAATGGCAAGCAAAGGGAAGGTCAGGGTCCTGAATGCGCACAGACCGAAGATGCTCAGCAAAGCGATCACCCAGTCTGCGTTTGGTCTCTCCGATATAGAGGAGACCACATTGGGAGCAGCGACTGCAATAGACCAAATTGGAAGTGAAACGCTGCTTAACCTGGAATGAGTGTTTTGGGTCTGGGGTGTTAAGCATGGAAGAGGTAAAGGGGCAGGTGTTACACCTTCTCCGATTGCATGGGGAGGTTCCATGGGTGATGGAAGAGGTACTGGGTATGGTGGAGGAGTGGACTAAATTATCTTGGAGGGAACGGTCTATGCGGAATGCTGGCAGAGGGAGTGAAGGGAAGATGTGTTTGGTGGTGGCATCACGCTGGAGTTGGGGAAAATGGCGGAGGATAGATGGACTGCACACTGTTGAGGGCCCTGTCAACAACCATAGGTGGGAAATCACAGTTGAGGAAGGAGGAACACATTTTCAAAGCACCATTTTGGAAAGTGGCATCATGGGAACAAATGCGACGGAGGCAAAGGAGTTGAGAGAAAGGGATGGAGTTCTTACAGGGTGTAGGGTGCGAAGAGCTGTAGTCCAGATAGCTGTGGGAGTCAGTGGGCTTGTAGTGGATATTAGTAGATAGTCTATTGCCGGAAATGGAGACAGAAAGATCAAGGAAGGGAAGGGAAGTGTCTGAGATGGACCAGGTGAAAGTGATGGAGGGGTGGAAACTGGAAGCGAAGTTGATGAATTTTTCCAGGTCCGGACGAGAGCATGACGCGGCACCAAAATAGTCATCAATGTATCGGTAAAGGAGTTGTGGGAGGGGACCCGGTTAGGCCTGGAACAAGGAATGTTCCATATACCCCATAAAAAGGCAAGCGTAGCTAGGACCCATGCGGGTACCCATTGTTACACCTTTGATTTGGAGAAAGTGGGATGAGTTAAAGGAGAAGTTATTGAGAGATAGAACGAGTTCAGCCAGGCAGAGGAGAGGTGGATGAGAATTGTCTGGGTCTCTTTTCGAGAAAGAAGCGAAGAGCTCTCGGGCCATCCTGGTGTGGGATGGAGGTGTAGTCAGATTGCACATCCATGGTGAATAGAATGCGGTTAGGGCCCGTGAACAGGAAGCTGTCAATATGGCCCAGTTCATCAGAGGAATCCCGGATGTAGGTGGGGAGGGAATGGACCAGAGGAGTGACGATGGAGTCAAGATAAGAGGAAATAAGGTGGGGCAGGAGCAAGCTGACACAATGGGCCTGCCGGGACAGTCCTTTTTGTGCATTTTGGGAAGTAGGTAAAAATGGGCTGCCCGGGGTTGGGAGACTATGAGGTTGGAAGCTGTAGGGGGAAGGCATCCGGAGGAAATGAGGTCGCTAACGGTGTTGGAGATAATGGCTTGATGTTCAGTGGTCTGGTCATGGTATAGGGGGAGATAAGAGGAAGTATCTGAGAGTTGGCGCTCAGCCTCTGCGAGGTAGAGGTCAGTGCGCCACACGACACCAGCACCCCCTTTGTCGGCAGGTTTGATGACAAAGTCGGGGTTAGACCTGACGGAGTGAAGAGCAGAAAGTTCGGAAGGAGAGAGGTTGGAATGGGTGAGGGGGGGCAGAAGAATTAAGACGGCCAATGTCCCGTCGACAGTCCTCAATGAAAAGATCAAGGGCAGGTAATTGTCCAGGTGGGGGGGAGAATGTTGCAGGCACATGAAAGGATCAGTGGAACGGGGGGGGGAGGATTCTGCCCAAAGAAGTGGGCAAGGAGATGAAGGCGACAAAAGGTCGGTCAGAGCAGCCCGGATGAGCCCCAGCATACCGAAGAAATCAAACATAATTGTTTTAAATAATAATTTATGTTTTCTTGGTTACGTATTTCTAAGAGTTTTTTTAAAACAACATTTGCTGACACTGGGGTCCAAAAATCCTTCAAGATACTGGATTAGAAGTGATAATTTAGCCAGCTGCAATGTTTGACTTTGCAACACTATCGGCTGCTGCTTTGAAAGAGGGAATGATTTGTGTGACTGATGTCGATTTAACCTGTGGGTCGCCACATCCTCAGGCGAGATTGAGAAGGCGAAACCTTCAAGATTAATGTCAGGCAGGAATTGAGCCCGATGTTGACATGGCTCCACATCACAAACCAGTGTCCAGCCAACTGAGCAAACCGACCCCCTCGATGCAATGTTTAAATACCTCACTCATGGTGTAAATCCCCGATAAGAGTCACTCGCTGCCTTTCATAGTTTGCACAGGCTCTGCCTTATTGTGATTGACGCTCCCTATAAATAAACCCAGGTTTCCGGGTGCGGCGATGACCAGCTGAGTCGCACGTTTCGGCAGCTCCCGGTGGAACGGACCTTTGGGCTCTTAATAAGAGCCCCAACGGCAATTTTAACGGCTAAAAACACTGTGCGGTGAACCAGAAGGGAATCCCCCCTGGATACGAATGAAAAAAGGAGAGGAAGGTGGCCGGATTGCGGTGGATCCTTTAGAGCAGCGGCAAGGAAGGCAAGCAAAAACCAAGATGGCGTCGGAAGGTGGCAGTTTAATATGGGGCCCTGAACAACACGAGTTTTTGAAACGCTGCGTGGAAGAACTCAAAAAGGAATTGAAGAAGGAGCTGTTGGCCCCGATATTACAGGCGATCGAAGGGCTAAAGGAGGAGCAAAAGACCCAGGAGCGGGAGCTTCGGGTCGTGAAGGCAAAGGCTGCCGAGAATGAGGACGACATACAGGGCCTGGTGGTGAAGACGGAGATGCACGAGGCACACCATAAACGATGTGTGGAAAGGCTCGAGGCGCTGGAGAACAACGCGAGGAGGAACAACCTAAGGATTCTTGGTCTTCCTGAAGGTGCGGAGGGAGCGGACGTCGGGGCATATGTCGGAGGCCCCGGCGGGTCCGCTGGAGGTGGAGGGAGCATACCGAGTGATGGCGTGAGGACCGAGAGCAGGAGAAATTCCTAGAGCCATAGTGGTGAGATTCCTCCGTTTTAAGGACAGAGAGATGGTCCTTAGATGGGCAAAGAAAACTCGGAGCAGTAAGTGGGAGAACGCGGTGATCCGCGTATACCAAGACTGGAGTGCGGAGGTGGCGAGAAGGAGGGCGAGCTTTAATCGGGCCAAGGTGGTGCTTCACAAAAAGATAAAATTTGGAATGCTGCAGCCGGCAAGACTGTGGGTCACATATCAAGGGAGGCACCACTACTTTGAGACGGCGGATGAAGCGTGGACTTTTATCGTGGAAGAAAAATTGGAATGAGCGGGTTATTAAAAAAAGAACGTTTGAAACAAAGTGGTGGGGCGAGTATGGGGGGCGAAGAGGGGGGTAAAAAGGGGGGAAAGAGGAGTTTTATGTTATTAATCCTGCGATGTGGTAACTTTTCTCTCTTCCACAGGAGGTGGTGGGGGGAGGAAAGGAGGTGGAAGAGATGGGGCGTTGGCCATTGGGGGCGGGGCCAAGGAGGAAGCGCGGGCTCGGTTCCCGCGCTATGATAATCATGGCGGGAATAGGGAAGCAGGAAGGAGGGAGCGTCGCACGGTGCGAGCCGAGGTCACGGGGGGAAGCCGAGGTCGGCCAGAGTTTGCTGACTTCTGGGAGCAACATGGGGGGTGTAACTACGCTGGTGGGGGATCTAGCGGGGGGGGGGGGTGGGAGGGGGGAATTATTGGGCTGCTGCTGCTGGGGAGAGGGGGAGCTGGTATGGGGTGGGATGGGCGGGGGGGGCACCGCCTGGGGGGGACACAGCTGCGTGGGAACCGGGTGAGGAGCTGGAAAAAGGGGATGGCTAATCGACAAGGGGGGGGTAAAAAGCCCCCCAACCCGGCTGATCACGTGGAACGTGAGAGGGCTGAACGGGCCGATAAAGAGGGCACGGGTACTCGCACACCTTAAGAAACTTAAGGCAGACGTGGTTATGTTACAGGAAACGCACTTGAAACTGATAGACCAGGTGAGACTACGCAAAGGTTGGGTGGGGCAGGTGTTCCATTCGGGGCTAGATGCGAAAAACAGGCGGGTGGCTATATTAGTGGGGAAGCGGGTAATGTTTGAGGCAAAGACTATAGTGGCGGATAGCGGGGGCAGATACGTGATGGTGAGTGGCAAACTACAGGGGGAGACGGTGGTTTTGGTAAATGTGTATGCCCCGAACTGGGATGATGCCAATTTTATGAGGCGTATGCTAGGACGCATCCCGGACCTAGAGGTAGGAAAGTTGGTAATGGGGGGGAGATTTCAATACGGTGTTGGAAACAGGGCTGGACAGGTCAAGGTCCAGGACTGGAAGGAGGCCGGCAGCAGCCAAGGTGCTTAAAGATTTTATGGAGCAGATGGGAGGAGTAGACCCATGGAGATTTAGCAGACCTAGGAGTAAGGAGTTTTCGTTTTGCTCCTATGTCCACAAAGTCTCTTCCGCCTCCACCATGGTGGAGACCGTGGCGGAGGCGGAAGGGAAAGAGTGCCCACACGGCACAGGCCCGCCCGCGGATCGGTGGGCCCTGATTGCGGGCCAGGCCACCGTGGGGACACCCCCCGGGGCCAGATCGCCCCACGCCCCCCCCAGGACCCCGGAGCCCGCCCACGCCGCCTTGTCCCGCCGTTCAAAAGGTGGTTTAATCCACGCCGGCGGGACAGGCAATTTATCGGTGGGACTTCGGCCCATCCGGGCCGGAGGATCGAGTGGGGGGGCCGCCAACCGGCGCGGCGCGATTCCCGCCCCCGCCGAATCTCCGGTGCCGGAGACTTCAGCAACCGACGGGGGCGGGATTCCCGGCAGTCCCCGGCGATTCTCCGACCCGGCGGGGGGTCGGAGAATGACGCCCCAGATATTCGGCGGGGGCGGGAATCGCGCCGCGCCTGTCGGCGGGCCCCCCCCCCGGCGATTCTCTGGCCTGCGATGGGCCGAAGTCCCGCTGCTGTCATGCCAGTCCCGCCGGCGAGAATCAAACCACCTCTCTTAGCGGCGGGACTAGGCGGCGCGGGCGGGCTCCGGGGTCCTGGGGTGGGGGGCGTGGGACGATCTGGCCCTAGGGGGTGCCCCCACGGTGGCCTGGCCCGCAATCGGGGCCCACCGATCCACGGGCAGGCCTGTGCCGTGGGGGCACTCTTTTCCCTCCGCCTCGGCCACAGCCTCCGCGATGGCCAACGCGTAAGAGACACACACCCCCTGCGCATGCGCTGGGATGACGTCAGCAGCTGCTGACGCTCCCGCGAATGCGCGGACTTCCGCCGGCCAGCAAAGTCCTTTTGGCCCCGGCTGGCATGGCGCCAAATGTCTTTCCCGCCGGCTGGCGGCGTGCCAACCACTCCGGCGCGGGCCTCGCCCCTCAAGGTGAGGGCTTGGCCCCTAAAAGTGCAGAGAAATGCGCACCTTTGGAGCAGCCCGACGCCGGAGTGGTTCATGCCATTCCATCCCGCCAGGACCCCGCGCCCCGCCGGGTAGGGGAGAATCCTGGCCATGATTGCATTCAGTGTGGAGGTTTTCATCCTGTTTCGTAGCTTGCATTTAATTAGGTTCATATGCTGAAGCAATGCTCTACATCAGCATTAGAATGTGGCAAGGTGAGGGCTGTCAAGGCAACTTCTGATAACTCTTTGTAAGGGTACTCACCTGAAGTGTCTCTGTAATTAGTGACCTCAGCCCAAAAGTGCAATGTGTTACCAGTCTCACTCCACTTTGTGTGATGAATTTTTTTCTACTGGAAGTCAACGTGAGTAAGATAGCTTGGATCATCACCCACAAACAGCTTTGATAGTTCAATTATGTCAGGCTTGATAGGTTTTAAACACTCAGAGACACTTAGCAACGATACTGACTACAACACACCAACATTATCTGGCAGACGTTGACGAAGTTGTTTCAAAAGTTCCACCACAAAGTTCGTGCACCTTTCTCGAATGCGAGTTTCTGAGATCACAGAGAAGTTACACTCAGATAGCATCTTTTCATATTCGTACCCCAAGTAAGGCTTCGGGTTTAAGTGATTTTCTATCATGGTGTCAACCAAAATCTGTTTGCCAGGAATGGCTACCTTAGAACACAAAGAATCAATTAAGTGCACCAAATCTCTTAGCAACTTTGTTGGATCCTGAGTTTCTGATTCAAAGTTCTTATTTACTACTTGCACTTCACGTAAGATAGGTTTCAAGATGACTTCCGGTTGCGGCAGGGATGAGCTAGCCGCACGTTTCGGCGGCTTCAGCTCCGACGGAACTTCGGGCTCTTTTAAGAGCCCCAACGGGGACTTGGACGGCCGTAAAACCCGGTACGAGGCGCGAGGGAAGGGAGTCCCCCCCGAAAGACGGAGGGAAAAACCGGCGGCGGCGGCTGCAGCCCGAAGAATCTGCAGCTAGAAGGTCAGAGGGAGTGGAACAAAATGGCGGCGGAGAAACCACAGGTGACATGGGGGCCTGAGCAGGACGAGGTGGTGAGACGGTGCGTGGACCTGCTGAAGAAGGAGGTAATGACCCAGTTGTTACAGGCAATTGAGGGGCTTAAGGAGACTTTAAAGACCCAGGAGACTGAACTTCGCGTGGTGGAGCAGAAGGTATCAGGTATTGAGGACGAGGTCCTGGGCCTGGCGGTCAAGACTCAGACGCACGAGGCACTTCATAAAAAGTTTGCTGATAGGATTGAGGCCCTTGAAAATGGAGCGCGAAGGAAGAACCTTAGGATACTAGGTCTCCCGGAGGGTGTGGATGGAGTGGACTGTGGAGCGTACGCAAGTAAGATGCTGAGCTCACTGATGGGTGCTGAGGCCCCTGCGGGCCCCATGGAGGTGGAGTGGGCAAATCGGATCCCGGCGAGAAGACCAAAAGCGGGAGAACCACCGAGGGCGATAATCGTGCGATTCTACCGCCTTAAGGGCAGAGAAGAGGTCGTGAGATGGGCTAAAAAGGTGCGGAGTAGCAGATGGGAGAATGCGGTGGTAAGGATCTACCAGGATTGGAGTGCGGAGTGGCGAGAAGGAGGGCGAGCTTCAACCGAGCCAAAGAGGTTTTGCACAAAAGGAAGGTGAAGTTTGGGATGCTGCAGCCGGCAAGACTATGGGTCACGCATCAGGAGAGACACTATTATTTCGAGACGGCGGAGAAAGCATGGTCCTTCATCAATGAAGAGAAACTGGACCGGAACTGAGGGACTGATGCTGCAGGGAACTGTTATTGTTGTTATTATTGTTTTTGTTAATGGGATGGTGAAAGTTAATCGAGAAGTAAACAGGGAAGGGGGGGGACACTGGGGAAATGTGGGCGCCGGTGAGGGGGGAGAGGCGGGACATAGTCAGAGAATGGGGAAGGAGAGGGGGGGGGGGGAAAGGGAGCTGCGCCATAAGAGGCGGGACAGGTAAAGGGATGTTCCCGCGCCAGAAAGAATAAGGCGGGAAAACAGGCGCAAGGCGGATGGGAGTTCCCTCACACCGGGGGGGCCGAGGAGCGAGCAGGAGTAGCCGGGGTCAGTTGAAGTCAGCTGACTTACGGAAGTGATATGGGGGGAGCAATCAAGCTAGATAGGGATCTAGCGGGAGGAGGGAGGGGGAGGGGGGAAGGGGACAACTGGGTTGCTGCTGCGGAAATCCAAAAGGAAATGGCTAAAGAGAGGGTGGTCGGGGGCGGAATGCGACGCTGGGGAAGCGAGCGGGAGCGCGGAGGCGGGATATGGGACTGGCCTAGAGAAGGTAATGGCTAGTCGACACGGGAGGGGGGCAGGTAGCCCCCCAGTGAGGCTGATCACGTGGAACGTGAGAGGCCTGAATGGACCGATAAAAAGGGCCCGAGCGCTCGCGCATTTGAAAGGACTAAGGGCAGACGTGGTTATGCTCCAAGAGACGCACCTAAAGGTGGCGGACCAAGTTAGGCTAAGGAAAGGATGGGTGGGACAGGTGTTCCACTCAGGACTGGACGCAAAGAACAGAGGGGTGGCCATTTTGGTGGGGAAACGGGTAGCATTTGAAGCAAAGAACATCGTAGCAGATAGTGGAGGTAGATATGTAATGGTGAGTGGTAGGCTGGAGGGAATGGAGGTCGTGTTGGTTAATGTGTATGCCCCAAATTGGGACGATGCGGGGTTCATGAGACGGATGCTGGGGCGTATTCCGGACCTGGAGGCAGGAAATTTGATTTTAGGAGGGGACTTCAATACGGTGCTGGACCCGGGGCTAGATAGATCCAGCTCAAGGACTGGAAGAAGGCCGGCAGCGGCCAAGGTACTTAAGGGGTTTATGGACCAAATGGGGGGAGTGGATCCATGGCGATTTCTTAGACCCAGGGCTAGGGAGTATTCCTTCTTCTCCCACGTCCATAAAGTGTACTCCCGGATAGATTTTTTTGTTTTAGGAAGGTCGTTGATCTCTAGGGTGGAAGAAGCTGAATACTCAGCCATAGCGGTTTCGGATCATGCCCCACATTGGGCGGACCTGGAAGTAGGAGAGAACAGGGAGCAGATAACACTCTGGCGATTAGATGTGGGACTGATGGCGGATGAGGGAGTGTGTGCAAGAGTGAGGGGGTGTATCGAGAGATACCTGGAGGTCAATGACGACGGCGAGGTCCCTGTGGGAGTGGTCTGGGAAGTACTAAAAGCGGTGGTCAGAGGAGAGCTGGTTTCTATTGGGGCCCACAAAAGGAAAACAGAGGCCAAGGAAAGGGATAGATTACTTGGGGAGATTTTAAGGGTGGACAGGGAATTTGCAGAGACCCCGGAGGAGGAGCTGTACAGGGAGAGGAGACGACTCCAGACCGAGTTTGACCTTCTGACCACCAGAAAGGCGGAGGTACTGTGGAGGAAGGCACAGGGGAGGAGGTATGACTATGGGGAAAAGGCTAGTCGCCTGTTGGTGCACCAACTGCGAAAGAGGGCAGCAGCGAGGGAGATAGGAGGAATTAGGGATGAAAGGGGAGACACCGTGCGAAGGGCAGGAAAGATAAATGAGGTGTTTAAGACCTTTTATGAAGAACTGTATAGGTCTCAGCCCCCAGAGGGAGAGGAGGGGATGCGGCGGTTCCTGGACCAGTTGAGGTTCCCGAAAGTTGAGGAGCAGGCGGTGGCAGGCCTGGGGGCGCCGATTGAGGTGGACGAGGTTATTAAGGGACTGGGAAGCATGCAAGCAGGGAAGGCCCCGGGGCCAGATGGGTTCCCGGTGGAATTCTACAGAAAATATGTGGACTTGTTGGCCCCGTTGTTGGTGAGGAGGTTCAATGAGGCCAGGGAAGGGGGGACACTACCCCCGACAATGTCGGAGGCGACGATATCGCTAATTTTGAAGAGGGACAAAGATCCGATGCAGTGTGGGTCCTATAGACCTATTTCACTGTTGAACGTGGACGCCAAACTGCTAGCAAAGGTGCTGGCATCGAGGATAGAGGACTGTGTCCCAGGGGTGGTGCACGAAGACCAGACAGGGTTCGTAAAAGGGAGACAATTGAATGTTAACGTGCGACGGCTATTAGGGGTGATAATGATGCCCTCAGTGGAGGGGGAGGCAGAGATAGTGGCGGCAATGGACGCAGAGAAGGCATTTGATAGGGTGGAGTGGGAGTATTTATGGGAAGTGTTAAGGAGGTTTGGGCTTGGAAACGGATTTATTCGCTGGGTTAGACTACTTTATGGGGCACCGACGGCAAGCGTAGTTACAGGTCGACATAGATCGGAGTATTTCCGATTATATAGGGGAACAAGACAGGGATGCCCGCTGTCTCCATTGTTGTTTGCGCTGGCAATTGAACCTCTGGCCATGGCGCTGAGAGACTCCAGGAAATGGAGAGGGGTGACTAGAGGGGGAGAAGAACACCGAGTTTCGTTATACGCGGATGACCTATTGCTATACGTGTCGGACCCAGCGGGGAGTATGATAGAGGTTATGCGAATCTTGAGGAGGTTCGGGGAATTTTTGGGGTATAGGTTAAACATGGGGAAGAGTGAATTATATGTGATACATCCAGGGGACCAGAGTAGAGAGATAGAAGGCTTACCGCTAAGGAAAGTGGAAAGAAACTTCCGATACTTGGGGATTCAGATCGCTATGAGCTGGGGAACCTTGCACAGACTTAATCTGACACGGCTGGTAGAACAAATGGAGGAGGACTTTAAGAGGTGGGACATGCAGCCTTTATCGCTGGCGGGCAGGGTGCAAGCAATTAAGATGATGGTCCTCCCGAGGTTCTTATTTGTATTTCAATGTCTCCCTATACTAATCACCAGGACCTTTTTTAATAAAATAGATAGGAGCATTACGAGCTTTGTGTGGGCAGGGAAAGTTCCGAGAGTAAGGAGGGGGTTCCTTCAGCGCAGTAGGGACAGAGGAGGACTGGCACTACCGAACTTGGGAGATTATTATTGGGCCGCCAATGTGGCAATGATACGTAGATGGATGATGGAGGGTGAGGGAGCGGCGTGGAAAAGGCTGGAGAGAAGGTCCTGTAAAGGGACAAGTCTAGAGGCGCTGGTGACGGCGCCCCTACCGTTCTCACCGAAAAAGTACACCACGAACCCGGTGGTGGCGGCAACACTGAACATATGAGGACAGTGGAGGCGACAGAGAGGGGTGCGGGGAGCCCCGGTGGGGTCCCCTATCAGGAACAACCATAGGTTCGCCCCAGGAAGAATGGATGGAGGATTTCAAAGCTGGTACCAGTTGGGAATTAGGAAGGTGGGAGATTTATTCATAGATGGGACTTTTGTGAGCTTGGGAGCACTGGAGGAAAAGTATAAGTTACCCCGGGGGAATTTCTTGAGATATATGCAGGTGAGGGCGTTTACTAGACAACAGGTGAGGGAATTTCCGCGGCTCCCGACACAGGGGATACAGGACAGGGTGCTTTCAGGGGTGTGGGTCGGAGAGGGCAAGGTGTCAGAGATTTATCGTGAGATGAGGGAAGAGGGGGAGGAGTCGGTGGGCGAACTAAAAAGAAAGTGGGAAGAAGAATTAGGGGAGGAGATAGAGGAGGGTATGTGGGCTGATGCCCTAAGCAGGGTAAATTCCTCTTCCTCATGCGCCAGGCTTAGCCTGATTCAATTTAAGGTGCTACATAGAGCACACATAACGGGGGCAAGATTGAGCAGGTTCTTTGGAGTGGAGGACAAATGTGGGAGGTGTGGCGGGAGCCCGGCAAACCACGCACATATGTTTTGGGCATGCCCGGCACTGGAAGGGTATTGGAAGGGAGTGACGGGAGTGATTTTGCAGGTGGTGAAGGCCCGGGTCAAACCAGGCTGGTGGTTAGCTCTATTTGGAGTTGCGGAAGAGCCGGGAGTGCAGGAGGCGAAAGAGGCCGATGTCGTGGCCTTTGCGTCCCTCGTAGCCCGGCGCAGGATCCTACTCATGTGGAAGGAGGCGAAACCCCCCGGACTGGAGGCCTGGGTAAACGATATGGCGGGGTTTATTAAACTGGAGCAGATAAAGTTTGCCCTGAGAGGATCGGCTCAAGGGTTCACCAGGCGGTGGCAGCCATTTCTCGACTACCTAGGGGAACGTTAGTGGGAGGCCGGATGACCAGCAGCAGCAACCCAGGGGGGAGGGAGGGGGAGGGGGAGGGGGGGAGGCAGTTGAGTATAGGTCAATAGAGTATGAGGTTTTGTTACTTGTATATTATTATTATTATTATTATTGTTAAAAAGTTTAAAAATTTCTGTTTTGTTACTGTTATCGTTTCGCTTGTTTTGTAAGCGGGAAAAATGTTGCTCAGGGAAAAAAATGTCAATAAAATATATTTTTAAAAAAAGATAGGTTTCAAGAATGTAAGCAGAACATAATTCTCCTTGTCTGAGAACATTGCATACAACAACTCTGCTGTGTAGCAACGTTCTTGAAATCGAGCGAGGTCGAAGAGAAGTTTTAATTCATTCCACTGATTCAAAATTCTTGTGACTGCAGCTGAGAGCCATCGCGTTGCACTGACCTGCACTATTTTCAGAGGATTAAGTCCGTCATTAAGAACACCATATAGTTCTCTGTACTTAAGCTGCCGAAGCGCTGAATGTGAAAACCAGTTGTAAGTGTTCTTTATCATAAAATCAAGGTTGCGTGGCATACATTCACTTGCTGCATGAGACACTGCCAACTGAATGGAGTGACAAACACACTTTGTGAGAATTAAATGTGGAAGTTCTGACTTTAACTTGGTGTACACTCCATTATTAATACCAACCATTACTGAGGCATTGTCTGTCCCCAGTGCAAGAAGGTTCTGCAAATCTAATCAGTGTTTCTTTAAAGAAGCTTTCAGGGTATCACAAACAGCTTCTGCATTACATTCATTCAGTTCAATGAAATCTAGGAAGCTCACAACAACTCGTTGCTTGGCACCAGAGTAATATCTAATCACCAATCCCAACACCTTCAAGGTGGATATGTCATTGCTTTCATCAATTATTAAACTAAATTCCCTCTGCCCAATGTCAAGCACCTGTCCTCGTCAAAATGGGGTGCTAGCACATTTTTAATAACTCCAATGCACTTTGACCTCTTAATTTTAAGGTCACGGCATGCTTTACTGTCACTAAAACAGGCTTTGCAAACATCATTTAAATGGTCTGCCACCCTAACTGAACAGTGTTCTGCTATGAACAGTGCCAGTTTTCCCTCTGTTCTTTTAGTGTCATTTGATACACTTTTGAAAGACACCTTGACGCTGTGAGCTGAATGGCTCCTCTGCCTTCTTGTGCTTGTCTGTATTCCTGTGTCTTTCTATATCACTTAACTTGGCCGATATTATACACTTGCAGTATTTACAAAAACATTTCTGTTGTCTCCTTCAACTCTATTCAGTCAGTTTTTGTATCTAATCTCACTTCGCCACTCAGCACGGAAACGTTGTGCATACTGGGTCTTCCCCATTATAAGGGCAACAAGTGTGGCACTTTCAAAAGACTTGACCCTCTACAAGGAGTGCGGGTGCGGCCCAGCCACGAGGATATTCACGACTGAATCAGGCAGGACCAGGATGCGATAGGGTACGGCGGGGAGTCGCGACTGAGTCGAGGAACAGGACACGTAACTGATGCTCCCGTCAAAGAAGCTGACATTGTGTGTGAATGCACTCATCCATGTAACGTTTTGGTATCTTACAGCGTCAATATCAGCCTGCAAGTGTATTTTTATTTAATTTCTATTTAGTTTGTGTCGCGACGTAATAAATATACTGAAGGTGAAAATGCGCTAAATTTGGCGGTAGATCTGGTGAAAAGCGTTAAAATAGCGCTGAGGCGCAATACGGAAAAAGTTTGTGCTAAGTAGGAGAAAAAAGCGCTCGACCTAGTGCGAAAAGCAGGAGTCAGCTGACTTACGGGAGTGCAATGGGGCAATGGGGGGAGCAGGGAGGTTAAGCAGTTGCTTGGCTGGGGGGGGTGGCTGGGTTACTGCTGTGCTGACTGAGGGGGAGTTGGAGGTAAGAGGTAGAGTCGGGGCGGGGAGCTTCCGCCTGGGGGGCTGGAGAGTGCGGGAGACGCGGTCACGTGACTGGCCTAAAAAAGGAGATGAATAATCGGCGGGGGGGGGGGGGGGGGGGGGGGGAGTCCCCCGATCCGGCTGATTACGTGGAACGTGAGAGGCTTGAATGGGCTGGTCAAGAGGGCCCGGGTGTTTGCGCACTTCAAGGGGCTAAAGGCAGACGTAGCCAGGTTACAGGAGACGCACCTGAAGATCGCGGATCAGACCAGGCTGAGGAAGGGACGGGTGGGGCAGGTTTTTCACTCTGGGCAGGATGCGAAAAACAGGGTGGTCGCAATCCTGGTGAGTAAGCGGGTGGCATTTGAGGTGGTGGGTATTGCTGCGGATAAAGGGGGTCGATATGTGATGGTGAGTGGCAGGCTGCAGGGGGCCTGGGTGGTGCAGGTGAATGCCCCAAACAGGGTTCATGAAGCGGTTGTTGAGCCTGATTCCGGATCGGGAGGCAGATCATCTGATAATGGGGGGGGGGGGGGGGGGGGGGCGGGGGGGGGGGACTTCAATACGGTACTGGACCCGGCATTAGATCGGTCTAGGTCGAGGTTGGGTAAGAGGCCGGCTGCGGCCAGGGTCCTGAGGGGGTTTATGGATCAGATTAGGGGAGTGGATCCGTGGAGGTTTGCCAGGCCAAGGGCAAGGGAGTTCTCCTTCTTCTCCCATGTGCACAAGGCCTACTCGCGAATATACTTTTTTGTGTTAAGCAGGGCGCTGATCCCGAGAGTGGAGGGGACGGAGCATTCGGCCATTGCGATTTTAGATCACACCCCGCACTGGGTGGAGCTGGAGTTGGGGAGGAGAGAGGCCAGTGGCCATTGTGGCACATGGATGTGGGACTGCTGGTGGACGAGGAGGTTTGTGGGGGGTTCGGGGGTGCATCCAAAGATATGTTGAGGCCAATGATAACGGATGTGTCGGTGAGTGTGGTCTGGGAGGCGCTAAAGGCAGTGGTCAGGGGGGAGCTAATTTCAATCAGGGCTCACAGGGAGAAGAGGGAGCGGATGGAGAGACTGGTGGGGGAGATACTGAGGGTGGATAGGAGATATGCGGAATCCCCCGAAGAAGGGCAGTTGAAGGAGCGCCGGAGCCTCCAAACAGAGTTTGACTTGCTGACCACGGGGAAAGCTGAGGCCCAGTGGAGGGGGGTACAGGGAGCAGTGTATGAGTAGGGGGAGAAGGCGAGTCGGATGTTGGTGCATCAGCTGCGGAGGAGGGAGGCAGCCAGGGAGATTTGGGGGATCAGGGATAAGGGTGGGAACACGGTGCGGAGTCCCGCTAAAATAAACAAGCTCTTTCGGTACTTTTATGGTAACTTGTACAAGTCAGAACCCCTGGAAGGGGGGGGGGATGCGGCAGTTCCTGGACCAACTGAGGTTTCCAAGGGTGGAGGAGGAGCGAGTAGAGGGTTTGGGGGCCCCGATCGAGATGGAGGAGCTAGTTAAGGGGTTGGGGAGTGTGCAGGTGGGCAAGGCCACGGGGCCGGATGGGTTCCCTGTTGAACTCTACAGGAAGTTCTCGGAACTGTTGGGCCCATTGCTGCTGAGAACCTTTAATCAGGCGAAGGAAAAGGGAATCTTTCCCCGACGATGTCGCAGGCTTTGATCTCGCTTATCCTCAAGCGGGATAAGGACCCGCTGCAAAGCGGCTCTTATAGGCCGATTTCGCTCCTCAATGTGGATGCTAAGTTGTTGGCGAAGGTCTTGTCCACTAGGATTGAGGATTGTGTCCTGGGAGTGATACATGAGGATCTGACGGGGTCTGTGAAGGGCAGGCAACTGAACACGAATGTGCGGAGGCTCCTGAATATGATTATGATGCCCTCGGAAGGGGAGGGGATGCAGAAGTGGTAGTGGCAATGGACACGGAGAAGGCCTTTGACCGGGTGGAGTGGGAGTATCTGTGGGAGGTGTTAGGCAGGTTTGGGTTCGGGGAGGAGTTCATAGGGTGGGTTAAATTGTTGTACCAAGCACCAGTGGCGAGTGTATCGACGAACCGGCTGCGGTCAGGGTATTTTAGGATGTACCGTGGAACGAGGCAGGGGTGCCCTTTGTCCCTCCTGCTTTTTGCCCTGGCGATTGAGCTGCTGGCCATGGCATTGAGGGAGTCCAGAAACTGGAGGGGGTTGGGTCGGTGTTGGGGAGGGCGGGGGGGCGCCGTGTCTCACTATATGCGGATGACCTGCTGCTGTACATTGCGGATCCGGTGGAGGGGATGGGGGAGGTCATGCAGGCGCTTAGGGAGTTTGGAGACTTCTTGGGATACAAGCTCAACATGAGGAAGAGCAAGCTGCTTGTGGTGCATGCGAGGGACCAGGAAAGGAGGTTGTAGGAGCTACCGCTCAAGATGGCGGAGAGGAGTTTTCGGTATTTGGGTATCCAGGTGGCCAAGAGTTGGGGGGTCTTGCATCAGCTCAATCTGGCACGGCTAGTGGACCAGATGGAGGACGACTTTAGGAGGTGGGACATGTTGCCACTCTCCCTGGCGGGTAGGGTGCAGTCCGTAAAGATAACGGTCCTCCCTAGGTTCCTGTTTGTCTTTCAGTGCCTGCCCATTCTCATCCCCAAGGCCCTCTATAACCGGGTAAACAGGAGTATCATGGGATTTGTGTGGGGAAATAAGACCCCGAGGGTTAAGAGACTGCTCTTGGGGCGCAGTCGGGGGTGGTTGGCGCTGCCGAACCTGTGCAGTTACTACTGGGCAGCAAATGTGTCTATGATTCGGAAATGGGTAATGGAGGGAGAGGGGGCGGCGTGCAAAAGGTTAGAGGCTGCGTCCTGTATAGGTACCAGCCTGGGGGCACTGGTGACGGCACCGTTGCCGCTTTCGCCAATGCAGTATACCACGAGCCCGGTGGTGGCGGCGACACTGAGGATTTGGGGGCAGTGGAGACGGCATAGCGGGGAGGTAGGGGCCTCAGTCTGGACCTCGATACGGAAAACCACAGGTTCGCTCCAGGTGGGATAGAAGATGGGTTCCTAAGCTGGCACAGGGCTGGAATCAAAAGGATGGGGGACTTGTTCATCGATGGGACCTTTGCCAGTCTGAGGGCGGTGGAGGAGAAATTTGGGATACCTCCAGGGAATGCCTTTAGGTATATGCAGGTTCGGGAGTTCGTGAGAAAGCAGGTAGGGGAATTCCCGCGGCTGCCTGCCCGGAGATACAGGACAGGGTGGTTTCGGGCATGTGGGTCGGGGAGGGTAAGATATCGGAGATATACCAGGAGCTGCAGGAGGCGGAGGAAGCCTCGGTGGTGGAGCTGAAGGGCAAGTGGGAGGTGGGAGGAGGAGCTGGGTGTGGGCCTGTGGGCTGATGCCCTGGGCAGGGTCATTTCATCCTCATCTTGCGCCAGGCTTAGCCTAATCCAGTTTAAAGTGGTGCACAGAGCGCATATGACAGGGGCGAGGATGAGTATGTTTTTTGTGGTAGAAGACAGGTGTGTGAGGTGTTCGGGGAGCCCAGCAAACCACGCCCATATGTTCTGGACATGCCCGGCGCTTACAGAATTTTGGAAGGGCTTTGCAAAGGCTATGTCCAAGGTCTTGGATACTCGGGTAAAACCGAGCTGGGGGATAGCGATATTTGGGGTATCGGACGATCTGAGAGTGCAGGAGTCGAAAGAGGCCGGTGTTCTGGCCTTTACCTCCTTGGTAACCCGGAGAAGGCTCTTGTTAATGTGGAGGGACGAGAAGCCCCCAAGCGAAGAAGCTTGGGCCAATGACATGGCAGGGTTTCTCAGGTTGGAGAAGATAAAGTTTGCCTTGCGAGAGTCCTTGCAGGGGTTCTCCAGGCGGTGGCAACCGTTCCTTGGGCGTCATTCTCCGACCCCCCAGAGGGTCGGAGAATGGCCGTTGGCCACCGTGAATCCCGCCCCCGCCGGTTGCCGAAGTCTCCGAAGGGAGAAAAGTCGGCGGGGCGTTAATGGCGCCGCTGCCGCGGAGAATGTCACGGGTCTGCGCAAGGCAGCCGATTTTCGGCCTGCCGATATTCTCCCTTCCGGATGGGCCGAAGTCCCGTCGACGTGATGACCGTTCACGTCGACGTGAATCAAACCTCCTTTTCATCGGCGTGACCCGGTGCTCCAGGCTCACGCCGACCAGCGTGGAGGTGAGTGACGGCCTGGGGGGTTGGCTCTGGGCAGGCAATGGCATGGCCGCAGTCTGATTGCGTGAGGAGAGGTGTGTCTCGGGTTGTGTGTGTGTGTGTGCGGCGGGGGGGGCGGTGGTTAGAGTAGGCTGGGCTCCGGGGGAGTGCCGGGAGCGGGTCCGTGCCGGGGTGGAGGTTGGGGGGGGGGGTCCGTGCCGGGGTGGAGGTTGGGGGTTGGGGGGGGGTCCGTGCTGTGGTGGAGGTTGGGGGGGGTCCGTGCTGGGGTGGAGGTTGGGGGGGGGTCCGTGCTGGGGTGGAGGTTGGGGGGGGTCCGTGCTGGGGTGGAGGTTGGGGGGGGGGGTTCCATGCCGTGCCGGGGTGGAGGTTGGGGGTTGGGGGGGGGGTCCGTGCTGGGGTGGAGGTTGGGGGGGGGTCCGTGCTGGGGTGGAGGTTGGGGGGGGTCCGTGCCGTGCCGGGGTGGAGGTTGGGGGGGGGTCCGTGCCGGGGTGGAGGTTGGGGGGGGGGGGTCCGTGCTGGGGTGGAGGTTGGGGGGGGGGTTCGTGCCGGGTGGAGGTTGGGCGGGGGGTCCGTGCCGGGTGGAGGTTGGGGGTTGGGGGGGGGTCCGTGCTGGGGTGGAGGTTGGTGGGGGGGGTCCGTGCTGGGGTGGAGGTTGGGGGTGGGGTCCGTGCTGGGGTGGAGGTTGGGGGGGGGTCCGTGCTGGGGTGGAGGTTGGGGGGGGGGGTCCGTGCCGTGCCGGGGTGGAGGTTGGGGGGGGTCCGTGCCGTGCCGGGGTGGAGGTTGGGGGTTGGGGGTCCGTGCTGTGGTGGAGGTTGGGGGGGGGGGTCCGTGCTGGCGTGGAGGTTGGGGGGGGTCCCTGCTGGGGTGGAGGTTGGGGGAGGTCCGTGCTGGGGTGGAGGTTGGGGGGGGTCCGTGCTGGGGTGGAGGTTGGGGGGGGGTCCGTGCCGGGGTGGAGGTTGGGGGTTGGGGGGGGGGGTCCGTGCTGTGGTGGAGGTTGGGGGGGGGGTCCGTGCTGGCGTGGAGGTTGGGGGGGTCCCTGCTGGGGTGGAGGTTGGGGGAGGTCCGTGCTGGGGTGGAGGTTGGGGGGGGGGGTCCGTGCTGGGGTGGAGGTTGGGGGGGGTCCGTGCCGGGGTGGAGGTTGGGGGTTGGGTCCGTGCTGGGGTGGAGGTTGGGGGGGGGTCCGTGCCGAGGAGGGGGATGGGAGGGCAAGTGAGTTGGTCCACCTGGCCAGGTGCCAGCCTCCAACAGTTGGACCCATGCGGTCCATGCCACCTGGCTGGGGGGAGGAGGGGATATGGGCAATGATGACATGTCGTCGTTCCCCTCCCCCCCACCAGGCCGTCATGTTTTCAGATCATCCAGCGATGTTGGCCGCCGTGGTGGCAGCCGCTCATGTCTATGTTGCCCTGGATGAGGAGGAGGAGGAGGAGGAGGAGGAGCGTGCCAGAGAGGCGGCGCAGGCTGCCGCAGAGGGGCAGGTGGCAGCCGCCCAGGCTGGAGGGACACCTGACCGACAGGACGAGGAGGGGGAGGAGGACGTCGCAGCCCCACGGCAACGGAGGCACCCGAGAGCGCCCCGTGTGTACCGGCCCCGGCAGTCAAACCAGGACCTCACAGACCGAGAATGCAGGAGGAGACTCCGGATGAGCCGGGAAACCGTGGCACACATCTGCCACCTGCTGGCACACCTGTCACCACGTGGCACTGGCGGGGGACACCCTCTCCCCGTGTCCGTCAAGGTTACGGTGGCCCTGAACTTTTATGCAACGGGGTCATTCCAGGCACCGAGTGGGGACCTGTCGGGCATATCGCAGACATCGGTGCACCGGTGCATCCGGGCAGTGACAGATGCCCTTTATGCCATGGCGCACCGCTACATCCGCTTCCCCGTGGACCGGGCCAGCCAAGATGCCCGGGCCGTGGGCTTCTCTGCCGTTGCCGGGTTCCCCATGGTCCAGGGCGCGATCGATGGGATGCACGTCGCCGTGCGGCCACCTGCAGATAACAGGGCCGTGTTCACTAATAGGAAGGGGACCTATTCGATGAACGTACAGGTGGTCTGCGACCACCGCATGATGATCCTGCACGTCTGCGCCCGTCACCCAGGCAGTGTACACGACTCATTCGTGTTGTCGCGGTCATCCATCCCCGGCATGTACGAGGGACGCCATCCCCGGCTGAGGGGCTGGTTGCTGGGCGACAGGGGCTACCCATTGCGATCGTGGCTGATGACACCTATACGGAGGCCACGCAATGAGGCGGAGAACCGCTACAATGATGCCCATGTAGCGACAAGGGGAGTGATCGAGAGGTGCTTTGGTGTGCTGAAGATGCGTTTCAGGTGCCTGGACCTCTCTGGGGGCGCCCTCCAGTATCGGTCAGATAGGGTCGGCCGCATCATTGTGGTGTGCTGCGTCCTGCACAACATAGCCGAGCAGAGGGGCGATGTGCCGCAGGCAGAGGAGGGCGGAGTGGAGGAGCAGCAGGAAGAGGCCCAGTCCTCCCCAGATGAGGGGGATGGGGGCAATGGTCAGGGCAGACGGGGTAGACCCAGGCGGGTGGCTGTCCACCGTTACCGGCTGGCCCAGCGGGCACGGGACAGACTGATAGACGCCCGCTTCACTGACTAGATGGGCGTGGGAATCGGGTAGTTTGGCCACAGACCGCACACCATGGCAACAGCCGACCACCCACACCCTCCACCCATCCACCCACCCAGCACCCCCACCCCCCTCCCCAACCCCACCCACGCCGCCCACATGCACCCCCCCCCATTGCCGATCCACCTGCGGCACAACGGGCCGGGCTCACACAGTTGCGGATGGACGCGTGTCTATCGCAGGCCATGGAGGATGATGACAACCCGCCCTGCGATGAGCTCCTGGCTCTACATCGTTGGACTATGTCTGACCCATGGCCACAGTACCACCATCCACCCGGACCATCCCTGCATGCGGCTGTGACACTGCAGCGCACGGTCCCGTCCTCTGCCCGGGGGATATTGATGGCGGCCCAGGGGGAAGGGGGCAGACTCACCTGGGGCTGAGGTAAGACCACCCCTCACACACACACTTGCGCTCAACGTACATGACACCCCCGCACACTTTGGACAGAGCACAAAGGCAGCTTTGGTAGGTGTAACATTGACTTTAATAACCAAAGGAGTTCATGCACGTGCCCTAGCCCCTAAAACTCATCTGTGCCCTGCACCGTGCCAACTTACACAGTGTCTAATTGTTTGGCCTTACGGGCCCTTTGACTACGTCTACGTGGTTCCCCAGACGGTACAGCAGAACTGGAGGTGGACTCCTGTGATTCCTGCCCTCTGACACTGGATCCCTTCGGCGGCCGTTTCCTGGGGCGTCCTGGCCTAGATGGGCCAGGCTGCGGCCCGGGCGACTGGGATGGCGAGCTGCCAGCCTGTCCTGCCCGTTGCCCACCCGATGCACCTGGGACGGAAGGGGGGGGGGGAGTCCGATGTGTCGCGGTGTACCGGGACCTCCCCTACAGAGGGAGCCGGGACGGACCACACCACCTCCTCCTCCCTCGGGGTGCCCGATGGCCCCCAGGCCTCTACATGGGTGGGGGATGCGAACGGACTGGCCATCCGACGCCCCCCCGACATCTGGCGCTGCCAGTCCTGGAGGCCCATGCTGGTATCGACAGGGGTCTGCAGGTTTGCAGCCATGGAGCCCAGGGGGTTGGCAAACCCTGTCTGTGACAGTGCGACGCCGGCTTGCACATGGCCACTGGCGCCGATGCCCTCAGCGATGGCCTGCAGAGACTGGGCCATGGCCTGCTGAGACTGGGCCATGGCCTGCAGAGACTGGGCTATGGCGTTGAGCGCCTCTGCCATCTGGCGCTGGCACTGGCTCATGGCCTCCTGTGAGAGGGCAGCCATGTCCTGGGCCACAGACGCCGCCTGCACGGAAAGCCCAGGCCTCGCAAACCGTTCCCCATGTCTGACACCGTCGCACCCATTGCCTCCACCGCGGACGCCACCCGTGCGGTGTCAGCCTGGGTGGCACGCATGACCGGCACCACTCCCAGCTCCTGGACGCGGGTGGACTCCTCCACCTGCGACCGCAGCCGCCGCAAGCCGCCCGTCACCCTCTTCGCTCGTCTCCAGGTCGGTGGTTGCATCGGATCTATGTGTGGGTGTGGTAACTGCAGGAACCCGGGATCCATCTGGGCGGCAGATGTTCGCTTGGGCTGGGCTGCCCTCCGACCGCCCGGTCCCTCTGCTGCTCCTACCTCCACCTGCTGTACCGGGACGGCTGTGTTGTGCGCATCAGTGAGTGTACCAGATGCCTCATCACTAAAGTGCCCAACCGTGGTGAGTGTTTCTGCGATGGTGGAGGGTGTTGGTGACAGCAGTGGCGTTGTGTCGTGCTCTTCGTCCCACTCTGAGTCCATGGCACTTTGGGGTGGGGGTTCGTCTCCACCCATCCACTCTGAGTCACTGTCCGGTATTTCGTCTTCCTGGGTAGTGCTGTCCCGGGTAGGGGTTGTCCTGGGTAGTGGTGTCCTGGGTAGGGGTGTCCTGGGTAGTGCTGTCCCGGGTAGTGCTGTCCCGGGTAGTGCTGTCCCGGGTAGTGGTGTCCTGGGTAGTGCTGTCCCGGGTAGTGCTGTCCCGGGTAGGGGTGTCCTGGGTAGTGGTGTCCCGGGTAGGGGTGTCCTGGGTAGTGGTGTCCTGGGTAGTGGTGTCCTGGCTCGGATGTGACGGGGGCCTGTGGCTGCCCCCCTTGTCGCTGGGTGGTCGCTCCCGCACGTGACGGGGGTGTCGTCTCCCTGTTGCTCCAGGTCTCTCCGTCTCCCGTGGTGTGCGAGGGGCATCCTGCGGGCGTCGCATGCTGGAGGGTGCGGGTCTCTCCGTCTCCTGTGGTCTCCGAGGGGCATGCTGCGGGCGTTGCATGCTGGAGAGTGCGGGTCTCTCCGTCTCCTGTGGTCTCCGAGGGGCATCCTGCGGGCGTCGCATGCTGGAGGGTGCGGGTCTCTCCGTCTCCTGTGGTCTCCGAGGGGCATCCTGCGGGCGGTCTGCATCTGCGGGGATGGATGCCTGGACGTTTGGTCCTGCGATACACAATGCAGCATGCATGGTTAGACATCAGGCAGTGATCAGGTGATACGGGGGAGGGGGATATAGCGGACGGGGGATATGGGGACGGGCTGTCGGTGGCTCACTCGCTAGTACGCCCCCGACCTCTGCATCAGCAACCTCCCGGTCCTCAGGTCCGCCAGCCAGTTCCAGGGCCCTTTCCTCGTGTACGGTCAGTGGCCTCTCATCAGCGGGCCCTCCTCCAGTCCTCACATGCTCCCTATTGTTGTGTGCGCGCTTCTCCTGTGGGGGGGGGGCAGGGGTAAAAGGCAACAGTGTTAGGCAGGTATATGAATGCACGCCATCGGTTGCGCGTGCATTGCAGAGGTTAAGGTTAGGGCTGGATTCACTTGGGGATATGGGGGATATGGAGGAGGGGGGATATGGGGGAGGGGGGATATGGGGGATATGGGGGAGGGGGGATATGGGGGAGGGGGGATATGGGGAAGGGGGGATATGGGGAAGGGGGGATATGGGGAGGGGGGATATGGGAAAGGGGGATATGGGAAGGGGGGATATGGGGGAGGGGGGATATGGGGGAGGGGGGGATATGGGGATATGAGGGAGGGGGGATATGGGGGAGGGGGGATATGGGGGAGGGGGATATGGGGGAGGGGGATATGGGGGAGGGGGGATATGGGGGAGGGGGGATATAGGGGATATGTGGGAGGGGGATATGGGGGATATGGGGGAGGGGGGATATGGGGAGGGGGGATATGGGGGGGGATATGGGGAGGGGATGGGGAGGGGGGATATGGGGGAGGGGGATATGGGGGAGGGGGATATGGGGGATATGGGGGAGGGGGGATATGGGGGAGGGGGGATATAGGGGATATGTGGGAGGGGGATATGGGGGATATGGGGGAGGGGGGATATGGGGAGGGGGGATATGGGGGGGATATGGGGAAGGGGATGGGGAGGGGGGATATGGGGGAGGGGGGGATATGGGGGAGGGTGGATATGGGGGAGGGGGGATATGGGGGATATGGGGGAGGGGGGATATGGGGGAGGGGGGATATGGGGGAGGGGGGGATATGGGGGATATGGGGAGGGGGATATGGGGGAGGGGATATGGGGGAGGGGGGATATGGGGGAGGGGGGATATGGGGGAGGGGGGATATGGGGGAGGGGGGATATGGGGAGGCTCACCCTGCCTGCTCTGACGAGGTCGTTCACCTTCTTGTGGCACTGGGTGCCTGTCCGTGGTGTCAGGGCCACAGCGGTGACGGCCTCTGCCACTTCCCTCCACAGACGCCGGCTGTGGCGTGGGGCAACTCTTCGGCGGTGCCCGGGATACAGGGTGTCCCTCCTCTGCTCCACCGCGTCCAGGAGCGCCTCCATATCGCGTGACTCGAACCTCGGGGCTGAGCGACGGCCAGCCATCCAGTCGGGTGTTGCGGTCGGGTGGGGGGGGAGCAGCGCGGCCTTATGAGCCGTCACGCCGTGCAGCGCGTATGACGCTGCACGGCGTGAACCACTGCGCAAGCGCGAATCCCGTTACGTCGCTGCTAGCCCATTTCGGGCCGGAGACTATCGACCCATTTTTCCGACGTGACGCAAGTCGGATTTGCGCCGTTTTTTGCACCGATCAGCGGACTTTCCGCCGATAACGGAGAATTTCGCCCCTTGACTTTCTCGCAGAACGTTAGGTGGAGGTCAGCAGCAGCAGCAGCCCGGGGGGGGGGGGGGGGGGCGGTGGAGCGAGGGGAGGGTGGGCTGTTTTATTTTTATTTTTATAAGGGGCACATGCCCCACTTTGCTTTCGATTGGGTGTTACATTGTTAATCGTTTAGAGGGTTAAGTTTTGTTTTGTTGGCATATTGCCCTGTTTTCTTTGTATTATTTTCTTTTTTGGAGTGTTCTGTAAAATTATTGAAAGACCTTGAATAAAAACATTTTATCAAAAAACACTACTAAATAAGATTTGTGCGTATTCCTGAAGTATAAGGTTACTAAATTAAACTATGCTATCTCTAACTGCAGAACTCTCAAATACCAAAATGATCTATCTCACGCCTAAACATCTTCTTCCCAGAATCCCAGGAGTCACATGATATTTATATGACTACTCTTTAGCACCATCTGGTGGTAAGAAGTATTAACATGAAATTGTTGGCAGCACGGTGGTGCAGTGGTTAGCACTGGTGCCTCACGGCGCCGAGGTCCCAGGTTCGATCCCGGCTCTGGGTCACTGCCCGTGTGGATTTTGCACAGACTCCCCGTATTTGCGTGGGTTTCGCCCCCACAACCCAAAGATGTACACTGTAGGTGAATTGGCCACGCTAAATTGCCCCTTAATTGGAAAAAATGAATTGGGTACTCTAAATTAAAAAAAATGAAATTTAAAAAAACATGGAATTCTTAATCCTTTGTCTCCTTTACAATATACATATTGTTACAGTGTCTTCCAAGTCTGACGTTACTAGGAATTTGGTTTGTCTCTCGGAGAACTCCATCAGAGTGCAACAGAATTGCAATGAGGATATGTCCCCTTTTTACGGCATTGCCATATGATACGCTTAAATGTCCAATGTGAATGTTAATGAAAGGGTGAACGAGTGAGGAGGTGAATGAGCGGTGGCGACTTAATGTAGTCCCGTCAGTGGCTAAGGTTGAGGAGCCATCGAGCTGAGTGGGCACATAGGTTAAGGGGGATGGAGGCTGGTGTGAGTCGGCCAGGAGAAATGCAGAAACCCTGGGAGAGATGGTCTCCAATTGGCCCTGGTGCACCGCAGAGGAACCCTGCTTTCCTGCCAGTAGTTTGAGAGTGAGACCTAGCAGTCTTTAAAGTTAACTCCAGCCTCTGCCCGCAAAAGAAATCTTGTGGCGGGGCGGGAAGAGGCCCAAAGTGGCCAAAGGGCAGATGGGCCAGCTTGAAAACCTCCCCAACAGATGTAAAACTGCGGTGGGGTTCAGTGGGTGCCATGAATGGCACCTATGGCATTACACCAATTTTACACCCCATTTGCCTGCCAACCTGCACACAGGATAAGTATAGAATTATGACTTGTTACTCTGTTATTCTCGCCATATATGCTGGTTTACCTGCTCAGTATTAGCAGCATTTCCGTTTTTATTTCAGATTTCCAGCGTCCACATTATTTTGCTTTTGTATCAGTATTTATGTTCCTTACCTTCAGAATAATAAAAGCTGATATATTTTTCCTCCTAGAGTAGGGTATTCCCTGTGAGTTTTTGGATTGCAAAGTCAGGGTCAAATGAGGATCAGAAGCCCGCAGTGTGTGGGGAGCAGTCACACCGCAGTAATTATCTCGAAATTGGCAAATTAATGGCCAGAGGACAGGCTCACCATCCAATTAAGGACAGTGGGTGCATTCTGGAGCCAATAGGAGGCTCTCCAACACCGAAGAGGCAGCAGGCTACCTTTTCAGGTAAGTAAGAGAGAGGACGCCTCCATTCTGAGGTGCCCTCTCTTCAACCTTTCATAGTTCTAATTTAAAAAATAGGAACAGCAGAAGGGCCACTGTTAAGATCTGCCCTTCTGTTATTGGATATGTAGCCTTCTTGGTGATACGTGACTTGGGGCGTATCTAATCATTAATCATAGAATTTACAGTGCAGAAGGAGCCCATTCGGCCCATCGAGTCTGCACCGGCTCTTGGAAAGAGCGCGCTACCCAAGGCCACACCTCCACCCTACCCCATAACCCAGTAACTCCACCCAACACTAAGGGCAATTTTGGATGCTAAGGGCAATTTAGCATGGCCAACCCACCTAACCCGCACATCTTTGGACTGTGGGAGGAAACCGGAGCACCCGGAGGAAATCCATGCAGACCCCGCACAGACAGTGACCCAAGCGGGGAATCGAACCTGGGACCCTGGAGCTGTGAAGCAATTTGTGCTAACCACTATGCTACCGTCTCCTCCATGTTTCACTGTTTCTGCAGGGATATTGTCATGACTAGAGTTGTTTTTCATCTGGTCTTAGAAAGATCTTGCTAATCAAGTGAACATCCTCCAAGATGCAGACATACGATGTACGGAGGCCAGATAATCGCACATCAGCTGAGAAGTGACTGGTCAGGCTGTCAAAATGCCACATCCAAGACTGGCCAAACAGATGCTCTACTCACAGCTATGCCAGGGAGCCCATTCACAGGGGAGCAAATGGAAACATTTCAAAATCAATCTCAAAACCTTCACTAAGGTTTAATCTAATATCAGTAATGGGAAGCAGATGCCCAATTCGGTGACGTAGTGGTATTGCCGCTGGATCAGTAATCCAGAGACCCAGCATAATGATCTGTGGACCCGGGTTCGAATCTCACCATGGCAGGTGATGCAATGTAAACTCAACAAAATATCTGGAATTAAAAATCTAATGAAACCATTGTCGTAAAAACCCATCTGGTTCACTAATGTCCCTTAGGGAAGGAAATCTGCCGTCCTTACCTGGTCTGGCCTACACGTGACTCCAGATCCACAACATGGTTGACTCTCAACTGCCCCCCTCAAGGGCAATTAGAGACGGGCAATAAATGCACAGCCTGTGCCGTCCACGTCTCATGAACGAATAAAACAAAATTGTGACTAAAATGGCAATCCATCAAAAATGGCATCAAGACCAACCCCCCATGCCCTATGAGCAACTACTGTAAGAGAATTAAGCCATTTGAGCCATTACCCCACCACCATCACCTGGACTGACTGACAACTGGTGTCCATACTGTGGAAGAGCTTGTAAAGGTAAAAGATAGTGGGCTGGATTCTCCGCAGCCCCGTGCCGAAGTCGAAGCCTGGCGCCGGTCCGGAGATTCTCCGGGTCCCCAAAATCGGCGTGACCGCGGAGTATGCCGCGCGGCCGGGGGCCCATTGCCAGAGGCCTGCCCAGCAATCCTCCACTCCCGACCGGCTGAGTTCCCGACGGCATGGAACTAACCACCTATTGCCACGGCAAAATGTACATCTAAACTGACTGCACCCAACCTGCCAACGACAGGGGAAGACTGTCCCACGTCAATAAATTGGCTTTCACCCTCCCAACCAGACTCGTAAAGTTCAGATTACGAAGCCGTGCCGAATCCCGAGCCACTTGCACCCCCAAATACCTGGGGCAAAATTCTCCGGAAACGGCGCGATGTCCGCCGACTGGCGCCAAAAACGGCGCAAATCAGTCGGGCATCGCGCCGCCCCAAAGGGGCGGAACGCTCCGCATCTTTGGGGGCCGAGCCCCAATCTTAAGGGGCTAGGTCGGCGCCGGACGAATTTCCGCCCCGCCAGCTGGCGGAAAAGGCCTTTGGGGCCCTGCCAGCTGGCGCGGGAATGACATCTCTGGGCGGCGCATGCGCGGGACCGTTAGCAGCCGCTGACGGCATTCCCGCGCATGCGCAGTGGAGAGTCTCTTCCGCCTCCGCCATGGTGGAGACCGTGGTGAAGGCGGAAGGGAAAGAGTGCCCCCATGGCACAGGCCCGCCCGCGGATCGGTGGGCCCCGATCGCGGGCCAGGTCACCATGGGGGCACCCCCCGGGGCCAGATCGCCCCGCGCCCCCCCAGGACCCCGGAGCCCGCCCGGGCCGCCTTGTCCCGCCGGTAAGGTAGGTGGTTTAATCCACGCCGGCGGGACAGGCATTTTAGCGGCGGGACTTCGGCCCATCCGGGCCGGAGAATCGCGCGGGGTTACCCGCCAACCGGCGCGCCGCGATTCCCGCCCCCGCCGAATATCCGGTGGTGGAGAATTCGGCAACCGGCATGGGCGGGATTCACGCCAGCCCCCGGCGATTCTCCGACCAGACGGGGGGTCGGAGAATCTCGCCCCAGAAGTGGGTTGTTGCTACCCAAAACGGCAACACCCCGCACTCCCCCTCCCCTGGAGAAAACACCACAAAATACTTGCTTTTCTCCAAATTTTACTTATATCCCGAAAACGCCCCAAATCTCTTAAGGAGACGCATTATGTCTCCAACCGAATAGCTTGGGTCCGAAATATATAACAGCAGATCATCTGTGTACAGAGACACCCTGGGCGAAATTCTCCTACCCGCCCCGCCACATTTCTGCGCCGACCGGCCGGCGGGAGTCTCCGTAACACCGGCCGGTCAATGGGGTTTCCCATTGTGGGGCAGCCCCACGCCGTCGGGAAACCCCCCGGTGCCGGCAAAACGGAGACTCCCGCCGGCGGAGAATGACGCCCCCTGTTCTCCACTCCCACCCCAACTATCCCCTTCCATTAATCCGAGCATCTCAACGCAATGGCCAAGTGCTTTATTGCCTGCGCAAGCAAGGAGGACAGAGGGCATCCCTGCCTCGTTCCCTGATGCAGCAGAAAGTACCCTGAATTCATATCATTCGTTTGGACACGCCATCGGATCCTTATACAACAATTTCACACATACCACAAAATTAGGCCCAATCCCAAACTTCTCCAACACTGCAAATATATAGCTCCACTCCAACTAATCAAACGCCTTCTCCGCATCAAACACACTACAGCCTCCAACTCCCTTCTGCCGGAGAGAGCACCACATTCAGCAGTCGCCACATATTTGACGACAACTGCCTATCTTAACGAACCCTGTCAGATTATCCCCAATCACCTTAGGAAGGCACTCGTCCAACCTCAACGCCAACACCTTCACCAATATCTTGGCATCAACATTCAACAGAGATATGGCCCTAGATAACCCACACTCACCAAATCCTTATCCATTTTAAGCAACAACGAAATGGGTGCCTGACCCATCGTTTCTGACAAGGCCCCGCTAACCATTGCATCCTCAAACATTTCTACCAACAGCAGCGCCAACATATTTTTAAACTTTTGATAAAAATTCCACGGGAAAACCAGCTGTGCCTTAACTTCCCTACTGCTACCAGCACTTCCACCCCCACCGGTTCCTCCAATTCCGCTCTCTCCTACCTCCGGGCACTACAACCTTTTTAAGCAACAACTAACTTGATGCCTGACCCATCGTTTCCGGCAAGTCTCCCCCTAACCATTGCGTCCTCATACATTTCTACCAACAGCGGCGCCAATGTATCCTTAAACTTTTGATAAAATTCCATGGGAAAACCATCCATCCTTACCCGTCTGCATCTTCCCTATCGCTACCTGCACTTCTTCCACCCCAACTGGTTCCTCCAATTACGCCCTCTCCTACCTCCGGGCACTCCAACTGCCGCAAAAACTCACTCATTGCTGATGCATCTTTCGGTGGCTCTGACCTGTACAGGTCCCTATAAAACTCTTCAAAAACCTTTTCACCTGCTCTGGCGCCACCACCAGCTCACCTGTCCCATCTCTGACCCAAAGAACAAAGAAAGGTACAGCACAGGAACAGGCCCCTTCGGCCCTCCAAGCCTGCGCCGACCATGCTGCCCGTCTAAGCTAAAATCTTCTACATTTCCGGAATCCATAGCCCTCTATTCCCATCTTATTCATGTATTTGTCAAGACTTCCCTTAAACGTCACTATCGTCCCTGCTTCCACCACCCCCTCCAGCAGCGAGTTCCAGGCACCCACTACCCTCTGTGTAAAAGACTTGCCTCGTACATCTCCTCTAAACCTTGCCCTTCGCACCTTAAACCTATGCCCCCTAGTAATTGACCCCTCTACCCGAGGAAAAAGCCTCTGACTATCCACTCTGTCTATGCCCCTCATAATTTTGTAGACCTCCGATGTTCCAGTGAGAACAAACCAAGTTTATTCAACCTCTCAGTGCTAATGCCCCCCATACCAGGCAACATCCTGGTAAATCTCTTCTGCACCCTCTCCAAAGCCTCCACATCCTTTTGGTAGTGTGGCGACCAGAATTGAACACTATACTCCAAGTGTGGCCTAACTAAGGTTCTATACAGCTGCAACATGACTTGCCAATTTTTATACTCAATGCCCCGGCCAATGAAGGCAAGCATGCCGTATGCCTTCTTGACTATCTTCTCCACCTGTTGCCACTTTCAGTGACCTGTGGACCTGTACACCTAGATCTCTCTAACTGTCAATAGTCTTGAGGGTTCTACCATTCACTGTATATTCCCTACCTGTATTAGACCTTCCAAAATGCATTACCTCATATTTGTCCGGATTAAAATCCACCTGCCATCTCTCCGCCCAAGTCTCCGAACGATCTAAATCCTGCTGTATCGTCTGACAGTCCTCATCGCTATCCGCAATTCCACCAACCTTTGTGTTGTCTGCAAGCTTACTAATCAGACCAGTTACATTTTTCTCTAAATCATTTATATATACTACGAACAGCAAAGGTCCCAGCACTGATCCTTGCGGAACACCACTAGTCACAGCCCTCCAATCAGAAAAGCACCCTTCCATTGCTACTCTCTGCCTTCTATGGCCTAGCCAGTTCTGTATCCATCTTGCAAGCTCACCTCTGATCCCGTGTGACTTCACCTTTTGAACCAGCCTGCCATGAGGGACCTTGTCAAAGGCCTTACTGAAGTCCATATAGACAACATACACTGCCCCCCGCCGGATCGGAGAATGGCCGTTGGCCGCCGTGAATCCCACCCCCGCCCCCGCCGAAGTCTCCGGTACCGGAGATTGGGCGGGGGCGGGAATCGGGCCGCGCCGGTTGGCGGGACCCCCCGCTGGATTCTCCGGCCCGCGAAGCCCCGCCCAGAAATTGCCTGTCCCGCCGGCGTAAATTAAACCACCTACCTTACCGGTGGGACCAGGCGGCGTGGGCGGGCTCCGGGGTCCTGGGGGGGGGGGCACGGGGCGATCTGACCCCGGGGGGTGCCCCCACGGTGGCCTGGCCCGCGATCGGGGCCCACCGATCCGCGGGCGGGCCTGTGCCGTGGGGGCACTCTTCCCCTTCCGCCTCCGCTACGGCCTCCACCATGGCGGAGGCGGAAGAGACTCTCCCCACTGCGCATGCGCGGGAAACTGACAGCGGCCGCTGACGCTCCCGTGCATGCGCCGCATTTCCGCGCCAGCTGGCGGGGCAACAAACGCCATTTCCGCCAGCTGGCGGGGCGGAAATCACTCCGGCGTCGACCTAGCCCCTCAATGTTGGGGCTAGGCCGCCAAAGATGTGGAGCATTCCGCACCTTTGGGCCGGCGCGATGCCCGTCTGATTGGCGCCGTCTTTGGCGCCAGTCGGCGGACATCCCGCCGTTGGGGGAGAATTTCGCCCATTGTCTTTTTGGATCTCGATGTGACCCAGACTATCTACACACCCTTCTCCAGACTCAACATCCACCAATTCCTTCTCTGGTGAATACTGATGCAAAGCACTCATTTAGTACCTCGCCCATTTCCTCTGGTTCCACACTTAGATTCCCTCCCCTGTCCTTCAGTGGGCCAACCCTTTCACCAGCTACCCTCTTGCTTTTTATATATGTGTAAAAAGCCTTGGGATTTTACTTAACCCTATTTGCCAATTACTTTTCGTGACCCCTTTTAGCCCTCCTGACTCCTTGCTTAAGTTCCTTCTTATTTCACACAGGCTTCCTTATATTCCACACAGGCTTCGTCTGTTCCCAACCTTCTAGCCCTGACAAATGCCTCCTTTTTCTTTCAATATCTCTCGTTATCCAGGGTTCCCAAAATTTGCCATATTTATCCTTCTTCCTCACAGGAACATGCCAGTCCTGAATTCCTTTCAACTGACATTTGAAAGCCTCCCACATGTCAAATGTTGATTTACCATCAAACATCTGCCCCCAATCTAGGTTCTTCAGTTCCCGCCTAATATTGTTATAATTAGCCTTCCCACAATTTAGCACATTCAGCCTAGGACCACTCTTATCCTTGTCCACCATCACTTTAAAACTTACTGAATTGTGGTCACTGTTACCGAAATGCTCCCCTACTGAAACTTCTACCACTGGCTGGGCTCATTCCTCAACTGACCCAAATTGTATCAAAACTAGGAGTAGGCCATCTGGTCCCTCGAGCCTGCTCCGCCATTCAATGAGATAGAATCATAGAATCATAGAAGTTTACAGCATGGAAACAGGCCCTTCGGCCCAACCAGTCCATGCCGCCCAGCTTTTACCATTACGCTAGTCCCAGTTGCCCGCACTTGGCCCATAACCCTCTATACCCATCTTACCCATGTAACTATCTAAATGCTTTTTAAAAGACACAATTGTCCCCGCTTCTACTACTACCTCTGGCAGCACATTCCAGACACTCACTACCCTCTGAGTGAAGAAATTGCCCCTCTGGGCCCTTCTGAATCTCTCCCCTCTCACCTTAAACCTATGCCCTCTAGTTTTAGACTCCCCTACCTTTGGGAAAAGATGTTGACTATCTACCTTATCTATGTCCCTCATTATTTTATAGACCTCTATAAGATCACCCCTAAGCCTCCTACGCTCCAGGGAAAAAAGTCCCAGTCTATCCAGCCTCTCCTTATAACTCAAACCATCAAGTCCCGGTAACATCCTAGTAAATCTTTTCTGCACTCTTTCTAGTTTAATAATATCCTTTCTATAATAGGGTGACCAGAACTGCACACAGTATTCCAAGTGTGGCCGTAGCAATGTCTTGTACAACTTCAACAAGACGTCCCAACTCCTGTATTCAATGTTCTGACCAATGAAACCAAGCATGCCGAATGCCTTCTTCACCACCCTGTCCACCTGCGACTCCACCTTCAAGGAGCTATGAACCTGTACTCCTAGATCTCTTTGTTCTATAACTCTCCCCAACGCCATACCATTAACTGAGTAGGTCCTGGCCTGATTCGATCTGCCAAAATGCATCACCTCACATTTATCTAAATTAAACTCTATCTGCCATTCGTCGGCCCACTGGCCTAATTGATCAAGATCCCGTTGCAATCCTAGATAACCTTCTTCACTATCCACTGTGCCACCAATCTTGGTGTCATCTGCAAACTTACTAACCATGCCTCCTAAATTCTCATCCAAATCATTAATATAAATCACAAATAACAGTGGACCCATCACCGATCCCTGAGGCACACCACTGGTCACAGGCCTCCAGTTTGAAAAACAACCCTCTACAACCACCCTCTGTCTTCTGTCGTCTAGCCAATTTTGAATCCAATTGGCAACCTCACCCTGGATCCCGTGAGCTTTAACCTTCTGCAACAACCTACCATGCGGTACCTTGTCAAAGGCTTTGCTAAAGTCCATGTAGACAACGTCTACTGCACTGCCCTCATCTACCTTCTTGGTCACCCCCTCAAAAAACTCAATCAAATTTGTGAGACATGATTTTCCACGCACAAAGCCATGCTGACTGCCCCGAACCAGTCCTTGCCTCTCTAAATGCTTGTAGATCCTGTCTCTCAGAATACCTTCTAGCAACTTACCTACTACAGACGTTAGGCTCACCGGTCTGTAGTTCCCAGGCTTTTCCCTGCTGCTCTTCTTAAACAAGGGAACAACATTCGCTACTCTCCAATCTTCAGGCACCTCACCTGTGGCTGCCGATGATTCAAATATCTCTGTTAGGGGACCTGCAATTTCCTCCCTAGCCTCCCACAACATCCTGGGATACATTTCATCAGGTCCCGGATATTTATCTACCTTGATGCGCTTTAAGACTTCCAGCACATCCTCCTCTGTAATATGCACACTTCTCAAGACATCACTATTTATTTCCCTTAGTTTCCTAACATCCATGCCTTTCTCCACCATGAATACCGATGAGAAATATTCATTCAGGATCTCACCCAACTCTTGTGGCTCTGCACATAGATGTCCTTGTTGATCCTTAATAGGCCCTACTCTGTCCCTAGTTACTCTTTTTCCCTTTATGTATCTGTAGAAGCTCTATGGATTCTCCTTTGCATTATTTGCCAAAGCAATTTCATGTCCCCTTTTTGCCCTCCTGATTTCCCTCTTAACTCTATTTCGACAATCTCTATACTCTTTAAGGGATCCACTTGATCCCAGTTGTTTATGTACGTCATATGCCTCCTTCTTCTTTTTGACCAGAGTCTCAATATCTCGAGTCATCCAGGGTTCCCTACTTCTACCAGCCTTGCCCTTCACTCTAAAGGGAATGTGCTTCCCCTGAACCCTGGTTAACACATTTTTAAAAACCTCCCATTTACCAGCCGTCCCTTTGCCTGCCAACAGTCTCCCCCAATCTACCTCTGAAAGTTCCTGTCTGATACCATCAAAATTGGCCTTGCCCCAATTAAGAATTTTAACTCTTGGGCCAGACCTATCATTCTCCATAGCTATCTTAAAACTAATGGAGTTATGGTCACTTGTCCCAAAGTGATCCCTCACTAACACTTCTGTCACTTGCCCTTCCTTATTTCCCAAGACGAGGTCAGGTTTTGCCCCCTCTCTAGTCGGTCCATCCACATACTGAATGAGAAATTCCTCCTGAATACACTCAACAAATTTCCCTCCATCCAAGCCCCTAATGCTATGGCTGTCCCAGTCAATGTTGGGAAAGTTAAAGTCCCCTACTATTACCACCCTATTTTTCTTGCAGATATCTGTAATCTCCTGACATATTTGCTCCTCAATTTCCCGCTGACTATTTGGGGGCCTGTAGTACAGTCCTATCAAGGTGATCTCTCCCTTCTTATTTTTCAGTTCCACCCATATAGACTCAGTGGCCGAACCCTCGGATATATCCCCTCTAAGTACTGCCGTGATGTTCTCCCTAATCAAAAACGCCACTCCCCCTCCTCTCTTACCTCCTGTTCTATCCTTTCTATAGCATCTGTACCCCGGAACATTGAGCTGCCAGTCCTGCCCCTCCCTTAGCCATGTTTCAGTCATAGCTATAATATCCCAGTCCCATGTGCCCATCCATGCCCTGAGTTCATCCGCTTTGCCCGTCAGGCCCCTTGCATTGAAATAAATGCAGTTTAATGTAGACTTTCCTTGCTCTCTGCCCTGCTTTCTCTGGTCATGCTCTACACACTCTCCCTTCCTGACTTTTGTTTCCGTCCCCACTGACTTCCTACATCGTTTCCCATCCCCCTGCCACATTAGTTTAAACCCTCCCCAACTGCACTAGCAAACACACCCCCGAGAACATTGGTTCCGTTCCCACTCAGATGCAGACCATCCGATTTGTACAGGTCCCACCTCCCCCAGAACCGGTCCCAATGTCCCAGGAATTTGAAACCCTCCCTCTTGCACCATCTCTCAAGCCACATATTCGTCCTAGCTATCCTGTCATTCCTACTCTGACTATCACGTGGCACTGGTAGCAATCCTGAGATTACTACCTTTGAGGTCCTACTTTTTAGTTTAACTCCTAACTCCCTAAATTCAGCTTGTAGGACCTCATCCCGTTTTTTACATATATCGTTGGTGCCTATATGCACCACGACAGCTGGCTGTTCACCCTCCCCCTCCAGAATGCCCTGCAGCCGCTCCGAGACATCCTTGACCTTTGCACCAGGGAGGCAACATACCAACCTGGATTCTCGTTTGCGTCCGCAGAAACGCCTGTCTATTCCCCTTACAATTGAATCCCCTATCACTATAGCTCTGCCACTCTTTTTCCCGCCCTTCTGTGCAGCAGAGCCAGCCACGGTGCCATGAACCTGGCTGCTGCCACCTTCCCCTGGTGAGCCATCTCCCCCAACAGTTTCCAAAACGGTAAATCTGTTTTGGAGGGAGATGACCGCAGGGGATCCCTGCACTGCCTTCCTACTCTTCCTCTGTCTGTTGGTCACCCATTCCCTATCTGCCTCAGTAATTTTAATCTGAGGTGTGACCAACTCACTGAATGTGCTATCCACAACTTCCTCAGCATCGCGGACGCTCCAAAGTGAGTCCATCCGCAGCTCCAGAGCCGTCAAGCGGTCTAACAGGAGCTGCAGTTGGACACACTTCTTGCAGATGAAGGTGTCAGGGACACCAGAAGGGTCCCTGAATTGCCACATCTCACAAGAGGAGCATGACACGGGTCTGAGCTCTCCTGCCATGACATAAACCTGAAGTTAAATTTGAACTACACTACACAGCTAAGAGAAAGTCAAAGATAGAAAAGATTAAAAAATCACTTACCAGTCACAAGCCAATCATTTACCTGCTGGATGTGATGTAATTGCTCCCGAGACTCCCTTACAGGTCTGCTTCTCTGCACCTCCTTAAGATGAGCACCAAATTCCCTTACTAGTTAATTAATTTACTTAAATAATTGTTGTTTTTTTGGGAAACTCAACCCCAAACACCAAACTCCAAAAAACACAGCCCTCACTCACCTCTTACCCGAACTCAGCCTTACCCACGCTGTTTTCACTGTCCCGGCTCACTCAGCTCCTGCGCTGTTTTCACTGCCCCGGCTCACTCAGCTCCCGCGCTGTTTTCAAAGTCCCGGATCTCTCAGCTCCCGCGCTGTTTTCACTGTCCCGGCTCACTCACCTCCCGCGCTGTTTTCAATGTCCCGGCTCACTCACCTCCCGCGCTGTTTTCACTGTCCCGGCTCACTCACCTCCCGCGCTGTTTTCAAAGTCCCGGCTCACTCAGCTCCCGCGCTGTTTTCACTGTCCCGGCTCACTCACCTCCCGTGCTGTTTTCACCGTCCCGACTCACTCACCTCCCGCGCTGTTTTCAAAGTCCCGGCTCACTCAGCTCCTGCGCTGTTTTCACTGTCCCGGCTCACTCAGCTCCCGCGCTGTTTTCACTGTCCTGGCTCACTCACCTCCCGCGCTGTTTTCACTGTCCCGGCTCACTCAGTTCCCGCGCTGTTTTCACTGTCCCGGCTCACTCAGCTCCCGCGCTGTTTTCACTGTCCCGGCTCTCTCTCTCCACTCGCGCTGTTTTCACTGTCCCGGCTCACTCACCTCCCGCGCTGTTTTCACTGTCCCGGCCTACTCACCTCCCGCGCTGTTTTCACTGTCCCGGCTGCCTCACCTCCCGCGCTGTTTTCACTGTCCCGGCTCACTCACCTCCCGCGCTGTTTTCACTGTCCCGGCTCACTCAGCTCCCGCGCTGTTTTCACTGTCCCGGCTCACTCAGCTCCCGCGCTGTTTTCACTGTCCCGGCTCTCTCTCTCCACTCGCGCTGTTTTCACTGTCCCGGCTCACTCACCTCCCGCGCTGTTTTCACTGTCCCGGCTCACTCACCTCCCGCGCTGTTTTCACTGTCCCGGCTCCCTCACCTCCCGCGCTGTTTTCACTTTCATGGCTGTATCATGGCTGTACTTTTCATGGACCTAGCTCCACTTACCCGCCTGCTCACCATAACCCTTAATTCCTTTACTGTTCAAAACTCTATCTTTGCCTTAAAAAAACCAATGAGATAGCCTCAACTGCTTCACTGGGCAGGGAATTCCGGATTCACAACCTTTTCAGCAAAGAAGTTCCTCCTCAACTCAGTCCAAAATCTGCTCCCCCTTATTTTGAGGGCTATGCCCCCTAGTTCTAGTTTCACCCGCCAGTGGACACAACCTCCCTGCTTTTATCTATTCCCTTCATAATTTTCGATTTTTCTATAAGATCCTCCCTCATTCTTCTAAATTCCAATGAATATAGTCCCACTCTACTCAGTCTCGCCTCATAAGCCAATCTTCTCAACTCCGGAATCAACCGAGTGAATCTCCTCTGCACCCCCTCCAGTACACCCTTTCTCAAGTAAGGAAGCCAAAACTGTACAACTACTCCAGGTGTGGCTTCACCAGCACCCACTACAGCTGCAACACAATCTCCCTAGCTTGTCCAATCTTTCCTCATAAGACAGCATGGTAGCACTGTGGTTAGCACAATTGCTTCACAGCCACAGGGTCCCAGGTTCGATTCCCGGCTTGGCTCACTGTCTGTGCGGAGTCTGCACATTCTCCCCGTGTCTGCGTGGGTTTCCTCCAGGTGCTCCGGTTTCCTCCCACAGTCCAAAGATGTGCCGATTAGGTGGATTGGTCATGCTAAATTGTCCTTGGTGCCCAAAATTGCCCTTAGTGCCCAAAATTGCCCTTAGTGTTGGGTTGGGTTACTGGGTTATGGGGATAGGGTGGAGGTGTGGGCTTAGGTAGGGAGCCCTTTCAAAGAGCCGGTGCAGACTTGATGGGCCGAATGGCCTCCTTCTGCACTGTAAATTCTATGAATTCTATGACAGCTCACCCATTCCAAGTATTATTCTGGTAAATCTTCTCTGAACTGATCCAACGTATTAACATCCTTCCTTAAACACGGTGACCAATACTGTACCCAGTACTCCAAATGTGGGGCGAGATTCTCCGACCCCCCGCCGGGTCGGAGAATTGCCGGGGGCTGGCGTGAATCCTGCCCCCGATGGTTGCCGAAGTCTCCGGCACCGGAGATTCGGCGGGGGGCGGGAATCACGCCGCGTTGGTTGGCGGGCCCCCCCGCGCGATTCTCCGGCCCGGATGAGCCGAAGTCCCGCCGCTAAAATGCCTGTCCCGCCGGCGTAAATTAAACCACCTACCTTACCGGCGGGACAAGGCGGCGCGGGCAGGCTCCGGGGGTCCGCGTGGCGATCTGGCCCCGGGGGTGCCCCCACGGTGGCCTGGCCCGCGATCGGGGCCCACCGATCCGCGGGCGGGCCTGTGCTGTGGGGGCACTCTTTCCCTTCTGCCTCCGCCACAGTCTCCACCATGGCGGAGGCGGAAGAGACTCCCTCCACTGCGCATGCGCGGGAATGCCGTCAGCAGCCGCTGACGCTCCCGCGCATGCGCCGCCCGGAGATGTCATTTCCGCGCCAGCTGGTGGGGCACCAAAGGCCTTTTCCGCCAGCTGGCGGGGCGGAAATACCTCCGGCGCCGGCCTAGCCCCTTAACGTTGGGGCTCGGCCTCCAAAGATGCGGAGCATTCCGCACCTTTGGGGCGGCGCGATGCCCGACTGATTTGCGCCGTTTTGGGCGCCAGTCGGCGGACATCGCGCCGTTTCCGGAGAATTTCGCCCCAGGGCACAACTGAAGTACAACTTACCAAGCCAGCAGGAGCAGGAAAGTGGGATCCAGGTCTGGTCGGTCAGAGCGGCCCAGATGAGCCCCATCATACCGAAGAAATCAAACATAATTGTTTTAAATGATAATTTATGTTTTATTAGTTACATATATCTAAGATTTTTTTAAAAACAACATTTGCTGACACTGGGGTCCAAAAATCCTTCAAGATACTGGATTAGAAGTGATAATTTAGCCAGCTGCAATGTTTGACTTTGCAACACTATCGGCTGCTGCTTTGAAAGAGGGAATGATTTGTGTGACTGATGTCGATTTAACCTGTGGGTCACCACATCCTCAGGCGAGATTGAGAAGGCGAAACCTTCAAGATTAATGTCAGGCAGGAATTGAGCCGGGCTGTTGACATGGCTCCACATCACAAACCAGTGTCCAGCCAACTGAGCAAACCGACCCCCTCGATACAATGTTTAAATACCTCACTCATGGTGTAAACCAGTTACCTTTCCGGTTTTATGTGATTCAGTAAACCAGCCGCCCTCTGGCGCTGCTTTAGTGTGACTGACGCTCCCTATAAATACGCCCAGTGCCCAGCTCAGGCTCCCAGTAGCCGATCCCTGACCTCTCTCAGGATGACTGTCCTTTTCCCAGAGAGTCTGGGGGGGATCCGGGCCGCTCTGTCCGACCAGACCTGGATCCTTCTCCTCACTTTCCTGCTCCTGCTGGCTTGGTAAGTGTCTGATTGATTTCTTTCTGCCTTTCCCGCCTCGAGCGATGGGAGAAAATGGTCCCAAAGCTGGGGCGAAATTCTCCCCCAACGGCAGGATGCCCGCCGACTGGCGCCAAAGCCGGCGCAAATCAGACGGGCATCGCGCCGGCAAAAAGGTGCGGAAGTCTCCGCATCTTTGGCGGCCGAGCCCCAACATTGAGGGGCTAGGCCGACGCCGGAGGGATTTCCGCCCCGCCAGCTGGCGGAAATGGCGTTTGTTGCCCCGCCAGCTGGCGCGGAAATGCGGCGCATGCGCGGGAGCGTCAGCGGCCGCTGTCAGTTTCCCAGCGCATGCGCGGGAGCGTCAGCGGCCGCTGTCAGTTTCCCGCGCATGCGCAGTGGGGAGAGTCACTTCCGCCTCCGCCATGGTGGAGACCGTGGCGGAGGCGGAAGGGAAAGAGTGCCCCCATGGCACAGGCCCGCCCGCGGATCGGTGGGCCCCGATCGCGGGCCAGGCCACCGTGGGGGAACCCCCCGGGGTCAGATCGCCCCGCGCCCCCCCCCAGGACCCCGGAGCCCGCCCACGCCACCTGGTCCCGCCGGTAAATACCAGGTTTAATTTACGCCGGCGGGACAGGCAATTCCTGGGCGGGACTTCGGCCCATCCGACCCGGAGAATCCAGTGGGGGGTCCCGCCAACCGGCGCGGCCCGATTCCCGCCCCCCGCCCAATCTCCGGGAGCGGAGACTTCGGCGGGGGCGGGGGCCGGGATTCACGGCGGCCAACGGCCATTCTCCACCCCGGCGGGGGGTCGGAGAATGACGCCCCTGAACTCAGTTCAGTGTTTGTCTGAGGAAAGTTCCCAGCGTTTGTCAGCAGTTTGTGTTTGTTTGTAACTGTTGGGGGCTCCTCAGTCTCTGCCCCCCCCCCCCCCCCCCCCCCCCACCCTGCAATCCCCACAGAGCGGAGCTGGGAGCTGAGCCGGGGGCGGTGCTGGAGAATCGCTGCTGATTCCGGGACATTTCCGCCTCCTCCTGCCCCCTGACCGCGGATCACAACAAATCCGCCTGAGGGGGGATGGGGGAGGGTCTCTGAGTTTATGCAGCGGTTTCCCAGGTTGGAGGTCCATCGCAGTGGGATTTTTTTTTTTTTTGGTTGGGGGGGGGGATTCTCCCCAAACGGCGCGATGTCCGCCGACTGGCGCCCAAAACGGCGCCAATCAGATGGGCATCGCGCCGCCCCAAAGGTGCAGAATGCTCCGCATCTTTGGCGGCCGATCCCCAACATTGAGGGGCTAGGCCGGCGCCGGAGGGATTAACTCTGATTAACGTCCAGGAAGGAATTAACTCTGATTGAAATCCTTCTATTTGTGGATATTTGTCATAATATTACTCAGTTTTTGACTGTATCTTGACTGGTCAGTTTATTGGGTATGTGTTTGGTAGGCATTTGGTAGATTGTGATGGCACACTTGTTTCACAATGCCAGGGTACAAGGTTCCATTCCGTCTTGGGCCACTGTCTGCGATGTCTGCACATTCTCCCCATGTCTATCTGGGTTTCCTCTGGGTGCTCCGCTTTCCTGCCGCAAGTCCCGAAAGATGTGCTTATTAGGTGAATTGGACATTCTGAATTCTCCTTCAGTGTACCAAACAGGCGCCGGAGTATGGCGACTAGGGGATTTTTACAGTAACTTCCTTGCAGTGTTAACGTAAGCCTACTTGTGACAATAATAAAGATTATTATTATATCAATCTTGTAAGAAATTATAAGAGTGAGCATTGGGGTGAGATTCACCGTTAGCCCACACCAAAATCGGGAAAGACAATTGGATGGAGAATTGGTTCTGATGCTAAAATCAGCGCATGTGACGATTTAACGCCACAACGCAATTCTCCGTCACCTCGAGAATGGTGTCAATACATTCCGGGACCCACGTACCGTAGACACCGTTTGCATGTCACTAGTGGGCCCAACCGGTATTTTCTGGGCCTCCGCGATTCACCACCTCCGATGGGCCGAATTCCCAACAGCGCGGTTCAATTGTGCTTTTAAAAATCGTGAAACCGACGTCGAGGCTGCTGAGGGAGAGAGAGAGGTAGGACCCGGAGAGGAGCAATTGCGGGCTGCCGGCCGGGACACTGGCTGTGCGGGGTGGGGTCGGGGGGCCGTGCCAGGGACAGGGAGGCGGGGGGAGCAGGGCGAATGGCCATGGGACAGGGGCGGTGTCCAGGCACAAATCGCCATTACGTCGACCATCTTGCTGCGCACCCACTGACCACCCAGCTTGGCCCCTGGTTCCACAGTGTGGCACCACTCACCCCCACATGCCACCCCCCCCCACATCCAGGGCAACACCCATAGTAGCCCTTGCCGAGTGCAGTGCCAGCGAATGGTACCCCCTGGCATTAGGGATGGCGGCAGAGGCCCCATGGTGCTAGGTTGAGGGGGAAGGGACTTGCGGGGGCAGATCCCACAGTGCCAAACGGGGCCACCATGTAGCCCGGAGGACCTGATTGGGCACGGGGGTATGCACCACGCTAACATGGCGATTTTTCACCCCCTGCAGACAATTGATATTGGAATACAACCAGCAATGGTGTCCTTCCTGCTGGTCGCCGCAGTCCTGGGAATTGCCCTGCGGTTGTACGAGCGGGTGTTGCACAAGGAGGAGGAGGCTGCAGCAGCAGTGCGTGCCACAGCGGAACGAGCAAGGGCCACCCACAGGGTCCGCCCATTCCACCCCTCTAACGTCCGTCCATTCCCCCCCTCCCGGCCAGCCCACCCCTCACACCCAACAGACAGAACAGCAAGGCAGGATGTAACAGTGGTAACAGGTGTTTATTGTGAACAAATATACACAAGTTTGTGTCCTAGCCTCTATAATTCACCTGTGCCAACTTAACTGGTGTCTACTTTCTGGCCTTACGGCCCTAACGCTAGGTCTCGATGGATCCCCAGACTGTGCAGCAGGAGTGGAGGCGACCTGCTGTGATTCCTACCCTGCAACAAGGGTCCCCGTTGCCGGGCGTCTTCTGGGGCAACCAGGCCTGGATGGGCCCAGCTGCTGCTCGGGTGTTCCAGGTGGCAAGGTGCCGCCCTGTTCTGCCCACCAGATGTGCCAGAAGGAGGGGGGGGGGAGAGTCCGAGGTGCTGCGGTCTACCGGCACCTCCCCTGCGGGAGTCACCGGCACAGGCCCCATCACCTCCTCCTCTCTTGGGGTGCCCGATGGCCTCCGGGCTACTCCATAGGACAGGGGTGCGAGTGGAGCCGGCTCCCCCGTCACCTGGCGCTGCCAATCCCGGAGGCCCGCTCTGGTCTCGACCAGGTTCTCCATGCTCGCGGCCATGCCGCACAGGGAGTGGACCATCTCCATTTGGGACTGCGCCACATCACGCTGCAACTGTGCCACCACCTTCTGGGTTTGTGTCACATCGGGCAGTGACTGCGCCATCTCCTTCTGGGACAGGGCCATCTCCCTCTGTGTCTGCGTCATGTTGGCCAGAGCCTGGGCAATGCCGCCGACGTTCCCAGCCATGGCCTGCTGTGACTGGGCCATGCTCAGGAGAGCCACTGCAAATTCCAGATGGCTCTGGGACTTAGTCGCCGGTGAGGCGGTAACCCTGTCCTGGGCCTCGGCCAGTGGCTGCACAGAATGCCCCAGGCCTCGGACAAGCTGATCCATAGCCAAAACCATCACCCCCATTGCCTCACGTGCGGTTGGCCTGGGTGAGAAGCATTGTCGGCACCACCTCCTGCTGGTTGGACTCCTCCAGCGTCTGCAGGTGCTGGATGCTGATCGATAATCGCCCATGTAGTCCCTGGCTCTGCGATTCATCTCCGCAATCAATGGGACTGTCTGTTCCAGAGGCCAAGACCCGTCTGGACGGCAGCTAGTTCCTCGGGTCGGCCTGCCCTCCGACCGTCCACCCCCTCGGGAGTTGCTACCTCCACCTGCTGTACTGGGTCAACTGTATGGTGAGCACCAGAGAGTGTCCCAGGAGCCTCTTCACTAACATGGCTAAAATGAGTGTCTCTGGGATGGTGAAGGGTATTGGATACAGCTGTGATGGAAAATCACTGTCATCCTCCGACCCGAGCTCTGGGATCTCCTGAGTCTCGGGAGGAGGGCTGGTGTCCGTGCTGCTCCCATCACGGCTCGGCTCACGGGAGGGGGGGGCCTCCGGCTTTGGCACTGGCTGGGGGCGGGGCTGCCAGATGGACCTGTCCCATCTCCAGCAGGTCCTGCAAGACACAAGGCAAAATGCATGATTAGACCGCGGGCCGGTGGGGGTGGTGTAGATTGAGGGTGTGGGTTAGAGTGGTGTTGGCGTGACAGTGCTGTGGGGGTGAGGATGGTCTGAGGGTGAGGGTGGTGTGGGGGTGGGTTGTCACACATGTCACAGGCACCGCAATTAAGCAGGGTCTCACTTCCCCGCCCATGGCCGAGCTCCACCTCGGCGACCTCCCTTTCCTCCAAGTCGCCAACCACATCCAGGGCTCTCTGCTCTGCCACAGTGAGGGGCTGCAGGTCCGGCGGTCCCCGTCCGTACAACATGGCACCGGCTGCGCGCGGACCCGGCCTGCCAGATAATGCCCCCTTGTAGCGCCCCCCCCCCCCCCCCCAGCCAAAGTCCCCTCTAGGTTGACAAAAACTCAGAGCACACGTGTCCCACGCCGTCGGGTAGTCAGCCACTCCTGCGGTCGTCCCAACGGCGTGCGGCGTACTCACCGATGATGCCATTTGGGAGGGGCGGAGTCAAAAGGGATTCTCCGCCCGATCGCCGAATACGATTTCGGCGTCTTCAAGCGAAGAATCCCGCCCAATGTCTCAGAAACGGAGAATCCCGCCCCAGGTCTTTACACTGGATACAAAGGCTTAATTGATTATATGAGTTTAACTAACCCTTAGATGAATTAAACTAGATCCTATCAGACCTGTTTTCTCCAATGATAGATGCTGAGATTCCAGGGCGGAATTCTCTGACCTCACTGCGGTGTGTTTCTTGGCTGCGGGAGGTGGGATCTTCTGGTCCTGTCGCTGTCAGCGGGATTCCCCATTGAATCCACAGCATGAAGCCAGGAAACCCGGAGCGGGAGTGTGTCGTCAACGGGACAGGAAGATCTCGCCCTTGGGCTTTTCCAGTGAGTTCGGTAGAGGCCATGTGGAGGGATTTATGGTGCACTGGGGGAATGATCTCAATTAACTGAATGGCCTTTACCCACTCCATGGTTTCTTTATGTTCGTGTGAAACCTTACATAAAATAACACTCTGGGTATAATAAATGTAACCTAATATATAAAACATGTAATTAACAGCTTTTTGCCAGTGATTGACTTTCGGAGCACAGCCTTTGAGGCAAATATTTTAATCCACTTCAGCTTTCTTAGCAAAGCTCAGTGTGTGTTTGAGTGAATTTACTGAACATCTCAGTGAGTGGCTGAGTCACGCAGATCCTTGGTCTTTGCTGATGCAGCTTGGATTGAAAATGCTACCATTGAACCTAACACCTCCTGAGGAAAGGCAGCAGGGGTCTTGCTCTATTCACTCTCTGACAACCTTTGCTGTGGACAAAATCAGACTCTGTCACGATGGGGGTGGGGGAATGGGGATAATCTTTCAACTGTCACCATCTCAGTCCATAAATAAATACTGGACATTGAATGATGTTCTTGGAGCTCCATCTCACCAAGTAGCTAACGAGGGGAGGGGGAGAAAACTCTGACCCCTTGGAGAATTGAGTGCTAAGTGTATCAGTGACCGAGTAGCGAAGACAATACATCCAGGCACTTGGTCCTGTGAACAGGACCAATCCAAAACCTTCTCCATAAGTTGCTCACTGTAACGGCAGCCTAAGAAGCTATGGTTGGCTCAGACCATGGAGTGAGCGACCAGGTAATCCTTGGATCTGCAACTTGTCCGTCTTTTAATGTGGACAGGGCTCTGCATCTGTCCCTTTGGCTAGTACCTGCTGTCTTTCCAAAAGTTCCAGCAGATCAATAGAAGGTGCAAGCTATATTATACAATGGATCCTAAGGAGTGCGCTGTCCAACCTAATATCATGTGTCAAAGAATCCAGCTGCTCATCAGTTGGATTGAGGACTAACTGCACTAGTTCTGATGGTCTTTATTTGGTGTTGAGTGGAAGGAGAGCTGAAAGGCAGTACCAGCGTGCCCTTCCCACAGTTGGATTGGGTTTCAGACCAGCACAATATATTCTTTTCAACTTGCATTTTAACTAATGCTGCTTTTGAAGAGGCCAGGAACCATCAGCTTTGGTAATAGTCATTGTCTGTGGTTCCACTGCACAAACGTGTTTGAGTTTATTGTAAGACTGCTACTATCAAATGTATCCATGATTTGTTCTCATTTTCTTCCAGACCTGAATGTTTCAGGTGAACCAGTGCTTAAAACAATCCACGATCCTGTCCAGAATCTCTTAATCCTGAACCTTGCTTGAAGATGTTCAATATTATTTACACTTTCAAGTGACAATACCTTTTTGACACAGGATTGATGTTTCAATAACAAAATACTTTTAAAAAAAATATATTGTTTATTCTCCTTTTTCACATTTTCTCCCAAATTTACACCCACCAACAATAATCAGTAACAAATATTTCAATCCCCACATCAATAACAATGATCCCATCCTCCCACCAAACCCCAAACATTCACCCGCATGTTCACACAAACAAATGACAAAAAGGAATCAGGAATCACCCAGAGTCACCATTAACACCCCCCCCCCCCCCCCCCCCCCCCCAACTAATGTTCGATGTTATCCAGTTCTTGAAAGTGCAGAGTGAATAATGCCCATGAATTGTAGAACCCCTCCATCCTTCCCCTCAATTCAAACTTAACCTTCTCAAGAGTCAAGAATTCCAGCAGATCCCCCCACCACGCCAGAGCACAGGGTGGAGAGGTTGCTCTCCAACCCATCAGGATCCGCCTTCGGGCGATCAATGAGGCGAAGGCTACAACATCTGCCTCCGCTCCCGTTTCCAACCCTGGCTGCTCCGACACCCGAATTTGGCCTCCCGGGGGCCCGGGTCCAGTTTCACGTGCACCACTTTAGAAATTACCCTAATAACCTCCTTCCAGTAATCGTCTAGCTTTGGACAGAACCAAAACATATGAACGTGATTAGCGGTCCCGTCCCCCCCCCATAATGTTCACACACATCTTCTACTCCTTCAAAGAATCGGCTCATCCTCACCCTCGTGACGTGTGTTCGGTATACCACCTTCAGCTGTATCAGCCCCAACCTCGCGCACGAGGTGGGGGCGTTCACTCTCCGGAGCACCTCACACCAGAAGCCCTCCTCCATATCGTCTCCCAACTCTTCCTCCCACTTTGCTTTGATCCCTTCCAGTGGTGCTTTCCCCTCTTCCAAACTAGCCCCGTAAACCGCCGACACTGCCCCCTTCTCCAGTCCCCCTGTCGTCAGCACCTCCTCCAGCAATGTGAAGGCCGGCTCCACCGGGAAGCCCTTTCTGGCAAAATTTTGAACCTTCATGTATCTACATATTTAATAACAAAATACTTGAATGTATTTATGAACAGGAAGGTATATTCAATTCAGTTCATACTAACCAAGCTATGTTTCGTTGTTTCTAAGATTGTAGCCATTTCAATTCAATTTGCAGGTAGTGTTTTACCCTATGGGTTCTTTAAACGGCTTGGAGTTCCAGGCCCAAGGCCACTGCCATTCATTGGAACAATACACCATTACAGAAAGGTATGTTTGTTTTCCCTTTAGAACTTTGCCTGTCATTAAACCTTTCTGCTATAGCCTTGTTTCTTCCATGTTTCTGAAGCTCCTGCTCATGTTTGGGTGAGAGGAGACACTGAGTAGAGCTGACTGACTGTCTCTTTTCCCACTCCCAAGTGCTTCATTTAGTGAACAAGCCAAAAACTGGATAAACTCCCCTGCAGGATAATCTCAAGAGCCAAGTTTGAATTCATACCCCTGTAATTGGTAATGCCAGTGGTTCATGGAACTGACTCACTCTTAGGGCTGGTTTAACTCAGTGGGCTAGACAGCTGGTTTGTGATGCAGAACAAGGCCAGCAGCGCGGGTACCGTACCAGCTTACCCAAACAGGTGCCGGAATGTGGCTACTAGGGGCTTTTCACAGTAACTTCATACTTGTGACAATAAAGAGATTATTATTATTACTATTATTGTTATATAACAGAATTAATTTAATAGCTCGGCTAATTAATACATTTTAAAAATATGAGTTAAAAAGGCAAATACAAACACGGGGCTTATTGTTCTTGTTCCCGCGCCAGAAAGATGATGGCGGGGAGATAGGCGCAAGGTAGATGGGAGTTCCCCACATGGGGGGGGTCAAGGAGAGAGCGGGAGAAGCCGGGGTCAGTTGAAGTCAGCTGACTTTCGGAAATCATATGGGGGGAGTAATCATGCTAGATGGGGATCTAGCGGGGGGGGGGGGGGGGGGGGGGGGGGATAACTGGGTTGCTGCTGCAGAGATCGAAGAGGAACTGGTAAAAGAAAAGGTGGTCGGGGCGGGAATGCGCCGCCTGGTGAACGGGTGGGTGCGCGGAACCGGGACGTGGGACTGGCCTAGAGAGGGTGATGGCTAGTCGACAGGGGAGGGTGGCAGGCAGCCCCCCAGTTCGGCTGATCACGTGGAACGTGAGAGGCCTAAATGGGCCGATTAAAAGGGCCCGAGTGTTCGCGCACTTGAAAGGACTGAGGGCAGACGTGGCCATGCTTCAGGAGACGCACCTGAAGGTGGCGGACCAAGTTAGGTTAAGGAAAGGATGGGTGGGATAGATGTTCCACTCAGGGTTGGATGCAAAGAACAGAGGGGTGGCCATACTGGTGGGGAAACGGGTGTCATTCGAAGCTAGGAACATTGTAGCAGTCAGCGGAGGCAGATATGTGATGGTGAGTGGCAGACTGGAGGGAATGGAGGTCGTGTTGGTTAACGTATATGCCCCGAATTGGGATGATGCGGGATTTATGAAGCGGATACTGGGACGTATCCCGGACCTGGAGGTAGGAAACCTGATAATGGGGGGGGGGGACTTCAACACCGTGTTGGACCCAGGGTTAGATAGATCTAGATCTAGGACCGGAAGAAGGCTGGCAGCGGCCAAGGTGCTTAGGGGGTTTATGGACCAAATGGGGGGAGTGGATCCGTGGCGATTTGTTAGGCCGATGGCCAAAGAGTTCTCCTTCTTCTCCCATGTTCACAAGGTGTACTCCCGGATAGATTTCTTTGTTTTGGGAAGGTCACTGATCTCGAGGGTGGAAGGAACTGAGTACTCAGCCATAGCTATTTCAGATCATGCCCCACACTGGGTGGACCTGGAACTAGGAGAGGAGAGGGAGCAGCATTCACTCTGGCGACTGGATGTGGGATTACTGGCGGATGAGGGAGTCTGCGGAAGGGTGCGGGGATGGATCGAAAGGTACCTGGAGGCCAATGACGACGGGGAGGTCTGAGTGGGAGTAGTATGGGAAGCACTAAAGGCGGTGGTCAGAGGAGAGCTGATCTCCATCAGGGCCCACAAGGGGAAAATAGAGGCCAAGGAAAGGGAAAGACTACTGGGGGAGATTTTGAGGGTAGATAAAGAATACGCGGAGGTCCCGGAGGAAGGACTATACAGGGAGAGGCGACGACTCCAGACGGAGTTCGACCTGTTGACCACAAGGAGGGCGGAGGCACAGTGGGAAGGCACAGGGGATGAGCTATGAATATGGGGAAAAGGCGAGTCGCCTGTTGGCCCATCAGCTGCGAAAGAGGACAGCGGCGAGGGAGATAGTGGGAATTAGGGATGAAAAGGGAGCTACGGTGCGGAGAGCAGGGAAGATAAACGAGGTGTTTAAGACCTTTTACGAGAGACTATATAGGTCCCAACCCCCGGAGGGAAAAGAGGAGATGCAGCAGTTTTTGGACCAATTAAGGTTCCCGAGGGTGGAGGAGCAGGAGGTGGAAGGCCTGGGGGCGCCGATTGGGATGGACGAGGTTACCAAGGGGCTGGGGAACATGCAGGCAGGGAAGGCCCCGGGACCAGATGGGTTCCCGGTGGAATTCTATAGAAAATATGTGGACTTGTTGGCCCCGCTGCTGGTAAGGACCTTTAACGAGGCCAGAGAAGGGGGGACCCTCCGACAATGTCGGAGGCGACGATATCGCTAATCTTGAAGCGGGATAAAGATCCGCTGCAGTGCGGGTCCTAAAGGCCTATCTCACTGCTAAATGTGGATGCCAAGTTGCTAGCAAAGGTGCTGGCAATGAGGATAGAGGATTGTGTCCCGGGGGTGGTGCACGAAGACCAGACGGGGTTCGTAAAGGGGAGACAACTAAATGTCAATGTGCGACGGCTATTAGGGGTGATAATGATGCCCCCAGCAGAGGGGGAGGCAGAGATAGTGGCGGCAATGGATGCAGAGAAGGCATTTGATAGGGTGGAGTGGGAGTATCTAAGGGAGGTGCTGAGGAGGTTCGGGGACGGGTTTGTCAGCTGGGTTAAACTCCTCTATGGGGCCCCAACGGCAAGTGTGGTCACAGGTCGGCAAAGGTCGGAGTATTTTCGACTACACAGGGGAACAAGACAGGGATGCCCGTTGTCCCCATTACTGTTCGCGTTGGCAATTGAACCACTGGCCATAGCGCTGAGAGACTCCAGAAAATGGAGAGGGGTGATTAGAGGGGGAGAGGAACACCGAGTGTCACTCGACGCGGATGACCTACTGCTGTATGTGACGGATCCAGTGGGGAGGATGACAGAGGTCATGCAGATATTGAGGGAGTTTGGAGATTTCTCGGGATATAGGCTTAACATGGAAAAAGTGAGCTTTTTGTGATACACCCTGGGGACCAGAGTAGAGGGATAGATGGCCTACCGCTAAGGAGAGTGGAAAGAAACTTCCGATACCTGGGGATTCAGATAGCCAGGAGCTGGGGAACCTTACACAGACTCAATCTGACACGACTGGTGGAACAAATGGAAGAGGATTTCAAAAGGTGGGACATGCAGCCGCTGTCACTGGCGGGCAGAGTGCAGGCAATTAAGATGATGGTCCTCCCGAGGTTCCTATTTGTGTTCCAATGTCTCCCTATACTGATCACTAAGGCCTTCTTTAAAAAAATAGATAGGAGCATCACGATCTTCGTGTGGGCAGGGAAGGCCCCGAGGGTAAGGAGGGGGTTCCTACAGCGTAGCAGAGACAGAGGGGGGACTGGCGTTGCCAAATTTGGGCGACTACTACTGGGCCGCCAATGTGGCGATGATTCGTAAATGGATGATAGAGGGAGAGCGAGCGGCGTGGAAAAGGTTGGAGATGAAGTCCTGCAAAGGGACGAGTTTAAAAGCGCTGGTGACGGCGCCACTACCGCTCTCCCCAAAAAATTGTACCATGAACCCAGTGGTGGCGGCAACATTAAGTATCTGGGGGCAATGGAGGCGACAGAGGGGTGTGCTGGGAGCCTCGGTGTGGTCCCCGATCAGGAACAACCATAGGTTTGCCCCAGGGAGGCTGGACGGAGGATTCCAGAGCTGGCACCGGGTAGGAATCAGGAGAGTGGGAGATTTATTTATAGGCGGGACGTTTGCGAGCTTGGGAGCGCTTGAGGAAATGTATGAGCTGCCCCGGGGAAATCTCTTTAGATATATGCAGGTGAGAGCGTTCACGAAACAACTGGTGAGGGAATTTCCGCTGCTCCCGACACAAGGGATCCAGGACAGGGTGCTTTCGGGGGTGTGGGTCGGGGAGGGCAAAGTGTCAGAGATATACCGGGAGATGAGAGAAGAGGGGGAGGAGTTGGTGGGCGAACTGAAGGGAAAATGGGAAGAAGAGCTCGGGGAGGAGATTGAGGAGGGTTTGTGGGCTGATGCCCTAAGCAGGGTAAATTCCTCTTCCTCGTGTGCCAGGCTTAGCCTGATCCAATTTAAGGTGCTGCATAGAGCACACATAACGGGAGCGAGGTTGAGCAGGTTCTTCGGAGTGGAGGACAAGTGCGGGAGGTTCGGGGGAAGCCCGGCGAACCACACACATATGTTTTGGTCGTGTCCGGCACTGGAGGGGTATTGGAGGGGAGTGACGGGAGTGATCCCGAAGGTGGTGAAGGTCCGGGTCAAGCCAGGCTGGGGGTTAGCTATATTTGGAGTAGCGGATGAGCCGGGAGTACAGGAGGCGAAAGAGGCCGATGTCGTGGCCTTTGCGTCCCTAGTATCCCGGCGTAGGATTTTACTCATGTGGAAGGAAGCGAAACCCCCCAGACTGGAGGCCTGGATAAACGATATGGCGGGGTTCATAAAACTAGAGCAGATGAAGTTTGCGCTGAGAGGATCGGCTCAAGGGTTCACCAGACGTGGCAACCGTTCCTCGACTACCTAGCGGAACGTTAGAGGGAAGATAGATGGCCAGCAGCAGCAACCCAGGGAGGGGGGGGTAAATTGTTTGGGTTTTTGGAGGGGGAGAGGGGGCGGGGGGGAGTATTACTTTGTGTTATTTGGTTAGTTTACCATGTTAGTTACACAATGTTATTTTGCAGTTATCATGTTACTTTTATTTTTATTTCTTTGATTTGTAAGGGAAAAAATTATGTTTGAAAACTTTAATAAAATATATTACAAAAAAAGGCAAATACAATCAGGTAGAACACAAAGGGCTAGAAATTCATGGGTCCAATTTTTTTTTTGATCATGACTCATGACCTGCCCCTGCCCATTCAGATCAAGATGGGCAGTGCCCAGATTTGTTGCATCTGTTTCAACTGTTTGTTTGCAGTATCTGGTTGAGCGGATCCCATGTTGCTGTCTTAACACTGTCAACAGTTCACGCACAGTAGGGGTCCAAATTGTTCAGAAAGAATATGATTCAGTCAGTCTGCTCTTGTTAAAGGCAGGCTGTCACTGGGAAAGAAACCTTCTGTTGCTAACTTGCTGTTCTCTCAATTTGGCTCTGTTTAATTACGATTGCTCAAGAGTCGCCAGGCATCTTTCGACACCGCCACAAGGTTCAGAACCGAATACTGATCAAAGACTCGATACACCAGTTAGTAAGTTCAAAAGCAATGCTCATTTATTTACACACAGTCAAATCTACTCGTGCATAAAACTCTACAACCTAAACTATCACTATTATTAAAAGCCTATACTTAGCTTCGGGCGCCCACTCAGTCAGAGGAACAATGGCCGTTGCTCGGTTCTGAGGCTGCTGGGTTGAGCTGTTTACAGGGTAGCAACTAGGAGCGTCTATCTCGTAGCGTGCGTTGACTTGGAACTTACTTGGTCAGGTGTAGCTGCTAGGCAGGTCTCTCCTCGCTGAGAGCCAAGGCCAAGAGAGAGATCCTCTCTTGGGGAGTCCTTTTTATACCCCAAAAGGGCTTCACATGCTTTTGGGCGGGCCTTGAACTTGGCCCCAATTAATTGGGCCGTTTCCCAATTGTCCTTATCGATTTTCCTCCAATAGAGGGGTGGGTTCCCTGGTTGCTGGGCGTGTCCTAGGTGACCGTTGGTCTGCTTTGTTTTAGTCTCCTCTGGTGCCGGGATGTCTGGCTTAGCATTGTTTACCTAAATGTTGCCTTTTGTTCCCGGGGATGGCTCATTAGTATGTAGATGGCTTAGCAGTACCGGTCCTGTCTGAGAGCTAAGGCTCTTATCAACAGACAGACCTTGCAACTGCTTGCTTTTTCGGTATTGTCCAATTTTCCCTGCATTGTTTGCAAGTGTCCATTTTGTAATCGGGACGTGGCCATCCCAGATGGCTACACTTCATTGAAGAATATTGGGCGTCATTCTCCGGCTCCCCAGCGGGTCGGAGAATGGCCGCTGGCCGCCGTGAATCCCGCCCCCGCCAGTTGCCGAAGTCTCCGAAGGGAGAAATGTCGGCGGGGCGTTAATGGCGCCGCTGACGTCGGAGAATGGCACGGGTCTGCGCAAGGCAGCCGATTTTGGGCCTGCCAATATTCTCCCTTCCGGATGGGCCGAAGTCCCGTCGACGTGATGACCGTTCACGTCGACGTAAATCAAACCTCCTTTTCATCGGCGTAAACCTGTGCTCCAGGTTCACGCCGACCAGCGTGGAGGTGAGTGACGGCCTGGGGGGTTGGCCGCTGGGCAGGTGATGGCGTGGCCGCAGTCTGAATGTTTGGGGAGAGGTGTGTCTCGGGTTGTGTGTGTGTGTGTGCAGCGGGGGGGGGGGGGGGTGGTTAGAGTGGGCTGGGCTCCAGGGGAGTGCCGGGAGGGGGTCCGTGCCAGGGAGGAGGATGGGGGGTCCGTGCCGGGGAGGAGGTTGGGGTCCGTGCTGGGGGGTGGCGTCCATGCCGGGGAGGAGGTTGGGGTCTGTGCCGGGGAGGAGGTTGGGGTCCGTGCCGGGTAGGAGGATGGGGGGGCCCGTGCCGGGGAGGAGGTTGGGGTCCGTGCCGGGGAGGAGGATGGGGGGGCCCGTGCCGGGGAGGAGGTTGGGATCCGTGCCGGGGAGGGGGATGGGGGGTCTGTGCCGGGGAGGGGGATGGGGGGCCCGTGCCGGGGAGGAGGTTGGGGTCCGTGCCGGGGAGGGGGATGGGGGGACCGTGCCGGGGAGGAGGTTGGGGTCCGTGCCGGGGAGGGGGGGTGGGGGAGGGGGGGGCCCGTGCCGGGGAGGAGGTTGGGGTCCGTAGGAGGATGGGGGGGCCCGTGCCGGGGAGGAGGTTGGGATCCGTGCCGGGGAGGGGGATGGGGGGTCTGTGCCGGGGAGGGGGATGGGGGGGGGGTCCGTGCCGGGGAGGAGGTTGGGGTCCGTGCCGGGGAGGGGGATGGGGGGACGGTGCCGGGGAGGAGGTTGGGGTCCGTGCTGGGGAGGGGGATGGGGGAGGGGGGGGGGCCCGTGCCGGGGAGGAGGTTGGGGGGGGGGGCGTGCCGGGGAGGAGGTTGGGGGGTCCGTGCCGGGGAGGAGGATGGGGGGATCCGTGCCGGGGAGGAGGTTGGGGTCCATGCCGGGGAGGGGGATGGGGGGGGGATCCGTGCCGGGGAGGAGGATGGGGGGGCCCGTGCCGGGGAGGAGGTTGGGGTCCGTGCCGGGGAGGAGGATGGGGGGTCCGTGCCGGGGAGGAGGTTGGGGTCCGTGCCGGGGAGGGGGGTCCGTGCCGGGGAGGATGTTGGGGCGGGGGTCCGTACCGGGGAGGAGGATGGGGGGGGTCCGTGCCGGGGAGGAGGTTGGGGTCCGTGCCGGGGAGGAGGATGGGGGGTCCGTGCCGGGGAGGAGGTTGGGGTCCGTGCCGGGGAGGGGGATGGGGGGGCAAGTGAGTTGGTCCACCTGGCCAGGTGCCAGCCTCCAACAGTTGGACCCATGCGGTCCATGCCACCTGGCTGGGGGGGAGGAGGGGATATGGGCAATGATGACATGTCGTCGTTCACCCCCCCCCCCCCCCCCCCCCCCCCACCAGGCTGTAATGTTTTCCGATCATCCAGCGATGTTGGCCGCCGTGGCGGCAGCCGATAATGTCCATGTTGCCCTGGATGAGGAGGAGGAGGAGGAGGAGCGTGCCAGAGAGGCGGCGCAGGCTGCCGCAGAGGGGCAGGCGGCAGCCGCCCAGGCTGGAGGGACACCTGACCGACAGGACGAGGAGGGGGAGGAGGACGTCGCGGGCCCACGGCAACGGAGGTACCTGAGGGCGCCCCGTGTGTACCGGCCCCGGCAGTCATACCAGGACCTCACGGACCGGGAATGCAGGAGGAGACTCCGGATGAGGCGGGAAACCGTGGCACACATCTGCCACCTGCTGGCACACCTGTCACCGCGTGGCACTGGCGGGGGACACCCTCTCCCCATGTCCGTCAAGGTTACGGTTGCCCTGAACCTTTATGCAACGAGGTCATTCCTGGCACCGAGTGGGGACCTGTCCGGCATATCGCAGACATTGGTGCATCCGGGCAGTAACAGATGCCCTATATGCCATGGCGCACCGCTACATCCGCTTCCCTGTGGACCGGGCCAGCCAAGATGCCTGGGCTGTGGGCTTCTCTGCCGTGGCCGGGTTCCCCATGGTCCAGGGCGCGATCGATGGGATGCACGTCGCCGAGCGGCCACCTGCAGATAACAGGGCCGTGTTCACCAATAGGAAGGGGACCTATTCGATGAACATACAGGTGGTCTGCGACCACCGCATGATGATCCTGCAAGTCTGCGCCCTTTACCCAGGCAGTGTACACGACTCATGCGTGTTGTCGCGGTCATCCATCCCCGGCATGTACGAGGGACGCCATCCCCGGCTGAGGGGCTGGTTGCTGGGCGACAGGGGCTACCCATTGCGATCGTGGCTGATAACGCCTGTACGGAGGCCACGCAAAGAGGCGGAGAACCGCTACAATGATGCCCATGTAGCGACAAGGGGAGTGATAGAGAGGTGCTTTGGCGTGCTGGAGATGCGTTTCAGGTGCCTGGACCTCTCTGGGGGCGCCCTCCAGTATCGGTCAGATAGGGTCGGCCGCATCATTGTGGTGTGCTGCGTCCTGCACAACATAGCCCAACAGAGGGGCGATGTGCCGCAGGCAGAGGAGGGCGGAGTGGAGGAGCAGCAGGAAGAGGCGCAGTCCTCCCCAGATGAGGGGGATGGGGGCAATGGTCAGGGCAGACGGGCTAGACACGGGCGGGTGGCTGTCCACCGTTACCAGCTGGGCCAGCGGGCACGGGACAGGCTGATAGACGCCCGCTTCACTGACTAGATGGGCATGGGAATCGGGTAGTATGGCCACAGACCGCACACCATGGCAACAGCCGACCACCCACACCCCCCACCCATCCACCCACCCAGCACCCTCACCCCCCTCCCCAACCCCCCCCCCCCCCCCCCCACCCCCCCCCCCCCCCCCCCCCACCCCCCCCCCCCCCCACCCCCCCATTGCCGATCCACCTGCGGCACAACGGCCGGGCTCACGCAGTTGCGGGTGGACGCGTGTCTATTGCAGGCCATGGAGGATGATGACAACCCGCCCTGCGGTGAGCTCCTGGCTTCACATATTTTAAGTCCACAGTACCACAGTACATGGTGGTACTGTGGCCATGTGACCCATGGCCACAGTACCACCATCCACCCGGACCATCCCTGCATGCGGCTGTGACACTGCAGCGCACGGTCCCGTCCTCTGCCCGGGGGGATGTTGATGACGGCCCAGGGGGAAGGGGGCAGACTCACCTGGGGTTGAGGTAAGACCACCCCTCACACACACACTTGCGCTCAACGTACATGACACCCCCGCACGCTTTGGACAGAGCACAAAGGCAGCTTCTGTAGGTGTAACATTGACTTTAATAACCAAAGGAGTTCATGCACGTGCCCTAGCCCCTAAAACTCATCTGTGCCCTGCGCCCGTGCCAACTTACTCAGTGTCTAATTGTTTGGCCTTACGGGCCCTTTGACTACGTCTACGTGGTTCCCCAGACGGTACAGCAGAACTGGATGTGGACTCCTGTGATTCCTGCCCTCTGACACTGGATCCCTTTGGCGGCCGTTTCCTGGGGCGTCCTGGCCTAGATGGGCCAGGCTGCGGCCCAGGCGACTGGGATGGCGAGCTGCCAGCGTGTCCTGCCCGTTGCCCACCTGATGCACCTGGGAATGCCTCCAATGCCGCACAGCTTCAACGATAGCTTGGGCCTCCCTCTTTTTCGACGGATGAGTGCCGAATTTCAGAGGCATGAAGGGTGCGAGCACCCTTTTTTTCTTTTTTTCTCTTCCCCTTTTTTTTTCAAAAAAGAAGAATGTCAGATTGATGAAGGGCAGGAGGGTGAAGGGGGAGAGAGGAGAAAAGAAAGAAGATAAAAAACAATAAGCCGCTAAAGGATGCGAAGAGCAGTGTCGAAGAAAGGAGGAAACGCGGGTTCGCCGCCGAAGGAGAAGACTAGCAAAAGTGTTGACATGTTGGCGGAAGCTGAACTGCAAGGCGGGGCCGCACGACTTACGGTGGAGAAGATGACCGAGGTGATGGCGGTGGAGCTGGAAAAACATTTGGTGAGGCACATGGAGGCCTTGAGGAAAGAGATGGCGGTCGTGTTGAGGTCATTGTTGGAGGAGGCAATCGGCCTGATGAGGGTGGAGGTGGCAAAGGCATCGGCCGAGGTGAGAGAGCCGGGCGAGAAGATGAAGGAGGTGGAGGAGGCCGTGTCACGACACAGCGACCAGGTCACCTCGATGGGGGACGAGCTGCGGAGGGTGGTGGAGGTTAACAGCGGACTCCGAGCAAAGCTGGAAGACTTGGAAAACCGCTCAAGGCGGCACAATTTGAGAATTGTGGGCTTGCCCGAAGGGACAGAGGGCCCAAGGCCAACGCAATACTTCGCTGAGAAGTTGGCGGAGCTGATGGGGGAGGGTGAGAGCCCCACCCTGTACGAGCTAGACCGAGCTCATCGGTCATTAAGGCCGAAGCCCAAAGTGAACGAGCCGCCAAGGGCAGTAATTATCTGCTTCCATAAGTTTTGCATGAAGGAGAAGGTATTAAGCTGGGCGAAGCAGGAGCGTGAGGTGCTGTGGGATGGTACTGCGGTTCGGATCTACCAGGACTCGACGGTGGAGTTGGCAAAAAGGCGAGCGGCGTTTGGGCGAGTGAAGGCGGCTTTGTCCAAGAAGGGGGTGCAATTTGGTGTGGTGTACCCGAAGTTGAGAGTAACCTATAACGCCAAAGACTCTTATTTTGAGACAGCGGAGGCAGCTGAGGCGTTCGTGAGGGCAGAAGGCTTGGGACAGACGTGAAGAGTGGAACAGGAAGAGACTGTGGACTGTGTTTGTGCGGCTGGAAAATGTACAAATGTTACAACTTTCTTTTTACTGATTTGTATTGAAATTTACTTCTCTTTGCATTGTTACAGAGTTCAAGTTAATGGCCTTCTGTGTTGCGATGGTTAAATGTTATGTTAGTGAATTGTAGGGGTTGGATTGTTGGGTTTGTTTTGGTGTTTCTTTCTCTGGGACTGGGTGGAAGGGGGCGAGAGGTCTTGGCAGGGGGTGCCACCCACGCTAGCTAACTAAAGTCAGTTAGTGAACGGGGGTGAGGTGAGAAGAGGATTGCGGCGTTGGAGCTTGGATAGCAGGCTTCAATGGGCCTACGAGGCAAGCAAGAGGGGGTGGAAGGATGGATGTTGAACAAGTTCAAGACGAATGATCGCTACCAGACGGGTGAGCCCAACAGAAACAAAGCCACTTCTTCTACCCAGCCACGCAAGATCCGAACAAAGGCCTTGTTCATCTGCATAGAGCCAGTTGCCCTGAAGTTAAGATTAGGTTATTGTAGTTGTTAGGTGTAGTTTAACTTGTAATGTTTTATGTTGCATGTCAAAGTAATCCTCGTGTGTAAATAAACTTTATCTTTGAACTGACTAACTGGTTGTTTGGTTTTTGATCGATATCCAGTAAAGCCTTGTGGTGGTATCATTTGATACCTGGAGCCTCTGAAAAGCAATATTATCATTAATAACTTAATTTGGCAACATTATTGCTGGCGATTGGCAACAATGGCCTCACTTTTTTATTACCCTTGTAGCTTCTCATAAACCTCTGAGAACTTCTCTGTTCCTTGATCTGCTGTCCATTTCCCCACTTACTTCACCCCACTGTGAGGAGCGATTGCCTACAACTGTCTTGGCTCTAAGCTCTGGAATTCTCCCTTAAATCTCACTGGCCAGGATCTGAGGAGCAGCAATCATTGCCGGTTTGCTGCCCTGCTTGATCTTTGCCCCACCTCCCCACTTCCTGCTGTGTCTTCCAAGTCCAACGTTACCAGAAATTTGGATTGTCCCTCGGAGAACTCTGTCAGATTGCAACAGAGTTGCAATCAGGATATGTCACCTTTTTACGGCATGTCTCTGAAGGGCAGAAAGCATTCTGAAGGGAGAGGGTAAAAAGCCCCAGGTCGTAGTATACGTAGGCACTAACGACATAGGCATGAAGAGCGATGAGGTCCTGCAGGAGTTTAGTAGGTTCGGCAGTAAGCACAAAAACAGGACCTCCAGGGTTGTAATCTCAGGATTACTCCCTGTGCCAGTGAGGCTGGAAATAGGAGGATAGTGCAGCTAAATATGTGGCTGAATTGGTGATGTGGGAGGGAGGGTTTCAGATTTCTGGACCATTGGGATTTCTTCCAGGGCAGCTGGGACCTGTACATGAAGGACGGGTTGCATCTAAACTGGAGAGGCACTAATATTCTGGCTGGGAGGTTTGCTAGAGTTGCCCGGCAGGATTTAAACGAGAATGGCAGGGGTGTGGGAACGAGAGCGTTAGCTTAGAAGGTTTAATAACTGAAGGGGAAATAGAGAACAAAAATAAGAGAACAGCAACATCACCCTGTCTCTAGAAACGCAGAGGTCTAAAGTGTATTTGTTTCAACGCCTGAAATATAGCAGATAAGGCAGATGAACTTAGAGCACTGATTAGTACTTGGAACTATGATGTTGTGGCTATCACTGAAACGTGGTTAAAGGAAGGGCAGGATTGGCAGCTGAATGTTGGAGAATACATATGCTTCAGGAGAGATAGAGGGGGATGTAAAAGGGGTGGGGGAGTAGCAGTACTGGTTAAGGAAAATATTATAGCCGTACTGAGGGAGGACACCTCAGAGGGCTCATACAATGAGGCAATCTGGGTATAGCTCAGGAACAGGAAGGGAGCAATCACAATGTTGGGAGTTTATTACAGGCCCCCCAGTAGCCAGCGAGAGATAGAGGAGCAGATAGGTAGAGAGATTTTTGATAGGTGCAAAGGTAACAGGTTGTTGTGTTAGGGGATTTTAACTTCCCCTATATTGACTGGGACTCACTTAGTGCTAGGGGCTTGGATGGGGCAAAGTTTGGCTTCTCGATGCAATAAATAGATAGTTTAACTAGAGAAGAGGCAGTACTGGACCTGGTATTGGGGAATGGGCCTGGTCAGGTGATTGAGGTTTCAGTAGGGGAACATTTTGGGAATAGTGACCACAATTCTGTAAGTTTTAGGGTACTTTTGGTCATGGATGAGGGTAACCCTCTGGTTTAGGTGCTAAACTGGGGAAAGGCAAATTACGATAATTTGCCTTTCCCCAAAGGAATTCCCCAAGGGAATTGAAGAATCTGGATTGGGAGCGGCTATTGGACATTGGATATTGGACAAATCAATATTGGACATGTGGGAGTCTTTCAAGCGACAGTTGATTAGGATTCAGGAAAATCACGTTCCTGAGAGAACGAAGGATAAGTATGGGAAGTTTAAGGGGCCTTGGGTAACGAGAGATATTGTGAACTTTGTCAAAAAGAAAAAGGAGGCTTTTGTACGGTCTAGAAGGGTGGGGACAGTCAAAACCCTTGAGGAGTATAAAGAAAGTAGGAAGGCACTTAAGGGGGAAATTAGGAGGGGTCATGAAAAGTCATTGGCAAGTAGGATTAAGGAGAATATGTAAAAAGCAAGAGGGTGACCAGAGAAAGGATTGGACCACTTAAGGACAGTGGGGGGAATCTGTATTGAGCTAGAGGAAATGGACGAGGTACTAAATGAGTACTTTGCATCAGTGTTCACCAAAGAAAAGGACTTTGTGGAAGATGATTCTTGGGTAGGGTGTATGGACAATCTGGGTCACGTTGACATCAAGAAGGAGGAGGGTGTTTTAAAAGACATTAAGGTGGATAAGTCTCCTGGGCCTGATGGGATTTACCCAGAATACTGAGGGAAGCAAGGGAGGAAATTTCTAGGGCCTTGGCTGACATCTTTGTATCCTCATTGGCTACAGGTGAAGTCCCAGAGGACTGGCGAATAGCTAATATGGTACCGCTGTTTAAGAAAGGTAGCAGGGATAATCCTAGAAACTATAGGCCGGTGAGCCTCACGTTGATAGTAGGTAAATTATTGGAGAGAATTATCAGGGTCAGGATTTATACCCATTTGGAAACAAATGGGCTCATTTGCGATAGACAGCATAGTTTTGTGAAGGGGAGGTCGTGCCTCACCTTTTTTGAGGTGGCAAAGATGATTGATGAGGGGACGGTGGATGTTGTTTACATGGACTTCAATAAAACCTTTTGACAAGGTGCCTCAGACTGGTACAAAAGATGAAGTCACACGGGATCAGAGGTGAGATGGCAAGCTGGATACAGAACTGGCTTGGTCACAGAAGGCAAAAGGTAGCAGTAGAAGGGTGTTTTTCTGAATGGAGCTCGTAACTAGGTGTTCCCAGGGACCTGTGCTGGGGCCTCTGTTGTTTGTAGTATACATAAATGATTTGGAGGAAAATGTAGCTGGTCTGATTAGTAAGTTTGCGGATGACACCAAGGTTGGTGTTGAAGATTGTCACAACAACACAGCAGCACATAAATAGGTTGGAGACTTGGGCAGAGAAATGGCAAATGGAGTTTAGAACATAGAACATACAGTACAGATGGAGGCCATTCGGCCCATCGAGTCTGCACCGACCCACTTAAGCCCTCACTTCCACCCTATCCCGGTAACCCAGTAACCCCTCCTCACCTTTTTGGTCACTAAAGGCAATTTATCATGGCCAATCCCCCTAACCTGCACGTCTTTGGACTGTGGGAGGAAACCGGAGCACCCGGAGGAAACCCACGCAGACACAGGGAGAACGTGCAGACTCCGCACAGACAGTGACCCAGCAGGAAATCAAACCTAGGACCCTGGCGCTGTGAAGCCACAGTGCTATCCACTTGTGCTACCGTGCTGCCCTTTAATCTGGACAAATATGAGGTAATGCATTTTGGTAGGTCTAACATAGAGAGGAAGTATACAATAAATGACAAAACTCTTAGGAATATAGAAAGTCAGAGAGATCTGGGCGTACAGGTCCACAGATCTTTGAAAGTGATAACACAAATGGACATGGTAGTCAAAAAAGCATACGGAATGCTTGCCTTCATTGGACAGGGCATCGAGTATAAAAACGGGCAAGTCTTGCTACAGTTGTATAGAACCTTGGTAAGGCTGCACTTGGAATATTGTGCACAATTCTAGTTGCTACACTACCAGAAGGATGTGAAGGCTTTGGAGAGGGTGCAGAGGAGATTTACCAGGATGTTGCCTTGTCTGAGGGTGTTGGCTATGCGGTGAGACTGAATAGACACAAACTGTTGTCATTAGAACGACGGAGGTTGAGGGGCAATCTGATAGAGGTCTACAAGATTATGAAAGGCATAGATAAAGTGGATGGGCAGGCACTCTTTCCCAGGGTGAGAGGTCAGTCACTAGGGGACATGGGTTTAAGATACGTGCGGCAAAGTTTAGAGGAGATGTGCGAGGCATGTCTTTTACACAAGAGGGTGGAACTGTCCAAACCTTCTGACTCTAACTCAGTTGGAGACATTCCTGGAGAGTCCTGGGGAGCAGGGGAATTGTTCATCAGAAGTTGAAATCTCCTGGGAAGTTCCCCATGGAGGTCAGCGCGTTGGAACTTGTGTGGATTCCTGACACACATCTTGGACCATACGTCAAGTTTCCAATGATTTAGAGACCAGAAGATCTGGGTCTATGACTCACCAACTTAAGATCCTCCTTACTACCTATCTCTGGGCCACTCTTTTCATCCTAATGTGTCTTTCTTCAGCTTTGTATGAATTCTGTCTGTCTGATTTACAGTGATGATGAACATCATTAATGGAGTGATTATTACAGTGCCTTTTCCAACCGTGGGACATTCCAAAACGTTTTACAGCCATTGAAGTATTTCTGAAGTGGAATCACTGTTATAATGTAGAAAATGCAAGATCTGCCGGACAATCAAATAGTCTGCATCCTTCTGGTCCCAACAACATCGCCGTGATCGGTGGTGACTCAATGCAGTCCTGTCAGTGGCTAATGTTGAGGAGCTATCGAGCGAGATGGGGACGGGTTGAGGGGTGTGGGCGCAGGAGTGAGTAGGCCAGGAGAGATGGTCTCCAATGGGCCCAGGTGCGCCGCAAAGGAGGAACCCTGCTTTCCTGCCAATAGTTTGAGAGTGAGACCTAGCAGTCTTTAAAGTTAACTCCAGCTTCTGCCCGCAGCAGAAAACTTGCGGCGGGGCAGGAAGAGGCCCAAAGTGGCCAAAGGGCAGATGGGCCAGCTTGAAAACCTCCCCAACAGATGTAAAACTGCGGTGGGGTTCGGTGGGTGCCATGAATGGCATCTGTGGCATTACACCAATTTTACACCCCATTTGCCTGCCAACCTGCACACAGGGTAAGTATAGAATTATGACTGGTTACTCTGTTATTCTCGCCATATATGCTGGTTTACCTGCTGAGTATAAACAGCATTTCCATTTTTATTTCAGATTTCCAGTGTCCACATTATTTTGCTTTTGTATCAGTGTTTATTTTCCTTGCCTTCAGAATAATAAAAGCTGATACATTTTCGCTCCTAGAGTAGGGTATTCCCTGTGAGTTTTTGGATTGCAAAGTCAGGGTCAAATGAGGATCAGAAGCCCGCAGTGTGTGGGGAGCAGTCACACCGCAGTAATTATCTCTAAATTGGCCAATTAAGGATAGTGGGTGCATTCTGGAGCCAATAGGATGCTCTCCAACACCGAAGAGGCAGCAGGCTACCTTTTCAGGTAAGAGGTGCCCTCTCTTCAACCTTTCATAGTTCTAAATTTTAAAAATAGGAACAGCAGAAGGGCCACTATTATCGAAGGTATGGCATCGAGATTCAGCTGAAGCCAAGCAGTCAGGGAGGAGCTCAAAGACTGCCTGGAGCACTGGTTCCACCAATGTGCTGCTGGGAAGGTGCCTCCGAGCAACTACATTGTTCCCTGATTGCTCCAGTCAGCCTCTGACAATAGGCCTTAGCAGGCCTTTAAATAGGCTTAATTGGCTATCTGCTGCTTCTGTGTAGTTAGAAGTCTTAGAACACCAGGATAAAGTCCAACAGGTTTGTTTGGAATCACTAGCTTTCGGAGCGCAGCTCCTTCATGTGAGGTCATCACTCACCTGACTAAGACTGGCCTTGGTCCTATGATTCTGAACCGGTTTTCAACCAGCAGATTCAAATTCCTTCCGGAAAGCAATTATATATCCAAAGCTGCCACCAAGGTGGTTTTTACTGGAACAGTATTTAAAATGAAAATGGAGAGAGACAGGCCAAAACACTTCTTTTTTTCTGTCTGTTGTCCACAGCAGTCAAACTGAAAGTGAAACTAAAAAAAACCCTTACAGCCACAGCTCAGCTCCACCCACAAAATGACATCACCAAAACCATGTGATAAGACCAAAACCTTTCTTAATGGGACACTCCCATGAAATGAAGAACAACAAACTCAGTCATCTGCATCTTAAATCAGAACCATTGAGGCAACTGAATGTATCCTGAAGGCAGCCAAGTCACCAAACTACAGTTGTACACTGTTTTATTTTTATATGGACTAATTTGGCCAAAATATTCCCATTCTATGATCTGTATTTGTGCATTTATGAACTTACAATGTGTGTGTGGGTACAAAAATTGGAGCCTATTTTATTTTTTTAAATTCATTTACAGGATCTGTGTGTCGCTGGTTAGGCCAGCATTTATTACCCATCCCTAACTGCCCTTCAGAAGGTGGTGGTGAGTTGCCTTCTTGATCTGCTGCAGTCCTTGAGGTGTAGGTGCACCCACTGTGCTGTTAGGGAGGAAGTTCAAGGATGTTGCCCCAGTGACCGTGAAGGAACGGCGATATATTTCCAAGTCAGCGTGGTGACTGACTTGCAGGGGAACCTCCAGGTGGTGGGATTCCCAGGTATCTGCTGCTCTTGTCCTGCTAGATGGTAATGGTTGTGGGTTTGGAAGGTGTTGTCTAAGGAGCCTTGGTGAGCTAATGCAGTGAATCTTGTAGATGGTACACACGGCTGCCACTGTACGTAGGTGGTGGAGAGTTTGAATGTTTGTAGAAGGGGGAGCAATCACGCAAGCTGCTTTGTCCTGGATGGTGATGAGGTTCTTGTGTATTGTTGGAGCTGCGCTCATCCAGGCAAGTGGAAAGTATTCCATTACACTCCTGACTTGTGCGTTGTAGATGGTGGACAGGCTTTGGGGGGGGTCAGGAGGTGGGTTACTCACCGTAGGATTCATAACTTTTGACCTGCCCTGGTAGCCACAGTATGATGTGGCTAATCCAGTTCAGTTTCTGATCAATGGTAACCCCCAGGATGTTGATGGTGGGGGATGCAGTGATGGGAATGCCATTGAATGTCAAGGTGCGGTGGATCGATCCTCTCTTGTAGGAGATGATCATTGCCTGGCACTTGTGTGGCACGAATGTAACTTGCCACTTGTTAGCCCAAGCCTGGATATTGTTCAGGCCTTGCTGTGTTTGAACATGATGTAGAGATGCCAGCGTTGGACTGAGGTGAGCACAGTAAGAAGTCTTACAACACCAGGTTAAAGTCCCACAGGTTTGTTTCGATGTCACTAGCTTTCGGAGCGCTTTCCTCCTGAGGAAGGAGCAGCACTCCGAAAGCTAGTGACATCGAAACAAACCTGTGGGACTTTAACCTGGTGTTGTAAGACTTCTTACTGTATTTGGACATGTACTGCTTCATTATCTGAGGAGTCACAAATGCTGCTGAACATTGTACAGTCATCTGCAAACATCCCCACTTCTGACCTTATGATGGAAGGGAGGTCATTGATGAAGCAGCTGAAGATGGTTGGGCCTAGGGCACTACTCTGAGGAATTCCTGCAGTGATGTCCTGGACTTGAGATGATTGAGTATTATTTTACCTTGATTGGTTTAAGTATAATAAAGCTAACCTCTTCTTTATCAAACTTTAAACCTGTCCTACTGGTTCTTTTAATGATCACATGGTGTAAACAGTTAAGTTTACAATGAATTGATAAGTTTATCATTTTCAAACAAGACAACCTGTTGAGGGCAAAACGTGGAGCCATTCGATCCCTCCTCACCTCGTTGTAACATTGCAATTTCAGAAGAACAGTGGCTCTGGCAATTAGCAGACTTGCAATCAAGTCTATCACACCAGCAGGGCAGAGCAAGTAGAATTTTATCCATTTGAAATTCAATCAGAGCAATTTTGGCTTTGCACTTACATAAAACATGTGGATTATAAATTGATTGTGAGGATCTGAACCAAAGTAGAGTGAACTCGTTCATCTTTGTTCTGCTGTCAGTTGGACTCAACAAAGAACAAAGAACAAAGAAATGTACAGCACAGGAACAGGCCCTTCGGCCCTCCAAGCCCGTGCCGACCATGCTGTCCGACTAAACTACAATCTTCTACACTTCCTGGGTCCGTATCCTTCTATTCCCATCCTATTCATGTATTTGTCAAGATGCCCCTTAAATGTCCCTATCGTCCCTGCTTCCACCACCTCCTCCGGTAGCGAGTTCCAGGCACCCACTACCCTCTATGTAAAAAACTTGCCTCGTACATCTACTCTAAACCTTGCCCCTCTCACCTTAAACCTATGCCCCCTAGTAATTTACCCCTCTACCCTGGGGAAAAGCCTCTGACTATCCACTCTGTCTATGCCCCTCATAATTTTGTATACCTCTATCAGGTCTCCCCTCAAGCTCCTTCGTTCCAGTGAGAACAAACCGAGTTTATTCAACCGCTCCTCATAGCTAATGCCCTCCATACCAGGCAACATTCTGGTAAATCTCTTCTGCACCCTCTCTAAAGCCTCCACATCCTTCTGGTAGTGTGGCGACCAGAATTGAACACTATACTCCAAGTGTGGCCTAACTAAGGTTCTATACAGCTGCAACATGACTTGCCAATTCTTATACTCAATGCCCCGGCCAATGAAGGCAAGCATGCCGTATGCCTTCTTGACTACCTTCTCCACCTGTGTTGCCCCTTTCAATGACCTGTGGACCTGTACTCCTAGATCTCTTTGACTTTCAATACTCTTGAGGGTTCTACCATTCACTGTATATTCCCTACCTGCATTAGACGTTCCAAAATGCATTACCTCACATTTATCCGGATTAAACTCCATCTGCCATCTCTCCGCCCAAGTCTCCAGACAATCTAAATCCTGCTGTATCCTCCGACAGTCCTCATCGCTATCCGCAATTCCACCAACCTTTGTGTCGTCTGCAAACTTACTAATCAGACCAGTTACATTTTCCTCCAAATCATTTATATATACTACAAAGAGCAAAGGTCCCAGCACTGATCCCTGTGGAACACCACTGGTCACAGCCCTCCAATTAGAAAAGCATCCCTCCATTGCTACTCTCTGCCTTCTATGGCCTAGCCAGTTCTGTATCCACCTTGCCAGCTCACCCCTGATCCCGTGTGACTTCACCTTTTGTACTAGTCTACCATGAGGGACCTTGTCAAAGGCCTTACTGAAGTCCATATAGACAACATCCACTGCCCTACCTGCATCAATCATCTTAGTGACCTCCTCGAAAAACTCTATCAAGTTAGTGAGACACGACCTCCCCTTCACAAAACCGTGCTGCCTCTCACTAATACGTCCATTTGCTTCCAAATGGGAGTAGATCCTGTCTCGAAGAATTCTCTCCAGTAATTTCCCTACCACTGAAGTAAGGCTCACCGGCCTGTAGTTCCCGGGATTATCCTTGCTACCCTTCTTAAACAGAGGAACAACATTGGCTATTCTCCAGTCCTCCGGGACATCCCCTGAAGACAGCGAGGATCCAAAGATTTCTGTCAAGGCCTCAGCAATTTCCTTTCCAGCCTCCTTCAGTATTCTGGGGTAGATCCCATCAGGCCCTGGGGACTTATCTACCTTAATATTTTTTAAGACACCCAACACCTCGTCTTTTTGGATCACAATGTGACCCAGGCTATCTACACCCCCTTCTCCAGACTCAACATCTACCAATTCCTTCTCTTTGGTGAATACTGATGCAAAGTATTCATTTAGTACCTCGCCCATTTCCTCTGGCTCCACACATAGATTCCCTTGCCTATCCTTCAGTGGGCCAACCCTTTCCCTGGCTACCCTCTTGCTTTTTATGTACGTGTAAAAAGCCTTGGGATTTTCCTTAACCCTATTTGCCAATGACTTTTCGTGACCCCTTCTAGCCCTCCTGACTCCTTGCTTAAGTTCCTTCCTACTTTCCTTCTATTCCACGCAGGCTTCGTCTGTTCCCAGCCTTTTAGCCCTGACAAATGCCTCCTTTTTCTTTTTGACGAGGCCTACAATATCACTCGTCATCCAAGGTTCCCGAAAATTGCCGTATTTATCCTTCTTCCTCACAGGAACATGCCGGTCCTGTATTCCTTTCAACTGCCACTTGAAAGCCTCCCACATGTCAGATGTTGATTTGCCCTCAAACATCCGCACCCAATCTATGTTCTTCAGTTCCCGCCTAATATTGTTATAATTAGCCTTCCCCCAATTTAGCACATTCATCCTCGGACCACTCTTATCCTTGTCCACCAGTACTTTAAAACTTACTGAATTGTGGTCACTGTTACCGAAATGCTCCCCTACTGAAACATCTACCACCTGGCCGGGCTCATTCCCCAATACCAGGTCCAGTACCGCCCCTTCCCTAGTTGGACTGTCTACATATTGTTTTAAGAAGCCCTCCTGGATGCTCCTTACAAACTCCGCCCCGTCTAAGCCCCTGGCACTAAGTGAGTCCCAGTCAATATTGGGGAAGTTGAAGTCTCCCATCACCACAACCCTGTTGTTTTTACTCTTTTCCAAAATCTGTCTACCTATCTGCTCCTCTATCTCCCGCTGGCTGTTGGGAGGCCTGTAGTATACCCCCAACATTGTGACTGCACCCTTCTTATTCCTGATCTCTACCCATATAGCCTCACTGCCCTCTGAGGTGTCCTCTCGCAGTACAGCTGTGATATTCTCCCGAACAAGCAGCGCAACTCCGCCTCCCCTTTTACATCCCCCTCTATCCCGCCTGAAACATCTAAATCCTGGAACGTTTAGCTGCCAATCCTGCCCTTCCCTCAACCAGGTCTCTGTAATGGCAACAACATCATAGTTCCAAGTACTAATCCAAGCTCTAAGTTCATCTGCCTTACCCGTAATACTCCTTGCATTAAAACATATGCACTTCAGGCCACCAGACCCGCTGTGTTCAGCAACTTCTCCCTGTCTGCTCTGCCTCAGAGCCACACTGTCCCTATTCCCTAGTTCTCCCTCAATGCTCTCACCTTCTGACCTATTGCTCCCGTGCCCACCCCCCTGCCATACTAGTTTAAACCCTCCCGTGTGACACTAGCAAACCTCGCGGCCAGGATATTTATACCTCTCCGGTTTAGATGCAACCCGTCCTTCTTATACAGGTCACACCTGCCCCGGAAGAGCTCCCAGTGGTCCAGATAATGGAAACCCTCCCTCCTACACCAGCTGTTTAGCCACGTGTTTAGCTGCTCTATCTTCCTATTTCTAGCCTCACTGGCACGTGGCACAGGGAGTAATCCCGAGATTACAACCCTCGAGGTCCTGTCTTTTAACTTTCTGCCTAGCTCCCTGAACTCCTGCTGCAGGACCTCATGCCCCTTCCTGCCTATGTCGTTAGTACCAATATGTACAACGACCTCTGCCTGTTTGCCCTCCCCCTTCAGGATGCCCTCTACCCGTTCGGAGACATCCTGGACCCTGGCACCAGGGAGGCAACATACCATCCTGGAGTCTCTTTCACGTCCACAGAAGCGCCTATCTGTGCCCCTGACTATAGAGTCCCCTATTACTATTACTCTTCTGCGCTTTGACCCTCCCTTCTGAACATCAGACTCACACACTCCTGATTGGGGCTGCACTTCTACTGCAGCTAAAATGCCATTATGAGGAGAAATGTTTACCATTGATGTATTTGTAGTGTTACTGTAGTGTTAAAAACCTGCCGAGAGCCAGGGGCAGTACAGAGGCCCAATTTTGAGGTATCTCCATAACGGTCACCCTGCCGTTTAGTGTGGTGGTCAAGCATCGACACTGACATCGAGAAGCTCGCCCAACAGTGTGGCCCGTGCCAGGAACATCAGAAGTTTCCACTGGCAACACCCCTGCACCCATGGGAATGGGCAAATTACTTTGATCTCGGCTACACATCGGTTTTGCTGGCCCTTTCCAGGGATTAATGTTCCTGATCCTGGTCGACACCCACTCCAAATGGATGGATGCTCAACGAATGCTATCAACCATCTCCAAGGCAACGATCGAGCGGCTACGATGGCATACAGGAGGTCCTCATCTCAGACAGCGGGATGGCATTCACCAGCACAGAATTTGAGAGGTTCTTGCGGGCCAACAGGATTCACCACGTCCGCACCACCTGTACCACCTGGCATCAAACAGTCTGGTTAAGCGGGTGGTCCAGATGTACAAGTGGGGGATGCAGAGGCAAACGACAGGTCCCTGGAGACGTGTTTGGCCCAGTGGTGCCATCAGAGTTGCTAATGGGGTGGCGCCTCTCCACACGCCTGAGCCTCGTGTGTCCAGACAGTGGAGGGAAGGTCCGCAGTGGACAACTGCATGCGCCACATCGGCATTTGTCGCCTGGCGACATGGTGCATGTCAGAGATTTTGACGCTGGAGTAATGTGGGTCCCAGGCAGCATGGTTATATCTGATATGGACACCGGGTTGAGAGTCTAATCAGCACCCCCGCATTGACCGACCCTCGTCCAGATGAGCCAGCACCATTGTTGTCGTCTCCATCTCCATTGGCACCAGTGCCGCCACCACAAGTCCAAGACCTGAGATGCTGGATGCAGAAGTCTCTGATTCTGACTCCAATATGGAGGCGCAGCCGCCTGCAGCTACCATGAATCAGGGCACGGATGCCGATCCGCCGGAAGCGGCGCCGCTTAGGTGCTCAACTCGAAAACAATGACCTCCCGTGCGCTACACGCCTCCAGAACCTGCATAGACAACGCCCGAGTGCCAACTCCAGGCAAATAGTACCCGAGGCCCTGCCCGACGGCCTGTCACGGCGGACGTTGTTCCGGACTTTGGGGGGAAGAGTGTTATAACCCTCCTGAGAGTCATGGGGTGTGGACTGTGAGATTCCCCGTGACCTCAGACAAATATGAGCTTCCCCAATAGAGGAGGCGGGACTTCTCCTTAACAAGGGGAGCCCAGCGGACATAAAAAACATCAACCCAGATGTGGGTCGGGGTGTGAGTTCTAGATAGTTTTGTGTGATTAAACCTTTTTGTTTTGCCTCCATCATCACTTCCTTGTGGTCACTCTGTCTGGATTCTATATGCAGCCTGGATTATATATTGCAATTTTGAGATTGGTTATTATTTGTAGGAAGGAAATGTTTACATATCTGTGATATCATCATGACAGAGACCTTCCTGTCCAGAGTATCCAAAGTTGTTGCAATAAGTTAGTCAAGTCCTCCATCTTCACTTTATGGCCTAGATTCACTTTCTAACACTTCTGCCTTTTCCTTCAGGATTTATGATGGGCGGCTGCCCATTCTCTCCATCATGGATATTGACCTGATTAAAACTATCTTCATAAAAGAGTTTTACACTTTGTTCACCAATAAGCGGGTAAGTATTGACCTAAACAGGGTTATTTGCTATTCATTGGTAACTTATTAACTGCCTAGCCCTTGTTTTCTTGATCAGAAAGTTTAAACTTGTTTTGGTGGTTCAGCTAGAATGTAACTCGATTCCCATGATTTTTCCATCTGATGTTCCAATCTCATAACGTGCAGGGCAAAGATCAGGCGGACCAAATAAAAACTGCAGGTGTTGAGGGAGAAGAGTATGTTTGATAGGGGAGACCGAATGGACTGATGCTGTGAGTTTATCTCCGATCTCTAGCTCTATCTCTCTGGGTTCAATCAAATTTCCATTGGTTGGCTGTCCCAGTTTGATCTTTGGAAGTTTGGACTGACCCATGTTGTTGAGGTAGAATAGAAGGTGTACCTTGCTCAAGCTTTATCTGACTTGTTGCCTGTAACTTGCACCCCTCACATTGGCGAGTGGAGTGTCAGGATTTCCACATCCTGATTTGTGATGCCTAGGAGAGGAATTTATTAACAGTAAAGGTACAATATCCGGTAAGATCTGTGAAGAACCCTAATCACTGATATGTTTATGGAGTTCTGGGTTAGATTGTTCCTTTTTCAAGAGGAGAAATAAAAGTGGAATGTCCGTTTACAATTTCTGACCCACTGAAAGTTATGGGAACGTCGGGTTTGAAATGTATAATTTAATTTAACAATAATGAAACAAAAACGATTTGATGCATTTGGAACACTGCAGCTGATTTATTTTTATTGTGGAGATTGGAGGGACGTGTGCAACTCGGAAAAGGATTTCTATTCGTACTCTGCATAATGCATTATAATGATGGCAATCTATTGAAATTGAATAGTTTTGTTTGTGAATAGATCACATTTCAGCAGCTCTTTGCAAACCAAATGTAACCCAATAATCAAGTCCTGGCAAGAGTTGAGTAGCTGTGTGGGTTGTACAACTGCCTCCTCCTCATCATTGTACTAATTCTCCTCCTCTTCTTCCTGCCTCCTCTTTCCTCTGCCTCCTCTTTCCTCCACCTTCTTGTACTACTGATGCAAAGTACTTGAGGCAAGCTGTTCAGCCTCTATAATTTCTGCCAGGTGAAATATTCCAGGATTTATGTGTGGTATCCCAATTATAAGCATGGAATTTATCTTATATCTCGTAGCATCAGGTGAAACTAGGGCAAGAAAACCTCCTGCTGGTTACCACCTACAACCCACCCCTCAGCTGATAAATCAGTACTTCTCCATGTTGAACACCACTTGGAGAAAGCATTGAGTGCTAGGGCACAGAATGTATTTTGGGTGGGGGCCATCAATGTCCATCACCAAGAGTGGCTCAGTAGTATAAATACTGACCAAACTGGCCAAGTCCTAAAGGACACAGCTGCCAGACTGGATCTGCGGCAGGTGGTATGGGAACCAACAAGAGGGAAAAATGTACTTGACCTCATGCTCACCAATCTCAGACGCACCTATCCATGACAGTTTTGGTAGGTGTGACCATCGCACAGTACTTGTGAAACAAGGTCCCTTTTTCACATTGAGGATACCCTCTATCATGTTGTGTGCTGCTGCCACCTTGCTAAATGCGATAGATTTCGAATAAATCTAGCAACTCAATATTGGGCATCCATGAGGCACTGTGTCATCAGCACCAGCAGAATTGCGTATAATTATAATCTATAACCTCACGGCTCAGCATATGCCCACTCTCCCGTTTCCATCAAACCAGGGGCTCACCCCTAGATCAATGAAGAATGAAGGGCATCAATGAAGGGCATGCCGGGACCAGCACCAGTCATACTAAAAATGAGGTGTGAACCTGATGAAGCTACGACACAGGACTACTTGAATGCCAAACAGCAAAAGCAGCATGCGACAGACAGAGCTAAACATTTGACCAAGTATGGCATCAAGGAGCCCAAACAAAACTGGAGTCAATGAGAGTCACTCTCCACAGTTTGGAGTCATTTCTGACAAAAAGGAATTTGGTTCTTGGAGGTCAAACATCTCATTCTGTGGACATCACAGCAGGAATTCCTCAGGGTAGTGACTTAGGCCCAACCAGCATCGAATGCTTCATCAGTGACCTTGCCCCCATCACAAGGTCAAAAGTTTGGATGTACAGTCAGCAGTGAATAATGTTCAGCCCTTTTCGCGAATCCACACATGCTGAAGTAGCTGTGGCCATATGCTCAAGACCTGGACAACATTCAGACTTGGGCTGATAAGTGGCGATGAACATTAGTGCCACACAAGTATTGGGCAATGATTATCTCCAAGCAGAGAAAATCTAACCATTGCCCCTTGGCATTCATAAAAACATTGAAAATAGGAAAAGAAACCATTCGGCCCTTCAAGCCTGCTCTGCCATTCATTATGATCATGGTTGCTCATCCAACTCCGTAGTCTAATCCCGCCGTCCCCCCATATCCTCGGATCCCCTTCGCCACAAGTGGTAAATCTAACTGCTTCTTGAAAACATATGTTTTGGCCTCAACCACTTCCTCTGGTAATGTATTCCACAGAGGCTGACCATCTCTGGGTGGATTCTCCCAAAGTGAGGCTATGTGCCGACGCCGGCGTAAAAACACTGGAGTTGCACCGTCCGGAGATTCCTCAAAAAAAAATCAGTTGATTCACTTACCTTCAATGGGCGATCAGGGACCCGGAGTAATTCACGCAGCTTTAGCTGCGGATATGGGCCCCCGCACTTCCGGTTTCGAGTCCGCGCACAGCGCCGGCCTGCAGCAGCCGCGCCCAATGCCATGGCGGACACGGACCGTGGAGGCAGCTCCGAATTGTAGGTCCCCCTGACCGGCCGCGCGCCCTTGCATTGGACCGGCCCGATCTGTGCCCTGGCCGCCCATAAGGCCCCCCCCCCCCCCCCACCCTGGGTGCCCGATCGCAAATGCAATTTTGGCGCGGGGTTGTGGGAATCCAGCCTTCTCTGTCCTAAACGCTCCACCCTGTACTGTCAGACTGTGACCACTGGTTCTGGACACCCCACCATCGGGAACATCCTTCTTGCATCTACCCTGACTAGTCCTGTTGGAATTTTATAGGTTTCCAGGAGATCCCCTTCATTCTTTTGAACTCCAATGAATACATTCCTAACCGATTCAATCTCTCCTCAGACGTCCAACCTGCCATTCCAAGAATCAGTCTGGTAAACCTTTGCTGCACTCCCTCGCGAACAAGAACATCCTTCCTCAGATAAGGAGACCAAAACTGAATACAATATTCCAGGTGTGGCCTCACCAAGGTCCTGTATAATTGCAGCAAGGAATCCCTGCTCCTGTACTTGAATCCTCTCCCAATGAAGGCCAGCATAACATTTGCCTTCTTTACTGCCTGCTGTACCTACATGCTTATCTTCAGCGACTGGACACCCAGGTCTCATTGCACATTCCCCTCTCCTAATTTATGGCCCTTCAGATAATCGACTGCCTTCTTGTTTTTGCTACCGAAATGGGTAACCTCGCATTTATCCAAATTATACTGCATCTGCCATTCATTTGCCCACTCACTCAACTTGTCCAAATCACACTCATCCTCCCAACCAACTTTGTGCCATCTACAAATTTGGAGATATTAAATTTTGTTCACTCATCTAAATAATGAATATATATAATGTATAGCTGGGATCCCAGCACCAATCCCTGCGGATACCCCACTAATCACTGCCTGCCAATTTGAAAATGACCCGTTAATTCCTATTCTTTGTTTCCTGACTTCCAACCAGATTTCTATCCATCTCAATATACTACCATTAATTCCATACGCTTTAATTTTACACGCTAATCCCTTTTGCAGAGTTTTGTCAAAAGCCTTCTGAAAATCCAAAAAAAACACATCCACTGGCTCCCCCTCATCAGCTCTACTAGTTACATCTTCAAAGAATTCCAGTTGATTTGTCAAGCATGCTTTCCCCTTCATAAATCCATGCTGACTCTGTCCGATTGTAGAAGCCAACTCCTTTCTAACACACCTAATAGGTAAAAGATAGCTAAATATTAAGCCCCTGTCTTACTAAATACCCATTTTAAATTCACTCCTAACCTCAGGTCATCTCAAAACATACAGCATACAAAACAGCATGACACAGCACAAATTCTACAACATAAAAACACAGAATTCAACAGAAACACAGAAGAACCTGATAGATTAAAACAAACACTTTGAAAAGACAGTGTCCAATGACAGGGCAGGCTCCATGGCAACAGCATAGCAATGACATGGTAATACCAAGGCACCATTGTTCTCAATGTTGATAACAGCTAAGTCAGCAAGAAGTCAGTTCAAGCCGGTCACGATAACAGCATAGAATCGCATTCCATAACACAGATAAGAATTCATTTATGAAACATTTCAAGTTAATGTTGCACATTAAAGACTGACAGCTAACCGTCAAATCAAACTCATTTGATTTTAACCCAAACCAATTAGGATTACATAGGGGTGTACATAGATGGCTAAAGACTGATATGATTTAGTATAACCGTGTTAGTCCGTACGGCCATCTTTTTCCTGGATCATTCTATACTTTGATCTAAACTATTCTCTATCTCTATATTTTCACTTTTCCACAGCTGTTCGCCGTTAGCAAGAAAATCATTTCTGTATCATTTGAAAGTTAAATTGTGTACAAATTACTTATCTTTGAGTCCTTTTGCATGCCGGACTTATTAGAAAATAAGATTTAAATGATTCTCAATTATAATCAAATAGAAGACCATAAACAATTCTTATTTGCACCCGAGAAGTGTTAACTCAAATTTCTACTGAGTTTTAGTGTTCGCAAGTACCACTAGATCCGCATGGTAGATACCGATCCTGCCACTGTTTTCTAAGTGCTCTGCTATAAAATCTTTGATAATGGATTCTAGAATTTTCCCATTACCGACATCAGTTATACTGGTTTATAATTCCCTTTTTTTTCTGCCTACCTCCCTTTTTAAATAGTGGAGTTACATTAGTTATCCTCCAATCTGTAGGAACTGTTCCAGAGTCTATAGAATCCTGGAAGATGATCACCAATGCATCCACTATTTCTAGAGCCACTTCCTGAAGTACTCTGGGATATAGATGATCAGGTCCTGGGGATTCATCAGCCTTCAATCCCATGAAATTCACAACACCACTTCTCTACTAATATTGATCACCTCCCTCTCACTAAACCTTGTGTTCCCTAACATCTTTGGTATTTTATTTATGTCCTCATTCGTGAAGACAGAGCCAAAATATGCATTTAGTTGCTCAGCCATTTCTTTGTACCCCATTATAAATTCCCCTGTTTCCAACTGCAAGGGGCCTGTACTTGTCTTCACCAATCTTATTCTCTTCTTGTTCTAAGCTACAATAGCAGGTCAGAGGCTGGGAATTCTGGGGATAATAACTCACCTCCTGACTCCCTGTTCACATCTACAATGCACAAATCAGGAGTGTGATGGAATACTCTCCTTTTCCCTGGATGAGCGCAGCTCCAACAACACAAGAACCTCAACATCACCCAGGGCACACCATTCCTTTTGATTGGCACCCAATCCTGTTACTTATGTTCTTGTGCCTATACCATCATTTAGTTACATCATGCCTCATCTTTATCTCAACTCCGTTTATCTGCCTTGTCTCCATCATACCTTGGTACCTTTACGTAAATATCAATCTCAGTCCTGCAATGTATAGAATCCCTACAGAGAAGAAGGTGGCCATTCAGCCCATCGAGTCTGCACCAACCTTCTGAAAGAGCACCCTGCCTAAGCCCACTCCCCCACCCTATCCCTGTAACCTCAACTAACCTTTTGGACACTAAAGGGCAATTTAACATGACCAATCCACTTAACCTGTACTTCTTCGGACTGTGGGAGGAAACCGGAGCATCTGGAGGAAACCCATGCAGACATGGGGAGAATGTGCTAACTCAATACAGGCAGTCACCCAAGGTCAGAATTGAACCCAGGGCCCTGGCACTGTGATCACAGCCTTTTTGAAATAATGTGCTGCCTATTTTAGGGGCTACCGGGGAGGCACGAGGGGGGCCACATTACCCAATATGGCTTTGGGTGAATTTCTGGAACCTTTCAGGTGTGGTAAACAGCACTGAGACCTTATAAAAGTTTGCTCTTTTCTCCTTGTCCTAAAAAGGCTCCATTCAATCCTATTGTTTCCCCCTCCCCCAAGCTAACCCCTCCTCATAAAGTCTGAACACACTCTGTGAGGTTTCAGCAGAAATAGTTTCTGAAATAGTGTGTCATTAAACCTGATATGTCATGAACAAAAATATTAAGACTTCTTACCTTTTCTGTAGAACTTTGGTCTGAATGGGCTATTTGAAGAGTCTGTTATGGTTGTAGAAGATGACCACTGGAAGAGAATCCGAAGTGTGCTTTCACCAAGCTTCACCAGCGGGAGACTGAAAGAGGTAACGGACCCCCATCCCACTCCCCAGTAGATTGACTCCTTTGGCTGTGCTTATACTTGTGATATCTAAGGTGTATTGACGAGTGAGTTAGATCCAAAGTTATAAAAAGCTTAATTGACTTCCTCTGACAGTGAGAGAGAAGATGCTGATACACTCTGAAGCATTGAAACATCATGCAAAATTCTCCGTCCTCGATCGCGGCTGGAATTTTCTGGTTCTGCTGGAAGTGAATGGAGTTTTAGCTGGAACGCCAAACTTTCCATTCTCACTCGCTACGGGTCCCGCGGGGGATGAGACTGGAGTCTCCCACCCTTTAGGTGTTAAAATACAAAGCAACACATTTATATTTATCTGTTAATATCAACAAGGTTCTGCGGTGATCAGACTCCACCTTCCCTCCACTTCTTCATCATGTCTGGAACGCTTCCAAGAACGGTCTGAGAATCTAGGCTTAATATTTTCGTAGTTTACATGAAAAATACATCCTCATTACCAATTCTTACCTTCATATAGTGGGTACACAATACTTTATAGAGGAAAACTAAAAGAAAATCAGCAGCTAATCCTTGTTGGGAAATTTACCTGAAATATTGGCATATAATAGGCAGCACGGTAGCATTGTGGTTAGCACAATTGCTTCACAGCTCCAGGGTCCCAGGTTCAATTCCGGCTTGGGTCACTGTCTGTGCGGAGTCTGCACATCCTCCCCGTGTGTGCGTGGGTTTCCTCCGGGTGCTCCGGTTTCCTCCCACAGTCCAAAGATGTGCAGGTTAGGTGGATTGGCCATGCTAAATTGCCCTTAGTGTCCAAAATTGCCCCTAGTGTTGGGTGGGGTTACTGTGTTATGGGGATAGGGTGGAGGTGTTGACCTTGGGGAGGGTGCTCTTTCCAAGAGCCGGTGCAGACTCGATGGGCCAAATGGCCTCCTTCTGCACTGTAAAATCTATGATCTATGATCTATAAGTCGGCCTGCAAGAAAACGTTTAAAGACAGAAAGTTCCAGATAGTGGGGCTGAGGTGACTAAATGCTCTTGACATGTGGGTGATGGGAGAGTGGGAGTGAGAATAGACAGAAGGCCAGAGTCGACCCATAGAAGAAGATTTAAGTAAGTCAAGTAAAGGGTGGCATATGACGCAGTGGTTAGCACTGGGACTGCGGCGCTGAGGACCCGGGTTCGAATCCCGGCCCTGGGTCACTGTCCGTGTGGAGTTTGCATATTCTCCCCGTGTCTGCGTAGGTTTCACCCCCACAACCCAAAGATGTGCAGGTTAGGTCGATTAGCCATGCTAAATTGCCCTTTAATTGGAAAAAAATAATTGGGTACTCTAAATTTATTAAAGAAAAAAAAAGTAAGTCACGTAAGTTTGCGGATGACACAAAGATTGGCCGGGTGGTTGACAGTGAGGCTGAGTGTCTTGGGTTACAGGAAGATATAGACGGGATGGTCAAATGGGCAGAAAAGTGGCAGATAGAATCTAACCCTGAAAAGTGTGAGGTGATACACTTTAGAAGGAGTAATGTGACAAGGGAAGGGTGCTACAGTGGTGCGGTGGTTAGCACTGCTGCATCACGGCGCCGAGGACTCGGGTTGCTTCACATCCTTTAAAAAGTACCTGGATGAGCAGTTGGCTATGGACCAAGTGCTGCAAAATGGGATTAGGTGGGCAGGTCAGGTGTTTTTCATGTGTCAGTGCAGACTCAGTGGGCCAAAGGGCCTCTTCTGCACTGTATGATTCTCTGAAGGCAGAAAAGTAGTTATGGTGAAGCCGAGGACTGATTTCAAAGTTAAATGATTTTGGGTTTAATGTGTTGGAAGACGCAACCAACATAGATCAACAAAACTCAGTAATGGATGTGGGATTGGACACAAGGTAGGGTTTGAAGGAGTGTGCAGGTCATCTTCACAGATGAAGTGCCATAAGTTCTTTAGTTGCTGAGGTTCAGGGCAAAGGAGTGAATAGACAGTTTCTGTTGGGAGATGAAGGCATGATGGATTGCCTTTGTCACCTCAAGGTAATCCTGATGTGAGAGGAAGATTTTAGCTGAGGAGGGTGAAGCACAGAAGAGTGTAAAATGTCTCATTACTGCAGAAAGATTTCGAAAATAATAACTCCTGGATTCTATCTGTTGGATTGTGTCTGCAATGCCAGCTTCCTTTTTACACCCTTTCCCCTGCCTCTTCATCCTCATCCTCCAAGTCTGAGGAAGTCTTCGCATTCCTTGGCACTGTGACTATCCATTCAGTTGCCTCATCTCCTCTCCATATATTAACCCTGAGTGGAATCTGTTTCTAGTTTCTTACCCATTTCCATTCCCCCCAATCTTCTCTATGATCCCTTAATCTACGAGATCCACCCCCTGCTCCCTTGATCCAATTCTCACTAATTGCTAACCTCCTTTCCTGTCACCCATACTAGCTGAGAATGCAATTCACATCTTTTTGAGCAATACCTTTACCCACCCTCCCCCTTTTTACAAAACTGTTGTCAACATACCTTCGCCAAAAGAAAACATCCCTGGGCCTCTTCTGTCCTCGCAAACTATTCTTCCATACCAACATTCTAAGTCCTCCATCATGTAGTTTTCCCCATCTGTATTTTGTCACAACTTGATCTTTGCAACTCCTCAGTCAGGAGTTGGCCCCAACTCCCGTGTTGTCCGGCTTGAGTGGGACTATGCTCATGCAGCTTCACGCTCATCATTCTTACTCCTCAAATGCATATCCTGCTGTGGTTTGTCTGCCCAACAAATGCACCATTCCCTTTGGAGTCCTCTAAAAATGGACAATGTGCGTTCGGAACAGTTTCTCAGAATAATACATTCTGGAACCAACCAATGAACCTGATACAAGACCTGATAATGTGTAAAGAGACAGATTTAATAAATAACCTCATAGGGATCCACTAATAAAGAGTAATCATAACATGATGGAATTTCACATTTAGTCTGAGGTGAGAAATGTGGAACTAAAACTAGTCTTTTTAAATAAAAGCAACAACAAGGATATGAAGGCAGAGTTGGCTGAAGTAGACTAGCAAAATAGGTTAAAGGGTAAGATGGTAGAGAGGCAGTGGCAGACATTTAAGAAGATGTTTCTTAAGTCATAACAAGGATAGATTCTACTGAGAAAGAATCTAGAAGGATGTACCATCCATGGTAAAGGATGGTACTTAATTGAAAGAAAAGGCATAGAAATAGTGCCCATATTTAATGGGAATAAAGGGTGACACGTCTGCTGGACCTGATGGCCTGTACCTGAGGGTGTTCAAAAAAGTAACTGTAGAGATAGTGAATGCAATGATTGTAATCTTCACTGGAAAAGTCTCAAACACATTCAAAAACCACAAATGTAACATCTACATTCAAGGGAGAGAGAGACAGAAAGCAGGAAACTATAGGCCAGTTAATCTAACATCTGTCATTGGGAAATGCTGGAATTGCTAATAAAGGAAGTAGTAGCAGGGCATTTAGAAAATCATAATGTAAACAAGCAGAGTCAACATATTTGTGAAAAGAAAATCACGGTTGACAAATCTATTAAGAGTTGTTTGAGCAGGGTGGATTAAGGGGAACCAGTAGATGTAGTTGCATGTTGTCCCCGTGTCTGCGTGGGCTTCCTCCGGGTGCTCCGGTTTCCTCCCACAAGTCCCGAAAGACGTGCTGTTGGGTAAATTGGACATTCTGAATTCTCCCTCTGTGTACCCAACCAGATGCCGGAATGTGGTAACTAGGGGCTTTTCACAGTAACTTCATTGCAGTGTTAATGTAAACCTACTTGTGACAATAAAGATTATTATTTGTTATTTTTTTTTATAAATGTTTTTTATTGGGTTTTTGAACAAAGTATATTTACCGTTATGTACACAGGATAAGAAACACATATATATATATATATATATATATACACACACATATATAGAAGAGAAGGGCACACCCAAACATACCAAAGAAAATAAAATAGTAAATAATTTAAAAAATACAATAAAAAATAAAATAGAATAACTGGTAGGGTATTGTGCACCAGCTCAACAGCAGCAACTCTGTACACCTGGCAAAATTATTTACAACACATAAGTAGGCGACTGGTTGTGGGGGGGAGGGTGGTGGGGGTGGAGACTGGGAGGTAAATATACATTCGGGTGCCGGAGAAACAGTTACAGTGGGCAATACTCGAATGGGTTTGGTGTTGGTGTTGTCGCTTGCTTCTCCCGGACGGATCTCGCTGCCGCCTCGCGCTCACCTCCGCTTCTGCCGTTCCTCCCGTCTTTCGTCTTTATTCTCCTCGTTCCCTGCTCCTGGAGGTGCCATGTTCGTTATTGTATCCCGTGCCTTCCGGCTCTCATTTCCCTGCCTCCCCCCCCCCCCCCCCCCCCCCCCCCCCCCACCTCCCTGGTTCTCCTCTCTTGTCCCTGTCTCTTCCCTCTCTCCCCCCTCCCTCCCCCCTCCTGTGGTTCACCTTTCTTTCCTCTTAGGTTTAGCTGCCCCCCCCCTCCCCCCCGGTCTATCTCTCCCTCTCATGCTTTGGCTACTTTCCCCTGATTCTTGGCTACCTGGCTATTCTTCTGCTTGTTCGTTGGCCACAAACAGGTCCCGGAACAATTGGGTGAATGGTTCCCACATTCTGTGGAAGTCGTCATCTGACCCTCGGATGGTGAATTTGATTTTCTCCATTTGGAGAGATTCTGAGAGGTCGGACAGCCAGTCTGCAGCTTTGGGTGGTGCTGCTGACCGCCAGCCGAACAGGATTCTACGGCGGGTGATCAGGGAGGCAAAGGCAAGGGCGTCCGCCCTCCTCTCCAGGAATAGATCTGGCTGGTCTGATACCCCGAAGACCGCCACTTTCGGGCACGGCTCCACCCTCACCCCCACCACCTTGGACATTGCCTCGAAGAAGGCTGTCCAGTACTTCACAAGTCTGGGGCAGGACCAGAACATATGGGCGTGGTTGGCCGGGCCTCCTTGGCACCTATCCTCCACCTCCGGGAAGAACCTATTCATACGGGTTCGTGTTAAGTGGGCTCTATGTACCACTTTTAGCTGCGTCAGGCTGAGTCTTGCGCACTATGCAGTGCTTCGCTCCAGAGTCCCCAACCTATCTCAATCCCCAGGTCCTCCTCCTGTTTCTTTCTTGTTGCGTCCAGTACGGTGTCGGCCCTTTCTATCAGTCGGTCATACATGTCACTACAGTTTCCTTTATCTAGTATGCTTGCGTCCAGTAATTCTTCCAGTAATGTCTGTTGTGGCGGTTGTGGGTACGTCCTTGTCTCCTTTCGTAGGAAGTTTTTGAGCTGTAGATATCTTAGCTCGTTCCCCCTGGCTAGCTGGAATTTTATCTGTCAGTTCGTCCAGCGTTGCGATCCTGCCGTCCGTGTATAGGTCCCTGACTGTCAGTGTCCCTCCGTCCTGCCCCCACCTTTTGAAGGTGGCGTCAGTCAGTGCTGGTGTGAACCTATGGTTGTTGCAGATCGGAGCTTTGTCCGACATTTTTGTCAGGCCAAATTGCTGCCGTAGTTGGTTCCAGGATTGGAGGGTGGCTATCACCACCGGACTGCTGGAGTGTGTTTTGGGTGGGGATGGGAGTGCTGCCGTGGCGAGGGCCCGGAGGGAGGTCCCCATGCAGGAGGCCTCTTCCGTGCGCACCCACTCGGCTTCTGGCTCCTTGATCTATCCCCTTATTCGCTCGGCCGTCGCCGCCCAGTGGTAGAATTGTAGGTTTGGGAGGGCTAGCCCCCCCCCCGGATTTTGTTTTTTGTAGGACCTTCTTTGGGATCCTAACATTGTTCCCCCCCCCCATACGAACGCCATGATTAGTCTGTCCAGCGCTTTGAAAAGGGCCTTGGCGATGTAGATCGGGATGGATCTAAGTAGGAAGAGATACCTGGGCAGGGCAGTGTGGTGTTGGGTGTTCTAACACACAGAAGAGCCAACACAGTTGCATATGGTACAACGCTTCTTTATTTAAACTCACTATTTACAACTTGGTCTTTGCACTCTGCACGTGGGGGGCTCCCTGCTTGTGGTGTTTCAACAGCTCTTTCTTGTTTCCTTCTCCCCAGACCTACTGACCTCCAGGTGTCGTGCTCGTGCTTTTTATGTGGTTGGTGTTCTTGTCTGTGATTGGTTGTGGTGTTGTGTGCTCTGATTTGCCTGTTAGTGTGTCCATCATGATGTGTGTGTTTGAATATCATGACATCCCCCCTTTTTACAAAGATATGTGCCTACGTGGTAATAAATATGATCGTGACGTGAGTGCATCTAAGAGTGTGTGTGTGTCGTGTGCAGCATGTGTCTATGACGGAACTATGTACATGGGGCGATGTCGAGTGCGTCACATGAATCCAGTTGTACCATAACATAACAGAAATGCGAACGAGAGAAGAAGAAAAAAAATTTTGAACAGTTGTCCAGTCAGACGACATCTGGAACGATAAACAACAACAGGTTATCATGTAAAATTGTCCAACTTATTAAACATATGAACTGTATTATAAGTCCATTCTAATGGGTTTGCGACGAATTCGGGTTGACCGCCTTAAGGGTGGATCAAGAACCACCGGCTGCTGTGCAGGCATGGCCATGGGTGGCGATGGAAAGGGCGTGATGTGCGGCAGCTCCACAAAGTCATCCTCGGAAGCCTGTTGAGGATCTGGCGTGTTGTGTGGCTGTGAGCGTGGAAGTCGGCGAAGGGCGCGCCGATTGCGGCGACGCACGGAACCATCCGGCATGCGAACCAGGAACGAGCGGGGAGCCACTTGTCGGAGGACTTCGGCCGGTGCTGACCAGCCACCATACGGTTGATGGACGCGTACTTTGTCTCCGGAGGACAGGGGGGGCAGGTCCGTCGCTCGTGTGTCGTACCGACCTTTCTGGCGATCACGCTGCAGTTGCATGTTCCGAAGAACCGCCTCATGGTCTGTTGTCGGTGCCAGGACGGAAGGTACCGTCGTCCTGAGGGAGCGACCCATTAGTAGCTGCGCTGGCGAGAGGCCCGTGGATAACGGGGCCGATCGATAGGCCAGCAAGGCAAGGTTAAAGTCCGATCCGTCATCAGCCGCCTTGCACAGGAGCCGCTTTGCGATGTGGACACCCTTTTCAGCCTTCCCGTTCGATTGTGGATGCAGAGGGCTGGATGTCACATGAGTGAAACCATATGCTGCGGCAAAGGACGACCATTCACGGCTGGCAAAACAAGGTCCATTGTCTGACATGACAGTCCTTGGAATGCCGTGGCGAGCAAACGTTTCCTTGCAGGCCCCAATGACTGCGGACGACGTCAGATCATGGAGAGGCATGACTTCCGGGTAGTTTGAGAAGTAGTCTATAATAACAATGTAATCTCTGCCGAGCGCGTGAAATAGGTCAACACCCACCTTCGCCCAGGGGGACGTCACCATCTCGTGTGGTAGAAGTGTTTCCGGAGGTTGCGCTGGCTGAAACCTCTGACAGGTTGTGCAGTTGAGCACCATGTTGGCTATGTCTTCATTAATACCCGGCCAATATACCGCCTCCCGGGCCCTTCGTCTGCATTTTTCGACGCCCAAGTGGCCTTCGTGTAGTTGACGAAGAATCATCTGGCGCACACTGTGTGGAATGACGATCCTATGCGATTTCATAAGGACCCCGTCTATATTGGTGAGATCATCTCGCACATTATAAAACTGGGGGCACTGCCCTTTTAGCCACCCTTCCGTCATGTGGCGCATCACTCGCTGCAGCAGAGGGTCAGTCGCCGTCTCTGCGCGTATGTGGGCCAGACAAGGATCATCAGCTGGCATATTTGCTGCTGTCAGAGTCACGTGTGCCTCAATTTGACGCACGAACCCCTCCGCATCTGGTGGTGTGCTCACTGCTCGGGAAAGAGTGTCCGCCACTATGAGTTCCTTCCCCGGAGTGTAGATCAGTTCAAAATCGTACCTCCTGAGTTTAAGTAAGATGCGCTGGAGGCGAGGAGTCATGTCGTTCAGGTCTTTGTTAATGATGTTGACCAGGGGGCGGTGGTCAGTTTCGACCGTGAATCGTGGCAGGCCATACACATAGTCGTGGAACTTGTCCAGTCCAGTTAACAAGCCCAGGCATTCTTTTTCGATTTGCGCGTAGCGCTGTTCGGTAGGGGTCATGGCTCGTGAGGCATACGCAACCGGGGCCCATGATGACGTGCTGTCTTTTTGCAGGAGTACCGCTCCAATACCAGATTGGCTGGCGTCTGTTGAGATCTTTGTAGGGCGAGTCGTGTCAAAGAAGGCCAGCACTGGTGCCGTGACCAGTTTGTGCTTGAGCTCCTCCCATTCCCGCTGATGCGACTGGTGCCAGTTGAATTCCGTCGATTTTTTTACGAGATGGCGCATGTTTGTTGTATGAGAAGCCAGGTTGGGAATGAACTTCCCAAGGAAGTTGACCATGCCCAGGAATCTTAAGACAGCCTTCTTGTCAGCCGGTCGTGGCATGGCTGTGATGGCGCTAACCTTGTCTGCATCGGGACGGACCCCGGACCTTGAGATGTGGTCCCCGAGGAATTTCAGCTCCGTCTGGCCGAAAGCACACTTCGCACGGTTGAGACGCAGGCCATTTTGCCGTATGCGGGTGAAGACACGTCGAAGACGATGCATGTATTCCTGCGGAGTGGTGGACCAAATGATGATATCGTCCACATATACACGTACCCCTTCGATGCCTTCCATCATCTGCTCCATAATGCGGTGGAATACTTCAGATGCCGAAATGATGCCGAATGGCATCCGGTTGTAGCAGAATCTGCCAAAAGGGGTGTTGAATGTGCATAGTCTTCGGCTGGCCGGGTCCAGTTTGATCTGCCAGAATCCTTTGGACGCATCCAATTTAGTGAATATGTTGGCTCGCGCCATCTCGCTGGTGAGGTCTTCTCGTTTCGGGATGGGATAGTGTTCCCGCATGATGTTGTTGTTCAGATCTTTTGGATCTATACATATACGGAGCTCGCCAGAGGGCTTCTTTACACAGACCATGGAGCTGACCCATGGCGTGGGCTCCGTGACCTTGGATAGGACCCCTTGGTCCTGAAGAATCTGCAGTTGTGCCTTGAGGCGGTCTTTGAGAGGCGCAGGAACCCTGCGAGGTGCGTGAACGACAGGGATGGCGTCCGGTCTGAGTCGAATCTTGTACGTGTGTGGCAATGTCCCCATGCCTTCAAAAACCTCCTGGTTGTGAGCGAGGAGGGAATGGAGATTCGCGTGGAACTCAGCATCCGGGAAGTCGGATATCTCATCTGGAGAGAGAGACATGATGCGCTGTACCAGGTGAAGGACCTTACACGCTTGTGCGCCCAGTAACGAGTCCTTTGATGAGCCCACAACTTCGAAGGGGAGTGTGGCCGTGTACCTCTTGTGAGTCACCTGTAGCTGGCAAGATCCTACGGACGGGATAACGTTCCCGTTATAGTCAACCATCTTAAGCCGGGATGGTGTGATGGGTGGTTTGACCTTCATGGCCTGGACTGCAGAGTAAGCAATCAGGTTGGCGGATGCGCCGGTGTCCAGACGGAAGGCGACGCGCGATCGGTTGACCGTCAGGGTGGCACACCACTCATCGTCTGGATTGATGGCATTGACCTTGTTGACATCAATGACGGCAACTCGGAAGTCATCCTGGTCATCTGCATCACATAACTGGAAGTCGTGATGCGTGGGCTGGACGGTCCTGACTCGTGTGCGAGGTTGTCGAGGATGCGCCGGATCCATGGGTTGAGCCGCACGACAGCGGGCTGCGTAGTGGCCTATCATGGCACATCTGTTGCACTGTCGGTATTTTGCAGGACATTGCCCTTTTAAGTGTAGACCTCCACACTTGCTGCACGTCATGACGTCACGACGTTCGTTGCGCCACTGCGCATGCGCAGTGCGATCTTGCGGTGGGCGCGCCTGCGCAGTGCGTCCCTCGTTGTGGCCGTTATTCTTGGCGCGCACCTGCGCGGGAGACCGCGAAAAGCGCGGGAAGCGGCCGCTGTCGTCCGGGCCGTGGGGCGGGAAGAAATCGACGGCCTGGATGCGTTCAACGTCGTGGGCGGCCTGGCTTGCCGATTCGACGGCTGGGGACCCCCTCCGTGCCAACTCGGACGCCTGAAATCGGGCAAAACGGCAGGCAGCATTTTCATGGAGGACACAGGCTTCCACAGCAGACGCTAAGGTGAGGCTCTTTATTTTAAGAAGCTGCTGGCGTAGGCCACTAGAGGCAACGCCAAAAACAATCTGGTCCCTGATCATGGACTCTGTGGTGGTGCCGTAACCGCAGGACTGCGCTAGAATCCGGAGGTGCGTCAAAAAGGGTTGAAAAAGCTCCTCCTTACCTTGCAGGCGTTGCTGAAAGATGTATCTTTCGAAAGTTTCGTTTACTTCAGTTTGAAAGTGCTGGTCCATTTTGAGGATGACCGTGTCATATTTGGCCTGGTTTTCGCCTTCCTCGAACACCAGTGAATTATAGACATCGTTTGGGTGGGGGCCTGCGTAGAAGAGGAGCATTGCAATCTTCGAATCATCCGAGACATTCTGTTTTTCGGTGGCACGTATGTACAGGTCAAATCGCTGCCTGTAGAGCTTCCAGTTGGTGCCTAGGTTCCCCGTGACTTGCATCGGCTGCGGTTTGCCGGTGTGGTCCATGTCCAGAATGGCAGGTTGGTAGGCAGGTATCGATCCACTCCTGTACCATGTGGTGTTGGGTGTTCTAACACACAGAAGAGCCAACACAGTTGCATATGGTACAACGCTTCTTTATTTAAACTCACTATTTACAACTTGGTCTTTGCACTCTGCACGTGGGGGGCTCCCTGCTTGTGGTGTTTCAACAGCTCTTTCTTGTTTCCTTCTCCCCAGACCTACTGACCTCCAGGTGTCGTGCTCGTGCTTTTTATGTGGTTGGTGTTCTTGTCTGTGATTGGTTGTGGTGTTGTGTGCTCTGATTTGCCTGTTAGTGTGTCCATCATGATGTGTGTGTTTGAATATCATGACAGGCAGTACGTTCATTTTGATCATCTGGACTCTCCCCACGAGGGAGAGTGGGAGTGTGTTCCATCTTTGCAGGTCATTTTTTACTTCCTCCATCAGACTGGTGAGGTTCCATTTGTGGATCCCTTTCTAGTCATGGGCTATTTAGATCCCCAGGTAGCGGAATTTGTGTTGGGCTTGTTTAAGCGGCAGATCCGTTAGTGCTGCCCACCCTCCTTATGGGTATACCGGGAAGATCTCGCTTTTGCTCATGTTGAGTTTGGAGCCCGAGAAGGCACCAAACTCTTTCAGGAGCACGATGATTCTGTCCATGCTGCTTTGTGGGCCCGAAATGTAGAGGAGCAGGTCATCTGCATAGAGTGAGACTCTGTGCTCTCTGCCACCCCTTCGGATCCCCCTCCAGCTTTTTGCTGCTTTGAGCGCGATTGCTAGTGGTTCGATCGCTAGAGCGAACAGCAGCGGGGACAGTGGGCATCTTTGTCTGGTGCAGCTGGAAGTATCGGGAGTTGATATTGTTGGCCCGTACACTTGCCATGGGAGCGTTGTATAGGAGCTTTACCCAGGAGGTGAACCCTGTTCCAAGCCCGAACCGCTCCAGTACCTCTATGAGGTATTTCCATTCGACTCTGTCGAAGGCCTTTTCTGTGTCCAGGGAGACGATCACTTCTGGTGTTCTCTCCCCGGAGGGGGGTCATTATCACGTTCAGCAGTGCCTGATGTTCAAGATAAGCTGTCTACCTTTGACAAAGCCCGTCTGGTCCTCTGCGACCACCTCAAGTCTTCTAGCCTTTTGGCTAGAATTTTGGCCAGTATTTTGGCATCTGCGTTCAGCAGTGAGATGGGTCTGTATGTCCCACATTCCGTTGGGTCTTTGTCTTTCTTCGGTATCAGCGAGATTGAGGCCTGTGCTAGCGTGGGTGGCAGTGTGCCCTTAGCCAGCGAGTCTGTGAACATCTCCCGCAGGTGCTGTCGCAAATTTTTTGTAGATGTCCGCCGGGAACCCATCTGGTCCCAGCGCCTTCTCACCTGCATAGAGCTAATGCTGTCCATGATCTCTCCCAGTGCTAGTGGTGCTTCCAAGCCCCGTTTTCTGCCCTCCCCCATGACTGGAATGTCCAGTCCATCAAGGAACCGTTTCATCCCGGACTCGCTCATTGGGGGCTCTGAGGTGTAAAGCCATTGGTAGAAGGCCTTGAAGGTTTTGTTGATCTTTTCTGGTTCTGTTTCGAGCGTGCCTCTGGTATCCCTGATTTGTGCAATTTCTCTGGTGGCTGCCTGCTTTCTCAGCTGGTGTTCTAACAGGCGGCTGGCTTTGTCTCCGTGTTTGTGTAGGGTCCCACGTGCTTGGTGGAGTTGGTGCACTGCTTTCCTGGTGGAGAGCAGATCAAAGTTCCTTTGTAGCTCTTTCCTCTCTGCCAGGAGCTCTACGGTCGGGGCCTCGAAGTATTTACGGGGTACCTCCAGTGTGGAGTCGACCAGCTGCTGCCTAGCCGCCCTTTCCTCCCTATCTCTTCGCGCTTTGAAAGCGATGATTTCCCCTTTATGGCCTGTAGCGCTTCCCAGAACGTGGAGGGTAAGACCTCCTCGTTCTGGTTGTTCTCGGTGTACTCTGCTACGGCACGCGATATCCTTTCGTTGAAGGCCTTGTCCGTTAGTAGGGCGACGTCCAACCTCCATGTGGGGCGTTGGGCCCTGCCCGTCTCCAGCCTCGCATCCATGTAGTGTGGAGCGTGGTCTGATATCACAATTGCGGAGTATTACACCTTGTCTATCCCCGGAAGCACCGTTTTCCCCACCACAAAGAAGTCAATTCTGGTGTATACGTTGTGCACTGGGGAGAAGAAGGAGAATTCCTTCTCCCCCGGGTGGGCGAACCTCCAGAGGTCCACCGCTCCCACCTGCTCCATAAAGTGACTGAGTGCCCTTGCCATGCTTGAGGTTTTCCCCGTTTTGGGGTTTGATCTGTCAGTCGTTGGATCCTGTACACAGTTGAAGTGTGTGTCCCCCCCCCCCCCCCCCCCCAATGATTAATTGATGCGTCGTTATGTCAGGGATTTCTGCCATGGTCTTCTTGATGAAGCTCGTGTCGTCCCAGTTGGGTGCATACACGTTAACTAGTACTACCGGTGCCCCATCCAGGGCCCCGCTGACCATGACATACCGTCCACCGCGGTCCGAAACCGTCTTTGTCGCCCTAAACATCGTCCTCTTGCCGATCGATATCGCCACCCCCCTGGCCCTTGTTCCATAGCAGGAATGGTAGGTTTGTCCCAACCAGCCCTTTCTTACCCGCAGCCGGTCCTGCTCTCTCAGGTGTGTCTCTTGGAGGAAGACTATGTTGGCCCTCATATTTCTTAGGTGGGTGAGGGCCCTGGATCTCTTCACTGGGCCGTTGAGTCCCCTTACATTCCAGGTGACTATACTGGTGGGGGGCTTCTGCCCCCTCGCTCCTGTGGGATTAACCATATTTACCTGGTGGACGCGCCCCTGCCCTCTGGGGTTTCCCTTTGTTAGGGGGCCGTCCAGGATGGCCGCTGTCACTGCTCTCTCCATGCGGCCGGGTCCCTGTGCTCCAGGGTTTCCCTTTGTCCCGGGGGAACCCGACATGGCCGCCCACTGTGCGTCCGCCATGCGGGTAGCCCCCTGCACTCTGGGGTCTTCCTTCGCCCAGAGACCGTACTGGGTGGGTGCTTGCAGCGATTCCTTGTTTCGAGCTCTTGGTTGTGGCACTTTGTAGCCCTATTCCTTGTCTAGCCCTGTTTGTCCCTCCTTCCCTGTGTTCCCCCTCCCTGGTCTCTCCCTCCCTCCTTCCCTGTGTCCACCCTCCCCGGTCTCTCCCTCCCTGTGCCCCCCCCCTTCCCCAGTCTCTCCCTTTCCCCCCCTCTCCTGTATACCCCTCCTTTGTCCCTCTTTCCCCTGTTCCTATCCCCGTTTGCTCTCCCGCCTCTGTTCAGTGGTCCCCCACCCCACCCCCCGCCTGGCGCCTTCCCCCCTGTTGGGGGCGCTGCGGCCCTGCTTTGTTGCATGCCCCCGGCGCTAGCTTTCCTGCTAGTACGGTGGCCCCCCCTCTTGGGAGTTACTGTCTCGCTTCTCCCCTGCCCGGCCTCTACGGTTTTCTGCCCGCTCTTCCCCTATCCTACCCTGCACTCCTCTCGCTTGCTCTCCCTTCTCCGCTACTCTCGTTCCCTCGTGCTGGGGCCTGGTCTCCCACTTGAAGCGGTCCCTCGGGCAGTGGTTTGCTCTTTGTTCAGGGTGCGCTCGCCGTGGCGGGGGCAGGGGGGCCTGCCGTTGCTTCCCCCCTCCCTCCCCCCCCATCGGCGTGTTGTTGCCCCTTGCCAGGGGCTCCTTATTTCTACCCTAGCTTCTGGTTTTCCAGCCCGTGTTCCGCGACAAACTTGTTTGCTTCGGCGGGGGCTGTGAGGAAGTATTCTCTTTCTTGGCATGTGACCCAGAGTTTCGCTGGGTACAGCATACCAAAACACACGTTGCTCTTGTGAAGAGCTGCTTTCACTCTATTGAATTCGGCCCGTCTCCTGGCTAGGTTTGCCCCAATGTCCTCATAAATTCTAATGGAGTGTCCTTCCCATTTGCAGGTTCTGTTTTTCCTGGCCCAGCGTAGGATTGTTTCCCTATCTTGGTACCGGTGCAGTTTAGCTATAACTGCTCGCGGGTGGTCCCCTGCCTTGGGCTTTGGGCGCAGTGACCGGTGTCCTCTGTCCATTTCTGGTGGGTTGGGAAAGCTTTCCTCCCACTAAGTTGACCAGCATCTCGGCCGCATATGTCGTGGGATTTCTACCCTCGATCCCCTCTGGTCGGCCCACTATCCTGACATTTTGCCTTCTCGAGCGGTTTTCCTGGTCGTCCACTCTGCCCTTCAGGCTCCCCTGTGTTGTGCCATTGTGCCGTGATCCGGTCGCTCATGTCAGTCGCTGCTTTCTCCAGCTCCTTGATGGTCGCCTCTTGGGCTTCCAGTTTCTCCTCTGCTCTGCCCCGGGCCTGCTGCACCTCCGCCAGGGCCTTGGCCATTGCTGCGTGCACGGCGGCCTCTATGTCTGCCCTAACCTCTGCCTTGTTTACCTGCTGATGTTCCCTCAGCGCATCGGCAAAGGCTGCCTTCCAGTTCCAGCTCCCCCCTGGCCCCGGGGGAGACTGCACCTGTCTGCCCAGCTCTTTTTGATGCGGCGATACTTCCTTTCCGCCGCTTTGCTCGCTGATTGGCTCGTCTGAACTGGCTCGCCCATTGCTCCGTCTGCCTTTGGTGCCCCTTCTCCCTCTGCTTTGGCTCCCTTCTGGCATTTTTTTTTCCCCTTCCCTTTTTTTTCTTCTTTTTTTCCTTTTTCCACCCCCCTTTTTTTTTTTTTGTTTCCTCCCCCTTTTATTTTTTTGTTTCTGCCCTTTTTCTTCTCCCCTCCCTTCTCTCCTTTACCACTTAATTTTTCCTCTTTTATAAAATTCTTTTCGGGAGAACTTGTTTTGGGTGAGAAGAAAAAGTGCAAAAAGAAATTTCCCCTCCCCTCTTTAAAAGTTTTCTGTTCAAAGTTTTGTTTTTACAAAAGTTATTTTTTTCTTCCTTTCCCCTCACTCAGCCAGGGTCGAGAGAGAGAGAGAGGCTTCTGGTCAGGAGTCCCTCTTTGTTCCTGCCTCGTGGTGGTCGCTGCCGGTGGGAGGTCGGTCCCCGCTGCTTGGTCAGGGCCGTCGCTCGTCGCGCCCTGCGCTCTCCTGCGGGGGAGGGGGGAGTCGTCGGTCGCTCCTCCGTTCCTTCCTTCCCGCAGGTTCGGCTCCCGCTTCGGTCCGGGCCGCCGCTTGTCCTGCCCTGTGCTCTGCTGCCGTGCGTGGGGGGGGGGGCCGCCGGATCGCTCCGCTCCCGATTTCACCCATTTCTCCTGCTCCTGATTTTGCGGGACTTTAATTTTTTTTTACCGAAACCCCCCGAAGAAGCCCCGGCTTCGTGGACCTGTGGGAGCCTCTTTGCTGCGACTGCTCTGCTCACGAACGCCACCGGAAGTCTTATTATTGTTGTTATACTTGGAGGTCAAAAACATATTCCAAAAGATGCCACATAAAAGATTAATACACAAGATAAGACCTCATGTTGTGTTAGTATATACAGATGATTGGCTCACTAACAGGAAAACTGGCAAGCTGTAACTAGTAGAGTGCCACATAGATCAGTGCTGGGGCTTCAACTATTTATGAGTTATAAATTACTTGGATGAAGGAATCGGCTGTATTGTACCTACATATTTTCATGGGTGCAATTCAGCGGACTTAGTCAAAGTCCACTGATTAGCACGTTTAGCAGGGTATTGCCTGCAGCGCCGAGAAACATCCCGCTATTCAATGGCACTTTGCCGTTTCTTTTAGCCTCTGCGAGATGATCTCCACCAAGGCTGCACTTACAGGGATTTCCTGCTGGTGAGTTGAAGCTCAGAAACGTTCCTCGCAGATTAGTGCGCCATTTTGGAAGGCAGCCCGGACCTTTCCCCACCCTACCTTTCAGGGCCCACCCCCCTCAACCTGGTCAAGAACCCCCCCACCCTAGCAGCGCCTGATCCCTGGCAGTGCCAACCTAGCAGTGCCAGCCTAGCAGTACCTCTGGCATTGCCTGCCCAGGTGGCACTGCAAGGGTTCCAGGGGTACTGTCAGGGTGCCAGGCTGTCAGTACCAAGGCTGCGCGGGTGCCAGAGGGAGATCCAGGGTGCCACCCTGCCCCCGACCATCCAGGGGTCTTCGAAGGCCTGAAAGACCCCCCCCAAGTGCTGTTATGCTTGGCCCAAATTTGTGTGGACCAATACAAAACAGCGTCTGGCGAGGTTTCCCAGCAATGGTCGTTGAGTGTCGGGTGAGAGTAAATGCGTCAAATCTATATTTAAATGAGCTGTACGGTTCATTTAAATATGCTGATCTAGCTCACGCCCAATAAGGGTAATAGAATTGATCATAGAATTTGCAGTGCAGAAGGAGGCCATTCGGCCCATCGAGTCTGCACCTGCTCTTGGAAAGAGCCCCCTACCCAAGGTCAACACCTCCACCCTATCCCCATAACCCAGTAACCTCACCAACACGAAGGGCAATTTTGGACACTAAGGGCAATCTAGCATGGCCAATTCACCTAACCTGCACATCTTTGGACTGTGGGAGGAAACCGGAGCACCCGGAGGAAACCCACGTACACACGGGGAGAATGTGCAGACTCCACACAGACAGTGACCCAAGCCGGGAATCGAACCTGGGACCCTGGAGCTGTGAAGCAATTGTGCTAACCACAATGCTGCCGTGCTCCCAGATCGTGACATCTCGCGAGATTCACAACTCCAACTCGACACCATGATACAAAATTAGGTAGGAAAGCAAGTTGTGAGGGGGAGTCTGTAAAAGGAAATAGATAAGTTAGGTAAGTGGACAGAAATGTGACAGATGGAGTATAATTTGGGAAAATGTGAGATTATCTCTTTTCAATTTGGGTCTGCTTCAAAAAATATACAAACTTTGAAACCACAGATTCCATCAAAATGCACGCTTCAGTAGAAGCAAGTGTTTTGAGAAGGAATTTACTCATTTTCAGTGAGATTCTAGATTATTTGGTTTGTCAACGCTTTAGGAATATGAAAAGTTATTATAAAGGTGTTGAAGATGAGTAATATGGGCTAAGATTGTCCATCCTTTTGCAGGATTCCCTGGTCCTGCCAGCAACACAGCATGCCAGCGGCTTTCCCAGCGATGTGGGGAACAGAGAATCCCGCTGCCAGCGAACGGCTCCCCACCTCCCGCTGCCGAGACAAATGCAGCTGGGAGGCCAGAGAATCCCACCCATACCGTTTCATTGACAGTCAAAAATTATTCAGTCTGGGAATGAAGTGTCTATTCACATTTCAACTGAGTCAGAAGGTCATTCGATGGACATTGGCAAGTGCCGACTGGTCAAAATGAGGCAGTGTCTGGGCACAGGATTTGGAGACAGGAGGTCATGTGATGAAATATACAGGAATACGTATGACCATATTTGGGTGCAGACCAGCTTTGACATCCTGAACAATGTTTACCCTTTTCTTTCCCCTCTCCAGATGTGTCCAATAATCCAGCACTACACAAGGAATCTTGTGAAATACGCAGAAAAGAAAGCAAAGCTGAATGAATCTGCTGACATGAAGGAGTGAGTAATTTGTCTAATTTCCGATCTGTGAACACCTCCATCCCGTCCTAGTCCATTAAATCATTTTCACTTTGCTCCAAGGTCCTTCTGTTTCTCACTGGCCGTGGACTGAAATCAATGCAATGTTTGTTTACTTTTCCATTTAACTTGCTGATCATCCTGTATTAACCAGTTATACCTGTTTATCAGCTGGTTGTGATGGGACATTCTAACTTCTTACTGCAACTCATGAACTGACAGCTTCCATACTGGACTACCAAATTTATATTTGTATTCTACCCTCATGAGGAATTTAAATGCTTCCTTATTTCCCCCTGTCCTTGGGTAACCAAATTGTTCTCTAGATTTTTCCAATGTCAACTAAATTGTTTTCTGTGCGAATGAACTGTTGTGACAATTGCTCCGATTTAGTTTTTCCCCACCCCATGTTATCGGCTGGGGAGAGAAAGTGGGGAGAGTTTCAGAAAGGTATGTGTTGGGTCGCCTATCTGAAATAATCTTGCTGGAGACAGGGTCACACTGGTATCAGATACCCCCGTGGCAGTAATGGCCATTTGGCCCATTGAGTTTGCACAAAACCTCCGAAAGAGGACCCGACCTAGGCCCACTCTCCTTCCCTAACCCTGCAACTCCATCTAATCCTTGAGGCACTAAGGGGAAATGTAGCATAGCCAATCTACTTAAACTGCACATCTTTGGACTGTGGGAGGAAACCCACGCTGACACTGGGAAAATGTGCAAACACCGCACAGTAACCCAAGGTCAGAATTGAACCGGGTCCCTGTTCCTGTGATGCAGCAGTGCTAACCAATGTGCCACCCTGTTTCTTCCTCGGACTGATCTGTTCCCTGTAAGAACGTGGGGCGAGATTCTCCGACCGCCCCCCCCCCCCGGCCGGGTCGGAGAATCGCCGTGGGCCGTCGTGAATTCTCCGAAGGGAGAAAAGTCGGCGGGGCGTCAATCGCACCGCACACCTCGGAGAATGGCACGGGTGGGCGCAAGGCATTGGACTTTGGGGCTGCCGCTATTCTCCCGTCCGGATGGGCCGAAGTCCCGCTGACGTGATCACGGGTCACATCGGCGTAAATCAAACCACCTATTAATTGGCGTCAACCAGTGCTCATGGTTGATGCCGACCAGCGTGAGGGCCTGGGGGGTTGGCCACTGGAGAGGCGATGGCGTGGCCGCAGTCTGTATGTGTGGGGGAGAGGTGTGTGTAGGGTTGTGTGTGTGTGTGTGTGTGTGTGTGGCGGGGGGGGGGGGGGTTAGAGTGGGCTGGGCTCCGGGGGAGTGTCGGGATGGGGGTGAGTGCCGGGGACGGGAGGATGACTGCCAGGGAGGGGGACGGGGGGTCCGTGCCGGGGAGGGGGACGGGGGGGTTCCGTGCCGGGGAGGGGGACGGGGACGGGGGGGTCCGTGCCGGGGAGGAGGGGGGGTCCGTGCCAGGGAGGGGGATGGGGGGGGGTCCGTGCCGGGGAGGGGGACGGGGGGGACGGAGGGACGGGGGTCCATGCCGGGGAGGGGGACGGGGGTCCGTGCCGGGTAGGGGACGGGTGTGGTCTGTGCCGGGAGGGGGACGGGGTCCGTGCCGGGGAGGGGGGGGTGCGAGGGGAAGTGAGTTGGTCCACTTGGCCAGGTGCCTGCCTCCAACAGTCGGACCCATGCAGTCCATGCCACCTGGCTGGGGGGGAGGAGGGGGTATGGGCAATGATGACATGTCCCCCCCCCCCCCCCCCCCCGCACAGGCCGTCATGTTTTCCGGTCAGCCAGCGATGTTGGCCGCCGTGGCGGCAGCCTCTAATGTCCATGTTGCCCTGGATGAGGAGCGTGCCAGAGAGGCGGCGCAGGCTGCCACAGAGGGGCAGGCGGCAGCCGCCCAGGCTGGAGGGACACCTGACCGACAGGACGAGGAGGGGGAGGGGGACGTCGCAGCCCCACGGCAACGGAGGCACCCGAGGACGCCCTGCGTGTACCGGCCCCGGCTGTCATACCAGGACCTCACGGACCGGGAATGCAGGAGGAGACTCCGGATGAGCCGGGATACTGTGGCACACATCTGCCACCTGTTGGCACACCTGTCACCGCGTGGCAGTGGCGGGGGACACCCTCTCCCCGTGTCCGTCAAGGTTACGGTGGCCCTGAATTTTTATGCAACGGGGTCATTCCAGGCACCGAGTGGGGATCTGTCCGGCATATCGCAGACAAAACTCATCTGTGCCCTGCACCCTTGCCAACTTACTCAGTGTCTAATTGTTTGGCCTTACGGGCCCTTTGACTGCGCCTAGGTGGTTCCCCAGACGGTACAGCAGAACTGGAGGTGGACTCCTGTGATTCCTGCCCTCTGACATGGGATCCCTTTGGCGGCCGTTTCCTGGGGCGTCCTGGCCTAGATGGGCCAGGCTGCGGCCCGGGCGACTGGGATGGCGAGCTGCCAGCCTGTCCTGCCAGTTGCCCACCCAATGCACCTGAGACGGAAGGGGGGGAGCCCGAGGTGTTGAGGTGTTCTGGGACCTCCCCTACAATGGGACCCGGAACAGGCCCCTGCCTCCTCCCTCGGGGTGCCCGATGGCCCCCAGGCCTCTACATGGGTGGGGGATGCCAACGGACTGGCCATCCGACGCCCCCCCCGACATCTGGCGCTGCCAGTCCTGGAGGCCCGTGCTGGTATCGACAGGGGTCTGCAGGTATGCAGCCATGGAGCTCAGGGAGTTGGCAATCCCTGTCTGTGACTGTGCGACGCCGGCTAGCACACGGGCAATGGCGCCGATACCCTCAGCGATGGCCTGCTGAGACTGGGCCATGGCCTGCTGAGACTGGGCCATGGCCTGCAGAGACTGTGCCACGGAGTTGAGCCCCTCTGCCATCTGCCGCTGGCGCTGGCTCATGGCCTCCTGTGAGAGGGCAGCCATGTCCTGGGCCACAGACGCCGCCTGCACGGAAAGCCTCAGGCCTCGCAAACTGCTCCCCATGTCTGACACCGTCGCACCCATTGCCTCCACCGCGGATGCCACCCGTGCGATGTCGGCCTGGGTGGCACGCAAGACCGGCACCACTGCAGCTCCTGGACGCGGGTGGACTCCTCCACCTGCGACTGCAGCCGCCGCAAGCTGGCCATCACCCTCTTCGCTCGTCTCAGGTTCGATGGTTGCATCGGACCTATGGGTGGGTGTGGTAACTCCAGGAACCCGGGATCCATCTGGGCGGCAGATGTTCGCTTGCGCCGGGCTGCCCTCCGACCGCCCGGCCCCTCTGCTGCTCCTACCTCCACCTGCTGTACCGGGACAGCTGTGTTGTGCGCACCAGTGAGTGTACCAGACGAGGTGCCCAACCGAGGTGAGCGTCTCTGCGATGGCGGAGGGTGTTGGTGACAGCAGTGGCGTTGTGTCGTGCGCATCATCTGACTCTGAGTCCACTTTGGGGTAGCGGTTCGTCTCCACCCATCCAATCTGTGTCACTGTCCTGTATTTCAGTTTCTTGGGTAAGGGTGTCCTGGGTAGGGGTGTCCTGCGTTGTGGTTTCGTGGCTCGGCTGTGACGGGGGCCTGTGGCTGTCCCGCTTGTCGCTGGGTGGCACACGCCTGCGTCGCTGCACCCACATGAGACGGGGGCGCCGTCACCCTGTTGCTCCATGTCTCTCCGTCTCCCGTGGTCTCCGAGGGGCATCGTGCGGGCGTCGCATGCCAGAGGGTTCGGGTCTCTCCGTCTCCAGTGGTCTCCAAGGGGCATCGTGCGGGCGTCGCATGCCAGAGGGTCTGGGTCTCTCCGTCTCCCGTGGTCTCCGAGGGGCATCGTGCGGGCGGTCTGCATCTGCGGGATGGGTGCCTCGACGTTTGCTCCTGCGATACACAATGAAGCATGCATGGTTAGACACGCAGGCAGTGATCAGGTGATATGGGGGATGGGGGAGGGGGGATATGGGGGAGGGGGGATATGGGGATGGGCTGTCGGTGGCTCACTTGCTGGTGGGCCCCCACCTCTGCATCAGCAACCGTCCGGTCCTCTGGTCCGCCAGCCAGTTCCAGGGCCCTTCCCTCATGTTCGGTCAGTGGCCTCTCATCAGCTGGGCCTCCTCCAGTCCTCACATGCTCCCTGGTGTTGTGTGCATGCTTCTCCTGTGGGGGGTGGTGGCAGGGGTAAAAGGCAACAGTGTTAGACAGAATGCACGCCATCGGTTGCGCGTGTATTGCAGAGGTTAAGGTTAGGGCTGGATTCACTTGGGGAAATGGGGGAAGGCGGGGAGGGGGGATATGGGGGAGGGGGGATATGGGGGAGGGGGGATATGGGGGAGGGGGGATATGGGATGGGGGGATATGGGGAGGGGGGATATTGGGAGGGGGGATATGGGGGAGGGGGGATATGGGGGAGGGGGTATATGGGGATGCGGGATATGGGGAGGGGAGGGGGATATGGGGAGGGGGGATATGGGGGAGGGGGGATATGGGGAGGGGGATATGGTGGATATGGGGAGGGGGATATGGGGGAGGGGGGATATGGGGGAGGGGGAATATGGGGGATATGGGGAGGGGGGATATGGGGGATGTGGGATATGGGTGAGGGGGGATATGGATATCGGGCGGGGTGGGTGGGTGCTCACCCTGGCTGCCCTGACGAGGTCGTTCACCTTCTTGTGGCACTGGGTGCCTGTCCGTGGTGTCAGGGCCACAGCGCTGACGGCCTCTGCCACCTCCCTCCACAGACGCCGGCTGTGGCGTGGGGCGACTCTGCGGCCGTGTCCGGGATACAGGGCCTCCCTCCTCTGCTCCACTGCGTCCAGGAGCACCTCAATGTCGCGGGACTGGAACCTCGGGCTGAGCGGTAGGCGGCCATCCGGTCGGGTCTTCTGGTCGGGTGGGGGGAGCAGCGCGTCTTTTGAGCCGTCACGCCGTGCGGCGTGCATGACGCCGCACGGCATGAACCACGTGAGCCAGCGCGGATAGCGTCACGTCGCTACTAGCCCATTCCGGGCCGGAGACTTAGCGACGTTTGGGGCGGCGTGATGCAGGTGGGATTTGCGCCGTTTTTGGCGCCTGTCGGCGGACATCGAGCCGATAACGGAGAATTTTGCCCACTATTCGTGACGCCCTGTGCTGCCCTTGCTCATGTATTTGCTTTGTTTGGCTCCTTATTCCGCACTGTGACCAATCACTGTTTGTCGATGTACCATTTGTCAATGTTCTCTGTTCTCGCCCACTATGTACGTACTACATGCTGGCCTCAAACTGCTGGGACCCATGTAGCACATCCAGCCTTCAGTAGCGTGGGTCATGTTGGACTGCAAGTTGAAATGGTTCAAATGAGGAGGTAGCTTGAAGTTGCAATGCTCCCTGCCTCATTGGTGATGGGCTCAAGCAGATAGGGAATCACTGCCCTTGCGAAAGAAACAGGCGTAAACAAAAGCTTTAGCCCACAGTGTCACTGGCGAAGGTGAAAAAATAATGGGCTGGATTCTCCGATTCTCAGCCAATGTCCTGACGCCGGCGTGGGAACGGTGGCGTTTTACAACCGAAAACTTTGCTCAAAACGGCCACCAAACCTGCATTTGGCTGGGGCTAGCAGGACGGCAGCATAGAGCACCCGGCTCCAGCTGCCGATACGGCCTGGAGAATTGCCGGGTCCGTAGCCACGCATGCACATGGCGGCAGCCTGCAACATGGCAACGGCCTCGCGCAGATCCAGCCTGCAAAATACTGCCCTCCCCCCTTCGGCCGGCTCGTGAGCCCCGGACCATCCCCCAATAGTACCCCCAGCCCTTCCCAAAGTCCCCCTTTCCGCGGATCAGCTCTGCCCGACTGTGGCGGTGCTGGACTGAGTCCGCAGCCGCCACGCCGAGTTCCCGACAGGTAATAACATGAAAGACCCACGCCGTTGGAAACTCGGCCGGTCGAGGCGGAGCACTGGGGGTGGGCCTCAGGCAACGTCCTGAGGTCGTCGATGCGGCATGCGGTGTACTCCTAGAGACACCGCTTTGGAGGGGGCGGCACATCGCGAAAGCGTCGCCGCCCCCGATTTCGTCGGAACCAGGATTCCCCGGCCGATCGGCGAACGCGATTTTGGCGTCGGCAACCAGAGAATCCCGCCCAATGATTTTACATGGATGATACCTGGAACTGAGATTTTCTATTCAGCTGAAAAAGGTTGGGACTCTTATACTCTAGAATAAAGAAAAGGCTGAGTGGTAACCTAACCGGTCTTGTACAATATGAATTGACTTAGTAGGGTAACTAAAGGAGATGGTGTTTTCACTTGCAGGGGAGAACGAGAATAAAGGCAGCATAGTCACCAATAACTCCAATGGGAAACTTGAGAGATTATCAGTGTAAATAAACAGGGAATTTGTTCCTACAAAGAGTATCAGAGGCAACTGGGAAAAAGTATATTTAAGGGAAAGCTAGATAAAAACATGAAGGAGAAAGGATTGAAGAATATCTTGATGGGTTAGATGACGTTGATGGGACAGGGTTCATGTGGAGCAATAATGTTGGTGTAAACCAGTTCAGCTGAATGACCGGTTTCTGAGCTCCACCTTCTATGGAATGATTTACTCTGCCTCAGTACAAAAAAAGTATTTCTTCCTTTCAACTGTAAGCAGTTGTAACAAATATATTTATCTTCTGCCAGTATCTTTGGAGCATATGCCATGGATGTGATCACCAGCGCCACATTAAGTGTAGATGTCGACTCCATCAACAACCCCAATGACCCACTCATCACAAACACCAAGGAAGTCGTAAAATTCAACATCTTTGATCCACCATTGATCCTTTCTTGTAAGTAATTAAAAATATTTGTTTTGTTTTAGTTGAGGTTGAGGCGACATGCTGTTCTTTGCTCCATTCACTCAGGGAAGGGGACCCCTTCTTTCCGCACAGTCTTACAAATAAATGAATGCATTGGGGTGTTGGCCCAATATTCTAGCTACTGTTGGAGTCTTGTCTGGGATGGTAATTGAACCCATCATTCTATAATCTCACAAACTGCCAAGAGGCTATTCTCCTACACTTTGCTCAAGCTGTACCTCGGGAGTGTTTTGGGCCTATAGAAGTTCAGAATCCTTACAAGGGCGAGGGCGAGCCGGCTCTTTGAGGGGGTAGAAGAAGTATGTGAACGTCGCAGAGGGGGTCCCGCAAACCACATTCATATGTTTTGGTCCTGTCCCAAGCATATGGGTAATCTCTAAAGTGGTGCACGTGAAACTGGACGCGGGCCCTCGGGAGGCCATATTCGGGGTGTGGGACCAGCTGGGGTTGGAAACAGGCACGGAGGCAGATGTTGTAGCCTTTGTCTCATTGATCGCCCAAAGGCGGATCCTGTTAGGGTGGCGATCAACCTCTCCACCCTGTGCCCTGGCGCGGCGGGGGGACCTGCTGGAATACTTGACCCATTGAAAAGGTCAAATTTGAACTGGGGGGAAGGATGGAGGGGTTCTACAATTCATGGCCGTTATTCATTATGCACTTTTAAGAATTGAATTACATCGAACATGGGGGGGGGGCGGCGGCTGTGAGGGTTGGGGTGAGGGGGACTGTATGTGTTAATGGTGACTATGGGTGATTGCTGATTCCTTTTTGTCATTTGATTATATTAACATGCGGGCTAATGCCTGGGGTTTGGTGGGAGGATGGGATTGTTGCTATTGACATGGAGAGTAACATTACATTCGTTACTGATTATTGTTTATTGTTGGGTGTAAATTTGGGAGAAAATGTGAAAAAGGAGAATAAAAATATTCTTTAAAAAGTCAGAAGATGGGCTCAAGGCCCACTCCAGAGACCTGAGCACATGATTCAGGCTTATAATCCAGTGTAGACTCTGAGAGCAGCGTAGGTTATCTGCACGATCGAGATACCATCTTTTGGATGAAATATAAAATGTCTTCCCCGTCAGGTGGGTGTAAAAGGTCCCATGTGACTTAACTTGAAGAACAGAGGACTTCGCCGAGTTTCTTGCCAATACTTATACCTCAAACAGCATCACTTGATGCTGATCATTGTTTTTTTGTGGGACCTTGCTGGTTTCTGTTGGCGCATTTAAAGGCCGCATTGAACCTGGCGCAGATCGCAGGAGAGGCTTCCTGGGATCTAACCGGCACCTCTGTGAGACGTCACGCAGGCGCAGATTAGTCTTGGTCCACACAAACATGAACCTAATGGGTCTCACAGGCCTTTTGAGACCCTTGGGTGGTCAGGGATAGGGCAGGGTGGCACCCTGGCTCTCTCTCTGGCACCTGGGCACCTTGGCACTGCTAGGCTGGCACCTTGGCACTGCCACCCTTGCATTGCCAAGGTGCTTGGTGGCACTGCCAGGGGCACTGACAAAATGTCTGGGTAGCAGTGCCATAGTGCCCAGGTGGCACTGCCAAGGGCTGGTGCCTCACGGCGGCGATTCCCATGAAAAGGTGGGGGTGAGGGGGTTATGAAGGATGGGGGCTGAAGATCGGGTATGAAGGGGCCTCATAAAAATGGGGTGGGGGGTGAAGGAGGTCCTGGAAGGGTGGGATCAGTGACACCATAGCGGGGTGAGCTCACTTGGAGGTGTGGGGTAATGCCCATGTGTGTGGGAGTTGACGTTGCCCAATGCTGGGGGTATGGGGTACCCCCAAGCTCACTTATAGATCTGGGCACCCTTTCAAAGATTGCCAGCCTGATCCCTGAGAAGCCAGGCTGGCCGGCGGGTTTAGCTCCCCAGTGATGGTGGGCTGGATTTTTTGGCTGCGCCTGCCGCAAGCTCATCATGGATAGGATGGGGACCATGTAAAGGTCTGTTGACCTCGGGTGGGAATTTCCGGTCATAGGGCAGGTGCAGCCAAAAAATCCCGCCCGAAGTGGGCTAGCCTTGAAAGAAACTCCCAAGCTCCAAAAGGATGACTCAATGTGGTTAAATAACAGCGGGGGTTTCACCAACAAAGCTAGGGGGAAACACCCAGCGCAATCCGCCCGACATGTCACTTGGGGCGCGTTTCTCCGGAAAAAGTTCTAAGTGTGGTAGCGAGCGGTAATTGCCGCAAGCTGCTCGTACCAGTGAAGCCGGCAATACAATTCAACATTAATTCGCCCACTTAACGAGGCTTCTAGCCACAAATGAAGACTCGCCAGCTGATGCGCCTGGACTGTGTTCGCCAGTCCCCCGCTAATTGGCCAGCATGGTAGCACAGTGGATAGCATTGTTGCTTCACAGCATCAGGGACCTGGGTTCGAGTCCCGGCTTGGGTCACTGCCTGTCTGGAGTCTGTGTCTGCGTGGATTTCCTCCAGGACTCCAGTTTCCTCCCACATGTCCTGAAACACATGCTTGTTAGGCGAATTGGAAATTCTGAATTCTCCCTCAGTGTACCCGAACAGGCGCCGGAATGTGGCGACGAGGGGCTTTTCACAGGAACTTCATTGTAGTGTTAATGTAAGCCTACTTGTGACAATAAAGATTATTATTATTATTACAAGGTCGAGCAGCACCTGCTCAGCCAGCTCGCAACAATGGCGCCGAGGAGTCCAGCCACAAGACCCGTGGACTCAGATCTGGGGAGGTTCCTAGACACAGTGGAGTTCAGGAGGAATGTCCTGTTCCCCCAAGGGTCCAGGAGAGTCAGCCATAGGGCAGGCAGTGCTGCCTGGGATGAGGTGGCAGCAGCTATGAGTTTGGGAAGTGTGACCAGGATGGGCCTTCAGTGCCGGAAAAGGTCAATGGCCTACACTGGGCAGCACGAGCGAGTAGACACCAACCCTCCCCAAGGGAACCGCCCCCACCCTCTCCCAACATCCCATGCGACCCCCAACCCTCCCTCCACCCACCTTACCCTTCAACATCACCGAGGGCAACAACACAATGGTGCAAACTATGGGGAACCGCCGGCTGGCAGAGCCAGATGATGCAGGGGCAGCTGGGGCTCAAACCAGCTGCCCTTCATTCCAAGCTGAACCCCAGGGCCCTATGGGCACCAAGCGAGAGGAGGAAACGTTGGGTGCCAACCAGGACCGGTCCCATGGAATGATGATGGTGACCACCAGCTCCCCCAAGTTCCACCCCTCTGATGAGGCTGCGTCTCAAAGTCAGCACATGGGACAGGGTGGCATGTGCCATCAACAAGTGTGCTGGGGCTCTCTGGCCCCAGAGGACGCCCGCCAGGGGCATCAAAGGCCACGGGACGAGGTAGGCAGCTGGCTGCCTCTACCTCTGATGTGCATCCTGGGGAAACACCTAATCGTAGTGGTAGAGCTAGTAGGGCCAAGCATGTTGAGGATCACTGAGGGCACCGGGGGTGGGGTGGGAGGCACCATTGGGAGAGTGGGGAATTGTAAAACACATTAAACACCCTTGTGCACAATCATTATGATGCCTCTATCAATTTCGTCCGCAATGCGGGTGCCCTCCGATCCCTTGGCTCATCCCTCCAGATATCTCCCGCTACCCGAAGGTAAGAAGGTAAGTAAGTGATTTTTACTGATTTTTACTTTTATACCTTTTTTCAAATTGTGTGTGTCGGGGGGAAACTGAAGTGACATCACAGAAAAGCTGTGGCCAGAGTGGCTAGTATTTGGTAACTAATTAAACATAATAACTTAATTATAATTTAGAGGGATATCTAAGCCAGAGATCGGAGCGTACTATAGTTCGCTATCGCATTTCTATTAGAAATCTAGTGCTAGGAAACAGATAGTTGACAGTAACTTTGAAATTAAAAAAAAAATATTTAAAAAAAAAGACAAATTTTAATTTTAATTTTAATTAATTGACGCAATGTCAGTTAGAGGGGTGCTGTGCTCTGACTGTGAGATGTGGCAGGTCGGGGAGGCTTCCAGCGTCCCGGATGGCTTCATCTGCAGAAAGTGCACCCAACTGGAGCTCCTCACAGACCGCATGGTTCGGTTGGAGCAGCAATTGGATGCACTTAGGAGCATGCAGGTGGCGGAAAGCGTCATAGATCGCAGTTATGTAAATGTGGTCACACCCAAGGTGCAGGCAGAGAAATGGGTGACCACCAGAAAGGGCAGGCAGTCAGTGCAGGAATCCCCTGTGGTTGTCCCCCTCTCGAACAGATATACCCCTTTGGATACTGTCGGGGGGGATAGCCTATCAGGGGAAAACAGCAGCAGCCAGAGCAGTGGCACCACGGCTGATTCTGATGTTCAGAAGGGAGGGTCAAAGCGCAGAAGAGTAATAGTAATAGGGGACTCTATAGTCAGGGGCACAGATAGGCGCTTCTGTGGACGTGAAAGAGACTCCAGGATGGTATGTTGCCTCCCTGGTGCCAGGGTCCAGGATGTCCCTGAACGGGTAGAGGGCATCCTGAAGGGGGAGGGCAAACAGGCAGAGGTCGTTGTACATATTGGTACTAACGACATAGGCAGGAAGGGGCATGAGGTCCTGCAGCAGGAGTTCAGGGAGCTAGGCAGAAAGTTAAAAGACAGGACCTCGAGGGTTGTAATCTCGGGATTACTCCCTGTGCCACGTGCCAGTGAGGCTAGAAATAGGAAGATAGAGAAGCTAAACACGTGGCTAAACAGCTGGTGTAGGAGGGAGGGTTTCCATTATCTGGACCACTGGGAGCTCTTCCGGGGCAGGTGTGGCCTGTATAAGAAGGACGGGTTGCATCTAAACTGGAGAGGCATAAATATCCTGGCCGCGAGGTTTGCTAGTGTCACACGGGAGGGTTTAAACTAGTATGGCAGGGGGGTGGGCACGGGAGCAATAGGTCAGAAGGTGAGAGCATTGAGGGAGAACTAGGGAATAGGGACAGTGTGGCTCTGAGGCAGAGCAGACAGGGAGAAGTTGCTGAACACAGCGTGTCTGGTGGCCTCAAGTGCATACGTTTTAATGCAAGGAGCATTACGGGTAAGGCAGATGAACTTAGAGCTTGGATTAGTACTTGGAACTATGATGTTGTTGCCATTACAGAGACCTGGTTGAGGGAAGGGCAGGATTGGCAGCTAAACGTTCCAGGATTTAGATGTTTCAGGCGGGATAGAGGTGGATGTAAAAGGGGAGGCGGAGTTGCGCTACTTGTTCGGGAGAATATCACAGCTGTACTGCGAGAGGACACCTCAGAGGGCAGTGAGTCTATATGGGTAGAGATCAGGAATAAGAAGGGTGCAGTCACAATGTTGGGGGTATACTACAGGCCTCCCAACAGCCAGCGGGAGATAGAGGAGCAGATAGGTAGACAGATTTTGGAAAAGAGTAAAAACAACAGGGTTGTGGTGATGGGAGACTTCAACTTCCCCAATATTGACTGGGACTCACTTAGTGCCAGGGGCTTAGACGGGGCGGAGTTTGTAAGGAGCATCCAGGAGGGCTTCTTAAAACAATATGTAGACAGTCCAACTAGGGAAGGGGCGGTACTGGACCTGGTATTGGGGAATGAGCCCGGCCAGGTGGTAGATGTTTCAGTAGGGGAGCATTTCGGTAACAGTGACCACAATTCAGTAAGTTTTAAAGTACTGGTGGACAAGGATAAGAGTGGTCCGAGGATGAATGTGCTAAATTGGGGGAAGGCTAATTATAACAATATTAGGCGGGAACTGAAGAACATAGATTGGGGGCGGATGTTTGAGGGCAAATCAACATCTGACATGTGGGAGGCTTTCAAGTGGCAGTTGAAAGGAATACAGGACCGGCATGTTCCTGTGAGGAAGAAAGATAAATACGGCAATTTTCGGGAACCTTGGATGACGAGTGATATTGTAGGCCTCGTCAAAAAGAAAAAGGAGGCATTTGTCAGGGCTAAAAGGCTGGGAACAGACGAAGCCTGCGTGGAATAGAAGGAAAGTAGGAAGGAACTTAAGCAAGGAGTCAGGAGGGCTAGAAGGGGTCACGAAAAGTCATTGGCAAATAGGGTTAAGGAAAATCCCAAGGCTTTTTACACGTACATAAAAAGCAAGAGGGTAGCCAGGGAAAGGGTTGGCCCACTGAAGGATAGGCAAGGGAATCTATGTGTGGAGCCAGAGGAAATGGGCGAGGTACTAAATGAATACTTTGCATCAGTATTCACCAAAGAGAAGGAATTGGTAGATGTTGAGTCTGGAGAAGGGGGTGTAGATAGCCTGGGTCACATTGTGATCCAAAAAGACGAGGTGTTGGGTGTCTTAAAAAATATTAAGGTAGATAAGTCCCCAGGGCCTGATGGGATCTACCCCAGAATACTGAAGGAGGCTGGAGAGGAAATTGCTGAGGCCTTGACAGAAATCTTTGGATCCTCGCTGTCTTCAGGGGATGTCCCGGAGGACTGGAGAATAGCCAATGTTGTTCCTCTGTTTAAGAAGGGTAGCAAGGATAATCCCGGGAACTACAGGCCAGTGAGCCTTACTTCAGTGGTAGGGAAATTACTGGAGAGAATTCTTCGAGACAGGATCTACTCCCATTTGGAAGCAAATGGACGTATTAGTGAGGCAGCACGGTTTTGTGAAGGGGAGGTCGTGTCTCACTAACTTGATAGAGTTTTTCGAGGAGGTCACTAAGATGATTGATGCAGGTAGGGCAGTGGATGTTGTCTATATGGACTTCAGTAAGGCCTTTGACAAGGTCACTCATGGTAGACTAGTACAAAAGGTGAAGTCACACGGGATCAGGGGTGAGCTGGCAAGGTGGATACAGAACTGGCTAGGCCATAGAAGGCAGAGAGTAGCAATGGAGGGATGCTTTTCTAATTGGAGGACGGTGACCAGTGGTGTTCCACAGGGATCAGTGCTGGGACCTTTGCTCTTTGTAGTATATATAAATGATTTGGAGGAAAATGTAACTGGTCTGATTCGTAAGTTTGCAGACGACACAAAGGTTGGTGGAATTGCGGATAGCGATGAGGACTGTCGGAGGATACAGCAGGATTTAGATTGTCTGGAGACTTGGGCGGAGAGATGGCAAATGGAGTTTAATCCGGACAAATGTGAGGTAATGCATTTTGGAAGGTCTAATGCAGGTAGGGAATATACAGTGAATGGTAGAACCCTCAAGAGTATTGAAAGTCAAAGAGATCTAGGAGTACAGGTCCACAGGTCATTGAAAGGGGCAACACAGGTGGAGAAGGTAGTCAAGAAGGCATACGGCATGCTTGCCTTCATTGGCCGGGGCATTGAGTATAAGAATTGGCAAGTCATGTTGCAGCTGTATAGAACCTTAGTTAGGCCACACTTGGAGTATAGTGTTCAATTCTGGTCGCCACACTACCAGAAGGATGTGGAGGCTTTAGAGAGGGTGCAGAAGAGATTTACCAGAATGTTGCCTGGTATGGAGGGCATTAGCTATGAGGAGCGGTTGAATAAACTCGGTTTGTTCTCACTGGAACGAAGGAGCTTGAGGGGAGACCTGATAGAGGTATAGAAAATTATGAGGGGCATAGACAGAGTGGATAGTAAGAGGCTTTTCCCCAGGGTAGAGGGGTCAATTACTAGGGGGCATAGGTTTAAGGTGAGAGGGGCAAGGTTTAGAGTAGATGTACGAGGCAAATTTTTTACGCAGAGGGTAGTGGGTGCCTGGAACTCGCTACCGGAGGAGGTAGTGGAAGCAGGGACGATAGGGACATTTAAGGGGCATCTTGACAAATATATGAATAGGATGGGAATAGAAGGATACGGACCCAGGAAGTGTAGAAGATTGTAGTTTAGTCGGGCAGCATGGTCGGCACGGGCTTGGAGGGCCGAAGGGCCTGTTCCTGTGCTGTACATTTCTTTGTTCTTTGTTTGTTGTACCCGTGGCATCCACCCACCCTCTGGCCGTGGACATGTTCCCAAAGCTGTGATCCATCCCCTGGGTGTTCGGATGTTGGTTGTTGGGTGTGAGGTGTTGCCTCCTGCAGTGTCAGGCACAGTGACCAGACATCAAGGTGTGATTGGGATGCTAGACAATGACACCCAACTGCTACATGGCCCGCCCATCCACGGAAATCCACTTGGGAGATGTGAAATGCTCACTTAACCACGATTGCCAGATCCCTATCAGCAATAGTCTTCAGGCACACGGCCAGAGGTGGGGTTATGGGTGGTCGTTGGGGCAGACGGACAGGGATAAGGGTTAGCCCTGGAACGGGTAAACGATCCAGGGGTTGGCATGGTGGTGTCACGAGTGGATGCCTCCGGTGCCTCCTCCCCCATCCTCCCATGGCGGCCCACCCCCAGCCGAGGGTCCCCACCCCTCACCGCGCACTAGGGTGGCAGGCCCAGCACACCCAGCTCTTTCCCTGTGAGCAAAGGTAGTACTCACCTCCTCGGCTTCCCACAGAAGTCCTCCTGCCAGGTTCATGTTTTTCAAAAGGGAAACATTGGAGGAAAACCTCCCCTTGCTGGGGAGGCCATTGGATATGGGGTGGCTCTCGATAACTGTGGAAATTGAGCTTATGTTGCGATAATTGGTTTCTCGCCACGTTAAGGCGAGATCCCGATTTTGCCTTCGGGAGGGGGCCGGTTGCATCGCAAACTCTTTAGCCCCTGGCGCGGTTCTTGTTTTTGGCCTCTCCCGCTATTCACCGGCTTTGTTTCGCTTGAGTGAGAACATTACGAGGTCGGACGACTGCGCCCCTAGAAACTTCTCCGTTAAACCGTGCTCACTTGTTCCTGACATTACAACAGTGATTACATTTCAAAAATATCTGTCAAGCAGATTGGGATATCCCAAGGTATGAAAGTTGATGTTACAAATATTTCTCTCTGTTTATCTCCCACTCTTTGTCTCTCTCTCTCTTCTTCTCCATCAATCTCATTCTCCTTTCTAAACCTATACATGCAGAGATACGACAATAGGTAATTTGTGTGATTTTTCTTCTTTTATTCCAGATCTTGGGGCGAAATTCTCCGATCGGCGCAAAAAACGGCGCAAATCCGACTTGCGTCACGTCGGAAAAATGGGTCGATAGTCTCCGGCCCGAAATGGGCTAGCAGCGACGTAACGGGATCCACGCTTGCGCAGTGGTTCACGCCGTGCAGCACCATACGCGCTGCACAGCGTGACGGCTCATAAGGCCGCGCTGCTCCCCCCCACCCGACCGCAACACCCGACTGGATGGCTGGCCGCCGCTCAGCCCCGAGGTTCGAGTCACGCGATGTGGAGGCGCTCCTGGACGCGGTGGAGCAGAGGAGGGACGCCCTGTATCCCGGGCACGGCCGCAGAGTTGCCCCACGCCACAGCCGGCGTCTGTGGAGGGAAGTGGCAGAGGCCGTCACCGCTGTGGCCCTAACACCACGGACAGGCACCCAGTGCCACAAGAAGGTGAACGACCTCGACAGAGCAGGCAGGGTGAGCCTCCCCCATATCCCCCCTCCCCCATATCCCCCCTCCCCCATATCCCCCCTCCCCCATATCCCCCATATCCCCCCTCCCCATATCCCCCCTCCCCCATATCCCCCCTCCCCCATATCCCCCCTCCCCCATATCCCCCCTCCCCCAGATCCCCCCTCCTCCATATCCCCCATATCCCCTCCCCCATATCCCCCCTCCCCCATATCCCCCCCTCCCCATATCCCCCCTCCCCATATCCCCATCCCCATATCCCCCTCCCCCATATCCCCCCTCCCCATATCCCCCCTCCCCATATCCCCCCTCCCCCATATCCCCCCTCCCCCATATCCCCCCCTCCCCCATATCCCCTCCTCCCCCATATCCCCTCCTCCCCCATATCCCCTCCTCCCCCATATCCCCTCCTCCCCCATATCCCCTCCTCCCCCATATCCCCTCCTCCCCCATATCCCCCCCTCCCCCATATCCCCCGCAGGATGCCCCTCGGAGACCACAGGAGACGGAGAGACCCGCATCCTCCAGCATGCGACGGCCGCAGGATGCCCCTCGGAGACCACAGGAGACGGAGAGACCCGCACTCTCCAGCATGCGACGCCCGCAGGATGCCCCTCGGAGACCACGGGAGACGGAGAGACCCGCACCCTCCAGCATGCGACGCCCGCAGGATGCCCCTCGGAGACCACGGGAGACGGAGAGACCCGGACCCTCCAGCATGCGACGCCCGCAGGATGCCCCTCGCACACCACGGGAGACGGAGAGACCTGGAGCAACAGGGAGACGACACCCCCGTCACGTGCGGGAGCGACCACCCAGCGACGAGGGGGGCAGCCACAGGCCCCCGTCACATCCGAGCCAGGACACCACTACCCAGGACACCACTACCCAGGACACCACTACCCAGGACACCACTACCCAGGACACCCCTACCCGGGACAGCACTACCCAGGACACCCCTACCCGGGACAGCACTACCCAGGAAGACAAAATACTGGACAGTGACTCAGAGTGGATGGGTGGAGACGAACCCCCACCCCAAAGTGCCATGGACTCAGAGTGGGACGAAGAGCACGACACAACGCCACTGCTGTCACCAACACCCTCCACCATCGCAGAAACACTCACCACGGTTGGGCACTTTAGTGATGAGGCGTCTGGTACACTCACTGGTGCGCACAACACAGCCGTCCCGGTACAGCAGGTGGAGGTAGGAGCAGCAGAGGGACCGGGCGGTCGGAGGGCAGCCCAGCCCAAGCGAACATCTGCCGCCCAGATGGATCCCGGGTTCCTGCAGTTACCACACCCACACATAGATCCGATGCAACCACCGACCCGGAGACGAGCGAAGAGGGTGACGGGCGGCTTGCGGCGGCTGAGGTCGCAGGTGGAGGAGTCCACCCGCGTCCAGGAGCTGGGAGTGGTGCCGGTCATGCGTGCCACCCAGGCTGACACCGCACGGGTGGCGTCCGCGGTGGAGGCAATGGGTGCGACGGTGTCAGACATGCGGAACGGTTTGCGAGGCCTGGGGCCTTCCGTGCAGGTGGCGTCTGTGGCCCAGGAAATGGCTGCCCTCTCACAGGAGGCCATGAGCCAGTGCCAGCGCCAGATGGCAGAGGCGCTCAACGCCATAGCCCAGTCTCTGCAGGCCATGGCCCAGTCTCATCAGGCCATGGCCCAGTCTCTGCAGGCCATCGCTGAGGGCATCGGCGCCAGTGGCCATGTGCGAGCCGGCGTCGCACTGTCACAGACAGGGTTTGCCAACCCCCTGGGCTCCATGGCTGCAAACCTGCAGACCCCTGTCGATACCAGCACGGGCCTCCAGGACTGGCAGCGCCAGATGTCGGGGGGGCGTCGGATGGCCAGTCCGTTCGCATCCCCCACCCATGTAGAGGCCTGGGGGCCATCGGGCACCCCGAGGGAGGAGGAGGTGGTGTGGTCCGTCCCGGCTCCCTCTGTAGGTACACCGCGACACCTCGGACTCCCCCCCTTCCGTCCCAGGTGCATCGGGTGGGCAACGGGCAGGACAGGCTGGCAGCTCGCCATCCCAGTCGCCCGGGCCGCAGCCTGGCCCATCTAGGCCAGGACGCCCCAGGAAACGACCGCCAAAGGGATCCAGTGTCAGAGGGCAGGAATCGCAGGAGTCCACCTCCAGTTCTGCTGTACCGTCTGGGGAACCACGTAGACGTAGTCAAAGGGCCCGTACGGCCAAACAATTAGACACTGAGTAAGTTGGCACGGGTGCAGGGCACAGATGAGTTTTAGGGGCTAGGGCACGTGCATGAACTCCTTTGGTTATTAAAGTCAATGTTACACCTACCAAAGCTGCCTTTGTGCTCTGTCCAAAGTGTGCGGGGGTGTCATGTACGTTGAGCGCAAGTGTGTGTGTGAGGGGTGGTCTTACCTCAGCCCCAGGTGAGTCTGCCCCCTTCCCCCTGGGCCGCCATCAACATCCCCCGGGCAGAGGACGGGACCGTGCGCTGCAGTGTCACAGCCGCATGCAGGGATGGTCCGGGTGGATGGTGGTACTGTGGCCATGGGTCAGACATAGTCCAACGATGTAGAGCCAGGAGCTCATCGCAGGGCGGGTTGTCATCATCCTCCATGGCCTGCGATAGACACGCGTCCACCCGCAACTGTGTGAGCCCGGCCCGTTGTGCCGCAGGTGGATCGGCAATGGGGGGGGGGTGGTGTGCATGCGGGTGGGGTGGGTGGGGTTAGGGAGGGGGTTGAGGGTGCTGGGTGGGTGGATGGGTGGGGGGTGTGGGTGGTCGGCTGTTGCCATGGTGTGCTGTCTGTGGCCATACTACCCGATTCCCACGCCCATCTAGTCAGTGAAGCGGGCATCTATCAGTCTGTCCCATGCCCGCTGGGCCAGCCGGTAACGGTGGACAGCCACCCGCCATTGTCTAGCCCGTCTGCCCTGACCATTGCCCCCATCCCCCTCATCTGGGGAGGACTGGGCCTCTTCCTGCTGCTCCTCCACTCCGCCCTCCTCTACCAGCGGCACATCGCCCCTCTGCTGGGCTATGTTGTGCAGGATGCAGCACACCACAATGATGCGGCCGACCCTATCTGACCGATACTGGAGGGCGCCCCCAGAGAGGTCCGGGCACCTGAAACGCATCTTCACCACGCCAAAGCACCTCTCGATCACTCCCCTTATCGCTCCATGGGCATCATTGTAGCGGTTCTCCGCCTCATTGCGTGGCCTCCGTATCGGCGTCATCAGCCACGATCGCAATGGATAGCCCCTGTCGCCCAGCAACCAGCCCCTCAGCCGGGGATGGCGTCCCTCGTACATGCCGGGGATGGATGACCGCGACAACACGAATGAGTCGTGTACACTGCCTGGGTGACGGGCGCAGACGTGCAGGATCATCGTGCGGTGGTCGCAGACCACCTGTACGTTCATCGAATAGGTCCCCTTCCTATTGGTGAACACGGCCCTGTTATCTGCAGGTGGCCGCACGGCGACGTGCATCCCATCGATTGCGCCCTGGACCATGGGGAACCCGGCAACGGCAGAGAAGCCCACGGCCCGGGCATCTTGGCTGGCCCGGTCCACGGGGAAGCGGATGTAGCGGTGCGCCATGGCATATAGGGCATCTGTCACTGCCCGTATGCACCGGTGCACCGATGTCTGCGATATGCCGGACAGGTCCCCACTCGGTGCCTGGAATGACCCCGTTGCATAACAGTTCAGGGCCACCATAACCTTGACGGACACGGGAGGAGGGTGTCCCCCGCCAGTGCCACGCGGTGACAGTTGTGCCAGCAGGTGGCAGATGTGTGCCACGGTTTCCCGGCTCATCCGGAGTCTCCTCCTGCATTCCCGGTCCGTGAGGTCCTGGTATGACTGCCGGGGCCGGTACACACGGGGCGCCCTCGGGTGCCTCCGTTGCCGTGGGGCCGCGACGTCCTCCTCCCCCTCCTCATCCTGTCGGTCAGGTGTCCCTCCAGCCTGGGCGGCTGCCGCCTGCCCCTCTGCGGCAGCCTGCGCCGCCTCTCTGGCACGCTCCTCCTCCTCCTCATCCAGGGCAACATAGACATGAGCGGCTGCCACCACGGCGGCCAACATCGCTGGATGATCTGAAAACATGACGGCCTGGTGGGGGGGAGGGGAACGACGACATGTCATCATTGCCCATATCCCCTCCTCCCCCCAGCCAGGTGGCATGGACCGCATGGGTCCAACTGTTGGAGGCTGGCACCTGGCCAGGTGGACCAACTCACTTGCCCTCCCATCCCCCCCCTCGGCACGGACCCCCCCCCCCAACCTCCACCCCGGCACGGCACGGACCCCCCCCCCAACCTCCACCCCGGCACGGACCCCCCCCAACCTCCACCCCAGCACGGACCCCCCCCAACCTCCACCCCGGCACGGCACGGACCCCCCCCCAACCTCCACCCCAGCACGGACCACCCCCCCCAACCTCCACCCCGGCACGGCACGGACCCCCCCCCCGAACCTCCACCCCGGCACGGCATGGACCCCCCCCCAACCTCCACCCCAGCACGGACCCCCCCCCCCAACCTCCACCCCGGCACGGCACGGACCCCCCCCCCCCCAACCTCCACCCCAGCACGGACTCCCCCCAACCCCCAACCTCCACCCCGGCACGGCACGGACCCCCCCCAACCTCCACCCCAGCACGGACCCCCCCCCCAACCTCCACCCCGGCACGGCACGGACCCCCCCCCAACCTCCACCCCAGCACGGACCCCCCCCAACCTCCACCCCGGCACGGACCCCCCCCCAACCTCCACCCCAGCACGGACCCCCCCCAACCTCCACCCCGGCACGGCACGGACCCCCCCCCAACCTCCACCCCAGCACGGACTCCCCCCCCAACCTCCACCCCAGCACGGCACAGACCCCCCCCCCCAACCTCCACCCCAGCACGGACCCCCCCCCAACCTCCACCCCAGCACGGACCCCCCCCCCAACCCCCAAACTCCACCCCGGCACGGACCCCCCCCCCCCCCAACCTCCACCACCCTGGCACGGACCCCCTCCCGGCACTCCCCCGGAGCCCAGCCTACTCAAACCACCCCCCCCCCCCCCCCCCGCCGCACACACACACACACAACCCGAGACACACCTCTCCTCACGCATTCAGACTGCGGCCACGCCATTGCCTGCCGAGAGCCAACCCCCCAGGCCGTCACTCACCTCCACGCTGGCCGGCGTGAGCCTGGAGCACCGGGTCACGCCGATGAAAAGGAGGTTTGATTCACGTCGACGTGAACGGTCATCACGTCGACGGGACTTCGGCCCATCCGGAAGGGAGAATATCGGCAGGCCGAAAATCGGCTGCCTTGCGCAGACCCGTGACATTCTTCGCGGCAGCGGCGCCATTAACGCCCCGCCGACTTTTCTCCCTTCGGAGACTTCGGCAACCGGCGGGGGCGGGATTCACGGCGGCCAACGGCCATTCTCCGACCCTCTGGGGGGTCGGAGAATGACGCCCCTTGTTCCTGCTATTATTCCAACCCTGGGAAAACCTGGCTTCAGCTTCTTCCCAAAAGATACAAATGAATTTTTCATGAAAATTTTGGCGAGTTTTAAGGCAAAGAGACAAAAAGGAGTGCACACTGTGAGTGTTAAACTAACCGTGAAATGGTTTGGGTTCTTACACCTGTTTTGCCTCCCTCCCTCAACACTGACTGTTTCTAATTTATTCTCGTAACTAGAAAGGAAGTGGCTGGAAAAATATTGTTCTAACTAGAGAGACGGGTACCAGGGGAATATCCTGTTCTTTTACAGTTACTGAAGTTTAGAAGGCAGGTTTGCAGTTTGTGTGTTCAGTCTGTTTGCAAATAGCTCAACAGTCACAATCCTGGCATTGCTGCAGATGTCTCCAATCTCTCACTCGAGTTTAAATGCTGGGGACGATGGCGGCTTCCAAGCTTCTGCCGGGTCTACCGCCAGAGAGGAAACGTCTGCAGAAATTCCATCTTTGTTTTTTTTATGCTGTGCAATTTCTTTGGGATCCAGTCGTAAAAAATATTCTTGTATTTCTTGTGAATAGACCTCATGAAAGAGCAGGTAGAGTGGGTGGACAAGGGACGACTATATAGTAACTTGGGTAAGATTGAAAGCGATCTGATATTTTCTCATTGTATCATTTAGAAATATTCTTGGCATTGTATGTTTAAGTGAAAGCCACAGGCGCGATTCAGCGGCCTCATTGCTCCCGACTTGGTGTCGGGACGTGGCCATTCTCTAGACATATTTGCGACACTCGAAATGTCTTCCGAGGTTCAACGGAATCTCACAAGACATCATGGGCGAGATTCTCCGACCCCCAGCCGGGTTGGAGAATCGCCGGGAGCTGGCGTGAATCCCACCCCTTCCGGTTGCCGAAGTCTCCGGCACCGGAGATTCGGCGGGGGCCGAATGGGCCGAAGTCCCGCCGCTAAAATGCCTGTCCCGCCGGCGTAGATTAGACCACCTACCTTACCGGCGGGACAAGGCGGTGCGGGCGGGCTCCGGGGTCCTGGGGGGGGGCGCTGGGCGATCTGGCCCCGGGGGGTGCCCCCACGGTGGCCTGGCCCGCGTTCGGGGCCCACCGATCCGCGGGCGGGCCTGTGCCTTGGGGGCACTCTTTCCCTTCCGCCTCCGCCACGGTCTCCACCATGGCGGAGGCAGAAAAGACTCCCTCCACTGTGCATGCACGGGAATGCTGTCAGCGGCCGCTAACGCTCCCGCACATGCGCCACCCGGAGATTTCATTTCCGCGCCAGCTGGCGGGGCACCAAAGGCCTTTTCCGCCAGCTGGCGGGGCGGAAATTCGTCCGGCGCCGACCTAGCCTCTTAAGGTTGGGGCTCGGCCCCCAAAGATGCGGAGCATTCCGCACCTTTGGGGCAGCGCAATGCCCGTCTGATTTGCGCCGTTTTGGGCGCCAGTCGGCGGACATCGCGCCATTTCCGGGGAATTTCGCCTCATGATCTGGATCTTGTATTCATTGGGTAGGGTCTGTTGTGGGGCATGCCGATTGCGGCGGCGAATGGAGCCATCAGGCAAACGGACCAGAAACGAGCGGGGAGCCATCTGTCTAAGAACTTCAGTGGTTGCCGACCAGCCACCCTCCGGAAGATGTATGCGGACAGGATCTCCAGGCACCAGGGTAGGAAGATCAGTCGCCCGAGCATCATGAGCCGCCTTGTGTTGCTCACGCCCTTGTTGCATCCGCCGAAGTACCGGAGCATGGTCGAGGTCTGGGACGTGAATGGACGGCACAGTGGTCCTGAGTGTGCGACCCATAAGCAGTTGGGCCGGCGATAGGCCCGTCGACAGTGGGGCCGAGCAATAGGCCAGCAAGGCGAGGCAGAAGTCAGATCCTGCATCAGCAACCTTGCAGAGGAGCCTTTTTACAATGTGGACGCCCTTCTCTGCTTTGCCATTTGACTGAGGGTGCAGGGGACTGGACGTCACGTGTGCAAAGTTGTATGCACTAGCGATGGAAATCCATTCCTGACTCGCAAAGCAGGGGCCATTGTCTGACATCACGGTGAGCGGAATGCCGTGGCGAGCAAAGGTCTCCTTACAGGCCCGGATAACAGCCGATGACATGGTGTCGGGCAGGCGTGTGGCCTCAGGATAGCTGGAAAAGTAGTCGATGATGATGATGTAGTCCCTGCCGAGCGCATGGAACAGGTCCACGCCCATCTTCGACCGGGGGGACGTGACCAACTCATGGGGCTGAAGGGTCTCACGGGGTTGTGCCGGCTGGAACCGCTGGATGGTGGGGCAATTGAGCACAGTGTTGGCAATGTCCTCATTTATTCCTGGCCAGTATACAGTCTCTCGGGCCCTCCGTCAGCACTTCTCAACGCCGAGATGGCCTTTGTGCAGCTGTTCTAAGACAAGCCGGTGCATGCTGTGTGGGATCACAATGCGGTCCAGCTTCAGGAGGACACCATCCACGACTGCGAAGTCGTCCCGAATGTTATAAAACTGTGGGCATTGTCCCTTGAGCCACCCGTCCGTCATGTGGCGCATCACACGTTGCAGAAGGGGGTCAGCCGCAGTCTCACGGCGAATGTGGGCAAGGCGTTCGTCAGTGGCCGGCAGATTGGCAGAAGTGAAGGCTACATGTGCGTCGACTTGGCAAACGAACCCCTCTGGGTCGGACGGAGTGTCGACTGCCCCGGAGAGAGTGTCTGCTATGATCAGGTCCTTACCCGGGGTGTATACAAGTTGGAAGTCGTACCTCCGGAGTTTGAGCAGAATGCGCTGGAGGCGAGGGATCATGTCATTAAGGTCCTTTTGGATGATGCCAACCAGCGGGCGATGGTCGGTCTCCACAGTGAACTGGGGAAGGCCATACACATAGTCGTGGAACTTGTCAACGCCAGTCAACAGGCCTAGGCACTCCTTCTCAATTTGCGTTTAGCGCTGCTCTGTGGGGGTCATGGCACATGACGCATAGGCGACAGGGGCCCATGATGAGGTGTCATCTCGTTGCAGGAGGACCGCCCCAATGCCGGATTGGCTGGCGTCAGTCGAGATCTTTGTCTCTCTTGCAGGATCGAAGAACGCCAGTACCGGGGCGGTGGTGAGCTTGACCTTGAGCTGCTCCCATTCACGCGTGGGACGCCACTGGAATTCAGTTGTCTTCCTGACAAGGTGCCGGAGAGCTGTGGTGTGGGAAGCGAGGTTAGGGATGAATTTTCCCAGGAAGTTGACCATTGCTAGAAAGCATAGCACCGTCTTCTTGTCTGTGGGCTTCTGCATAGCCGTGATGGCTGCCACCTTGTCGGCATCCGGCCGCACCCCCAACTGGGAGATGTGGTCCCCCAAGAACTTGAGCTCGGTTTGGCCAAAAGAACATTTGGCTCTGTTGAGGCGCAGGCCCTGGTCCCGTATCCGTTGAAAGACGTGTTGGAGGTGACTGATATGCTCCTGCGGTGTGGTAGACCAAATAATGATATCGTCCACATAGACGCGCACGCCTTCGATGCCCTCCATCATCTGTTCCATGATGCGATGGAAACCTTCAGAGGCCGATATGATTCCAAATGGCATCCTATTGTAGCAGTATCTGCCAAATGGAGTGTTGAAGGTACACAGCTTCCTGCTGGACTGATCCAATTGAATCTGCCAGAAGCCCTTTGAGGCATCAAGCTTGGTGAATATTTTTGCCCGAGCCTTCTCGCACGTGATCTCCTCACATTTGGGTATAGGGTAATGTTCCCTCATTATATTGCGATTTAAGTCTTTCGGGTCAATACAGATCCGGAGCTCGCCGGAAGGCTTCTTGACGCACACCATGGAGCTGACCCATGCAGTTGGCTCCGTCACCCGGGAAACCACTCCTTGGTACTGAAGGTCCTGCAGCTGCTGCTTGAGGCGGTCCTTGAGGAGTGCTGGGACTCTGCGAGGTGCATGAATTACCGGGGTGGCATCCTGTTTGAGCAGGATTTTGTATGTGTAGGGCAGTGTACCCATGCCCTCGAAAGCATCCTGGTTGTGAGAGAGGATTGAGTTGCGCCCTGAATTCCGCATCTTGGAGAGAGAGAGTGTACTTGCTGAACAAGCTGGAGGAGTTTGCACACCTGTGCGTCTAGCAGAGAGTCCTTTGAAGAGCCCATGATCTCGAAGGGTAGGATGGCTTTACACGAGTTGTGCGTCACTTCGAGTTGGCACGACCCCGTGGCGGGGATGACGTTGCCATTATAGTCGACCAGTTGACAGATGGATGGAAGAATTGCTGGTTTGACCCTCAGGGTTTGAAATGCTGACCATGCGAGGAGATTTGCGGAAGCACCAGTGTCCAGGCGGAATGTGATCTGGGATCGGTTGACCGTCAGGGTGGCACACCACTCGTCGTCCAGATCAATGCTGTGTACCGACAGCGGCTGGTGCGTTCGACTTGGGGACAGCTTGTTCTTGTTGATGACAGCAATGCGGAAAGGCTCCCTGTCCTCAGTGTCACTGGTCTGTATGATGTCAGGATCGGACTCAGTGAAGGTGGGTTGGATTGCCCGAACATTCCTGCGAGGCTGGTTAAATTGTTGCGAGTTGGCAGGCTGAGGTGCTCGACAGCAGGCAGCATAGTGGCCAAGCCTGCCACAGCGTAGGCATTGTCGAGCTTTGGCCGGACATTGCCGCTTTAAATGGGCGGAGCCACAGTTGCCACATGTCATGACGTCAGTGCATTCGTTGCGCCACCGCGCATGCGCGGTGAGGTCTTGCGTACTGCGTGCCTGCGCATCGCGTTCCTCCATGTCAATGTCCCCTCTTTTGGCGCGTACAAGCGCGGGAGGCCTCGGAAAGTGCGCAAAATGGCCACCCTCCTCCGGGCCGCGGGCCGGGAGGTACTCGATCGTCTGGACCCGCTCCACCTCGTGGGGCCCCTACTGCGCCATTTCAGCCGCCTGGATGTGTGAGTACCGGCTGGAGGCGTTCTCATGCAGGACGCAGGTCTCGATGGCCGTCGCTAGGGTGAGTTGCTTGATTTTAAGGATCTGCTGGCGCAGGGTGTACGACATGACCCCGAAAACTATCTGGTCGCGTAGCATGGAGTCAGAGGTGGGCCCATAGCCGCAGGACTGCGCGAAGATGCGGAGATGCATTAAATAAGACTGGAAAGGCTCGTCCTTACCCTGCAGGCGCTGCTGGAACAGGTTGTTCTCCATGCTGCAGGATGGCGGATTGCTGATAAGTTGCAGGTAGGTCTCACAGGGGCTAGTATGCGTCCACTCATGGAACCATGTCGTGTTGCGTGTTCTGGTCTACAAACAGGTCAACACGGCTGGAGATGGTGTAACTCTATTTTATTAACAACTCAACTGTAATAACATACTGTAAGCTTGGGTACGTGCATTACCAGCTTATCTGTGGACCCTGTCCTATCACTATCTCGGTGAGGCACTCAGCACATGGTGAATGTCTGAGAGGCAGGCTGTGAGCTCTGTGCTCTGAGCTGGCTGCTGCTAGAATGAGCGGGAACTCTGGTGTCCCCTGTCTTTATAGTGCGTGTGCTCTCACTGGTGATTGGCTGCGATGTTGTGTATGCTGGTTGGTCCTACTGTATGTCCATCAGTGTGTCAATGTGTGTGTGATTGCACCATGATATGCTGATGTACATCATGACAGGGTCCGCACAAACATGGATCAGGTGGAGCGGCACCTGGGTGGGAGGGGGAGTCTTCCAGGCCATTGGAGAACGCTGGGTGGTCGGGGACAGGGCAGAGTGGCACCCTGGCTCTCCCTCTTGTCACCGTGGCAGTGCCACACAGGCACCCTGGCACTGCCAGGGTAGCACTTCCATGGTGCTAGGTTGGCACTGCCAGGGATTGGACTCGGGGGCCTTCCTGTGGTTGGGGGGTGAGGGGGAGTTGAAGACCAGGGGAACCTGAAAGGAGTGCGGAACAGATCGAGGCAGCCTTCCAAAATGGCACCCTGAGCATTTCCTGAAGCTCGCCAGCAGGAATTCCCTCTAAGTGTGGCCTCAGTGGACAGAATGTCCCCCAGGCCAAAAATAAATAGCAAAGCGCTGTTGAAATTGAGATTGCAGAGCCGGGGAACACCCACTAAATGCTAAATTGAGTTAAAGTCTGCTGAATCGCACCCATGACTATTCCATCTCATTTGCAAATTTGTTCTATGATTTTGTAATCTGTTATATAATCTATTTGACACTTGGTGCCTTTATTCACTACCTGTTCGAACTTCGCTTCATTATATATCCAGAACTAAACTGAATTTATTTAATTGATAATTCACCAACTTTGTAGTCCTGGCAGCACCCCAGGTCCACACCCTGTTATAGGGCAAAGATATTCTTGCAGGTACATTGGACAAGGGGGTTTTGCCCAACACGAGGGACTGCATTTAGCAGAATTGTAGCTCAGTAACAGTTTGGTTCAGTGTCTTGTCAGTAATTCTGCAGGACAGAAGCAGGAGCTTCTTTCTCAAGTCGAATATTTTTCATCCATAGTAAAGTTGGTTCAACTGATTGAAGATAAACGGCGCAATTCTCCCATTTTCAGCCTAAGTGCTCGCGCCAGCAGAGAATCGGGACTGTTTACCGCTGGCACCAGGAGCGAAGTTGACGTGAGGTGGGATTCTCCATTTGAGAGTCTGGTGTTGAATTCGGAGTGTTTCCCAGTCCCGTTGGGGGTGCCAGTCCTGGAGCCATTCGATGGGCCAGCATTCTGTCTACGTGAAACTAGTGCAATTCCAACCGGCGTCAGAATTGGCACTGAAGAGCTCGACAAGCAGGAGCTGCATATAAGCACCCTGCACCCCACACACTCTCATTCCAGCCAAGAGGATGGCTCCACGAAGCGCAGCCCTGTGCTTCGCAGATGCAAAGCGTGACATGTTGCTGGATGCCTTGGAGGAGAGTCAGGACACCCTTTTCCTCAGGGTGGGTAGGAGGCTGCCACCCTCCAATGTCAACTGGGCCTGGGCGGAGGTAGCACAGGTGGCGAGCGCTGTGGGCCCCACCGCAAGGATCAGCCAGCAGTGCCGCAAGAAGCTGAACGATCTCCACACGGCGGCCCGGGTGAGTCATCACCTCTGTGCCCCTGGCAGCACCCCCGGCCCACATCCCCTCACTCCCCATCCAGTGCCCACCAGTCGGATGGGTAGACAGTGCTGCGTGAGGGTGGACAACCCCCAGGCCAGCCAGGGTGAGTCACCAACTTTGTAGTCCTGGCAGCACCCCAGGTCCACACCCTGCAGGCGGTGCCCCCCTCCTCCCACCAGAGGGCATAAACAGGCAACTAGCTGCAAGACCCCTTGTGCAATCCGCGTCAGAGTATATCTCACTGTGCATGATCTGCCCCCAAGGAAAAGATGGCCCACAACCACCGAGAGCGGGGAAAGACCTGAAGGAGCCTGCCGGATCTGGGGGTCCTGACCGCTGTGGAACAAAGGGTGATGGAGCTGGCTGGGGAGGTGGGAGAGCAGGCAGATGTCTAGGTGAAGATTGGCATGGGACAACCAAGTGAGCGCCCAATTAATTGTGATGTCCCTCTGGCAATGTGTCACTACTTCGCCCCCCCACCCCCCCTCCCCCCAACACACACACACAGACCTACCCGAGATCTCACCGCGTGTCTTGTCTTTTGTCTTGCAGGATCACCTTCTGACGGGGCTGCTCGTCCGGTATCCCTCTCCCCAGCCGCAACCCCATAACACACCAGAGCACCAGTCCGGGGACGATGCTGACTTCCCGTCACTCCTATCACCTGCACCCTCTGCCTGGTTTAGCACACTGGGCTAAATAGCTGGCTTTTAAAGCAGACCAAGGCAGGCCAGCAGCACGGTTCGATTCCCGTACCAGCCTCCCCGAACAGGCGCCGGAATGTGGCGACTAGGGGCTTTTCACAGTAACTTCATTGAAGCCCACTCGTGACAATAAACTATTTTCATTTCATTTTTTCATTTTCCCAGAGACTCTTACCTTGGGGGGGGGGTCATTTTAATGAAAAAGCTCTTGGGACACTGGTGCGCACTTCACACATGCTGCAGTACATCAGGTGGAGCTAGGGACCTCCGAGGGGGTGGACAGGGGGTGCAGCCCAACCTGACCCCAGGGACTAGCTGCCATCCAGCCGGGTCTCTCCCTTCTGGAAAGGGCCGTACCATCAATTCTGGAATGCAGATGCAGAGCACTGCAGGAGGGGTGTCAGCATCCTTCCAGTGCCTGCAGCTGCAGTGTCAGGAGCAGGAGGCTGTGTGCTACCCAGGCCAACACCGACCGGGTGGAGACCACAGTGAAAGCGTTGGGTGCGTGGGTCACGGACATGGTTCAGGATGTCCAAGGCTTGGGGTTCTCTGTGCTGGCAGTGGCTGAGGCACAGAACAGGGCAGCCCTGCCACAGACAGCCATGTACCAGGTCCACATGGACACCTCTGTGGCGCTCCAGAACGTGGCTGGCTGAATCACAACAGGCCATGGCTGCGGGCGCCAAGAGCATTGGCTGGGTGCTGGTTGACCCGATCTGCTCCCAGAGAGACCTAGCACAGTCCCAGAGGGAACTGGCACAGTCCCAGGGAGATATACCCAGTTCCTGTTCTCCATGGCCGAGTGCATCAAAACCCTGGTTGAAATGCGAGCGAGCCTCCAGGACTGGCAGTGCCAGACGGGGGTGCAGCCTCCGGAGCTCACGCCGGCTACATCCCAGTCCCAAGGCCACCCGGCACCCCAAGGGAGGAGGAGGAGGTGGTGATGGAACCCATGGCGGTGACTCACACAGGGGAGGTGCTGGATCACTGCATCACCTCTGATTACCCCCCCCCCCACCTGCCACTGGTGCATCTCATGGGCAGAGGGAAGAACAGGATGGCACTACATCACCTGTGACACCCGAAAGTCGACCGGGCGCATCCAGGTCCAGGCTCACCTGAGGACGGCTGCCAAAGGTTACCTATCACTGCCCACCATCTACCCCCCCCTCCACCCCGAACACCATCCCCACCTCCCCAGAATGTCCATGGGCCAGTGAGATGGACTAGCCATCTTGCAGGGGTCACCCGGGCAGAGAGTGGAATGTGATACCGAAACTAGGAGTCAGACTTTTCCAAATGATGTGGAGCTCACCCAGCAGGTAATAATCATCCCCTGTCCCATGGACCAGACCCACTGATACTGTCAACCTTGGCCAGCACCCTGTAGTGAAGCCGGGAGAGGGTGGAGGTGTCGGGGTGGGGGGAGGTGGGGTGGGGGGAGGTGGGGGGGGGGGGGGGGGAGGGGAGGGGGGGATGGAGTACAGGATGGGGGGGTGTGAGGCGGTGGGTGGCAATGGGGGAGTGGGATTATGGGGAGGTGGGACAGGGAGGCTGAGCTGCCAGTTACATGGTCTTCTAGTCGCAAACTTGGAGTTCTAAGGTTCTCCCATGCACGGTGGTACTGATGCACATGTTGCGCGGCTCCTGTGCCTGCCTGGGCCCCATGCACTGTCCTGCCTTGCCACCCTCCACATCCTCCTTGTTGGATGAGGCCTGGCATTCCTCCTCCAGCATGTCGCCCGTCTGCAGTGCGATATGTGCAGGACACAGCAGGGAACCCCTCCTGGGGGTACATTGGAGGGCCCCACCAGAGCCAATCAAGCATTGGAATCGCATCTTTAGGACACCGATGCACCACTCAATGATGCTCCTGATTGCTGCATGGGTGTCAATATAGTGGCTCTCCGCGGCAGTCAGGGGCCTCCAGTCAGGCGTCATTACCAATGACCGCAGCGGATACCCCTGGTCACCCAGGAGTCAACCTCTCACACGAGGGAGCACCTTAAAGACATTGGGCACCGTCGAGTGTGCCAGGATGTATGCATCATGCATGGTGCCCGGGTATCAGCCGAAGACGTGCACTCGGTTGTCACACATCCCCTTCACATTCATGGAGTGGAAGCCTTTCCTATTGATGAAGTGCACCCTTCATGTGGCGATACCCATAGGGGGACGTGTGTCCCACCTATCACCTCCCTGGACCTTGGGCATGCCAGCGATGGTGGCGAATCTTGCTGCCCGGGCTCAGTACACATCAAAGTTAATATAGTCCACTTCCCTGGACTTCCGGTGATGGCGGGCGGGAGGCAGCCGCACAATGGAGGGCTCCCTTTCGGGAATGGCATTTTAGGGGCTTTAAGCCCGTCCCAGGGTCCACAGAGGCGGGCAAAAGCAGGGAGAAGGCACAGAGGAGGCCCAGTAAAGAAAAATGTCGAGGGTGAGCAAAGAAACGGTCGTAAAAAAAACAGCTGAAGGTCCGTCGGGGCGTGGAAAGGTCACCGCGGGGTCACCAAGGAAAATGGAGGCTGGAGCACCAGGGGAGGCCGCATTGCTTACGGCTGAAGAAATAACTAAGGTGATGGCTGCGGAATTCGAAAAGCAGTTTCCAAAATACATGGAGACAATGAGGAAGGAGATGAGAGAGGTTTTGAGTATGCTGGTGGACGAGGCGATTTCCCCGGTGACGACGGCGGTGGCGAGCGCAGTGGCGGAGGTGCGAGAGCAAGGGAAGGCGCTAAAGGAAGTGGAGGAGAGATTATTGCAGCACGGTGATCAACTTACCTCGATGGGGAAGGAGATGCGGAAGGTGATGGACATTAACAAGGATCTGCGAGGAAAAATGGAAGACCTGGAAAACAGATCCAGGCGACAGAATTTGAGGATTGTGGGGCTGCCCGAAGGAGTTGAAGGACCGAGGCCGACTGAGTATGTTGCCGCGATGCAGGCAAAACTGTAGGGGGAGGGGGAGGATCCCTCCCGATATGAACTGGATTGGGCTCCCCGGTCGTGGAGGCCTGTACCACAGGCGAGTGAGCCGCCATGGGTAGTGATTCAGTGCTTCTGTAGGTACAGTGTGAAGGAGATGGTCCTGAGCTGGGCCAAGCAGAAGCAGGTGGTGCAGTGGGCTGGAGCTGGTATACGTGTATACCAGGACTTTACGGTGGAGCTGGCGAGGAGGCGGGCTGCCTTCAACCGGGTGAAGAGAGCACTGTAGAGGTGCAGTGCGGCATTGTATATCCAGCGAAGCTGAGGGTGACTTACAAGCTCAAGGACTTTTATTTTGGAACGGCGGAAGCAGCGGAGGAGTTTGCGAAAGCAGAAGGACTGTGGCAGAACTGACAAATTGAGGAATGGCCATGTGCCGATGTAACCTCATGACTGTATTTTCTTCTTTTTTGTTTCACTGCGTGCGGGTGTATGGGCTAAAGGAGCCAATGTTGTATATATTTGGACAAGGGAAGTGATGGGACTTTCACTCGAAATGAGGGCTCTTTGGGGTGTAGGTGGATATGCGGGGTATGTTTGCTAAAAGGGGATCTCTGAGCCAACATACGGCTGGCCTTGTCCCCATGCTCATAAATGACTCCCCTCGCCCTTCTCACTGCCGAACCACCTTCCCCATCGACAGATCGAACCTCACCTGTAACTCCTTACTCCTCACCAGAAGACCCAGATCTGGGTCCACAGCATACCTCCCAAGTAATTTGAAAATCATCTCTATCAATCTTTGCTGTGCTTCCCTTGTCTCCATAGCCACCTGTGTCTTTGACAAAATAGCCTCATCCCTCACTAACACCTTTAACACTTCCCATACCACTGACTGTGAAACCTCCCCATTACGATTAAACCCCACATAATCTTTGATCACCTTCCCCATTTTAGCACAAAAATTCGGGTCCACCAACAGTCCCGCGTCTAACCTCCACACTGGCATCTGGATTGACTGCTTCTCCAGGAGCATTGTCTGAGATCACAATCGCCGAATACTCTGCCTTCCTCAACCCAGCTAACAGTGTCTTTCCCATTACAAAAAAGTCAATCCTCGAGTACACCTTGTGCACAGGTGAAAAAAATAGGTACTCCCTGTCCTGCGATGCAAGAACCTCCATGGGTCTAACCACCCCCACAATCTCCTTCATAAACCCAGCCAGCGGTTTCCCCCCACCCCCCGACAGGGTCAGTGAACACGGCTGGGACCTGTCCACCTTCGCCATCAATACTGTTCCAGTCCCCCCCCCAGTATCAACTCGTGAGTATCCACATTCGGAATGGCAGCTAAGGTTTTCTTGACAAACCCAGCATCATCCCACTTTGGGGCATATATGCTAACCCACGCCACCAACATCCCTTCCAATGCACCCATTACTTTCATATACCTACCCCACTGACCCTCCACCATCTTCTCCATCTGGAACCTCACACTCTTGTCCACCAGAATTACCCCCCCACCCCAACCCCCGGGCCCTGCTGTCAAAGCTCAAGTGAAACACCTGGCTCACCCAGCCCTTCCTCAGTCTCATCTGGTGCTTCACCTTCAGATGAGTCTCCTGCAACAGCACTACATCGGCTTTCAAACTCTTCAAGTGCAAGAAAACTCTTGCTCTCTTCACCGGTCCCCCCCAGCCCTTGCACGCTCCACATCACCACCCAGACCCTCACATCCCCACTACCATCAAAACTAAACAACAACCCCAAATAACAAGATAAACGAGAGAGGAGATACATCAAAAAAAGGGGGGGAAAAGATCACGGTCAACATCATCAAAGTCCACACTCATCTCTGACCCAGTCCTTCAGCCTTCAGTAATGCCTCCACCTCCTCCGCCATCTCAAATAAAGGATCTTCGAGTTGTGGGTCACTCTCAGCTTCGCCAGATACATCATTCCAAACTCACGTTGCTACTATACAATGCTGCCTTCACCCAACCAAAGGCTGCCCACCTACTCGCCAGCTCTGCCGGAAGGTCTTGGTATATTCAAATACCAATGCCTTCCCACTTCACCTCTCGATTCTGCCTTGCCCATCTCAAGACCGTCCCCTTCTCCTGGTAGCTGTGGAAGCAGTCTATCACAACCCTTAGTGGCTCATTCATCTTTGGCTTCGGCTAGAGCAACCGATGGGCCCTGTCCAACTCGTAAAAGGAGGGTCCTCCTCATCACCCATCAACTTAGCAAACATCTCTGCAAAGTACTCCGTCAGCCTCCGGCCCTCCACCCCGTCCGGCAATCCCACGATCCTCAAATTCTGCTGTTACCTGTTCTCCAGGTCCTCCAGTTTGGCTCTCAGCTGTTTATTGCTCTCCACCATCGAGATTAACTGGTCGCTGTGTTGCGATAATGCCTCTTCCACCCCCTTCAACACCTCTTCGTCAAAGCCCCCTTTATCGGGGTAAGAGTCTCACTCCTTGAGCAAGGTCATCATCTCTTTCTGATGCAGGTCAAAGTGTTTGGAGAACAGCCGTTCAAACTCCCCCGACACCACTTCATCAGCTTTCCCACCGTAATGGTAGCGGCCCCTCCCGACGAACTAGCACCCACCATCCTTCCTCCTGTTCAACTCACAGCCACACTCGACAATGGACCTTCGCTTGCATCCTTTCTCCCTGATTCTTCTTCTGGAACTTTGACATTCCACAACCTCCTCAGACTTCCCAACACCTAATCATTCAAAAACATCCCCCAAAAATTGGGCATAAAGGGCCAAAAAACTGAGGAGCCACCCAATGTGCCACCTCCACCTACATGTCACCTCTGAAGTCCCAAGAGCTGATTCTTTCAAAAACTCAATGGAGTCTTCTCTCCAGAAGCAGCAGCAGAGAGCAAGTCATGTGCCCCGTACACTGACGTCATGTACTCTGAACGCGAGTGTGATTCCTCCATTTTGTAGCTGCCAGCAGTGCTGGTGTGAGCCGGGGTCTCTGGTGAACAACCCAGTAAGACGCTGAAATCAGGAACAAAGCAGTGTAAAGATGATTTCTTGAGGTATGGGTTTATTTAATTGTGCCAGTGCAAATCAAGATGCAAAACTCATGTGTTATATGCAGGGCAAATGAAAGATTAAAATCTTCAAAACTTCAAAGGCATTTGAAACTTCAAAGGCATGGTGAGTTCGAGGACAAACCTCTTGATTTTTTTTCAACGGATGCTGTGAGAACTTAAATCATCAGCTGAAGGGCAGCACGGTAGCAAGTGGGTTAGCCCTGCTGCCTCATGACGCCGAAGTCCCGGGTTCGATCCCAGCTCTGGGTCACTGACCGTGTGGCGTTTGCACATTCTCCCTTTTTTGCACGGGTTTCGCTCCCACAACCCAAAGATGTGCAGTGTAGGTGGATTGGTTACGCTAAATTGCCCCTTAATTGGAAAATAAGAATTGGGCACTCTAAATTTATAAAAAATATTTTTTTGAAATCATCAGCTGAAGTCCTTAGTGGAAATGTAACATTGAACGACAAAGCAAGTGAGATCATGGGGGCCAAGCAGGCTCACCTGCCACATTAAAGGAAAGCGAAAATGCTGGGTCGTGATGTTCAGCGGGCGTGGATTGCAAAGGTCAGCTAGTGGGGGTCCCAAAGGTCGGCCGGTTGGTAAAAATGGGTCTTTCATAATAACTTAATTGCAGTGTTAATGTAAGCCTACTTGTGACACTAATAAAGATTATTATTATTATTATTATTATTATTAATAAAACATTTGAAAAACACTGCACTAGTGGACCCACAGCCAAGACTGACATCTCATTTAAACTCAGCGATCCAGAATAATGATGATGGCTCAATTAATATCACAAAAACAGATTATCTGATCATTATCACATTGTTGTTTGTGGGAGCTTGCTGTTCACCATTTGGCTGTTGAGTTTCCCATACAACAGTTCAAAGTGTTCTCACTGGCTGCAAAGTGCTTTGGTCTGTGCTGAGGTCATGAATGGTGTTCAAAAAATGTAATTTTTTCTTTTGCTACCTGGGAAGAAATAAAACTACCAATGGTGTATCAGGCCAGAAGGAGGGTTCCTAGGTTCTCTGATGCAGTGCTGGAGGCCTTACTTCACCCCTCCTCCTAACCGCGCCCATCGATTCAATGATATCTACTAGATGGAGGGGGAGGAGGAGGCACACATTTGGTTGAGCTTTGCGTGTTTTAATGCTTAACACATTACAGTGTCCTTACACTGATGCTCTTCCTGAATCCTGACTCAGGAGAATCATCTCCATCTGTTGTACGTTGGTAATCTTCACAGGCCAGCTGGACTGGACTGAGATTCCATTCCTGCCACTTCATAACTTTCTAGAAAGAAACTGATGAATCCAAGAACTTCAACATTTTGGAGTTAAATTTACATCCTGCTTAAAACATGTTAGAAGATGTTTTTACCTTGCATTTTTGTTACTCATTGATGTATTTTGATCTGTTCTGCCATATACATTTTTAAAAATTCAAAGCTCTTTGCTGCCAAAATGTTGCTCCTTTTAAACTACAGTGCAGCAACTGGATTTGTTCCACTCGCTCGATATCATTACTACACTTTCACTTCCTCCCGCACCTATGTCTAAGGCCTCAAACCTGCCTTCCCTGTGGGACAGCAAATTTTGTATACGTCCTCTGATCCATTATACTGTATTCATTGCTCACATTGTGACCTCCTCTGCAGTGGTGAGACTAAACATAGATTAGTGGCGCAATTCTACTGCCACCCCCCACCACCAGTTGCGCCCAGTGCACCTCCCGTTATTCCCAGAGACTAGCAGGAGAGCTCCTAAATGGGATTCGTGCTGGGAGCTGAACAGAGCAGGGGCTTCCAGATTGCGGCACCCTCGCTGGGCGTGAACCAGACTTGCATATTGAAATATGCGCTGCCTGTTCGAAGCTGGAATCTCCAGGCTCTTGGGATTCTCCACCCTGTGGTAGTCACCACTGATGTAGATATTGTATATATAGGATGATGATATAGGTGCTTTACGGTAAGGCCCCTGTACTACAGGTACGGGGGTAGATCTCTGCCTGCTGGCTCCACCCAGTAGGCGGAGTATAAATATGTGTGCTCCCAATACAGCAGCCATTTCGTCCGAAATTCGGTACTCCTCCATTGATGGCCCAAGCCATCGTTGAAGTTGTGCGGCATTGGAGGCATTACCTGGCCGGCAGGAGATTCACTCTCCTCACTGACCAACGGTCGGTTACCTTCATGTTTAATAACACACAGCGGGGCAAGATCAAAAACGATAAAATCTTGAAGTCTAGGATCGAGCTCTCCACCTACAATTACGAGATTTTGTATCAACCCGGTAAGCTCAACGAGCCCCCCCGATGCCCTACCCCGAGATACATGTCCCAGCGCACAGGTGGACCGACTCCGGACCCTGAACAACAACCTCTGTCACCCAGGGGTCACACGTTTTTACCATTTCATCAAGGCCCGCAATCTGCCCTACTCCATCGAGGAAGTCAGGGCGATCACCAGAGACTGCCAGGTCTGCGCGGAGTGTAAACCGCACTTCTACCGGCCAGACCGTGCACACCTGGTGAAGGCCTCCCGCCCCTTTGAACGCCTCAGCATGGACTTCAAAGGGCCCCTCCCCTCCACCGACCGCAACACTTACTTGCTCAGTGTGGTCGATGAATATTCCCAATTCCCCTTTGCCATCCCATGCCCCGACATGACGTCTGCCACCGTCATCAAAGCCCTCAAAACCATCTTCGCTCTGTTCGGCTTCCCCGCCTACGTCCACAGCGACCAAGGATCCTCATTCATGAGCGATGAGCTGCGCCAGTACCTGCTCAACAGGGCCATTGCCTCGAGCAGGACGACCAGCTACAGCCCCAGAGGAAACGGGCAGGTGGAGAGGGAGAATGAGACGGTCTGGAGGGCAGTCCAGCGGCCCTATGGTCCATAAATCTCCCGGCTTCCCACTGGCAGGAGGTCCTCCCCGACGCACTTCACTCCATTCAGTTGCTCCTGTGCACCGCGACTAATGAAACCCCCCATGAACGTCTCTTTGCCTTCCCCAGGAAGTCCACCTCCGGGGTTTCGCTCCTGACATGGCTGGCAGCTCCAGGACCCGTTCTCCTCTGTAGACACGTTCGACTCCACAAGGCGGACCCGTTGGTTGAGAGGGTACAGCTACTTCACACTAACCCGCAGTATGCCTACGTAGCGTACCCCGATGGCCGCCAAGACACAGTCTCCCTCAGGGACCTGGCACCATCTGGTTCCACACCACCCCCTCCGACCCGGCGTCCTCCCCCCCCCCCCCCCCCCCACCCCAGATGCGATGACCACGCGGGGTGGGGAGGGGGGAGACCCAGAGGCCATTGGACTCCTCTGGTGGTTGGGGACAGGCAAGGCACTACCTCAGCACTGTCTTAGATGCCCTACAGTGTAGAAGGAGGCCATTTGCCCTATTTAGTCTGCACCGACCCTTCGGAGAGCATTCTACCCATGTCCACTCCTCCATCCACTCCGCCCTATCCCTATAGTCCATCCTGCAGACCCCTGGACACTCAAGGACAATTTATCATGGCCAATCCACCTAACCTACACATCCTTGGACCGTGGGCGGAAACCAGAGCACCCGGAGGAAATCCACGCAGTCATCGGGAGAAAGCGCAAACTCCTCACAGACAGTGACCCACGGCCAGAATTGGCTGGGAAAAGCCAATTTAGGTTAAAATAAAATCCAAGTGCCATAACGTGACACGTCAGGGTACCTCCTAGCGCCAGTCGGAATCACTCTGGTTTTCCTGCTGACGGGAGCACTTAGTCACAGTTCTGGAGAATCAGGCCTTAAGTGTGGGTGAATTCAGTGAGAATCTCCAAATGAATGACTAAGCGTGGTGGATAATGATGGGAATCAAGCCGGAACTGCTGGCGGGATTCTCATTGGTTTTCCCTCCTACAGTGACTGTCATTTTTTTGGAAACATTCAAGCCTAGAGGTCCACAAGTGTGACAATCAGTTCCCTTTGGTACACCAACTGCCCCTCCTATTCCTGCTCTGAGAGCTCGACATTTAGCTTTGTAAACTGTTCTGATCAAGCTCATTGCATGTGTCAGAAGCAGGTCTGTAATTGAAAATTTGTATTTGAAGTTTCTCCTCCTTTCCCCTTCAACTTTCCACCATTTGTTCACAAAATGATGGGCCTTTTACTAACCTAGTGAGTAATGCAATGGCAGGGCAATTTTAACTTCTGTGAAATGTGTTATGTTGGATGACCACCAATTATAACCCTCTTGTTTTTCAGATGAGATGTTAAGCAAAGGCCTCACCAACCCACTCAGATGAATGTGAAAGATCTAATAGCACAATTTTGAAGAAGAGGAGAGGCATTCTCCTAGAGACCAGCCCAATACTTAGCCCTCAATCAACATCACTGATAAACAGGTCACCTGCATGTTATCACATTGTTGTTTGTGGCAGCTTGCTGCATTTCTTACAATACAACACTTCAAATATACCCTTTTGACTGGAAAGTGCCTTAGGATGTTCTGAACTCATGAAAGGTGCTGTAGTAATGTAAGTTTTCTCAAATACTTTTTTCAATATTTCAATTGAAAAAAGTCAAGGGGTGAGATTCTCCGACCCCCTGCCGGGTCGGAGAATCGGCGGGGGCTGGCGTGAATCCTGCCCCCGCGGTTGACGAAGTATCCGGCATCGGAGATTTTTCGGGGGCGGGAATCGCGCCGCGCCAGTTGGCGGGCCCCCCCGCGCGATTCTCCGGCCCGGATGGGCCGAAGTCCCGCCGCTAAAATGCCTGTCCCGCCGGTGTAAATTAAATCACCTACCTTACCGGCGGGACAAGGCGGCGCGGGCGGGCTCCGGGATCCTGGGGGGGGCGCGGGGCGATCTGGCCCTGGGGGTGCCCCCACGGTGGCCTGGCCCGCGATCGGGGCCCACCAATCCGCGGGCGGGCCTGTGCCATGGGTGCACTCTTTCCCTTCCGCCTCCGCCACGGTCTCCACATGGCGGAGGCGGAAGAGACTCCCTCCACTGCGCATGCGTGGGAATGCCGTCAGCGGCCGCTAACGCTCCCGCGCATGTGCCGCCCAGAGATGTCATTTCCGTGCCAGCTGGCAGGGCACCAAAGGCCTTTTCCACCAGCTGGCGGGGTGGAAATTCCTCCGGCCCCGACCTAGCCCCTTAAGGTTGGGGCTCGGCCCCCAAAGATGCGGAGAATTCCGCACCTTTGGGGCGGCACGATGCCCGACTGATTTGTGCCGTTTTGGGCGCCAGTCGGCGGACATTGCGCCGTTTCTGGAGAATTTCGCCCAAGGTCGTGTACTGTTCAGACTGCAAATGTGCTGAAGAAGTTTCCTTGTATAAACTGCCTTAACCGTAGGTCATAATCCAACATTAGGGGCGCTATTCTCCACCCCCCCCCCCCCCCCCCCATGCCGGGTGGGAGAATCGCCGGGGCGCCGCGCGAATCGCGCCACCCCGACCCCCGCACGCGATTCGGCCACCCCCCGGAAACCAGTGGCGCACGATTTGCACCGGGAGACTCGGAGAACCGGCGAGCGGCGATTCTCCGGCCCAGATGGGCTGAGCGGCCGCTACGACACGACAGGTTCCTGCCGCCGCCGTCCACCCCTGGTCGCTGCTGGTGGGAACTCTGCGGGAACGCTGGAGGGCGGCCTGTGGGGCAGGGAGGGGGGCTCCTTCACTGGGGTGGCCTCCGATGGGGTCTGGCCCGGGCCCACCAATCGGCGGCCGGCCTCTCCCTCCCGGGCCTACCTCCTTCCACACATGGCCCCAGAACACCGGCGCCATGTTGGTGAGGGTCCGGCATGCGTAAGACGTTCCCCGCGCATGCGCAGGATGGCGCGGCCCAACTGCGCATGCACGGGTTGGCGCGGCGCCCATTTGGCAGTGCGTAAGGACGCTGGAGCAGCGTGAACCGCTCCAACGCCGTGTTGGAATAGGTCATGCCCGGGGGGCCCTGTTCGCGCCGTCGTGAAATGCCACGGCGTTCACGACGGCGCGAACACTTGGCCTCCATATTGGAAAATCGCCCCCCTAGGTTTCTCAGGGGTGCAGGAACAGAGAAAGAATTAAACTTTTCCTGTTGGCAGTATTTATCTAAAAAAAAAGTCCCTCAGTTTTCTCTGGCTCTCATCAAAGGGCTGGATTCACCTCATCAGAGTAGTAGCTGCCAGCAGTATAGCACAACTGGATTTACCAGATGTTTTTTTTTCTTTTATTTTTTGATGTTTTCATGTTCTGTAACTAGCTTGTGTTATATCTGGAGTTGTCAACTCTCCAAGATCGTGTTGGAATCTCCAGGACTCACATTAATCTGGACACAACTGCCAGCAAGCCTGGAGAAAAGGAGAATTAAGTGAATTGCGTATTTTTGATTTTCTGTGGACATGTTTTGTTTATTACTTGTAAAGATATGAGAACTGTAGGAAAGGGCTATCTGACTGGACAAGGTCATGTGATGAAACCTCCACAGGGATACGCCCCATCAGATTTGGCAAAGCTAATTATAACAACAAAAACTCAACCAGTCTTTCATGTGTCTCCATGGTGGTGTTACGACACACTGGGCGATTGTGCGGTCAATTCCTGCCCCACAGGCCCCAGAGTCCCAACATACGTGAATTAACCAATAATTCATATATTTTCCTGAGATCTTTGACCCTTGACTGCACCAATAACTTTCAGGCACTAGATTTGTTTGTAAACCATTAAAAAAAATGTTTATTTTAACAAGAGAAGAGATAAACATGTAATGGAATTAATGGAACATTGGTCTACTAATCTAACTGTTCTCCAAAACCCGACCCACCCCTACCCAGACACACACAAGACAGATACAAGGGGTAGGGGGTAGGAAAAGTTCAAAAGTCGGCAATCTTCCAAGGACACAAAGTGTTGAAATCATTGGTTGGTTTGGATCTTCTAATGGTTGTCTTCGATTAGAATTTGCAGGTTGTAGACATTTCTCTGGGGAGTTACTTTCAATTGACTGACTTCCACCAGACTGGCCCTCAAACTCACTGAGATAATATTAGAATCCTTCACCTGAGGATTTCAAACATGTTTTCAAATAGCCCCCTCTTCTGCAGGTGGTGCTGTACTGTACCCTCCCACAGGTTGAACTGACTGTCAGCAGGCCATCTGTTGAGATAAATCAGATTCAGTCCCCCAGCATTTTAATCAGAAGTGGAACGTTGACTAGCTGGGCTGGAGAGTATTTTAACCACCAGCCTTAGCTGATAGAAAGAGTGTTTTAAAATTGCCAGCCTTCCAGACAGAGATTTAAATGTTCCCAGACCTGGCTACTGATTGCAGTCTTTCAGTCAGAAGTTAAACCTTCACAGGACAGCTGGAAAGAATGTCCAGATCTGCTCACTCTAGCCAAGGGATCAGAGAGGGACGAGGCTCCAGCCTTTCTGGGAGAGAATTTCAATCGAGCTTCTGCATAACTCCTGCACAGAACAAAAAAATGAAACCAAAAATGAAACCTTCAATCTGTTCCAGAATATTCGGAAAGGCCCGACCAATCCAAATTGAGAATAGAAAATGTCCCAGAATTTAAGAAGAGGGGACTGGCCGCTAGCCAAGTCCATCAAAATGACATCATGGTCCATGCAACAGAGCAAACTGAATCAAGGGATCTGCACTTTTAAAAACCGAGTTTGCAATTCTGAGGCAGGCAGCTGACCAGGCAGGAATTTAAAAGGGAAAACAAGGATTGGAAAGAGGTTCCTTACAGTGGGCTTCAGACACTCTAAGCACCACATATAGACTGACCACCTGAGGATGGGGGAGGACAGTCCAGTGCTCCCCTAGGAGGTGGAAATCTCAAAGCACTCATATTGTGTCTGTAACAAGATGGTTCACTGCACAGTTAGTGTTTGCGCCTGGTGTTTCTTCAGGATTTGGAACTCTGTTACTTTCTGAAATATGGCAAAGGAGGATCAAGCTTCCAGGCACCCAGAGAAGGTGGTGTCTGATCCAGACCCATCAAAAGAGGTGGTCTTGCAAGAGGAAGCAACCCAAGTTCATTAAGGAATGCCTTCTGACAGCAGTGCCACCCTTCGAATTGATTACATGTAGACTACCTTCACTCTCTCTCCATTTTCTTAAACCCACAATCAAACATACATAAATATCAAAAAGCGAATGCACCAATCAACCACCTCAGAACCTCGTGCCACAGGAGAAGAAGTAGAAAACAATGAAAGGACAAATGTGTAGTATCACAACCCCCACAAGAACCATGGGGAAAAGATTATCGAACAAGCTTCCCAGGTAGGGGAGGAGGCCGCCCAGCTGGGGCTCGTTGGACTTAAACATTAAAGCCAGCCCAAGCAGGGCCCAGATTTGTTGGCTGGCCCAACTGGGACTGTGACTGTTGAGAGTTACTGCAGAGTATTGTACATAGTTTAAAATAAATAATTGTTTCACTGCTGCTGGCTTCCTCTGGGGGAGGGGGGGGGGGCTGAAAAGTTGGAAGATATCCAAATTTATAGTGAGTGAGATTGTGCTGTCATTGATGGGCTACAAGCAGAATGACTTATTGAATGGCAGAATAGAATTCTGAAACATCTGTGTGAGGAGCAGCAGAATTATTCGCAACGCCTTGTAGAAGATTGGGGGAGAACTGAATAGTAACCGACGACCAATTTGAGTTTGTTGCCAAGAAGGCACTGTGATGACAGATTTAATTTGGCAATGAGCTTAGTTAGCTGAAGATCTTCCTTTTCGATTTGTGCCTGCTCTGTCGCTGACACAATTCAATTATTGTTTTTGGGGGGATGGCACAATCTCCACAATGATGCAACGGTGTTGTGAATTAGCCCAGCTAAATCAGCAGATGGCTTGCTGTGACTACCCCCCAACAGACAGGGGCTAGAGGTTGACTATGATGCCTCCACCTCTCAGCTTTTTCTCCTCAAAGCAGAGGGAAAGGGGTGGGGTTGACATGGGTGATGGATCTGAAAGGGTTAAAACGGTTTTTGATGAAAACTGCTTTTTAGCAAAATACACTGCCAAGCAGGGGAAAGGCAGAACTGTTGAGTAGCTGTTGTGCTCTCGTCAAGATAAGAAGTGAGACACACTACTGAATAGAAACCCTTTTCACTCCTGAAGATTCAGTCTGAACTCTTAAAACTTCAAAGCCTTTTATAAAATACTTTCAATTAATTACAAAATTCTTAAATGGACTTTAAATATATTGTTAAAACCATTAAAGGAGCCTTGATTTAAAAACAACCTTCAAATACTTAAAAAATCTTGTAAAATATAGAAGAATATACTGACAAATATAAAGAAGAACTGAGTTCCTGTGGCCTCTAGGTTCGGTTAGTAAATAGATCCCAACATGTATTGGAAACCAACCTCTGCACCTGGCATACGGCAAGATGAGGATGCAGTGACAGAAGATCTCTGATTTCCACCATACCGCTGCCCTAATCTCTGCCCCATCCCCAGTGAATTCTGAGGAAATCTGCTGCGTTGTTTGTGGGACACTTTTCTCCACTGTTTGCCTGATACATGTCCAACAATGAACAGATAAAAGGAGGAAAAGCTGGCTGTTAATTTATCTTTGTTGGCAGGGTTCTCAAATGTCAGGGTGCCTCCAACTGTCTGGATCCTACATTCTGGAAATCCAACCCTAAACCTCGTTATCTCTCTACCTTTCTGTCTCCTCTATAAATACTCCTTAAAACCAACCGCTTTGATCAAGTTTTTGATCAAGCCTTACGTGGCATGTTGTCAAACCTAACTTTATGATGCTCCTGTGAAGTGTCTGGTGCTGCTTTACCTCATTAAAAACGCCTCGTAAATGCAAGTCATTGTTGAGGATGATGATTTTCATAGAATTTACAGTGCAGAAGGAGGCTATTTGGCCCATCGAGTCTGCACCGGCTCTTGGAAAGAGCACCCTACCCAAGGTCAACACCTCCACCCTATCCCCATAACCCAGTAACCCCACCCAACACTCAGGGTAATTTTGAACACTAAGGGCAATTTATCATGGCCAATCCACCTAACCTGCACATCTTTGGACTGTGGGAGGAAACCGGAGCACCCGGAGGAAACCCACGCACACACGGGGAGGATGTGCAGACTCCGCACAGACAGTGACCCAAGCCGGAATCAAACCTGGGACCCTGGAGCTGTGAAGCAATTGTGCTATCCACAATGCTACCGTGCTGCCCTTTCTGGATAGTTTGCACATCACGACCATTGAAGAGAGTAGGAGATAATAATTGTATTTCTCATTGTGCCCGGGAGAGATTCGAACGTGTATTGGGCTGCTGCAATCTGTCAAAGCCCGGGTCCTGACGGCTTCCCAGCCGGGTTTTATAAAACGTTCTCGGCCCAGCTCATACCATAAAGTAATGGATCCGCTCAACGACTCACTGTCTTGGGGTTCACTGCCCCCCCGACCCACACTCAAGCCTTAAAGGGGGCAAGGCCCCAGTAGAATGTGGGTCATACGGATACGGACGTCAAGCTGCTGGCTAAGGTCCTGGCACTCCAGCTAGAGCCTCGTCTCCTGGGCATAATATCAAACGGGCTTTGTGAGAATCAGCAAATTGTCAGCCAATATTCGACACCTTCTGAAGGTCATCCTTTCCCCCTCCACAGCCCCAAAACCTGCAGTTATAGTGTCTTTGGATGCAGAAAGAGCATTTGATAGGGTGGAATGGGACCACCTAGAACAAAGAACAATACAGCACAGGAACAGGCCCTTCGTTCCTCCAAGCCTGCACCGATCACATGTTCTATCTGGACCAACCGCCTGTATCCTTCTATACCCCATCTGTTCATGTGACTGTCTAGACAAGTCTTAAAGGTTGCTAACGTATCTGCCTCAACCATCTCCCTTGACAGTGCATTCCAGGCCACCACCACCCTCTGTAAAAAAAACTTCCCCCGCACATCTCCACTGAACCTTTCCCCCCTCACCTTGAACTTGTGCCCCCTTGTAATTGTCATTTCCGTCCTGGGAAAAAGCCTCCAACTGTTCATCCTATCTATACCTCTGATAATTTTATAAACTTCTAACAGGCCCCCCCTGAGCCTGGTCTCTCCAGGGAGAACAATCCCAGTTTATTCAATCTTTCCTCATAGCTAATACCCTCCATACCAGGCAACATCCTGGTAAACCTTTTCTGTACTCTCTCTAAAGCCTCCTTCTGGTGGTGCGGTGACCAGAATTGGACACAGTATTCCAAATGTGGCCTAACCAACATTCTATATAATTGTAACATAATTTGCGAGCTTTTATACTCGATACCCCGTCCTATGAAGGCAAGCATGCCATATGCTTTCTTTACCACCATTTTCACCTGTGCTGCCACTTTTAAGGATCTGTGGACCTGCACGCCCAGATCTCTGTGTCTCTGTGCTCCTGATGGTTCTGCCATTTATTTTATAGCTCCCGCCTGAATTGGATCTACCAAAATGCATCACCTCGCATTTGTCCAGGTTAAATTCCATCTGCCATTTCTCTGCCCAATTTTGCAGCCTATCTATATCCTGTTGTATTCTCTGACAATCTTCATCACGATCCGCAACTCCTGCAATCTTAGTATCATCCGCAAACTTGCTAATCAGACCCGCTACGTTTTATTCCAAGTCATTTAGATATATTACAAAGAGCAGAGGTCCCAGTACTGATCTCTACGGAACACCACTAGTTACAGACCTCGATTCGGAAAAACACCCTTCCACTGCTACCTTCTGTCTTCTGTATCCAAGCCAGTTCTGGATCCATCCAGCTAGTTCACCCCTGACCCCATGTGATCTGACCTTTTGCACCAGCCAGCCATGAGGGACCTTATCAAATGTTTTATGTAAACAACATCCACAGCTCTTCCCTCATCAATCATTTTTGTCACCTCCTCAAAAAATTCAATCAAATTAGCGAGACATGATCTCCCTCGTACAAAACCATGCTGTCTGTCGCTAGTAAGACTATTCACTTCCAAATATGCATAGATCCTATCTCTGAGAATCTTTTCCAACAATTTCACTCACTGAGTCAAGCTCACTGGCCTCTAATTACCCAGATTATCCTTGCAACCCTTCTTAAATAACAGTACAACATTGGCTATCCCCCAATCCTCTGGGATCTCACCTGTGGCCAATGAGGACACAACATTTCTGTCAGAGGCCCAGCGATTTCATCTCTTGTCTCCCTCAGTAATCTGGGATGGATGCATTCTGGCCCTGGGGATTTGTCTACCTTAATGCTTTTTAACACACCTAACACTTCCTCTCTCGTAATAACGACCTGTTCTAAAGTGTTTACACATCCCTCTGAGACACCCACCAATCAACGTGTCCCTCTCCTTTGTGAATACCGATGCAAAATACTCATTAAGGACCTGACCTACTTCCTCTAGTTCTACACATCCCTGGTTAAATCCATAACATATTGTTCAAGGAAACTGTCCAGAATATACTCTGATTTTTTCCTTCAGGCTACCTCTGCCAATTTGATTTTCCCAATGAAGGTTAAAGTACTGCCTATTTTACATGCCCTCATTATCTCCTGATTTATTCTCCATCTTACAATATAGCTATTGTTAGGGGGCAAATAGATTACTCCCACCAGTGTCTTCTTTCCCTTGTTATATGTACCTCCACCCATATAGATTCTAAATCTTCCGATGCAGATCATTTCTTGCTATCATACTTATTACATCCCATACTAACAGAGCTATGCACCACTCTTTCCTTCCTGCCTGTCCTTACGAAAAGTCACAAACCCCTGAATATTTGTCAGTTTTGATCGAGCAACCAGGTCTCTGTAATGGCTATGAGATCATACACATTAACCTTAATTTGTGCCGTTAATTAATTTACATAGTGCTGAATACTACATGCATTTAAGAGCCATTCATTTTGTCTTTTGACCATTTTTTTTTAACCCTTTGACCTTATTTACTGTTGTTTTTTATGGTGTACACTCTATCCCTTCCTGTTGCATTCTGTGTATCATTATTTAAATAGCTGTCTGATGCGCAATCAATTGCACAAAGATTCAGATTGGGTACAACTGTGGCTTTATTACAGTCAGGTGCGTGGCCTCCTGCTGCAGCTGGCGAAATGGCAGGGCACTGGAGGTCATGCATATTTATACAGTTCTTAGTGGGCGGAGCCAGCCGGCAGGGGCTACCGGTGAACGTGTAGTGAAGGTCCTACCTTACATCCCCTAATACAGTGGTTCACCACATTCACCCTCTGTTAAAAATGAGTCTGGCAGGGGTTATGTGAAACTATATACAAAAAGTGCAATTATGTACAGTGTTAAGAAGAAAAAAAAGAAAAAGTCCATGTTGAAGGTCCGGAGTCCATCGAAGGTTCAGCCGATCCGGTGCTTTGGTGCTTCGTTGGGAGCGGCGTAACGGTGGTGGCGAAGTCGGTGCTGGCGGTGGTGGAGGTGGCACCGATGGCGGTGGTGGCAGTGCTGATGCTGGCCAGTCATCAGGGAACTCCTGGAGTGTGCCGAAGTCCTCTTCGTCCTCTTGTGCGAAAAGGGGGGGGGTCTGGTGGGGTCAATGTGGGTGGTGCGGTGGGAGGGGGGGCGCATGGGTGGGGGAGTGTGTTGGGGTGGAACCTGACGGTGCCAGGTCCCTGAGTGAGACAGTATCTTAGCGGCCATCGGGGAACTCAACGTAGGCATATTGAGGGTTGGCGTGAAGCAGGTGAACCCTGTCCACCAAGGGGTCTGCCTTGTGGAGTCGGACGTGCCTACGAAGAAGGACCGGTCCTGGAGCTGAGAGCCAAGTCGGGAGCGACACCCTGGATGTGGACTTCCTGGGGAAGGTAAAACCATGTTCATGGGGTGTGTTATTAGTGGCGGTGCACAATAGTGACCGGATGGAGTGTAGGGCATCAAGGAGGACCTCCTGCCAGCGAGAGGCTGGGAGGTTCCTGGACCGTAGGGCCAGCTGAACGGCCCTCCAAACTGTCCCATTCTCCCGTTCTACTTGCCCGTTTCCCCGGGGGTTGTAGCTGGTCGTCCTGCTGGAGGCTATATCCCTGCTGAGCAGGAACTGACGCAGCTCATCACTCATGAATGAGGATCCCCTATCACTGTGGATGTAAGCGGGGAAACCGAACAGAGCGAAGATGGTGCTGAGAGCCATGATGACAGTGGAGACGTCATATCGGGCATGGGATGGCGAAGGGGAATCTGGAGTACTCTTCGACCACACTGAGAATGTACGTATTACGGTCGGTGGAGGGGAGGGGCTCTTTGAAATCCACGCTGAGGCGTTCATAGGGGCGGGAAGCCTTCACCATGCGCGCACGGTCCGGCTGGTAGAAGTGCGGCTTGCACTCCGCACAGACCTGGCAGTCCCTGGTGACTGTCCTTACTTCCTCGACGGAGTAGGGCAGATTGCGAGCTTTGACAAGATGGTACAATCGAGTGACCCCCGGGTGACAAAGGCCGTCGTGTAGGGCCCGGAGTTGGTCCACTTGTGCACCGGCACATGTACCTCGGGAGAGGGCGTCTGGGGGCTCGTTGAGTTTACCGGGGCGATACAAAATCTCATAATTATAGGGGGAGAGCTTGATTCTCCTCCGCAACATTTTATCATTTTTGATCTTGCCCCGCAGTGTGTTATTGAACATGAAGGCTACCGACCGTTGGTCAGTGAGGAGAGTGAATCTCTTATCGGCCAGTACCAATGCCGCACAGCTTCAACGATAGCTCAGGCCTCCTTTTTCGGCGGATGAGTGTCGAATTTCAGAGGCATGAAGGGTGCGGGAAAAGAATGCCACGGGTCTGCGTGCCTGGTTTAGAGTGGCAGCAAGGGTGACGTCTGAAGCGTTGCTTTCTACTTGAAAAGGCAGAGACTCGTCCACTGCGCGCATCCCGGCCTTGTCGATGTCTGCTCTGATGCGGGCGAAAGCGTGTTGTGCCTCGGCCGCGAGAGGGAATTGGATGGACTGAATGAGTGGGTGGGCCTTGTCCGCATAGTATGGGACCTACTGGGCGTAGTAGGAAAAGAACCCCAGGATGCATTTGAGGGCCTTGGGGCAGTGGGGGAGGGGAAGCTCCATGAGGGGGCGCATGCGGTCGGGGTCGGGCCCGAGAAGTCTGTTTTGGACTACATAGCCGAGAATGGCTAACCGGGTCGTGCTCAACACACTCTTCTCTTTGTTATAGGTCAGGTTGAGAAGAGTGGCAGTGCGGAGGAATTTATTGAGGTTGGCATCGTGGTCCTGCTGGTCATGGCTGTAGATGGTGACATTATCTAAGTACGGAAAGGTGGCCCGCAAACCATACTTATCGACCATTCGGTCCATCTCCCTTTGGAAGACCGAGACCCCATTTGTGACGCTGAAAGGGACCCTAAGGAAGTTGTAGAGCCGACCGTCCGCCTCGAACGCCGTGTGTGGACAGTCCGACTTCCGGATGGGGAGCTGGTGGTAGGCGGATTTCAGGTCAATTGTTGAGAAGACCCGGTACTGCGCAATCTGATTGACCATATCAGATATGCGTGGGAGGGGGTACGCGTCGAGCTGCGTGTACCGATTGATGGTCTGGCTGTAGTCCACGACCATCCTGTGTTTCTCCCCAGTTTTAACCACTACCACTTGGGCTCTCCAGGGGCTGTTGCTGGCCTCGATAATACCCTCCTTAAGCAGCCGCTGGACTTCGGACCTGATGAAGGTCTTGTCCTGGGTGCTGTACCGTCTGCTCCTGGTGGCAACGGGCTTGCAATCCGCAGTTAGATTGGCAAAAAGGGAGGGGGGATCGGCCTTGAGGGTCGCGAGGTCGCAAATGGTAAGGGGGGGTAAGGGCCCGCCGAATTTGAGGGTGAGGCTCTGGAGATTGCACTGGACGTCCAGGCCCAACAGGAGTGCAGCGCAGAGATTAGGAAGGACATAGAGGCGGAACTTACTAAATTCTATGCCCTGGACCGTGAGGGTGACTGTACAGAAGCCTCGGATCGGGGCGGAGTGGGATCCACAGACTAGGGAGGTCCTTTGATTGGCAGGATGGACCGCGAGGGAGCAGTGCCTTACCGTATCTGGGTGGACAAAGTTTTCGGTGCTCCCGAAGTCCAGCAGGCACGAGGTCGCGTGGCCGTTGATTTTCACAGTCGTCGACGCGGTGGCCAGTTTGTGCGGGCGAGATTGGTCCAGCGCCATCGAAGAGAGCTGCGGGTCGTTGTCGGATGCTTCAGGTGGTGAGCCTGTGCGATTCCGATCTTGGGATGTCTGGAGACCCTGTGGGGGACAAGATGGCGGCGCCCATGGTGCGCACATCGCGGGGTCAGGACAAGATGGCAACGCCCATGGTGCGCACATTGCGGGGTCGGGACAAGATGGCGGCGCCCATGGGGCGCACGTGGCCGAAGGGGGACCAGTTGGCGGTGCCCATTGGCCGCACATGGCCCCGGGAGGAGAAGATGGCGGCTCCCATTGTGCGTTTGGCGTGGGGGAGGGGGTGATAGCGGGTGCGATCGCAGAGACTGTACGGGCCTGGCACACAGCCGCCAAGTGGCCCTTTTTACTGCAGGATTTACAAACGGCAGTGCGGGCCGGGCAGTTTTGGCGGGGGTGCTTCTGCTGACCACAGAAGTAGCAGCGGGGACCCCCAGGGTGCGCGGATTGGCGAGCGACGCAGGCGTCTTGGGAAGGCAGGGCCCCGGCTGAGGAGGTCGTCGGCGGGGTCCAGGAAGGGTAAGAAGGGGTAGAAGGGTGGACAGCGTGTCGGGAGGGATAAGATTGTACATTACGGATGCGACCATCATGGAGAGCGCCAAGGTTTTCGTCTCCGCCTGTTCGAGCATGGCCCCTTCCAGTAATCATTCTTGGATGCGATCCGACGCAATCCCCATCATGAAAGCATTGCGCATGAGGAGGTTCGTGTGTTCAGCGGCCGTAACGGCCTGACAGTCACAGTCCTGGACGAGTGGAATTAGGGCACGCCAGAAGTCTTTGATGGACTCACCAGGTAGTTGCGAGCGGGTGGCGAGTACATGCCTGGCGAAGAGCGTGTTTGCCTTCTGAGCATAGTGTTCTTTAAGGAGTTCCATTGCTTTTGCGTAATTCGTGGCGTCTTGGAACAATGGGATCACGCTGGAGCTCAGTCTGGAGTACATTGTGATTGCCTTTTCAACGGCTCCCCTTTTTTGTTACGACACGTCATCTACTGTTTTTATTTCTGTCATAAATGTTAATAGTGTTTTAAATTATTTATAATTATTTTATATTAAATATATTTAGAATGAAACATCCTTAATTTAAACGTTTTTTCGTTTACGGCTAGCCTACATGATACTTTAATTACATTTTAAGCAAAATTTTTAAGCAATGTGGACTAAAGTCGCTTCTGGGGCCCCTCCGGGATTAGGGGCCCTGAAGCTTAAGCTTCATTAGTTTCATAGTAGATCCGCCCCTGCACATAATATTATCTAATTCATTATCAAATACAGTTCCTTTTCAAATTAAATTAATCTTACGCAGCTTGCTTACATATTCAAACTTATTTGCAATTCAGAGATAAAAAAGCAGCAGCATCATATTACATAATATTTTATCCTAAATCTTAACACAAGGGGCCCAAATGGCCCATTTCGCAGCAGGTGCTTGTAAACTTTGGTACTTGGCACAATGAGGTATAAATCCCAGGGCATCTCTTAGTGTGCATGGCACCTGCGGCATGGTGGACCCACACCGCGGACCGGCGCCAAGAAGATAGCCCCCCCCCCCCGAGATCACGCGCGCCCGCAGATCTGTGGCCCTGATCGATAGCCTCGCCGTCTGTGAGGCTCCCCGGTGAAGGATTCCCCCGCCCCCCACAGCCGCCACGCTGAGTTCCCGACTCTGGTGGGACCATGAGAGAACCACGCTGTTGGGAACTCGGCCAGTTACTCTTGTCTACGGCCCCCTACCCGCGCTGCGTAGGTCCCCAGAGAATCGCGGGAGCAGTGGTGTGCCGGATTTCGGCGTCAATGCCCATTCTCTGCCCCCGCGCCGATCACGATTTTAGCGCAGAGGCTTGGAGAATCCCACTCCCTAAGTCCAGTCAAGTCGTCTGTGATAATGGGAAGTTCTAAGATCATCCCTACAGCTTTCCCGTGAGTCCCTCTGCAGTCATCATTGAACCACACCTTTGTCAATTGCCTCATCTGGTAGCCAGATAATTTTGGATGTTTATTCCCTACGAATAAGTGCTCCATCTGCTTATCGCTGATCCACGATGAAACCTAATCCCTATATACCTGACCAAAGTTCTCTTTTAATCGTTCAATCATCTGCTGCCTGTTCATGCTGCAAAGGGTCCAGTTATGCTCCCTGTCTTTGTCCTCTAATTCTGCCTTTAAGATTTGGATCCTGATCCTAATCTTGATCTGTCCTCTTCACCCTGTGGCGGTAAGCTGTGTTCTCTGTCAGTTTTCCTCGGGCGTCCTGGTGATTGGGTTTGTGGATTGAGTCTAAGGTCTGTTTGACCTGTCGGGACAGGAGTCAAGTTTACTATCCCATCAGCTGAATTTAGGGGTTTAGTGGTTGAGATCCCTGTTTTGTCTAATAATAATAATAATAATAATAATAATAATAATAATAATAATCGCTTATTGTCACAAGTAGGCTTCAATGAAGTTACTGTGAAAAGCCCCTAGTCGCCACATTCCGGCGCCTGTATGGGGAGGCCGGTACGGTAATTGAACCCGCGCTGCTGTCCTTGTTCTTCATTACAAGTCAGCTGTTTAGCCCACTATGCTAAACCAGCCCCTACCCTGTCTACTGTCACTGTGTCCCCTTCCTCATCTGTTCCTGCCTGTCATCCTAGTAGCCTGCGAGTCAAGTGGAGGTATAACCGTTTTATTTGGGGAGAGCACCACTCTGGTAGTTGAGTCCCAGCTATATCTATCACCACAGGCACCAATTCGTGGTGGATGTTATCATACAGGATTTTCCCTGTGGGTTTTAGTACCAATCTGTTTCAGGATCCGGGGGTGGATTCAGGACAAATAGATGGTGGGGTGTTTGGGGCTGGTTTTGTACAGGGCTAAGTTACCCTCTGTGAGTGTCCCAGGGCATTTTTGCCCAATTCCCATTTCTTTTTCGGGGCTTTTGGCAAAGCATCCAATTTCAGAACACCCTTCACTTGAAAATCCCCACCAATCCCCTTTTTTGGTAGTGCTAATATAGCAATCTGATGATGTCCCATTGGACATCATTGTATATTGCCCTTTGATTGTTACATCCAAATAGGATGCTTGTGTTGGGGTTTATCCATAATGTAGCGTCCTCACATTCCCCTGCACTAGGTGGGACAAACCAAAGATACCCTGGGTACAGAAAGTTCATATTGTCCTGTGGTCCGAGTCCGGTGACTCCGATGATGATATTGACAAGGAAGAAACTTGTTGGGTTCATCCTGTGGCTGTCTGTCGTCCGTGGTTGTTCCAGGGGATCATGCACAGTGTCTTATTATTATCTTGCGTTTAACATCTGTATTTTATTAATCTTCTCTTAATTCCAATTATCTTTTATAATTACGTTAGTTGTCACTATGCGTGACTGTTGGTTCCTTCATGGACGAAAACAACACAGAATCCTCCCCTCCCACTAAGTTCTTTTCCAAGCCAGAGCAATTGTCCTGAACCCTGATACGGGGCAGGCAACACAGCCATCTGGACTTTGGGTCTTTGCTGCAGAGAACATTGTCAATCCCCTCACTATACTGTCCCCTACGACCACTACATTCTTATGTGCTCCCCCACTCAAATGGCTTTCTGTATCATGGTGCCATGGCCAGACAGCCAATCCACCCTGCAAGCTGGTTCCAACAAACTGAAAGAACCCAAAACCTGTTTGGCAATTGGAAAGGCTGATATTCCTGTCCTCTGGGTCCCCCTACCTGCCTCAGCTGCAGTCACACTCCCCGCTCCCTGACCACCTTCCAAACCAGAAGACCATATCCTAAGGGGTGTGACCGTCTCCTGAAACAAAGCGTCCAGTAACTCTCCACCTCCCTGATGTGTCGCAGCATTCGCAGGTCAGACTTCAGCTCAGTGACTTTGAGCTGAAGTTCCCGAGTCCTTACTGCAGACTTGATTGCCCTGGATCGCAATATTATCCAGGAGCTCCCATATACTACAGCTGTGATACATCACTTGTCCTGCCATCCCTAATGTGTTTTAAATAATTACTTGATTAAATTAATTACATATTTATGGAGCTTTATACATATTTTAACTTGCAAAAGTACGTTCCTGTACTATTTTAAACCTTCGGTATGGGAATTAAATTTAATTGTTTACTAGATACTCACCAGATATGCACCAAACAGATAACTACTCCTGCAGTCAGGCTAGACCACTTTCTGAAGAGTGAATAAGTTGGAAAGCAAAAGAGCATCTCTTTTCCCCTCTGCACCAAATTCCCACTTTGATCCAAATTCCCAAATATACTCACTCGGACTGTGTCAGGCATTAGAGGTTGTGACCTCTTCCACTTTGAGTGCTTCTTACTCTGAATGAAAGGAAAGAGGGTGCAGTGTTGAAGGTTGTTTTTTTGACTGGAGTAAGGTTTATAGTGGAATTCTCCAGTGGTTGGTTTTAGGACTCCTGCTCTTCATGATCTCTTTTTGTGATGTATACTTTGGTGCAGAGGGCACAATTTCAAAATGTGCGGATGACACAAAGCTTGGAAATATTGTGAACCATGAGAAGGATGATATTAACCTTCAAAAAGGACATATACAGGTTGGCAGATGATATTTAATGCGGAGAAGAGTGAAGTGACTCATTTTGATGTGAAGAATAGGAGGTATAATTGTACACACGCAGAGGTACCTGGGATATATGTGCACAAATCATTGAAGGTGGCAAGATAGGTTGAGAGAGTGATTAATAAAGCAAAGGGGGGGATCCTGGACTTTATAATTAGCAGCATTAAGTACAAAACCAACAAAGTTGTGATTAATAGGTAGAAAACACTGGTCCGGCCTCAACCTGAGAATTGCGTCCTATTCTGGGAACCACATTTTCGGGAGGATGTAAATTAAGGCATTAGAGAGGGAGGAGAAAAGATTCAGAAGAATCGTACCTGGCATGAAATGAAACAAAATGAAATGAAAATCGCTTATTGTCACAAGTAGGCATCAAATGAAGTTACTGTGAAAAGCCCCTAGGCGCCACATTCCGGCCCCTGTTCGGGGAGGCTGGTATGGGAATTGAACCGTGCTGCTGGCCTGCCTTGGCCAGCGATTTAACCCTGTGCTAAACCAGCCCCTAGCGTGAGGAACTTTAGTTATGTAGACCAATTCGAGAAGCTGGGGCTGTTCTCCATGGAGAGAAGGTTGAGAGGAGGTTTGATAGAAATATACAAAATCTTGAGAGGTCTGGACAGAGTTACGAGGGAGAAAGTGTTCCTGATGGTGGAAGGATTGAGAAAGAGAGGACACTGATTTAAAGTGATTGGCAAAAGAAGCAATGGTCACATGAGGAATAACATTTTGACAAAGTGAGTAGTTAAGATCTGGAATGCATAGCCTGAGAGTACGGTGGAGCCAGATTCAATCGTCGCTTTCAAAAATGAATTGGATCATTATCTGAAGAGGGAAGATTTTCAGGGCTATGGGGGAAAGGTGGCGTATTGGCATTAGGTGAATTTGTCTTGCAAAGAGCTGGTAACATGATGGGCCGAATGGACTACTTCTGTGCTGTAACCATTTTATGATTCTATGACATAAACAAGCTTGCAGTGTGGGTGGATAAATAGTAAATTAAATTCAGTATAGTAAAGAAGGGTTGGCATGGTATCACAGGGGCGGCACACGGTGGCACAGTGGTTAGCACTGCTACCTCACAGCTCCAGGGAAGCAGTTTCAATTCTGACCTCGAGGACTGTCTGTGTGGAGTCTGCACTTTCTCCCTGTGTCTGCGTGGGTTTCCTCCGGGTGCTTCAGTTTCCTCCCACAATCCAAAGAAGTGCGGGTCAGGCGGATTGGCCATGACAATTAGTCATGGTTAAGTGGGGTTACTGGGTCTGCGGGTTACGGGGATAAGGTGGAGGCATAGGGTACTCTTTCCAAGGGCTGGTGCAGACACGATGGGCTGAATGGTCCCCTTCTGCACTGTAAATTCTAAGTGTGAGGTGGTTAATTTTGGTGGAGGGAATAAAGAGCCGAGATATTCCTTACAAGGTAAGAAACTGAAGGGATATGAGAAATCTGGGAATAGTTACGTAAATGGCTGACTTAAGTACCAACTTAAGTTGCCAATGTCAAAATAGTGCAAAATAAAGCACTCTGGCAAAATAGAAAGCAAAAGTAGGGAGGTAATACAATTTTAGACCACGCAATTTCCATTACAAAATTGATATTTAACCACTGGGAAAAGTGCAGAAAAAAATGTACACGGATGTCCCCCAGAATTGACTACCAGGGAAGATTGAGCAGGCAAGATCTTTTCTCTGCAAATGTGAAGAGTAAGAGGAGACCTGATGGAGGTCCTGCATCGACAGGGTCGATGTGCAGGCACTCTTTCACCTTGAAGGTGAATCCAGAACAAGGAGCGAAATTCTCCTACCCGCCCCGCCACATTTCTGCCCCGACCGGCCGGTGGGAGTCTCCGTAACACCGGCCGGTCAATGGGGTTTCCCATTGTGGGGCAGCCCCACGCCGTCGGGAAACCCCCGGGCGCCGTCAAAACGGAGACTTCCGCCGGCGGAGAATGACGCCCATGGGGGTCACAAACATGATATCAGAATATAGGTACAAAGTCGTGAAGATCTAACTTGCTTTCCATGACCTGGCAGCTGACTTGTTGAGCTGGGTGCATGAGTCTTCCAGCAGGCTCCAGTAAAGGGATTTAACAGGATATATGGCCTGGAGTCAGCTCTCAATAGCTAAGCTTCCAGAATCCAAATTAAAAGACCAATACAAAAGCAGTTTAAATTATCAGTTAGTCTTGTGGGTAGGTCAATTGCAAACAGATTAAAGTAAATTGGTCTGAAGCTTGCTTTTCATTCAATTGGACATTCTATTTATCTGTGCCAATTTAAATAGCTCCGACTATATTCACAGCCATAAAAGTGGTAGTAAATATCATGCACTTCACTGATTATTAATGAATGCCAAACAAATAAAGCACAAAGCACAGACATTATATTAGGGCTAACACTAAACATCCTTGATGAATTTTTCTGTAGTTAGCTGCGTGTGCTGTATCCTGACGCCATCTGGTGTACAATTTATATTCCCACCTGCTATTCCAAAAAGATTGTAACTGAAAACAAGATGCACTTTCACTCTATGGATGGAGTTTTCATACATTTTTCCAGAGTGTCAGGCTCTGACTCACACCTGACATGTTGTTCTCCAGCTGCACAGCCGAGTGTTTAGTCCAGATTTTGAGCCTCTCTGGAAAAAAACTTCAGGGGGCATGGGTTACGCCATCTCTGTGGCCAGCTCCATAGAGATCAGGGTTCCCTTTTTAAAGCACACCTCAATCAGCACAGAAAATAACCCCTCCCATAAGCATCGGGGCTCCCTGCTCCCCTCCCCCTTCACCATCATCCGCATTGGGGCTCTCAGCAAACCCCTGTGGTAGTCACCATTGTTTGTATATAGTACATATATGAGATGTAATACGGTAAGGCTCCTGTACTACAGGTACGGGGGTAGATCCCTGCCTGCTGGCTCCGCCCAGTAGGTGGAGTATAAATGTGTGAGCTCACCGAGCTGCAGCCAATTCGGCAGCAGTTGTAGGAGGCAACACATCTCTGTGTAATAAAGCCTCGATTACTCTCTACTCTTGTCTCGTGCATCAATTTATTACGCAGAGATTTTACAGCGATGGACCTTCGCATCAAGCCAGATCACCTGCAGCTGCACCCTCAAGCAGACAACGCCACGCCGGCCTTCAACCACTGGCTAGCTTGCTTTGTAGCCTACATCAGATCAGGGACAGAACCACCCTCAGAGGCACAGAAATTACAGATCCTGTACACATGGTTGAGCTCCAATATGTTTCCTCTTATCCGGGACGCGCCCAACTACACTGAGGCCATGGCGCTTCTGAAAGAGAACTACACACGGCCAATCAACAAGCTCTACGCCAGGCACCTCCTGTCCACGCGGTAACAACTCCCCGGTGAGTCGTTGGAAGATTTCTGGCGTGCCTTGCACACCCTGGCGAGGAACGGCGATTGGCAGGCAGTTTCGGTCATTGAACATTCTGAACTCCTAATCAGGGAGAGCTTTCGTTACGGGCATAGGGTCGGCGTACATTCGCCAGCGCCTCTTAGAAGGGGGTACACGCTCGACCTAGCAGCGAACAAGAAACTCGCGACCTCGCTAACGGTAGCCTCCCGTAATGTACAAGCGTACGCCCCCGATCGTATGGCGACCCCATCCTGGACATCGTGGACCCAACCACTGACCACCCCCAGCCAACCCCAAGCCTGCGCCGCGCGGCAGCCAGTCAACCGCGGGTTGCCTGCGAGAAGAAAGGACATTTTGCTGCGGTGTGCCAGGCCCGGTCGATCGCCGATGTAACCAGCCCCATTGTTCCTGCACCCCCCACGTGCGACCCATGGACGCTGCCATTTTCACCCCCGCAACCCATGTGCGGCCCGTGGGCACCGCCATCTTTAACGCTGCCAGCCACGTGCGCCCTATGGGCGCCGCTATCTTCGACGCCATTTTGGACAGTGCCTCAGGACCCCTGCTCGTTGGGCACCTCATCGGGCCACTCATCTCCCGCAACCGCCGCCGACCAGCCCAGGGCCCACCAACACCAGCCGCAGCTCGCCTCCATCACGCGCGACCAGTCCCGGCCACACAACCTCGCAACCGCGACAAAGACGGTGAAAGTCGATGGCCATAAGATACCTTGCCTTCTCGACTCCGGGAGCACGGAGAGCTTCATCCACCCCGATACGGTAAGACGCTGCTCCCTCGCGGTACACCCCATTACCCAACGAATCTCCCTGGCCTCCGGATCACACTCCGTGGAGATCCGGGGCTACTGCATCACCGCCCTCACCATCCAGGGCTTAGAGTTCAGTAACTTCCGGCTCGACGTCCTCCCCAACCTCTGCGCAGCCTTGCTACTTGGCCTGGACTTCCAGTGCAACCTCCAAAGTCTAACTCTGAAATTCGGCGGGCCCCTACCACCCCTTACTGTATGCAGCCTCACGACCCTTAAGGTCGACCCACCTTCCCTGTTTGCGAACCTCACCCCGGATTGCAAACCCATCGCCACCAGAAGCAGACGGTACAGTGCCCAGGACAGGACCTTCATCTGGTCGGACGTCCAGCGGCTACTGGGGGAAGGCATCATTGAGGCCAGCAACAGCCTCTGAAGAGCCCAAGTGGTAGTTGTAAAGACTGGGGAGAAACACAGGATGGTCATTGACTAAACTCAGACCATCAATCGGTACACGCAGTTCGACGCGTACCACCTACCACGCATATCTGATATGGTCAATCAGATTGCACAGTACCGGGTCTTCTCTACAGTGGACCTGAAATCTGCCTACCACCAGCTCCCCATCCGCAAGGTGGACTGCCAATATACGGTGTGCAAAACAGACGGCCGCCTTTACCACTTCCTTCGGGTTCCCTTCGGCGTCACTAATGGGGTCTCGGTCTTCCAACGGGAGATGGACCGAATGGTTAATCGGTATGGACTGCGGGCCACCTTCCCGTACCTGGATAACGTCACCATCTGCGGCCACGACCAACAGGACCACGACGGTAACCTTTCCAAATTTCTCCACACCGCCAACCTCCTGAACCTAACGTATAACAAGGAGAAGTGCGTGTTCAGCACCAACCGCTTAGCCATCCTTGGCTATGTGGTGCAAAATGGAGTTCTAGGGCCCGACCCCAATCGCATGCGCCCCCTCATGGAACTCCCCCTCCCCCACTGCCCCAAGGCTCTCAAACGATGCTTGGGGTTCTTCTCATACTATGCCCAGTGGGTCCCTAACTATGAGGACAAGGCCCGCCCACTCATTCACTCCATTTTCCCACTTGACGGCCGAGGCTCACCAGGCCTTCAACTGTATCAAGGCCGACATCACCAAGGCCGCGATGCACGTGGTCGACGAGACCCTCCCCTTTCAAGTTGAGAACGATGCATCAGATGTCGCTCAAGCTGCCACCCTCAACCAGGCAGATCCGTGGCATTCTTTTCCCGCACCCTCCACGCCTCCGAAATTCGGCACTCCTCCGTCGAAAAGGAGGCCCAAGCCATCGTTGAAGCGGTGCGGCATTGGAGACATTACCTGGATGGCAGGAGATTCACTCACCTCACTGACCAATGGTCGGCTGCCTTCATGTTCAATAACTCACAGTGGGGCAAGATCAAAAACGATAAAATCTTGAGGTGGAGGATCGAGCTCTCCACCTACAATTACAAGATTTTGTATCACCCTGGCAAGCTTAACGAGCCCCCCGATGCCCTATCCCGAGGTACATGTGCCAGCGCACAAGTGGACCGACTCTGGGCCTTACACGATTGGTCTCTGTCACCAGGGGTCATCGGGTTCTTTCACTTCATAAAGGCCCACAACCTACCCTACCCTACTCCATTGCGGATGTCAGGGCGGTCACCAAAGACTGCCAGGTGTGCGCGGAGTGCAAACCGCCAGACCGGGCACACCTGGTAAAGGCCTCCCGTCCCTTTGAACGCCTCAGCATGGACTTCAAAGGGCCCCTCCCCTCCTCCGACCGAAACACGTACTTCCTTAACGTGGTCGACGAATACTCCAGATTCCCCTTCGCCATTCCATGCCCCGATCTGACGTCTGCCACAGTCATCAAGGCCCTCAATAGCATCTTCACCCTGTTCGGTTTCCCCGCTTACGTCCACAGCGACCGGTGATCCTCCTTTATGAGTGATGAGCTGCGTCAAATCCTGCTCAGCAAGGGCATTGCCTCGAGCAGGACGACCAGTTACAACCCCCGGGGAAACGGGCAGGTGGAGAGGTAGAACGGGGCGGTCTGGAAGGCCGTCCTGTTGGCCCTGCGGTCTAAAAGCCTCCCGGTCGCCCACTGGCAGGAGGTCCTCCCCGACGCCCTCCACTCCATCCGACCGCTACTCTGCACTGCGACTAATGCAACCCCCCATGAACGTCTCCTTGCCTTCCCTAGGAAGTCCACATCCAGGATTTTGCTCCCAACGTGGCTGGCAGCTCCAGGATCTGTTCTCCTCCGCAAACACGTGCGGCTCCACAAGGCGGACCCGTTGGTCGAGAGGGTACAGCTACTCCATGCAAACCCGCAGTATGCCTACGACGGCCGCCAGGATACAGTCTCCCTCAGGGACCTGGCACCAGCTGGGTCTCCCCCCCCAGCCCCCCCCCCCCCCCCCCATCTGCCCCAGCGCCACCCATCCTCCCCCTAACGCACCTCACCACAGCCCCCGCTCCAGGACAATCTGTCCCCCGATTGGTTCCACCCAGGGATGAAGATGAGGACTACACGCTCCCGAAGTCGCCGGCGACCAAGCTGGCGCCTGCATCACCACTGGGACTGCGGAGGATTAAGGCACCCGACCAGCTGAATTTGTGAACTTTTCCAGAATTGTACACTTTAAAAATGCTCACTTCCATGTAAATAGTTTTCCACCACCCCCGCTGGACTCTTTTTAACAGAGGGTGAATGTGGTAGTCACCACTGTTTGTATATAGTACACATATGAGATGTAATACGGTAAGGCCCCTGTACTACAGGTATGGGTATAGATCCCTGCCTGCTGGCTCCACCCAGTAGGCGGAGTATAAATGTGTGAGATCACCGAGCTGCAGCCATTTCGGCAGCAGCTGTAGGAGGCTCCACATCTCTGTGTAATAAAGCCTCGATTACTCTCTACTTTAGTCCCGTCGTAATTGATAGTGCATCAACCCCCTGGTCAGCATCAGGACTCAGAACTCCCCGCCTCCTCTCCCCCACCATCAGCACTGGGGTCTGACTTGCTACTCACTTGCCTCTCCCCTCACCACCATCTGCATTGGGACTCTCAGCATCCCCCTACTGCACCACCTTACTCATCGGGGGCCATCACAGCCACCCCCCCCCAACCCCCATTCTCACACAAGCATCAGCATCGCCCCCACCAAACATAAAACATAACATAAAACATGTCCCAATAGGGCCCCCCAGAGGGTCCACTCCTGGCACTGCCCCCTGACACAGGTTCGCACTGTCCGGGCATGTCTCTTTACCTTAGCAACCCTTGCGCGGAGCAGGGAGGGGGGCTGGCGGTACCATCAGGGGCTGGGGCAGTTGGAGACACATATGTACAGCATTAAAAAACATTGCACCCAAGAAATATAACACATCTAGCACTTTGGGCAGCAAGGTAGCACAAGTGGAGTGCACTGTGGCTTCACAGCGCCAGGGTCTCAGATTCAATTCTACGCTGGGTCACTGTCTGTGCGGAGTCTGCACGTCCTCCCCGTGTCTGCGTGGGTTTCCTTCGGGTGTTCCGGTTTCCTTCCACAGTCCAAAGACGTGCAGGTTAGGTGGATTGGCCATGATAAATTGCCCTTTGTGACCAAAAAGGTTTGGAGGCGTTATTGGGTTACGGGGATAATGTGGAAGTGAGGGCTTAAGTGGGTCGGTGCAGACTCGATGGGCCGAATGGCCTCCTTCTGCACTGTATGTTCTATATTCTATGTTCTCTGCAATGCGGCTTGACTTCCAATCCCTGCTCCAGCCCCCTGGCATGGTGGTCAATGGTCCTGGATTTCACTCCCTTCCTCCCAACCAAGCAGATGCTGGGTGCGAGTGAGCCCTCAGCAGACAGGCAGGGGGCAGACTGTGGCATAGCTTGAGGAGCATCAGTTCTCAGCGGGTTATCATCGCCCCACTGCCTTTGATAATGACCCACTGACAGTGCCGACACAGTCCCATCACCCTGGAGTGACGTTACACAGACCCTAGGAGGGGAATGGGAGGGGAAATAGGTGAAGGGGGGGGAGGGAGTGAGATGACAGAGGAAGTCACGTCCTATGTGAAGCGGGCGAGGATGAGGGCCTCCCTGGTCCTCACAGCATGCCGGACCCTCGCCGCTGCCACCTGTCCTCCATCCTCTGGTTGGACCTGTGGGTCCTACCCGGGCTCGTCCTCCAGCCCCTCCTGGTCTGGCACCTCCTCACCCTCCTCCTCGGATGTGACCGCAGGTCCCACCACCTCCATTACGTCGCCCCACTGCTGTGCCAGGTTGTGGAGTGCACAGCAGACCACCACAAAGTGGGTGATCCTCTGGGGGGTGTATTGCAGTGCACCACCAGGGGAGTCGAGGCATCAGAACCACATTGGGTTTTTTCTTTTTTTAAATAATCTTTTTATTAACATTTTCGACATTATGTACATTGACGTTCGTGTTTATTTATTGTACAGTGTAGCGATAAAAAGCTTTTGTCTTACGTTACTTTTACAGATTGCTGATCTCTAGTTCAGCGTGTCCTCCCTTCTGAACTGCATGAGGCTGAGCCTTGCGCAGGAGGGGGTGGAGTTGGCCCTGCCCAACGCTTCGCTCCAGATTCCCCACCCCACTTCTGTCCCCAGTCCGTCCTCGCATTTCCATCTGGTCGCGTCCAGTGGTGTTCGGCCTCTGTCTAGTAGCTGTCCGTATATTTTCCCCTCTTTACTGTACGTGGTCATCAGGTCCTCTAGTAGTGTAGTCTCTGAGGCCCTGTCTATTTGCGGAGGAAAATAATTATTTGTTAGTGTCTCATTTCCTGTCCTGTCGGCAATTCCCATTCCTCCGTCAGTTCGTTCAGCGCTGCTAATCTGTGCCCTAAGTAGAAGTCCTTCACTGTCAGCCTTCCCCCGTCCTGTCTCCATTTATTAAACGTTGCGTCGAGCATGGTTGGCGGGAATCTGTGGTTACCGCAGATGCGGGCCATGGGGGACACTCTGGTCAGCCGGAAGTGCTGTCTTAGCTGGCCCCAGGTTTTCAGTGTGGACATTACCACTAGGCTTGATGTGTATTTCGCCGGGAGGGTGGGAGTGCTATCGTGGCCAGGGCCTGGAGGGTCGTTCCCTTGCAGGCCTCCTCCATCCGCAGCCACTCCGAGCTGTTGCTGCCCAGTGGTAATATTGCAGGCTCATCAGTGCCAGGCCTCCCTTAATTTTCCTCCTTTGCAGTGTTGATTTGGGAACTCTTGGATTCTTGCCCCCCTCCCCCCGCAACACACACACACAAATGCCATAAGCTAGCTAGGTTCTGGAAGAAGGCCTTGGGGATGAAGATCGGTATGGACCTGTGATGAACGGTTACTGGCGTTGCCTCTATTTGTTGGGGAGCTGTCCAAAATGGCCACGTTCGCCATGAGGTCAGGCCCTTGCGCTCAGGGGTTTCCCTTTGTCCAGAGGGCACCCAACATGGCCGGCAACTGTGTGTACGCCACGTGGGTGCACCCCTGCACTCCGTGGTCTCCCTTTGTTTAGGGACCCTCCAAAGTGGCTGCTTGCAGCACCATCTTGATTCCATCGGCCTGCTCCATGCCTACTGAGGCCTGTGTCTGTCTCACTGCCAACCCTTTCCTATCCTTCTGCCCCTTTTCTGTTCTGTGAGTCCCCGCCCCCTTCGTTCTCCCCCTCCCTTTCCTCCCCCCTGTATTCGCCCCCCTTTCTGTCCTGCCCCCTCACCCTTGGCCAGACGCTCCCTCTCCCTAGAGAGGTGCGCCACGGTTCCCTTTACTGCTCGTCTTCCCGTGCTAGCCCTCCCTGCTAGTATGGTGGCTCCCCTCCCTGGGCTGGTCTCGCCCTCTCTCTGTTCTGTCTGCCGTCTCCATTCCCTTCCTCGCCCCTCACCTGTTTCCCCTATACATGCTTCCCTCTCTCTGTCCTCCTATGTTAGTCCGAGAACGAGGCAGCACAGTCCCGCGCAAACACAGAGTCCATACAGCAGATCCTGCTTCCGTTTCTTCCTCCACCTTGCGTCTTTTTCCCTGCTGCCTTCACCGTTTCTGCGTCTGTTAATTCCCTCGACTGTTGATCTTCACGAACTCCTCGGCCTCCGCCGGGGTGCTGAAGTAATGTTCTGTCCCTTTATAAGTTACCCAGTGTCTGGCCGGGAACAACATGCCAACCTCACCCCGCTCTTGTAGAGCACCGATTTCGCCTTATTAAATTCGGCCCTTATTTTCGCGAGGTCAGCCCCAATGTCCTGATAGACCCCTATTCTGTGTCCTTCCCACGAGCACGATTTTCTCTGTCGGGCCCACCTCAGGATCTCTTCCCGGTCCTGGTGCCGGTGCAGCTTTGCAATGATCGCTCTCGGCTGTTCCCCAGTCTTGGGTTTTGGCCGGAGTGACACATGTGCACTGTGGAGTTCCGGGGGGTTTTGGGAAGCTGTTCCTCCCGACCAAGTTGCCCAGCATGTGGCCGATGTAGGCCGTTGGATTCCTTCCCTCCACCCCCTCTGGCAGTCCCACAATACGGATGTTCTGTCGCCTGGTCCTGTTTTCCTGGTCCTCTACCTTTACCCTCAGGTTCCCTTGGGCCGCCACCAACCTCTTCACCTTGGTTTCCAGAGCCACGATCCTATCACTCAGGTCGGTTGCCGCTCTTTCCAGGTCCAGGATCGTCGTTGTGTTAGTCACCACTGTTGTATTGTATATATCGCATACGAGGGGTATTACGGTAAGGGTTCCCTTTTTAAAGCACACCTCAATCAGCACAGAAAATAACCCCTCCCATAAGCATCGGGGCTCCCTGCTCCCCTCACCATCATCCGCATTGGGGCTCTCAGCAAACCCCTGTGGTAGTCACCATTGTTTGTATATAGTACATATATGAGATGTAATACGGTAAGGCTCCTGTACTACAGGTATGGGGGTAGACCCCTGCCTGCTGGCTCCGCCCAGTAGGCGGAGTATAAATGTGTGTGCTCTCCGAGCTGCAGCCATTTCGGCAGCAGCTGTGGGAGGCTACACATCTCTGTGTAATAAAACCTCGATTACACTCTACTCTCGTCTCGTAGTAATTGATAGTGCATCAATTTATTACGCAGAGATTTTACAATGATGGATCTCCGCATCAAGCCTGATTGCCTGCAGCTGCACCCTCAGGCAGACAACGCCAAGTCGGCCTTCGCACATTGGCTAGCTTGCTTTGAAGCATACATCGGATCTGCGACAGATCCACCCTCAGAAGCACAGAAGCTCCAGATCCTTTACATGCGGCTGAGCTCCAATATCTTTCCCCTCACCTGGGACCCACCGACCTACGCTGAGGCCATGGTGCTACTGAAGGAGAACTACACTCAGCAGACCAACAAAATCTACGCCAGGCACCTCCTGCCCACGCAGCATCAACTCCCCGGTGAGTCTGGAAGATATCTGGCATGCCCTGCACACCGTGGTGAGAGACTGCAATTGCCAGGCCGTTTCGGCCGTTGAACATTCTGACCTGCTAGTTAGAGACGTTCATTACGGGCATAGGGTCGGCCTACATCCGTCAGCACCTCTTAGAAGGGGCAACCCTCGACCTTGCGGCGACCAAGAAACTAGCGATCTCGCTCACAGTCGCCTCACGCAATGTACAGGCGTACGCCCCCGACCGCACGGCCCACCCCTCCTGGGCATCGTGGACCTGCCAGCAAACATCCTATCGTGGACCCCATCAGTGACCGCCCCCAGCCAATCCCAGGCCTGCACCGCGCGGCAGCCAACCAACCCTGGGGGACACAAGTGCTACTTCTGCGGACAGACAAAACACCCCCGGCAGCGCTGCCCGGCGCGGAGCGCGCTCTGCAAGGCCTGCGGGAAGAAAGGACATTTTGCTGCTGTGTGCCAGACTCGCTCGATCACTGCTATTGTTCCTGCACACCCCACGTGCGACCCATGGGCGCCGCCAACTTCCTTGCCTCAGACCACGTGCGGCCCGTGGGTGCCGCGATCTGGCCTGCCTCAGGACACGTGCGGCCCGTGGGCGCCACCATCTTCCCCGCCCCAGGACCCCTGCTCGTCGGCCACCTCATCGCCTGCAACCGCCGCCGACCAGCCGCATCTCGCCTCCATCACGATCGACCAGTCCCGACCGCACAACCTCGCGACTGCGTCGACGACAGTGAAGGTCGACGGGCACAAGATATCCTGCCTTCTGGACTCCGGGAGCACTGAGAGCTTCATCCACCCCGATACGGTAAGGCGCTGCTCCCCCACAGTACACCCCATTAACCTGAAAATCTCCCCGGCCTCCGGATCCCACTCCGTGGCGATCCAGGGGTACTGCACCGCCGCCCTCGCCATCCAAGGCGTAGAGTTCAGTGGCTTCCAGCTCTACGTCCTCCCCGACCTCTGCTCTGCCTTGCTACTCGGACTGGACTTCCAGTGCAACCTCCAGAGCCTAACCCTGAAATTTGGCGGGCCCCTACCACCCCTTACTGTCTGCAGTCTCACGACCCTTAAGGTCGACCCGTCTTCTCGGTTTGTAAACCTCACCCAGGATTGCAAACCCGTTGCCTCCAGGAGCAGATGGTACAGCGCCCTGCGCAGGACCTTCATCAAGTCTGAGGTCCAGTGGCTGCCACGGGAAGGTATTATCGAGGCCAGAAACTGCCCCTGGAGAGCCCAAGTGATAGTTGTGAAAACTGGGGATAAAAACAGGATGGTCGTTGACTACACTCAGAACATCAGTTGGTACACGCAGCTCGACGCGTACCCCCTCTCACGCATATCTGATATGGTCAATCAGATTGCACAGTACCGGGTCTTCTCGACAGTGGATCTAAAATCTGCCTACCACCAGCTCCCCCCATTCAGCCTGATAGTCTGAATTAGTAAATATTTCCTTAAAATGTTAAACACCTGAATGTAAATAGTTTTCCACCCCCCCCCCCCCCCCCCCCCCCCCGCTGGACTCTTTTTTAACAGGGGTGAATGTGGTAGTCACCACTGGTGTATTGTATATACCGCATACGAGGGTATTACGGTAAGGCCCCTGTACTACAGGTACGGGGGCAGATCCCTGCCTGCTGGCTCCGCCCAGTAGGCGGAGTATAAATATGTGTGCTCTCCGAGCTGCAGCCATTTCGGCAGCAGCTGCAGGAGGCCACACATCTCTGTGTAATAAAGCCTCGATTACACTCTACTCTCGTCTCGTCGTAATTGATAGTGCATCAGTCCTTTCCTGGGCTTCCACCTGTTTTCCCAGGCCGTCTATCGTGCATTGGAGGGCGGCCATCGCTTCCGTCACCACCTCCTTCACCACCACCTGAAATTCCATTTTGACCGCCTCCCTCATGGCAGGCAGTTCTTTTTTTTTAGGAATGCCTTCCATCCAACACCCGGTGTGTTGGGGGTCGTCGCTGCCCGTTCATGCTTCTCTATTCGGGTCGCCGTTCATCACCTCTCTTGTTTTGTCGGGACCCCAGCCTCGCCTCGCGTGTCTGCTGGTCCGTCTGTTCGTTGCTCCTGCCCCTTGCCGCCGCTTCTGCCTTCTCGCCGACACTTTGAGCGATCGCTTGACGGCATTTTCTCTTCTGCTTCTTCGCTACGAATGCCTTTTGGGTTTTTAGGAGTTTTGGGTGGCTTTTTGAGCATAGAATCCTGGAAAATTTACTATTTTGGGTCCGATTGAGAGGACAGCCACCTGAAGTGCTTCTGCTCAGCACATCACCACCACTGGAAGTCCGGGACTGCATTTTGAGGAGTCCGATGCACCGCTTAATGACAGCCCAGGCGGCCGCCTGAGCCTCTTGGTATCAGGTTTCCGCATCAGTCACCAGCCTCCGTACTGGTGTCATTAGCCAGGTCCTCAGCGGGTACCCCTTAGCCCCCAAGAGTCAACCAGCTATCCTAGGGTGGTCCATGAAGAGGTCGGGGATGTCCGACTGTGCCAGGATGTAGCTGTCATGAACACTCCCTGGGAAGCGAGCACACAGCTGTATGATAGTCATGTGGTTTTTGCACACAAGTTGGGCGTCCAGGGAGTGGAACCACTACCTGTTGATGTAGGGCACTCCCCGACAACCCGGTGCATGCAAGGCGACATGCGTGCCATCTATTACCCCCTGGGCCTGGGGATCCCATCGATCGCGGAGGATCCTGTTGCCCAGGCATCTTGTTGAGCCTGGTCCAGGTCAAAGTTCTCTGCCTGGGTGAACAGGGCATCTGTGACCTCATGGATGCACTTGTGGATTTTAGCTTGTTAAATGCCGCACAAGTCCCCGTTCGAGCCCTGGAATGATCCTGAGGCGTAGATGTTCAGAGCTGACTGCCACCGGGAGTGGGTATCCTTCTTTATGTGATGCCAAGTCCGTGCTGACATGGCACAGGTGCCACACTGTGCCCTTGTTGAAGCGGAGCCTCCTGCAGCACACGCTGTCTGTTATCTGTTCAAAACACCAGAGACGCCTATACACACTGGGCCATCGCCAACCTCCCCCTCTGGGTCTCTCCCTAGCCTGATGGGTGGCAGGGTCCTCAGGGTGTGGGGCAGGGCCCTGTACATAGGCCGCCGCCTCGACCCTCTGTCGATGCTGCTGCCGCCGCCTTCTCCGGTGCCTGGCTGCCTGAACTGCCAGCAGCATCATGAGGGCAGCTTCCGCAGGGTCCAAGATATCATCCATCCCGTGTAACATCTGTGAGGAATTGGAGAGGGTGAGAAACCGATGACCACCGGTGTCTTCCACCTCAGGATCCTCCAGTCCTCCATGGCTTTCCTCCTCAAATCCACTGCCACCCCGTAGAGTGCCATCCAACACGCCCTGCCCATGTACCCCCAGCTGCAGCGGTGCCCCTGGTCACCGGACCCCAGACCCTGTACCCCAGACACCCGCTCGTAACGTTACCTGGACCAGGTGCTGGTCCCCTCCCTGATCCATACACCCACCCTCTGGTTGCGAGAATATTACCAGTGCTGGTACCCAGCCCCGAGGTGTTCAGATGTTTGCTGCTGCGTTTGTGGTGTTGCTTCCTCCAGTGTTCAGGCACAGTGTCCAGGCCCCACGGTCTGGTTGGGATGCTAGGCAATAATTCCCACATGCCACGAGAGTCCACTTGGGAGCTGTGAAGTGTTAACTTAACTATGATCGCTAATTCCCTATTAGCAATAGCCTTTAGCCGCCTGGTCAGAGGCCTCCACGGTCCGTGGGAGTTATGGGTGGTCAGTGGGACAGACAGGCAGGAGCTGGGGTTGACCCCATTATGGGTGCACATGATCCAGGGGGTGGCATGGTGGACCCTTGGGTGCTGAGGCACCCTCCACTGATGGCAGTCTACCCCCCTCCCCGACCGAGGAAGGCCCCCACGGGGGCTCCCCCACCATCCTTCCGAGCACTGGGGCAGCAACCTCAGTGCCCCGGGCTCACTGCCTGTGAGTGAAGATGGCTACTCATCTCCTCGGTTCCCCACAGCAGCTATTCCGCTAGCTTCACATTTTTAAAAAGATGTACTAATTGGCGCCCGTGTGACCACTTGCTGGGGAGGCAGTTAGATCACAGGAGGCTGTTAGATAGGGGGTCGCTCCCGTTAATGGTATGGAGATTGGAAGTGGTGATTACTGGTTTCTCGCCACGTCACGGCAGGATTCGGTTCTCTCCAATGGGGACGGGCTGGTTAGATAGCGAACTGATCGGCACATGGGACATGTCCCGATTTTGGCGTCTCTGCAATTTAGCGGCCGTTAAATTGCGCCCATTATGTTTGGTCCCCACATCTAAATCATTGATATATATTGTGAACAGCTGGGGTCCAAGTTCTGGTCCTAGCCGTACCCTGCCGACACGAGCATGAGCAGTTTATTGTTACTCTGTTTTCAGCCTGTTAGTCAATTTTCAATCCATGACAGTTTGTTGCCTCCTCTCCCACGTCCTTTTATTTTGCTAATTAACCCCGTTCGAGACTTTATTAAAAGGCTTTGTAGCACAGTGGTTAACACTGTTGCTTCACAGCGCCAAGGTCCCAGGTTCGATTTCCGGCTTGGTTTTTTATTCAGAGGGTGGTGAGTGCCTGGAACGCGTTGCCAGGGGAGGTTGTGGAGTCTGCACGTTCTCCCCGTGTCTGTGTGGGTTTCCTCTGGGTGCTCCGGTTTCCTCCCACAAGTCCCGAAAGACATGCTGTTCGGTGAATTGGACATTCTGAATTTGCCCTCTGTGTACCCAAACAGGCGCCGGAATGTGGCAACTAGGGACTTTTCACAGTAACTTCATTGCGGTGTTAATGTAAGCCTATTTGTGACAATAATAAAGATTATTATTATTAAAATCCAAAGGCTGAATTCTCCGCCCCGCTGCGCCACATTTCTGTTTTAGCGTGCTGGTGGGATGTTCCATTGTGCCGGCTGGTCAATGGGGTTTCCCATTGTGGGGCAGCCCCCGCGTGCTGCCGGAAAAACAGAGCATCCCGCCGGCGGAGAATCCAGCCCCAAATACATCACGTCCATTGACTCTCCTTTATCAATTTTGTTAAAGCATCTTTAAAAAGCCTCCAATAAGTTTGTCAAACATGATTTCCCATTCATAAATCCATGCTGACTGTGCCCAATCAGATCATGATTGCACAAGTATTTATAACATCCTTTATGATAGATTCCAGTATTTTCCCTACCATTGATGTAGGGCTAACATATCTATAGTTCCCTGTTTTCTTTCTCCCTCCCTTCTTAAATAGTGAGGATCTCTACATCTGGAAGATTTCCTGTATCTTTCTTAACGACAATAAACACAAAGTAATCATTTAGCTCTTCCACCATTTCTCTATTCACTATATAAAAGCAAATTACTGCAGATGCTGGAATCTGAAACCAAAGAGAAAATGCTGGAAAATCTCAGCAGGTCTGGCAGCATCTGTAGGGAGAGAAAAGAAATGACAAAAGGTCATCTGGACTCGAAACGTTAGCTCTTTTCTCTCCCTACAGATGCTGCCAGACCTGCTGAGATTTTCTAGCATTTTCTCTTTGGTTTCTATTCACTATTATGAATTATACTGGCTCTGCCTGTAATGGATCCACATTTGTCTTAGCCATACACGTCATTTTTTCAGTCCCTTTTAATTTTTTTTCTGCTAGATTGTATTCATATTCTGTTCTATCTTTCTTTATCTGTTCCTTGGTCTTCCTTTGCTGTATTCCAAAAATTTCCCAATCCTCAAGTTTGCTAATATTTCTGGCAACATTATAAGCCTTTTCTTTTAATCTTATACAATCCTTAACTTCCTTTGTCAGCCATGGTTGACTAGCTTTTTTGGATTTTTTGCACTCTGAAGGAATGCAGAGATGCTGTTCGCTATGGAATAGTTCTTGGAAGACTATGCACAGCCATACCGTTTAATGTATTTTCCCAAAACACATCAGCCAATTTGTTTCTCATGCCTTCATAATTTCCTTTTTTAAACTTTAACATATTGGCTTCAGATCAGACTTCCTCACTTTCAAACATAAGAACAAAGAACAATACAACACAGGAACAGGCCCTTCGGCCCTCCAAGCCTGTACCGGTCATGATACCAACCTTGACCAAAACCCTCAACACTTCCTTGGGCCGTATCCCTCTATACCCATCCTATCCATGTATTTGTCAAGATACCTTTTGAACACGATAATGTATCTGCTTCCACAACCTCCCCTGGCAACGCGTTCCAGGCACTCATCACCCTCTGAATAAATAACCTGCCTCGCACATCTCCTCTGAACTTTGCCCCACGGACCTTAAACCTATGCCCCCTGGTGACTGACCCCTCCACCCTGGGAAAGAGTGCCTGCCCATCCACTCTATCCATGCCCCTCATAATCTTGTAGACCTCTATCAGGTCACCCCTCAACCTCTGTTGTTCTAATGAAAACAGTGCGAGTCTATTCAGCCTCTCCGCATAGCTAACACACTCCAGATCAGGCAACATCCTGGTAAACCTCCTCTGCACCCTCCACATCCTTCTGGTAGTGTGGCGACCAGAATTGTGCGCAATATTCCAAGTTCAGCCTTACCAAGGCTCTATACAACTGCAGCATGACTTGCCAGTTTTTATATTCGATGCTCCGTCCAATGAAGGCAAGCATTCCGTATGCCTTCTTGACTACCTTGTCTACTTGTATTGCCACTTTCAAAGACCTGTGAACCTGCACGCCCAAATCTCTCTGACTTTCTATATTCCTAAGAGTTTTGCCATTTATGGTGTATTTCCCCTCTATGTTAGACCTACCGAAATGCATTACCTTACATTTGTCTAGATTAACCACCATTGCCATTTCTCTGCCCATGTCTCCAATCTATCTATGTCCTGCAGTATCCTTTGACAATCCTCAACACTATCTGCCACTCCACCAACCTTGGTGTCATCTGCAAACTTACTAATCAATCCGGCTACATTTTCCTTCATATCGTTTATGGACACTACAAACAACAGAAGCCCCAGCACAGATCCCTGTGGAACACCGCTAGTCACAACGTTCCATTCAGAAAATCACCCTTCTACTGCTATCCTTTGCCTTCAGTGACTGAGCCAGTTCGGTATCCACCTTGCTACCTCACCGCTGATCCCGTGTGACTTCACCTTTTGTACGAGTCTGCCATGAGGCACCTTGTCAAAAGCTTTACTGAAGTCCATATAAACAATACCCATTGCCCTCCTCTCATCAATGTAAAATTCTACCACATTGTAGTCAATCATCCCTCAATATTTTTTTACAACTAGTTTATTTTGAGCTCTTTTTCATTATCTAATACTGGATCTAGAATAGTCCTCTAGTTGGCTCCACACATTGGTGCCATCTGGGATGGCCACATCCCGATTACAAAATGGACACTTGCAAAGAATGCAGGGAGAATTGGACAATACTAAGAAACAAGCAGGTGCAAGCTCTGTCTGTTGATTAGAACCTCTCAGACAGGACAGAAACTGCCAAGCAATCTACATACTAATGAGCCATCTCCCGGGACAAAAGGGAAACATTTAGATACACAATGTTAAGGCAGACACCCCGGCGCCAGAAGAGACTAAAACAAAGCAGACTGACAGTCACCAGGACACGCCCAGCAATCAGGGAACCACCCCTCTAATGGAGGAAGATCGATACGAATGATTGGGAAAGACCCAATTAGTTGAGGCCAAGTTCAAGGCCCGCCCAAAAGCACGCGAAGCCCTTTTTAGTATAAAAGGTATTTCCCAAGGGAGAATCTCTCTTCTTTGGCCTTGGCTCTCAACGAAGAGAGACCAGCCTAGCAGCTACATCAGACCAAGTAAGTTCCAAGTCAACGGACGCTATGAGATAAACGCTTCTAGTTGCTATCCTGTAAACAGCTCAACCCAGCAGCCTCAGAACCGAGCAACGGCAATTGTTCCTCTGACTGAGTGGGCACCCGAAGCTAAGTATAGGCTTTAGTAATAGTGGTAGTTTAGTTTGTAGAGTTTATGCATGAGTAGATTTGACTGTGTGTAAATAAATGAGCATTGCTTTTGAACTTACTAACTGGTGTATCGAGTCATTGATCAGTATTCGGTTCTGAACCTTGTGGCGGTGTCGAAAGATACCTGGTGACTCTTGAGCAAACGTAATTAAACAGAGCCCAATTAAGAAACAACCAAAGTTAGCAACAACGTACTGGTCTAGAACACATCCCTAACGCATTCCAGAAACCCATCTTCCTCAGCATTAGTGCTCACTTAGGGCAGCACGTTGGCGCAGTGGTTAGCACAGCTACCTCACGGTGCCGAGGATCCGGTTCGATCCCGGCACTGGGTCATTGTCTGTGTGGAGTTTGCACATTCTCCCCGTGTTTGCATGGGTTTCGTCCCCACAACCCAAAGATGTGCAGGCTAGGTGGATTGGCCACGCTAAATAGCCCCTTAATTGGGAAAACAATAATTGGGTACAGTACATTTGGTGGCCGACAGACAACGCCAGCCAATGTCACTGCCCTTTGCTGTTTCTTAGCTCCTTCCAAACAGTTTCCACACATTGTTCTTCCAAACTGAGATCCTCCCTTACTACTGCACGGATCCCATCTCTTATGATCAGCGCAACACCACCGCCTTTCCTTTCTTTTCGATTCTTCCGAAATGTTGAATGTCTTTGAATATCAAATTCCCAGTCTTGGTCACCAGTAATGTTTCTGTAATGACAATTATATCGTACCCATTTACCTCTATTTGCACCTTTAGATCATCCACCTTGTTACGAATGTTATGTGCATTCAGGCAGAATGCCCTTAACTTGATATTTTTGACACCATTCCGCATACTCAATACTTTGCGTTGTTTCTGCAGCTGTCTAATCCCATTACTACTTCCAGTTACCAACACTACTTCCTTCCAATTTGGGGCACTCTTCTGGCTCCCACTCCCCATACAAGCTAATTTAAACCCACCCCAACAGCGAATATATCAGTGTTAGTCCTGTTAAGATGTAACCTGTCCATCTTGTACAGGTCCAGTCTGCCCCATAACCAGTCCCAGTGCCTCAGAAAACTGATGCCCTCCCTCCTACACCATTTCTCCAGCCATATATTTAATCAACCAATCCTCCTGTTCTTCTGCTCTTTAGCATTTGGAACTGGGAGAAATCCTGACATCACTGCTCAAGGTCCTGTCTTTTAATTTCCTTCCTAACTTCCTGAAATATACTTCAGGACCACATCAGTCTTCCTACGTTTATCATTGGTACCAATGTGAACCACGACTTCTGGCTGATTGCCCTCCCTCCGAAAGGATGTCCTGCAGCCCCTCTGTGATACCCTTGACCCTGGCACTAGGGAAGCAGCGTACCATCCTGGTGTCACGTTTACTGCTGAAGAATGCATGTCTAATCCCCTGACTATTGTCACTATTGCCCTTCCCTGTACAGCTGAGCTGCTATAGGAAAAATGATGGGACAAATAAAAAAAACACTAGATGGATCCAGAGGAGGTGTAAATGGCAAGAATAGTGAATAGCTGCTGTCTGAAAGCAAAATCAAAAGAAGAAAAACAAGATTAAAGCCCATCACATGCAAAGAAAAGAGAATAAAATGGTGGAGCAGAGATTACGGTCTGAAATTGTTTAACTCAATTACAGTAAAAATAAAAATGCTGAAAATACTCAGCAGCCTTGCAGCATCTGTGGAGAGAAACAGAGTTGACATTTCAGTAAGGGATTGGCATCTTCATGGAGGTGACAGATGCGTTATAGGTGGATAAGGGACTTAATTTTCTTCTCCTTGAGGACGGAAGACCAAGATGAAAGGGCACACAGATTTGCCAGGATAGCATGCTTCCGGATGATTCTGCAAGGGTGCTTTGATTGCAGGCACGTGGGTTTGTGGGACCCTCATGTCAACAGGGAGCAATAAATTAAACCACAAGAGTTACCATTCTGTTGATGAGCAACTGGTGTGCAACTACACCAAGACATTCATCTCAGTGATCTCCCAATTCCTTTCACACAAGGTAGGGTAGGGCAGCACCTTGGTTAGCATAGTGGTTAGCACAGTTGCTTTAGCTGTGCTAAAGTTAGCACAGAACCACAGCATAGTGGTTAGCACAGTTGCTTCACAGCTCCAGGATCCCAGGTGCGATTCCCTGCTGGGTCACTGTCTGTGCGGAGTCTGCACGTTCTTGCCGTGTGTGCGTGGGTTTCCTCCAGTTTCCTCCCACAGTCCAAAGATGTGCGAGTTAGGTGGATTTTCCATGCTAAATTGCCCTTAGTGTCCAAAAAGGTTAAGTGGAGGTTACTGGGTTAGGGTAGATACGTGGGCTTGAGTAGGGTGCTCTTTGTAAGGGCCGTTGCAGACTCGATGGGCTGAATGGCCTCCTTCTGCACTGTAAATTCTATGATCTATGATCAAAATTCTATGATCTACATGGCTCATGCCTGCCCACTCAACACACCTCCCATCATGCAAGGTCAAAGGACCTTCAATAAGCGCCATGGACCACAGTTAACACAGTGAAGCAAGCCACTGGTCTCCTAAAGGAGAGGGTTCTCTGCTTCGAATGCTCAGTAATATCTCCGTAGTACATGCCTGAGAGGGTCTACACGTTCATGGTGCTGCATCATATTCTCCACAACATACTAATTATGAGGACCAGCCACTTCCTCCTGGGATCTGGAAACCACCGGGAGGAGACCAAATCCACCACATGCAACTGGACAGAGTGAGGGACGGAAAGTGTCTGCATCACTCCAGTTAAAAGGAACTCCCTACCTTCAACATGAACCCACCATTCATAGAATCATAGAATCATAGAAGTTTACAGCATGGAAACAGGCCCTTCGGCCCAACCAGTCCATGCCGCCCAGTTTTTACCATTAAGCTAGTCCCAGTTGCCCGCACTTGGCCCATAACCCTCTATACCCATCTTACCCATGTAACTATCTAAATGCTTTTTAAAAGACACAATTGTACCCGCCTCTACTACTACCTCTGGCAGCACATTCCAGACACTCACTACCCTCTGAGTGAAGAAATTGCCCCTCTGGGCCCTTCTGAATCTCTCCCCTCTCACCTTAAACCTATGCCCTCTAGTTTTAGACTCCCCTACCTTTGGGAAAATATGTTGACTATCTACCTTATCTATGCCCCTCATTATTTTATAGACCTCTATAAGATCACCCCTAAGCCTCCTACGCTCCAAGGAAAAAAGTCCCAGTCTATCCAGCCTCTCCTTATAACTCAAACCATCAAGTCCCGGCAACATCCTAGTAAATCTTTTCTGCACTCTTTCCAGTTTAATAATATCCTTTCTATAATAGGGTGACCAGAACTGCACACAGTATTCCAAGTGTGGCCGTACCAATGTCTTGTACAACTTCAACAAGACGTCCCAACTCCTGTATTCAATGTTCTGACCAATGAAACCAAGTATGCCGAATGCCTTCTTCACCACCCTGTCCACCTGCGACTCCACCTTCAAGGAGCTATGAACCTGTACTCCTAGATCTCTTTGTTCTATAACTCTCCCCAACGCCATACCATTAACTGAGTAGGTCCTGGCCTGATTCGATCTGCCAAAATGCATCACCTCACATTTATCTAAATTAAACTCCATCTGCCATTCGTCGGCCCACTGGCCTAATTGATCAAGATCCCGTTGCAATCCTAGATAACCTTCTTCACTATCCACTGTGCCACCAATCTTGGTGTCATCTGCAAACTTACTAACCATGCCTCCTAAATTCTCATCCAAATCATTAATATAAATCACAAATAACAGTGGACCCAGCACCGATCCCTGAGGCACACCACTGGTCACAGGCCTCCAGTTTGAAAAACAACCCTCTACAACCACCCTCTGTCTTCTGTCGTCTAGCCAATTTTGAATCCAATTGGCAACCTCACCCTGGATCCCGTGAGCTTTAACCTTCTGCAACAACCTACCATGCGGTACCTTGTCAAAGGCTTTGCTAAAGTCCATGTAGACAACGTCTACTGCACTGCCCTCATCTACCTTCTTGGTCACCCCCTCAAAAAACTCAATCAAATTTGTGAGACATGATTTTCCACGCACAAAGCCACGCTGACTGCCCCGAATCAGTCCTTGCCTCTCTAAATGCTTGTAGATCCTGTCTCTCAGAATACCTTCGAGCAACTTACCTACTACAGACGTTAGGCTCACCGGTCTGTAGTTCCCAGGCTTTTCCCTGCTGCCCTTCTTAAACAAGGGCACAACATTCGCCACTCTCCAATCTTCAGGCACCTCACTGTGGCTGCCGATGATTCAAATATCTCTGTTAGGGGACCCGCAATTTCCTCCCTAGCCTCCCACAACATCCTGGGATACATTTCATCAGGTCCCGGGGATTTATCTACCTTGATGCGCTTTAAGACTTCCAGCACCTCCTCCTCTGTAATATGCACACTTCTCAAGACATCACTATTTATTTCCCTTAGTTTCCTAACATCCATGCCTTTCTCCACCGTGAATACCGATGAGAAATATTCATTCAGGATCTCACCCAACTCTTGTGGCTCTGCACATAGATGCCCTTGTTGATCCTTAAGAGGCCCTACTCTGTCCCTAGTTACTCTTTTTCCCTTTATGTATTTGTAGAATCTCTTTGGATTCTCCCTTGCATTGTTTGCCAAATCAATTTCATGTCCCCTTTTTGCCCTCCTGATTTCCCTCTTAACTCTATTTCGACAATCTCTATACTCTTCAAGGGATCCACTTGATCCCAGTTGCTTATGTACGTCATATGCCTCCTTCTTCTTTTTGACCAGAGTCTCAATATCTCGAGTCATCCAGGGTTCCCGACTTCTACCAGCCTTTCCCTTCACTCTAAAGGGAATGTGCTTACCCTGCACCCTGGTTAACACATTTTAAAAAGCCTCCCATTTACCAGCCGTCCCTTTGCCTGCCAACAGTCTCCCCCAATCTACCTCTGCAAGTTCCTGTCTGATACCATCAAAATTGGCCTTGCCCCAATTAAGAATTTTAACTCTTGGGCCAGACCTATCATTCTCCATAGCTATCTTAAAACTAATGGAGTTATGGTCACTTGTCCCAAAGTGATCTCTCACAAGCACTTCTGTCACTTGCCCTTCCTTATTTCCCAAGACGAGGTCAAGTTTTGCCCCCTCTCTAGTCGGTCCATCCACATACTGAATGAGAAATTCCTCCTGAATACACTCAACAAATTTCCCTCCATCCAAGCCCCTAATGCTATGGCTGTCCCAGTCAATGTTGGGAAAGTTAAAGTCCCCTACTACTACCACCCTATTATTCTTGCAGCTATCTGTAATCTCCTTACATATTTGCTCCTCAATTTCCCGCTGACTATTTGGGGGCCTGTAGTACCAAGGTGATCTCTCCCTTCTTATTTTTCAGTTCCAGCCATATAGACTCAGTGGACGAACCCTCGGATATATCCCCTCTTAAGTACTGCCGTGATGTTCTCCCTAATCAAAAACGCCATTCCCCCTCCTCTCTTACCTCCTGTTCTATCCTTTCTATAGCATCTGTACCCCGGAACATTGAGCTGCCAGTCCTGCCCCTCCCTTAGCCATATTTCAGTCATAGCTATAATATCCCAGTCCCATGTGCCCGTCCATGCCCTGAGTTCATCCGCTTTGCCTGTCAGGCCCCTTGCATTGAAATAAATGCAGTTTAATGTAGACCTTCCTTGCTCTCTGCCCTGCTTTCTCAGGTCATGCTTTACACACTCTCCCTTCCTGCCTTTTGTTTCTGTCCCCACTGACTTCCTACATCGGTTCCCATTCCCCTGCCACATTAGTTTAAGCCCTCCCCAACTGCACTAGCAAACACACCCCGAGAACATTGGTTCCGGTCCCACCCAGATGCAGACCGTCCGATTTGTACAGGTCCCACCTCCCCCAGAACCGGTCCCAATGTCCCAGGAATTTGAAACCCTCTCTCTTGCACCATCTCTCAAGCCACGTATTCATCCTAGCTATCCTGTCATTCCTACTCTGACTATCACGTGGCACTGGTAGCAATCCTGAGATTACTACCTTTGAGGTCCTACTTTTTAGTTTAACTCCTAACTCCCTAAATTCAGCTTGGAGGACCTCATCCCGTTTTTTACCTATATCGTTGGTGCCTATATGCACCACGACAGCTGGCTGTTCACCCTCCCCCTCCAGAATGCCCTGCAGCCGCTCCGAGACATCCTTGACCCTTGCACCAGGGAGGCAACATACCAACCTGGATTCTCGTTTGCGTCCACAGAAACGCCTGTCTATTCCCCTTACAATTGAATCCCCTATCACTATAGCTCTGCCACTCTTTTTCCCGCCCTTCTGTGCAGCAGAGCCAGCCACGGTGCCATGAACCTGGCTGCTGCCACCTTCCCCTGGTGAGCCATCTCCCCCAACAGTTTCCAAAACGGTAAATCTGTTTTGGAGGGAGATGACCGCAGGGGATCCCTGCACTGCCTTCCTACTCTTCCTCTGTGTGTTGGTCACCCATTCCCTATCTGCCTCAGTAATTTTAATCTGCGGTGTGACCAACTCACTGAATGTGCTATCCACAACTTCCTCAGCATCACGGATGCTCCAAAGTGAGTCCATACGCAGCTCCAGAGCCGTCAAGCGGTCTAACAGGAGCTGCAGTTGGACACACTTCTTGCAGATGAAGGAGTCAGGGACACCAGAAGGTTCCCTGACTTGCCACATCTCACAAGAGGAGCATGACATGGGTCTGAGCTCTCCTGCCATGACTTAAACCTGAAGTTAAATTTGAACTACACTACACAGCTAAGAGAAAGTCAAAGAGAGAGAGAATTCCCTTACAAATCCTCCATTTTAGACTCCCCATCACAAAATTCCGTCGGCCTTCATCACTCAATAAGACCAACAGCACTTCCGGTTGCGGTGATGCACTGCTAAGCCGCACGTTTTGGCAGCTCCCGTTCCAACGGACTTTTGGGCTCTTATCGGGAGCCCCCACGGAATTTTTTTTCCGACTTAACCCAGTGTGGGGTGACGAAGGAAGGAGTCCCCCCGGGTGTGTATGGAAAGGAGCGGTGGTAGTGGCCAGATTGCGAAGGATCCTTTGGAGCAGCGGCAGGGAAGAGAAGGGAGAAGCAAGATGGCGGCAGATGGAGCCCAGATGGTATGGGGCCCGGACCAGCAGGAGTTTCTCCGACGATGTGTGGAGGAGCTCAAGAAAGAGGTGCTGGCACCGATGCTACTGGCAATCGAAGGACTGAAGGAAACACAAAAGGTCCAGGCGATGGAGCTCCGTGGAGTGAAGGCAGAGGCAGCCGAAAATGAAGATGAGATACAGGGCCTGGTGGTAAAAACGGAGACACACGAGGCACTACACAAGGGGTGCATAGAAAGGCTGGAAGCCCTGGAGAACAGCTCGAGGAGGAAAAACCTATGGATTCTAGGTCTCCCCGAAGGAGCTGATGTTGGGGCTTATGTGAGCACGATGCTCCACACACTAATGGGAGCTGAGGCCCCAACGGGCCCCCTGGAAGTGGAGGGAGCGTACCGGGTCCTCGTGAGAAGACCAAAGGCAGGGGAAACACAAAGAGCAATAGTGGTGAAGTTCCATCGCTACAGGGACAGAGAGATGGTCCTGAGCTGGGCCAAGAAAGCACGGAGTAGCAAATGGGAGAATGCGGTGATACGTGTGTATCAGGACTGGAGTGCGGAGGTGGCGAGAAGGAGGGCAAGCTTTAACCGGGCCAAGGCGGTGCTCCATAGGAAGAAAATAAAATTTGGGATGCTGCAGCCGGCGCGATTGTGGGTCACGCACCAGGGCAAGCACCACTACTTTGAGACGGCGGATGAGGCATGGACATTCATCCAAGAAGAGAAACTGGACTAGATTTGAGAGTTCGATGCTTGGAGAGAAGCAGCGAGGTGGTGATACAGGAATGTAAAGTGGGGAGGGGAGGGCTATTGTACAGCAATGTTGGACGGGGAATTTTTCTCCCCCCGATGGGGGACACACGAAGAACTGTGGGCGCCGGTGGGAAAAGGGACAGGGACGAGGAATGAGGGAACTGCGCCATAGGGGGTGGGGCCGAGAGGAAAGCGCAGGTATTTTCCCGCGCTATGGAAATTATAGCAGGAAAACGGGCGCAGGAAGGAATGGAGCCCCACACGCAGGGAGGTCAAAGAGCGAACGGGGGAAGCCGAGGTCAGCCAGAGTTAGCTGACTTCCGGAAGCAATATGGGGGGAGTAACAAAGCTAGAGGGGGATCTAGCAGGGGGGGGGGGGGGATTAACTGGGTTGCTGCTGCTGAGTGCAAGGGGGAGCTGGTAAGAGATGAGGTGGTCGGAGCGGGAAGGCGCTGCCTGGGGGACAGACGGGTGCGCGGGACCTGGATGAGGAGATGGCCTAAAAAAGGGGATGGCTAGTCGACGAGGGGGGTGGGGGTGAATGGCCCCCCAATCCGGCTGATCACGTGGAATGTGAGAGGCTTAAATGGGCCGATTAAGAGGGCACGGGTGCTTGCGCACTTAAAGAGACTGAAGGCGGACGTAGTCATGCTCCAGGAGATGCACCTGAAGGTGGCGGATCAGGTTAGACTAAGAAAAGGATGGATGGGACAGGTATTCCACTCAGGGTTGGACCCGAAGAACAGAGGGGTGGCAATATTGGTGGGGAAACATGTATCATTCCAGGCTAAGAATATCATGGTGGACAGCGGGGGCAGATATGTGATGGTGAGTGGCAGACTGCAGGGAGAGGTGGTTGTGCTGGTGAATGTATATGCCCCGAACTGGGATGATGCGGGATTCATGAAGCGAATGCTGGGACGTATCCCGGACCTGGAGGTGGGAAATTTATTAATGGGGGGGGGGATTTTAACACAGTGCTGGATCCAGGGCTGGACCGGTCCAGATCCAGGACCGGGAGAAGGCCGGCAGCGGCCAAGGTGCTTAAGGGATTTATGGAACAAATGGTGGGGGAGTGGATCCGTGGAGATTCGCCAGGCCGATGGCTAAAGAGTTCTCTTTCTTCTCCCACGTCCATAAGGTATACTCCCTCCCAGATAGACTTTTTCGTTTTGGGGAGGGCACTGATCCCGAAGGTGGCAGGAACGGAGTACTCGGCCATAGCTGTTTCAGACCACGCCCCGCATTGGGTGGATCTGGAACTAGGAGAGGAAAGGGAGCAGCGCCCACTCTGGCGGTTAGATATGGGACTACTGGCGGACGAGGGGGTCTGCGGAAGGGTGAGGGGGTGTATTGAGCGATACCTGGAGGTCAACGACGATGGGGAGGTTCAGGTAGGGGTAGTATGGGAAGCGCTGAAGGCGGTGGTTAGAGGAGAGCTGATCTCCAGCAGAGCCCACAAGGGGAAACAAGAGGGCAAAGAAAGAGAGAGATTAGTGGGGGAAATTTTGAGGGTGGATAAAAAAATATACGGAGGCCCCAGACGAAGGGCTATACAGAGAAAGACGAAGACTACAGACGGAGTTTGACCTGCTGACCACGGGAAAGGCGGAGGCACAGTGGAGGAAGGCACAGGGGATGCAATAGGAGTATGGGGAAAAGGCGAGCCGGCAGTTGGCCCACCAACTTCGGAAGAGGACGGTGGCGAGAGAGATCGGGGGAGTTAGGGACGAAACGGGAAATATGGAGCAGAGAGCAGGGAAAGTGAACGAGGTGTTCAAGACCTTTTATGAGAGGCTATATAAGTCCCAACCCCTGGGGGGAAAAGAAGGAATGCTACACTTTCTGGACCAGCTCAGGTTCCCGAAGGTGAAGGGGCAGGAGGTGGCAGGTCTGGGGGCGCCAATCGAGGTGGATGAGGTGATTAAAGGACTGGGGAACATGCAGGCAGGGAAGGCCCCGGGACCAGACGGGTTTCCGGTGGAATTCTACAGGAAGTATATGGATCTGTTGGCCCCGCCTTTGACGAGAACCTTTAATGAGGCTAAGGAAAGGGGAATGCTACCCCCGACAATGTCGGAGGCGACGATATCGCTAATCCTGAAACGAGATAAAGACCGCTGCAATGCGGGTCATACAGGCCTATCTCACTCCTAAATGTAGATGCCAAACTGCTGGCCAAAGTGATGGTGACAAGGATAGAGGATTGCGTCCCAGGGGTGGTGCATGACGATCAGACAGGGTTTGTAAAGGGGAGACAACTGAATGTTAATGTACAAAGGTTGCTGGGGGTGATGATGACGCCCCCACCGGAGGGGGAGGCAGAGATAGTGACGGCAATGGATGCAGAGAAGGCATTCGATAGGGTGGAGTGGGACTATCTGTGGCAGGTGCTGAAGAGGTTTGGGTTCGGTGACGGGTTTATTAGATGGGTCAGACTCTTATATGGGGCCCCGATGGCAAGCGTAGTCACAAACCGGCAAAGATCGGGGTATTTTCGGCTACATAGGGGTACAAGACAAGGGTGTCCCCTGTCCCCGTTACTGTTCGCATTGGCAATTGAACCACTGTAGCGCTGAGGGATTCTAAGAAGTGGAGGGGGGTGCTTAGAGGGGGAGAGGAACACCGAGTGTCGCTCTACGCAGGTGATCTACTGCTATACGTTGCGGACCCAGTAGAGGGGATGCCAGAAGTAATGCAGATACTTAGGGAGTTTGGAGAGTTCTCGGGATATAAACTAAATATGGGGAAGAGCGAGCTTTTTGTAATGCACCCCGGGGAACAGGGTAGGGGGATAGATGCTCTGCCGCTGAGGAGAGGTAAGGAACTTCCGATACCTGGGGATCCAGGTGGTCAGGAACTGGGGAACCCTGCATAGACTTAACCTGACGCGACTGGTGGAGCAGATGGAGGAGGACTTTAAGAGGTGGGATATGGTGCCGCTGTCGCTGGCGGGCAGAGTGCAGGCAGTTAAAATGGTGGTCCTCCCGAGGTTTCTTTTCGTGTTTCAGTGCCTCCCCATTCTGATCACTAAGGCCTTTTAAAAAAAAAGGAGCATTACGAGCTTTGTGTAGGCAGGAAAGACCCCGAGAGTAAAGAGGGGGTTCCTTCAGCGCAGTAGGGACAGAGGGGGACTGGCGCTGCCGAGTTTGAGCGACTACTATTGGGCCGCCAATGTGTCGATGGTCTGTAAGTGGATGAGGGAGGAAGAGGGAGCAGCGTGGAAGAAGCTGGAGATGGCGTCCTGTAAGGGAACGAGCCTAAAAGCGCTGGTGACGGCGCCGCTGCCGTTCTCCCCGAAAAGGTACACCACAAACCCAGTGGTGGTGGCAACCTTGAGGATCTGGGGGCAGTGGAGCCAACATAGGGGAGTGACGGGTGCCTCGGTGTGGTCCCCGATAAGGAATAACCACAGGTTTGTCCCAGGGAGGATGGATGGGGGGTTCCAGTGTTGGCAACGAGCAGGAATTATTAGGAAGCTGAGGGACCTGTTTATAGACGGGACGTTTGCAGGTCTGGGAGCGCTAGAAGAAAAATATAAGTTGCCCCCAGGGAACACCTTCAGATATATGCAAGTGAGGGCATTTACGAGGCAACAGGTGAGGGAATTTCCGCAGCTCCCGACGCAGGGGATCCAAGATAGAGTGATTTCGGGGGCATGGGTTGGAGAGGGCAAAGTGTCCGAAATCTACCGGGAGATGTGGGACGAGGGGGAGGCGATGATAGAGGAGCTGAAGGGAAAATGGGAAGAAGAGCTGGGGGAAGAGATTGAGGAGGGGCTTTGGGCGGATGCCCTAAGTAGGGTAAATTCCTCGTCCTCGTGTGCCAGGCATAGCCTGATTCAATTTAAGGTTCTACATAGAGCACATATGACGGGAGCAAGACTGAGCAGGTTTTTTGTGGTCGATGACAGGTGTGGGAGGTGCTCAGGAAGCTCGGCGAACCACACACACATGTTCTGGTCGTGTCCGGCACTGCAGGAGTTCTGGGGGTGTGTGGCAAGGGTAATTTCAAAGGTGGTGAAGGTCCAGGTCAAGCCAGGCTGGGGGTTAGCTATATTTGGGGTTGCAGAAGAGCCGGGAGTGCAGGAGGCGAGAGGCCGATATTTTGGCCTTTGCGTCCCTAGTAGCCCGGCGTAGGATTCTACTCATGTGGAAGGATGCGAAACCCCCGGGCGTGGAGGCCTGGATAAACGACATGGCAGGGTTCATAGGATTGGAACGAATAAAATTTGCGCTGAGAGGATCGGCTCAGGGGTTCTCCAGGCGGTGGCAACCGTTCCTTGACTATCTCGCGGAACGATAATGAAAAGATAGAAATGACAGCAGCATCAACCCGGGGGTGAGGGGGGGGTGAGGGGGAGCACTATTCTGTGTTTTTGGCTAGTTGTTTTTTCTTTTTAGTTTTTGTTGTAAGTTCACTATATTATTTAAATAATGTTATCTACCAGTTAATGTATAATCCCTTGTTGAGCTGTAAAAACGGAAATATTTTTGTTTGAAAAATTTAATAAAATATATATTTTTTTAAAAATAAGGCCAACAGCAAAAATCTTCACCGTATAACTTTATTCAGCCATACATCAATAATACAAAAAATAATCAACAGAGCTTGTGTATCCCCTAGTTCCTGTCCTTCGGGTCTATCCTATGCAGTGCTACCTCAGTGGCTGTAGCATGGCTGTTGGAAGGGAGTTGCCTTTAACTCGTGGAAAGTGCAGATGACCTTTCAGGACACCCTTGAACAGTGCTGGGTCGTCAAGACCAGCTTCAAACCACCATGGTGGTAGCAACCTGGGCTGGCTGAGAGGCAACAGCAAGGCACTGGAGTAGTGGCAATGGTTTGAAACATGAATGCTTTCACCCTAAGAGAGGACAACACATTCAAGTTTCATGGAGCTACTGAGTTGCACCTCATTACTTCCCTCTGTTGGAACACAAGACAGTTGGCTTACTGAGGGAGCCTGAAATGAAAATCGCTTATGGTCACAAGTAGGCTTCAACTGAAGTTATTGTGAAAAGCCCCTAGTCGCCACATTCCGGCGCCTGTTCGGGGAAGCTGGTATGCTCTGTCAAGCACTGAGGTCCACAGGCAGCTGTTTAAGCCTGCACAACAGTAGCCAGGAATATCATGAACTCTGTCCGAGCTTCCACTGCAGAACTGATACATCCGCAGGCCTCCACCTACACTTCACTAGAAGCTCTGAGTGAGCAGCAGCGGCTCCATTATGTGTCACTCTGGCAGTACTGCCATGGAAGCACCCACCACATCCAGGATGGGCTTCAAGCTCAGCACAATCCTCTGTGCCAGTGAAGCTGGTCTCCTAATCAGTGACTCCAGGCTATCTAGCACACCCACCATTGCACCAAACATTTGAGTCTGCATGATCTTGTGTTTTCCTATAATTCGCTCCAAAGAGGTTGCATCTAAGTCCCCTGCAACAGAACTGGCTTGCAGCCTCAGCCTTCGGGGAGTTCACACACATGTAGACCTATCTCTTTACCTTGGCTGCAACCTACTCATGCCCAGTGACTCACCGCATGATTATCCTGGCTCTACAAAAGCCTTGAATGTTCGGGCAGTGCCAGTATCTGAATAATCGTGCTTCTTCTTATCAAAGCTATTTCCCTCCTCTTGCCCTTGTACGTGAGACTGCTGGGACTGAGTGGTTAGTAGCTCTTGGAAATCTGAAAACAAAATAGCATGAAGGAATGGTAAAGGTAAGAGAACAAGTTGGGCAGAAACTAGAATATCCAGTCACTCCATCGACAATTTGCATTTCATGGCACCTTTCAGGATGGTCTTGTAGCATCAAAGGCCACTTGTGGCATGGATGTTCAGGGCTGTTGTGGGTAATCTTCTGCAAGAGGGCAAAATATCAGTAAGTGTGTGGTTGGGTGATGTGCCTACCAGGTGAATGGTGGAACAATGTGTAGGCAGTGAGAGGTATGAGATTGGCAGTAGTGGTGTGTGAGGGTCGCATGCAGTATAAGGATGTTCGGGGTGAATCCAGTGTGTTAAGAGTGCTGATGCGTGAGTGATGGGGGATGTGGTTCACTGAGCAGTGCAAGAGGGATGTGGTTCACTGAGCAGTGCAAGAGGCATGTGGTGTGAGAGATGGAGTGTGCATCTACCCACCGTGACCATTTGAGTGAGGATATTGAACTTGTGGCACTGCTGCTAAGGTCATGGTGTAACGCGACAGGCATTCATGACTATCGCCACTTGCTCCCATTCACTTCACAGGATTAGTCTCAAGGGTTTCCACATCTTTGACAGAAACGTGGTCTCCTACCTGGGTCTTGGATGTCACGATATTTGGGAGCCCTTAGCGTCCCTTGGCATGTCACAGATTCTCGGAATAGCAAAAAACAATTGTCCATTGCTTCAACTTGCCTTTCATAGAGATTGTGCCTTTAAAAACGGCTGCTCAAAACTGTTTTCTTGCCAATCGTCTCAGCCTCTGAAGTGCACAGAGGACACCTGTGCCTGCTCCTGGCCACACGACAATCGTGCAAATGAGGTGGGCAAAACGATGAGAAAAGCAATCTGGAAAAATAAACTTCTTTAATGATGAAGAGCTTGTACAATTGAAAAATTAAGCGTTTAATCATAGGTAGAAAACAAACAACAAAGTACATTTCCCACCATTCCCACAGAGAATGAAGTTATGTTTGGGAGGAGACAGAAAATACAGGACATCATATTCTGTTTACTGAAGGACAAAAAAGAAACACAGGCTTAATTCAAAACTGTTTCTTTAATTGGGAGCAAGTGTGCAGGTAATAATTAAGTTATACAAAACAGCAGTGCCATAGAAGCAGATCTAACTGGTACAAATGTTATGCATGAAAATAAACATAATGTGTTACTAATTAACAATACCATAAATACAAATGATTAGCTGAAAGACCTGATCCACACTGCTGCAGATTGTGATGCTGTAAACAGGCTGGCTCCATTTGGGGAAAATCTTTCAAGATCGAGTTGTCTCTATGTAACCCTGCCTAACAATTTGGCTGGTAAGACACCCATTATTGACCCTTCCCAAAGCTGATTCATTTCTTCTTCCTCCATTCCTGAACTTTTCAGTCTAAGTGCATTTAAAAATGGAATAGTGCTTCATCATAGAAGTGCTGCAGAATGAACAGCTTGTAGGTGAAGAGCTGCCTGCCTAATGCATTGCATTATTCAGCTGTTCTGAATTATCCAGTGTGTTGTAACTACAGGGAATTTCTCTTATATTGGAATAATCCCAGTTTCAAATCATCAGCAGTGTGAGCATTGTCATTTCAGTGACGATTAACAGTGGGGGATGTAACCATTTCATGCTATGCCCATTTCAAGTGTGAAAAATGTTCAGCCTGAATTATACATTTTGTCCTACTAAGTTTGGGATGTCCTGAGAGAGCATTTTGGTTGATGTGTGTTACTGTTCACTGAGGGAGTCTGAGTTCCTGTGGCAATATGTACTTTTTAAAACATTCTTGTTGTAGTCTGGAGCTATAGATAGTGATGGTAGAGACTCCAGAATTCTTTCCATCACATGGCTGACCGGAATCTCTCCCACTCTTACCGCCTGCCATTGCCGTGCTTTGGAAAGATTTGCAGGTTGATACTCAACCTGTTTAGCTGCAGTTTGAACACACCTTCCTTGGCCATCATGTCCTGTGGTGGAACTTAAACCCAGAGCTTCTGGTTCAGAGGCATCCAGGGATGCAACTCACTGTGCCACAAGATCTTTGGTTGATATAACACACGAGGGAAGCACACGTGGTTACAAGTCTCTCACTTGCAGTGGGAGCAATGAGATAAATTAAAAATAACAAACAACATATCTTTAAACTATTACAAATCTTATCTCCTGTCACCTTTTTCTTTATAAATTTCTATGTCTACATTTATTGTGGAAATTACCTGTATAAACTAATGCTGTAATGAAAACCTCTTGCCAGTAGTCATTAGAGGCCACCACTGGCATGAGATGCAATTTTGAGTGCAATAAGTTTACATAGGCAGTTTCTACCATAAATTCACAACAAAAATGCAAAACTAGGGACAGAATATATGACTTAAGACTGAATAACATCTACGCTCTTTGGTCCAATTATTCCCTGCTTTCTAATCCTGCTTCACCTGATGACTCAAGTTGGACCTGACTCCCCAGCTTTAAGAATTTCCTAAAACCAGATGCCAATAATACATGAAATGAACCCAAAATAAAAGAAACTTTGGTGGATCCAGAATTTTTGTTTTTAAGATTGTGCTCATGTAGTTAAGGGATGTTAGTGCTGGGGGAAGGAATATTCATGTGTCAAATCAAACACTCCTGGGTAGAGCAGAGACAGATGCAGGGGAAAGTTCCCTCTACTTTAGGAACATAGGAATGTAGAGAAACTGGGAACAAATGCTGTGGAACATCTGATTGATCCAGTGTCTAGAAAATCTAATCTTCCATGATACCTTCCTGTTTGGGGCTGGTTTAGCACAGTGGGCTAGATCGCTGGCTTGTAATGCAGAACACAGCCAGCAGCGGGGGTTCAATTCCTGTACCGGCCTCCCAGAACAGACGCCGGAATGTGGCGACTAGGGACTTTTCACAGTAACTTCATTGAAGCCTACTTGTGACAATAAGCGATTATTATTATTACTTCAATTGAGCTGGGTTTATAACCAAGTCCTAGAGGCAGTGTTTAACCCACTGTGCTTCACTGTCTTGTGCCTCACCCTCCCAATTTGTAGTTATTATTCCAGTATTATAAAATTTTCTAAATACTTCTGAGTGAGTGAAAAACTCCTCTGATCTACTCCCACTCCTCCAGTGGAAATTCACCCAAAGCCCTGCATTCACATGTAAATAGGACTTTGCTGGTTTCTCACTGATGTTATAGCAGTGAAGTGGGAACAGCTCTAAAGAAATTCCTAGCAATTGTCTGTTCTATTACATCACTATTCTTGGAACTGAAGGTTCATATGTACACGCATTAAATATTTGTTAATGATGTCACTGATGGCGATCGCTTGATAATCATTTTGTTGTCACATTATGAGTATAAGACTATAATCTTACTAAAGGACAAGTTCACACATTCATTTGATCACTTTGAAGTCTTTGCTGAAGGTGAAACATGTTAAACCTGGCTCTTGTTTACTGATTAAAGGTGTCTTAAATCATGAATATGTCTTCACATTTCCCTGTGCTCCCATATTGTGAGGCTGTGAACGCAAAAGCTTTCTAGGGCTGACAAAGAATGTAAAGTAGTACTGCAATCTTATCTTTGAGACCTGAAAAACTCAATAAACCTGTATGAAGCTCTCTTATTCAAAATTCAACCTGTGTGAAGCTTCTTACACAATTTAATCTGTTTGATGCTCTCCTTGAAATTATATATGTTTTCAAAGATGCTATGCATAAATAATTGCTTTATTGACCAATCATGTGAGAGCATTTTGATGTTGAAAGCATAGCTTTGCTTTGAAAAATGCTAACAGATTTTGATTTAGAAGGCTTCCAGAAAGGATAGCACTCTGTAATGGTTCAAGCGCCTTACAAATAATAGAAAATGCTTGCTGAGGTTCAATTTAGAAAAACCTGACCATCAAGTCTGGCATAACGTAACCTTTAAGTGACAAGTGACATTTGTTGTTTAGTTACCACTCAACATAAAGTTCCCATATGTCACCCATAGATCACTTATCAGATAGATTTATGTTGCATAAGGCGACTAAACAAGTACTCTCCCACATTGTGCTACACCTCGAACTGAAACCTCGCACACGACTCAAAATGCAAAGATTTCCTTTACTGTATTTACTTATTACAAAACCTAAGATATGCCGTTTTAAGTCTGAATTGATATTCATAAGTACATTTTCAATATTGATCTATGAGCTATTAGAGAACAGGACCCAATATCCACACTACATTGTTGGGTTTATAAAGGCTATTACACTAGCTGCTTGATGCAAGGTCAGGCTTGGAATTTCACAACAACGGATGGCACCTACCATTTTTCCTGGGATGGGAAAAGGCCAGGATCAAGGTTTGGATACGCCTGTTTTGCAGAGACAGCTGCCCATATAAAACAGCAGCTGCCTCTATTCAGGTCTGATTTTCTTTCACCAGGAATGGAAAACACAAAGGGCGGGATTCTCCGTTGCCCGACGCCGAAATCTGGACAGGTGCTGGTTTGACACTGGGTCATGATACTCCGCCCCCTCCAAATCGCCGCCATCGTTACTCATGCCGCGGGCAGTCGCAACTCCGTTGGGATGTCATTAGTGGGCCCACCCACGATGCTCCACCCCCGATGGGCCGAGTTCCCGACGGCACATGCTACGTGTGGTCTCAGCGGTCGGGAGCCTGAAATGCGGGCTGCGGAGCGAGAGGGCTTGCGGACAGTGTCCAGCGCCGCCACTCAGCCTAGGTCCGTGCCGCTGGCCGGGGGGCTTCTATCAGGGCTGGGGGGAGTGGCCAGGAGGTGGCTGTAGGGTTGGGGTGGGCGGGTACACGGTCCAGCATGGCAGGTGCCATCTTTTCCGGCGTAATCGGTGCATGTGTGGGGGGGGGGTGGAGGTGTAGGCAGCTTGTCAGCCCTGTGCATGTGCAGCACGGGACCCGGCGATTCTCCAACCCTTTTTACGCGTTTCGCGGGTGTTTTACACAGCGCCGGTGCTAGCCCCTCACCGGTAGCAGAACCGGTGAGAGTTTTGTGCCGATTTTCCCGTCGTGAACACCACGGATCCTCTGTTGGCGTCGGCACTTAGCCTCAGGAACAGAGAATTCAGCCCAACATGTTTAGATTAGACCTCGTAGCAACAAGTTTAAACTTTGGAGAGGTCAAGTACTCCTTTGTATATGGTCCTAGGGCATCTTTAGGGGATGTCAGGTGCATCTTTGAGGGAAGGTCAGATGCCCCTTGGGTTCTTAAAAGCAGACATGAATGTGCAATAAAAAATGTGTAAAACCCATTGTCAAGTTCACTAGTATTGTCAAAAGTGTCAAAATTAATTGTCAAAGGCAACTGTCAAGCTTTCAAGGCACTTAAAACCCCTGCCCTTTAAACTGTTGACAAAATGTCTGGATTGTTTTTTAAAAAATCATTGCTTACTATTTCACTATTGACATAAGTCTGAGGGTTAGCGCTGCATGACTGATTTGGACAACCTTCTATTATCACAGCCGAGTGCCTCCCATTTCAGTTTGACTGATTGCATCAAGTTGGTAAAGGCTATTGAAGTGCGATGATGAATTTCAATAAGGATACAGTTGAAAGAATGTAAATGAAGTGAATGGGTTTTTTATGAATGAGAGTGATTTTTAAGATTAATTCTGCATTTTTAGTTTATTTAATCTCAGTGTGGGTTCTGAGATCTGCCCGTGGTGGGTATTGGGTCCAAAATGTTTTCATTTTATTGCTTTTTTAAAAAGTTTGGTACAGTGCCAGAGCACAGAGGCAGGCCTTCCGCCCAGCCTGTCCCAACATCAGGCAGCCTCCACACTCGTTCTGGGAGCAGCGGCCAGAGAACCCTGCCACTTCAAAACAAAACTCACAACTTCCAGGGAACTTTTTCCCAGGTCAGGTTTGTGGAGCTGGCAATTGTCCTGACTCTGTGCTCCCGACGTGGAAGTGAAAATCCAGGTCTTTGTTTTTGTATCTATGCTGCCAGGTTAACTTGTCCCAAAGTGTAGTAGCATGGTTAGCTTAGGACATTGTTAATACACAAACGATCATGCAGACTGGGAGCTTAATTATGAAGTGGAATTATCTATCAACTGGCATCTCTGTTTAGGCACAATCGGCTTGATTTTAACCCATTCACTTGAACAGGTTAACATTGGGCCCAATATATAAAATTACACTAAAATATTCCTTGAACATTAGGAATGGAAATAACTTTCAACTCATCTTCGACCATTATCCTTCCATCATGTAGATTTACCCTGGTGTGATTTACCTATCCAGCTAAAAATTACGCCAAATGATCAAAAAGTAGGAAAATTGGGACAAACAGAAAATAAAACATTATTTCAAAATGGAACCGAATTGTATGTCAGCGACTGCCAGTACTTTTGCAGTGTGTGTGCAGATGGTGTTTTGGGAATTTCCAAATATGTTACTTAGCATCTGAAATTATGTTTTTTACTGGTGCATTTTGTCTAAATTTTGAATAACAGTGACTGAGTCCTCATAACACAGGGGCTTCTTTTACCTGACACTATTTTGGTTTGGTTCTCTGCACGCTCCCCAACAAACAATCTTATAGAAATACAGAATATCATATTAACTCTTGAATTTTTCAGAAAGGCAGATGCAATTCCTGTTTAAACCATGAGAAACTGGCATGCACATTAGCAAACTGTTAGGGATGCCAACTCTGAACATACTTCTGGAGGTGTCATCACTTGACTTTGAATACCCAACCAGAGCCCTTCCCCCTCCCCCCCCCCCCCCCCCCCTGCCCCATCCATGGTGAGGGGGAGTTGTGAGGATTTAGGCTTTTGCCTCATCTCCAATATTTTTTAACTTAGTAAATGAACATATTCAATGGAAAAAATTAGCGTTCTTTTGAGGGTTCTATGATTTTTCTCCTGTGTTTCTGACTAATTTTCAAATCCTGTAGATTTCAGGGCAGTTATGCAGGGTTGGTAATTCAATGGATTTTATGTTTCTCGGAATGGAAACTGTGGGGTCCGCTCACTACATCTCCTGCTGTCTCTGCTCGCCCAGTAGAGCGTTGGATGTCAAATTAGTGGCTGTCTGACAGGAATGAGGCCAATTATAGGTGCACACAATGCTTGCTTCCTACCCATTCATCCCACTCCTTGCAACCTCAGTTATCAGGGCCAATTTCTGTTTCAAATGCCACTACTCTTGTGACCTTGAATTATTATTTAAAAGTGTTGACATTTTGGATGGGATGCCCATTTCGGCACCCTCATGCCTTCTATATTATTGGAGACTGGTTCTGATGTGGTCAGGTTGGTGACCCAACGTCATCACGTTGAACTTTCCGCCAGTGTGGGGGGAGGACAGTGTGATTTCGGAATGTAAAATCTAGCCCTATCTTTGACACTATCAACCAAATTACTTTACATCCTCTGTAGCAGGGTCTTCCTTTCAGCAAAACAACTGAGCCAACATTAGATCAACGCTACTCAGATCCAATCACAAATTTCTACCATAAGCTCAAACAGTTTCAGAGTGCAAGGTCAATTTCACTTCAAGAGAAACACTTGGAACATAGTTTTAAGGTAATGAGTTTTCTGTCCTTCCTACACCACAGCAGCGGGTTGACCACATCACTGTGCAAAAGGGGGTTTGGAGCTGTTAATCACATTGTTAACACTTTGAATTAGCACATTTTAGGAAAACAGAATGAACAAACAAATGAACAGTTTTTCTAACGCTTCGAATCACAGAGATTCATCTACTTGCACAGTGATTTCATTAAAATAATGACCGGCGAGATACTCTTTAACCAAATGAGGTCTCTGGTATACTACGAACATCCTCTACAACATAATATATACAAAGAGACAAGGTGAGCCATCTACACACATTGTTGCAAAAAATAGGATCAACAGTTTTCTCATTTACTACCAGATTATCGCAAACAAATCTAGAGAATTAACTTAACATGGATTTAAACTTGGTATTGTTTTTGCTTAGAATTGATCTCAGTAGGATTCCACCATATAAAGTGAACTACTGAAGTCAGGTATGCGGCTAAAATGGATATAATAATGGAAATGCAGTATATTCCATTTTGCGGAGGACAGATCTCAACCTTTCATCTGTCTCTACTTGATTCACTTCAATGGGATTTCATAAGGGGTTACAAATTCAGCAGTACAAAAAAGTATCTCAAAAATACACATTCATATACATATTGCTAGCAAAACATGTACCAGTCATGTCCTTTACAAAGTACCAAATAAATTTAATTGAAAAAATAAAAATGCAAATGAAGACATTCTGATTAAAGCAATATTCATATGGCTTGAGAGTGCATTCAAAGTGTGCTGGGCAGTATTTCCTATAATTCTATGATGACACCTAGTTTGTCATCATCCAAATGCCACATGACATCATTGAAGGCTAATCTGTATAAAAATAAACCAAGTGTCCCCCAGATCTCATGTGTTCTTCCACAGCAGTTTAAACCATCTTTTTTCCTATGGACCAACTTTTAAATACAGCTCCCACCAAAAGTAATAGATTGGTATTCAAAATCACAAAACACCTACAGTCATCCACCAGTCAACTGAAAATAACTTGCATTTTTCAGCAAAACAAAATCTACTTGTTTACATGGTGCCAAGGAGCACCACCACAAGATGGATATAGTGTTCACTAAACACTGCAGAATCTTTCAGAAATAATATCTCGCATTCAGAACAACATTTGTAATATTTGGACAACAACAAAAGGGATTTTGGAGCCTTTTTCAGGTGACCCTAATTGACTGGAAAAAATCTCACAATTTTGTGAGAGAATTCTGTGACCTGTTCCGTCCTGCAGTGTCGAGAGGGCACTGGAAATCTTTAATTTTACACCAGGTCGCAATGAGAATACTCCCTCACCATGACTGTGGAAGGTGAAAGGTCACAAACACTTTATAGTGAGTTTCTCACTATTAGTGAACAAAGTCTCTACCTTGTGTTATCACCTGTAAACAAATATGCGCACTCTATCCTTCATTTAAAAGAGTGAGCGATTCCTACAAACCCACTGGGAAATATACTGAGTTTGGCAAATAGAATTTTACAGAAATAATATTTTTATTTAAATTGTCCAAATTAATTTGACTTGTAAAGAAACACAATTATAAGTAGAAAATATATTGTATATCATAAAACATAAAATCATTGAACATGGTAAAATATAAAAATTGGGATAAATACATAAAGCATAATGCTTTATGTTACAATAAATACATTTTCTATTTTATATTCGGAGTAATTATTGATATGCTGAAGATTTTAGTGCAATTTGTACATTAAATGAACTTTATTTATCTTCCATCTGGTATTATAATGAACTGGGTTGGTTATTGTATGTCATTGGTTAGAAAGTCAGAATGAGCTCAAAATACAGTAAAATTAGCATAAATGTAAATATAAAATATCTCAAACAGCATATTCTAGTGGTTAACTCCAGATTCAAATTCAAGTGTGAGTTTAATGCTATTGCTGTGGAACTGGAAAACATTCCTTCCAAATGCCGTTAAGTTTTACCTTCATTAAAAATTCTTTATCTCACAGTCAGAAAAAAACCAAGATCCCACAAATAATTTTTCCCTTAAAATGTTTTTCTAAACAAAAACTGTACAATGGAATGTCATGGCTTGTACGGTTAATAAAATACATTCTATCAGTGCTTCACTTTTTTAGTGTCTATGATGATGGACATTGTTAGTGTAAGTCTGTGATCAAGAACATGGGACAGTCTCATCTCAGCACAATCACTCGGAGTAGAAAGCCAGAGTCTGGTGACAACAAATTGCACCTGAGGTGGAAAGGTTAGCGCATTATTTAGCTACTGAGGGACAGTTTTATATTTGCAGAGGCGTTTACAGCTTAAATTCTTTTAAAAATATAATCTAGAAATTAAAAAATTTTAAAAAGAATAAAACCCATTCTTCAAAGGTTTGCTCTAGATAATAAAATACAGTGAAATATTAGCACATCTACATTTCAAAGGAGCTCGGTCTTTGTCTGAGTTGGTGAAAATATGGTGACTTGTGTTTGAGGACAAGCATATAGTGTCAGCTGACTCTGAGGGGAATACATGTTCCTAAAACGAAATCACATGTGCCAATATCATTTTTCAAATATTTTTGTTCCACTAACCTTTTTACTTTTTATACCTGTTCCTGCTATTACTCTGTACACCTTTAACGGAATAGTCTGCACCAAAACTAGCTTGTGTGGCAAACTTTCAGGGTACAGGATAAGTCTAGCCATTGGTTCTCCAGCTCAGCACTAGTCCCTACCATTACAGTCAGGCCTGTTTGGCAAATGTCAGAACGTGACAATATATCTGCCATCTGAGAGATCCAATACCAACCGAAGTTGTGGAGACAGACCAAGGGAACATAAATGGGAGCCTTTTACTCTATGCCACTATTTATTTTAGGCTATAAGTGGGCTGAAATAAAAGGAGCTCTTAAAAGTTCAGAGTTACCGAAGTGACATGCTGGTGCTTATAGGTGTGACACACAGGCAGTTCTGAGGAAAGCCTTTATGAAGGTACCAAAAAAATCCTGGACAAGGTTTACAGGTGAGAAGTGGTTAGTGTTGACAAGTAGGCAAATGGGCAGATGGGAGAGAGACAGAGAGTTCCAAAAGGTAATGCAATCTCCTAGCATCCTGAGAATTAAAACCAAACTGAACTAAGTGCAATTCTGAGACTTATCCTGTTCACTCATTCCAAAAGAAACGCACTTTAATAGCTTGTGACCTCTCAAACTGCCCAGAATTATAAATGGGATGGTGATCGATCCTTTTTGTTTATTTGATGCTTTCCATATATTCTCGACCAGCAAGTTAACCCATACCACTCCCGACTGTTAACATTTTCTAAAGAATCAGAAGCATATTTTAAAAACTTTTTCTCGAGTTAGAAAGTAATTAAGATGGTTCTATTTCTTTAAGTTATTCTGTTGGTGGTGGTACTGTAGGTTTAACTAATTTCACAGCACTAAAGTCACAATGAAATTAGAAGGCAATGATAAAAGCTGCCTGAAACATGCCCTTTTGTGCAGTGGTGACACGAGCAACCCTGTAGCTTACTGGAGCACAAAGTGACTCTGGTTAATCTCTGTCTTCCCGTGAAAGACCAGCTTTATGCAGGAGCTAACTGTCAGACAGAAGATGCCTTAATTCCATATGCCCGGACTGGATCCATGCAAAGTTTAAAAAATAATACGCTTTACAATAAATTTGAATGCTCCCCAAAATTAGGGAAGTGATGCAAGGGCACCACCATTTTTGTTCTGACATTGAATTAAGGACAAGAAAAATATTCATAGAATCTGTTAAACATCTCATTCAAACGAATGGAACACAGATTTTATAAACACCACTGCTGTATTGGTATCACCAAGTTACCAACATGTAAGAGGCACTTTTTAGGCAGCTTTAGAGATGACAATTTCCATAAGATTGCTTTCTTCTGCACTGCGATTGTGTGACACTTCATCTGGCACGTTGGTCCATTGAGTGAAGCAATATTTCAGGAATTGTCTTATGCTGTTCATAATAGATTATCACACAAAGGAAGAAAACCCAGTCACAGGAGTCCTTGCTCCCGAAGCAGGCTGCCCTGTGGGCGTGTAGGCACCCCCTGTACTCTGTGTTGTGATCACAGTTGGAAAGTATGGCTCCTGTTCGCCATCTGTGCATTCCTCATAAGTGTAGGCTGAAGCTCTCGGAAGTCCCTTTGGTTGTCTCTTCCATGAGTTGTAGTAGGTAGGGTCGCTCATATAGTGGTTTACAAATGAGTGTGTGCTTTTTGGCAATTCACGTTCGTAATCACTGTCAGTGCCCTGTAAAAGGAGTAATATCGTTAGTTTTGTGTTTCCCTAGTTTTGTAAGTAACTTTAATTTTATTCCTCAAGTACATCATACACCCTGAAACAATGGGCGAGCTGGTGATCTAATGATGTCAATATCATTACTCAGCCTACTCCATGGAGATACACCAGAGCAAAGTTACACAAAGGCAGCCGATTATGTTTTGGGGCCTTTTCTGTTATTCTTTGAAACATTTGACTCAAAGGTAATGTCATTGTTTGTCTCAAGTATTTTCAGTGTTTGTGATGACTTTATATGGTTGGTAAATTTTCTCTTGTGACAGAATCTATTCTGTAAATCTACAGGATCTTTCTCACGTTTTCAAAAAGCAGCAGAGCAGAGCAATTGTTTAAAAATAAGTGGTAGCCCATTTAAAACCAAGATGAGGTGAGTTTTTTTCACTCAGAGGATCATAAGTCTGCAGAACTCTCTTGCTGGAGAGATGGTGGAAGCAGAGTCTTGGAATTTAAAAAAAATTTAGAGTACCAAATTCATTTTTTTCCAATTAAGGGGCAATTTAACATGGCCAATCCACCTACCCTGCACATCTTTTTGGGTTGTGGGGGTGAAACCCACGCAAACACGGGGAGAATGCGCAAATTACACACGGACCCAGAGCCGGGATCGAACCTGGGACCTTGGCGCCGTGAGGTAGCAGTGCTATCCACTGCGCCACCGTGCTACCCTTGGAATTTTTTAAGGCAGAGGTCAATAGAGTCTTGGTAAGCAGTGGGGTGATAGATTATTGAGAGTGGGCGTAATGCAGATTTGAGGTTACTATATGATCAGCCATGATCTTATTAAATGATGAAGCAGGTTTGAGATATTGAATGGCCTACTCCTCTGCTCCTTGTTCATATGTACACACCAGATGGGCTTTCAGATTTTAACTAGCCTACAAGTTTCTTAAGCAACAGATGAACAGCTGAATAAGCAGCTGTAATGAAACGCGATGGGCGCGAATCAACTAAATGGGAACAAAGTCCCATAGCGAGTGCGTTTAGCTGAGTGTTTCCCAGCGCTTGCAGCACTGAGAAACATAAGGCTATAAAACACCACTCACGTCAAATAAGGGGCCTCCGTGGGGAACTCATAGCTGAGCCGCACATCGCCACATTTTGTACACTGAGGAGCTCCGCTCGCTGAGCTTCTCAGTTTAATAAGAGATCGGAACGCCATTTAAAACTCGCACCCTGATCTCCGTGGCCCGAAAGCCACTCCCGAAGCCCCAACACACTATGGGAGGGACCGTTGGATCACGCCCATTATCTGTACAATAACAATGATTTATATTTCTATAGTTTCTTTAATGTAACAAAACCTTGGCGAAGCCTCATAAGGAAAATATGACACTGAGCCACATAAGGAGATATTAGGGTTGGTGGCCAAAATCTTGGCTAAAAAGGATTTTATGGAGTGTCTTAAAGGAGAAAAGCAAAGCCGAGAGGTAGAGAGGATTAGGAAGAACTCTGGAGCTTAAAGCCAACAGTGAAGGAGCAATTAAAACTGGGGATGCTCAAGAGGCCAGAATTAGAGGAGCGCAGATATCTTTAAGGGTTGTGGGGGCTGAAGCAGATTCTGACTATAACTGGGGATGAGGCCATGAAGGGATTTGAAAACAAGAACGAGACTTTCAAAATCACAGTGCAGCTCAACCAGTCTACACTAGCAGATATGGGGATATTGGGTGAATGGGATGTGGTGAGAGTTAGGACATGGTGATTATAGTTTTGGATGGCCACATGTTGATGGGCGGTAAAATGTGTAAGGTTGATCAGGAGTTTGTTAAAATAGTCAAGTGTCGAGGTAAGGAAGGCATAGATGAGGGTTTCAGTAGTAGATGAGCTGAGGCAAGAATGAACTCAGATAATGTTACAGGAAATAGGCAGCTTTTGTGATGGTATTGAAATAGTTATTGAAAGCTCAGGTAGATATTCTACTAAAGTTCCCTGAGAAGGGAAATAATAAAATTTAAAGCAATAAAATACCTACTAAATACTCTCTCAATGATTATGGATTTGAATAACTAAAAAAAGTTATGATGTACACAGCTGAGCAAATCATACTATGTTTTTGATTGAAGGGAATTAAGGGTATGGAGTTAGGATGGGATAATAGGTCATCCATGATCCAATTGAATGCAGCTGGCTCAAGGGTCTATATGACTTACTCCTGCTCCTATTTCTTTTGTCCTTATTGAATGTGGCTTGGCTTCAAGCGATATCGTCTGAGACCAAATTGAACAAAAATGTTTACAATATTTCTAAAAGAATGTATTCATATGCATAGCCACAATTTATTGTCAAAATACTGCAGATGCTGGAATCTGAAGCAAGAACAGAGAATGCTGGGAAAGCTCAGCAGGTCTGGCAGCATCTGTAAGGAGAGAAAACAGAGTTAACAGTTTGAGTCCTTTTGACTCTTATTGCCTATTCTTTGTTGTCCTTGAGAAAATGATGATGGGCCATCAGGTTAGGTTTAGGACATGGGGTGGATTTTCTGGCTGTTCCTGTGGACAGGATCGTCCGGCACTGCCAACAGCGTGCTCCCTGGCGCTGGTGAGTGCGAACAATGGGAAACACCATTGACACTGGCGGGACCGGAAGATCAGCCAATGGCAGGTCACCTTTGCAAAACACGCAGAAAATCCCATCCATAATCTTTATCCTCCTTTAGCATTATGATAAATTGAAGACTACACTAAAACTAATCTTCTTTGTCCGAAGTAAGAAGTATTTGGCCTTTGCTCAAAGCTTTAACGATACAAACCAGAGTTAGGAAGTCACTATACATGAAGCAGCATTTTATCAATCCATGGCACAATACAACGGAAAACCAATTGAATCACCATTTGGATTTATCTTTTACAGAAGTTGATTGCATCATCCTGATCTTGGAGTAGCACTTACCCGTTGCTTCCACAATTTTGTGAAATCAGTGATTCCTCATGAATGAGCCTCAAGACTATGGGCTGGATTCCCTGATTCTGGGGCTATGTCCCCAACCGGGTGTGGGAACGGTGGCTTTTTACGGCAGACAAAATGGCGTAAAACCGCCACCGATTCCCCTTTTTGCTGGGGGCTAGCATGCTGGCAGCGTAGAGCACCCGGCTTGAGCTGCCGATACGGCCCGGAGAATTGACGGGTCCGTGGCCGTGCATGTGGATGGCGGCGGCCTGCAGCGGCTGCGCTGTGCTACATGGCTGCAGCCGCTCGCGGACCCGGCCCACGAAATAGTGTTCCCCTTCGGCCGGCTCGCGCACCCCTGACGCCCCCCCCGCCCCGCACCGCAGTGCCCCCAGCCCCTGAGAAAGTCCCTCCCTTCCCGCGGATCTGCCCTCCCCCCCGACTGTGGCGGCGCTGGACTGAGTCCACAGCCACCACGCCGAGTTCCCAGCGCCGCACTGTCAGGAACTCGGCCGGTCGGGGGCGGAGCATCGGGGGGAGAGCCTCAGGCAATGGCCTGAGGCCGTCGATACGTGGCGCGGCGTACTCTCTGAGTACGATGCTCCGCCCTCGATTTGGTCGGGAACTGTGATTCTCCGGCCGATCGTCGAACGTGATTTTGGCATCGCCGACCGGAGAATCCAGCCTGTATGTCAGCAGGAAGCATGACCCGTCCTCATTTGACGTCCATACACTTCAGCAATGCATGGACGATTTTTCACCCCTGACCCAGGGTGTGCATGAACTAACTGGAGTATCCTGACAGCTGCCAGGTAACTCAGCGCCATCTGGGGTTGTATGTGGAAGCTTCCTGTTCTATATGGCTCAGTTACTGGGTGTTTTAAACAGCTGAGCAATCAGGGAACTTACTTAAAACATTAATGATGGCATTTCTTCCCCAAAATGCTGTCTCTGTTTTGCTTCTCATCTGCGCCCAAGTATTATTAAACTCCAGTAACAAGGAGGAGGAGTTTGGGAAATTGCACAGACTGTATTTGAGCAGTCTTGGAGTTACTTGTAAGAAAGCTAGACTAATAATAACTCTTTCTCCCTACAAAACCTATAGGCTGCAGCAGTTTGACACACAAAACAGAAGTATATAGTCCTGAGTATCTGAGGGCAAAAGTAACAGCCCAGCGGACTGTGCCCTTCTCTAGGCGGGCTGTTGTATGCAGGCAATAGAAGATTAAATGGAATGAGGAACATTTACCTCTGACTCCGATATTTCAGTGGGTTTCTCTGTCAGAGTGGTGCTCTCTGTTAGCACAATTCCATTGTAGTTATTACATAAATCCTCATCGGAATAGCGTAACCCTCCTGGGCTGGGCCTGGGCGGAAATCTAGCAATGCAGTGAGAGGAACAAATTAGGAATAGAAGCACCTCCGCACAGTAAAAACATTTAAAAGGTTGTTTTATGGAGTAAAATAATTAGATCAATTAAAATATAGTTTCAGATCTGAAGATCAACTTATTGCTAATATGTTAAACGGTCACTATAGACAATAATTGTTTTGTTTGGTATGCAGAATGATACGTAAATAATAGTAGCAATACATTTTTAAAAACTACTTACCTGAGAATAATGTGACAATCTAATTATCAGACTACTTAAACCAAGGAATGTGGTGTTATTCACCTGGGGTAACGCGGACTGAAACAGGATGCAGGTGAACTGTAAAGCATACACCAAACGTAGGCGTTGGTTCAATACGATTTATTGAACTTCTGTAAGAATGCACACAGCTGGCTGGGGGTTGACACTCTACTACTCTAAATGTACTAACTCTAAGTTACTAGACCAGACTAGCTCTGATCCACGTGTAGAAGGTGCTGACTGATATTTACACCCTGACTGTCACTACAGTTGTCACCAGTGGAAAGAGGCGGAGTGCTGATGCCTCGTGTGTTTTATAGTTGGAAGCCCCCCTCTGGTGTTCTGTCTGGTGATTGGTTGTGTTCTTTCCTGTATGTTGATTGGCTAACCTGGGTGTCTGTCACTGCCTGTTTTTACCTCATGATGTGCATGGGTGCATATTATGACAAGGAAGATTATACTCCATGTGAGAGGCGACATGTGTTTGTGTGTAATTTAAGCAATTAATCTGAGTCAGGTCTTGACCAGACTCTAGAGAAAAGCAACACGACATTCCATGGAGGAGATTGCGCATATACTTTGGATCTGAAATGCATGGAGAAATAGATTCCAGTGCATTGCCAAAATGGATTTCAAAAATGCTGCAAAAGAAATACAGAAAATACTGGAGCCGAGTGATATCAAGAAATAGCTGAACTTACTGAATACAGCCAAGACTCTGGGCCTTGACAATATCCTGGCTGGATTGCTGAAGACTTGTGCTCCAGAAGTGTCTGTGCCCTAGACAAGCTGTTCCAGTACAGCTGCAATATCTACCTGACAAAGTGGAAAGTTGCCTAGGTATGTCCCGCCATGTAAAGCAAGATAAATCCAATCTCACCCATTATACTTTGCAGCATTTATCAATAACTTGTTCACCAATACTCATTTTGGGTAATTCCAGGATCACTCAGTTTCAGACCATATTTGAGCCTTCATTCAAACATGAACAAACAAACTGAATCCTACTGCTGAAGTGGGATGATTGAACTTACATCAAGGTGTTAGTTGATCAAGTGTGGCATAGAGAAGTTCCAGTAAAATCAAAATCAATGGGAATCAGAGAAACATTTTCCACTTTGGAATAATACCTAGCACAAATAAAGATGTTAGTGGGTTTCAGCAACCAATTGCTGTAGGAGTTCCTTGTGGTGAACCACTGTAATAGGAGATGTAAGGTAGGACCTGCACTACAGGTTCGCCGGTAGCTCCTGCCGGCTGGCTCCGCCCACGGAGAACTGTATAAATATGTATGACCTCCAATGCCCTGCCATTTCGCCAGCTGCAGCAGGAGGCCACACATCTGACTGTAATAAAGCCACAGTTGTACCCAACTTTAGTCTTTGTGCAATTGATCGTGCATCAATTTATTAGTCAGATTTTCCACAGAATGGATATCCGAATTAAGCCCGATCGCCTGCAGCTGGATCCGCACTCGCCCGACGCCAAAAAAGACTTTACTCACTGGCTAGCATGTTTCGAGGCTTACATCAACACGGTGGACCCTGCGCCAACGGAGGCTCAGAAGATAAATGTCCTGTACTCCAGACTGAGCTCCAGTGTGTTCCCGTTGATCCAAGACGCCACGAATTACACAAAAGCAATGGAACTCCTCAAATAACACTATGCGCAGAAGACGAACACGCTCTTCACCAGGCATGTACTTTCCACCCGCTCGCAACTACCTGGTGAGTCCATCGAAGATTTCTGACGGGCCCTAATCCCACTCGTCCGGGACAATGACTGTCCGGCCGTCACGGCCGCCGAACACTCGAATCTCCTCATGCGCGATGCCTTCGTGACAGGGATTGCATCGGACCGCATCCGAGAACGATTGCTGGAAGGGGCCACGCTCGAACTGGCGGAGACGAAAACCTTGGCGCTCTCCATGACAGTCGCATCCCGTAACGTACAATCGTACCTCTCCCGCTGCGCTGCCCACCCTTCTACTCCTTCCTACCCCTCCTGGACCCCGCCGACGACCTCCTCAGCCGGGGCCCTGCCTTCGCAATACGCCTGCGTCACACGCCGATCCGCGCACCCCGGGGGTCCCTGCTGCTACTTCTGCGGTCAGCAGAAGCACCCCACCAACACTGCCCGGCCCGTACTGTTGTTTGTAAAGCCTGCAGTAAAAAGGGCCACTTCGCGGCTGTGTGCCAGGCCCGCGCAGTCGCTGCGGTCGCGCCGCTGTCGCCCCCTCCCCCACGCCAGACGCACAATGGGAGCCGCCATCTTCTCCTCCCGGGTCCATGTGCGACCAATGGGCGCCGCCATCTAGTCTCGACCCCGCAATGTGCGCACCATGGGCGCCGCCATCTTGGCCTGACCCCGCAATGTGCGCACCATGGGTGCCGCCAACTTGTCCCGACACCACAATGTGCGCACCATGGGCGCCGCCATTTGGCCTGACCCCGCAACGTGCGCATCATGGGCGCCGCCATCTTGTCCCCCACAGGGACTCCGGACATCCTGACATCGTAACCGTACACACTCGCCACCCGAAGCATCCAATGGCTACCCGCAGCTCGCTTCGATGATGCTGGACCAATCTCGCCCGCACAACCTGGCCACCGCGTCGACGACGGTTAAAATCAATGGCTACGCGACCTCGTGCCTGCTGGACTCCATGAGCACCGAAAGCTTTGTTCACCCAGATACGGTAAGGCGCTGCTCCCTCGCAGTCCACCCTGCCAATCAAAGGATCTCCCTAGCCTCCAGATCCCACTCCGTCGCGATCTGAGGCTTTTGTACAGTCACCCTCACGGTCCAGGGCATAGAATTTAGTAACTTCCGCCTCTATGTCCTTCCTAATCTCTGCGCTGCACTTCTGTTGGGCCTGGACTTCCAGTGCATCCTCCAGAACCTCACCCTCATATTCCGCGGGCCCTTACCCCCCCTTACCGTTTGCGGCCTCGCGACCCTCAAGGTCGATCCCCCCTCCCTTTTTACCAATCTAACTGTGGATTGCAAGCCCGTTGCCACTAGGAGCAGACGGTACAGCACCCAGGACAAGACCTTCATCAGGTCCGAAGTCCAGCGGCTGCTTAAGGAGGGTATTATCGAGGCCAGCAATACCCCCTGGAGAGCCCAAGTGGTAGTGGTTAAAACTGGGGAGAAACACAGGATGGTCGTGGACTACAGCCAGACCATCAATCGGTACACACAGCTCGACGCGTACCCCCTCCCACGCATATCTGATATGGTCAATCAGATTGCGCAGTACCGGGTCTTCTCAACAATTGACCTGAAATCTGCCTACCACCAGCTCCCCATCCGGAAGTGTGACCGGCCATACACTGCATTTGTGGCGGACGGTCGCCTCTACCTCTTCCTTAGGGTCCCTTTTGGTGTCACAAATGAGGTCTCGGTCTTCCCAAAGAGAGATGGAACGAATGGTCGACCAGTACGGTTTGCGGGCCACCTTTCCGTACTTAGATAATGTCACCATCTGCGGCCATGACCAGCAGGACCACGATTCCAACCTCGATAAATTCCTCCGCACTGCCACTCTTCTCAACCTGATCTACAACAAAGAGAAGTGTGTGTTCAGCACAACCCGGTTAGCCATTCTCAGCTATATAGTCCAAAACGGACTTCTCGGGCCCGACCCCAAGCGCATGCGCCCCCTCATGGAACTTCCCCTCCCCCACTGCCCCAAGGCCCTCAAATGCTGCCTGGGGTTCTTTTCCTTCTACGCTCAGTGGGTCCCAAACTATGTGGACAAGGCCCGCCCACTCATTCAGTCCACCCAATTCCCCCTTGCGGCCGAGACACAACATGCTTTCGCCCGCATCAGAGCAGACATTGGCAAGGCCGGGGTGCGCGCAGTGGACGAGTCACTACCTTTCCAAGTAGAAAGCGACGCTTCAGACGGTCGCCCTTGCCGCCACTCTAAACCAGGCAGGCAGACCCGTGGCATTCTTTTCCCGCACCCTTCATGCCTCTGAAATTCGACAATCATCTGTCGAGAAGGAGGCCCAAGCTATCGTTGAAGCGGTGCGGCATTGGAGGCATTACCTGGCCAGTAAGAGATTCACTCTCCTTACGGACCAACGGTTGGTAGCCTTCATGTTCAATAACACACAGCGGGGCAAGATCAAAAATGATAAAATCTTGCGGTGGAGAATAGAGCTCTCCACCTATAATTACGAGATCTTGTATCGCCCCGGTAAACTCAACGAGCCCCCAGACGCTTTCTCCCGAGGTACATGTGCCAGCGCACAAGTGGACCAACTCCGGGCCCTACACGACAGTCTTTGTCACCCGGGGGTCACTCGATTGTACCATCTGGTCAAAGCTCGCAATCTGCCCTACTCCGTCGAGGAAGTAAGGACAGTCACCAGGGACTGCCAGGTCTGTGCGGAGTGCAAGCCACACTTCTATCGGCCGGACCGTGCGCGCCTGGTGAAGGCTTCCCGTCCCTTTGAACGCCTCAGCGTGGATTTCAAAGGGCCCCTCCCCTCCACCGACCTTAACACGTACATTCTCAGTGTGGTCGATGAGTACTCCAGATTCGCCTTCGCCATCCTATCCCGAAATGACGTCTGCCACCGTCATCAAGGCCCTCAGCACCATCTTCGCTCTGTTCGGTTTCCCCGCCTACATCCACAGTGAGCGATGAGTTGCGTCAGTTCCTGCTCAGCAGGGGTATAGCCTCCAGCAGGCCGACCAGCTACAACCCCGGGGAAACGGGCAAGTAGAACGGGAGAATGGGACGGTTTGGAGGGCCGCCCAGCTGGCCCTACGGTCCAGGAACCTCCCAGCCTCTCGCTGGCAGGAGGTCCTCCCTGACGCTCTGCACTCCATCCGGTCACTATTGTGCACTGCCACTAATAACACACACCAGGAATGTGTTTTTACCTTCCCCAGGAAGTCCACATCCGGGGTGTCGCTCCCGACTTGGCTCGCTGCTCCAGGACCGGTCCTTCTCCGTAGGCACGTCCGACTCCACAAGGCGGACCCCTTGGTGGACAGGGTCCACCTGCTCCGCGCCAACCCTCAATATGCCTACGTTGAGCTCCCCGACGGCCGCCAAGATACTGTCTCACTCGGGGACCTGGCACCGTCAGGTTCCACCCCAACACCAATGCGCCCCCCCCCCCCCCCACCTCCCACCGCGCCGCCAATATTGACCCCACCAGACCACCCCCCCCTCCCCTTTTCCGCACAAGAGGACAACGAGGACTTCGGCACGCTCCCAGAGTTCCCCAATGACTGGCCAGCATCAGCACCGCCATCGATGCCACCTCCACCACCGCCAGCACCGACTTCGCCGCCACCGTTACGCCGCTCCCAACGAAGCACCAAAGCACCGGACCGGCTGAACCTTTGATGGACTCCGGACCGTCAACATGGACTTTTCTTTCCCTACCACTGTACATAATTGCACTAATTGTATATAGTTTCACGTCACCCCCGCCAGACTCATTTTAACAGGGGGTGAATGTGGTGAACCACTGTAATAGGGGATGGAAGGTAGGACCTGCACTACAGGTTCGCCGGTAGCTCCTGCAGGCTGGCTCCGCCCACGGAGAACTGTATAAATATGTATGACCTCCAGTGCCCTGCTATTTCACCAGCTGCAGCAGGAGGCCACGCATCTGACTGTAATAAAGCCACAGTTGTACCCAACTTTAGTCTTTGTGCAATTGATCGTGCATCATTCCTACAGACCCAAGCACTTTTAGTTGCCTCATTAATGACCTTCCCCCATCTTAAGGTCAAAGTGTTGATGTTTGCTGATGGTTGCAGTGTTTGGTTCTATTCATAATGCCTCAGATAATGAAGCAGTTCATGGCAGCATTCAGCATGAAAATATTCAGGCTTGGGCTGATAAATGGGAAGTAATATTTGGACTATACAAATGCCAGGTTGCCAGAGAGTCCACCTACCTCCTACTTCATCATCATTGAATTCTCCATCAACAACCATTGACTAAAGCTGAACTGGATGAGTCACATAGGGCGTGATTAAACCAAATGGGAACTGCGTCCCATAGCGAGCGCGTTTATAATAATAATCTTTTATTGTTACAAGTAGGCTTACATTAACACGGCAATGAAGTTACTGTGAAAATCCCCTAGTCGCCACACTCCCGCGCCTGTTCGCTTACACAGGAGAATTTAGGATGTCCAAATTACCTAACAGCACATCTTTCAGGACATGTGGGAGGAAACCGGAGCACCCGGAGGAAACCCATGCACAGGGAGAACATGTGGACTCCACACAGACAGTGACTCAAGCCGGGAATCGAACCTGGGACCCTGGAACTGTGAAGCAACAGTGCTACCCACTGTGCTACCGTGCTGCCCAGTGTGCTACCGTGCTCTGTTTCTCTGAGCTGCGAGCTCTGTGTTTCCCAGCGCTCGCAGCTCAGAGAAACACAATGCTAACGTGACTCAGGTTCGGCACGGGGTCTCAGCTGGGAACATGTGGCCGAGGCCGCACTTAATCCTGTTTTCTGCACTGAGCCCCACTCACCAAATCTCCTCAGTGCAGGGAAAGAACCAGACGGCATTTTTAAAAGGCGTCCCAATCTCTCGAGCACACAACGCGACTCCCGAATCCCCCCAAGCCCCAACTCATTGTAAGGGGTTCCTGGGTCCACCTCATGCCCCCACACGCGCACAAGGAACACTCTTGCGCGATCACTGCTGCGCAAATGCCATCATGTGGCACCTTGGCAGTGCCAGGCTGGCACCAAGGTTGCACTGCCAGGGTACTGGGCTGGCATTGCAAAGGTGCCAAGATGGCACCAACAGTGCTAAGGTACCATCCTGCCAAGACGTCATGCACCTGGGGGCCACCAATACCCATTGGTGGAGATCAGTACTGAACGGCGCTTTCCCAAGGTCTCCAAGGCAAAGGGATATATCCCAAGGACGTGGTTACCTCAGGGAACTGCATGTTAGTGTGAGACTAGTTGTCTCGCTCTAATATGCAGATTTGTCAAAAAGTGATCTCGCTCACAATGGGTGGGATTCTCATTGCGACGTCTCGTGAGGTCGCGTTAGATCTTGCAAGGCGTGGTGAGCTGGGTAGATTCCAGGACTAGGGTCTCCTATCATTTACTGACCAAATTGTACCACAAAATGCTGATGTTTGGGCGCAGCGTGGCCAGTAGATCGCGCCCATAAATATTTTGCCGACAAAAGAGATCAGAAGCTGGGTACCTGCAGCAATTAACTCACCTCCTGATTCCCCAAGGCCTTTCCACCATCTTACAAGGCAAAAATTAGGAGTGTGATTGAATACTCTGCAGTTGTCTAGACGAGTATAACTCCAACAACATTCAAGAAGAATTACACTGTCTAGGGCAAAGCAGCGCATTTGCTTAGCATCCTATCCACCACCTTAAACATTCAGTCCCTCCACCACTGGCAGTGTGGCTTGATGCAACCATCAATTCACTCGAAGACACGTGGAGAAGTAAACCGTGGTTTTAATCAGCTTAGAACTGAGCCTGCCTGTGATCGGTACAACACTGAAGGCGGCCCCGCAGGTCGATTTTTAGGGTCGCGAGGCTGCATATGGTGAGCAGGGGCAGGGGCCCCCCGAACTTAAGAGTTAGGCTCCTGAGGTTGCACTGGAAGTCGAGTCCCAAAAGGAGAGGAGCGCAGAGGTCTGGGAGCAAATATAGTTAGCGTACTCAGTGCCCTGTATCGCTAGGGTTGCAGAAGTGCACCCTTGGATTTGCACCGAGTGCGACCCAGAGGCGAGGGATATGGTTTGTTGCGTCGAGAATATTGGGAGCGAGCAGCGTCTTGCCATGTCCGGGTGAATGAAGCTCTCTGTGCTCCCGGAGTCGAAAAGGCAAGGTGTCTTGTACCCGTTAAATCGGACGGCCATTATGGAGCTCCGGAGGTGCTTAGGTCGCGACTGGTTCAGGGTGACTGTGCTGAGGTGTGGGTAGCCGGCGGCGTGATCGGAGGTGCTGGGGCGGCCCCGCGATGGCTGTCCGTGTAGGTCGTACGCGACGAGCGGCGCAGCAGATGGCGGCCAAGATGGCGGACCCCGCTGGTCGAGCGTGGCGGGCGGTGAGGAAGATGGCGTCCAAGATGGCGGCCCCCATGGATCGCACGTGACCAGCCGCGTGGGGGAGGATGGCCAAGATGGCGGCCCCCATGAGTCGCACATGTTGCGTGGAGGCGGAGTCGGCAGACACGCTGCCACCTTGCGGGGTCTGCGGACCTGTGAGTCTGTGGATCGGGTCTGTGAGTTCGAGTTCTTAGACCTGGCCAGGCAGACCTTGGCGAAGTGTCCTTTTCGCCCGCAGCTGCTGCAGTTCTCGTTGCGGGCCGGGCAGTGCAGTCGGGGGTGTTGGGACTGGCCGCAAAGGTAGCAGGGTAGCCCCCCATGATTGGCGGGCGGACGCGCGGCACAGCCCTGGGGTAGTCTCGGGTCGGGGGCCCACGAGTGGGTCGTGTGATCGGCCGGGAACACAGTAAGACTCTGAAAAGCGGCCTAGAGAGGTAGCCAGTTTTACCGTGTCGTCCAGGTCCTGGGCCCCTTTTTCGAGCAGGCACTGTCTCACATAGTTTGATTGGACCCCCGCCCCGTAAACGTCTCGGACGGCGAGCTCCATGTGCTGAGTGGCCGTAACGGCCTGGTAGTTACAGTTGCGCGCGAGGGCTTTGGTCGCGTAGGTAATCATCTAGCGACTCCCCGGGGCGCTGGCGGCGAGTGGTGAAGACGACGCGTATACCTCGTTCACAGGCCGCACATAGAGGTGTTCGAGTAGTGCGAGGGCCTCTGTATAGGAAGCGGCTTCGTCGAGCTGGACAGAAATGCGATGGCTCACCCGTGTGTGGAGGAGGCTCAGTGACGGATGGTGTAGACGACGCGGCGAGATAGGCCTTGAAGCATCAAAGCCAATGTGAAAACATTTATTTCGCCTCCGTGGCCTGTGGATCGAGTTCCAGTCGGTCAGGTTTGAGGGCTGATTCCATTGTAGTATTTTAAGCTGATTAAATTGATGCGACCATCAATTCACTCGAAGACGCGTAGAGAAGTAAACGGTGGTTTTAATCAGCTTAGAACTGAGCCTGCCTGTGACCGGTACAACACTGAAGGCGGCACCGCAGGTCAGCAGCTCTTATACTTCCTGTAAAGGGGGTGGAGCCATGGGCAGAGCCCGTACATGCCCCAACATATCCCCTGTGGGTGAAGCCACACAATGGCCCAAAGGTAGAGCCCGCAGGGTTAATAACATAACAGTGCACTGGTGAATTATCAGTAATTATACATTCACCACATGGCTGCAGTGTGCACCATCTCCAACATACACTTGCCAAGCCTTCTTTAAAGCCCTCCCAAACATGTGACATAGATCATAAAGAAGAGCAAGAGAAGTAGGCACATGGGAATATGACCACCTGCAAGTTTCCCTCCAAGTTACACTGTATTCTGACTTGGTATATATTACTGGGTCAAAATCCTGGTACTTCCTTCCTAACAGCACTGTAGGTGTGCCGACAGGGACTGTAGTTTGAGAAAGCAGCTCACCACCACCTTGTCAAGGGCAATTAGGGTTCAGCAATACATTTTGGTCTTGCTAGTAATACCCACATCCTGTAAACAAATAAAAAGAACACAGGCAGCATCTGTGGGGAGAGATAAACAAATGTTTCAGGCTGATTAACTTTAGCCAGAACTATTGCCTGACCTGATCACAGCTTCAGATGGGATCTGAAATCTCAGCTTCCTGACAGTGGGTTGAGTTTAAGGGATTGACTTGGTGACGTCTCAGCAACAGGTTAGTGCTCAGCATCCAGTACCAGCAGGCTTGGGCACAAGTAGCACAAGTGGATAGCACAGTTGCTTCACAGCTCCAGGGTCCCAGGTTTGATTCCCCGCTGGGTCACAGTCTGTGCGGAGTCTGCACGTTCTCCCCGTGTCTGCTTGGGTTTCCTCCGGGTGCTCCGGTTTCCTCCCACAGTCCAAAGATGTGCAGGTTAGGTGGATTGGCTATGATAAATTGCCCTTAGTGACCAAAAAGGTTAGAGGGGTTATTGGGTTATGGGGATAGGGTGGAAGTGAGGGCTTAAGGGGATCCGGGCAGACTCGATGGGCCGAATGGCCTCCTTCTGCACTGTATGTTCTATGTTCCCTATTTTGCAACATATGAATACTCATTAAATCACAACTTCTCCAATTTAAGGTAGACCTTCACTTTATTTTTCTCTCTCCAGATGCTGCCACATCTACTCAATATTTCCAGCGTATTTTTTTTTTTAATAAACATTTTATTGAGGTATTTTTGGTATTGTAACAACAACATAATAAACAATGTACATGAAACTATAAACATAGTGCAAAAGCCATCTTCCTCCCTTACAGGTCCCACCTTTATTAACCCCCTACTCTAAGCTAAAATACCCCCCCGCCCCCCCCCCCCCCTCTTTTGCTGACGATTAATTTTCCACGAAGAAGTTGACGAACGGTTGCCACCTCCGGGCGAACCCTAACAGTGACCCTCAAGGCGAACTTGAGTTTCTCCAAACAGAGAAAGCTGGCCATGTCCGATAGCTAGGTCTCCGACTTCGGGGGCTTTGAGTCCCTCCAAGCTAATAATATCTGTCTGCAGGCTACCAGGAAAGCAAAGGCCAGAACGTCTGCCTCTTTCTCCTCCTGGATTCCTGGGTCTTCCGACAGCCCGAAAATCGCCACCTCTGGACTCAGTGCCACCCTTGTTTTTAACACCGTGGACATGACGTCCGCAAACCCCTGCCAAAATCTCCTAAGCTTCGGACCTGTCCAGAACATGTGGACATGGTTCACTGGTCCTCCCGCACATTTTGCACACCTGTCTTCCACCCCAAAGAATCTGCTCATCTGGGCCACTGTCATGTGAGCCCGGTGAACGACCTTGAATTGGATCAGGCTGAGCCTGCCACATGTTGCGGACGCGTTGACTCTACTAAACTCGTCCGCCCATAGAACGTCCTCTATCTCTCCTCCCAGCTCCTCCTCCCACTTGCGCTTCAGCTCCTCGGTCTGCGTCTCCTCTGACCCCATAAGTTCCTTGTAAATGTCCGAGACGCTCCCTTCTCCTACCCACCCTCTGGAAACTACCCTGTCCTGAATCCCCCTTAGCGGTAGGAGTGGGAAGGTTGACACCTGTTTACGTAGGAAGTCCCTCACCTGCAGATACCTGAATTTGTTTCCCCTCGCCAACCCAAACTTCTCCTCCAGCGCCCTCATACTCGGAAAGCACCCTCGATAAACATGTCCCCATCCTCTCCATCCCTGCTCTGCGCCATATCCGGAACCCCCCATCCATACTTCCCGGGGTAAACAGGTGATTATTACAGATTGGGGACCAGACCGATGCCTTCTCTGCTCCCACATGTCTCCTCCATTGCCCCCAGACTCTCAGGGCCGCCACCACCATGGGGCTGGTGGAGAACCGTGCCGGCGGGAATGGCAGAGGCACAGTTACCAATGCCCCCAGACTGGTGCCCTTGCATGAAGCCACCTCCATACGCTCCCATGCCGACTCCTCCCCACCACCATATCATGGCTATATTAGCCTCCCAGTAATAGCTACTAAAATTTGGCAGCACCAGCCTGCCCTCTCCCCGACTCCGCTCAAGCATTACCTTCCTTACCCGCGGGGTCTTGCCCGCCCAAACAAAGCTAGTGATCACTTTGTTGACCCGTTTAAAAATGGACCGCGGAATAAAGATGGGGTGACATTGAAATACAAACAGGAATCTCGGGAGGACTGTCATATTCACCGTCTGCACCCTCCCAGCCAGTGACAACGGAAGTGTGTCCCATCTCCGAAAATCGTCCTTCATTTGGTCTACTATTCGGGCCAGATTTAACTTATGCAGACGGTCTCATTCCCGCGCCACTTGAATGCCTCGTTACCTGAAGCTTCCCCCTACTAATCTAAATTGCAGCTCCCCCAATCGCCTCTCCTGTCCCCTCGCCTGGACCGCAAACATCTCACTTTTCCCCATATTTAGCTTATATCCCGAAAACCAGCCAAATTCCCCTCGAATCCTCATGATTTCTTCCATCCCCTCTATTGGGTCCGATACATACTGAAGCAGGTCGTCTGCATAGAGTGAGACTCTGTGCTCTCCCCCCCCCCCACACCCCATGAGGCTCTCAAGAGCCATTGCCAACGGCTTTATAGCTAGCGCGAACAACAGTGGGGAGAGGGGGCATCCCTGTCTCGTCCCCCGGTGCAGTCCAAAATGGCCCAATGTTGTCCTATTCGGCCGTACACTTGCCACAGGAGCCTGATACAGCAACCTGACCCAGTCAATAAATCCCCGCCCAAATCCGAACCGTCCCAGTACCTCCCACAGATAATCCCATTCTACCCGATCAAAAGACTTTTCTGCATCCATTACGATCAATACCTCCACCTCCCTACCTTCCGGGGGCATCATGATCACATTTAACAACCTTCTTACATTGGCCACCAACTGCCTACCCTTATCAAACCCCGTCTGGTCCTCCGTAATAACGTCCGGAATATAATCCTAAATCCTGGAGGACAAAACTTTGGCCAGCAATTTGGCATCCATATTCAACAGGGATATCGGCCTGGAGTACACACACAGCTCCGGGTTCTTGTCCCGCTTCAGAATCAGCGAAATCGTGGCCTATGACATCGTTGGGGACAGCACCCCTCTATCCCTTGCCTCATTGAACATTCTCATCAACACCGGCTCCAATATCCCAGAGAACGTTTTATAAATCTCCACTGGGTACCCATCCGGCCCCGGGACTTTACCCGACTGCATGGCCTTCAGACCCTCCACTATCTCTTCCAACCCGATCGGTGCCCCCAGCCCTTTTACCAGCTCCCCTTCTACCAGCTCCGTTACTGTCTTTACTAACCTGCAGGTCAACCCAGTGCGGAGCATGGTCTGAGATTGTGATCACCAAGTATCCCATGTCCACCACCCCTGCCAGTAAGGCTCTGCTCAAAATAAAGAATTCAATCCGGGAGTACACTTTATGCACATGTGAGTAGGAGAACTCCTTCACCCTTGGCTGCCCAAATCTACATGGATCCAACCCTCCCCCCCCGCCCCCCCATCTGCTCCATGAACCCTTTTAGTTCCTTTGCCATTGCACCCTGCCTGTTTTAGAGCTTGACCGGTCCAAGCCAGAGTCAATAACTGTGTTGAAGTCCCCTCCCATGACCAACCTGTGCGAGTCCAGGTCCGGTATCTTCCCCAGCATCCTCTTTATAAACTCCACATCATCCCAATTTGGCGCATACACATTTACGAATACCACCTGCACCCCCTCCAGTTTCCCACTGATCATAATGTACCGACCACCCACATCCGAGACTATTCTACCTGCCTCAAACACCACCCGCTTATTGATCAGGATCACGACCCCTCTAGTCTTTGAGTCTACTCCCGAGTGAAAGACCTGACTGACCCAGCCTTTCCTCAATCTAATCTGATCAGTTACTCTAAGGTGCGTCTCCTGCAACATTACCAAGTCCGCCTTCAGTCCCCTAAGATGCGCGAACACACGTGCCCTCTTGACCGGCCCGTTTAACCCTTGAACATTCCAGGGGATCAGTCTAGTTGGGGGGCTCATTGCCCCTCCCCTTCCCCTTTTTGGGCCCGTCTCCAGCCCATGCTCCGCACCTCGACCGGTCCGCCCCCAGGCAGCCTCCGCCCCCAACCTCCTCTCTGTCCCTTGGCCCAAGTCCCTCCCTCGTCAGCAGAACATTTTCCTTCCCTCCCCTCCCCCAGTAACAACACTCTGTAACCCAACCCCTTTGATAAACCGAACGTATGCACCCCCTCCACTGCGCTCAACGTATTTTGTTTTAATTGCATAAAGTCCTGTCCTGTGTCTTCCAAAGGTTGAAACTACTGTATAAATGCAGTGTTACACATGAACAGAGTCCAGCTGAAATCTGGTGTCAGCCCTTACCTGGTGCCATTCTTTTTACAGAAATTGCTCTTGGCAGTCAGATGTCTGCTGTGCAGCTCCAGTGCAGTAAACCCTCCATTATCTAAGGTGAGAGTTTCTTCCACATTTGTATCACTTTTACCTGAAGCGCAAGACAGTTACAGTAAATAAAAAGGAAGTGCTTTTTTGTTGCCAAATAAAATGGAAGCCTTGACTAATGGCCCATATATAGTTAATGGGCAAAACATCTAGCACCGGTTTCTATTGCAGTGCAGATTTAAACTCGTGGGTTTTGTGATCTGATGCTATTGGAAATAAACCATAGAGTTCAAGCAAAGGTAAAGAGTTGAAGAACAATTTAATGCTTTTATTTTCAAGGGATCAAAAGATAATGGAAAGACACATTGATTGAAAGATATTTTAAAACAACTCCTTCTGTGAATTGTTGGTAGTGAATCAGATGGTAGGCTGTTGTACAATGACAGGGCCATTATGTAGGTTACACAATATATTTTCGGTTGTTAAAAGGAGCTGTGTTTATGTTGGCCACATTCAAAGCCACAAAGCCCAATTGCTATAAGTAATTAACCCAAGGCCAATCAGAGTTTATTTGGTGTTTGCTTGACAATGACAGGCACTCGTAAACTTATCGTTCCTGCTCAGATTTAAAAAAAACTTTAAATCGGCTGTCTTTCTTCTCTTTATTTTGAAATGCTTTTGACACTTAAAACTGCAGCAGATTATCTCAGTGATATTTGTAGATGGAGTATAAATATCAGAAATGGGAGATCTGGGTGGGAAATTCTTGCCGTTCAAGCTGCCATGACCTTAACGGTCATGGTGGTGCGGGGTGCATTCAACGGGAAACCCGTTGACAATGGTGGGAACAGAAAATCCTGCCCTCTGCTGCTGCAGAACACAAAGTGGATCCCGCCCCGGTAAATACATTTTTTACATTAGAAACTATAAATGCAGACAAAATTAAAATCTAACAACTTTCAGTCTTCGAGGAGGAAATGGAAGAGAGGAGGATGGAAGCATATAGGAGGGAAGAGAGCAAGATGTCACCAGAGTGCAGGGGTGTAGAAGGTTAAAGATTCTGCAGGAGTGGAGGAGATAGACCAAAGACAGAGGAACAGAGTGTGGGGGAAGAGTATGGAGGGATCTGAAAATAAGAACATGGATTGTGAACATCATATTCTTGGGGCCTGGTAGCCATGAAGGTCAGAGAGGAATGGTTTACATATAAGACTTGGTAGGAATAAAATAGAAACAGTACATTTCTGCCTGAATTGCCGCTTATGTAAGGAACAGCCTGGGATAATAAATCAATGGAAAAATCAAGGCTGGAGTGGATGCGGAATTTGGCAAGAGTATGGATAAGGAGGGATATGTCACTGTAAAAGTGGAAGCTGGAGCGCAGCGGTCGCGCTGTAGAGGGGCTCCCGCCGGTCGGCGGCATTTCGGTGTTTTCCGGGGGTTTCCCCGGTAGGGATTTCTTTGGCTGTTGGGGCCGGAGGGATGGGCGCCGGGTCGGGTCAGTTTGGAGCCGGTGGGGACCCATGATCGGAGGAGCAGGGGCATCGGGCCCGAAGCAAGCAGCGGGGGAGGAGAATGGCCTGAGGCGAGGCCTGGATCCAGCGCGAATGTAGAGGGGGAGTAGCGCACACCGGGTGGCCCCCCTCTGAAAATGACTGGGATGCTCGAAGTCCGGCCCCAGGAGAGGAGATGTTTTGAACTTTGATTTTGGAATTAAAGTTTTTAATTTTATTTTATAAAAAAAGTGTTTGTTTTTTTAATTATTTTTTAAAAAAATGTTTTTAATGTAATTTTTCAATTAACATTTTTTAAAAAATTATTTATTTTATATCTCAAGATTGAAGAAAGAAGAAAAATATTAAGTGGTTAAGGAATGCCAAAAGCAACTGTGAAGAAGGGAGGAAACGCGGGCTTGCCGCCAAAAGAGAGGACCAGTAAAAGGGCTGACAAGATGGCAGATGCCGGACCGCGTGGTGGGGCCGCACTACTGGAGGAGGCAATCGCCCCGGTGAGGGTGGATGTGGCAAAGACAAAGAGGTGAGAAAACAGGGTGAAAAGATGGAGGAAGTGGAGGAGGCCGTGTCGCAGCACAGTAACCAGCTCACCTCGATGGGAGATGAACTACAGAGGGTGGTGGAGTTCAACAGAGGACTCCGAGCAAAGCTCGAGGACTTAGAAAACCGCTCGAGGCAAAATCTGAGAATTGTGGGCTTACCTGAAGGGGCAGCGGGCTTAAGGCCAACTGAGTAATTTGCTACGAGGCTGGCGGAGTTGATGGGGGAGGGTGAAGACCCCTCCCGGTATGAACTGGACCGAGCTTATCGGTCGTTAAGGCCGAAACCCAAAGTAAAAGAGCCGCCAAGAGCAATAATTATCTGCTTCCATAAATACCACATGAAGGAGAAGGTGTTAAACTGGATGAAGCAGAAGCGGGAGGTGCAGTGGGATGGTGCTAGAGTACGGATTAACCAGAACCTGACGGTGGAGTTGGCAAAGAGACGAGTGGCGTTCAGCCGAGTGAAGGCGGCCCTGTACAACAAGGGACTGCGATTTGGTACGGTATACCTGGCAAAGCTGAGGGTGACGTACAAAACCAAAGACTTTTATTTTGAAACGGTGGAGGTGGCTGAGGCGTTCATGAACGCAGAAGGCTTGAGACAGAAGTGAGGAGTGGAGCTGGAAGAGAGATCGTGGACTGTGATTGGGGAGCTGGAAAATGTATAAATGTTACAACTTTCTTTTCACTGGCCTGGATTGTAACTTACTTTACTTCACATTGTTGTAGAGTTTAAGTTTGTTTGGTTTGATTGTCATTTTTGCTCCTTTTTTTTGTTGCAATGCTTATATGTTATTTCATTGAATTGCATGGGTTAGATTGTTTTTCTTTTCCTTCTGGGACTGGGTGGGAGGAGACAGTATGCTTTTTTGGGGAAGAGGGGGACTACCCGCGCTAGCTAACTAAAGCCGGCTAGTGAACGGAGGTGAGGAGAGAGGTGGGCTGCGGACATTGGAGCCTGGTTAGCAGGTTTCAATGGGCCTACGAGGCGAGCAGGTGGGGGAGGATCGATACTGAGGGAGATTTTCTCGAGGGGAAGTGCAGGGGGGGATTCGGGGAGGGGGTTTGATGTTAATAATGGAAAGGGATGGGTCAGGCTCATGGGGCAGGGCCCGGTGGTATGATGATGGTGGATAAGAAGGGGAGGGGGGGGGGGGGGTGAGAGACCCCCAGTTAGGATAGTGGAATGTGAGGAGGCCGGGAGGCCCAGTCAAGAGGTCAAGGGTGCTTGCGCATCTTAAAAGTTTGAAAGCCGATGTAGCAATGCTGCAGGAGACTCACCTGAGGGTGAAGGACCAGGTGAGACTTAAAAAGGGCTGTGTTAGTCAGGTATTTCATTCTGGATTTGACGGAAGAGCTCGAGGAGTAGCGGTAATGGTCAGCAAAAGGGTAGGGCGAAGGCGCTGGCTGGGCTAATGGTGGAAATGGGAGGGTTGGACTTTTGGAGGTTTCGACTTTTGGAGGTTTCTGCACCTGAGGGAACGGGAGTACTCGTTTTTCTCAGCGGTCCATAAGGTGTACTCGCGGATTGATTTTTTTTTCATGGTGGGGAAGACGCTGCTGGCTGGGGTAAATGGGTCGGAATACTCGGCAATTGCAATATCAGATCATGCTCCGCATTGGGTGGAAATGGTACTGGAGAAGGAGATGGTACAGAGACCAGGGTCGAAGTTAGATGCGGGACTGTTGGGGGACCAAGGGTTTTGTGACAAAATTGAAAAAGTAATCAAGGAATATGTAGGTTTTAACTGCACGGGTGAGGTGTCAAAGACGGTTGTCTGGGAGGCTTTAAACAAAGTGGTGAGGGGTGAGGTGATCTCGTTCAAGGCAAGGCTAGACAAAGAGGAGAGGTTGGAATGTCAGAGGGTAATAGATGAGATGCTGGAGGTAGACACGAGGTATGCAGAAGATAGGGACCCAGCGCAGTTGGAAAAGAGGAAGGAACTCCAGGCGAGCTTTGACCGACTATCTACCAGGAAAGCGGTACGCCAATTGAGGCGAGCAAGGGGGGAAGTTTACGAGCATGGAGAGAAGGCAGGTTGTATGTTGGTGAGTCAGCTCCGTAGGGAGGCTGCAGCAAGGGAAATTGTCCAGGTGCGGGACAGGGCAGGGAAGTTGGTGGTAGTTCCAGATCAGATTGACAAGGTCTTTAAGGAATTCTATGAGAGATTGTACAGGTCAGAGCCACCTGGGGGAGGCCAGGAGATGCAGGAATTTCTAGATGGGCTGGAGTAGCCGAGGTTAGGGGAGGGGGGCAGGGCTACGTTAGAGGGGGCGATAATGGAGCAGGAGATAAAAGATGCGATTGGGAGGATGTAGTCGGGGAAGGTGGCAGGGCCGAATGGCTTTCCGGTGGAATATTATAAAAAATTCAAAAATAAGCTGGTACCGCTGATGGTGGGGATGTTTGAGGAGGCGATAGGGAAGGGGGTGTTACCAGAAACCTTGGGGCAGGCATCGATTTCCCTGTTACTTAAGAAAGATAAGGATCCGACGTAGTGTGGGTCGTATAGGCCCATATCACTTTTAAACGTGGACGCAAAGATATTGGCGAAAGTACTGGCAGGTAGGCTAGAGGCGTGCCTCAAAAAGGTGATAGGTGAAGATCAGATGGGGTTTGTAAGAGGGAGACAGCTCTTTTCGAACATTAGGAGGGTATTGAATGTGGTTATGGTACTGGCGGAGGGGAAGGAAACAGAGGTGGTTGTGGCATTGGACGCCGAGAAAGCATTTGACCGGGTAGAATGGGCGTACTTGATGGCAGTTCTGGAGCGGTTTGGAATTGGACCCAGATTTGTGGACTGGGTAAAGCTATTATATAAGGACTAGAGGGCCAGTGTCCGCACAAATAACATCAGCTCAGAATACTTTCCTCTCCACCGTGGGACTAGGCAGGGATGTCCTATGTCCCCCCTGCTGCTTGCACTCGTGATTGAGCCATTGGACATTGCAATAAGAAGTTTGGGGGTATGGAAAGGGATAGTGCGGGGGGGGGGCGGGGGGGACAGAGCATAGGGTGTCCTTATATGCCGATGACTTGTTATTATACGTGTCGGAACCAAGTGTGTCACTGGGGGGAATACTGGAGCTGCTTTTCGGCGGGAATTCAGCTGTTGGATTGAGCGGAGCTACAGAGTCGTGCGGTATTTAAACTAGCCGCTTCGCGGATTTGAGTCTTTTCGGCGGGAATTCAGCTGTTGGAGTGGGCGGAGCTACAGAGTCGTGCGGTGAGTATTTAAACAAGCTGCTTCGCGGATTCGAGTCTTTTTGGCGGGAATTCAGCTGTTGCAGAGTGGGCGGAGCTACAGAGTCGTGCGGTGAGTATTTAAACTAGCTGCTTCGCGGATTCGAGTCTTTTCGGCGGAAATTCAGCTGTTGGTGTGGGCGGAGATACAGAGTCGAGCGGCGAGTATTTAAACTAGCTGCTTCGCGGATTCGAGTCTTTTCGGCGGAACTTCAGCTGTTGGTGTGGGCGGAGATACAGAGTCGAGCGGTGATTATTTAAACTAGCTGCTTCGCGGATTCTAGTCTTTTCGGCGGAAATTCAGCTGTTGGAGTGGGTGGAGCTACAGAGTCGAGCGGCGAGTATTTAAACTCGCTGCTTCGCGGATTCGAGTCTTTTCGGCGGGAATTCAGCTGTTGGAGTGAGCGGAGCTACAGAGTCGTGCGGTATTTAAACTAGCTGCTTCGCGGATTCGAGTCTTTTCGGCGGAAATTCAGCTGTTGGAGTGGGCGGAGCTACAGAGTCGAGCGGTGAGTATCTAAACAAGCTGCTTCACGGATTCGAGTCTTTTCGGCGGAAATTCAGCTGTTGGAGTGGACGGAGCTACAGAGTCGAGCGGTGAGTATCTAAACTAGCTGCTTCACGGATTCGAGTCTTTTCGGCGGAAATTCAGCTGTTGGAGTGGACGGAGCTACAGAGTCGTGCGGTATTTAAACTAGCTGCTTCGCGGATTCGAGTCTTTTCGGCGGGAATTCAGCTGTTGGGAGTGGGCGGAGCTACAGAGTCGAGCGGTGAGTATTTAAACTCGCTGCTTCGCGGATTCGAGTCTTTTCGGCGGGAATTCAGCTGTTGGATTGAGCGGAGCTACAGAGTCGAGCGGTGAGTATTTAAACAAGCTGCTTCGCGGATTCGAGTCTTTTTGGCGGGAATTCAGCTGTTGCAGAGTGGGCGGAGCTACAGAGTCGTGCGGTGAGTATTTAAACTAGCTGCTTTGCGGATTCGAGTCTTTTCAGCGGGAATTCAGCTGTTGGAGTGGGCGGAGCTACAGAGTCGAGCAGTGAGTATTTAAACTAGCTGCTTCGCGGATTCGAGTCTTTTCAGCGGGAATTCAGCTGTTGGAGTGGGCGGAGCTACAGAGTCGAGCGGTGAGTATTTAAATTAGCTGCTTCACGGATTCGAGTCTTTTCGGCGGGAATTCAGCTGTTGGATTGAGCGGAGCTACAGAGTCGAGCGGTGAGTATTTAAACTAACTGCTTCGTGTATTCGAGTCTTTTCGGCGGGAATTCAGCTGTTGGAGTGGGCGGAGCTGCTTCGCTGCTTAAACAGCGGCTACAGGGACTTTGGGATAAATTTGAAGAGTGACATCGCAGCAAAGCAGTGACCTGATTGGCTGGTAAGGAAAGTGCTCCAATTAGCCGTAGCTGGGAGAAATTTAACTCTTCGTGTGTTGGTAAGTATTGTGATTGGCAAGTAAAATCTTTATTCCTTTCACTTATTCATTATTTGATATTATATTTTTAATCAGTTAAGGTAAAGTGTAAAAATGGCAGGAGATCCCAGACCCGTGTTATGCTCCTCGTGCTCGATGTGGGAGTTCAGGGACGCGGCCGATGCCCCTGACTCTTTCATGTGCGGGATGTGTCTCCAGCTGCAGCTCCTGTTAGACCGCATGACGGCTCTGGAGCTGCGGATGGACTCACGTTGGAGCATCCGCGATGCTGAGGAGGTCGTGGATAGCACGTTCAGTGAGTTGATCACACCGCAGATTAGGATTGGTGAGGGAGACAGGGAATGGGTGACCAAAAGGCAGAGAAAGAGCAGGAAGGCAGTGCAGTTGTCCCCTGCGGTCATCTCCCTCCAAAACAGGTATACCGTTTTGGATACTGTTGGGGGAGATGACTCACCAGGGGAAGGCAGTAGTAGCCAGGCTCATGGCACCGTGGCTGGCTGTGCTGTACAGAAGGGCGGGAAAAAGAGTGGCAGGGCTATAGACATAGGGGATTCAATCGTAAGGGGAGTAGACAGGCGTTTCTGTGGTCGAAAACGAGACTCCCGAATGGTATGTTGCTTCCCGGGTGCACGGGTCAGGGATGCACATACATAGAACATACAGTGCAGAAGGAGGCCATTCAGCCCATCGAGTCTGCACCAACCCACTTAAGCCCTCACTTCCACCCCATCCCCGTAATCAAATAACCCCTCCTAACTTTTTTTGGTCGCTAAGGGCAATTTAACATGGCCAATCCATCTAACCTGCACGTCTTTGGACTGTGGGAGGAAACCGGAGCACCCGGAGGAAACCCCAGGACATACTGAAGGGGGCGGGTGAACAGCCAGTTGTGGTGCATATAGGCAGCAACGATATAGGTAAAAAACGGGATGAGGTCCTACAATCAGAATTTAGGGAGTTAGGAGATAAGTTAAAAAGTAGGACTTCTAAGTTAGTAATCTCAGGATTGCTACCAGTGCCACGAGACAGTCAGAGTAGAAATTCAAGAATAGTCAGAATGAATATGGGACTCGAGAGATGGTGCAGGAGGGAGGGGTTCAGATTTTTGGGACATTGGAACCGGTTCTGGGGGCGGTGGGACCATTACAAATCGGATGGTCTGCTCCTGGGCGGGACTGGAACCAATGTCCGAGGGGGTGCTTTTGCTAACACTGTTGGGGAGGTTTTAAACTAATGTGGCAGGGGGATGGGAACCAGATTAGGATGTTAGAGGTCAGTAAAGAGGCAGCAACTAAAGCCAGTAAGGTACTAGATAATAAACTCATTGTGATTAAGGGGAAGAGTAGACAGGGAAGAGATGATGAACGCAAAGGGACAGGTGGTCTGAGGTGCATTTATTTTAATGCGAGAAGTGTAGCAGGTAAGGCAGATGAACTTAGGGCTTGGATTAGTACCTGGGAATATGATGTTATTGGTATTACTGAGACTTGGTTGAGGGAAGGGCAAGATTGGCAACTAAATATCCCAGGGTATAGATGCTTCAGGAGGGGTAGAGTGGGAGGTAAAAGGGGTGGAGGAATTGCAATACTGGTCAGAGATGATATCACAGCTGTGATTAAGGAGGGCACTATGGAGGATTCGAGCACTGAGGCAATATGGGTAGAGCTAAGAAATAGGAAGGGTGCAGTAACATTGTTGGGACTTTACTACAGGCCTCCCAAAAGCGAGCGTGAAGTAGAGGTACAAATATGTAGACAGATTATAGAAAAATATAGGAGCAATAGGATGGTCGTGATGGGAGATTTTAACTTCCCCAACATTGAATGGGACTCATGTAGTGTTGGAGGCGTAGATGGAGCAGAATTTTAAGGAGCATCCAGGAGAGTTTTTTAGAGCAGTATGTAAATAGTCCAACTTGGGAAGGGGCCATACTGGACCTGGTATTGGGGAATGATCCCGGCCAGGTGGTTGAAGTTTCAGTCGGTGATTACGTTGGGAATAGCGATCACAATTCCGTAAATTTTGGAATACTCATGGACAAAGACGAGAGTGGTCCTAAAGGAAGAGTGCTAAATTGGGGAAAGGCCAAGTATAACAAAATTCGGCAGGAGCTGGGGAAAGTGGATTGGGAGCAGCTGTTTAAGGGTAAATCCACATTTGAAATGTGGGAGTCTTTAAAGGAAAGGTTGATTAGAGTGCAGGACAGACATGTCCCTGTGAAAATGAGGGATAGAAATGGCAAGATTAGGGAACCATGGATGACGGGTGGAATTGTGAGACTAGCTCAGGTGAAGAAGGAAGCATACATAAGATCTAGGCGACTTAAATCTGATGAAGCTTTGGAGGAATATCGGGAAAGTAGGACAAATCTCAAACACGCAATAAAGAGAGCTAAAAGGGGTCATGAAATATCTTTGGCTAACAGGGTTAAGGAAAATCCCAAAGCCTTTTATTCATATATAAGGAGCAAGAGGGTAACTAGGGAAAGGATTGGCCCACTCAAAGACAAAAGTGGGAATTTATGCGTGGAGTCAGAGGAAATGGGTGAGATTCTTAATGAGTACTTTGCATTGGTATTCACCAAGGAGAGGGACATGACGGATGTTGAGGTTAGGGATGGATGTTTAAATACTCTAGGTCAAGTCAGCATAAGGAAGGGGGAAGTTTTGGGTATTCTAAAAGGCATTAAGATGGACAAGTCCCCAGGTCCGGAAGGGATTTATCCCAGGTTTCTGAAGGAAGCGGTGGACGAAATAGCTGGGGCCTTAACCGATATCTTTGCAGCATTCTTGACCATGGGTGAGGTCCCGGAGGACTGGAGAATAGCTAATGTTGTCCCTTTGTTTAAGAAGGGTAGCAGGGATAATCCAGGGAATTATAGACCTGTGAGCTTGACGTCAGTGGTAGGCAAACTGTTGGAGAAGATACTGAGGGATAGGATCTATTCACATTTGGAAGAAAATAGACTTATCAGTGATAGGCAGCATAGTTTTGTGCAGAGAAGGTCATGTCTTACAAACCCAATAGAATTCTTTGAGGAAGTGACAAAGTTAATTGAAGAGGGAAGGGCTGTAGATGTCATATACATGGACTTCAGTAAGGCGTTTGATAAAGTTTCCCATGGTAGGTTGATGGAAAAAGTGAAGTCACATGGGGTTCAGGGTGTACTAGCTAGATGGATAAAGAACTGGCTGGGCAACAGGAGACAGAGAGTAGTGGTGGAAGGGAGTGTCTCAAAATGGAGAAGGGTGACTAGTGGTGTTCCACAGGGATCCATGCTCGGACCACTGTTGTTTGTGATATACATAAATGATCTGGACGAAGGTATAGGTGGTCTGATTAGCAAGTTTGCAGATGATACTAAGATTGGTGGAGTTGCAGATAGCGAGGGGGACTGTCAGCGAATACAGCAAAATATAGATAGATTGGAGAGTTGGGCAGAGAAATGGCAGATGGAGTTCAATCCAGGCAAATGCGAGGTGATGCACTTTGGAAGATCCAATTCAAGAGCGGACTATACGGTCAATGGAAGAGTCCTGAGGAAAATTGATGTACAGAGAGATCTGGGAGTTCAGGTCTATTGTACCCTGAAGGTGGCAACGCAGGTCGATAGAGTGGTCAAGAAGGCATACAGCATGCTTGCCTTCATTGGACGGGGTATTGAGTACAAGAGTCGGCAGGTCATGTTACAGTTGTATAGGACTTTGGTTAGGCCACATTTGGAATACTGCGTGCAGTTCTGATCGCCACATTACCAGAAGGATGTGGATGCTTTAGAGAGGGTGCAGAGGAGGTTCACCAGGATTTTGCCTGGTATGGAGGGTGCTAGCTATGAGGAAAGGTTGAGTAGATTAGGATTGTTTTCATTGGAAAGACGGAGGTTGAGAGGTGACCTGATTGATATGAGAGGTATGGACAGAGTGGATAGCAACAAGCTTTTCCCAAGAGTGGGGGTGTCAATTACAAGGGGGTCACAATTTCAAGGTGAGAGGGGGAAGTTTAAGGGAGATGTGCGTGGAAAGTTTTTTACGCAGAGGGTGGTGGGTGCCTGGAACGCTTTGCCAGTGGAGGTGGTGGAGGCAGGCACGATAGCATCTTTTAAGATGCATCTAGACAGATATATGAACGGGGCGGGGAACAGAGGGAAGTAGATCCTTGGGAAATAGGTGACAGGTTTAGATAAAGGATATGGATCGGCGCCGGCTGGGAGGGCAGAAGGACCTGTTCCTGTGCTGTAATTTTCTTTGTTCTTTCCTTCGGGTATTTGGGTCTTTCTCAGGGTACAAATTAAATCTAGACAAGAGTGAATATTTGGTGTCTCTGCCAGGGGTGGGGGGGCTGCCATTCCGTAGGGCAGCGACTCACTTTAGATACCTGAGGGTGCAGGTTGCCCAAGATTGGGGGCGGCTCCATAGATACAACAGTTCTAGTTTGGTGGGGAGAGTGAAAGCTGATCTGGCAAGGTGGGATGGTCTCCCTCTGTCATTGGCGGCCCGGCTACAGGCGGTTAAAATGAATGTGCTGCCGCGATTCCTGTTTATTTTTCAGTGCCTGCCGATTTTCCTGTCAAAAGCATTTGTCAGAGAGATTGAAGGGATTATTACCTCGTTTGTATGGGGAGGGAAGGTGGCCGGAATTAAAAAGGTGCTACGACCGAGAGGAAGGCAGGCAGGGGGTTTGGGTCTTCCGAACCTGATGTATTGTTACTGGGCAGTGAATGTGGAGAAGGTACGGAGGTGGGTCAGAGGGGTTGACTCCCAATGGGTCAGAATGGAGGAGAGTTTGTGTCAGGGGTCTACTGAAGGAGGCTGGAGAGGAAATTGCTGAGGCCTTGACAGAAATCTTTGGATCCTCGCTGTCTTCAGGGGATGTCCCGGAGGACTGGAGAATAGCCAATGTTGTTCCTCTGTTTAAGAAGGGTGGCAGGGATAATCCCGGGAACTACAGGCCGGTGAGCCTTACTTCAGTGGTAGGGAAATTACTGGAGAGAATTCTTCGAGACAGGATCTACTCCCATTTGGAAGCAAATGGACGTATTAGTGAGAGGCAGCACGGTTTTGTGAAGGGGAGGTCGTGTCTCACTAACTTGATAGAGTTTTTCGAGGAGGTCACTAAGATGATTGATGCAGGTAGGGCAGTAGATGTTGTCTATATGGACTTCAGTAAGGCCTTTGACAAGGTCCCTCATGGTAGACTAGTACAAAAGGTGGAGTCACACGGGATCAGGGGTGAACTGGCAAGGTGGATACAGAACTGGCTAGGCCATAGAAGGCAGAGGGTAGCAATGGAGGGATGCTTTTCTAATTGGAGGGCTGTGACCAGTGGTGTTCCACAGGGATCAGTGCTGGGACCTTTGCTCTTTGTAGTATATATAAATGATTTGGAGGAAAATGTAACTGGTCTGATTAGTAAGTTTGCAGACGACACAAAGGTTGGTGGAATTGCGGATAGCGATGAGGACTGTCTGAGGATACAGCAGGATTTAGATTGTCTGGAGACTTGGGCGGAGAGATGGCAGATGGAGTTTAACCTGGACAAATGTGAGGTAATGCATTTTGGAAGGGCTAATGCAGGTAGGGAATATACGGTGAATGGTAGAACCCTCAAGAGTATTGAAAGTCAAAGAGATCTAGGAGTACAGGTCCACAGATCACTGAAAGGGGCTACACAGGTGGAGAAGGTAGTCAAGAAGGCATACGGCATGCTTGCCTTCATTGGCCGGGGCATTGAGTATAAGAATTGGCAAGTCATGTTGCAGCTGTATAGAACCTTAGTTAGGCCACACTTGGAGTATAGTGTTCAATTCTGGTCGCCACACTACCAGAAGGATGTGGAGGCTTTAGAGAGGGTGCAGAAGAGATTTACCAGAATGTTGCCTGGTATGGAGGGCATAAGCTATGAGGAGCGATTGAATAAACTCGGTTTGTTCTCACTGGAACGAAGGAGGTTGAGGGGCGACCTGATAGAGGTATACAAAATTATGAGGGGCATAGACAGAGTGGATAGTCAGAGGCTTTTCCCCAGGGTAGAGGGGTCAATTACTAGGGGGCATAGGTTTAAGGTGAGAGGGGCAAAGTTTAGAGTAGATGTACGAGGCAAGTTTTTTACGCAGAGGGTAGTGGGTGCCTGGAACTCACTACCGGAGGAGGTAGTGGAGGCAGGGACGATAGGGACATTTAAGGGGCATCTTGACAAATATATGAATAGGATGGGAATAGAAGGATACGGACCCAGGAAGTGTAGAAGATTGTAGTTTAGTCGGGCAGTATGGTCGGCGCGGGCTTGGAGGGCCGAAGGGCCTGTTCCTGTGCTGTACATTTCTTTGTTCTTTGTTCTTTGGGTCGGGATTGAAGGCGCTAGTGACAGCGCCGCTCCCGACGGTCTCGGGGAGATATTCAGGGAGTCCGGTAGTAATAGCTTCATTGAGGCAGTTTTGACAGCACTTCGGGTTGGGGCCAGGGTCAAGGGAAATGCCGATTCGGGGGAACCATACATTTGAGCCAGGGAAGTGGGATGGAAATTTTTGGAGATGGGAGGAGAAAGGAATTAGGACACTAAAAGATTTATTTCTTGGCGGTCGTTTTGCGAGATTGAAGGAGCAGGGAACGAAGTATGGGCTGGAGCAGGGGGAAATATTTAGATACATGTAGGTTCGAGACTTTGCCAGAAAGGAGGTACAGAGCTTCACAGTAGAGCCGGCCTCCACATTGCTGGAGTAGGTGCTGACGACAGGGGGGCTGGAGAAGGGGGTAGTATCGGCGAATTATGGGGCTAGTTTGGCGGAGGAGAGGGCGCCACTAGGAGAGATCAAGGCAAAGTGGGAGGAAGAGTTGGACGAGGGTATGGAGGAGGGGTTCTGGTGTGAGGTGCTCCGGAGGGTGAACGTCTCCACCTCGTGTGCGAGGTTGGGGCTGATACAGCTGAAGGTGGTGTACAGAGTGCACCTTACAAGGGCGAGGATGAGCCGGCTCTTTGAGGGGGTAGAAGACGTGTGTGAACGTTAACCCCGTTCATATGTTTTGGTCCTCTCCAAAGCTAGAGGATTACTGGAAGGAGGTGTTTAGGGTAATCTCTAAAGTGGTGCACATGAAACTGGACCCAGGCCCTCGGGAGGCCATATTCGGAGCGTCGGACCAGCTGGGGTTGGAAATGGATGCAGAGGCAGATGTTGTAGCCTTCGCCTCATTGATCGCCTGAAGGCGGATCCTGTTAGGGTGGAGATCAACCTCTCCACCCTGTGCTCTGGCGTGGCGGGGGGACCTGCTGGAATTCTTAACGCTTGAAAAGGTGAAATTTGAACTGAGGGGAAGGTTGGAGGGGTTCTACAATTCATGGCCGTTACTCATTATGCACTTTCGAGAATTGGATTACATCGAACATTAGGGGGGTTGGGGGCTGGGAGGGTTGGGGGGAGGGGGACTGTATGTGTTAATGGTGACTATGGTGATTCCTGATTCCTTTTTGTCATTTGTTTATGTTAACATGCGGGCTAATGTCTGGGGTTTGGTGGGAGGATGGGATCATTGTTATTGATATGGGTATTGACATTACATTTGTTACTGATTATTGGTTATTGTTGGGTGTAAGTTTGGGAGAAAACTGCCCTTAGTGTCCAAAAAGGTTAGGTGGGGTTACTGGGATAAGGTGGAGGAATGGGCTTATGTAGGGTGCTGTTTCCAAGGGCCGGTGCAGACTCGATGGGACGAATGGCCTCCTTCTGCACTGTAAATTCTATGATAATCATAGGGTGTTTACAACAGAGAAGGAGACCATTCAATTTGTTTTTTTTAGTTCATTCATGGTGAGGCATGGCCAGCATTTATTGCCCATCCCTAATTTCCCGTGAGAAGGTGGTGGTGAGCTGCCTTCTTGAATCGCTGCAATCCATGTGGTGTAGGTACACCCACAATGCTGTTAGGGAGGGAGTTCCAGGATTTTGACCCAATGATAGTGAAGGAATGGTGATAAATTTCCATCTCAGGATGGTGGATAAATCCATGACTGCGTGTGCATGGAAGTGGATTGTTGTGTGCGTGGAAGTGAGTGAGTTAGTGTGGTGTGGGGATGAGTGGGCGTGGAAGTGTGAGTCGGTGTGTGTGGTGAGTGGGTGGGCATGAGAGAGTGGGTTGGCGTGAGATAGTCAGTTTGTGTGATAGAGTGTGTGGGTGTGACAAAATGGGTGGGCCTGAGAATGGGTGGGAATGAGTGTGAGTGGGTGGGGGTGTGAATGAGTGGGTGGGAGTGGTGGGCGTGGGAGGGAGTGGGTGGGAAGGAGTGGCTGGGTGTGGGAGTGAGTCTTGCTGCATTTGGACGCGGAGCTTCAGAATCTGAGGAGTCGCGAATGGTGCTGAACATTGTGCAATCATCAGTGAACATCCCAGCTTCTGACTTTATGATGAAAGGATGAAGCAGCTGAAGATGTTTGGGCCTGAAGAAATCCTGCAGTGATGTCCTGGAACTGAGAAGATTGACCTCCAACCACCTTCCTTTGTGCCAGGTATGACATCAACCAATAGAGAGTTTCCCCCCCGATTCCCATTGACTCCAGTTTAGCTAGGGCTACTCAATGCCACACTGGGTGAAATGTCAAGGACAGTCAGTTCAGCTCTTCTGTCCATGTTTGAACCAAGGCTGTAATGAGGTCAGGAGATGAATTACTTGCTAGGCCATTTCAGAGAGAGGTTAAGAATCTGTGGGTGTGGATTTGCTGTGGGCCTGGAATCACATGTAGGCCAGACCAGGTAAGGGTGGCAGATATTCTTCCCTAAAGAACTTTAGTGAACCAAATGGGTTTTACTGATGACAGTTTCATGGTCACTATTACTGAGACACGTTTTTAATTCCAGATTTTATTTATTGAATTTAAACTCCACCATCTGCTGTCATACAGGTGAGTGCAAATTTAGCTTACAATAATATTTTCAAGGACTGTATAATAATAATAATAATCTTTTATTGTCGCAAGTATGAAGTTTATGTGAAAAGCCCCTAGTCGCCATATTCCGGCGCCTGTTCGGGTAAGCTGGTATGGGAATTGAACCTGCGCTGCTGGCATTGTTCTGCATCACAAACCAGCTGTCTAGCCCACTGAGCTGAAAGGGAGATTAGAAATAAATGTTAGTTTGACAGTATAGCAGGGTGAGATCACCGCTCTACGAGATGTGATGTAAAGAGATAATGAGACTACGTAAAGATATGCATTAACATTGCACTGATAATTGAAGAACAAAGGATTATGAGGCACATTTGCACTTCAGTTTCAATTTTAAAGCAACAGTGATTAAAATGATTACAATCCACCACATTATATACAGGTGTATATCTCACCAGTGTTATTCTTGTACTTCTTGCTTTGTCCATGCAGGATCAGCCCAAACACCATGAGCAGAATGAGAATAAGGCTGCAGAGAGCCATCACTACCAGAAACCACCACTCTTCATAAAATGGAGGATTTCCTAGCTGAGCTGTCGGAAAATCCACAGCAAATATTGCATATAAGTAACTGCTCTGTAACATGAAAGATTTCCACAACTCCTTCTTCACCACCCTGAATTTGTTCACAGCGAGTAGTTGGAGGGACTGCATGCAATATGTAAGTAAGTAATTAGTTATAGTCCACAAGAACCATAGGCATCTCTCTTCATGACAGAGGAGGATATACAATTGGTTAAATGTAGCTTGATGTCAAAACATTTCAAATTCATAACATGACCTATATATTGCACATGTTGAAGCTTGCATTCTACACTGCCTTGAATGTAGGAACAGGAGTAGGCCATTTAGTTCCTCAAGTCTGTTCTGCCATTCAATGAGATCATGGTTGATCTGTGACTAACTCCATATACCCACTTTTGTCTCATATCCCTTAATAACTAGTTTTGGTTAACAAAAATCAATCAATCTCAGATTTAAAATGAACTGAACTGGCGTCAATTTTGTTTTATAGAAGAGAGTTCCAAACTTTTCTCACCTTTTGCATGTAGAAAAATTTCCCAACTTCACTCCGAAAAGGCCTAGCTCCAGTCCTACTCTCACCAACCACTGAAAATAGTTTCCCTCTATGTATCCTACTTGTTTCCCACATCTTAAACTTCCATGACATCACCCTTTATCCTTCTCAATTCCATGGAAGATGTCTCTGGTTTGTGTAATCTCTCCTCGTAATTTAACCCTTGGAGTCGGGTATCAGGTAAATTTACAATTCATTCCTTCTCTGTGCTGTCCACAATTGAACACACTACTCCAGGTCCGGCGGAGCTCTGAAGAAGAGTCATATTCAATTTAAAACACTGGCTGGATTGTCATCCTTAAGGCGGTGGGGGAGTAGGCTTGGCCCGCCTGCCTCAGGAGGATCTTCATGGCTGGAGTCAGACCATTAGTTGTGGCCCCAATACAAGATCCTTTTGGGATTCCACTATTACATCTTGCCAGTTAGAGTACCTGCCCCATGTCCCTAATCTGTCTCCTACTGCTCAGAAAATTTCTGAACCAAGTCAAATGTTTGGCGTCAAATTCATGAACTTCAACTTCAGCTAACAATCTCCCATGAAAAACATTATTGAATACCTTCTGGACCTCCATATAAATAACACCCCTGTCCACTATTTTAGTCACCTCTTCATAAAATTCAATCAAGTTTATAAGGCATGACCAAAGTTTTACAAATCCAGTACGGCTCTCCCTGATCAGCTGAAAAACTTCAAGGTGTACATTCGCTCTATCCTTAATTACAGACTAGCAATTTCCTGACAGACGTTGGGTCAACTAGTCTATTAATGCCCCAGTTTTCCTCTCCCTTTTTTCTTAAATAATGGAATGACACATGCAATTTTCCAACCAAAATGATGATTCCTGAAACAAGAGCACTTTGAAAAATGATACTTGGGGCACATGTCGTGGTCTCACCTACATCTTTAAAAACAGTGGCATTGAAACCATCTGGTTCTGGAGATCTGTCACTTTTAGTGGAATTGTTTTCTATTACTGTAATTTTTATTTCTTTACCTGTTCCTAATTCAACAGTTACCTCGGGAATGTACAGCATGCAATACATAAACACCATTTCATTATTTTCATTTACATCACCATTAGTTTTCACAAGATCACATTGCTCCACCACACTCTTTTTCTAATGTAACCATAATTGTGTTTGTTAATTCTGGTATTCCTTGCATATTTCTTTTCATATTCTCTCTTACTATTTTGTCACCTTATTTGCTCTTTGTAGCTCACCCACTTGGAAGGGCCTTCTTTTTTACACCTTCATATGTTCTTTCTTTCAATTTTCTGTTGTTCTTTACCTTTGTTTTTATAATCTATGGCTTTTTTTTGACAAGTATAGCTCTTGATCCTTCGGAATGAATATAAACTGGTTCCATATCACTTTTTTTGCACACCTTCTACTGATCTTTTGTTGATTTACCAAGTTACAGATTCGCTCTGTTTACTGTGGACAGTCGCGGTCTCATTCTGTTGAAGTCAACCTTGCCTGAATCTAGACTTTTAGTCACTTTTTTCCCTTTCTCCCTTTCAAATGCAACATTGCACTCAATCATATTATGAGGGAGGATGGATGAGAGGATGTGGGGGAGGAGAAATAGTGAGGGAGAGGAGAAATAGGGGAGGGTGTGATGGAGAGTTTAGACGGGCAGCATGGTCGGCACAGGCTTGGAGGGCCGAAGGGTCTGTTCCGGTGCTGTACGTTTCTTTGTTCTTTGTTGTTGATTGCTATTAGATAAATGTTCACACTCCATTAGATTGGTAACTAAACCAGGCTTATCACTCACTATCAATCTGCCCCTTGTTGGTTCGAGGATATTCTGTCGCAGAAAACTATCCTGAACACATTCAAAAAATTCACTACCTTTTTGACATGAGCTAGTCTGCTTATTCCAATTTATATGAAAATTAAAATCCCCCATTAAATGCACACTGCCGTTACAACAGTTGTTTAATCTCTGCGTTTATATGCAGCATTCTGCCACTTCAAGGCTGCTATTGGGGGCACATACATAACTCCAAATACAGCCTAAATCCTTTTCTATTTCTTAATTCTATCCATACAGTCTCCATTGAATGCATACTTCTTATTGAAGTGATTTCACATTTAACTACCCAGTCTTCTCCTCTTCTAGTTTCTATGGGCAGGATTCTCCAATCCCGCGGCAGAATGTCCACACCGTCGTAAACGCCGTTTTACGACGGCATAAACGGGCCGCTCCCACAACTAATTCTGGCCCCTCAAGGGGGCCAGCACGGCGTTGGAGCGGTTTGCGCCCCTCCAGCTGCAGATCCCGGTGCGAACTGTGTGCCACGGGATCTGCGCATGCGCAGTTGCGCCGGCGCCAACAAGGACGTGCCCAGTGACACCGGCGTCAACGCGCGCATGTGCAGTGGCCTCCTTCAACACGCCAGCCCCGACGCAACATGACACAGGATTACAGGGGCTGGCGCGTAGGAAAGGAGGCCCCCTTACATGCCGAGGTCCTGCCGGCCCAGAGCAGGTTAGAACAGCAACGGCGCCGGCGGGACTCGGCTTTTTTCTTACGGCTGCTTGGCCCATCTGGGCCGGAGAATCGGTGGGCCGGCCGCGTAGAGCAGCCCGCGACCGTCGCCGCGCCAACCACGCTGGCGCCAATTCTCCGCTCGCGTGCCAGCGTCGGGGCGGCGCGGCGCGATTCGCGCGGCTCGCCGGCGATTCTCCTACCCGGCGCGGGGTCGGAGAATCCCGCCCTATATTCTTCCTGTGAACCTCATAACCTGCTTTATTCAATTTCCACTCCTGACCATATTGTAGCCATATCTTTAAATTGAATTTGTATCCACAGTTCCTTCAGTTTGTTCCTTGCACTCCATGCATTTGTATGAAGATCTCTTATTTGGGCCACACATCTTATGTTGCCCTTATGCTCCAATGGTTTTTGCATACATTTCTTATTCCCCTCTCCTGATTTAATTACTTTACATCTTTAAGATTTCCCTTTACCTGCAGTGCCTAAAGCATAATCGTCAAATGCTACTATTTTCTCTCACCTTTTATTTGTCCAAGAATGAATATTTATGCAACCTTTTATCACCCGAGCCTTCTCCCCATTTACCAGCTGAAAGCCCTTGTGATTACCATGGGCGTCATTCTCCGACCCCCCGCCGGGTCGGAGAATGGCCGTTGGCCGCCGTGAATCCCGCCCCCGCCGAAGTCTCCGGTACCGGAGATTGGGTGGGGGCGGGAATCGGGCCGCGCCGGTTGGCGGGACCCCCGGCTCAATTCTCCGGCCCTGATGGGCCAAAGTCCTGCCCAGAAATTGCCTATCCCGCCGGCGTAAATCAAAGCTGGTATTTACCGGCGGGACCAGGCGGCGTGGGCGGGCTCCGGGGTCCTGGGGGGTGGGGGGGTGGGCGCGGGGCGATCTGACCCCGGGGGGTGCCCCCACGGTGGCCTGGCCCGCGATCGGGGCCCACCAATCCGCGGGCGGGCCTGTGCCGTGGGGGCACTCTTTCCCTTCCGCCTCCGCCACGGCCTCCACCATGGCGGAGGCGGAAGAGACTCTCCCCACTGCGCATGCGCGGGAAACTTCGGCGGCCGCTGACGCTCCCGCGCATGCGCCGCATTTCCGCGCCAGCTGGCGGGGCACCAAACGCCATTTCCGCCAGCTGGCGGGGCAACAAACGCCATTTCCGCCAGCTGGCGGGGCGGAAATCCCTCCGGCGCCGGCCTAGCCCCTCAATGTTGGGGCTCGGCCCCCAAAGATGCGGAGCATTCCGCACCTTTGGGCCGGCGCGATGCCCGTCTGATTGGCGCCGTTTGTGGCGCCAGTCGGTGGACATCGCGCCGTTGGGGGAGAATTTCGCCCCAGATTCCTTCTTTTGGCCAGGATTCTAGTCCCAGCCGATCCCAGCCAGTTCAGGTGCAGTCCATTCACTGGTACAGTTCCTTCCTGTCCCAATACCAGTCCCAGTGTCCCATGAAAGTGAACCTTTTTCTGACACCGATCTTTCTGTCACGTTTCACCTCCCTAATCTGTTTATTCCTACATCAATTTGTGTGGGTTTCCTCCCACAGTCCAAAGATGTGCAGGTTAGGTCTATTGGCCATTCTAAATTGCTCCTTAGTGTCCAAATGTTGGGTGGGGTTACGGAGAGAGCGTGGGGGAGTGGGCTTAGGTAGGATGCTCATTTGGAGGATTGGTGAAGACTCAATGGGCTGAATGGCCTCCTGCACTGTAGGGATTCTATGATTCTACATGGCAGGGGTAATAATGCAAAGATTATTACTCTTGAGATCCTGTTTTTCAAAAAATTTTGCATCTAGCTCCTGGTACTCTCTGAAAAGGATCTTTCCAACATTGTTAATTCCAACATGGATCATAATGACTAGATCCTCCCCATCCCCGCTGCGCTCTGCAATATCCTTTCATGTCAGTTCAAGATGTTCCGTATCCTGGCACCATTTGTCAACGAACCGTAAAGGACTATTGATCCTGTTCACAAAAGTATGCCATCTGTCTCCCTAATTTAAAAAAAATTATTCAGTTACGGGATGTGGGCATCGCTGTTTAGGGCAGCATTTATTGCCTATCCCTAGTTGCCCTTCAAAGGTAGTGGGTGGTGAGTTGCCTTCTTGAACCACTGCAGTTCTTGAGGTACATCCGCTGTGCTGTTAGGGAGGGAGTTCAAGGATGTTGCCCCAGCGACAGTGAAGGAACGGCAATATATTTCCAAGTCAGGGTGGTGAGTGACTTGGATGGACGTGGTGGGGTTCCCAGGTATCTGTTGCTCCTGTCCTTCTAGATGGTAGTGATCATGGGTTTGGAAGGTGCTGTCTAAGGAACCTTGGTGAGATTCTGCAGTGCATCTTGTCGATGGTGCACACGACTGCTAATAATAATAACTGTTCATAAGTGGTTTGATTGTTTGTGGAAAGGAGACCAATCAAGCGGGCTGCTTTGTCCTGGGTGGTGTTGAACTTCTTGAGTGTTGTTGGAGCTGCACTCAGCCAGGCAAGTGGAGAGTATTCCATTACACTCCAGACTTGTGCCTTGTAGATGGTGATCAGGCTTTGGGAGGGGTCAGGAGGTGAGTTACTCATCATAGGATTCCTAGCCTTTGACCAACCTGGGAGCCACAGTATTGATATGGCTAGTCCAGTTCAGTTTCTGATCAATGGTAACCCCCAGGATGTTGACTGTGTGAGAATGTCATTGAATGTCAAGGGGCGATGGTTAGATCCTGTCTTGCAGGAGATGGTCATTGCCTGGCACTTGTGTGGTGTGAGTGTAACTTGCCATTTGTCAGCCCAAGCCTGGATATTGTCCAGGTCTTGCTGCTTTTGGACATAGGCTGCTTCATTATCTGAGGAGTCGCGAATGGTGCTGAACCTTGTGCAGTCATCACACAAACATCCCCGCTTCTGACCTTATGATGGAAGGGAAGTCATTGATGAAATAGCTGAAGATGGTTGGACCTAGGAGACTGCCCCGAGGAACTCCTGCAGTGATGTCCTGGAACTGAGATGATTGGCCTCCAACCACCACAACCATCTTCCTTTGTGCCAGGTATGACTCCAACCAGCAGAGAGTTTCCCCCCTGATTCCCATTGACTCCAGTTTGGTTAGGGCTCCTTGATGCCATACTCGATCAAATTCTGCCTTGATGTCAAGGGCAGTCACTCTCACCTCACCTCTAGCATTCAGTTCTTTTGACCACATTTGAACCAAGGCTGAAATGAGGTCAGGAGCCGAGTGACCCTGGCAGAACCCAAACTGAGCGTCCGTGAGCAGGTTATTACTGAATCCACAACTATCACATTACTCCACTTTCTACCTTTGGATAGTCTCCCCATTCATGGTGCCCGGGTCAGCATTCCGTCTGCTCTCCCAATATTCTTCATTCCTATTCACACTGGTAGCAAGTACTAGAAAGTAGCAGTTTCAACAGATCTTCATTTTCTATCTCACCTGGTTGCTCTTGTTCTGTACAGTGCCATTAACACTAACCCCATTATGATCCTGCACCTCTGAACAAATGTGACTAGGTCTGGAGCAAACAGTCCTTCCTTCTTCTCCACATTCATTCCATCTATATGTTGTACTGCCTTCAACTGCTCGTGAGCAAACATTGTGGACATGATTCAATTATAGAAAAGTCCAAAAAATTAAAGCATTCCTTTATTTGATAAAATAAATGGTACTGAATGGGTCTTGCTGCAGTTGGTGGTTGTGACCTTGAATTAATATAAAACTGCAGTAGTTTCATTAATGTTATATTGTCAGCACAGCAGAAACTAGCTGGCAGTATAAACCGCACAGATGTGTGTGTGCGAACACACACACACACAGGCACTAATGCGCAAAGTTGATATTAGTGGCATCATTTAAGAGATAAAATAAAGAATGGAAAGAACTATACATTAAATCATTGATGAGTGTGGTCTCATTTCTTTTTCCTGACACTGATCCTCAGCACCATTAATATGCCCCTACTGTGATGATGAAGAGGCAGCTTGCTAACAATCAGGATTCTGTCAATGCTCTATAACCTGTAAATAGGAAATGGACAAGAACGTTCAGGAGAATTCACTCTTGGTCAATCCATTCTCCCATAACGAGTCGTGAGTTGGGCTAAGTCGCCAGCAGGAGTTAATACCTGATCTCACAGTTGATGGGGTGCTTGGTTCCCCATATCCATATTGATTGACTCCGATAATCCGAAATTCATAGCTCACTCCTTGTTTCAGTCGATCCCGGCTAAGCAAATGGGATGTTGCATCACCAGGAATATCCTTCACAAAGGTATCCCACAATCCTTCATCTAAAAATACATAGATAAAGTAGCCAAATATTAAAAGCAGATAGCACAGAGCAAAAAAATCTTCAAGGATTTCAGTTCAGCCAGGTTGCACGAACAATGATTTTTAATATATTTCTGCTCCGTTTTGATATTATCGTATCATCAATGATTTGGTCCAAATGTTGGGTGGGGTTATGGAGAGAGCGTGGGGGAGTGGGCTTATGGTTCGATCCCGGAAAGGGGGGGCGGGGGGGAGGGGGAGGCACGGCACTACCGACAGAGCTAGCAGGGTGAGGTATGGGGGGGGGCGCAGCACAACTCATGACGGGAGAGAGTGCCTGGTAGCGGGGGGTTTAGAATATGGGGGGGGGGGAAACAACTGTGGGGGGGAACCCACAGATTCATGGGGGGTAAAGGCAGACAGGCCCAGGGGCATAATCAAGCGATGGTGGGAAGGGGTAGAAGGTCGGCTACGATAGATCACACATGGCGACAACGGAAACAAGGGAACCAAAAACAGCCATTTTGGAGAGCCCCCAAACAAAGGGAAACTCCAGAGTGCAGTGGCACCTCCATATGACATAAAAAATGATGGCGGTCATCTTGGTTGGTCCCTGAACAAAGGGATAGGACCTATGGACAAATAGATCAAACCCCAAGTCGGGGGAAAAAAATCAAACATGGTATTCAATGTTTTTATGGAGCAAATGGGGCAGTGGACCCATGGAGGTTGACACACCCAGGGGAGACGGAGTTCTCCTTCTTCTCCCAGGTGCACAGCTATATATTTGGATTTTTTTGTAGTGGGGAAAGCGATGCTTCCAGAGGTAGTAGGAGCGGAGTACTCTGCAATTGTAACCTCCAATCACGCTCCACACTACGTGGATGTGAGGTTGGAGACGGGCCGGGCACAACGCCCCCCCATGGAGGCCGGACACTGCCTTCCTGGCTAATAAGGCATTCAGCAAACAGATATCACAGGCCATAGATGGGTATGTTACCAACAACCAGAAGGAGGAGGTTTCACCATTGAAACCGGGCACCGAAAGCGGTGAAAAGAGGGGAAATTATTGCTTACAATGCACACAAATACAGGAAGGACGGTGCTGCCAGGCAACAGTTGGTCGACTCCATACTGGAAATGGATCGGCAGTACCCCTCGACCTGAACGTAGAACTACTGGCGGAGAGGAAAAAGGGCTTTCACCTGCTCTCCACCAGAAAAGCAGTGCACCAGCTCCGCCAGACACGGGGAACCTTTTACGAACTTGGAGACAAAGCCAGCCGCCTGCTGGCTCACCAGCTGAGAAAGCAGCTAGCCACGAGGGAAATAGCTCAGGTTAAAGACAGAAGCAGCAGGCCAGTCACTACGCCAGAAAAGATCAACAAAGCAGGTTTTCCGTTATTTGCATTTCCGCCGCTGGAGAACCCATGGCGGTGGATCACCGTCTGAGGGACCGGACGTTCCCACCAGCTGGAACAGCCAGAAAATCCCGCTCATTGTCTTTAGTCCCTGTCAACAACTCTATTAACTTTACAGCTGACTGTGTCCCACCTTTCAACCACTGCCACCTGTTAAATCAATTTTTTAACATTCTATTCAACCCCATGCTGAGCATTCAACTTCATATCCTTTCATAAAGAGCATCCACTTCTACAACATTCCTCATCTCTACTCCACCTTTGCCCCGTTATTGCTCAAACCCTCTGTCTTGGTCACTTCCAGGCAGCACTATTCCAATGTTCAACTGTTTGGTTTCCCATCCTCCACTGTCTGTTAACTTTAGTTCATCAAACATTTGTTGCCTATTTTCTATCCTGCACCAACACCTGCTTGTCCATCAGCCCTATCTTCACTGACCTTTATTGGTTCCCAGTCCCCCATGCTTCAGATTGAAAACTCTCATCCCCGTGTTACATCCCTCCCTATCTTCAACATCTTCCAACTCCACATGCCCTGAATTCTCTGTTCATCTGACTCTGGTCTCTTGTTCCTTCATCCCTCCATTGGCAACTATTCCGTTACCTATCTAAACTCCATGCTCAGGGATTCCCACTCCTAAACCTTTTCCATAAAACCATCCTCTTCCCTCTTTAAGCTTCCTTAATCATTTTTAATATCTCCTGTTGCTTGGAATCCATTTTCTTGATTATGCTTCTGTGAAATGCATTGGGACTCTTCTAAAGGTGCCACATAAATGTTTTCTTTTCATTTAAAATATGTTTAAGATCTACTCTGTCACAGATTTATTTTCTTAAATGACCTACCTTTTCGGTAGACTCAAAAGGTTAGAGTGTGGATTCAGCTTCTACTTGACCTGAAACTTATATCCTCAGGCTAGAGGTCAGCGCTGTACATTATGATTCTTTCTGACAGGAAAATTTAAAAATTAACGCAACATCTACAAATGAATTCTCCAACAGAGAGATGTTCTCATTTAATACGTTTTACTTAAACTAGAGGGGAGCGAATGTCACAGTCATTATTTAGAGAATAGCACTTGAAGTCAGCTGTGCTCACCTGAGGGTTTTGCTTCAATTACGTAGCCTTTTAACGGTCCCGCTCCAAGTAAACCCTGTGTCCAGTGAATGGTGAGAGTAGATGCTGTTTCACTAATCGAGGGGTTTAGCGGGGGGCCGGGGGAACCTGTATAAAAAGTAAAGAACTTATTCCAATAAAAGGACAATGGCAACTCACATCCAATAGCTGAGTTTTTAGAAATTCAAATATTCAATAACTAAATTAGATTACAAGATTATACAGTTTCAGAAAGTATACGTTAGCCAACACACAATTCTCTGCAGCCCACTGTCTCAAACGAGTCAGAGATTACACTATTGTATCGACACCCGTTTTGGACAGGATGCATCATGAAGATTTAACTTTGATTGTTAGACCTACTCTGGTGATTGTTAGTACTAATCTGCAACTGGTTTTCAGGCGGCAATCGCAATTTTTTTTCATGAAAGCCCTCTGTTCTTGGTGCAAATGGTGATCTGAGGCAGTATTACAGTTCAACCTAACAAGGGTCTAATTTGATAAGAATTGCAGTAGGGGAAGGGAGAGAGAAATCTGGACCAGGCAGGTCCCAGGTTTCCCTCTGGGGCTGAAAGAAATACTCCTGCTCCACACAGCCTATGAGGAAGCCTGTGACCCCAGTTAAAATAGTGTTATGATACAAATTAGGTCATCATATTTCCATTTTAATGAGGTTCCTGCTCTCCTACTGTAAGCAGCATGCCAAAAAAGAGGAAGTGTGGGAACTCAGCAGGTAACGGCCAGCCCCCATTTTAACATCCCCACACAGCTGGACAAGGATAAAATAGCATCCAACATTTGTGTGTGCTTTCTGACTGTTTCTTCCCACTGTGCCAATTTTTTTATGGATCTTCAGTCCCAATCTTCTGCTTCTCTGGGATGGAGAATTCCTTCCTCTTTACTTTGGTGAACAGAGCAATGTAAACAGTGGTGGGGGTGTGGGGGAGGGGTAGCTCTGTACCCCAATGCAGCAGCTTCGGATATCCTTCCTTCCCTCTCAGCAGAGCTTGCAATCAGTCAATGGTTGGGCTGCCCATTCTAAATATTGCAGCCAGCTTCAAGCTTCACCAGCACCAGATTTTCCACTGTTCCCTCAGAAGCAGACTCCCGATAAGGAAACAAATTGCTCTCCATGAATATTAAGTAAAGGTGCACTGAGGAACATTGTACTATTTCTTGGTAGTGAGGCCCTAGTTGATGGAAGTGATGCAGACTCTTTTGAGACAAAATACATCTCTAAAGTTTGGTTAAAATTTGTGTTACTGAAATAAGTTATTATAAACCACCAGAAACGCCTACAGTATCGATCCATGACAATTTCCAATTGCACGAAAACTGCAGTTAATTAGAGGGTTCTTTATTTGATCATGTGTATTTAATGTACTGGGTGACTTTTAAAAATCTGGAAATGGTGACAATTTAATGAGACTAATATTACTTAAAAAGGATGTTGACCTCTATGCACACCTAATCAAAGAATTTATAGTGTAGAAGGATGCCATTCGGCCCATCGGGTCTGCACCGGCCCTTGGAAAGAGCACCCGAGGCCTCCACCCTACCCGCGTAACCCACTAACCCCACCTAACCTTTTTGGAAACTAATTTAGCATGGCCAATCCACCTAACCTGCACATCTTTGGATCGTGGGAGGAAACATGAGCACTCGGAAGAAACCCACGCAGACAAGGGGAGAAAGTGCAAACTCCACACAGTCACCCGAGGTCGGAATTGAACCTGGGACCCTGCAGCTGTGGAGCGCAGTATTCTCTCAACGTACTCTCTACCAAAATTGTCATGACAACGTTCTTACTTACTATGCTACCAGGGGTCTCGGCGGAAAATGCTATTCACAGCACAAACATTGCTCATTAGATTTCCTGTGAACCTACGTTGAGGCTCTTCTATTAAATGTACTGTTGAGAGTAGGATCACGTGGACTGGAATGGAGAATTACTGTGTGATGTTACTGATCCACCATGCATTAGTGAACTTTATTAGATGCCAAATTTCCCATTCCACAAAGTGAAACCACATCCTTAACACTGCTGGAAGCACAGATCTTAAAATAAAACATGGTTTCTCTCTGCTTTCCTCAATCCCACTAATGAATTCTTCCCATGCGCGGTCATGACTTGGTTAGGAGACAACCTCCGCTCAGGGTTCTTTCAATGTCATTCCACTTGCTAAGAGTTAACAGTTAACTGAGTTAACTCTTTTTCTTTTGGCGAAATGCCCGGCCTTTGCTACTGCCCTCCCTGATAACTTTGAAATCTGAAACTCATCAGGGATGACGATTTCCTCTGTGTGCTAGATGTACCAGTCACAAATGTGGGGCAGCATCCTCCGAGCCGAAATCGCAATCGGTCCCTGGAGAATCTCCGCCAATCACGCGCCTGCGGGTAGGGAGCCATTGACAGAGGCCCCTGAGGCGATTCTGCGAGGACAACTGGCCGAGTTCCCGATGGCATGGTTCTAACCACATTTTGCCTGTCGGGAACGGCCGGTGGCGGCTGTGGACACAGAAAAGATTACTGTAATTTCAATCTACTAAGGATTCTTTCAAATTTCATATTACAATGGCCACCCAGTGTTTGACTATGAAGTCCCTTTTGGTGGAATAGCCTGTTGACAAGGCTAATATATATATATATATATATATATATATTTATATATAGTGGGCAGCACGGTAGCATTGTGGATAGCACAATTGCTTCACAGCTCCAGGGTCCCAGGTTCGATTCCGACTTGGGTCACTGTCTGTGCGGAGTCTGCACATCCTCCCCGTGTGTGCGGGGGTTTCCTCCAGGTGCTCTGGTTTCCTCCCACAATCCAAAGATGTGCAGGTTAGGTGGATTGGCCATGATAAATTGTCCTTAGTGTCCAAAATTGCCCTTAGTGCTGGGTGGGGTTACTGGGTTATGGGGAGGTGGTTGACCTTGGGTAGGGTGCTCTTTCCAAGAGCCGGTGCAGACTCGATGGGCCGAATGGCCTCCTTCTGCACTGTAGATTCTATGATAATTCTATGATATATATATATATACATACAATGCCCACGTGGATAATACAGTGTTTTCTGATGCACAACTGCAGAGGGTGCACTTGCTGCACAAGCATTGGAGTGCCTCTGACATTGCTGACAACAGCGTCCCAATTAGTTGCCTGCATCAAAGATGGCACTCAGATCCAACAAAGACAGAAAAGAACGCACAACACTATTCTGTGTTTCCTCCTACTCACCGCTACCTCCCTCCCTATGCTCCCTCTCTTGCACCCTCCAACGTGCCATTCGAGAGGGTGGGGGACCATGAGCAAAGAGCGGAAGGATAGGGAGTGGGGCCGGAACAGCAGGGGGCAGAAAGCAAAAGGGAGCTGTGGCGAGTGGGAGTGGGAAATGGAAGGAAGTAGGAGGCAGCAGGCAGCAGAAGAGAATGGGAGGGGGCTGGAAGCAGAAGGGAGGGTTGAGGAGTTGGAAGGAGTAACAAGGGAGGTAGACAACAGGGGCACAACAACAATGTCAGCAGCAGGAGAAACCACACATACACTGGTCAAATGAGTGGGTGCCCATTCCTGTTCAGGAATTGCAATGTTTGGATAAGGCACCAGAGGACAGCCAAGCACTTCTGGAACTAAGACACATCAAGGAATCAACACATTTAGGGGAGAAAGGAGGCAAAGAATAAAACAGAATCCATCGTAAGTGAGGAAAACATTCTTTGATTTCTAAAAATGCTCACAATCAGTGCAGCTTTGGCCATTTTCCACTGATGCAATTCAGTTAATTTCAGAATAATGATCATTTCTGAGAGATTGACGATTTATATTTTCAACTAAAATCTCAATGATGTGAATGAAAATGTTAAATCTTAAAACAAAATCCCAGGTTGCATTTTGTTTGGTTATTGTTCACTGTAAATGAGCCAGATATCACAGATTTGCTTGAGAGAGCAGGCACATCAGCACCATTTGCTGAAGGGTGCGAGGACTGGACTTGCCCACAGGTTGGGACCAAAGGGGATACTGAGACTGCACTTGGCAGTAATATGCCCGATGGGGTCATCATCCCAGTGGCGGCCTCCTAATTGGCCACCTCCACATTTGGGCTCAGGAGGCTAGCAGGTCCAGAGCCTCAACAGCCCAACCAGGAGAAGTGAACACTGCTGACTTCGATCAGGGACTGGCAGGGTACCTCAATGTGGAGATGCCCTCGGACATGTGGATATCAATAAAAAAAATTAAAAGAGCTAAAGCTGGTAGACACCTTGGAGCAGGACAGCCTCTCTGGATGAACTGCCTGTGCGGTGATTCCCCCTCATGGCCCCGTCAATGGTGCATGAAGTCTCCAGCTTCAGACTGCTAAAGGGAAGCTGCCTCGATTGAGCTACCAGCCTCTGAACACGGTGGGTGGACATGGTGGTAAAATGATGGTGACTCCTCTAATCTGGGCCTAACTGAGGCCTAACAATGTTAACTTGTTGTCCACTTCTGTGGAGAAGACAGCTGATCCTAATCCGAACATATCTGCGGGAAACTCCTCGGTGGTGGGAATATATTGGGGAGATGTTCGAATGTGACATCCCCTATTTCCCCATTCACCTGCCTCCAAGCCCACAACCATGCACTGGGAAAATTGAGCCCTATGAGTTTTGGTGGGTATCAATTAACAAAATGAGATAATGATTTAGACCTCATCTTAAGACATGCATTTAGGGCAGCACGGTGGCGCAGTGTTTAGCATTGCTGCCTCACGGCACCGTGGTCCCAGGTTCGATCCCCGCTCTGGGTCACTGTCCGTGTGGAGTTTGCACATTCTCCCCGTGTTTGTATGGGTCTCGCCCCCACAACCCAAAAAGATGTGCAGGGTAGGTGGATTGGCAATGCTAAATTGCCCCTTAACTGGAAAAAATTAATTGGGTACACTAAATCTATTTAAAAAAAGACATGCATTTACTGAAACTTAATATTTTACGAAGTAACTGACAAACATAATAATAATTTTTTGTCAATTAATTGCTAATCAATCTGCAGCAAATGTATAAAGGGTTTGAATTGAGTGGGCATTTATGTTGGTGCTAAAGGTGGAGAGATCTAATGGCTGTACAGAATGCAATTGGGATTTTGGGATACTGTGGAACACTCTGGCCAAGTAAATCAATTTATGCATAATTACTCGTTTCATACTAAATGCTCCCTTTGGATTGCAGTCATTGATGTTGAAGTGAATGATTATCTGGTTGCTGAATATGAAATCAATTGCTTTCAGTTACAATGGGCTGGATTTAATGGAGGAGACAGGGACTTCACCAGCCACTTGGAGAGCCAGTGGGAGCCCCATTTCGATTGCTTTGGGAAGGCCTGCCACATTAAGTGCCATTCAAGCACTTAACTGAGCAGCGGTGGCCTTCCCGAGGAACAAGGACCCAGGGTTGGAAGTCCTGCCTGCTGAGAGCTGCCAACCAGAAGCAGTGCCACCAGGGGGGCACTGGCTAATGTCAGTGTGATATGCCAACACCCACCTGAGGGCCGAGTATCATTGCTGACCACAGGTGAGTGGTGAGGGGAGGGGTGTCGCGGAGTGTGGGTCGCAGATAAGGGAAGGAGGAGAGTTAACACAAAGGACAGGGGTAGCTCTCAGCAACCACCACCCCATTTAGCCCAGGGGCTGGTTTAGCACACTGGGCTAAATCGCTGGCTTTTAAAGCAGACCAAGGCAGGCCAGCAGCAATGTTCAATTCCCGTACCAGTCTCCCCGAACAGGCGCCGGAATGTGGTGACTAGGGTTTTTTCACAGTAACTTCATTGAAGCCTACTTGTGACAATAAGCGATTTTTATTTCATTTCATTTTCATTCTTTTCCTGAGGCCAGGTCCCTCAAACAGGCATTGAGTGTTTTTAAACAAAGGAACCCCACCCCTCGGCGCCCACAGGCAATCAAGCACAGGTTTGCCTGTAGTGCTCCCTGCATGGTCAGACCCCTGCCCACTTCTGGGTTAATGCCAGCAGCAAAGGGATAAGGCCTTTACGTAGGTCCACAAGCCTTCCCACCACCACACTTCTGCCTGAATAAATGACCCTCCACCACCAAACCTACCATGGAGGAGGGCATTAAATTCCACTTAATGTGTCCGTCTCGATTTCATGCCTGGCGTTTGCTCCTGTACCCTTTCTTCTGTTGCTCGTGGGTGGTCTCCTGATTCTCAGGATTTCTCACACAACACACAAATTGATAAGCAGACAGTCAACTACAGGGGACCTAACTGTCCTAATGGGGAGGTGATGCCATAGTCATATTGTCATGGTACTAGTAATCAGAGTAATGCTCTGGGGATCCAGGTTCAATTCCGCCATGGCAGATAGTGAGATTTGAATTCAATAAACATTTTGAATTAAAAGTCTAATGATGACCATGAAACTATTGTTGATTGTTGTAAAAACCCATCTGGTTCTCTAATGTCCTTTAGGGAAGGAAATCTGCTGTCCTTACCTGGGCTGGCCTACAAGTGACTCCAGACCCAGCAATGTGGCTGACTCTTAAATGCTCTCTGAAATGGCCTAGCAAGCCATTCGGTTCAAGGACAATTAAGGATGGGCAATAAATGCTGGCCCAGCTAGTGACGCCCTCACCCCATGAATGAATGGAAAAAAAAACCCAAATAAATTTGCAACTAGTACATGATCCAACCTCATGTGATCAAAACTTCATCAACACATATGAGCAGAGTTAGCAACCCTATTTGAGACCAACAGCCACAAAGAATAATGGTATTAAAGCAATTTACTACCATCCCTACCAGGGACTCGGGTTCAATTCCTGGCTTGGGTTACTGTCTGTGCGGAGTCTACACGTTCTCTCTGTGGCTGCGTGGGTTTCCTCCGGGTGCTCGCAGTTTCCTCCCACAAGCCCCAAAAGACGTGCTTGTTAGGTGAATTGGACACTCTGAATTCTCCCTCAGTGAACCCGAACAGGCGCCGTGTGTGGCAACTAGGGGATTTCACAGTGGCTTCATTACAGTGTTAATGTAAGCCTATTTGTGATACTAAAAAGATTATTATTATGATTAACTCTGTGGGGCAGGAATGCCTCCCCCAGCTCCTCAAGCACTCCTTCACACTCCTTTTTTCCAATTGTGTCTATCCTCACTGCTACAACTGACTCTCCTGCCTCACCTCCATTTAACTCAGGATCTCTGACCTGCCCGGCATTGCTTGTCGTCTCTGCAAACTCAAACCAACCCATGATCATCTAATTTCAATCCTAGCTTCTGATCTCTGGCCTGCCCTACAATAGACCTACAACGTAAACCCCTAGTTCCACGATCGCCAAATCCCCACTACCCACAACCTTCACCCTCTCCAAGTTCCCCAACCTCACTCACTGTTTCCGGGCTTTGGCTCAGCCCCCACTGCCCCCCTCCCCCTCCGTTTCCGGGCTCTGCCTCTGACCCCACCGTCTCCACACACAAATCCTTGATGCTTTCTAATGGCGGCAGACCATCACAACAGTTGGCTCTTGCCGCCGGTTTCCTTGCTCGGTAGCAGACCAGGCTGTCCATCTGACTGGTTGACAGACAGGAAATGGAAGAAAATTATAATGAGGTTCTGCTCTAATATCAGTAGGATCTCTGCATCCCGGGGACACCCCACATCCACGATCCACCCCCTTAACATAAAAATCTGGATCTGTGCAGACTATCACAATTTGCGAGACTTACCTTCCTCAGGTCCTGGTGTAACATTCGCCCTTATTTCAGGCCCAAAGGTGTTGGTTTTGGCTTGGACATGAAAACAATAAGGGACCCCCTTAAACAAGTCCCGAACCTTCAACCAGCGTTGACTGTTGCCTCTAAGATCGACTGTCACCACTTTACTCACACCTAAAAAAAATAAACAAAGAAACTGTACCAAAATCTACACACAATACTATGTGCCAGAACCATGGAAAAATATAACCATTTATCAATAGGACAATTTGAGTCTGATGCTTTGGTTGCGTTGCCCCCTTAAAGGGGAATTAGAAACTCACTGGGGGTAATTTAGACTTTGTTCGAAAGTGTAAAACAGATCAATGGAAATAGATGGGGAGATATATATAAAATGGTCTGTGAATTTGCTAATGGTTTCACGCTACTCGGCCAATTAACAGCCATCCAGCGTGAAACACACTCTGTGAAAGGCTGAGCGCTGCCGCAAGGGTGGGAAGAGGGCAGGTGGCCTCTGACCCGAAATATTGTGCGAGTGGGCGAGAACGCTGAGACATGTGCCCACCCGAGCAACGTAAAATTCTGGCCTTGTTTCTTTTGGATAAAAATGTCAGATAATTGCTACACGGCAGAGAAACACTCTGTCCAACTTTTATAGTACATGTTATACCTTGTACTGATTCCAATGGCTCGTACACCAATCTGTATCCCTCGAGAACTCCATTGGGCATAGCTGGCTCCCCCCAGATCACTTTCAATGTCGTGGTGGTAACTTCTGCAAATGTGATATAACTGGGAGAACTTGGAGCTGGTGAATCAGTGAAAAATAAAAAGATACATAAAAAATATATTGTAATGCAGCTCTTTCAATTTTATACAGTCACTGATCAATTTTAGTTCGAATTCGCCATCTCCTTATCATTATGATTTTCAGCATTGCAGGAAAAAATATTGATTAAACAGGTAGAAGGAGGCAAGTGTATTTCCCATGATGTATGCATTGCAGCCAGGTCAGATACTCCTCCTGTAGGAACATGCACTTCGCTCCATGCTGGGAATTTTCCTTGGTATGCAAATGAAAATTTGCTGCAGAAATGGTAGTACAGTGGTTCGTACTGTTGCTTCATAGCGCAAGGGACCCCGGTTCGATTCCCTGCTTGGGTCACTGTCTGTGCGGAGTCTGCATGTTTTCCCCGTGTCAGCGTGGACTTCCTCCGGGTGCTCCGGTTTCCTCTCACAAGTCCCAAAAGACATGCTGTTAGGTGGATTGGACATTCTGAATTCTCCCTCCGTGTACCCAAACAGATGCCGTAGTGTGGCGACTAGGGGATTTTCACAGTAATTTCTTTGCAGTGTTAATGTAAACCTACTTGTGGCAGTAATTAAGATTATTATATTATTATTAGACTGTGTAAGTATGGATGCTGAACGCAGTATGTTGCCACAGATTGGTTATGTTAAAGATATGCAGCTGTTGAAGAATTATTCGGGAAACCTCTGATAAAAGCTTGCATTTGTGGGAGGTGCATGGGTGAGAACTCAAACTGACTGAAACTGATTCCATCTGTTTACATTGCTAGCTGATGGGAATTGGTCCAGAGGTGACTGCGCTGAATAATCCCGGTGACTGTGCCAATGCAGTTTTTAATCAGAGGTTTCCTGAATAATTCTTCAACAACCGTGTCTCTGGCATAGCCACTCCATCATAACATATTACTTTCAGTATCTATGTGTATACAGCCTGTAGCAGAGTTTGCAGCAAATTTTCATTCACAGGCCAAGATAAATCCTCACCACAGAGTTAAGTGCATGTTCCTACAGGAGGAAATAATCTGTTCTGGCTGCAATACATACAGCATGGGAAATATATCCAATGTCTGTGCCAAAGACAGTCAGTGCCATCTGTTTAAAGACTTTGGTCAGTTGCTCTGCTGGTTTTAATGTGAGGTGGCACAGGAGCAATTAAGGAACCATGACTTGAACAGATTCATGAAATATTGTATTGTTCTCTATGAGCGTATTCGCTTTCTTCAAATTGCACCATTTCCACAATCATTTTACAATATTGACTGATGCAGGAGAGCACAAAGCAAACAAAGCTTTGTCTTCTGAGTGACTCCAGCTTCCCCTATCGATGAGAGCAAATCCTTCTTTTACATGAACATCAAACAAATAAACAAGAATGTAAATTCCCTCCTACTGAGATTAAACACTTTCATCGTTGCCTGATAACAAGTTGAAACAGGCATTACAAAGGATTATGAACCAAGATCAACTGTGGTCCTTGCAACGATTTCCATTTCCTCTTGCACATTTTCAGCAAAAAAACTCCTCCCAGCCTAGCAGTCAATAGTAGATGCTGCATTAATTAGTGTCAGATTGAATTCCTTTGTATCACCAAGTGGCTGAACTGAGAAAAGTAACGGGATATTTTTTAATGCAAAAAATTGTGAAATAGCCAGCCAGTATCAAGAATAACACATCATCATAAATGGTGGGCAGCTAAAAGAGCAATCATGAATGTAAGATAAAACAACGATAGGCTGCGTAACATTTTTTATATTGATGTTCACTCGGTGCTTTCCTGTATCCTTTGTAGGAAGAACTAATTGTTCAGATCTAACATTTCCCTTGTACGTGGATTGTTAACTCTCACCTGTGAATTTGTTTTCTTCATGAAGACAGAAAAAAAGCGAAAACATATTTTATTTTTGTTTCACATTTCTTCACCTTCGTGTGCTGTTTTTCAGTAATGAAGTAAAATAAAAGTAATAATCGAGAAAACCAGAGGTTCATAATCACAAATGGCCCAGTTCTGCAGGGAGTGCGAGTTGAATGATTATGTCAGATCAACTTCTTGAAGTTTTCATTCACCTGATCGAGAGTCAGGTGGAACTTTCTTACAGGAGGTTTAAACGGTGGCTATCTCATCAGAGATTAAATAAACCGGGAAAGACTTTCTTAGCAGGAAAACTGACATCAACTCATTCTATATTTCTAACAAATATATTTAATTTTGTTGAACAATCTTCATCAAAAAGTTATCAAATTAACCAAACACAGATCGGATTCTTGTAACATCATGTCAATTCTGCCATTCCTGCACAAAGACAGACCACTTTAAATCAGTTTGGAGCATCAAACAGCTTTTGACTAAATAATTAATGGAAAAACAGCCAAAAGCATGTACCGTACAGGAAGTTGAAGACGTTCAAGATGCTAAAAAAAGCCATAAGAACCATTCTTGGGAGAAGTCACAGGATCAAATGGAAATTATTGGTGTGCAGATATTATGGTCAATGCATAGAAAACAAACTTCAAGTTAAACACTGGAGCAGGGGTTTCATTCCTGTCAGTGACAGAAAAGACTAAAACCAGAGATACTTCCGCCATCAACCATAAGACTCCATGGTCCAGGAGATATTCAACTGAAAGGCAAGGGACAGTTGACTGTAAAACTCCAACATAAGGGAAGAGAAATCACAAAAAACTTGTATGTAAGTCACAATCAAGAATGTTCATCTGTTTGCACCGATTTGTAACTTCGCTTTAAAGGAGATTAATTGGAAAACCAGACAGAAGATTTCCCTGGAACAGCAGGTGAAGGAACTAAATGAATGCGTATAAGGCAAGCTGCAAATAACATCAGGTGCATTGTCATATATCCTGTTGGAGAGCCCGAACCGAGGACAAAACTCTTACTGAGGAGGTAGAATCATACATCTTATTTGTAGCATAATTCTTACCAGCAACCACTTGGAAGATAAGTGAAGTATGCCGAGCACAGAAAACAGATTAAGAATGTGCTAAAATCAATGAATGGATAACCAGAATATGATCCTAAAAATATTCTAAAACAGTACTTCGAACAAGGCAGCCATCGCAGTATTATGGACAAGAGTCTTCAGATTCAAAACCCTTCAAAGAATATACTGGGGACATCAACGCATCAGAAGGTGTCTTGCTACGGCATTAAATTCAGTTTGGTAGCCAAGGATTTCAAAATGACTAGAGGACATGATTTTGAGCTGCATCATCTGTGCAATTCATTACCAAGAGAAGGAGGAACCATTAATGGCATCATCATTTCCATCCAGACACTTGGAACATCTTAGAAAAGACTTATTCAAGCTCAAGGGAAGACATTCTCTTTGCTGTTGATTTTCAGGTGGATTGAGGTAAATGTTTCTCATGGAGCAAGCTCAGAAGCCATCATCAATGTGCTAAGAAAAACTTTTGCCACACACGGTATTCCAGACCTTTTTCATTTCAAAATGGTCTGCAGTTTGAAAATGAAGGATTGAAGAAATTTACAGAAGACTATGGATTTGTCCACACAACTAATTAAGCCAGGTACCTACAAGCAAACGTGAGGCCAAGAGAGAAGTCAGAACAGTCAAAGGTCTGTTGAAAAAGAATGGCTATCAGAACTTAGCCCTGTTAAGCTACGATTTCGCATCACTACAGAATAGGTTAGCTTCTTCACAACTACTGATGGGAAGGAAATTACATACACAATATCCTGTTTTTCTATGTAAGCTTATATCAGCCCTAAAATCCTCTGACATTGAGAGAGTAAGGGAGGAGGAAGATGAGCATTGTGCAAATCAGACAAAAATTACAATCAATGCCATAGAGTGAACAAGTTTTCAGATAAACCAGTCTGGATTAGAGACCAGAATAGAGAAGGCCAAGTACTGGGAAAGACAAAAAATCAGAAATCTTGGGCTGGATTCTCCGATGTTGAGGCTATGTCCCCACGCCACATGGGAACGGTGGCGTTTTTACGGCAGAAACGATCCTCCGTTTGGCTTGGGGTTACCATCAAGGCAGTGGGGAGCACCCGGCTCTAGCTGTCGATTCGGTCCGGAATATTGGCGGGACCGTGGCTGCGCATGCGCACGGCGGTGTCCTGCAGCCGTTCGCGGACCCAGCCTGCGAAATAGAACCCCCCCCATTGGCCGGCTCGCGCACCCCCGACCAACCCCCAATAGTTCCCCCAGCCCGTGGCAAAGTCTCCCATGCCCGCGGATTGGCCCTCCCCTGACTGTGGCGGCGCTGGACTGAGACCGCAGCCGCCATGCCGAGTTCCCCAAGGATGAGGCCACACGCGACCGACGCCATCGGGAACTCGGCTAATCGGGGGCGGAGCTTCGGGGGTTGAGCCTCCGGCAATGTCCCGAGGCCGTCGGTCCGGTGCGCGGCATACTCTCCGAGTAGGCCGCTTTGAAGGGGGTAGAGCATCGCCAAATAGACGCCGCCCCCAATCCGGTCGTGAACGGGGATTCTCCGGCCGATCGCTGAACGCGATTCCGACACGGCGACTGGAGAATCCCGCCCCTGATCTGGTTGAAAAAAAGGATAAAGTAGAGAGAAGAAATAGAAGGGCATTCATATCAACAAGAAGACAGCCATCAATTGAATGGAATAACTATCCTTATGATCAGGAAGCCAATCTGAACAAATAATAATTAGTCTCTTAAGACTCACAAACTAAATGTAGATGCCAAGGTGCTGGCGAAGGTCTTAGCCACGAGGATTGAGGATTGTGTGCCGCAGATCATCCATGAAGACCAGACGGGGTTTGTGAAGGGGAGACAGTTGAACGCGAATGTGCGGAGGCTTTTGAACATTATCATGATGCCGGTGAGGGACGGGGAGGCGGAGATAGTGGTGGCGATGGACGCTGAGAAAGCCTTCGACAGGGTAGAGTGAGGGTACCTGTGGGAGATGCTGAAGAGGTTCGGGTTTGGGGAGGGGTTTGTCAGGTGGGTTAGACTGTTTTATGAGGTCCCGATGGCGAGTGTGGCCACAAATAGGAGGAGGTCCGAGTGCTTTCGGTTGCACCGAGGGACGAGACAGAGGTGTCCCCTGTCCCCCCTGCTCTTCGCACTGGCGATTGAACCCCTGGCTATGGCACTGAGAGAGTCGAGGAACTGGAGGGGGTTGGTGCGGGGTGGGGAGGAGCATAGGGTGTCGCTTTATGCGGACGACCTGCTGCTGTATGTGGCGGACCCGATGGGAGGAATGCCAGAGGTAATGAGGATCCTTAGGGAATTCGGCGACTTTACGGGGTACAAACTCAATATGGGGAAGAGCGAGCTGTTCGTAGTTCAGCTAGGGGACCAGGAGAGGGGGATTGGCGAGCTCCCACTAAAAAGGGCGGAGAGGAGCTTCAGATATTTGGGGGGCTAGGAGCTGGGGGGGCCTGTATAGGCTTAACTTTACAAGGCTGGTGGAGCAAATGGAGGAGGAGTTCAAGAGGTGGGACGTGTTGCCGCTGTCCTTGGCGGGTAGGGTGCAGTCAATCAAAATGACGGTGCTCCCAAGGTTTTTGTTCCTGTTCCCGAAGGCTTTTTTCAGGCTGGTTAACAGGAGTATAATGGGGTTTGTGTGGGCGCGAGGGACTCTGAGGTTGAGAAGGGTGTTCCTGGAGCGGAGTAGAGATAGGGGGGGGGCTGGCGCTGCCCAACCTCTGTGGGTACTACTGGGCCACCAATGCGGCGATGGTGCGCAAGTGGGTGATGGAGGAGGAGGGGGCTGCATGGAAGAGGCTGGAGACGGCGTCTTGTGTGGGTACGAATCTGGGGGCGCTGGCAACGGCGCCGCTGCCGCTCCCTCCAAGGAGGTATACCACGAGCCCGGTGGTGGTGGCGGCCCTCAAAGTTTGGGGGCAGTGGAGGCGGCACAGGAGGGAAGTTGGGGCCTCGGCGTAGACCCCATTACGGGGGAACCACCGGTTCGCCCCAGGAAGACCAGCTGGAGGGTTTTCGGGGTGGCACAGGGCAGGGATACGAAAGCTGGGGGGCCTGTTTGTGGACGGGAAGTTCGCGAGCTTGGGTGAGCTGGAGGAGAAGTACGGGCTCCCCCCGGGGAACACCTTCAGGTACTTACAGGTAAGGGTGTTTGCCAGACGGCAGGTGGTGGAATTCCCGCGGCTACTGCCACACACGGTACAGGACAGGGTGCTCTTGGGGGGGGGGGGGGGGGGGGGGGGGGGGGGGGAGTGGGGAAGATCTCGGAAACTTACCAGGTGATGCAGGAGGAGGAGGCGGCCTCGGTGGTGAAGTTGAAAGGTAAGTGGGAGGAGGAGTTGGGAGAGGAGATCGAAGAGGGGACGTGGGCTGATGCCCTAGGGCGGGTGAATTCTTACTCTTCGTGCACGAGGCTCAGCCTCATACAGTTTAAAGTGCTGCACAGGGCACACATGACCGGGACAAGGATGAGCCGGTTCTTTGGGGGTGAGGACAGGTGTGTTAGGTGCTCGGGGAGCCCAGCAAATCACACCCATATGTTCTGGGCATGCCCAGCGCTGGAGGAATTTTGGAAGGGTGTAGCGAGGACGGTGTCGAGAGTGGTAGGATCCAGGGTCAGTCCGGGCTGGGGGCTCGCAATATTTGGGGTGGCAGAGGAGCCGGGAGTGCACGAGGTGAAAGAGGCCGGAATTCTGGCCTTTGCGTCCCTGGTAGCCCGGCGAAGGATTCTCCTTCAGTGGAAAGATGAGAGGCCCCCAAGCGTGGAATCCTGGATCAGCGATATGGCAGGGTTCATTAAATTGGAGAGGGTGAAATTCGCCTCGAGAGGGTCGGTACAAGGGTTCTTTAGGCAGTGGCAACCGTTCTTAGACTTTCTGGCAGAACGATAGACATTGGTCAATGGCAGCAGCAGCTCGGGGGGGGGGGGTTACTTTATTTTTGTTTATGTTATTTACACTGGAGGGTCTGAGGGGGTGTATACACCTGTTGTGTTAAGTCGGGGTGTTAATGTTAATTTATTATTTATGTACAGGGGGGAGGGGTTTGGGGGGTTGCTTTTTTAGATTGTGTTTTTTACTTAACCCTGTTCTTTTTTCTTTCTCATTTTGTTATTGATATTTTATGAAAATCTTTAATAAAATTTAAAAAAAAAGACTCACAAACTACTACACGGAGTTTGAGAGAGAACATGCGGAACCTTATCCTATGTAGCCTTAAATCCGAACGATGTCAGAGAGATTGGTGAAACCACCACAATGCTCAACACTAAACCGGAGGGGAAGTCAGAGATCTTGTAGAAAGATGTAGGAAAATGTATTTATTGAATCAGAGATTTAGGGGGAGATGTAGCATAAAGAGTTAATGTTAAATATGTAAATATATAGTTTACATCATCAGTGAAGTAAGATCACATGATGACAGAGCATGGAGAGAGATAGAACCATGTAGAACATTGTTCAGACTCTACTTATAAATAGTCAGTATAATGGTAAATAAAAGTTAGAGTTTTATAACAGTATTGCTTCCAGCCTCATCTGTCAGCCCAGGACCATGACCATGACATACCAATCGAAAGACGACAATAACAAATCTTCAACTTTAGAATTTTCTGTATCATCCATCGCTTCAAAAACCTTGCTGTTCCGCTTCGGACAATTTATTCCATAATGATATTTTGAGTCACATCTGAAACACCTATTAACAATTCCCCAGCCATTCCGAGGGTTTCTTCATCTATTGTTACTACTCCAATCTTGTCATCTTCCACTTCTGCCAAAAATGCCTTCATCCTCATTTCTTTTGTCTGTCATTCTTTTGTTGCACTGATGCCTGCACCCTGTATCTGAATAAATGACCCCAAAAGGCTGCGTCATCGAGTCCTCCATCCTTTTTGACTGCATGGAGTGTCCCATTTGAGCCATCAAGGCTGCCGAAAGTGACTGCTTTCTCAGGATTTGTTTTAAAGCATCATCCACCTCTCTCTCTGCGAATCTAACCCCGAATGAGACTGGGAGCCTATCCACACGCAACACCTCGGCACAATCCAAAAATTTGAATGTGAGCACTGAACAAGGAATTTCATAACTAAATTGCTGAAATATTTTATACAGTGAATTAAAGTTTATGATATAGTCTTCTGTGGAATGACATTCTTTCAAAATCTATCAAAGTCTGAACATACCTTGGAGGCATCTAATGAATTATCTTTCTTGTAAATTTTATCCATAAAGCTTAATAGAAATGTCAAACTTCACCTGCTATCCAAATGACAGGCTGCTTTACAAAACACTTTGCTTCTGAATTTTAGTTAGCAAGTGACAGTGCCAAGGCCAGACCTTGTTTTCTCTTCAGTAAGGATACAACCCATGTCTATGTATTTTTCCATTTCTCATAAAGTTCAGATTCAGAGTACATTGGTGGGGAATCATATCCTGACAATTATACTGGGTTTCAGCCATTCTTCACAAGAGTAATTCAGATTACAGTCTCCTGCCTGACAAAAAATTTTTAGTTTCAAATTTTCACCTTTAGGCAACCATTCTCTCACTATCATGTTCAATAGCCTGAGCCAGGTGGCGCAGAATGAAACTAGATTCCAATCCTTTTCTTGATACTAAGTTTATCTGCATGGGTGCCCGGCACTGCCATGGGTAAGGGACAGGAGATTTAAAGACGATTTGAGGGGAAACATTTTCATCCAGAAGGTGGTGGGAATCTGGAACTTACAGCCTGAAAGGGTGGTCGAGGCAGGAACTCTCACAATATTTAAGAGGCATTAAGGTGATGCACTTAAACGCCACAGCATGCAAGTGGATCAAGTGCTGGAAAATTGGATGAGAAAAGATAGGTGCTTGATCGCCGGTACAGACACAATAAGACAAAGGACCTCTTTTTGCTCTGTAAAGCTCTATGACTCTATGAGGTTCGCCACTTAGATTGCATTCTGTGCCCATGTCACCCTCAGTGCTGTTCAATGTGGAGGAGTACTGATGAATCAGCTGAGAGGAGCAGTATGTGGTAATCATCAGGAGGTTTCCTTACCCACGTTTGACCTGGTGCCATGAGCTTTCATGGGGTCCAGAGTTGATATTACAGACTCCCAGGGCAACTCCCTCCTGACTGTATACCATCTGTGACGCCACCTCAACTGGTCTTTCCTGTCAGTGGGCGATGACATATCCAGGACCGATGATGGTGGTGGTGGGACATTATCTATAAGGTATGATTCCGTCACTATGATTATGTCAAGCCGTTGCTTGACTAGTCTGTGAGGCAGCTCTCCCAGTTTTGGCACACGCCCCCAGTTTTAGTAAGGAGGACTTTGCAGAGTTGACAGGGCAGCGTTTGCCATTCTCATTTCCAGTGCCTTGGTCAATGCAGGGTGGCCTGGCTGGTGTCATTCCTTTTTGTAGATCTTATAGTGGTTGGATACAACTGAATGGCTTGCTAGGTCATCTTAGAGGGCATTTAAGAGTCAACTATATGGCTGTGGGTCTGGAGTCACATGTAGGCCATACCAGGTAAAGACAGCAGATTTCCTTCTCAATAGGAAATTAGTGAACCAGGTTGGTTTTTACGACAATTGACAATGGTTTTTGTTTTTATAAATTTAGAGTATCCACTTATTTTTTCCCAATTAAGGGGCAATTTAGCATGGCCAATCCACCTACCCTGCACATCTTTTGTAGTGGGGATGAGACCCACGCAGACACACAGAGAATGTGCAAACTTCACACGGACAGTGACCCGGGGCCGGGATCGAACCTGGGTCTCAGCGCCATGAGACAGCAGTGCTAACCACTGCGCTACCGTGCCAGCCCAACTGACAATGGTTTAATGGTCATCCTTTTAATTTCAGGTTGAAATTCCACCGCGTGTTGCAGATCCCCAGAGCATTAACCTAGGTCTCTGGATTATTAGTCCAATGACAATACCACTACTCCACCACCTCCCCAATTGATTCAACATGTTGACTCTGTCCGAATGCCTTGAATGTTTCCCTATGACAGATGTTAAGCTAACTCGCCTGTAATTTCCTGTTTTCTGTCTCTCTCTCTTTTTGAATAAAGGAGTTACATTTTCTATTTCCAATTTAATGTAACCGTCCATATATCCAAGGAATTCTAGAAAATTAAAACCAATGCATTGTTGCTAACTTTTGGTTGGTTCAATTGGCTCTGTTTTATAACCTCTGCTCTCGAGTCGCCAGGTATCTTTATGAAACCGCCACGAGGTTCAAGTTCAAGTAATGATCAATAACTCAATACACTGATTAGTAAGATTCAAATCAAAGAACATTTATTATACACAGTAATCGCTACTCATGCACAAATTCTACTTCTAAGCTACTTCTACAACTAACAGGCCTATACTTAGCTTCGGACTGGCCCACCAGGTCAGGGGAACAAGTGGCCTTTCGTTCGGGTTCTGAGTCAGCGGGATTCGAAGTTGGTACAGATTGGTAGCTAGGAGCGCCTATCTCATAGCGAGCATTGACTTAAGACTTACTGGATATCGGCGGCAGCTGCACCGGTCACTGTCAAGGTTGGTTCGCGTTGCTGAGTGACCCGGTCAAGAAGAACGATTTGAACTTGGGGGCTTAACTTTATAGTCCCCAGGGGCTTCCCGCCTTTCGGGGCGGACCCTGTACCTGGTTCCAAATGATTGGACTTCGTTCCAATCGCTTGGTTCGATTTCTCCAATACTGGAGCGGTTCCCTGATCGATGGGCGGTCTTGAGGTGTCCGTTAACCTCTTTTGTGTTGGCTCCTGCTGGCGCCGGGGAGTCTGACTTGGCTTTGTTTATCCCAAATGTTTCGATTGTTCCCGGGGATCGCTCATTAGTATGTAGATGACTGCTACATTATTATGCAGATGGCTGCTTGTATCGATGCTGTCTGGGCTTTTGCAGTTTAATGCACAGTAACTTGCACCTGCTGGTTTCTGCCTGTGTTGGCTGAATTTCCCTTCAGCCTTTGCTGTTCTCCATTTTAGATCGACTTGGCCTATCCAGGTGGCTACAGCATCAACTATTTCAGTAGCCACTTCTTTGAAGACTCTAGGACAAAATCCATCTGGTCCTTGGGATTTGTCAGCCCACAGCTCCAATAATTTGCCCTGTTAATTGTAATTTGATGAGTTCCTCCCTCCTTTCCAAAGCCTGATTTACAGCTATTTATGGGTTGTTACTTGTATTCTCTATAGTGAAGACAAATGTAAAATACCTATTCAATAAATCTGCCACCTCTTTATTTTCCATCATTAATTCCCCAGACTCACTTTCAATTGGACCAACGCTCAAGTTGTTAACTTTTTTCTTATTTAAGTATTTATAGAAACTCCTAATTCTAACTAGCTTTGTCTTGTACCCTACTTTCTCCCTTCTTATTAATCTCTTTCTCACTCTTTGCTGTTCTTTGCATTCTGTCCAATCTTTTGACCTGCCATCTGTCTTTGCGCAACGATATGCTTTTTCTTTACGTTTGGTACTGTCTTTAACTTTTTGAGTTAACCACGGATGGTGGACCCTCCCCTTGAACTTGTCTTTCTTTTTGAAATTTATCTATTCTGCATGTTCTGAAGTATCCCTTTAATTGTCTGGCACCTCTATTGACCTATCCCTTACCTTCATTTGCTAGTTCACTTGAGCTAGTTCTGCTTTCATTCCCACATAATTGCCATTGTTTAAGTTTAAAATACTAGTCCTGGAATTACTATTCTCTATGCCAAATTGAATGTAAATTCAATTATATTCTGACCACTGCTACCAGAGGTGTCCTCACTATTAATGAATCCTATCTTGTTGCTTTATCTTAATTCTTTTCAGAATCCCTTATAAATTTTACTCATGATCTCCAAGTCCATGTACTGTGTACATCAATTTCCACACGTCCTTTTCTCTGTGCTGGCAGGAGATAGCAGTAGGAAGGAGAGCCATTGCTTCTTTAACAAGGATGCTTCAGCGTGATGCTGAAGAAAGGCATGGTATTGCTGAAAGTGGCAGCATGAAAGAGAAGTACCATAATATTTCCTTCTTTCTGAAGGCAATAGACATTGCAGTACAGTGAAATATCACAGCTGAATAATGCAGTTGACAATGATGAAATGGTCAAGTGATGCTATATTTGATTGTGCATTTACCTTATAGAGCTGTTGTTCACACCAGAACCAATCCCAATAACAGCACTGTTGGGTAAATGAGATGCTTCTGCTATTTCTTCCTATGGTGAGCTGCATACAAAAAGGTAGCTTGCGCTACAACATCTGCAACCAATAGCACTGGGGTCACTAGTTAATGCTAGTTCTATTGTCAGATGTTACTATTGTTTCTGATTATGGACAGGCTGAGTGATCCATCCTAACTTTACAGGCCTAGTTATGTGGTTACCAGTCATATTCTATTGATTTTCCCCAGATATTGATAAATATTCACCCACCAAGAAGTGAAGTTTGACTTCCAAACAACTAAGCAACTATAAGCACAGGTATAGCCCCATATGCAAGTGCTGCATAATCCATTGTGTAACCAGGGCATAAAGACCATTTGCAGTATTTCCATAATATAATTGGTACATGATTGTCAGGGTACCATGGAGATTTCAGTAATAATTATATTTGCATAACACTGATTACTCTATATCATTTTGATAAAGGTTTGAAGATTGTAAAACTGTAATTCCTTTTCTTACCGGCCTCGTGTGTTCTTCCCTCAACCGGGTCACTCCTGGGTCCATCCCCAGCAGCGTTGAATGCTGACACACTGACCATGTACATAGTATAGCTGGACAGGTTTTTAAGTCTGATGGTGTTCTCTGGGAGGAAGAGGATCTTCACCTTTTGGGTTTCATTCTGGTTCTGTAGCTCCCAGTAATGAATCTGCAAACGAATAATTCACAATTTTTATAACATTAATAATGGTAAGATCTGGAGATAAGGTGGGGTGAAGAAAGAGAGATTCAATATTATATGTAATAGTTATAAAATATAAACTCAAGATTTATTCCGACCCAAGCAGCATCCTAAATTATGCAACAGAAGGGTTGCCCCTCTTTAGCCAATTTTCTTCCTGCTTGATTTTTTTTCTGCAGTACAGCTTCACACGTGATGGTTATCTTCAGCAACTGACCAAGTATCCATTCTTCACATGTCAGCAGAGACACAGGCTGTTGAGTCATGAAGGGTCAGTGGCCAATCCCAATACTGTCCTCCCCCTGTACATCTGTACAGTTCTATATTTCCAGTACAGAGACACGAAGAAGGAAACTTGGCTGATTTTAATTTTCTCTCACCCACATTACTGAGGGCAAATGTAGTGTTACCAAATTCATTCCACCCAGGACATGCTAACTCAGTGATGATCCTGCTGAAAGCTGCCAGTCTATTGGCTCAACAGTGCCACCAAAGAGGTGGTGGCTGCTGCCAGAAAGGCACTCGATGGAGGCCCAGGATGACTGAGCAACCCACGCCAGAGTTAAGTGACTGTGGGATGGTTTGTGAGGTTGAGGTTGTACGGGGTTAGCAACAAGGGCAAGGACAACCCTTCCCTCGCCACCATTTTCCATTGCCGGGTCCCTTAATCAGGAACTGAGTGGCTTTGAAGGAGGGACTATCCCTGGGAAACCACAAGCAACCTACACAAGTTTGATGTTATGCTAGCAACGTGGTAACATGCCCTTCCATTGCTGAGTTAATACAAGTGGCAAGGGGGGTGGAAGGGAAAGCCCTTAAGGGGGCATTAATCTGCCACTTCAGGAGTTGAATTGGGCAGCAGGGCAGAAAGGCCAACCATGAGATGGCTTTCCCGCGATAGACGTAAATTAGGGAGGAGATGGGAAGTTGGCAGGATTTGGATTTGTTTCTTGTTACGTGTATCGAGGTATAGTGAAAAGTATTGTTCTGCGTACAGTTCAGACAGATCATTCCATACATGGAAAAAAAAAACCTAGGGCAAACATAAATACACAATGTAAATACATAGACAAAGGCTTTGGGTGAAGCATACAGGAGTGTATGTAGTACTACTGGGCAGCACTGTGGCGGAAGTGGTTAGCATGGTTGCCACACACGGCACCAAGGTCCCAGGTTCGACCCCGGCTCTGGGTCACTGTCCGGGTGGAGTTTGCACATTCTCCCCGTGTTTGCGTGGGCTTTGCCCCCACAATCCAAAAGATGTGCAGGGTAGGTGGACTGGCCACGCTAAATTGCCCCTTGATTGGAAAAAATGAATTGGATACTCCAAATTCAAAAAGGTGTAGTACTACTCAGTAGTGAAGATGTTTAAAAATTCATTCACGGGACATGAGCGTCGCAGGCTGTGCCAGCATTTATTGTCCAACCCTACTTGCCCTTCAGGGGACAGTTAAGAATCAACCACATTGCTGTGGGCCAGACCAGGTAAGGATGTCAGATTTCCTTCCCCAAAGGAGATTAATTAACCAGATGGTTTTTTCCCCGACAATCGACAATGGTTTCATGATCATCATTAGACTTTTTGTTTTAATTCCAGAATTTTATTGAATTCAAAGTTCACCGTCTACAGTGGCGGGATTTGAAACTGGGTCTGCAGAGCATTACTCTGGGTCTCTGGTGTACTAATCCAGTGACAGTACCACTATGCCACCACCTTCCCTGATGTGGAAGAGATCAGATCAGTCCAGATGAGGATCGTTTACGTGTCTGGTAACAGTGGGGAAGAAGCTGTTGAATGTTCGTGCGTGTTCTCAGACTTTTGTACCTCCTGCCCGATGGAAGAAGTTGGAAGAGAGAATAAACCGGGTGGGAGGGTCTTTGAATATGCTGCCTGCTTTCCCAAGGCAGTGAGAGGTAGAGACAGAGTCAATGGATAGGAGGAGGATTTGCGTTATGGATTGGGCTGCGTTCACGGCTCTCTGTAGTTTCTTACAGTCCTGGGCTGAGCAGTTGCCTGACCAGGCTGTGATGCAGCCAGACATGATGTTTTCTATGGTGCATCTGTAAAGGTTGGTGAGAGTCAATGTGGACATGCTGAATTTCCTTAGTTTCCTGAGAAAGTATTGGTGCTGTTGTGCTTTCCTGGTTGTAGCGTCGACGTGGGTGGACCAGGACAGATTGTTGGTGGTGCACACCTAGGAATCTGTCAACCATCTCCACCTCGGACTCATTGATGCAGACAGGGGTGTGTACGATACATAGCTTCTTGAAGTCAATGACCAGCTCTTTAGTTTTGCTGACATTGAGGGAGAGATTGTCGTCGTTACACCACTCCACTAGGTTCTCTATGTCCCTCCTGTACTCTGACTCAATGTTGTTGGAGATCTGACCCATTACGGGCGTTTCATCAGCAAATTTGTAAATGGAGTTTCAGCCAAGCCACACAGTCGTGTGTGTATCGGGAGTATAGTAGGGGGCTAAGTACGCAGCCTTGCGGGGCAGCGGTATTGAGGACTATCTTGGAAGAGGCGTTGTTGTTTATTCTTACTGATTGTGACCTATGGGTCAGAAAGTCGAGGATCCAGTTGCAGAGGGAGAAGCCAAGTCCCCAAATTAAGGATCTCCACCTGCCACCATTCTGCCTGATTAAATGCCCTCCCTGCCTCCAAACTCACCACAGGGGAAGAGCAGAAAATATTGCCACAGAAGTTGCTGCCAATGGCTTGATGCACCTCCAGAGGGTGCATGGTTGAGCACCCTCAGGGTGCAATCCCAAAATCATCAATTCATTGGTGAAAACTTCCATTCTTATGCCATTAAATCTCATTCCAAAAACCCTTTTTAAAGTTGCAGCTTTGGATGAGGTGTAAAAACATAAGAAATAGTGCCATTTGGTCCACCAAACTTGCTCCACTATTTGATAAGATTATGGTTGATCTGATTCTGGTCTTTACATCCCGTCTGCCCTCCATAGACTCCCTTGTCAGTCAAATATCTGTCTAATTGAGCTTTGAATATGTTCAATGACCCAACCTGCACGTTGGGGAAGAAAATTTCTAACAATGACAACCCTCACCTCCATCTTAAATGGGAAACTCTTTATTTTGAAAGCCGGGCGCAATTCTTCCAAAAGGGAACAAAATCCCTAGCAAGTGCGTTTAGCCGCATACTTCCCAGCGCTCGCAGTGCCGAGAAACACATGGCTATTCAACGAGGCTCGCGTTGTATAAAAGGCCTGACCAGGGAACATGCGACCGAGGCCTCACATACCCCCGTTTTGTACAGTGGGGAGCTTTGCTCGCCAGAACGCCCCAGTCGAGCGAGAGATTTGGACACCATTTTTAAGTGGCACCCTGATCTCCAAGGCCCCCGAAACAATCCCCCTACCCCACCCCCCACCCCACCACAGCCCGAGCTCTCTATGGGAGGGTGATGCACGATCAATCACTACTGAAGCGAGATTGTAGTCCAATTGAAGACTTTAATGAACAAGTAGTTACCCCAGCAGCTCCGGTACAGAATGACTGCTGTGGGTGAAACACAGACTCTTATGCTCCGCCTGCTGGGCGGAACCAGCAGGCAGGTTCTACCACTCATACTACAGTATAAGGTACATCCCACCTAGGTACCGCGATACCCCTAATATAGCCTACCACAGAGGGTCCCTGGCCATGCCGGGCACCCCCGGGCTAATCGCGTGTACGCCAGCTAGCAATACCAAGATAGCACTGCCAGGGTGCCCTGGTGGCACCAGCAGTGCCAGGGCACCACCCTGTCCAAGTGGCATGCAGCTGGGGGCCACAGACCCCCTGGGAGGCTCCGTCTGGTCCCCGTTTGTAGTGATCAGTGCTGAATAGTGCTCACCCGAGTACTCTGGGGTGAAGGGGATGAATCCCAAAGTCTCGGGTGCCTTGGGAATCTGCACATTAGAGTGAGGCTAGCTGCCTCGCTCTAATATGTAGATTTCTCAAAAAGTGATCCCACCCACGATGAGCGGGATTTGCATTGCAACGTCTTGCGAGAACGCGTTGACTCTCAAGAGGCGTGCCAGTCGGGTAGGTCCTGGGAGCGGATACTCCGACTTTCATCTGCCTCGCTGGGCCGCGATGAGCTCCTTTTCCGGCACAGCGTGGCCATTGGATCGTGCCCAGTATCTCCTAGTTCTAGATACTCTCTCAACACGTTTTCTCAGCATCGACTCTGTCAAGCCCCCTCAGAATCTTATATGTTTCAATAAGATCACCTCTCATCCTTCTAAACTCCAATGAGTGTACACCCAACCTGCTCAACCATTGCTCATTAGATAGTCCTTCATCGCAGGAATCAGTTTAATAAGCCTTCTTGGGAACTTCTTCCAGTACAAGTACGTCCCTCCTTAAGTACGGTGACCAAAACTCTATACAGTACTCTAGGTGTGGATCATCAATGCCCTGTACAGTTATTGCAAGACTTCCCTACTTTTATACTCCACCCCCCTTGCAGCAAAAGCCAACTTTTCATGTTAAAAGCAAACTACTGTGGATGCAAGAATCTGAAACAAAAACATTCCATGTGCCTTCCTAATTACTTATAACTATATGATGACTTTTTATGATTCATGTAAAAGGACTAAGGACTGGGTTCTTAATGGCGTACTATTTTTATAATTACTGAATGTCAAATCATACATGATTTTAAAATTCACATATTTAAAAAAATAATTATTTTTAAAGTTTACAATATTTTAGCTTCTTTCTTAATCCAGTCATAGTCACCTACTTAATTACCTGAAAGTATAAATGAACATTCCAGATTTGCTGTTGATGAGAATACTGTGTGATTGGCTACTTACTGACATCTGTTCTGCTAGATGCCGAGAGATCTTCATCACTTAGTGCTAGATTTAAACTTTAACTGGGAAAGGTGAAATTGCAAGATATTTGTGTGCAACTTTCCTTGAGGTCAGCAGTGAACACGATGGCTTCGTTGTTGACTGCTAAATTCAGCCCAGCCTGATTTTTCACCCCCCTGCACCCAATGGGCAGTAAAAAACACATCATTGCATGCATCTTGTAACATAAAAGTACCTTGCCCTCATCACTGCTGAAACCTTTGCTAACACTTTAAAAATTACAAAAGGTTCTTGAAATTGGAAAGATGAAAAAATGGTTCAATCTACAATGGCTATCTGTCAAAACTTAGCAGGCAGAATATTTACAAGGAAACCCATGGAAACAAATATCCTGATGATCTTGTTGCATCATGGTTTGGGCACTGAATGCTGTCCTGATTAGCAGCAGAATTGGGAAGTGAAGGGAAGAATGCCACTGCCTGTGGAAGGACAAGTATTGTCGCAACAATTATTATTTTTTAAAAAATATATATTTTATTCAAGATTTTTGGCCAAACATAACAGTACGTAGTGTTTCTTTTACACAACAATAAAGCAATATAAATAACAGTGGCCAGTTTTAAACAAATAAATAAATAATATATAAACAAAAACAAAAACAAAACTAAATGGCAACTGCCTTGTCCAAAATAAATACTCTCCAAAAATACAATCCAACAATCCAATATACAATTACCTACAGCAAATACCTATACATATTATACATATACAATAACATCTCTGAGAGTCCGTTCGATTCCTCCACCCCCCCCCCCTCCCCCCTGGGCTGCTGCTGTTGTCTACTTCTTTTCCATTCCCTCGATCTTTCTGTGAGGTAATCGACGAACGGTTGCCACCGCCTGGTGAACCCCTGAGCCGAACCCCTTAACACGAACTTAATCCGTTCTAACTTTATGAACCCTGCCATGTCGTTTATCCAGGTCTCCACACCCGGGGGTTTGGCTTCCTTCCACATTAACAATATCCTGCGCCGGGCTACTAGGGACGCAAAGGCCAACACGTCAGCCTCTCTCGCCTCCTGCACTCCCGGCTCTTCTGCAACCCCAAATATAGCCAACCCCCAGTTTGGTTCGACCCGGACCCCCACCACCTTCGAAAGCACCTTTGCCACCCCCACCCAGAACCCCTGTAGTGCTGGGCATGACCAGAACATGTGGGTGTGATTCGCTGGGCCTCTCGAGCATCTCGCACACCTATCCTCGACCCCCAAAAATTTACTAAGCCGTGCTCCAGTCATATGCGCCCTGTGTAACACCTTAAATTGTATCAGGCTTAGCCTGGCACACGAGGACGATGAGTTTACCCTACGTTGGGCATCAGCCCACAGCCCCTCCTCAATCTCCTCCCCCAGTTCTTCTTCCCATTTCCCTTTCAGCTCATCTACCATGATCTCCCCCTCGTCCCTCATTTCCCTGTATATGTCCGACACCTTACCGTCCCCCACCCATGTCTCTGAGATCACTCTATCCTGCACCTCCTGCGTCGGGAGCTGCGGGAATTCCCTCACCTGTTGCCTCGCAAAAGCCCTCAGTTGCATGTACTGAAATGCATTCCCTTGGGGCAACCCATATTTTTCCGTCAGCGCTCCCAGACTCGCAAACGTCCCATCTACAAACAGATCTCTCAGTTGTACTACCCCAGCTCTTTACCATGCTCCAAATCCCCCATCCATTCTCCCCGGAACGAACCTATGATTGTTTCTTATCGGGGACCACACCGAAGCTCCCGTCCTTCCCCTATGCCGTCTCCACTGCCCCCAAATTTTCAATGTAGCCACCACCACCGGGCTTGTGGTGTATTTCTTTGGTGAGAACGGCAACGGTGCCGTCACCATTGCTTGTAGGCTAGTCCCCCTGCAGGACGCCCTCTCCAATCTCTTCCACGCCGCTCCCTCCCCTTCTCCCATCCACTTACACACCATTGAAACATTGGCGGCCCAGTAGTACTCACTTAGGCTCGGTAGTGCCAGCCCCCCCCTGTCCCTACTACGCTGCAAGAATCCCCTCCTCACTCTCGGGGTCTTCCCAGCCCACACAAAACTCATAATACTCTTCTCGATTCTTTTGAAAAAAGCCTTCGTGATCACCACTGGGAGGCACTGAAACACAAAAAGGAATCTCGGGAGGACCACCATTTTAACCGCCTGCACCCTACCTGCCAATGACAGGGACACCATGTCCCATCTCTTAAAGTCCTCCTCCATCTGTTCCACCAACCGCGTTAAATTAAGCCTGTGTAATGTACCCCAATTCTTGGCTATCTGGATCCCCAAGTATCGGAAGTCCCTTGTTACCTTCCTCAACGGTAAATCCTCTATTTCTCTGCTCTGCTCCCCTGAATGCACCACAAACAACTCACTTTTCCCCATGTTCAGTTTATACCCTGAAAAATCCCCAAACTCCCCAAGTATCCGCATTATCTCTGGCATCCCCTCCGCCGGGTCCGCCACGTATAGCAACAAATCATCCGCATACAGAGATACCCGGTGTTCTTCTCCCCCCCCTGAGTACTCCCCTCCACTTCCTGGAACCCCTCAATGCTATGGCCAGGGGTTCAATCGCCAGTGCAAACAATAACGGGGACAGAGGACATCCCTGCCTCGTCCCTCTATGGAGCCGAAAATAATCAGACCCCGTCCATTTGTGACCACGCTCGCCATCGGGGCCCGATACAGCAACTGTACCCACCTGATATATCCATCCCCAAAACCAAATCTCCTCAGCACCTCCCACAAATAATCCCACTCCACTCTATCAAATGCTTTCTCGGCATCCATTGCCACCACTATCTCCGCTTCCCCCTCTGGTGGGGGCATCATCATTACCCCTAGCAGCCTCCGTATATTTGTATTCAGCTGTCTCCCCTTCACAAACCCAGTTTGGTCCTCATGAACCACCCCCGGGACACAATCCTCTATCCTCATTGCCATTACCTTGGCCAGAATCTTAGCGTCCACATTCAGGAGGGAAATGGGCCTGTAGGACCCGCATTGCAGCGGGTCTTTTTCCTTCTTTAGGAGGAGCGATATCGTTGTCTCTGACATAGTCGGGGGCAGCTGCCCCCTTTCCCTCGCCTCATTAAAGGTTCTCATCAGTAGCGGGGCCAGCAAGTCCATATATTTCCTATAGAATTCAACTGGGAATCCGTCTGGTCCCGGGGCCTTCCCCGCCTGCATGCTCCCAATCCCTTTCACCACTTCCTCCGTCTCAATCTGTGCTCGCAGTCCCACCCTCTCCTGCTCCTCCACCTTAGGAAATTCCAGCTGATCCAGAAAGCACATCATTCTCTCCTTCCCATCCGGGGGCTGAGCTTTATATAATCTTTCGTAAAATGCCTTGAACACTCCATTCACTCTCTCCGCTCCCCGCTCCATCTCTCCCTCCTCATCTCTCACCCCCCCTATCTCCCTCGCTGCTCCCCTTTTCCTCAGTTGGTGGGCCAGCAACCTGCTCGCCTTCTCCCCGTATTCGTACTGTACACCCTGTGCCTTCCTCCATTGTGCCTCTGCATTACCCGTAGTCAACAAGTCAAATTCTACATGTAGCCTTTGCCTTTCCCTGTACAGTCCCTCCTCCGGTGCCTCCGCATATTGTCTGTCCACCCTCAGAAGTTCTTTCAACAACCGCTCCCTTTCCCTACCCGCCTGCTTTCCTTTATGTGCCCTAATAGATATCAGCTCCCCTCTAACCACTGCCTTCAGCGCCTTCCAGACCACTCCCACCTGTACCTCCCCATTATCATTGAGTTCCAAGTACCTTTCAATACATCCCCTCACCCTTAAGCACACCCCCTCATCTGCCAATAATCCCATGTCCATTCTCCAGGGTGGACACTGTTGTTTTTCTTCCCCTATCTCCAGGTCCACCCAATGTGGAGCACGATCCGAAATGGCTATAGCCGTGTACTCCGTCCCCGTCACCTTTGGGATCAGTGCCCTTCCCAAAACAAAAAAATCTATTCGTGAATAAACTTTGTGGACATAGGAGAAAAACAAAAACTCCTTACTCCTAGGTCTACTAAATCTCCATGGGTCTACTCCTCCCATCTGCTCCATAAAGTCCTTAAGCACCCTAGCTGCAGCCGGCCTCCTTCCGGTCCTGGACCTCGATCTGTCCAGCCCTGGGTCCAGCACCGTATTAAAATCTCCACCCATTACCAACTTCCCCACTTCTAGGTCCGGGATTCGTCCTAACATACGCCTCATAAAGTTGGCATCATCCCAGTTCGGGGCATATACATTCACTAATACCACCGCCTCCCCTTGCAATTTGCCACTCACCATCACGTATCTGCCCCCACTATCCGCCACTATAGTCTTTGCCTCAAACATTACCCGCTTCCCCACTAGTATGGCCACCCCCCTGTTTTTTGCGTCTAGCCCCGAATGAAACACCTGCCCCACCCATCCTTTGCGTAGTCTGACCTGGTCTATCAGCTTCAGATGCGTCTCCTGAAGCATAACCACACCTGCCTTAAGTTTCTTTAGGTGTGCGAGTACCCGTGCCTTCTTAATCGGCCCATTCAGCCCTCTCACATTCCACGTGATCAACCGGGTTGGGGGGCTCTTTACCCCCCCCCCCCCTTGATGACTAGCCATCTCCTTTTTCAATCTAGCTCCTCACCCGGTTCCCACGTAGCCGTATCTCCCCCAAGCGGCGCCCCCCCCCGCCCCGACAACCCCCCCCCCCATACCAGCTCCCCCTTCTCCCCAGCAGCAGCAACCCAGTTAACCCCCCTCCCCCCGCGCTTCCCTTTTGGCCCCGACCCCAATGGCCGGCGCCCTCAGCTCCTCATCCTCCCTCCCCCCCTCCTCCACGACATGGGGAAGAGAGAAAAGTTACAGGGTCGCAGGATTAACAACTTGGGAAGTCATCTCTTCCCTCTTTTCCCCCCCTTCATCCCACATATTCACCCCCCCACTTTGTCCCAAACGTTCTTTTTATGGCCCGCTCACTCCAGTTTCTCCTCGACAATAAATGTCCACGCCTCATCTGCCGTTTCGAAGTAGTGGTGTTTCCCTTGATGTGTGACCCACAGTCTTGCCGGTTGCAGCATTCCAGATTTAATCTTCCGTTTGTGCAGCACCGCCTTGGCCCGATTAAAGCTTGCCCTCCTTCTCGCCACCTCCGCACTCCAATCTTGATATACGTGGATCACCGCGTTCTCCCACCTACTGCTCCGAGTTTTCTTTGCCCATCTGAGGACATCTCTCTGTACTTATGTCGGAGAAATTTCACCACTATGGCTCGAGGAATTTCTCCAGCCCTCGGTCTTCGCGCCATAACTCGATAGGCTCCCTCCACCTCCAGCGGACCCGTCGGGGCCTCCGATCCCATTAACGAGTGCAGCATCGTGCTCACATATGCCCCGACGTCCGCCCCTTCTACACCTTCGGGAAGACCAAGAATCCTTAAATTCTTCCTCCTCGCATTATTCTCCAGCACCTCCAGCCTTTCCACACACCTTTTGTGTTGTGCCTCGTGCATCTCCGTTTTCACCACCAGGCCCTGTATGTCGTCCTCATTCTCAGCAGCCTTTGCCTTCACGACCCAAAGCTCCTGTTCCTGGGTCTTTTGCTCCTCCTTTAGCCCCTCAATCGCTTGTAATATCGGGGCCAACAGCTCCTTCTTCATCTCCTTTTTGAGTTCTTCCACGCAACGCCGCAGGAACTCTTGTTGGTCAGGGCCCCATGTTAAACTGCCTGCTTCCGACGCCATCTTGCTTTGTGCTTGCCTATCTGGCCGCTGCTCTAGAGGATCCACCGCAATCCGGCCACTTTCCTCTCTTTTTTCCATCCGTGTCCAGGGGGGATTCCCTTCTGGATTACCGCACAGTGTTATTTGCCGTTAAAATTGCCGTTGGGGCTCCTATCAAGAGCCCAAAAGTCCGTTCCACCGGGAGCTGCCGAAACGTGCGACCTAGCTGGTCATTGCTGCACCCGGAAGCTCTCTCCAACAATTATAAATGATACTGTCCACTGGCTTTCTATGGATTGACTTAGCGTCTAGCCAACTCAAGCAGCCAATGAAACAGTGCTTTGTGTACTGGTCTGAATAAAACTCTGTGGCTCCTGGGGGAAATCTGATCATTCAAAATGAAAGTTATCAATTCTGATTTTGTCCTTTGTTACCTTCGAAGTTGCAGTGCAAATTTGGTAATTTCCACAGAATCCAAGTGTCAGAATATTATAAAGTCACATTGCTAAAGCAATTCTGAAATGTAAAAGAGCATTGCTGTGATGGATTGCGCAAGCATAACATGCATTTTGTAACGCTCAGAGGGATCTCACCAAGGTCATTGTTATAACCTGCCTACTTACCATTGGCTGGGGACTAATGACAATCCCACAATCCTGTGGGAGTATGAGCTTCCCCAATGAGGGGGGCGGAGAAACCATTAGTAAACTCCTAGTATAAATAAAGCTGGCCAGTTTAGGAACCAGCAGGAAGGAGTGTGCAGCAAGGGAAGTTGCTGCTGCTGTTATATATATATGTTATTGTAAATAAATGTTATTACTTTGTATCCTTAAAACTCGTACTGGATTCTTCGTGGCCCTCACAAAAGTCATCAAATCCAAGTTTACCTTGTAACCCTGTATTTTGCCGTTCTGTGACTCAGTTGGGGGAGGATCCCATGTAATTTCGATTTGAGTTGCTGTGAGAGGTTGTACCTTTACATTCTGAGGACCTCTTGTAGGAACTGGTGGGGAAACAATACAAGGATTCCGTAAAGGTTAAATAAAGCCAATAAATGACCAAAAGAAAAGCAAATGGTTGTTCTTTTTGTCATCATTTGCTTACCTGCTTCTCCCACATAGACCTCTTTAGGGCTGCTGGCAGGACTCTCACCCACAGCATTGAATGTTTTCATTAGGATTTCATATTTTGTATATTTCTTTAGTTCTGCAGAGTAAAAGATATGACAACTTTTCCATATATTTCAAATAAGCACAATTATAACATTAGCCGTGACACATAATTCACTACATTTTTCATCAAAGGAGAACAATACTTTGAAGAGGGAAAGAAATAAGAAAGTGAGAAATATTCTTTCAGAAAAATAGAAGAAATAGTCACCATTTTCCTGGTCATTTCTAGTTATGTTGAATCTCTTGTCTAGAAAAGACATGCTCAGTTGATTATGTCTCCTTACAGTTATCACCGAGCAGAGCGAAGTGTAGCATCTTTAATGTTTCTGGATCCAATCCTGCCACTCAAGCTCAACTAATCCTCTACACTAGGCAGTACTTTAAATCTGTCAATATCCTGGAGTATTGCTCCCATTTAATATTTTGCATACTTCCCCCCAAAAATTGCAATGTTTGCTAAATTGAGACGCCACATTGCGCTTTGCAGTGTTTCCAGCTAAGATCTTCAGTGACATGGGACTGGATTCACCCGCTCCCTCCGCCGCAAGAACGCCATAGGTGAGCCGCGTACAATGGAGAAATCCATTGACCTCGGGTGGGATTCTCCCGTCGGCGGGTGGATGCGGCCGGAGAATCCTGCCTATGTATTCTCACTAATAAGTATGTCTTTCCATCAGGCTGTTCATACTCACATACACTTAAAATATAAAGAATGTATTTGAAGGTTTATAGAAGATTTGATAAAGATTTGTATAGATTTTCATTTGCATGTTAGGCTTGGTAATGTATACACATGTGCAAGTGTAGGAAATTCTGATACATGTGCTGTTTACGATACAGCAAGATACTAATCTTAGCAATTGCATCTGTAAAAGTATAAACAGGGCAGAACGTTGGTGCAGTGGTTAGCACTGAGGACCCGGGTTTGAATCCCGGCCCTGGGTCACTGTCCGTGTGGAGTTTGCACATTCTCCCCGTGTCTGCGTGGGTTTCACCCCCACAACCCAAAGATGTGCTGGTTAGGTGGACGAGTCACACTAAATTGCCCCTTAATTGGAAAAAAAATAATTGGGTACTCTAAATTTTTTTTTTAAAGTAAAAGCATAAAAGTGAAGGGCAATTCCTCCCCCATACAGCAGGCAATCTGATAAACAAGCTGCCCAAAGTTCCTTTGTAATAAATATTGCTTCAAAATGTTGACAAGAGAATTGGCAGGAGAATTGACATTGCCAAGGCATGTTGACATACCACAACACTGTAATTACACAAAGGGAGGATGTGAGAAATGGGCATGGTTGGATAATGGTTTACAGCGGGAGACGCATTGAAAGCATAATTTTCATTGAATTAAATTTAACACATATTTTCCTTCTTTAGATTTTAATGTTTATTTACCCAGTCAAGTGACCTATGTGGAAAAATTATATTTCAAGAAATTAAAATAACTTTCAAATCTATTAAATCATGCTTTTACATGATTTCCTTATTTATTTGAACAGAGCCAGACATGTAGCTGGCTCATTGCACAGAAATAATTTTAAAAATCCAATGTCTTTCAATATCTGAGGAAAGAACAAAAGAGGAAATATTTTGATATGATTGCACGATTAAGGAAATGCATTCAAATTCTGTCTCTTTCAAAAGCAATGATTGGAAATTAAGTCAGCTGCTAATGACAGGAGATAGGAAAGGAGAGAAATAAGGCAATCAGTGTCATTAAGTCAGAATCATAGGCCTGAATTTTCATTGAGTCAGGCTGGCTTGGGAACACTTTAAAAATGGCGGCGTGTTCCGATTCTGGCATTTTGGACCTCCAGTCCCAGGTTGTCTAATTTTCTTCAATTGGTGCAGGCTGGTGCCTGTCAATAGCCTGCACTCCTCACCTAGCCAGCTCCATCACTGAGATGGGCATGTCCTATTCCTTCCAGTGACTATGCAGTCATGCCAGGTATTTAAAGGGTCATGGTTCAAGACCTCTCAGAGAAGATAGGAACTCTAGGGGACCTTTTGAAGGGTAAGTTCAAATGGTCTGCCTCATGCACACTATGCCAGGTAATGCTCCTCATGGAGCCATGTTCCTCATGTCCCCATTCCAAGCTATGCCTTTCCATGCTATACCCCCTATATCCCCTCATGCTAAGCTATTTCCATTAACCCACTATACACTGCATAGAACCAATGAACCCTATAATGACAGTAGGACATGTTCAAAATGCTTTAAAAAGTAATTCATTCATAACTTTCTATTATATTTTTAAAAATTCTACTAGAAGGTAATAAATGTGTCTATCATCCAGATCTGTCAAATTATCAATAAAAATACTGCAATCCCTTGAAACCACTAAACCTTGTGTAAATAAACATTGTGAAACTGACCACAGAGATCAGAGAACCTGAGCTGAAATGTTTTCTCTGGGGCACAACTGTTTCAACAACAGTAAAGGTTTTCTGAACTTTCAGCTAAACATACGTAATGAAGCTTGACTGACTGCCCAGACAACCATTGATCTGATTGAAACATCTGAGTCCCAGAGAAAATATGAATTACTTTTTAAAGCTTTAAAAAACCCATACTGTCACCATATTATTACAATTCGTTAATGGGCTGTGGGCATCACTGGCTTTGCCAGCATTTGTTACCCATCCCCATTTTTCCTCGTAAAGGTGATAGCAAGCTGCCTTCTTGCACCACTGCAGTCATGTGGTACACGTACATCTACAGTGCTATTGGAAGGGAGTTCCAGGATTTTGACTCAGTGACAGTGAAGCAGAGGCGATATAATTCCAAGTTAGAATGGAGAGTAACTTGGGAGGTTGGGGTGCTCCCATGTATTTGCTGCCCGTGAACTTTTAGGTGGTAGAGGTCAGAGGTTTAGAAGGTGCTGTCAAAGGAGCCTTGGTGCTGCACTGCATCTTGCAGATGATACAAACGTCTGCCACTGTGCGTCGAAGGTGGAAGGAGTGAATGATTAAGGTGGGGGCAGGACTGCATGACCTCAATGGCGTCCTGAGCGTTGAAGGAGCTACACTCATCCAGGCAAATGGAGAGTATTCCACCAAACTCCTGACTTGTGGCTTGTAGATAATGGACAGGCATTGGGGAGACAGGAGGTGAGTTACGCTCCACAGAATTCCCAATCTCTGATTTGCTCTTGAAGCGACAGTATTTATATGGCTGGCCCAGTTCAGGTTCTGATCAATGGTAACCCCCAAGATATTGATAGTGGGAGATTCAGCAATGGTAATGCCATTGAATGTTATGGGGAGATAGTTAGATCCTCTCTAGTTGGAGATGGCCATGGCCTGGCCTCTCCATATCTCACAATTTACAGGTTGTACAAGTTTTCCCCCTTTTCACCCCCCCCCCCCCCCCACACACACACACACACACACACAATGGACAATTCCTCAAACATGGTCGTGAACAATCCTCATTGTGTCTCAAAGCCCTCCGCTGATCCCCTCAATTCAAACTTAGTCTTCTCCAACTGGAGGAAGTGGTACAGGTACCCCAGCCAGGCCGCCACTCTTGGCCGCCCTCCATTAGCTCTTGCATTTCTGATATCCTAAAAATCGCCACCATAGGGTCCGGCATGGCCTCTACCTCCATAATCTTTGCTAGCGTCCTGAACATCCCCTCCCAATACCTCTCCATCTTCTCCCAGCCCCAGAACATATACACGTGGTTCACTGGTCCTCACCCACACATCTCACACTCATTTGCTACCCCCTGGAAGAACTGACTCATTCTCGCCCGAGTCATGTGCACCCTGTGTCCCATCTTAAACTGTATCAAACGCATCCTCGCACATAAGGTTGAGTTCACCCTGTGCAATGTCTCAATCCACACAACCCATCCTATTTCCCCCCACAACTCCTCCTCCCATTTCTCCTTGATCCTCACCACTTGTGCTCCCCCGTGCTCCCCCAGCCTCCTGTATATGTCCCCGATCCTACCTTCCCCTTCCACGTCTGGAAGCAGCAACCATTCCAATAGGGCATATTTTGGCAACTTGGAAAATCGTCTCCATACCTTCTGTACAAAGTTCCTCACTTGCATATACCTGAATTTGTTTCCCTTCGGGAGCTTGGAACCCTGGGGACTCCGCCTCTGGCTCCGCCCATCTGGGAGCCATACATAAAGGCCTGCCTCATGGTCTGTGTAACAGTCAGCTCTCGTCTCTAGCTATAGTATAGTTATTAGTCTAATAAAGCCTTCTTTACAGTTTAATCTCTAAGCATCATTATTGAGGGTACCTCACTTGGCCAGGTCTTTAAACTTCCTCTGCCCGGTCTGATAACCAGCAGACATGCAACTCCCGGGGAAACTTCTCCACGCCTTCAGCTACACTTTCCCTTCACAATTCCCACGTTTTCTGGTAAAAAGAGTTCAAATCAACGACTTCGAGCTGGAGCTGCCCAGTGTGCGACCATTCACTCCATGGCTGCCACCGAAAGTTGCCTTCAGTCATTTATTGATATCGCGTGGAGTGAATTGAATTGGCTGAAGACTGACATCTGTGAAGCTGGGGATCTTCGGAGGAGGCTGATATAGATTAACCACTCAGCACTTCTGGCTGAAGATTGTTGCAAGTGCTTCGGCCTTGTCTTTTGCAGTGATGTGCTGGGCTCCCCCATAATTGAGGATGTGGATATTCCTCCAGTTAGTTGCTTAAATGTTCACCATCATTCATGATCGGGAATGGTAGGACAGCAAAGCTTAGATCTGATCAGTTGGGTGGTACAGCGCTGATGGCTTACAGCGCTTCATGGATGCCCAGTTTTGAGTTGCTAGATCTGTTACAAATCTATCCTACTTAAAACGGTGGTAGTGCCACACATGACGGAGGGCATCCTCAATGTGAAAATGGTACATTGTTTTCTCAAGGACTGTGCGATGGTCACTCTTACTAATACTGTCATGGGCAGATACATCTGTAATAAGTAGGTTGCTGCTTCTCACATCACCTGCTAAAGACCCTGGGCTGGATTCTCCGCACCCTTGCGCCGAAATCGTGGCCGGCGCAGGGCGGAGAATCAATGTGCCCGCAAGAAATTGGCACCGGTGCCAGTTCATCAATTCTGCGGGCCCCGAAAAGCGGAGTATTCGGGGAGTACGCCACGCCGCCTGGGACCTACCTGGGGCCATTGCCAGAGACCCGCTCAGCCATTCTCTACCCCTGACCAGCCAAAGTCCCGATGGCGTGGAATTAATGTGCTCCAGCCGGTCGGGATACCCGTGTAGCGGCTGCAGATTCAGTCCGTGGCCGCCCTGGGTGGGGGCGGGTTGATCGGAGGCCCGGGGGTGCCTTATAGGCGGCCAGGGAGTGCTTCTGCGGGGGTTGAGTGTCGGGCGCGCAGCAGATCGGGGGGGGGGGGGGGGTCTCATTTTTAAAAAAATTTAGAGTCCCAATTCATTTTTTTTCCAATTAAGGGGCAATTTAGCATGGTCCATCCACCTACTCTGCACATCTTTGGGCTGTGGGGGCGAAACCCACGCAAACATGGGGAGAATGTGCAAACTCCACACGGACAGTGACCCAGAGCCGGGATCCAACCTGAGACCTCGGTGCCGTGCGACTGCAGTGCCAACCACTGCACCCCCGTGCTGCCCCCGGGGGGTCTCTTTTGTGGGTCTAGCTCCGTGGCCCAAGTCCGCCATGGAGCACATGCGCGGCCTCCGACCCGGAAGTGCGGGGGCCCGTATCTGCAGCAAAAGCTGCAAGACTTACTCGGGGTCCCTGCTAGCCCCCTGCAGGGCTGGGAATTAGTGGTCCTTTCACGCCAGTTCGTGATGGTCCACCATTTTGACGACGGCCCGTGGGAACATAGTCCCAACAATGGAAAATCCAGCCACCCAGTCTAAGCAGCTGTGTCCTTTAGCATTTGGCCAGTTCTGTCAGTCGTGGTGTTACTGAGCCACACTTGGTGAAAGGCATTGAAATCCCCCCACAGACACCACCAATGTTGGCATAATTTTGGCCCCAAGATGTTAGTAAGGAGTTTGCAGGACTGACAGAGCTGGGTCGTCAATTTTGTTTCCAGTTTCTATGTGGGTAAGAGGTGGCCCATCCGGTTTCACTCCTTTTAGGTTCTGTCGCAGTTTGATACAACTGAGGGGCTTGCTAGGCCATTTCAGAAGGCACTTGAGTGACAACCACAGTGCTGTGGGTCTGTCGTCACACATAGGCCTACTTTTGTTCCTTAAAGGACATGAGTGAACCAGATAGGTTTTTTTACGACGATCGACAATGGTTTCATGGTTACCATTAGACTAGGTTTTAATTCCATATTTATGATTTGAAATTAAATTCCACATGGTGGAATTTGAACCCTTATTCCCAGAGAATTAGCCTGGCCCACTGGATTACTAGTCCAGTGATTACTCCAATATTACACCACCGCCTATTCTTAAATGTCATTGATTCTATACTGTGTATAGTGGGTCAATGGGCATGGACATGCCATAGCTTGGCATGGAGGCATGAAGGGCCATAGGGGTGAGTGGAAGTACAGAACTTGTCATAGTTGGCATAAAGGACTATTGTGGTGATTGGCAGGGCACATCTCGGCATAGGGAGCATCAGGTTTCTGAGGGGGAGGGAGTGGAAAGGCATAGCTTGGAATAAGGAGCATGTGGTGCCTGAAGGAGATAAGTGGGGACATGATGTGTCATGGATAGGCATAACCCACCCACCCCCCTAAATTAATGTGGGGGAGGTAAAGGAGGGGTGAGGAGTGAGGGCTGGAGTGCTTTTGTGTTGTTGCTTTAACTAGCACTAGGCCCACAGCTTTGAGGCGGGTCTTTTAACAGCCTGCCTCCAAAATGTTTCCAGGTCGGCTAGCCCCACTCCAGCCTGACAATAAGATCCTGCCTTTGCGGGCACTTTCTCCTGAGCCAGTCGGGCTGAACTAGATATTATCCTGGCCCCCACTATCTGCATCAAGTAAGAAAATTCAGGCCAGATTAATTTACAACACAGAAAGAGGCCATTTGGCCCATAGAAAGAGAGACAGAAAGAAAAACCAGAAGAGACTGAATTACAGGAATATATACAGCAAAAATATTTGTTGAAGTCAGATTAAGTGATTAGATCTCAGCTGTATATAATAGACTTTGCACATTGCAGATAATATGGGAAAGTGACGCATTGCTTTCTAGCAGTGTGAGCAAAGCCAAACCATTGACTCAGTCAAAGTGATTCTGAGTATTTGTAAAAACCTGAGCTATGTAAAGAAATATGATCATGACAAGTGAATAAGAACATTAAAACAAAAGGTGGGTGTGTCTACACTTACGTGTTAGTTCGAACTTGGTTACTGTGGAGCTGCTCACTGTCTCGAAGCTACTCTCAGCTACGTGAGGTAAGCAAAGCAAAATACGTGAGTTAGGGTTTAGAAGATTAGTATATGCAAATGCTCACCGACAATGAGGAGGATAAGTATCAATTAACAATACATTAAAAGTGACTAAAGTTCCTTTAAGTATATTTTTAAAATGAATGATATACTCAAATTTTAATTGAGAACAGAACTGTCGACATTGGGAAAACGTCGATGCTACAATTGCGATGAGACACATAACAAACCCTTTTAAACATGTGTTTATTTTTCAGTGTGACACAAATTCAAATTGTGTTTTCAAATTAAAATGAATGACTCTTGATACTGTTAGTTAATACTGCTCTTTATACAAGGCACAGATGTTTTATTTTCTTAATCTACAATACTGAAACTTCTCTATAAATCAATTACATTTGATCAAAATCACAGAACTTCAAACACAGGAGGCCATTGTAGCTCACCGTGCCTGTGTTATTTATTGCTCAATAGTGGAGCTATCTATTCCTTTCCCAATAACCTACCATGTTTTTCTTCAAGTGTTAAGCTTCTTCCTAAATAATGTGATTGAATCAACTCCAATAGCCATTTATGATAAAATATTGCGGATTTCAACAACCCTTGGCATGAAGCACATTTCTTTGTAATTTTCCCTTTAGGTATCTTTTTGATGACACTCCTGAAAACTCCTATCAATCACTGATGATTGGAAGGGCAATTTTGGACACTAAGGGCAATTTATCATGGCCAATCCACCTAACCTGCACATCTTTGGACTGTGGGAGGAAACCGGAGCACCCGGAGGAAACCCACGCACACACGGGGAGGATGTGCAGGCTCTGCACAGACAGTGACCCAAGCCGGAATCGAACCTGGGACCCTGGAGCTGTGAAGCAATTGTGCTATCCACAATGCTACCGTGCTGCTCTATAATACGGCTGCAGATTTATAAAAGATGGACACACTCATTTTTAACAGAACAAAATGAAAAACCAATATACCTTAACCCAAGATTGAGTCTGGGAGCCAAGTGACTTCTAAAATACTTTCTATTGACATAGGGACAGGCATGTCTGGGCAGATCTCTGGGAAGTCACTTAATATGCAAACTATCTACCCAGAATTGGATTCTCCATTTCAGTTAAAGAGACTTAAAGTAACAATGATGTGGAGATGCCGGCGTTGGACTGGGGTGAGCACAGTAAGAAGTCTTACAACACCAGGTTAAAGTCCAACAGGTTTGTTTCAAACCACTAGCATCAGAGCACTGCTCCTTCCTCAGGTGAATCATTCACCTGAGGAAGGAGCAGTGCTCCGAAAGCTAGTGATTTGAAACAAACCTGTTGGACTTTAACCTGGTGTTGTAAGACTACTTACTGTAAAGTAACAATGGCTGTTAAGACTTTTTAAATTCATTCATGGAATGTGGGCGTCGCTGCCTGAATCAGCATTTATTGCCCATCCCTGAGGGCATTAAGAGTCAATCACGTTGCTGGGTCTGGAGTCACGTGCAGGAAAGACCGGGTAAAGACAACAGATTTCTTTCCCTAAAGGACATTAGTGAACTAGATGGATTTTTGCAACAATTGACAATGGCTTCACAGTCATCTTTAGATTTTTAATTCCAAATTTTTTTATTGAATTCTAATTTCGCCATCTGCGATTAAAACCTTGGTCCCCAGAGCATGGCTCTGGGTCTCTGGATTATTAGTCCAGCAACAGTACCACTACGCCACTGCCTCCCCTAGTCAGCCCTATGAATCGGGGCCTATCGATTGGCGGGCCGGCCTCTCGGGCTGGGGGGCCTCTTTTGTTCCACGCTGGCCCCTGTAGCCTTACGCCATGTTGCGTCGGGGCCAGCGCGGAGAATGGAGCCACTGCGCATGTGCGCATTGGCGCTGGTCCCACTGCGCATGCGCAGACCCGCGGCGCACATCTGACGTCAGCATCGGCAATTGGAGCGGTGTGGGTCGCTCTAGTGCCGTGCTGGCCTCCTGTAGGGGTCAGAATCGCTGCTCCTGAGGGCATGTTGAAGCCGTTATGAAACGCGACGGCAACAACACTTAGCTTCGGGATCAGAGAATCCCCCCCATTGTTCTCCTGCCAGAGCTGAATTGCCTTTGGATTGCACTCATGCTGGGAGTGGTGCCCAAAGGTCATTCACTGTTCCTTGCCATGCAAATATGGCGAGGATCGCATGGGATTCTGTTGCGATCCCGGTATCGGGTTTCGATTTTGAGTGGGAGGACCAAGAGTGAGGTCTTGTAGCTGCCCCTCCTCACGCCTCTGCTACGCAGCCCCTCCCCCAATAGAACGCAACCATGAGACTAACCCAACACCCCGTTCCCCCTTCCCCTGTCCCGCACCAGAGACCCCCCCCCGCACTGAGCCAATTTCCCAGCCATGTCAGTAATTCTCCTTCAATTCCGTGGGCTTCTACTTTAGTTAACAGACTAAATGTGGGACTTAATCAAATACCTTTCGGAAGTCCATATAAACAACATCCATAGACATTCCCCTGTCTGCTAACTTAGTCAGCTCTTCAAAAAATTCAATGAGGTTTGTCAGGCAGGATCTTTATGTCATGAATCAATGCTGGCTCTCCCTGATTAACTGAAAAGCTCAGAATCTTTACTTCCTTATCAATTTGTCACCCTCCTCACCATCTACTTTGGTATCTCCAAATCATGAAACATTTATGAACTGAAGGATTTGTTCTGGCTCCAGTCCTCATGCAGCTCTGAAATGGATTCCCAGAATGTGGTCAAACTAGCAGGTAGTTAATATGCCCATGGGGTTTACCTGGCGAGGTCGTGCTCTCATCCCAAAAGATTCAATTCAAATCTACTCTTCTGAGCAAGTCAGAAGGATGTTTGACAGAAGCCAGTGCGGTTCTTCTTTAAATATGCAGATTGAAAACAATATGACATCATTCAGGTCTGACTGCCATTTTGACCAGATATCTGTGCAGAGAAGCTGTGTTGGCTTTCCTTCTAAACCAAGCTAGTGGGAAGAGGATTTGGGCTGGAAGAGGCCAAAAGATAATTAAAAACTTGCAGCAGGAACAGAGGTTCCCCCGCCATCCCCATGCTATGGACCACTCCTTGGGTCCCCAGTGATGATTCCACTATGGCACTTCACTTTCACACACCACGGGTGTGCTTGCTACTACTTCCCTCTGGTTTCAGATGGGTGGCTGGTGGGCTAATGTCAAACGTTCTGGAGTTCAGGCTTCATGCTGCCATAGTTTGCAGCCGTCAACCACACAACTCCTGCCCCAACTTAATATTGGGCCTATTAAGATGACGCAACCTGTGATCTTCACTCTATCTATGTTTGATGGACTATTCGGCCACACTTCCCCACAGCGCTGAGATTAAGAATTCAGTGAGTGGAATAATGTAATTGCAAATCTGCATCCTGTCATTCTCTGGCATTGTGGTGTGAATGTACTATCTCAGCATCCTGCTGTGATTGTCTAACTTGACAGGTGCAAGCTGGTATTAATGTTATCACTTTATGCATGGTATTAAGATCCATACAGTGGAAACATTCATTCAGACGGTCTGCGTTTGCGAGCAGGCTGCAATAGATACACAGCAACACATTGAAGAGTGAGAAAACGAAAAGGCAGGTAGTTTAAATCAACATTTGGTACCTAGCTGAATGAAATGCTGGAACTATCTTTGACTGATACCTTGAATATATATTTAATATTCCATTATGGGTTTAAAAATTGAAATCTTAAAAGTGCTAAAGGGCATTGACTTTCCATTTCTCGGACACCAAAACATATTTGTTTGGCTTAAGATGTGTGATTCAGAATTGAGAGTATAAACAAAGGCACATTTCCTCCTTCATTGTTTCTGTGGTGCAATAATAGGTCTGTCTTGGGTATATTGCTAGAATTTTTAAAAATCTCTTTGTTTCATATTTTGTCCTACTTAAAGTCACTTATCTCTAAAACATCTTGTTTGTTGAAAGGATTAGTTAATTTTACACTCTAGGCTTCTACACAACTATGACCAAAACTGATCTGATCAGCATGCCTTTGGCACAACTGAATCAGAAGGTGCCTTTTTCATCCTCCTCTAAAGCAACAGATTTTTGGCCTTCCCATGTGACACGGTCTGTTTTCCATCGTAAATTGAGCCATTGACAGTGAGGAATGCACTTACGGAGGAAAGTCATGGAATAAAAATTAATATGTGTCCTGCCTGTTTGTTATGCATAAAAAGACACAAAGGTGTACAAAATTATGAGGGGCCTAGATAGGGCACACAGGAAAGACTTGTTTCCCCTAGCTGAGGGGTCAATTACCAGGGACATAGATTTAAGGTGATTGGTGGAAGGAATAGAGGCGACATGAGGAAAAGCATTTTCACCCAGAGTGTGGTGGGCATCTGGATTTCACTGCAGTGATTCGCCAACTCTATAGGCATTGCGATCACCCCACTCGAATCCTTCAAACTCGACTTATCTAAGGGCTGTTTCTGATGAGTCAGGTGTTAAACATTTATGCCTTTGCTTGGGGAAGCTGTCTTTGGAGCAGAACCAATGTTAGTAGCTCAAGCTGAGTATGCCAATTGGGCCCCGAGGACCAATTCAATCGATTCTCAGTCCTTTTGGTTTGGACATGAAATATCTTTGGCATCAAATTGACTCGGACTAATTGCATACTAACCCATGGGGGATTCTGTAGACAATTCCTCTAACCCTCTTCTGACTTGTAAGAAAATATAAGTAAAATAATGTTGGGCAGTTAGAATGAAGGCCCAACAAGTCAATTCACCATTTGGGTAAATATTTTCCCCCGTTGTTAACTACCCCTAGGTAGTTTCAATTGTGTTGGGTGTGAGAGACATACAAAGAAAATTGACATCACATTTGATGTTGAGTAAATCACTGGCTGAATCATGAATTCTGGCATCAGAGGATAACATGGGAAAAATGATGTATAAAAGAAGAAACCAATTTTCGAAAATGTTGTGTAGAAAGCATCAGTATGGCTATAAATAGATGGTCAAATTATTCAAAAAATGACTGCAAAACATCTGTGAAGCAACCATTCACATGACATATATCCCATTCAAAGCAAGGTCACAGACAATATCCAATCAACACAAGTGTTAGATTTATCATGTCAGAAAAGTATACATGACTGAAGAGCTGGTGGTAGACTCCACAATTGACATGATAATGATCCTATATGTTTAAATAAAATAAATATTTGCATTTTTATTGCTTTGTCAGAAATAACATCAGCAAGTTGGACTTATCAGAAACCAAGCCATCAGAATTTAAAGCCCTGCAGACATATGCATTAAAGCAACAAAAAGCTTTAGGAAACTATTTTTGAAACAAATCAAGGCTGTCCACAGATCTGTCATCTGCTGTTACTTACGTGTTAGTTCTGTCTGCAGAGAAGAAGGGTCCCCAGTGGACTGTGTGTTGAATCCTGGCATATTCTCATATACAAGCTCCCTGTAGTAAATACGGAATCCCAACAAAATGCCGTTTAAACTTTCTTCTTTTGGTGGCTAGTGGGAAATATAATGTAGAAATTATTCTGACTGTATCTTCATGATATCTGGGCAATTTAACCTGGTTTTACTTCTGCCTACTACTTATTCTCCTCCCTCTCCTGAAAACTTATCAATTCTCCTGATTTTTAAGTGTAAGAAAAACCCAAATAAGTATTAGCCACACAAATTGGAACTGGTTAACCCCAGTCCAAACTAAAAGAGCACATTCCATGTGGGGCAGTGATGGTATTGCTACAGTGGCTCTCATAGTGAGCAAAAAAGTCACCCAGTGATTGTGGTCATAAAATCGCAGAATGTTTACAGCACAGGTGGAGGTCATTCAGTTTGTTGTGTCCATGCCAGCTCTCTGCAGGACTACCTCACCTATTCCCACTCACTCACCTCTTCCCCATTGCCTTGCAAACATTTTTCTCTCCAGCTAGTTATCTTTTAAAGGCTCTGACTGAATCTTCCCTGACCACACTCTCAGGTAGTCCAGATCCTAAATCCTGCTTGCTTAAAAGTTTCCCCTGATTTTATTGTTGCTTCTTTTGCCAATCACCTTAAATCAGTGCTCTCTGGTTCTCAATCCTTTTGCCAACAGGAACAGTTTATTCTATTCTTCTCTGTCCAGAACCCTCATTTTGAACCCTTCTAAGAAAAAAATCCCCATTCCCATCTTATAGGAGAGCACACCCAGGATCTTCAATTTATCCACATAACTGAGGACTGCAAACAAATCCAGCCAAGTCCATTGTCTCTGCATTCCTCCTTCCAAATCGCAAGGCCCTAAATGTCACCTTTTTGTGGAAAAAAGTACAGCATGAACTAACTCCCACCTATCTACCTAACTTATGGTCCCAATTTACCATCACCACCTCCTAAAGACTGCCAGAAAGACCAAGACACAAACTGGCTGGCACAAGATGGGGAGAAAGAAACACAAACCTTCATACTCTTACCGTAGCTCTTCTCAACAGATGAGCACCTGTATGGACCTCAAGCACATTGACACACAACTTCATTCACTAATAAGGATAATCTCTGAAATTCTGAGGTCAACTTCAGTTCAGTGTTTACCAGTCCTATCAAATGCCACCCCTCCATTTGACGGGATGCAGCAACACGCAGAGAAATAACACATGACAGCGACTTGAACTTTTCCCATCCATAGGGGCTGTCAGGATCCTCAAATCACCACATGGCTCGATGAAACACTTTCTCGACATGAGTCAAACATCTCCAACTCCATAACACTGATGATATCTGGAGGGAAGTTTGGACAGAAAACACCTTCCAAAATAAACACATTCACTCCGAACCAACATCTCAACAACCAGGTTTCAATCTTCTGAGGCGCATGTGGACAACCCTCAATTGAATATGGACTGGACGTGGTTGATGTGGTCACTTGATGTTCAAGTGGCACTTCAAAACCTTGCCTAGTTGTGACTTCAGAAACCCTGACCAAATCATGGGCCACGTAACATTTTGCCCCCTGAATCAAGTTTGAGGGCAACAGCCTGAAGGTACACTTGCCCTCCAGCAAGGCATTGGCCTGGCTAGAGAACTTGACATTAAAACTGTGACAATAGCTTCTGCTCCTAAAACCATACAAAAGAAGAAGTCTGAAGTTTTTCATCCCTGAAGCTATTCTCATGAACATTCTCGGCACCCTCCTCAATGCCTTTACATCCTTTCTAAAGTGTGGAGTCCAGAACGAGGCACAATAATCAATTTCAGACCAAATCACAATTTTATATAGGTGTATCACAATTTCCTTGCTTTTGTATTCTTACACCCCCATGTATAAAACCCAAGATCCCGTATGCTTTGTTAACCATATTCTCAACTTGCTCTGCCAGCTACACAGTAACTCTTATTGCAAGACGCATGCATGTCCAATGAGATTAGGAATGGTTTGTTTGTGATATCTTTCGTATTAGAGGTATTCAGAGACACAATCTGCACAAAAAGAACAGTTAACTGAGATCAACGTTCCAGAGCGCAATTGATGACTGAAATTATCCCAGAGCAATATTCAGAAATGAAGAAAGGAATCGGAACAAAGAAAAAAAGACTTATCAAAGAAGAGTTTTCTTCACGGTTTCATTTATTAGCTTGAAACTCAAGTCACATATCCATAGTAATGTAAACATTGTAACTTTCTTCTATTTTGGTTAAGTGTTTTTCTGCTTTCAAATGAGTTATTTTCTATTAGTTATTTAGTTATGGTATCAAATTGATTACTGAACATATAATTCAAAGGCCAGAACTAATGTTCCAGAGACATAGGGTGAAATTTTAACTCACTCAAAATGAATCCACTTGTACAGAGGTAAAGGGCGCGATTCAGCAGACTGAAGTTAACGTCCACTGAACAACGCGTTTAGTGGGCTGTTTCTTGGCAGTTGCAGTGGCAAGAAACATACTGCTGTCCAACAGCACTTTGTCACCATTTTCTTTGGCCTTGGGGAATTTCTCCCCGCCGAGGCCACACGTAGAAGCGCGTCAGGAGGAAAAGGTTCCACATGGATCGGGGTGCCATTTTGTCCGACAGCCCCGATCTTCTCTCTTCCACCACCTTCAGGCACCCAGACCCTGCTTCATTGACCATCCCCTTCACCCCCCCCCCCCCCCCCCCCCACGTTAGAGGCTCCCAGGAGGCCCCCCCCCCCCTCCCCTCCCCCCCTCCCCCTCAACTGGGCAACCGGCCTGACCCCTGGCAGTTCCAACCTGGCACCTGGATACCCAGGCACTGCCAGGTGACAGGGTGGAATTGCCAGGGTGTGCAGCTGGCATCACCAGGGTGCCAGGCTGGCAGTGGCAAGGTGCCCAGGTATCACAGGGAATGCCAGGGTACCACACTGCCCTGTCCCCAACCACCCGGGGGTCCCAATGGCCTGGGAGACCCCACCCCGGTGCTGCTATTTCTGGTCCAAGTGTGTGGAGCAGTATTAAAGGGCACTGTGGCAAGGTTTTCCACACGCGGCCGTTGAGTACCAGGCACTGGGTGAATCTGTATTTGGATCTGAGTCTCACCCAGCGAGGGCGATATCCAGATCATGCTGGATGGAGCTAGTCCGATGACTCGCAATCGGCCTGGCGCAGATTTGCGGCTCACGCGTGATTCACCTGTTGCGCCCGGATCCATGCCGGGTGCAATGGAGTCGCTTGACTTGCACCCAAAATCAGGCGACATGAGTTCAACATCCACCCCGGCAGCGGAGAAATTTAAAATCAGTTAAATAAAGTCTGGAATAAAAATTTCTCTCAGCAACAATGCTGATTTTTGTTCAATCCTAACTACAACCATCAGTTACCATAAAATGAATTGTCGAGGCAATTTTTTATTCACATCTCTCAGAGGAAAATCTAATTTACAAACTGTTTAAATCGACCAAAAAGCAGTCATAACAGCTTGTAGAATTTAATAGTTGACTTATCTTCTGTTTATAAGATCATTTTGTGTGTGTAATAAAATGTGCCATCCGAAGTGTGATATATACTATCCAGTCTCACGTGGGCTTGCTCAAGATTCATTGGTTGAAATGTTATGGGGCTGCATTCAACAGTCCCCAAAGTTGGGTGTGGGGATTGTGATTAGCCCTCGCCCATTGACTGCAATGCACGCAACACACCAACATTGTGTTGCCTGCTGTTTTAAAATGATATCAGTGTCCTGTCAGCACTAATTGAGCTGCTGGTTGGCTGGACACCTGACCAATATCGTGAGTGACTAGCACCACTTAAAACTAGGCTGCACCTTTTAAAGATGAAGTTCCTTCTGACTGAAGATGCTGTCGGCAACCATGCAGGAATTGAATTTGACAACATTGCAAAGATCAGGCACCAACTTTCTTGGAGACAGTACTTGATACTCTGATGGGGGAGGTGCAAAGGACAAGTCTTGTATATGCAGGGGGTCATGAGACCATCCAAACACATGCTTAGGAGGCAATGGGAGCAGATAGCTATTCAAGTCATTGTCAGATATCAAGCCCTGAGGACTTGGATGCTGTGCCACAAAAATCTCATCAGGGCCAAGGTCGGTGAATGCGTCTTCAAATGCCAGATCTCACCCTTTGCACCACTAACCTCACACACTGCTCAGTGTACCACACCCCATCATTCAGCTCCCAACAATTAGGACTCATACCTGACAATCATATCCAGCATTGCACCCTCACATATTTAGCACACATATCCGCCCACATCTTACAGCTGACATGTACTGTCAGCTATTAAACCATGACAGACACATAAGACAAGCAGATTGCACAACATTCAATGACACAGCTCACTTGCAGGACAAGTTGGCACACAAGCAAGCATTGCAGGAGCTACCTGAACGGTGACTGCACATCTTGACCACTATACAGGAGATAGTTCTGGCCTTTACTGAGATGCCTACAGTTGCAGTTGTAGCCAGCAGAATGGCTAAAACTACCAAAGATGACATCTAATTACCCATTTCACATTCCACTCTGCCCCCATCACACAACCTCTTCTGATTCACAATCTGCAGACTGTGTAATCAAGCACACCTTACTTCCTCCTTCTCCTCAAATCACAATCTTATTCTTGTACCTTTTTCCTTTTAGATACCCATGGAGTGCAACCTGGTTAGGCAGTGAACGAACAAGACAACAGTGGTGATGAAAGCCCAGCACCATCACTTAATTTCACACCTGCAGTTAACACACACTGACCCCGCGAGTGATTTAGAGTACAGCACTGAGAGAGACATCAGGTATGAGTGGCTGCTGCCTGAGCAGTGGGCAAGGATAGTGCTGGCACTGATAAAGTGTCATTAATGTTAACTGTTTTTCTTCACAGATGCTGCCTGACCTTCTGAATATTTCCAGCATTTTCTATTCTTGTTTCAGTTTTCCAGCATTTGCCTTCATGTAGCATTGGTACCAGCTTGTTAAAGTATGAGGCCGCATGTGGGTTCCGCTGCAGAGTACTGGGATGAGGACTTTAAGTGGGCACCCTGCAAAAGAAAGTTGCTGGGTATGCACAATTAAATGCTTGGTTCATTGGGCCTGCTGCCGAGGATCATGGTGGAGTTCAGAAACAATGGGACCAACCATAGAGCAGGCTACACTAAACCTGGTATTGTGCAATGAGACAGGATTAATTGATAACTTCATTGTGAAAGCATATGATTGGATTTTATATTCAATTTGAGAGTGAGAAGAGTCTGTCCAAGACCAGGGGCGGGATTCTCCGAACCCCCGCCGGGTCGGAGAATCGCCGGGGGCTGGCGTGAATCCCGCCCCTGCCGGTTGCCGAATTCTCCGGCACCGGATATTCGGCGGGGGCGGGAATCACGGCGCGCCAGTTGGCGGGCCCCCCCCCGACGATTCTCCGGCCCAAATGGGCCGAAGTCCCGCTGCTGGAATGCCTGTCCCGCCAGTGTGGATTAAACCATCTCTCTTACCGGCAGGACAAGGCGGCGCGGGCGGGCTCCGGGGTCCTAGGGGGGGCATGGGGCGATCTGGCCCCGGGGGGTGCCCCCACGGTGGCCTGGCCCGCGATCGGGGCCCACCGATCCGTGGGCGGGCCTGTGTCGTGGGGGCACTCTTTTCCTTCCGCCTTCGCCACGGTCTCCACCATGGTGGAGGCGGAAGTGACTCCCTCCACTGCGCATGCGCGGGGTTGCAGTGAGCGGCCGCTGACACTCCCGAGCATGCGCCGCCCGGCAATGTAATTTCCGCGCCAGCTGGCGGGGCACCAAAGGCCTTTCCGGCCAGCTGGCGGGGAGGAAATCAGTCCGGCGCGAGCCTAGCCCCTCAAGGTTAGGGCTCGGCCGCTCAAGATGCGGAGGATTCCGCACCTTTGGGGCGGCGCGATGCCGGACTGATTCGTGCCGTTTTTGGCGCCGGTCGGCGGACATCGCGACGATTGCGGAGAATCCCGCCCCAGTATTTTAAACTTAAACAAGGGCAAATATGACAGTACAGAAGTGGAGCTAGTTAGGTGAACTGGCAAATGAGGTTAAGGTACAGGTCAACAGAGGTTCAGTGGCAGACATTTGAAGAGATATTTCAGAATACACAAAATAGACACATTCCACTGAGAAAGAACAATTCCCAGCGATGGGCCCACCATCCATGGTTAAGTTAAAATAATTAAAGACAGTATCAATCTTAAAGAAAAAGCATTAAATTGCACAAAATGAGGCCGGTGAATAGCGGGAGAGGCCAAAAACAAGAACCGCGCCAGGCACCTAACAGTTTCCCATGCAACCGGTCCGCTCCCGTAGGCGAAATCGGGATCTCACCGTAGAGTGGCGAGAAACCAATTATCACCACTTAAGTCCCATTTCCATACAATTAACGTGAGCCATCCCGTATCCAACAGCCTCTCGTCATTCAGCGGCATCCCCAGCAAGCAGCAAATGCTCACGCTGGTGCCGATTAGTACTCCTTTTGGGAAATGGGAACCTAGCAGAAGGGCTTCTGTGGGGAGACAGGGTGGGGGGGGGGGGAGAGGAAGAGTTTCTATCTTTGCTCACAAGCAAAGAGCCTGGGGGTGCTGGGCTTGCTACCCCAGTGCTCTGTGGGGGCAGGGGACCCTCGGCTAGGGGTGGGGGACCCTTCTCAGGGATGGGCCGCCATAGGAGGGTTGGGGGGTGCATTGGGGGGGTGCATTGGGGGGGCAACTGCTCGCGACACGACCATAGCGATTGTGGGATAGCTTTTCCTGAGGAGACACAGAGAAGGCATCATTAGCCACATGCGTGGTTCACAGTGGTGGGAGGGGTGTGTGTGTGAACGTGGGGTTGGTGGGGGGGGGTTGAAGGAGGAGTGGGGGTAGATGCGTCTATGAGGCGGAAAGGTTTCGGGGAGGGGGAAAGGTGGAGAGGCATGCTTTGTGCCCACTTGCTCATGTTGCCTGGTTTAAGTGATTAACTTTTTCCCGCACTGGAGGCCAGTCCTCCTGGTGACACTCCCCGAGCTCACTGCCGCCGCCACCTCATCCCAGGCAGTACTGGCTGCCCTGTGGCTAACCCTCCTGGAAACTCGGGGGAACAGGAGAACCCTACAGGCCTCCACAGCATCTAGCAGCCTCCCCAGGTCAGGGCCCCCAATCTTGGACTGGTCTTCTCGGCGCCATTGTTGCGAATTGGCTGGGGTTGGTTGAGCAAGTGCTGCTCGACCTCGTTAGTGGGGTGCTGGTGAACGCCGTGCCAGCAAATCAGCTGGTGAGCCTTCATTTGCAGTGAGAAGCCGGTGACGTCTCATTAAGTGGTCCAATTAGTGTTGTCCCTAGTCCCTACATTCGGGGATGATGATGATGACATGCAGTGCGGAAAGTCCATAGATCCTCACAGAACTTATGTGAATGTCCGGCTCTTGCCGAGCTAATTGCAGTGTCACTGGGGCAGTGTCACTGGGGCAGTGTCACTGGGGGCAGTGTCACTGGGGCAGTGTCACTGGGGCAGTGTCACTGGGGGCAGTGTCACTGGGGGCAGTGTCACTGGGGCAGTGTCACTGGGGGCAGTGTCACTGGGGCAGTGTCACTGGGGCAGTGTCATTGGGGCAGTGTCACTGGGGGCAGTGTCACTGGGGCACTGTCACTGGGGCAGTGTCACTGGGGCAGTGTCACTGGGGCAGTGTCACTGGGGCAGTGTCATTGGGGCAGTGTCACTGGGGGCAGTGTCACTGGGGCACTGTCACTGGGGCAGTGTCACTGGGGCAGTGTCACTGGAGGCAGTGTCAGCGGAGGCAGAAATAGTGGTGGTGGTGGTGGTGGAGGGGGGAGCAAAAAGAGAGAGTGAACCCTGCCTATATCTTGTGCAAGAGACTGACAGGAACACAGCTCATCATAACAAGGAACCATTGAAAGGATTCAATTAGTGGGGAGTTTATTTACAGAAGTGGGAATTATGTACAAGTGACTGTGCCCATGCTGTGCAACTACAACTTCTTAACATTTCCGACCCTGCCGCTACGTCTTGTTGCATCCCTAACATCCACAGCGGAGCTGGAGGAAGCCTGCTAACTGCTGTGCCCTGTTGTCTGTGATGATCTAGGCGGATGTACGCTGGAGGGCAGAGACCTGGAGCCCCACCTGTTTTCAGGGTCCTGCTGTGTGGCTGTGCCACCCTCCTCACCCTGTGGAGCTGGAGCAGTCACAGAAGGAGGAGATTTGGATGAGTGGGACACTCCCAGAGTCATTTGGGTGGATTGCCAGGGGTGTGCACTAGCTGATCCTCCTCCCTGTGGTGCCCACAGACCCCTGGCTAGTAGCTTGAGTGGGAGAGGCTGCTGGAGTGATCTCGAGAAGCCGCATCCCTCTCTAGCATTTACACTGATGGATGCCAGGAAGTGCCTCTGCCATTGAGTGCAGCTCCTGCAATAAATAGTGCAGGGCAGATGTCTTGGACGAAGGACCCCATGGTGGCCGCTACCCGATGAGTGTTGACTTCCGTGCATTGGTCTATTGGTGCTGTCACCTCAGTCTGAAGACAGATTGATTCCCCCATGGAGCCTCGCAATCGGAGGAGTGCACCAGACATCCCTTCCTGGTTTTCACTACCTTGCCTAACGAGTTCCAGCGACTGAGGCTTGACCGAGTCCAGAGGCGCATCATCTGACTCAGACAAGGCAAGTTCTTTGCCTTCAGCAATCCTCCAAGTTCCGGCACCCTTGGATACCCCTGCTCTGCCTGCTGTGGATCAGACAGTGGAATATGCTCACTAGATTGTGACCCTTGGGGCTACTGTAGAACTAGTTTCCACCAATGTGTGGGTCTCTGTGCTGGTGGAGGGTGTAGGTGAGCGCTGTGACGGTTCTTCTGTTTCGGTGTCTGTGAATTCATAGTAAGAAGTCTTACAACACCAGGTTAAAGTCCAACAGGTTTGTTTCGAATCACTAGCTTTCGGAGCACAGCTCCTTCCTCAGATGAAGGAGCTGTGCTCCGAAAGCTAGTAATTCGAAACAAACCTGTTGGACTTTAACCTGGTGTTGTAAAACTTCTTACTGTGCTCACCCCAGTCCAACACCGGCGTCTCCACATTGTGAATTCATAGTCTGTGCTGCTTTCAGGGTTAGAGTCGAGGACCTGGACCCCCTCAGCTGCTTCCCAGATGTGCCTACGAAAGGAAGGAGAGGTCATTAATGCAAGGAAGGGGCCTGGGAAACAGTAGACATCACTCAGTATGGTTGTCAGATGGATGTTGCAGTGCTGGATCCTCACTGGATTGAGTACAGCTGACCTCACCATCAGCACAGGAGTGCTTCATCTCCTCACCAGCCCAGCTGAATGACTCTTTTCTCAAAGGCATCCCTCCACCTGTCTGGGATATCGCCCTCTTGTTGTGTGTCAGCTTGTCCTTCAGGAAGAGAGTGTAAGCAGGACGTGTATCAAGGCAGATGATAAGGATGCATGGCATGTGTGGATGGTAAATGGAAGGTCATGAGGCCATGACCAGCAGAGGAGACAAAGACATGCGTGGGACAGTCAGTGGTGGTGTCTCTTGAGCGAGCATTGAATGAGATTGTGGTGGACGTGTGATGGTTCCGTGAGCTGTGAGTGATGAGAAGTGACAAACCCTGGCAGAATGGAGAAGATCATTTGTGGCACTGGATGGCTGTCCTCTTCTGTATGGCAATAGCACTGACCACCACCTCTCTTGCTGGAGTGGTGATCTTATATGCAGGTCTTCGATCAGAGCATGGGTATGAGACAGTGCGGTTCGCCTCCAATGTGTTCAGCAGACACGCAAGGGAGGTAAACCTGGGTGCAGTATGCTTCCTGAGTTTGGCAGCCATGATTCCCAGCGGCATCCTCTGACTTTAAGTACCAAAAGTGTATCCTGCTGTGTGTGACTTAGTTCATTCTCTAAATCATGCTGTATTCCAGGCTCAGGGAGTGGGGCGGTACGCATGGGGGAGGAGGGGGCACGGGCTGATGCACCCAAGTCTGGGAGAAACTGATTTGTGCAGAAATCTTGAAGTCAGCAAAAACTCCTGGAGTACTTGAGCACAGCAGTCTCAGTAACTTTAGGCAACTACGAACAATTCTCGTGAACACCAAACACTTTAGAATTGAAGCAGCGGCCAGAAGAAATCATTCAGTACCTCACATGTAAGTAACTGATGATTCTTTTAAATGGCATTGACAAGGAATCCTTCTGGTTGCTGAGCACATTTTCAGGTGTGCAAGGTGAAGAGAAAGGATTAGCTGGATATTGGGCTTCAAAATGATACTACTGTTGTAAAAGCAGTTTTGCACACATTGCACAGAATGCTATCAATTCTGAATATTTCTGCCATGACAAATAGGATTTATAGAACATTCCCAAGACGGGACTTCACTGTCATGTTGCGAATAACTTTATTCATGGATGAAACCACTACTAAATTGGTCAAGGCACTTCATTAAAGTGTATAGATTTTATACAGCCAATATTTCCTGATACATCTATAGGAGCCAATTTTTAAGTATATAACATTAGAATTAAGTCTGGAGTCCATTATTACATGAGAGGTACATTTATTAATAAATTTAAAGTTTAGCCAGTGCTGATATCACATTCAAAGCTCTTAAAACTGTTCCAAAGTAACACATTATGAATAGAACATGCTGAGAGATATGATTATCATGCCCTGATAACGATGACTGGTTGTCTTATGTTTGCTAACAATGTCCTTTCTACAATATAATTTAAATAATACATTGCAATAAATGTTTAAAAAGCTCTTTGTTTATCATTAACTCAAAAATGTCACCTCAGTCCCAGAGGACCATAGACTGCTCACCCCTTTGAGAGTTGGCTGGTGGTGATTTAACCTGAGGGTCAGCATGCCTCAGACGAGGGGCAAGGTTGAGACCTCAGCTGGTATGGAAGTTGAACGCGTGCTGTTAACATCGCTCCACATCACGGTCTAGCCAACTGAGCTAACCGACCTCCAACACAACAAACATTTTCAATACATAAAGGATTAATTTCAGACCAAAGACTTACCTGCCATTGAACAAGAACAGAGGTAGTGGTGCGTGGAATCACAGACAGAATAACTGGTGGCTCACTAGGAACTAAAAAACAGAATCGTAGGTGAAACTATTGAAAAGCATATCTTAATTTTATTTATTTATTTTTTTTTAAATAAATTTAGAGTACCCAATTCATTTTTTCCAATTAAGGGACAATTTAGCGTTGTCAATCCACCTAACCTGCACATCTTTGGGTTGTGGGGTGAAACCCACGCAGACACAGGGAGAATGTGCAAACTCCACACGGACATTGACCCAGAGCCGGGATCGAACCTGGGACCTCGGCGCCGTGAGGCAACAGGGCTAACCCACTGCGCCACCATGCTGCCCCCATATCTTAATTTTATGATTCTTGTTGACCCATTAGGTTCTGGGATGAAGTTGAGGAGGGAGAAGTATCTCCATGTCATATCTGTTTTTCTATGAGTTTCAACCTTTCGTCATTGAGCTTAGTATCTGTAAACCATTCCCCCAATGATAACTTTATGAGCGTCAGTTTTTGTCTGCTTATGCTCCAGAGAAATACTTTGGGACATTTTACTAAGTTAAAGCCGCTGAATAAGTCGGTCAAGGGTCCTTTGACAGCACCTTCCAAACCAGCCACCTCCACCATCCAGACGAACAGCGATAGCAGGTGCACGGGAACACCGCCACCTGCAAGTTCCCCTCCTTCACTGCTACCCCTTCACTGTCTCTGGATCAATCTCCTGGAACTCACTCCCGAACAGCTTTGTGCGTGCACCTACACCTTACGACTGCAAAAGCTCAAGAAAACAGCTCAGCAACACCATCTCAAGGGCCAATTAAGGATCAGCAATAAATATTGGTCTTGTAACTCTCATACCTCGTGAATGAAATTTTCAAAATTGCAATTTGTTCCCATTACTCTACATTGTCAGATTGCAAGAACAGATACAAGTATATATTGCACTGCCTCGATGATATGTGAGAAATAAAATCTGATACTGGGCGGAACTTAATGGAAACGTTTCTAAGTTCATTTGTGGCAGGTTTATTAAGGAGTTTCCGCTGGCTGTGCCAGCGAGTTCCCCACCACTATCAAATTACACTTATTCACTTTTTTGGGCCCTGGGGAGTTTCTCAACGGTTTAGCCCACACCTAGAATTTTTTACAACAAGGGGGAGCTGAACTCAAGAGATCGGGCTGCCATTTTGAAAGGGTTCCCTGATCTCTAAGTGAGCTTGTAGGTCCTCCACATCCCCACCCATGGCCAATGCCACCCTCCCACACATGGGCACTACCACCCCCCCCAAGTGAGGACATTCCGCTATGGGGTACATCTCCTTATAGCCCCCTTCCAGGACCCGACCCATCATCCTCCCTTACTTTCCAGATGCCCCTATCTTTCTGTCCTGCACCCATCCCCACCCTTCAAATCCTACCCTCTGCCATCCTTTTATATGCATGGCCCTTCTTGGGCCCTGACCCTTGACAGTGCCACTCTGGTACCCAGGCACCCTTGGCAGCGCCACTCTGGCAGTGCTCTGCCAGCTTAGCAACGCCACCTGGGCATCTCAGCAGTGCCAGGGTGGCAGTTCCAAGGTGCCAGCCTGGCAGTGCCAAGGTGCCCATGTTCCAGGGGGAGAGCCAGTGAGTCACCCTGCACTATTCCTGGCCACCCAGGGGTCTCCAATGACCTGGGAGACTGCCTAGGCACCGTTCTGCCTGGTCCACATTTGAGTGGACCAGTACAGAACAGCTCCCAGCTGCAGCCTCCCTGGGGAGGCTGGTAGATCCCAGAAGGCTGGTAGATCCTGGGTAAGCTCGCCTAAGTAGGTTTAAATCCTACTTAGGCGTGCACCGTTTGGTCATGTCCCTTTTGGGTGTGATTCCAATGCCTTGTGGGACTTGGATATATCCCGCGAGGCGCAAAGGCTGTCACGTTGCCCTCAAGCAAGAGCGCAACGCAGCCGGTAGATCGCACAGTTTCCATTTTCCAACTCAATTTCTAATAAGGCCAAACAGAGAAATACACCAAGATTGTTTGGGGCTTCAATGCATCTATTGCCAATATTGGCCACACAAAATGTTTTACATCATCTCTGTGCCCAAATTCAACTGCTCACTGTAGATTTTGTTAAACAATACATAGGTACTAAATGCACCATTTACAAGTAATACACCATCTACAAGTAAGAGTTATTTCTTCTCACAAGAGATTAAATTACAGGCTGCGTGAAGATTATGTGTACATGAAACATGCCATAATTTGAAACTGTTTTAAGTAAATCTGTTTTTCACAGTCAATCATTTATCTCATTCTCTTGTCACTGTTTTTATTTTCCTCCTTGCTCTCTGGGGAACCGGGTTTATCATTCTACACACTGTTGTCTGAATGCAATTTAGTTAGTGCCAAATCAAGATTTTTTTCAATTTAGATAATCACAAATAAATATGAACAGTCTATTATCTTGAATACTTTGATTTCTATTTAAGCAAATCACAAGCAGATATAAGATGCAGCAAAACCTAAAACTAAGCTAAAACTGAGAATCTTTATATGAGCACAATAGAAGGTTGATAAGTTAAAAATTCATATGCATCAAAGAATATAATAATTATAACAAGTGAAAAATAATACCGTAACTCATCCTTACCATCCTGAAGTGTTGTCACTGCCTCTGTTGCTGCACTAAAAGCACTGTCTCCAATATCATTAGTGGCCATTATTCGTAGCTGGTAAGAAGTGTAAGGCTTTAAGCTGTCAAATGACAGGTAACAGTAAACATTGCAGTACTTTATAAAATCAATGCTGCAAGGAAAATTAATGTACAAAATGTAATGAAAATTCTGCACCTTTTCAGAAATGAATTGCTTCAAATCAAAACTCATAAAACTTAATACAAAAGAATGTCTGAAAGCATCTGCTTCTATGTTGGTTAAATACAGATTTAAGAGCACTGAAATCAGTGTACCAGTAAAGTGTACAACTGAGATCTTGTCTTGATTAAAGAAATATGATGGCAGTTCAGAGACTTATTGGAACTGGTGGTCAGATAGCCATGACTGAACCATATCAGATTGCGCAGAAATGTGAATCGCCATGCATTAAATTGCAAAGTCTCCTTCTGTAAAAAATGACATCCCACATATACCCAAAAAATAAAGAGTTCAAAACCCAATTTTAAAATTCAGCTTGGTTAATCAGGAGTGAAATCAGGAGGCACTTCTTACATAAAGGGTAGTGGAAATCTAATATTCTTTCCCTTAAAAGGTTTAGGATGCTGGGTAAATGGAATTTTTTTAAGGCAGATCGATAGGTTTTTGTTCTGTATGGGTATCAAGGGATGTGGATCAAAGATGTGTAAAAGGAGCTGAGGCCATAATCTAATTGAATGGAAGGACATAGCAGAGAAGTTGAATGGTTGACTTCTGTTCCTGTGCTTGTTTCTAAGAAAAAGGAGTTTAAAACCTTATTAGAACTCAAAAGTAGCAAACTAGAAGCACAAGCCATTGGTATAAGGCACATTGGGAACAATAGTGGACCAATATGGAATAATATCCTTCAATAGAAATTTCAAACCTTTCTAATAAGAGGTAAATTTGTCAGGAGTTTGTGCGAATAAATGTTGCTCCAGAAAGCCATTTCATGGGAATGCAAGATAGTTATTTGATGAATGAGGACCATGTTAGAAAGTTTGGCTCTTATCAGAAGAAACATTTGAGATTTTCTCTGTTGATGACAGCTGCACAAGAAAATATCCAGCGCATTGCATATAATGTAATACTTTACATGCATTATAAAAATAGTCACTATCAAGGAGGGACTGCAAAGCTCAGGAAAGAGGGAAATTTCAGGGGGTCTTTTCATGTTCTCTGAATACTTCGAGAATGTTTTGGTTGCCCACTCTAATAATAATAATCGCTTATTGTCACAAGTAGGCTTCAATGAAGTTACTGTGAAAAGCCCCTAGTCGCCACATTCCGGCGAATTGAACCCGTGCTGCTGGCATTGTTCTGCATTGCAAGCCAGCTATTTAGCCCACTGTGCTAAACCAGCCTCGGCTGTAGGTAGTTGCTATTATTTTAATTTATACTAAATAAACGGCAAAGTGAGTGCAGGAGAATGATTGGCAGCTATTATCAAAAGGGATTCTGGGAGAAGCCAACCCGGTCACCTCGACTGTACTGTGGGGAGCTGAAGAAATGGTGTCAAGGAGCGGCACAGACATGGTAGATAGTCAGAGGCTTTTTCCAAGGATGGAAGTGGCAATTACAAGGGGGCGCAGGTTCAAGGTGAGAGGGCGTAAGTTGAAAGGAGATGTGTGGGGTACGTTTTTCACACAGAGAGCGGTGAGTACGTGGAACATGCTGACAGAGGATTAGCAACATTGCATAGAATCATGGAATGGTGCTCCAGTGCAGAAGGAGGCCATTCGGCCCATCATGTCTGCACCGGCCATTGGAAAGAGCACCCTACCTAAGCCCACAGCTCCAATCTATCCCCATAACCCCACCAAACCTTTTTGGACACTAAGGGCAATTTAGCATGGTCAATCCACCTAACCTGCACATCGTTGGACTGTGGGAGGAAACCGGAGCACCCGGAGGAAACCCACGCAGACACGGGGAGGACGTGCAGACTCTGCACGGGCAGTGACCCAAGCCGGGAATCGAACTTGGGACCCTGGAGCTGTGAAGCAACTGTGCTAACCACTGTGCTACAATGCCGCCCCGGTAAGAGGCATCTGGATGGATACATGATTAGGGAGGAAATAGAGGCATACGGACCAAGTAAGGGCAGAAGGTTTTTTTTAGTTAGGGCATCATGATCGGCACAGGCTTGAAGGGCCGAAGGGCCTGTTCCTGTGCTGTACATTTCTATGTTCTTTGTTCTATCTAATGAACCAAGCTTGCGTGCAGACTTTAGCAATGGAATTGTTAAGCAGACTATAATTATTTTGTTTACCAATAATGTAAAGTAACCAATGGATATTGTATATGATACTGATTCTCTTGGTTCTAGATTAATGTATTGCTGCTGTGTTTGGTATTGCAAATTGTACGATAAAGCTCCCTCTATAATTGAAGCCACAGATACAATTTAAAGAAAGAACATGACAAAGTATAAAACCATATCAAATTATTCCTCTCACTCAATATGAATGCTTTCCCCAGTGAGCGAACAGTGTTAAATCGTATCCATGGGAGGATGTTGCAAGACATTATAATGGCAGAAAATACAGAAACTTTTTTGCAGGCTTGGATTGGAACTGATGAAACATTAGCTTTCACACTTCTCCGTCAGTTTTTGATTGGGCCCTTATTTCCAACATTTTCTGTACTGATTCCAGATTTCCAGGAATCCTGGTTTTCTTTCATTTCTTGAGTGGCGGACAAAGTGTAGTTTTTAAAAATCTTTATATTCTTTGCATATAAGCTGTAGAATTTTATACACAATAAACAGACTGTACTTATTACCGGTCTATCACATATGATGTAGCACCATGATTGATTGAAGAGGTGTGTGTCTGCCATTCCGTGTTAGGTAGTTCTTTTGTTTGCACTGTGAAGTAGCGGATTGGTGATGAACCGTCACTGCCGGGTTTCCATTGCAACAGCAAGCTGCGACCACAGATCTCAGACTGAGGGACTGTCAGGTTGGTAGCTGGCTGCGGACGGTCTGCAAAATGCAAAAAATGGTTTTAAAAACAATTCTGTCCTGCAACTGTCCCCTAAACTGGAACTAACCCTAACCCTTTGTACAAGAACAAGACAAAAGCAAACAGACGTCCGGGCAGTCTTGAGATCAGTTTTCCACCACCACTTTTGAGGGACTTACAAGATTGGAAAAGTGAGGTAATGCAACCACTTAATGTGACACACAAGATTTCTTCTGTGCACTATGTGCAATGAAATTATAAACCCATTGGTAAAGAACGGGCTTATGATTTCATTGGAGCTGGCACACACGATAAATCCACCATGCAGCTTAACAGCACAAAGTTATGCCACCTAATGTTTTGATTGACTTTCTTAAACATATTCAGAATCCCTACATACAATGTTGAAATATTCATTGTTTTAATTAACTGATGATTTTATTGCAACTTTTTTCTCCATGAAGAATCAGCTACTGGATCTGGATCTATATCCAACTAAACCTTGATATTGTTCAACTAGAATTGCAAACCTCAAATGACCTTCCAGAAGGAATACGGAAGGCCCACCTCAGCTCATCCATGCAGAAGAAACTACAATCTAGGTTCTATTGCGGAAGGTGTACCTCAGGATATTCCCGATGGTGCGGGTGTCCAGAATCAGGGGTCACAGTCTGAGGTTACGGGATAGATCGTTTAAGACAGAGATGAGGAGAAATTTCTTCAGCCAGAGTGTGGTCAACCTGTGGAATTGGCTACCACAGAAAGTAGTTGAGGCCAAAACATTGTATGTTTTCTGGAAGCAAGTTCGATTTGGCACTTGGGCAGAAGGGGATCAAAGGATATGGGGAGAAGGTGGGATCAGACTATTGAGTTTGATCAGCCATGATCATAATGAATGACGGAGCAGGCTCAAAGGGCCAAATTACCTCCTCCTGCTCCTACTTTATATTTTTCTACAGTGTCATGTACTATCGTAGCACCCAACAGTTTATGAAATGAATCCAAGCTTTATGCTGCCATTCTCCCACCTGAAAGTCTGTCCGTTTGTTGATCACACACTGTAAAGTTCATCTCACAATCAGTCCTACATTTGACTTGATCTTGTTTGAATATGTGCTCCCTCTTCCTGGTGTCATGATTTAACTAGAAATGTTCCAGATATACCTTTTCCGTATCATTTATTGTCTTCTACACTAATATCAGGTACCTTACTCACTACTCTTAACGTTGAAGAGTCCATCTTTCTTCAGTGTCTTCTCAGATACTAATAATCAGGCTCATCATTCTTCTCTAAACCAGTCAGAATTGGATAGAGAGCGCAAGAAGTGGTATGACCAGAGCACAGCGTAGGATTAATTAGGCATCCTCTGACTTGTACCCTGCAGATTTGGCCATATTGTTCAACATTCTATTTACTTTGATGATTGCTGCTCAAAGTATGGGATATGTTACAGAGAGGATCGTCTGGCTGGCCTAGAGCTCTTCCAACTTCATCTGAAGCTGTGTCGACTTCAAATAAAATGAATAATTGAAATTATAATTCTGCAAGAACAATTAAACTGTAAAAGGCTGACTGAAATATTTGAACTCGGGGTCTCGGAATGTCTCAGAGTGATCCTCTTACAAAGTCAAATCGGGAGTAATTGAACTATAACAGTAAATGGTCTTTCAGCTCATTTAAAATTTGAATAATTTGGCCCATTAATTTCACTCGGTGTAATAATACTAATTGAAGATGAAAGGGAATTATAATGAAATTCATAACTAGTTTCTGCTAACTGAAGTGTGCCGTGGACTGTTCAAAGCTTATCAGTGACGAGAAGTATTGGTTCAGGCCATGGCCTCCCTGTTTCATAAGCCGTTATTGATTTTCAAAGATAAATATCAAGTAAGCAATACTTTTAGAAGTTATGTTGGGAGTAATTGATTTTGTTTGCTGTGTTGTGCATGAGCAATACACATTGTATTGATTGTATATGTGTAAATAATGCAGTGACCAGTTTTTGATGGTTCAGCACACATTTATCTCTCCACCTGCTCATCCAGGACTCAGGTAAAAAAAATACAGTTCAGCATTTTATTCTATTTTGATTTGTAACTGTTTGCATTCCTGTTTGCATTATTTGCCACCAAGGAAGTGCTAATCTTCAGCAGCAATAAACAGACAAACTGTAATGAATTAGTGTAGATGTGGCCTCGCTTGGCAACAGCACCCCGTTACTTCTTAATTTCTCTCATTTTCTTTTATGCTCTCTTCAGGTTTAACGGTTTGCACCTTGGGCTTAGGCCCTTGCTTCTCATTAACTCTCTTATAACAGCTTTCATCATGAGGCTTTGCTGTCTTTCGCAAAAATGCCAAATGATAATTAGGAAGCTCTGCTAGATAGTAGCCACTGTTAAATTCACGTTCCAAAATTTAAAAAATATTCTCCTCTGTGTTGAAGATTTTGAATGGCAGAGCAAACTCGATGGGCCGAATGGCATCCTTCTGCTCCTACATCTTGTGGTCTACTGGTGGTATGATTCTATGATCATTAGCAAAAACATTTAAAATAAATAAATGTATTGGGAGTGCTGGGTCAGGTGCGGATGATAAAAAAAAACAAATATGTGTTACGTGAAGACTCAGAAATATTTCAAAGCACTTCACTATTCAATGAAGAACTTCAACGTTCAATGACTGTTGGAACCAAGGGAGATGCTGCAGTTATTTAACACATAAAATCCCGAGGGTGACACGGTGGCACAGGCGTTAGCACTGCTGCCTCGCGTCATAGAGCACCGGGTTTGATCCCGGCCCTGGGTCACTGTCCGTGTGGTGTTTGCACATTCACCCCATCCGCGTTTGTGTGGGTCTCACCCCCACAACCCAAAGATGTGTAGGGTAGGTGGATTGACCGCACTAAATGGCCCCTTAATTGGGAAAAAAAGAATTGGATACTCTAAATTTATTTTAAAAAACACATAAAATCCTACAAACAGGAATTAAGTAATTGTGCTGTTAATCAGTTTTCAGTTACATTGGTTAAATGGTTAAGGGAGGAGTGTTAACAAGGATACCAGGCAAAATGTCTGCTCTTGTTCAATCTTTAACAACCATCTGATGCGGCGGATGGGACCTTGATTAATGTCTCATCTGTTGGCTGGAACCACTGCAGTACTTCACTGAAGTGTCAGTCTAATTTATGTGTTAGAATTGAAGTTGTCAGTCCAAAAGGACCCAAGAAATCCAAAAGTGGAGGAGAAATTTGTATGATTAGCGCACTTCTGTCAAAGGATCCTCCTTATCTCCTAACCGGGAAGGCACAATCCAGGGGTGTATATTCTCTCCAGAAAACGTTGATTTGATATTCATGCGGTAAATGTTCCAGAATTTTGTCATTGCTCCAGGCTAAGAGTGCTTATATTCTGTCGTCTTTGATTTGGTAGACAACATATTCAATTTATTTATAGCAATAACATATGAAAAGGATGATTAAAACAGAGCAGTTCCCTTTTTGTAATACTGTTATTCACTTTAAGGCAGAAACAGTGGAACATTTGTAATGCCTGGGCGACTAATCAGAAGGCCCAGATTAATGCTCTGGGGAAATGGGTTCAAGTACCACCATGGCAGCTGGTAGAATTAGAATTGGAGTTCAATTATATAAAGCTAGTCTCACTAATGGTGACCATGAAACTATCACTATCATTGATTGTTTCAAAAAACCATTTAGTTCACTAATGTCCATTAGGGAAGGAAATATGCTGCCACTATGACTCTGAATAGAGGGACTCTGAAGGGGGCAGCACGGTAGCATTGTGGATAGCACAATTGCTTCACAGCTCCAGGGTCCCAGGTTCGATTCCGGCTTGGGTCACTGTCTGTGCGGAGTCTGCACATCCTCCCTGTGTGTGCGTTGGTTTCCTCCGGGTGCTCTGGTTTCCTCCCACAATCCAAAGATGTGCAGGTTAGGTGGATTGGCCATGATAAATTACCCTTAGTGTCCAAAATTGCCCTTAGTGTTGGGTGGGGTTACTGGGTTATGGGGATAGGGTGGAGGTGTTGACCTTGGGTAGGGTGCTCTTTCCAAGAGCCGGTGCAGACCCGATGGGCCAAATGGCCTCCTTCTGCACTGTAAATTCTATGAATCTATGAATGAATTGCCCTCTGAAATGGCTGAAGCAAGTTACTCAGTTCAACAGCAATTAGGGCCAGGCAACAAATGTTGGCCTTGCCAATGATGCCCTCAGCCCATGAAAAAAAACTCTCAAGCACTCTGACAAAACATCCCTTACCTCTTAATTCTTGTATATCCTTTCTATTTTATACTCAGTGGTGTTCACAACACAGCCTGTAACAGTGTCTTATGAATGAGATCTAACCAAATTCTTCTAAATGTGGTAGCGAGCGGGAATTGGCGGGTGTTTCCCAATGACCAACCCAGTGAAGCCGTCACTGGTATCTAATGTTAATTAGGCCACTTGATGAAGCCCCACGGGCTTTACGCCGCAGATAACTGTATCGTCAGTTGATTTGCCGGGACTGTGTCCGGCAGCTCCCCAATAGCAAGGGGGAGTAGCAATTAAACCGATCCTGCAGAGCAACGCCAGACAGCACCCAGCCATGCCACTGCACAGACCAGCTCCATGATTCGGGGACACCAACCTGGATGGACTGATAGACGTGGTAGAATTCTGACGGGATACTCTGCTCCCCCTGAGGGGGTCGGAAGGTCAGCCACAGGGCAGCTGGTGCCGCCTGGGAGGAGGTGGCAGCAGCTGTCATCGCGTGGGGTGTGACCAGAAGGACCACCACCCAGTATCGCAAGAAGATCAACAACCTCCATCGGGCCTCACAGGTGAGTTGGCATTAGCCCCTTGGCACCGGTCCTGCCTGCCATCCCCTGACATGCATCCCCGCAACCCTGTACCTGGCATTGCCCACCCCACCCCCCACACAATCCCACACCCATGCCCCAGAACACTCTGGCACCCACCAGCACACCCCACCCATGTCCGGAAGTGGTGCTCACGCAAATCCCCCTGCCCTCTATGCTCCCCCGCAACGCATGAAGCTTTCAGCTCACGATGCCCCCCTCTGTGTCTCCGCAGGAGAAGTTGCCGCAAAATCAGCAGGAAAGGGCCCAGACGGACGGCGGGTTGCCGGACCTTAGGTCCTCACCTCCTACGAGGAACAGGCCCTGATGGTCACGGGGGTGGCCGAGGATAGATCAGTCACCAATGTTCAGCTTGCCCTCCGCCGCAGAGGTGAGGATCCAATGGCCTGATGACCTGTCACACCTGAGTTGTTCACGTCAGGATGATGATCCTTCCTTCTCACTGACCACACGTCCATTCTCCTACAGGTTCTCCAACTGGCAGTGCAGGCCCATCCAGGGCACAACCCCCTACCGCCCAAGGAAACACCTTGGAGGAGAACTCTGAGGACGCTACGATTCATCCCCACCCTCCACCAGCACAGAGATATACACCTCAGAGGGCAGGAGTAGTGGACAGACCTCTGGAGCACAATCTGGTGAGCACCACACAGTTGCTGGTACACATCAAGTGGAGGCAGGAGTGTCCAGGGGAGCCAGTCGAAGGTCTGCTGGATCCCAAGACCCAGCTGGGTCCCAGTCAGGTGCTGAGCCTCTGGACTAGGCTATCCCGGATCTGATGCAGTCAATAGTGTACGGCTGTAAGATTAGAAGGGGAATGTCAGCAAAACTCCAGTGGGTCCCCGTTGCCGATTAGAGGAGTCCCAGAGGCAGGACATGTGTGGCAGAGAGGCTGGCGACCTCAATGGAACGCCTGGAGCACGACGTCAGCAGCATGAGTGGTGTTGTCAATGCCACAAGAGCATGTCCGAGTCACTCGGGGACCCTTACGAGGTGCTGTGGAGGTGTCCCAGTCTCAGGAGGGCATTGCCGAGGCTCCGGTGCACGGCCCATTAGATGAAGATCATGTCCCAGATGCAGGTGGACATTGGCAAGGTGCTGCAGAGCATGGCCCACTCACAGAGCGCCATCGTCAAGGGCATCAACACCATGGTGCGGACATCAGGGAGTCACCAGGGCTGGCAGATGCAATTGACGCAGGGGCATCTGGAGCTCAGTCCAGCTGCTCCTCCATCCCGAGGTGATTCCCAAGGGCTCTACAGGCACCAATCGGAAGGAGGTAGCGCTGGAGGCCAACCCAGAGCCTCCCTACAGGGAAATGACGACGGTCGCCAGCACTCCTCGAGTCTATCCCTCCTGACAAAGGCGTATCTTGGGGTCAGCGTGCGGAACAGGGTGGCACGGCAAAGCATATGCCACCGGCAAGTCGGCCGGGGCCCTGCGGCACTTCAGGGGATGCCTACCAGAGCATCAAACCATTGAGATGTCACAGCTGTAATCCCCACCCTCCCCCAGGGCAGAGACACACAGGTCGCGGTAAGCAGCAGGCCACCTCCACCTCCACCTCTGATGTTTATCCTGGGGACACACCTAGATGTAAGCGGTAGAGCTCGGAGGGCTAGTACATTGAGGATCACTGAGAGGGCACTGGGGCATGGTGGGCGGCACCATCAGAAGCTAGGGACAGTTGGGGTCATTAAGAGAAAAGCCCTGACTCCTTGATGAAAATCAGACTCCAAAACTACACACAGTACTCCAGGCATGGTCTCACCATAACCCTATACAATTGTAGGGAAACATCTTTATTCTTACACTCCAATACCCTTGCGTTAAGCCCAACAAGCCATTTACCTCCCTGATTGCTTGCTGCACCTGCAGGCTAACACATTTCCTTGTATGAGTACACCCTCTCATCCAAAAAACATGTCATGACACTTCAGCACTTCTCAGTACTGCACTGGAGTGAGTGTCAGCCTTGATGTTTGTGCCCAAATCTCTGGAGTAGCGTCTAGTTCAAAGTGAGAGCTCTACAACTGCGACATGGCTGAAATGTGAGAGAATCAAGAAAATATGCTGTAGCTGACTTATGGAGACTAGATGAATATAAATTATGAGAAATCGTTCCTTCACAGAAATTGCATTTTTACCATTTTTTAAATGAGTCTTTTCATGAAGATAGAGATAATATTGCCACATACATATTACATTCTTGAAACTAATTGCAGACAATTTCTTCAGGGAAAGACTGAATGCAATACTTTAGTGCGCTACTTTATGAGTTTATTTCATTGCCAAGAATTTAAATGTTGTTAGTTGGCTTCTCAGGAATGGTGCACTTCCCTTGCTGTGATTCTGAACATTAAATGAGTTAGTGGGCTATCTACGCAGAAAAGGCCAGATCTCGAATCGATTTGTCAATATCTCTGGCTCTTTAGGGAACACAAATTTCTGTAATATTGGTTAACTAATCCATTTACCTTCCAACTGACTTTCAGTGAAATCTCTTTGTTTTCTACTCAATGTTATGCACTTGGCTAAGTCTTATTATTTAAAAAAATAAATTTAGAGTATCCAATTCATTTTTTCCAATTAAGGCGCAATTTAGCGTGGCCAATCCACCTATCCTGCACATCTTTTGGGTTGTGGGGCGAAACCCACGCAAATACAGGGAGAATGTGCAAACTCCACGGACAGTGACCCAGAGCTGGGACCTCAGTGCCGTGAGGCAGCAGGGCTAACCACTTGCGCCACTGTGCTGACCACAGCTAAGTCTTATTTACTATTTTTATTTAAAGGAAATACAAAATTTTGCATCCTATCACCCTATTTTATAGGTGATCACACTGATAAATAAGAGGCCACTTAAAAGAGAATCCTGAGCTGTGTTGTTCACTGATAAGGCCAACATTTGGTGCCAATCCTCATCTGGGAAGGTGATGATGGACTGCCTTCTTGAATGGCTACAGTCTGAGTGGAAATTTCTTCTCCAAGTGGCAGGGTGCATTTAATCAGTTAGGAGGGTGGGAACCATGCCAGCATCCCGTCTCTACCCCAATTACGTCTGTGGCGGGAAGTCTTATGGACGGCCTTCTTGCCCCACTGATAATTGAGGCCCTTAAGTGGGAAATTCATGCCTACTTAAGGACATCATGCCAACACCACTGGTATTAACCATGCCATGCTAGGAGCATGTTTGCTTGCAGTCTCTCAAAAGGGGTCCCTCGTTCAAAGGCACTCAGTGCCCAATTGAGGGACCTGGCATCGGGAGGGAGTGCACCTAGGCAGCACTTGTGTGGACAGATCACTTACACCTCTACCATCCTTGTGAGCATGCAGCAACACTCTAGCAAATTCAGAAATGCACGACAACACCTTCAAAAACACCCCACAGTACTTCCAGCCAATTTGCCTGGTAATTTAAGGAACCATTGTGCAGGTCCCAGCTTGCAGATTCACACTTGATTGGTGAGTGATTGATCAATTAGCTGTCTGAACCTACATGGTCCAACTGTGGTATTCTGTTGTTACATCGGCCGGTTGTGATGTCAGGATAGCACACATTCACAGCTTTCTGACGCACACTGTGGCCACTTCTACGTGCATATTTTTCCTGTTGGAATGGAGTGCAGGCCATACAGGAAGCAGCCAGCGGAGCATCAAGCCCCAGCAAAGTAATGCCAGGCCTCTGCAGCGCTGCACAAGCAGTTTACAGGTCATTCTATTTGTGCTTAATTGCATTTCATGAGTAATTTTTTTCAGTTTGGACAATAATCTGGCAATTTTGGTGAAGACCCACAGAAGCTACACAGATAGTGTGTGCATTTTCTCCAAGCTTTCTGAGGGTCTTCTGATGAAGTTACTAGTAAGATTCTGGAAACCTGACTTCCAACGGTGGCTATGTTGCGAATGGTCACACACAGGCACAGATACAAGCTCTATTTACCTGAAAACGGGAGAGATTTTGATGGAAAGGTGTAGCTGAAGGTTGGAGGAGAAGTTCCTCCCGGGTGTGGCAGGTCTGTTGGTTGCCAAACCTGGCAGAAGGTGAAAGACCTGGACAAGGAGTTCGAAGAGACCATTTGCGCAGTGGTCATTGGAAATATAGTGGAGGGGAAAGGGCCGGTGCAGGTTTGAAAGCCCCAGATGGAACAGTTGATGGCTTTCATCAGGGAAGAGTTCTGTCAACAAAGGGAAGAGATATAGGAGGACAGATCGAAGGCCATCGAAGGGGCTGTGACACCACTGAAGGGCTTTTGATGGAAAGGGTTGAAAAGTGTCTGGAGGCTCAGGGGTCGCAGATCCGAGAGGTGGAGAGGGTGATGTTGGACCACAATGATCGGGAGGTAGTATGGAGACGGAGGTGGGGCTCTTAGGAGACCGTAGCAAGATGGTGAGAGCAAAGGTGGAAGGGCACGAGAACAGATTGAGAAGGCATAACCTGTGCATCATCGGCCTGCCTGAAGGAGTGGAAGGCACGAGTGCCACGAGATATGTCTCAAAGATGCTGGCAGAGCTTGTACTGGAGGGTGTGCTGGACAAGGCCCCAGAGGTGGATAGAGCACAGAGGTCTCCGAGTCAGAAGCCAAGGGCAGGGCAGCCTCTGCATGCGGTGATTGTAAGACTCCACAAATTTGTAGAAAAAGAGAAGATCCTGGAGTGGGCCAGGGAGAAATGGAACTGTGAATGGGAGGTGAACAAGGTCCAAATATACCAGGACATTGGAGCTGAACTGGCAAAACAGCGTGCGGGGTTTAACAGGGCCAAGATGGTGCTCTATTGACAGCAGATCAGGTTCGGGGTGCTCTACCCGGTAAAACTGTAGGTGACTTATGAAGGCCGGGAATATTACTTTGAGACCCCAGAAGTGACCAATGACTTCATTAAAGAGCACAACCTGGGGGAGAACTGAACTTTATTGGGAGATGGAGGAGCTGGCACTTCGGAGTACGGAACAAATGGTAAGAGTGGGGGATGGAGGGTGAGTGGTTTATTTTGCCCCTAGGTGGAGGGTTTTTGTTGGGTCAACAATGTATAGCAGGGATGAAAAGTTTGTAAGGGGACAGTCGTCGTCCCCACCCCCACCCGCTGCTTGTGGTGGTGCTTTTTCTTTTTTTTTTCCCGGACGAGACAACCTGTGGTTTGGGATGTGTCTTTGTTTGGGTAGGGGAGGGGCAGGTTCGCAGGGAAGCTTCTACACAGAACAAAGAGGAGAGGGTGGGGATGGGGCATGGGGTTAATAGGAGGAGCCTTTGGGCAGGCGTTGCCACACTGGGAGATAATGTTGGTGAACGCAAGTGAGATGGGGGTGATGGCTGCGAGAGATGGCCGAGGATGGAGGCGGGGGAGATGCGACGTGGCAGGGTTGGAGATGAAGCATGGTCAGGGGCGGAGAAGGTGGCCATCTTGGATGGGCTGAGTAGAGGGCGAGATTAGAGGGGGAAGATGGCTGACAGTAGAGGGGAATGGAGGCGTAAGCCCGCAGTTTGGCTTATAACGTAGAATGTGCGAGGGCTCGATGGACCGGTGAAAAGATCTTGGGTCTTTGTGCACTTCAGGAGTTTGAAGGCGGGGGCAGTCTTTCTTCAGGAGACGCACCTCCGCGTGAAGGATCAGATCAGGTTGAGGAAGGGATGGGTGGGTTAGGTATTTCACTCGGGGTTTGACTCAAAATCACGGGGGTGGCCATTCTGATGAGCAGAAAGATGGGGTTTGAGAGTGTGAAGGGAGTGAGGTACCCAGGGGGAGAGATATGTGATAGTGAGTGCAGTATTGGAGGGGACACCGGTGGTGTTGGTGAATGTATACACACCAATTTGGGGTGATGTGAGGTTTATGAGGGGTTGTTGGCAGCGATCCCTGATTTGGCCATGCATGAGTTGATTATGGGAGGAGACTTTAATTGTATGCTGGAGCCCAGGGTGGACAGGTCGAGCCCTAGGTCAATGGGAAGGCTACGGATGGCAAAGGAACCGGGAGGGTCCATGAAAAGGATGGGCATGGTAGACCCGTGGCATTTTCAGAACCCACGGGGGAGTGAGTACTCCTTCTTCTTGCATGTTTATAGGGTATATATACTCCAGAATTTCCTTTTCTTTGTGGTGAGCCGGGAGGTGTTGGTAGGGGAGGCGGGGATAGTAATTTCGGACCATGCACCCCATTGGCTGGAGGTTCGCCTTAGATCGGGATGGGAGCAGATGCCGGGGTGGAGATTAGATTCTGGATTGCTAGCAGATAGAGGGTTCTGTGAAAAGATGTGGTCGGTGATTAAGGTCTGCATGGAGTTGTAAAAGAACGAGGAGGTGTCGGCAGCCACATTCTGGGAGGCACTGAAGGCGGTGGTCCGGGGGGAGATTATCTTGTTCAAGGCACATGAGGACGGGAAAAGGAGGGAGGAGTATGAGCGTTTATTGGCTGAGATGTTTGAGGTGAACAGGAAGTATTCAAGGGCACCCACCGCGGATGGATTGGCGAGAAGGAAAACGCTACAGGGACAATTCGATAGGCTGATGACGGGGAAGGTGGTGGGGCAACTGCGCAGGGCAAGGTGGATGCACTATGAGTACGGGGAGAAGGCAAGTTGTGTGTTGGCACATCAGTTACGGAGGTAGGGAAATTTTGAGGGTACAGACAGAGACGGGAGGTGGTGTCGGCCCCGGGAAGATAAATGAGGCGCTTAGGGAATACTATAAGACACTGTACAGGGCTGACCCGGAAGGTGAAGAGGGGGACATGGGGTGGTTTTTGGATGGGCTGGAGTTCCCGCAGCTGGAGGAAGAAAAGAGACAGGCGCTTTGGGGCTGAGGGAGGTATTGGAAAGTATAAGGGGGATGAAGTTGGGATAGGCCCCAGGGCCGGATGGTTACCCGGCAGAATTTTATAAGGAATTTGTGACAAAACTGGCACCACATCTTCTGGGGGCATTTAATGAGGTGCTGGAGAAGGGGGAGCTGCCGGAGACGATGACGCAGGCGGCGGTTACATTATTACCGAAGAAGGGGAAGGACCCGGTAGAATGTGGGTCGTACAGGCCCATATCGCTGTTAAACACGGATGAGAAGGTTGTGTCCCGGAGGTGGTTGCAGAGGAGCAAAAGGTTTTCATAAAGGGAGGCAACTCTCCAGTAATATAAGCCGATTGTTAAACGTGATTATGACCCCGTTGAGGGGACGTTCGATCGGGTGGAGTGGCGGTACCTGTTCGAGGTCCAAGGAAATTGGGGTTCGGGCCGAAGTTTGCGGTTTGGGTGCGTCTGTTATATGTGGCCCCTGTGGCGAGCGTACGGACCAACAATATGAGCTCACAAAGTTTCGGGTTACACAAGGGAACGCCGCTGCTGTTCGCACTAGCAATGGAGCCCCTGGCAATGGCCCTTCGGGGGTTGGCAGAGTGGCAAGAGATTAGGAAGGGGAGCAGGGAACACCGGGTGTCATTATATGCGGATGACTTGTAACTGTATGTTGTCAGACCCGCTGGAGAGCATGGGGAGGATTATTTTTTCTTATAAAGTTAGAGTACCCAATTCTTTTTTTCCCAATTAAGGGGCAATTTAGCGTGGCTAATTCACCTAACCTTCACATCTTTTTGGGTTGTGGGAGTGTGACCCACGCAGACACGGGGAGAATGTGCAAACGGACAGTGACCCAGAGCAAGGATCGAACCCGGGTCTTTGGCGCCGTGAGGCAGCAGTGCTAACCACTGCGCCACCGTGCCGCCCTCGGGGAAGGTTATTGGCCTATTAGAGAAGTCTGGGTTTTCTCAGGCTAAAAGCTGAATGTAGAGAAAAGTGAGGTGTTCCCGGTGAAATAATTGGATCGGAGAGCCAGCTCAGGGGGGGGCTACCATTCAAGGTAGCCAGTGACAGGTTCAGATATTTGGGAATACAGCTAACGGGGGAGTAGGTGACGTTGCATAAATGGAACCTAATGAAGTTGGTGGAGGAGATCAGGGAGGATTTAAATAGGTGGGATACATTGCACCTGACTCTGGCAGGGAGGGTCCAAGTGGTGCAAATGAATGTCCTGCCAAGGTTCCTATTCATATTCCAGATGCTTCCGATTTTTGTACCAAAGGCCTTTTTCCAGATGTTGGATATGATTATTTCAGAGTTTGTGTGGGCGGGGAAGGTGCCAAGGGTAAAGAGGACCCTGTTCCAGAGGCAATTTCAGAAAGGTGGGTTGGCATTGCCAAACTTGTATTATTATTGGGCGGCGAACGTGGAGAAGGTGCTGTGGTGGTGGGAAAGAGAAGGGGTAGAGTGGGTTAAGATGGAGGAGGAATCTTGTAAGGGGTCTAGTTTGAGGGCTATGGTGACGGCAGCATTGCCAATGGCTCCGAGTAGGTATTCAGGGAGCCCGGTGGTGTAGACCAGGGTGAAGATATGCAATGAGGGATCTGTATTTGGAGGAAGGATTCACCAGTCTGGAGTAGCTAACGAATAGAGGGTAGAGCTGCCGAGGGGGAGTGAGTTCAGATATCTGCAGGTTAGAGCCTTTGCGCGAAAGGTCTGGAAGGGGTTCCCTAAGTTGCCGGGATACACCCTGCTGGATGGTCTACTGCTTCTGGATGTGGAAGGGGAGGGAAGAATTGGGGATATATACAAGTGGCTGGGGGAGCAGCGAGGCGAGCGGGTGGTGAAGATCAAGGAGAAATGGGAAGCGGAGTTGAGAGGAGAGATCAATTGGGGAGTATGGAGTGAGGCACTGCGTAGGGTAAACGGGACTTTCTCTTGTGCAAGGATGAGCCTGATACAGTTTAAGTGGTGCACAGGGTGCATATGACTCGGGCGAGAATGAGTGGGTTCTTTCAGGGGGTAGGACATGAGTGTGAGAGGTGTGGGCGGGGTCCAGCAAATGACTCGCACATAGTTTGGGGTTGCGAAAAATTGGGAAGATTCTGGGCGGGAATGTTCGCGGTTTTAGCCAGGATAGTGGAGGAGGAGATGGACCCGGACCCTTTGGTGGCGATATTTGGGGTTTCAGAGAAGCCGGAACTCATGGAGAGGAGGAAGGCCGAAGTCTTGGCCTTCGCCTCTCTGATTGCCCGGCGGCGGATTTTACTGGAGTGGCGGTCGGCATTGCCACCGGGGATAGCGGCATGGCTGGGTGACCTGTACGACTTCCTGCAGTTCGAGAAGATACAGTATGAGTTAAGGGGCTCAGCAGGGGAGTTTGAGAAAAGGTGGGGGATGTTTGTGACCGTGTTTGAGGAGCTGTTCGTCGCGGGGAGGTGTGGAGGGGGGGGGGGGGGGTGAAAAGGGGAAAAATCTGCACAGACTGTACAGTTGATTGTTGGGAAGTATGTTTCCCGGGGTGTTTATTTGCTGTAACCTGTTTTGATACATGTTTGTAATAAAACACTTTAAAAAAAAGATACATTTCTTAATTTTTGCAAAGATGGAGTTGGATCATTGGCAGCATGTTACCAAAGAATCTTGCATTATCATCAGCCATTGATAGCATTGGAACTAAAGGCCTTCAGTGGATGCAGAACAATAATTATTCTAATCTCCAAAGTTGCACTATTCCTTTAATTAAGTTTTGGGATATACATGAAGAGAATTCAGAAATGCAGTACTCTATTTTGAATCTAACAATTGTCATGTGAGAGCACCTTTAAGAAATGGGTGTTTATAAATGGTTGTGTATATAAATATCTGTAGTGAGAGTACCTTTAAGAAATGGGTGTTTACTACTGCAGTGATGTCAGAGAGTGGGTGGAGCTAGGCTGTCTGTCAGCTTTTTACTTTCGTTTTTGAGCAGGCTGCAGGGTGTGTTTTAGTTTCGTTTTCAGAGCTGGATAGCTGTAGTCACAGCCAGAAGGTGTATGAATCTCTCTCTGTAATCTAAAGACTGTAAATCGATCCTGGTGATTTAAAAGTAATAACAGTAGTGACTTCAACCTGATGTGCTTCTCGTAAAAGGTGTTTTAAGTCGTATGGATGTTAAAAGGAAAGCTTAAAGGATTACTTAGTGTTGTATTCTTCGGCGGTTGTATTTGTATTGATGGTTGCTAAGATGTTCACTGTATGTTTTAAAAAGGTTAACTTGAGTTCATAGAATAAACATTGTTTCGCTTGAAAAAATACTTTTCCATTTCTGCTCTACCACACCTGTCGAGTGGGCTGTGTGCGCCCCATACCACAATCTAGTAAAAGTTGTGGGTCAGGTGAACTCCATGATACACTTTGGGGTTCTCTAAACCCTGGCCCAAAGCACAATATCTACAATGGCTGGCACTTCACCTCTGCTTTCCGTGGTGATCACAACTGCCTCCACTGGCTCCCCCCAGCCCCGATGTGTCCTCGCAAACACACGGAAGAGGTATGTCGACTCAGGTGTCAGCTTTGTTGCAGAGTACTGTCGGACATTGGAACGGACTTCCGTGGTAATGAAGTTGTTTGTTTCAACAGCTGCCAGACGGTAAGCTATCTGGTAACCTGCAAATGAAAAACATATATATTGTAGGTTAAATAGTAATACATAATTAAAAGAATGGAAGATAATGAAAAACCATTACAAAATAGTACCTACTTTTTTTTTTAGCTTTTTAAATTTAATTTAAATTACCCAATTATTTTTACCAATTAAGGGCAATTTAGCATGGCCAATCCACCTACCCTGCACATTTTTGGGTTGTGGGGGCGAAACCCACGCAGACATGGGGAGAATGTGCAAACTTCACACGGACACTGACCCAGAGCCGGGATCGAACCTGGGACCTCAGTGCCGTGAGGCAGCTGTGCTAACCACTAGGCCACCGTGCTGCCCTAAAATAATACGTACTTATCAGAATGTTATCAAGTCAGTTCTTTAAAATATTTTGTTTTCACCTTTTAACAACACGATGCATTTATGCAGCATTTTAACATCCTCAGGATGTTCCAAAACACACATGCATTTCAATAAAATTCAGCATATTATAGCATGATGATTTGATGTTCATTTTTGTCACTCCAATTTTCTGTTCTCCTAAAGGCAGTGCCACATGCTGGGAGACCAGCCAATCTCCAGTATTTCACCCAAGTTGCTATTTGTCATGTGTGGGTTCAAACAGCCAGCACAGGCAGGTTATTAAACTGGGAGTGGCATCAGAGATAGACCCAGTGGTGTACTTATGTAATGTTACCCTTTCAGGAGCAGGAACCAGACTTGCATATCCCCCCCCCCCTTCTCGTGCAATACTGAAAACAATTTAACATCCTGATTGTGATTTTGAAAGAGACCAACTAAAGCGTGCAGGCTGGGAACAAAACTGGCAATTCTCCTGAATGCTGGCTCAGTTCCAAGCTGTGTAGTTCATTTACCATTTGAGTCATAGGGGCAAATATAATGTCCCATTAGTTGTTGCAGCAATGGACAGAGGATTTAATTAAATACCATTTAAATTGTCTTGTTCCTTACAAATATGATGAAGGGAATGAGAAATTATTTCCAAAAGACAGATTTACTGATGAATATTCCAAATTGCATGTATTCTCAATCGTCACAGCTAGGAAGAGTAATGGTGATACTTTAAATGTGTCAGAGCAATCTGGGCCAGCAATAAAACAGCACCGTAAGGGTGACAAAAGATGAACGAGTATGAGAAAAGGTAGAAAAGAAGGAACATGAACAAAGTTATTGGTGTAGATTTTGTGAAATTGTGAAGTGTTCGGCGTCAACATTCCACTGAAACAAACAACTTCTGCACATGGGAGAGAATAACACAGAAATCCAGAAGGGGCTGACAGTGATTCTACGATTCCCCAGAGGATGTGTGGTAGAGACTCGGTAGAGAGTCTGCGGTAGAGAGTCGGTGCAGACTCGATGGGCCGAATGGCCACCTTCTGCATTGCATGTTCTATGTTCTAGGCTGAACCCCTCAGACCGCAATCATGGCAGTCAAAGGAATGAACAAGTACTCCCACAGATATGCTGTTAAATCTCATCATCAAATTCCTTGAAAAAGTGAATTGAATCATCAAATGGTTGCAGCACAGGAGGAAGCGGATCAAACCATCGTGTCCATGCTGGCGCTCTGAAAGGGCAACTCAGCTAGTCCAAAACCCTGCCCTTTTTCCATTGGACCTGTCATTTCTGCTTCTTCAGATAATTATCCAATGCCCTTGTAAAAACCATGATTATACCGGCTTTCATCATGCTCTCAGGCAGTGCATTCCAGGTCAAAACTACTCACTGTATAGAACATTTTTCTCATGTCACCTCAAGTTCCTTTGCCATTCACCTTAAATTGGTGTCCTCTGGTTCTCGCCCCTTCCATCAATGAGAACAATTTCTCCCTACCCCCTGTGTCTAGATGCCTCATGATTTTTATCACCCCTAGTAAATCTCCCCTCAACCTTCTCTTTTCCAAGGGGAACAACCTAGCTTATCCAATCCGTTTTCATAACTGAAGTCCCTCTCTAAATGCCTTCAGGTTCTTCCTAATGTGTGGTGCCCAGAATTGGGCACAATAGTCCAGACCAATGTTTCATAATGTTTCATCTTCTCGCTTTTGTACTCTGTGCCTCCAGCTATAAAGCCCAGGATCCTGTATGTCTCATGAACGCTTTCTCAACTTGTCTTTCCACATTCAACAATTTGTACACATATATTCCCCAGGTCAGACTTTTGAATTGACCTACCTCGTATTAAGTTGATCCTTTCTCTACACCTTGCTATAACTGTAACATTATATTCTGCAGTCTCTCCTTCCTTCCTTATGTACGGTATGCATTGTTTGTACAGCATGCAAGAAGCAATACTTTTTACTGTATACTAATACATGTGACAATAATAAATCAAATCAAATCTTGCACTCCCTTTATAATTGTACCCTTTATTTTATATTGCCTCTCCTTGTTCTTCCTCCCAAAATGTATCACTTCACATTTTTCTGCTTTATATTTCTGACAGCTGGATGGCCATTTTATCAGTCTGTCTATGTCCTCTTGAAGACATTGGGTGTAACCGTACCAAAATTTGGCAAGTGTCAGTTTCAGTGTGAAATTCGGTCCTAATCCCGTTGGGGCCATCAGCAGGAAATCTCATGGAATATTGAGTCTCTTATATAATTTTTTTTAACCCATGTGAATCACGCCATGCTTGTGGAGGCCTCCCGCTTGCCCTGGGGCAACTTAATTTTTGCAATCATTGGGGAGCTCCCGATAAACGCCTTCCCAGCACTCGTTCCAGATCCATTTGAGGGGGTGGCTGCCAGGAAGCCAGCAACAGGTTTCTCAGAGGGAGCCCTGACCAGACTCTTGGATGGGCTGCAGCATGAGTGGGATGCCCTCTACCCATGGTCATGCAGATGTCCATCCAGCAAAGTAACGACCCCACCTGGGCAGACTTAGTCCGTGCCAGCTCATGGAAGAGGACGGGAGAGCAGTACCACAAAAAGCCAGGATAAGTCTGCCACCTCCAGTCTCTCGCTGCACCCCCTCACACCTCCATGGTGATCTTTTGCCCAGCCACCTTGCGGGTTGTCAATACTTGTCATAAGGCCTTCTTCAACCCCAACACTCCCCCTCCCAAAATCCCCACGGTCTTCCCCTAGTAATCTTCCCCTCACATCCCGTTCTCACTCAAGTCCCATGCATATGTGACACCTGGGGATGTTAGGAAATTGGATCAAAGATGTAGTGGACAATTTAGGGATTAACAGCCTGAGGGTAAAACTGCTAGCACTGAGTCAGAGGTATGCACTGACACCTGGCCTGAGATACTTTGTCTCATTCAGATTTAAACTCGTTAATGGAAATAAACAGGATACCCTTGTTCAGCCAGGGTGATTCACTCAAGATTCATCTTGCCTGACCATCCATTAGGTTGTTACAGAATCTGATGGCCTCTTTTGTCCGTAAATTGGAGATTAGTTGCATAGTCATAGCATGGCCCTGTTCTATTGTGTAAAGGGGTGTTGGCAATCAAAAACCCAAGATAGTGACAAAGAGTTCAAGTCTGGTCATGTTGGGACAGAACCAACATTGAGAGGCTGGGCGGAGCTCAGACAGATAAAAGAATCCTGCTTGAATAGGTGGGGGAAGAAAGATTTGGAGAGCGATCGAGAGGGGCCATGAAGAAACTGCCACAGAGACAGGCTTTTGGAAAGGATCTGAAGGCGACGCAGTAACACAGGAATATGTCCTGGAAATGCAAGTATAATTTTGCCTGTCCTGTGTAAGTGGAGTTGAGAGTTGCATGTTAATTTTACGGGCTGTTTAATGGGAAATTATGTGTTAGGGTTAAAAGATACATGTAAGCTGATCTTGTTGGTTTGAAGTTTCAAAGTTTAAATATTGTTTTTCTTTTGCTATAATAAAGTTTTGTTTGTAAAAATAATCACGCCCTGTGTCTCATGCAATCACTCCTGGAGCGAATCGATGTTTCCACACACTCTTAAAAATAAAAGAATGTTGCAGTTCTGGTCCAGTATCCAAGCCACTGCTGGGATCTGCTCTGGCATCCGTAATACATGTTACACCTCATCACCATCTGAACTGGCAGAACTCCCGCCTCTCCATCTGTCTCATTGCAGGACAAACTCAAGCTTAACAGGCGTGAGCAGGAACAGCTACCCGGAGTCACACCCGAGCTCTGATGCCTCACCCCCTTTTAGGAAAGAGCCTTTGAGCTGGCTGGGGAGAAGCAAGACTGCACCTGTGCAGAGGGCAAAGTCATTCTTCAAGCCTCACCCAGGTAAACCTCGTCCCATCATTTATTCCCGGTGATGCACTAATGCCATCTCCCTTCCATTGCAGGGCAATCCATTGACCAGCCCTAAACATCCTCTCTGCCCTTGGAGACCATGGACATTGCAGCTCTGAGGGAGACATTTTAGATGCCACCATAGAAGATGCGTCATGCCTGTCACCCGCACCCTCCACCAGTACAGATACTCACACCTCGGTGGGATTAGGCAGTAGACAGGCTTCTGGGTCGCAAATGCTGTCAAAGCTTTACATCTTGCACTCGGCAGGACATAAATACTGTAAGTAAATTTTATATTTGTGAAATGCCAAATTTTGCCATGACGATAAAAAGTCCCGGTATTAAATTTATTTTTTTCTAATGTTTGTTTATTCTAATTTCCATGTTAATCCAATCATTTGTATCAATATCCTGGAACTCCCTCCCTAACAGCATTGTGGATGTACCTACACCATATGGACTGCAGCAGCTCAAAGAGGCAGCTCACCACCACCTTCTCAAGGGCAATTAGGGATGGGCAATAAATGAAATGAAAAATTGCTTATTGTCACAAGTCGACTTCAAATGAAGTTACTATGAAAAGCCCCTAGTCGCCACATTCCGGCGCCTGTTCAGGGAGGCTGTTACGGGAATCGAACCATGCTGCTGGCCTGCCTTGGTCTGCTTTCAAAGCCGGCGATTTAGCCCTGTGCTAAACAGCCCCTATAATGTTGGCATAGCCAGCGAAGCACACATCCCATGAATGAATAAAATAAATAATTTTGCTATATTGAAAATTTTAATTAAAAGGATTTTATGTGCCTTTACCTTCCTTTTTTGTGTGAATATTTTAATTGGCTGCCTTTCTGCTTGCTGACATTTTTGTTTCTACATATTAAGACATGCTCTTTGTCAATGTCTAACAAATCATAACAATGTAATTGATAAATGCCAATCACATTGTTACAGTTGAGAGAAACAAGGTGATGAGTATTAATTGTCTTCGAGCACATCTAATAAGGGATAGCTGGGACACTGGGGGCTGGATTCTCCAAAAATGGGGCTATGTCCCGGCGCCAGACCTTCCAGAAAAAAAGAGAGAGCAATTCACCTACTTGCAGGGGGCTAGAAGGGACCCGGGTTCACGCAGGGGCCCCCACACTTCTGGTTCCGAGTCTGCCCATGTGAATGGTGGCGGCCTCCAGCGGCCGCGGCGAGCGTCATGGCGGACTTGGACAGCGGACCATCAGCAAGAAAGAAGGTCCCCCCGGTCGGCCACGCGCCGCTTTATCTGACCCGCCCGGTCGCTGCCCGGCCGCCCATAAGGCCCCCCCTGGTGATGGATCCCCCGCCCCCATCAGGGCGGTCGCGGACTGAGTCCGCAGCCGCCGCGCGAGTCCCGACCGGCCAGACATGGTTAGAACCACGCCGTCGGGAAATCGGTCGGTCAGGATCGGAGTATCGCTGGGAGAGCCTCTGGCAATGGCCCCCCAGCCACGCGGCGAGATTCGCAGGGGAGCGATTCTCCGGGGACCAGAGAATTGCGAGAGCGGCGCCGGGCCCGATTTGGGCGTAAAAGTCAAATCTCCGCCCCCGTGCCAAAAGCGATTTTGGCACGGGGCTGCGGAGAATCCAGCCCACGGTGTGTGGGAGGAGAGATGTGAGACTGAAAAAGATAATAAGATCTCTCACTAGAGAAACGTTCTGTGTCTTGATTTGGCTTCACCAACACACTTGGATCCTGTTAAAACTCTTGAGCTGGCTCAGATTTAAACTGCAAAACTCCATTGGATTCCTACCATACAGATCTCTGGATTATTGTAGTCAGTGTCAAGTTTCCTTGTTTCTCTGTTGACCGCAATATCTGGAACATTATATTACACATTGCGTACTACTTTTAGGAGATACTGCCAGTTTTTCTACATCTCTATTAAAGAAAAGCGAAAATTAAGTCCAGGAATTTGTCCTGATTAAGATTTAGATATGCGCTTCATTCCACCTGTGCAACAAAATGGAAGGAGGCCTTAGACTCCATATTGGGAGTATGTGAGCAGTGAGTGAAGCAGAGACAGAGTGACTGTGAGAATCTAAACTACGGGTTCAATATGATAATGAACCTAGAAATCCTTCAAACCGATGGTTACATAAGGTAATTTAATACGATTCTTACAGAACAGGAATAGGTTTGAACGGGTGGTTGTGGTTCAAAGCTAAAGTAAAAAGATAAGGGGCAAGATTTAATCAAATGGGAACAAAGTCCCACAGTGAGCGCATTTAACCGTGTTTCCCGGCGCTTGCAGTGTTGAGAAGAACTCTGCTGTTAAACACACCCCTGGTTAGATAGGGGGCCTCAGTGGGGAACGCATGGCTGGGGCCACTCATATCCCCATTTTCTGCGCTGAGGAGCTCTGCTTGCCGGAGCTCCCCAGTGTAGCAAGAGGTCCGAATGCCATTTTAAAATGGGGTTGTGATCTCTGGAGCCCCCAGCACAACCCACTCGCTATGAAGGGGTCCCCGGGCCACCCCGCATCCCCACCCAACACCAGCTCAGGGCACCCCCAGCCCGATCACCGTTGTGTGGAAAATGCCAGCATGGCACCATGGCAGTGCCAACCTGGTACCCTGGCTGTGCCCCTGCCAGCACCATCTGGGCACCTGATAGTGCCAGGTTGGCACCCATGTGGCACTGCCAGCATGCCAGGCTGGCAGTGCCAGGGTTCCCAAGTGGCACCAGCAGTGCCAGGGTGTCACCTTGTCTAGAGACCAAGCACCTGCGGGCCTCCAACCCTCTGGGAGACTCCCTCGAGTGCCGTTCTGTCTGGTCCCTGTTTGTGGAGATCAGTACTGAACGGTGCTCGCCCAAGGTCTCCGAGGCGAAGGGAATAGATCCCAATGTCTTGTGTGCCTCGGGAAACATATTAAAATGAGACTATCTGTCTCGCTCTAATAAGCATTTGCCAAAAAGTGATCTCGCCCACAATGGGTGGAATTCACATCGCAACGTTAGACTTCAAGAGGGCACCCCAAGAGAAATTAAAGGCACTTTATGGTAAAAATTACTGGACTTTTATAGATTATGGGCAGCACGGTAGCACAGTGGTTAGCACTGTTGCTTCACAGCACCAGGGTCCCAGGTTCGATTCCCAGCTTGGGTCACTGTGCGAGTCTGCACGTTCTCCCCGTGTCTGCATAGGTTTCCTCCGGGTGCTCCGGTTTCCTATCACAATTCCCGAAAGACGTGCTGTTAGGTAATTTGGACATTCTGAATTCTCAGTGTACCCGAACAGGCGTTGGAGTGTGGTGACTCGGGGATTTTCACAGTAATTTCATTGCAGTGTTAATGTAAGCCTACTTGTGACAATATTAAAAAGATTATGATTATTATAGATTTAAAAATCTATAAGGAGTTGCTGAGCACGAAGTGTTAGCTCTGAAGGCACTTAAATTAAGATTGTGTGGAACTGTCTTAAAATATTAGTACTGTGTGAAGCTATTGTGTTTAAATGTAATTCTAAGTTAGTTTTTTCCCCCCTATTTCTTAATAAACATTTACTTGACTATAAAATCCTCACAATTAGTCAGGGACATCATTTCTGGATTTCGAGACGTTGCAAGCTGGGTAGATCCCAGGAGTGGAGTCTCCTGGCTTCTATCGGCCATGTTGCACTGCAGCACACTGCTTTTCAATCGCGCCCATTGTTAATCAATTCTGGGAAAGAGCATTTCTAAAGAAACTGAGTTAGATAATGGAGAGATCAAAGGGAACAAATGTATTTAAAGAGATACTGAAACCCTGGGGTAGCTGGTTTTACATCTTAGTGGATGAGCTGGTCCACTCTCAGCATACAGTGTGAATGAAGCCAGATCTGAAAAGCCAGCTGCTGTTAACCTCAACGGGCAACCCAAGAGAAATTAAAGGCACTTTGTGGTAAAAATTACTGGACTTTTATAGATTTAAAAATCTCTAAGAGGTGCTGAACATGGAGTGTTCGCTCTGAAGTTGTTAAATGAAGATTGTGCGGAACTGTCTTTAAATATTAGTACTGTGTGAGGCTATTGTTGTGTTTAAATGTAATTCTATTATATGTTTTTTTTTCTATTTCTGAATAAACATTTACTTGACTCTAAAATCATCACAAGTAGTCAGGTACATCATTTCTGGATTCTGAAATCTCTTATCAGACGACACAAAAATTGCAAAAGAAAATGTGAGGGGGTTGTTTCAAGTTTCTCTTCTGGGATTTGAATAGCTCGGCATTTATCGTGCCTCAACATTATTGTCTTATTACCAGAATCTACCTTTCTGGTTACAAAGTCGAGGTCAATCACCTTTGCCAAAAAATGGAGAACCCCATTCGGCTAGGCCATTGTGATTATTGAAAGATTGCCCTTTTGTTTTTGGGACCAGACGAGAAGACGGAGATATTCTCACTCTCATGGGCATTAGATTCTACAAACCAATCTCAAGATAACTTCCAACTAACATAGTTTAACAGGACAAAACTTTGCATTTTATCTCAAATTTATAATCAATTATAATCAATCTCATTTAGAGACAGTCTATAAGGGCAGCGTGGAATGTCTGATACAGCTTGGATGTGCAGCTCTGACGCGGGTTTTCCAGTGCATCAAACCTATGCCTCATCTGACCTAGGAATTCTTTACACTGCGTCTCTCGAGATGGATTATGCTGTCTAATGCATTTTGTTATTAATTTGGGTACTCATTTGTTTACCAATCGAAACTGCCGTATTCTTCCTCCAGAATTCAATCACGAAAAAAAGTACTGCAAAAGTCAATCGGTGATTTGCTATAAACATAATGTGACACTTCAGAGTCATTGTGCAATTGTAAAAACATGGTGTACACTATTTTAGGTGAATGTCTCTGACAATCATCAACAATACCAGACCAAGTGGGACTGCTCCTACTCCCCAATGACTTACTTTTGCAGCTTGTCTTTAGAAGTGTGATTTTTAGCTGCGGTTGTTAGTTTTTGCTCTCTCCTGGGGGCTTGTGTTGAACGAGGCTGATACTTCTTTATGGCAGATTTTAAAAACTGAGCAGACTGGTTTTTTTAAACCATCAGCAGTATACAAAGACCCCTTTGTACTGTTGCGGAATCAGAAAAATCATCAACCATTTGAATAACAGCAAATGTCGAGGCAATTTTGTGGTACTAAAAGACCACACTCTTCTTTAATAATGTCATTTTTAGCCCACTCACTCAGAATTACACTTTAAACAACTGAGAAGGCATTGAAACCTTTTGTAGTCCACTGAAAGCAGGGAGAAACACGGACAGAGTAAAATAACCCCTTCTCCTTTCTGCCATTGTGACTGAAGAAAGTAGGAACACAAATAGCAGTAAGGGAGATGGTAATACTCAGGAAAAGATTACTCAAGATACTCAAGACTCAGTCCGCAGCCGCCCTGGTGGGGGGACGGAGGGATCAAGTACCGGGGGGGGGGCGGCCTTATGGGCAGGCGGGGCGGCGATCGGGCGGGATAGATCGAGCGGCGCAGGGCAGATCGTTGGGACCTTCTTTGTCGGTCCAGGTCCGCCGGCCGAGTCAACCATGGCGTTCGGCACGGCCTCTGCAGGCCGCCGCCGTGCGCATGCGCAGAATCGTAACTGGAAGTGCGGGGGCCCGTATCTGCAACTGAAGCTGCGAGAAGCACTCCGGGGACCTGCCAGCCCCTTCATGGTAGGTGAATAGCTGTAAAAAACTTTAAGGGAAGTCTGGCGTGAAACGTCAGCGTTTGTACGCCGGCGTGGGGACATGGCCCCATTTTTGGAGAATCCACCCCTATATATCTTAAAATGTCGAAGTGAAATGAAATGGGGCTGGTGTAGCACACTGGGTAAATCGCTGACTTTTAAAGCAGACCAAGCAGGCCAGCATCACGGTTCAATTCCCGTACCAGCCTCCCCGAACAGGTGCCAGAATGTGGCGACTAGGGGCTTTTCACAGTAACTTCATTGAAGCCTACTTGTGACAATAAGCAATTTTCATTTAATTTCATTTCAAAACACTTAATTGTTCCCAGGAATGGTTGTTGGCAAGATTCTAGAATCCATTGTTAAGGATGAGATTTCTAAATTCTTGGAAGTGCAGGGTGGGATTAGGACAAGTCAGCATGGATTTAGTAAGGGGAGGTCGTGCCTGACAAACCTGTTAGAGTTCTTTGAAGAGATAACAAATAGGTTAGACCAAGGAGAGCCAATGGATGTTATCTATCTTGACTTCCAAAAGGCCTTTGATAAGGTGCCTCACGGGAGACTGCTGAGTAAAGTAAGGGCCCATGGTATTCGAGGCAAGGTACTAACATGGATTGACGATTGGCTGTCAGGCAGAAGGCAGAGAATTGGGATAAAAGGTTCTTTTTCGGAATGGCAACCGGTGACGAGTGGTGTCCCGCAGGGTTCAGTGTTGGGGCCACAGCTGTTCTCTTTATATATTAACGATCTAGATGACGGGACTGGGGGCATTCTGGCTACGTTTGCCAATGATACAAAGGTAGGTGGAGGGGCAGGTAGTATGGAGGAGGTGGGGAGGCTGCAGAAAGATTTAGACAGTTTAGGAGAGTGGTCCAAGAAATGGCTGATGAAATTCAACGTGGGCAAGTGAGAGGTCTTGCACTTGGGAAAAAAGAATAGAGGCATGGACTATTTTCTAAACGGTGACAAAATTCATAATGCTGAAGTGCAAAGGGACTTGGGAGTCCTAGTCCAGGATTCTCTAAAGGTAAACTTGCAGGTTGAGTCCGTAATTAAGAAAGCAAATGCAATGTTGTCATTTATCTCAAGAGGCTTGGAATATAAAAGCAGGGATGTACTTCTGAAGCTTTATAAAGCATTAGTTAGGCCCCATTTAGAATACTGTGAGCAATTTTGGGCCCCACACCTCAGGAAGGACATACTGGCACTGGAGCGGGTCCAGCGGAGATTCACACGGATGATCCCAGGAATGGTAGGCCTAACATACGATGAACGTCTGAGGATCCTGGGATTATATTCATTGGAGTTTAGGAGGTTGAGGGGCGATCTAATAGAAACTTACAAGATAATGAATGGCTTAGATAGGGTGGGCGTAGGGAAGTTGTTTCCATTAGCAGGGCAGACTAGGACCCGGGGGCACAGCCTTAGAATAAAAGGGAGTCACTTTAGAACAGAGATGAGGAGAAATTTCTTCAGCCAGAGAGTGGTGGGTCTGTGGAATTCATTGCCACAGAGGGTGGTGGAGTGCCTTTAAGACAGAAGTTGATAAATTCTTGATTTCTCGAGGAATTAAGGGCTATGGAGAGAGAGCGGGTAAATGGAGTTGAAATCAGCCATGATTGAATGGTGGAGTGGACTCGATGGGCCGAATGGCCTTACTTCCGCTCCTATGTCTTATGGTCTTATGATTTTAATAGCGTAATACACTTTATCACCACTAAGTGTCACCAAAAGACAGCTCGTTTGCTATTTATTTAGACATCAATTATTTATGCAGAGTATCTTATCTTATTACCCAGGCCAAGAACAAACATCTTGCTCTGCTATAGCTTAAATTTTCAGTGTGATTCTGTGTAAAACATTGTTACCTTTGTCAACTTCCCACACAGGGCTCAAAATGCAGACAGTGTCAAATGTTACATCTACACAAAGAACAATTTTGATGATATATATCTGAGATAAGTACATTTTCTTCTGGCTAAGTGCAGAAGGGCAATTGTTGTCATGGTAAAGTCTCTCATCAATCATTCCCAATGTTTCCTTTTAGTTGAAAGAATACATGCGAGAACAAAGGTTTCAAAGAGGAAAAAATAAAATGCTGAAAGACAAACTTAAAACAAGTCATTACCGACGAGGCTATTCAATAGCATTTATTATAGAGGCTTTCATCTAGTTTGTACATTCTCCTTCTTACCTAGAATGATGCCATTGGGGTTTTCAGGTGTCTGCCAGACTACTCTCAGGGATGTTAACTGGACTTCTGGGAATAACAATCGAATGGGGGGACCTGGAACTGAAAGTGTTAAATATTGAGACATAATATAATCATTTGTCGAACCTTATTTTCAAGTAAACGTTTGATTTTGATATTGACTATTGGTGCCATTTTAATCTCTGCTTTGACTTGTCTCGACTGTATTTAGGATGTGACTGTCCAAACCAGCAATCAATGCAATTCCTATAACATTCCACTTCATTACTAATGAGGATACAAAATATGTAGTAAGGGGGGCACACAACACATTTTTCTTACAGTATGTATGATTTGAATTATTGATAAATTTTGCAAGTTTATATTTCAATTTATTTTGAATTATGCATTCACGACAAATGTTTCACCTTTTCATTTAGAATGCTGTAAAGAAAGTGCTATTCAAAGGGGTACAGCTGGCATACTTCTGCATACAGAGGAAAATGCCATCATAGGGCGAGTTACTTTGAACCACTCCTGTTCACCCCCCAGCACAAGATCATGATCTGGCTTTGGCGAATGCTTGGAATAAGTCTCCAATCTGTCATCTTGGCCAGGGATGGTGTGTTGCAGAGGAAAAATCCAAAGAGGGAATGAGGATGGAAAATGAATTAAAGTCTACACTTTTGTAGTGTATCATAAACAGGTAGATTCAAGTTACAAATTCAGGTTCCATAGCATCAGTTGCTCCCAAATTCTCAGGAATGCACAATGCACCCTCCTGACAAGCAAAGTGATTGTCCTGACTTTCACACATGGCCCCCTCTTCATTCATTCAAAGGCTGACTAAGATAACGTCAGATTGTGAGGCTTAATATGAATCATTCGGATTGCTTTATTTCACAGTAATGTGGACAAAAAGAGAAATCGTATCAAGTTTAGTGCAGTTCAATTGGTATAACTTTTGTGTAATGATGTAAAATTGTATTAGTTCTGACTCTAGCCAGTGGAGAGTTTTCCTCCTGATTCCCTTTGATTAAATTTTTTCTGAATCACGCCACATTTAACCAAAGGCTGAAATCAAGGGCAGTCATTCTGATCTCACTGCAGTACTGGATCATCTTACTTGACTTAAACATAGGTTTTCTAACCTTCCGCCAGCAAAACTCCTCACAGCTTTCTCTTTAAACACACTTGACATCCCTTGCAATATTTCTAACTCAAAGGTTCCACCTTTTGCTGCCTGGACTGCATCATGTATTGTTCAATGGTTTAAGTGATCTGTATTGTATTTGATTGGTAACTGATCTTTGTATAGTTGCTTGATTGCTTAAGGCTGGGTGGACCCTCTGAGAGCTAAAGTAAACACAAAAAGTTTCAGAGAAAGAATATATTCTTTCCCGGTTCCCATCTATCAGAAATCTATGCTAGATTTTAAGAACGGAGGAGTTTTCTCAGCCAAATCGGTAACTTACTCATCAATGCTCAGTTGGGGGCTCTTGACCTCATTGTAGTCTTCGCCCAAACATGGAGAAAAGACCTAAATTCCAGAGGTGAGGTAAGAGTCACTGCCCTTGATATCAAAGTAATATTTGCCTAAGTATGGCATTAAGGAGCCTCAGAAAAATGTAACTCAAGGTGAATCAGGAGGAAAACTCTCCACTGGCCGGAGTCATAATTAGTACAAAGAATATGATTGCGGTTGTAGGAGGCCAATCATCTCATGAGCTAAACCAGCCTTAAGTTGCAATTCCTATAACGTTCCACTTCATTACTAATGAGGATACAAAATATGTGGTAAGGGGACACACAACACATTTTTCTTACAGTATGTATGATTTGAATTATTGATAAATTTTGCAAGTTTATATTTCAATTTATTTTGAATTATGCATTCACGATAAATGTTTCACCTTTTCATTTATAACAAGTAAAGAAGGTGCTATTCAAAGGGGTACAGCTGGCAGGTATACCAATCCAAGACATTGCTGTATGAGTTCCTCAAGGTGGTGTCCTTTGCCCAACCGTCTTCGGCTGCTTAATCAATGGCCTACCCCCAACTTAAGGTCAGAAGTGGGGATGTTCACTGATAATTGTAATCTAACCATCTTTCCTTGATATTCAAGGCATTACCATCACTGACTTTCACCATCATCAATTTCCTGGAGGTTACCATTGATCAAAAGGTTAACTGGACCAGCATATTGTGGCTAGAACAACAGGTCAGAGATTCTGCAGCGAATACCTTACTTTCTGACTCCCCAAAGCCCATGCACCACCCACAAGATACAAGTGAGGAATGTGACAGATACTCTCCAATTTCCTAGGTGAGTGCAGCCCCAGAAATACTCTAGAGGCTCAAAACCATCCAGGACAAAACAGCCTGTTTGATCAGCAACCCACTGATTACCTGAAGAATTTACTCCCGCCACTAACAGTGCATGTGGCAGCAGAGTGTACCATTTACTGGATGCATGGCTGCAGCTCGCCAAAGCTTGTTTTGGCAGCATCTTCCGAGCTACATACCATCCTGACATGGAACAATAAAACCTTTCCTTCACTGGTAATTGGTAATTAGCCATAGTCCATGAAGGACCAGAGGTATCCCTCTGTTAGACAGTTATAATTGATTATATAGATTGAGGGGCACCACTCCACATCAAGTGTTCGCCAAAACAAGGAGGCAGACCTCCATGAGCTACCACAGCTGGTACAGGGATTGTGCTGTTGGTGTCATTCTGCGTTGCACTCAAGCCTTTTGGCCAACTAGGTAAAGCACCTGGAGCTCTCTTCCTTACAGTGCCGTGGGTGTACCTACAGCACATGGAGTGTAGTAGTTCAAAAAGGTTCACCACCAGCTTCTCAAACGCAATTAGGGATTGGCAGTAAATATGGCCTTGCCAGTGACACACATCCCTTTAAAGAATTTAGAAAAGTCTATTTAAAACAGAGTGACAGATTCTTGGATACCCAGGGAACTAAGGGATATGGGGACAGCTCAGCAAAGTGGAGTTGATATTAATATTCATCCATGATCCAATCAATGGTGGAGCAGGTTTGGTCAGCTCAATGATCTACTCCTGCTACTATTTCTTTGGCGGGATGCTCCGTCCCGCCGCGCCACATTACTGCTTCACCCCGCCAGTGGGATGCTCCATTACGCTGGCCGGTCAATGGGGTTTCCCATTGTGGGGCAGCCCCACGTCGTTGGGAAACCCCCGGACTGCCGACAAAATGGAGCACCCCGCCGGTGGAGAATCCCACCCCTTCTGTTTGTTTGTTGAAAGAGCCCATTGATGGTTTGATTTCTATTCTGACCAGGAAATTACTGCAGGTAAGCAGCAATAACAACCTCACCATGTAGTCTCCAAAATCTGAATTTTTCAGATTTTAATCTGAATTTATCACAACATGGGCCATCTACCAGAAATCTATGCTAGATTTTAAGAACGGAGGAGCTTTCTTAGCCAAGCCAATTCCTATATCTAACTGATGGAGGATAAATTCAATTAAATCCCATTTGGAAGGATAGAAAGCAACAGCCCTGATTCAAGTTCATGTTGCTCCTTGAACTTGCTCATCTGCTGCCTGGGTATCTTTATTGCTATAATCAAAAAAATATATTTTAATTTTGTCAAAAAGGGTAAAGATAACACTCAAGAATTCTAGGGGTAAGAGATTGATTTTCAAATTACTATCATACTCAATATCAATATTGCCCTGGAGGCACAAAGGAGAAAGTAATATTGATTGAAATCCAATGGTAAATAACAACAGCAGAACAAATTTGATTTTTTGATTACCAGCATGTCTACAATTAGTGCAATACGTAGATACCATGGAACAGCAACTTTTGAAGCAAAATTAAAACCAGGGAGAGCTGTAACAGTGGTGAGAATTGGACATGTCCAGTTTCAGACTTCCTCCATTCGACAAAACCAACCAATTGATCTAATATGGTCAACATAATCTGAACTGATCCGATGGATTGGTTTGTAATCATCACTGGGGTGGGCAAATGGATTGAGTCTAGTACATAAAACTTTCCCAAAGCCAAATCACAGCATTAGCAGAAACACACAGAGTGTCTTAATTTACAAGGTTATGGGGAAAAGCCAGTGGTGGGCAGAAAGGTGGTATGATTCCCACTGGGCGGACCTTCATGCTCGAGTTTCTGTTTCTCAGCTTATTAAATCTGCATCAGCGAGGAGATAATCAAATCTCACGGCTGGGCGGGCATCGGATTGAAGGTTCTGGCACCATATTTAAACGGCACTCGCATGGATTTTCATTCACTGCAGGCCAGGTGTGTGCTGAAGGACTAAATTAGCTCAAAACCGTCTGCTCCATGCTTCAGCGAGGCCTCACTGGTGATTCTCCTCCAAGTTGTCCAGGAAAGACGGGAGGTCCTCTTTCCAAGCAGGAGGCCTGCCCACCCATCACCCAATCCTGGGAGGAGGTTGCCAAGGAAGTCAGTCTGTGGAAACAAACAAAGTTATACTGCAATGCAGGAAAAGGACGAAAGAACTGCCACACTCCACCTTGGTAAGTGAATCTTCTCCTCACTCCAAATGTACTCAAAAGAGCATCAGGCAGTCTAAGGGTTAGAGTCCATAGGAGTATCATCCGTTTCCAGAAGATGGGGCATTAGCACTGACAACGACTTTAAGATCATCATCTCCTCGTGCTAGACCCTGAACAAACAGCATCTTCATCCCTGACTGGGGAGGGCTCAGCACACACAACAGGCTGAACTGCTCTTTTATCTGTACTGCTCACAGTCAATCCAACTGTCTTAATCCAGGACCAGCTTGTCCGTAATCAGCGTAGGATGGTCAAGACCGGAGGGCGTATCCAGGAGCTCAGGGCATTCATGTCCCATAAAAGCAGGTTGCAAAGCTGCCCGTTGAGGACAGAGATCGTTCCTATGTGAAGAAGATGAGATCGGCCTTCCCCAACGAGCCAGTGAGGCTCCATCCATTATTCACTGACATGTGGACAATGACTATGAGTGATCTGCCTAGTCAATCGTTAATGATCACTTTTCTCTATTCCAGCCACCGTCAAGAAAAGGTGGAGGTGGAGTCCCAGCAAGGACCGCAGCCCCTGTGCACCTCTGATGAAGAGGCAGAAAATCCATATAATGAAGGTCTGTCAGTGAATTCACCTGCACCCTCCACCTGTGTCGATAGACTCACCTTGGAGGGTCCTAGATCTAATATCGACTCGGGGTCACTATCTGGTGGCCACTTCATGGGCATGTGTCCACAGCAAGCAGAGGCAGTGACAGCTGGGGTCTCTGACACTTGGAGAACTGTTGGAGACCAGCCCCATGCAGAGCCTAATGACGAGTCTCTACAATCGGCCCTACGAGAAATGCTGGAAATGCAAAGACAGACAGGGGAACATTGGGCAGGGTTGTCAGAGGCCATCAACACACTGGAACGAAGGATGGAAGAGTTTTTCCCGTCCTGGCTGATGCCCTAGGTCCAATATGAAAGAGCATCAAAGTCTCCACGGGAGAAGGTAGAGTCTGCTTTGAAAATCCAAGTCCAGCAGAACACAGTTTCTGCTAGATGCTTTGACCATTTATCGAGATCCTTGTTGGAGTCTTTTCACCCAAATGAACTTGGCAGTGGTCTTTATTTTATGACTGTGAGATTTTAGTCAAAGTATTATTTATCTTCAAGAACCACAGCCTATCTTGGCTCTTGCGGCATTATTTTGTCGCCGCTTTTTAAGTCTGAATATTACTTCTTTATTAATTCCCACTCTCCTCAAGCATCATGCTGAGCGATGGAAGTTGGTTCCACTAGTTAACATTTGAAATGTCTGCGAGGCAGTGGCGAGTGTGTAATGTCAAAGGTGTGTGCTGATCCTGAAAAATCCATGAAATTACAGAATAATAATACAGTGCAGAATAGACCCTTCGGCCCATAGAGTCTGCACCGGCACATGAAAAACACCTGACCTGCTTATCTAATTCCATTTGCCAGCACTTGGCCCATAGCCTTGAACCTTGAATGTTGTGACATGCCAAATGCTCATCCAGGTACTTTTTAAAGCATGTGAGGCACCCTGCCTCTACCACCCTCCCAGGCAGCGCATTCCAGGCCGTCACCACCCTCTGGGTAAAAAAGATTTTCCTCAAATCCCCCCTAAACCTCCTGCCCTTCATCTTGAACTTGTGTCCCCTGATAACTGACCCTTCAACGAAGAGAACAACTGCTCCCTATTCACCCTGTCCATGCCCCTCATAATCTTGCACACCTCACTCATGTCGCCCCTCAGTCTTCTCTGCTCCAGCAAAAACAATCCAAGCGTATCCAACCTCTCTTCATAACTTAAATGCTCCACCCTTAGGCAATATCCCGGTGAATCGCCTCTGCGCCCTCTCCAGTGCAATTGCATCTTTCCTATAATGAGGCGACGGAAATTGCTCACAGAACTCCAGCTGGGGCCTCACCAAAATTCTAAACAACTCCAACATGACCTCCCTGCTTTTGTAATCTGTGCATCGATTGATGAATGCAAGTGTCCCATATGCCTTTTTCACCACCCTATTAGCCTGCCTTTCTACCTTCAGAGATCTATGGACAAACCATTACCTGTGTGGTTGTTGCTTTGCTCGTGAATGGCTGCCCAGCATTATTGATGGAAACTCTCTGTGAGATCACAGAGCGGCAATGAATATGGATTCCATTACATGACTATGCAGTGACTTAGGGCTCATAGATCAAGGATTAACCTTTGTCAATGTTAAGGGCAGTAATGGTATGAAAGAGTGCCCATGCACATATCCTTTCTTCATCAGTATCTATGAAGCGGCTAAGTTATCACTGACTGCTGTATCAAAACTGACTGGGCCGTGCCTCTCCCAGATGGCAGGGCAATGCAGGACCGAAGTTTGGCAGACTTCCGACGAATGCAGAGTAATGAGTGTTTGTCAATAATTTCTTGAATGTCCTGCTGGGTCACACTGTAAGTACAATGCTAACATAATCCCAGATTTCTGTCCATACTGCGTGTGATAGATCTCTGCATCCTGATATCCGGCGGCATCCGGGGTTCAGTATCAAGATGCAGCCTCTGCATTAATCATGCATGAGAGCTGGCGTTTGGAGAGATGGTACTGTCCGGATGTAGCTCCGTCATCAGATGGATGTTTTTCCTCTTACAGCCACATTACTAGGCTGCTGTCAGGCTGGCATGAGAACATCGATGTGTACAATAGCTTTTCTGCCACTTGAAGACTGCCATGGCCACTGACCTTTTCACGCCATGGTTGAAATGACGTGCATTTGCTTATGGATGTGTGAAAGTGGCATGCTTAGCCCATTACAAAGTGCACACATGGTATCAAGGGGATACTGCATCTTCCAAGATGACCCCATCATTAGGGTTAAAGGTGATATATGCTTCCTCCATTATCATTTTGAGATTGATGACCTATCATATGATGGTGAAGATGACAATGAAGGTCTTGTTGTCTACCTTACATTGAAGAGTGCAGCAAACAATAATGATGCGGGGCATCCTTTGTGGGATTGGAGAGCCCTGCCTGATTGGTCCAGACATTTGAAATACATTTTTAAGAGGCCAATAGTCTTCTCTGTTAAGGACTTTGTGCTGGAAAAGCAGCATTGTATCTCTCTTCAGATGCATGACGAAAGGGCATCCTCAGTCATGTCTTTAGCGGGGTACCACTTATCACCAAGGAACCAACCCTCTAAGTGCTGGGGGCCCTCAAAAATCTGTGGCATCTGTGAGTGGCTCAAAATGTAAGAGTCATGAGAGCTCCTTGGGTACCGAGCACAAAGAAGCTGGATCTACTCCCGGTGATCACAAATTAGATGAATAATCAATTGTGAAATCCTTTTCTATGAATGAATCTAACAGGCTGTTGCAACGTGTTTGCAGCTGATGGTGTCCTGCACTTGTGGAAAGCCTGAGATGGCAGTGAATCCCACAGCTCTGGCAGCCTAGCTTCATCCATGCAGAACTATACATAATGGTGAGCTTTACTGAAAAGGACATCTGTTACCTCATTTCAGCATTTATGTGAGCAGTCTTACAACACCAGGTTAAAGTCCAACAGGTTTGTTTTGAATCACTAGCTTTCGGTGCACAGCTCCTTCCTCAGGCAGGAGCAATGTTAGTTCCAGTTGATTTGTCTTTCCTGGTTTGAGCAAGACAATTATAGGGTCCCCCTTCAATCAACCAGGATTTGCTGTGCCGAACTCCAATCAGATGCCCATAGACTCATCTCCAACCAATTTGCTCAAGCTTGATTTTCAAACTGCGTCACTGGAAGGTAAAGTCAAAAATGGTGCTGTGACATTCGTGTGGGAGACCAGCTTCCAACCCTCCCACTATAACCCACCAAGTCCATCCCATCCTCCTCACCTGATTTTCCTTCCTCCTATAACAATCCAGCCTCGCCAGTTACTCTCAAACCCATCAGTATTCATGTTGATATTCCTGTCATCCCACTTGATCCCTTTAATGTTGATGGCGCCATGTCCTTTGCTGATCTGAACCCTTCCCTTCTCGAAGCCACGTGACCCCTATTTTCTGGGACATACCACCATGCATCCAAAGGTTCTGTCATGACTTTTCAGCTCCTGGTTTACAGAATGCAGGTGCCTCCCCTGACCGTGACTGTGCCATCTGTCTCACAATACCATGTCTCTAACGCCGAGGACCAAATTCCTTAGGTGACTGCCCATGCCCTGCATACCATACAATACACTACCGTCATTGCCCACAGAGGCCTTCCCCTGCCTAAAACAAAAGTGTCATGCAGTGTTGTCCAACATGGCCCACACAGCCCAGACAATCTGTTCAAAATGCTCCTGACCGCATGGCCTTAGCCTCAGGACAGTCTCAGACTCCTCCTTGGACAGTATTCTAACTCTGGTCTCACAACAGTCTTTCACTACTCTGCATTGTTCCTTGATCCTAATCCACCCCCGAATAGGACTTTCCCTCCTCAGTTCCTTAACGCTCCCCCAGTCCTCCCTCCATCTATCCCCTTCCCTTCTGTGTTCCACCACCAAATTCCAGACCTGCCTCCATTTCCCTTACATGTTCCACTGCACCACCCTAGTCCTGCTCTATCTCCCCCCCCCGCCCCCCCCCTTGTTGCCTTGCCTACCATGCCAGCCTTGAGACAACCTCTAATACAAGCATCCAAAATCCTGCAGAAACTCTCTTAAAGATAGGCAAATGCAGTATCTACATACCTCAAAGTTGTTCATGAACCAACACTGGCACCGTGCCAGCCACTTGTATAGTCGGGAAGTCAGACCATTCTAATTATCTGCTGGTGGGCACTTAATTTGAAGAGGGAACATAAAACCTGTCGTATGAGGAACGGTTGAGGACTCTGGGTCTGTACTCATTGGAGTTTCGAAGGATGAGGGCGGATCTTATTGAAACTTACAAGATACTGCGAGGCTGGGACAGCACGGTGGCACAGTGGTTAGCATTGCTGCCTCACGGCGCTGAGGTCTCAGGTTCGATCCCGACTCTGGGTCACTGTCTGTGTGGAGTTTGCACATTCTCCCCATGTTGCATGGGTTTTGCCCCCACAACCCAAAGATGTGCAGCTAAATTGCCCCTTAATTGGAAAAAATGAATTGGGTACGCTAAATTTATATTAAAAAAAGATACTGCGAGGCCTGGATAGAGTGAACGTGGAGAGGATGTTTCCATTTGTAGGAAAAACTAGAACCAGAGGACACCATCTCAGACTAAAGGGACGATCCTTTAAAACAGAGATGAGGAGGAATTCCTTCAGTCAGAGGGTGGTGAATCTGTGGAACTCTTTGCTGCAGAAGGCTGTGGAGGCCAAATCACTGAGTGTCTTTAAACATAGACAGATAGGTTCTTGATTAATAAGGGGATCAGGGATTATGGGGAGAAGGCAGGAGAATGAGGGTGAGAAAATATCAGCCATGATTGAATGGCGGAGCAGACTCGATGGGCCGAGTGGCCTAATTCTGCTCCTATGTCTTATGGTGAGTTGCTCTTTTAATGAGCATTCCTAAGATGCTAATGAATGCAAATGTGGTTTCCAGCAGAGATCAATGGGAAACCTTTAACCCACCATCAACACTGGGAGAACAATCCAAGGTAATTTTTCACAGGTGGATTTTGTCATCACCCCAAATTGTGTGCCCAAGCCTGCCATGATTCCCACCGCTGGTGGGAGCAGAAATGTCTGCCCAACAAGTGGTACTAATTTAATTGTTCTATCAACGAGCAAACACAAGGACAATGGATTGAATAGCCTCCTTCTGTGTTACATCAGTCTATAATTCAAACATGATCACAACACTGTGTGGAATGTTTTTTATACATTGAAGGAGGCTGGTACCACAAGTACCATGGAGACTTACATGTCACAATTAATCACAGGTCAAGCCAGCCACATTAAAGTAGATTTATTTTTCAATGTCCAATCCAAGGTAAAAACTATCTAAACTTAATAAAGTAGCAAACTAACTTAATGACAACACACTTCAGCTTTCCAGCAACCTCTTTTGTCCCTCTCAAATATAACACATGACTGACCCATATGTCAATACCAGACAATTCAATGGGATTAAAATCATAGCAGTGTGCTTGAATTGGTTTCCTACTCCCAACAGAGATTAGACAGAATTTTGAGATAGGCTATGAGGAATAGAAAATAAAACACAGTGAATTAGGTGTGGAGAATTGTAGTTTTTAAAATTTGTTTTTCTAATATCTGTTTGCATTTGTTCTGTGTTTTTAATCACTGTACCCTCACTGTCACCTCTTCTCGTCCTGCATGAAGTTTTGAAATTGGTGTCTGTCGTTTGTCTATCAATATCTATTTATATATAGAATGCATTACTGTTGCCAGTACTCTACAACTTAAAAAAGGGTCTCCATCGCTAAGCACTGGTAAGCTGAAGCCATGGTTGGCCACAAGGGAGCCAGTAGGAGACCCTTGGCACTTATGTTTGGGATGGCATACTGAATTAAGTGGCAATCTGGACCGCTTTTGAACCTTCCCCAAGATTTAGGACACTGGGAGTGGATATTGCATCTCTTCCAACCATTTGGAGTCTGACCGTTATCTCGGTAGTGCTTCCAGACCCAGAATCGCCAATGAATGCGAGTCATAGATAAGTGATGGGGAGGAGGACAGTAAGGTCAAGAGTTGGCTCTTAAGGGCTCCCCCTTGATGAGGCAACAAAGTGGCTGACAAAGAGGAAACCTCCACACAGAAGCTCAAAAGCAACCCTGGCAGGATTTGCTTTGAGAGCTTCCCGCTTAGTGGGACCCCATTTGCAGAAGATTAGAAAGGCGGGGTTGTGAAAATGAGGCCCTTAAGTGGACATTAATTGCCCACTTAAGGACATCAATTTGCGGCAGAGTGGAGAGACAGTCCATGAGCCTTCCTGACCTGGAGTTAATCAGGGCAGAGGTGGGAAGGTAGCGAGGTCCCGCCCGTCACACCCCACCCGATTAAATACCCCTCCCAACACCAAGCTTGCCACAGGAGAGGGCACTAAATTCCACCCCATGAGTGTAGAGCAAATGGATCTTAAAAATTAAGTCTTCTGTCAAACATCTTACTTCACTACAAAATCTACTCATGACGTGTATTTCTTACCATCCTTAAATAAATCCTTGATCTGAATAGGAGAAATCTAGTCAGTAATATTATTATAAGGACAGATCTTTTCAGTTCAGTGAATGATCCCAATTCGGTTTATTGCACCACCACTAACATGGTTTCTCATCCAAGACTGATTTAAGGAATGTAACTGGGACTATTCTTGACAGCTATAAAGATAAATTTGACTGCAAAACAGGATCTTTCAACAGACAAGTGGCAGCAACAAAAAATGGAGCCAGGGGTTATCAGCAGTGTTGTCCATGGCAACAAGATTGCATACAATATAGCTGTACACCTACGGCTCAGTTTGAACTAGTGTGTGGCTTTCAGAGGTAATCAGTAAATATTTCTTTTCATTTTTGGGATCTGACAGATTTGTAGAAACGCTGTCAAAAAAAAGATGGCAGCTCGGCTCTTTGAATAAATCTCTTTGGCAAGGTTCAGTTTCACCCTCAACCCTATTCAGGAAAAGGCCTGATTATGGCAGTTAAACCTTTGGCACAGCCTGGAGACTTGTAAATGGGATTTTAAAAAATCAAATTGCTTTGACAAAATTATTTTGCTCTGAAACAGCTGTTTTATTTTGGTGAGACAATATTAGTTTTGTTGCTTGTTACATGTGCTTGAGAGCTGAACATTTTGGTACAATATCTTAAATTCCTGTCATAGTGGGTTAGCCCTGTTGCCTCACGGCACCGATGTCCCAGGTTCGATCCCGGCTCTGGGTCACTGTCCATGTGGATGTCATGATATCCACATCAGCATATCATGATGCAATCACACACACACTGATGGACAGGCAGTTGGATCAACCAGCACACACATAACATCGCAGCCAATCACCAGTGAGAGCACATGCACTATAAAACAGGGAACACCACAGTTCCCGCTCATTCTACCAGGAGATAGCTCAGAGCACAGAGCTCACAGCGCGCCATTCAGACATAGACCATGTGCTGAGTGCCTCACTAAGATAGTGATAGGGCTGGGTCTACAGGTTAGCTGGTGAAGCACGTACCCAAGCCAGTAGTTAGTTGTTACAGTTGTTTAGACAATAAAACTGAGTTATACCATCTACAGCCGTGTTGGATCATTTGTGCATCAGAACACCCAACACAACATGATACCAGTAGTGGACGCTAACCAGTGACTGTGAGACCTACGTGCACCCTTTCAGAAATCCGCCATCCTGCTCCATGGAAAACATCAGCCCGCCGCAGCCGCTCCGAATCGCTGGTAATCTCGGCGTAAACTGGAAGCTGTTTAAACAGCGCTTCCAGCTCTTCCTAGAAGCCACAGACAGGGAGAATGCATCGGACACCAGGAAGATCGCCCTCCTCCTCTCCACGGCGGGGCAACACGCCATCCACATCTATAACTCCCTGGCCTTCGCGGAAGGCGAGGACAAAAAATATAAAATGGTGCTTCTGAAGTTCGAGGAACACTTCAGCGTGGAAGTCAATGAGAGCTTCGAGAGGTACCTCTTCCAGCAGCGCCTGCAGGGTAAGGATGAGCCTTTCCAATCTTACTTGACACACCTCCGTATCCTCGTGCAGTCCTGCGGCTATGAGGCCACCTCCGACTCCATGATACGGGATCAGATAGTTTTTGGGGTCATTTCGGACACCCTACACCAGTAGCTCCTTAAAATAAAGTGCCTCACCCTAGCGACTGCCATCAAGACCTGCGTCCTCCATGAGAACGTGACCAGCCGGTACTCCCAAATCCAGGCGACCGAAACGGCACGGCTCGGGTCCTACGAGGCGGAGCGGGTCCAGTCGATCGAGTTCCTCCCGGCCCGCGGCCCGGACGAGGCCGGCCATTTCGCGCGCTATCCGAGGCCTCCCGCGCTTGTACGCGCCAAAAGAGGGGACGTTGACGCCGAGGGACGGGATGCGCAGGCGCGCTCTACACAGGACCGCACCGCGCATGCGCGGTGGCGCCACAAACGCAACGAACGGCATGACGTCACGACGTGCGGCAACTGTGGCTCTGCCCACTTAAAGCGACAATGTCCGGCCAAAGCGCGACAATGCCTCCGCTGTGGCAGGATGGGCCACTATGCTGCTTGCTGCCGAGCAGCTCAACCTGCCAACTCCCAACAATTCCGCCAGCCTCGCAGGGACGTGCGGGCGATTTAGCCCCCCTACAGAGAGTCATATCCAGATAGTATGCACACCGGCGATACCGAAGACAGGGAGCCCTTCCGCGTTGCGGTAATCCACAAGAACCAGGTGTCCCCAAGTCGGAACCACCAGCCGCTGCCAGTGCACAGCATTGATCCGTGCGATGAGTGGTGTGCCACCCTAACGGTCAACCCGAATTCGTCGCCCACCTGAGAGACTTGACATTTGAGCCTGTTAGCACATTGGACTCACTGAACTGTTTTACAGTACTGTTAACGAGTTTCTTTTCTTGTCGTTCGTTGTTCCAGAAGTTTTCTCTCGTCGTTTGCTGATTGCATTTCTTATTGGTACAACCTCGTTGTTCTGTTGCACCTGACACCTTCCTCTGTATATAGTTTAGCCTCATGTACATGTTGTAAATATTGCACACACATACTCAGATACACTCAGTACACATTTCTATTTATTAGCATGTAGGCACATATCCTTTGTGAAAGGGGGGGATGTCATGATATCCAGATCAGCATATCATGGTGCAATCACACACACACTGTTGGACAGGCAGTTGGACCAACCAACACACACATAACATCGCAGCCAATCACCAGTGAGAGCACACGCACTATAAACTAGGGAACACCACAGTTCCCGCTCATTCTACCAGGAGATAGTTCAGAGCACAGAGCTCACAGCGTGCCACTCAGACATAGACCATGTGCTGAGTGCCTCACTAAGATAGTGATAGGGCTGGGTCCACAGGTTAGCTGGTGAAGCATGTACCCAAGCCAGTAGTTAGTTGTTACAGTTGTTTAGACAACAAAACTGAGTTGTACCATCTACAGCCGTGTTGGATCATTTGTGCATCAGAACACCCAACACGACAGTGGAGTTTGCACATTCTCCCCGTGTCTGCGTGGGTTTCACCCCCACAACCCAAAGATGTGCAGGAGAGGTGGATTGGCCACGCTAAATTGCCTCTTAATTGGAAAAAATTAATTGGGTACTCTAAAAAAAAATTTTTTAATTTAAATTCCTGTCATATGTTTTTCTCTCAATTATTTTCGTCTCTTGTACAAGTTCAGGCACAAGCACCTGTAGCACAGTTGGTTGTGCCCTAAGTGGTCCTAAGTCCTCACTATCTGGAGACGGTTGTCATGCTACTTTTTAATGCCACTCCAGAATGCTGCAGTTGAGATCAAATAAAAAGTTATGGAAGGCATGCCACCAACAGGTGGTTATTCGAAACTGCCAGAATTTTCGAGAACCTGCCTCCCACCGCCCTCCCCCTCACCCCACCATGCGTTCTCCTGCAGCAGGGCTGCGAGCCATTGAAATGAAAAAGACATTTACATCGCCAGGACCGAAGATCCTGTCAGCGTGAGGATTGGAAAATTCCAGCCCAAGTGTTCGTTATATTTTTTAAAACACCAAATTCACAGCTTTATCTGTGCCGAATGTTATGCTATCATTGTTTTTTTTTTTAAATATCAAAAACGTAGGACCGCTCCATGGCCCTTGAATCTGGTCAACAGAAGGAGCTCAGCCAAAACAAATTGTACACATCAGCAATTTCTGCCTAATGGCAATGCTTAGTTAAGGTCCCAAACGATAGCTTCAATCCACGGGTTTGACAGTGAGTGTGGATCCACATATGATTTGGATATTTAGTTTCCCTGCAATTAGATGATCATATCTGACTAGACATAGTTTGAAACTTAAACTATCATTTAAATAGTGTCTGTTTTTGCAAAACAACCAGGATTCATGTGTTTAAAAATATTTTAAATTGGTGGATTACATTCACTCTTGGTCTGAATCAAACAGGATCTTGGCGAGTGTCCCAGTTTCACACTTCAACTTGAAGATTTCTCTGTTACTCACACAGTTACCATTCTCACGTTTCAACACACATTTCCTTGCCAAGACAATTGTAACATAAATTACATTATCCCAACATATCTTCCCAAACTCTTAGATTAACAACTACACAATGTAATTGCAAACCAAAATATGTAATGTATTTGAAACTGCTGATAGACTGAATTCACTGTTATTTGTCTTGGAAACAGATATAAACCGAACATTTGCCAATGTTATCCAACTGGAAGGTATTGCAAATACATAGGAAACGCTTACCAAATACTGAAGGACATGCAAGAGGTTTTGACCAAAGAGTAGCAGGTGATTTAATGTGAATCATTGTAAAGTCAAGCGGTTAGGAAACAGTGACAATAAAAGTTAAAGAGTATTAATCTTTGGATCTAAAAAATATAGGTCAAAATATTTTAATGGTGAGAGACTAGGAACTGTGGAGAAACGGAGGGATTTTCGTGGCCATTTACACAAGCCATTAAAAATGGTTGACAGCTATAATAATTAATCAAAAAGCTCAATGGAATGTTAGTCTTTACCTTAAGCGGGCAGGAAAACAAAAGGAAGATGTGTTTCTTCAATTGTAAAGAGCCTTGGTCAGACGCGATCTAGAGTACCATGCTAAGTTTTGGTCACTGAATGACAGGAAAGATGTACTGGCCTTGGAAGGGGTTTCAACACAGATTTGTCAGAGTGGTATGAGTGCTCAAAGGCTTAATATGTGAGGACAAATTGCATGAACTGGTTCGTAGTCCTGTGAGTTTAGAAGCTGTATAAAATTAAAAGGAATGCAATCGGATAGATACGAATATTTCCTCTGTTGGGGAATTCAGAACAAGATTAAAGTGAGAGGTAGACCAATTAGGAGTAAAATTTGGTTGCATATTTTCAGACAAAGGGTAGTAGAAGTCTGGAACTCATTGTAGATAAATGTTTGTTCAATTTTTAAACTATGTATATTTAGAAATTATCACTTAATTGGAAGAAAGCTGTTAATACCCAAGTCAAACGTGGATCCACACTGACTGTTGAACATCCATAGATTTGAAGGTGTTCTTTGGGACCTTAAAAATTGCAGTTGCAATAATTAAAGCATTTTTAACAAGAAGAAATTGTTGATGCATTCATTTTTTTTAGCTTCCGTTGACCAGACTCTAGAATGCTCAGAAAAAACAATTGCCTGTTTTCCTTTCCAGCTTCTTAAACGGATTATTATGGCGTGATACAAAGTTTTTTATTTTTAAAAAAAATCAATGATAGCATAGCATTCAGATGCGGATGAAGCTTTGAAACTTTCGTTAAAAAAATATAACTAACACTTATTTTGTCTAGCAGCTTGGAGCAACCACTTGTTGATGTTAGACTTCCACCATGATTTATTTGATGTAACTGCAACATTCTGAGGAGGCATAAAAAGTAACATGGAACTCAACAAACAGAACAAATTGAAATTTTCAAGACTGTGATGCTTGATTTTTGCTAGGCAAGGGTTAATCAGGGATATACAACAAATATGTCAAATAAAGTAACACACACGTAAACATCCAAGCCACTCACCATCCTGACTTGGAAATATATCGTGGCTCCTTCATTGTCGCTGGGTCAAAATCCTGGATCTCCCTCCCTAACAGCACTGTGGGTGTACTTACACCACATGGACTGCAGAGATTCAAGAAGGCAGTTGACCACTATCATCTCAAAGGCAATTCGTGATAAAAGCAATAAATGCTGGCCCCGCCACTGATGCCCACATTCCATGAATGAATGTTTAAAGACGTGTAAGTGGAGCTGATGTACAGAGCAGCCATGATCTAACTTAATGGTGGACAAACTCAAAGGACTGAATGGCCTTCTCCTAATCCTATGTACATTAAACAGGAGAAGGATTTTGAGATGTTGGTGGATGGATCATTAATGCCATTAGTAGAGTGCAAGATAATGTCTAATTGTATGTTGGGCTGAATAGCTAGAGGAATTGAGCACAAATCTATTTTGATTCTGTAAATACTTTGTAATCTCAGTAAGTAATCCTACTTATACCCAACCTGGAGTAATGTGCAGGAATTCAGGAGCTAAGGTGGCACTTAGATCTAGGGCAGAGTTATTATCCCTGGGTTGTTACCCATGTCACGTGATAGCGAGACGAGGAATAGGGAGAGAGAGGGGTTGAACACGTGGCTACAGGGATAGTGCAGGAGGGAGGGTTTCAGATTTCTGGATAATTGGGGCTCATTCTGGGGTCGGTGGGACCTCTACAAACGGGATGGTCTACACCTGGGCCAGAGGGGTACCAATATCCTGGGGGGGGAAATTTGCTAATGCTCTTCGAGAGGGTTTAAACTAGTTCAGCAGGGGCTTGGGAACCTGAATTGTAGCTCCAGTATACAGGAGGGTGAGAGTATTGAGGTCATGAGTAACGTTTCAAAGTTGCAGGAGTGTACCGGCAGTCAGGAAGGTGGTTTATAGTGTGTCTTCTTCAATGCCAGGAGCATCCGGAATAAGGTAGGTGAACTTGCGGCATGGGTTGGTACCTGGGACTTCGATGTTGTGGCCATTTCGGAGACATGGATAGAGCAGGGACAGGAATGGTTGTTGCAGGTGCCGGGGTTTAGATATTTCAGTAAGCTCAGGGAAGGTGGTAAAAGAGGGGTAGGGTGGCATTGTTAGTCAAGGACAGTATTACGGTGGCAGAAAGAACGTTTGATGAGGACTCGTCTACTGAGGTAGTATGGGCTGAGATTAGAAACAGGAAAGGAGAGGTCACCCTGTTAGGGGTTTTCTATAGGCCTCCGAAAAGTTCCAGAGATGTAGAGGAAAGGATTGCAAAGATGATTCTGGATAGGAGTGAAAGCAACAGGGTAGTTGTTATGGGGGACTTTAACTTTCCAAATATTGACTGGAAACGCTATAGTTCGAGTACTTTAGATGGGTCTGTTTTTGTCCAATGTGTGCAGGAGGGTTTCCTGACACAGTATGTAGATAGGCCAACGAGAGGCGAGGCCATATTGGATTTGGTACTGGGTAATGAACCAGGACAGGTGTTAGATTTGGAGGTAGGTGAGCACTTTGGTGATAGTGACCACAATTCGTTTAAGTTTACTTTAGTGATGGAAAGGGATAGGTATATACCGCAGGGCAAGAGTTATATCTGGGGGAAAGGCAATCATGGTGCGATGAGGCAAGACTTAGGATGCATCGGATGGAGAGGAAAACTGCAGGGAATGGGCACAATGGAAATGTGGAGCTTGTTCAAGGAACAGCTACTGTGTGTCTTTGATAAGTATGTACCTGTCAGGCAGGGAGGAAGTGGTCAAGCAAGGGAACCGTGGTTTACTAAAGCAGTCGAAACACTTGTCAAGAGGAAGAAGGAGGCTTATGTAAAGATGAGACATGAAGGTTCAGTTAGGGTGCTCGAGAGTTACAAGTTAGCTAGGAAGGACCTAAAGAGAGAGCTAAGAAGAGCCAGGAGGGGACATGAGAAGTCTTTGGCAGGTAGGATCAAGGATAACCCGAAAGCTTTCTATAGATATGTCAGGAATAAACGAATGACTAGGGTAAGAGTAGGGCCAGTCAAGGACAGTAGTGGGAAGTTGTGCTTAGAGTCCGAGGAGATAGGAGAGGTGCTAAATGAATAGTTTTCGTCAGTATTCACACAGGAAAAAGACAATGTTGTCGAGGAGAATACTGAGATTCAGGCTACTAGACTCGAAGGGCTTGAGGTTCATAAGGAGGAGGTGTTAGCAATTCTGGAAAGTGTGAAAATAGATAAGTCCCCTGGGCCAGGTGGGATTTATCTTAGGCTTCTCTGGGAAGCTAGGGAAGAGATTGCTGAGCCTTTGACTTTGATCTTTAAGTCTTCTTTGTCTACAGGAATAGTGCCAGAAGACTGGCTAGCTGGAAGAAGACAAAGGGTGGTGGTTGATGGGAAATGTTCAGACTGGAGTCCAGTTACTAGTGGTGTACCACAAGGATCTGTTTTGGGGCCACTGCTGTTTGTCATTTTTATAAATGACCTGGAGGAGGGCGCAGAAGGATGGGTGAGTAAATTTGCAGATGACACTAAAGTCGATGGAGTTGTGGACAGTGCGGAAGGATGTTACAAGTTATAGAGGGACATAGGTAAGCTGCAGCGCTGGGCTGAGAGGTGGCAAATGGAGTTTAATGTGAAAAGTGTGAGGTGATTCATTTTGGAAGGAATAACAGGAAGACAGAGTACTGGGCTAATGGTAAGATTCTTGCAGTGTGGATGAGCAGAGAGATCTCGGTGTCCATGTACATAGATCCCTGAAAGTTGCCACCCAGGTTGAGAGGGTTGTTAAGAAGGCGTACTTTACTCAGATAGTAGTAAGGGCGTGGAATGCCCTGCCTGCAACAGTAGTGGACTCGCCAACACTAAGGGCATTCAAATGGTCATTGGATAGACATATGGACGATAAGGGAATAGTGTAGATGGGCTTTAGAGTGGTTTCACAGGTCGGCGCAACATCAAGGGCCGAAGGGCCTGTACTGCGCTGCTATGTTCTATGTATCCAGCCGGATAGAGTAACACAAAGAGCAATTCAGTTTTAGTTGTAGGCACCTGAAATATTAGGGAAGCTTAACATTGTGAAGGATTTAACTGTCATTTATCCTCAAGATAGCGAGTGGGAAAAGACTTCGCTGTACCTCGGTACACGTGACAAAAAACGAATCCAAATGCCCTTTTCTGGTCTTGCACATTCCTATGTTCTGCTGTATTATTAACTGGTCAAATTCGACTATCCAATTATAACTACATTAGAACTACCCTGTACTAACAATTAAGGTTATTTGTGGGGTGAGCAGGGTGGTACAGTGATACTCCACCATCCTTTCACCTCTGGGAGCTAAAGTTGATTGGAGCTTAAACTAACTGGATGAGCTAACTCCGTGTCTGCTGGTTATATGTGACATATGTGAAATTAGTTTGGACAGTCTTGGCCCAGCTCCCATCTGAATTAGGCCATGTCATAGAATTGCCCAAAATCTGGCACAAATTGTCAATCTCAGTTGGGAAGGCCGTTAGGTGGCTGATATGAGCATTGAAAAATTCACACTGATCTTGTAGGGGGTATCTTGTGTCACTGGGATAGAATTAAGGAACCAGGGCAGCTGCATTTTGGAGGACTTCTATTGGTTTCAGTTCTCTATGTTAAAGAATGGAATTCGCCAATGTCCATGCTTTTGACTGTCACCCAGCAATCTTACTGATTCTGGACATGGGTGTCAGATGTACATCGGATTAGAGTTAACTGATACCCCAATGATCCTCCTGCCATTCAATTATTAAAGCCCATAAAAGAATAGGCATTTGGATGAGGAACCAGAGGGTGACCCATGCTTATTGACCTGAACTAGCAGTAAAGGATTTCAAGAGAGAAGAGAAAAATGGGAAAAGATGGGGAATTGTCAAAACAAACAGAAAAATCCTAGATGTTGGAACTACAATTAGTTAGTGCCTGAGTGCACTACATTAGTTCACCAAAATAAGAATCCTTTTTAAGCAAGTAAATTCTCTTAAGTTACTTTAAAGCAATCTCTCAAATAAAAATCTCAAACACGTAGTAAATCCGCCACAAGTGCAAGATCCCCTAAATATCCTTGACAGCAAGTATTTTCCATATATTAATTAAACAGCAAGACTCCAGCAAAGAGAGGTTGGAAAATTTGAGATTCCAAAGTTTCTAACTTATGCAAAAGTATCATCATTTCATTTTTGAAATATGAGCTTACATTATCCAAAGAAATTTTAGCAATGAAGTATATTGTGGGTAGGATACATCTTATGATATACACAAGCCTTACAAAGTGGTCATAAGTTAGAATGACTTCTGGTATAAAAATATTTTAATGTCACATTTCTCAACTATGAATCAGGCCATTAATGAACATATCAATAAAAACACTTCCTCAAAGATGAACATTTTAAAGTGTTGTGAATATCTAGTTAATAATTTGTATGTTTTGGAATATAACTTAGTTTTAGGAAATAATGTGTTAAATGTAAGATAAATGGAACACCTGATTAAGAAACTGGTAAACAGCTTAATATGCAGGCATATCAAACAATCCCACGTTTAATTAGCTGTGTTTATCTTACAAGGTCAGAACTGATAGTGAAAAAGGAACTTATAACAATGAATGGTTCATCTCTAAGCTTGTAAAGGAGCCAGAAGGTCTGGAGAAAGGGTCAGAAACTCAAATGATTCACAAGGGTTGCAGAATCAAAGAGTTGCATTGAAAGTTGAAAAGTTTGTATACATTTATGTTTGGGACCATCCAAGCATGCCACATTGTCATTGAGATAGGCTACAGGACTGGAAGGTTCCTTTGTTTAATTTATCAGTGTGTGTTTGCTAACAGAAGCAAGAGGTTTAATTGAGGGAACAGACAATGGGTGTGCAGCTTTTGCTGTGGCGTGACCTGCATCTTAGGTGGATTGAGAAAATCAATAGGAGGTGATTCTCAGATGGTTCTGCACTTCAAGCAGAGCAAATACAAACTTCATTGTTCACTGCGTGGAATGCAGGTAGGACTCTACTCAGTTTGCATTTTGAGGGAAAAGCAGCTGGAAGATTTGCTCTAGCTTGCAACGAGTAGAAGACATCTACAGTGGTCTTCACAGAGCCTTGTGGCAGAAAACAGTCGGCAGAGTTAAAAGGAAAGCTGTGAGAAGGGAATAAGGTATCTACCAGCAACCCGCACAAGGAGGTGAGACATCCATAATCACGAGGTCTGTAAAGAAAAGGTGGAGAGTCACATAACCAAACAGCTAATGGAAAGTCCACCCATAGAATCTTACTTCAGAGGATAGCTGAAAACACAGAGGGGGAAATAAAGTGAATTCCTAAGTGCTATGGCATATGTTTGTGTTGGTCGCTACAGGATTGAATACAGCTTCAAGATTGTAGCAATGTATAAGGGAATTCTTGGGGTTGGGGGAGGGGAAGAAAAACTGAGTTCATCGTCTACATTGTTGTAAACTATACGTTAATAGTACTTATATGGTTTAAATATGTTTCATAATATAATAAAGTTTGTTTTTATTTAAAAATGTGAAATCTTATGGCATAGTTCTGTTGGGTGCTTGGATTTCTCCTTAAATATGAACTTTTCCAAACAAAATTGTAACATTAGCAGTGTACACTAAGACTTTGCTGCTGCTGTATTAATGCCTACAGCTCCTTCTCAGTTGCAATCAGCAGGAGACACACACCCGAGACTAAGGACTGGTTAGGGAATGGTGCCTGCTATAGAAAGAAAATTACATTCTACAGCAAATAACAGGAACTGTTCCTCCCCTCCTGTTGTCTCCCAGAGGTGTTAACCAGTTCCATAACTGTTTAGTGCCCTCTTATCTTTGCAAGCAGTCATTTTTATTTTTAGAGTGAGGGCATTCGTAGTAAATGTTGGCAAACTATTCATCCAGAGTAACAATATAACCAAGCTCAATGCTGACCTCACCCAACATTCATCTGTGTCTAGTTCCAGTAATGATGCCTGAATAGTAATCAAAAACAAAAGGCTTAGCTAATTTTCTCTTTTGAACCCAAAGGCACTGAGCCTAGGTGTAGCATTCTAACCACCAATTTGGGATGTTCCTGGAATGTGCGGATCAGTACCTGTGGAGTAAAGTACCTGAGCCACCAAAGGAGTCTTAAATAGTAATTTTTAAATAGTGAGATAACTTATTACATTCACAACAAGTCACTGAACACACTTGGCTGGTCAAGATGATAAAGGTTATCAACAGAGGAACATCTGTTTCCTTCTCATCTAACTAAGGTGGTTATAATAAAAGGCGCTGTGTTAACCAAATACATTATTTCAAAACTTACCATCATCTTTTGTCCTCTCTATTAGTGCTGGTGAACTTGGCACTCCATCCCCAATCCTGGTAAATGCTAAAACTTGTATCTCATATTGACTGTATTTCCTCAGACCATTCAGGACCACAGACTGTGTAAAGTTTCCTTTCACAAGATGAGTGTGAGTATCGGATTCAGAATCTTTCTCTTGGTACAAGATCTAGGACAAGTACATATACATATAGTTTAATCTATAGCAATGAAACTATATTTTAATTCTCCATGGATTTTTAACTTGGAGTGAAAGCTATTCAGATATGCATATCTTTTCCAAAATAAAATTGAAAAATAAAGTTTCTAACACTAAACAATGTTAAGTAGAAAAAGAGAAATTTACAAAACCAAACATCTTCTCTTCAACCTTAAGATTCTTGAAGTAAAACATCAATTTAAAAGGAAATGATTTCTCTTTTCCACAGTGTGTTTTAAACCTGCTCAAACCTTTGAGATGGAAAACCTGTATGGACTCCGCATTAAATTAATTTATAACTTGCTGCGCAAAAAAATGCTCACAATGCAACACATAGTCGCATTAAACTAGAAGACACATGGATAATGAACTATGCAACCTAAAATTATGGTTACGCAGCCAAGATCTTATCATGCCAGCTTGACAGGGTTTACACCTGGGCTAATGAGTGGCAAATGAAGTTCAACAGAGGCAACTGCAGAGTACAGGATACTAGAAATAAAAATAGGAGGGTATGATAGAACTTGCTAAATCAAAATTAAAATCTGTGTTTCTTCTGCCTTGAAGCAAAAACTCTTTGATAGAGGATCACAGATACTTAATAAAATATGAAAATGCCCAGGCTGGGCGGCACGGTAGCACAGTGGTTAGCACTGTTGCTTCACTGCTCCAGGGTCCCAGGTTCGAATTCTGGTTTGGGTTACTGTCTGTGTGAAGTCTGCACGTTCTCTGTGTCTGCGTGGGTTTCCTCCGGGTGCTCCGGTTTCCTCCCACAAGTCCCGAAAGAAATGTTGTTAGATAATTTGGACATTCTGAATTCTCCCTCTGTGTAGGTGCCGGAATGTGGAGACTAGGGGCTTTTCACAGTAACTTCACTGCAGCATTAATGTAAGTCTATTAATGCCAATAAAGATTATTATAAAGCAAAATCTCAGGATAGTGGGATGAGTGTGTGCTCGGTAGGGGTATAAAAAAGTTAGTACAGTTGAACTCAGCTATATGTTGTAACATTTGACTCAGTGGTAGAACTCTTGCCTCCAAGTCAGAAGACTAGTTTCAAGCTCCACTCCAAGAATGTAGGAAAATAATCTGGGCTGATAGTTGTATACAGTACTAAGAAGAGCACAACTGTCAGAGGTGCCTTCTTTTAGATGAGATGGTAAACTCCTATCTATCATTTCAGTTGAATTTAAAAATCTCACAGCACAATTTAAAGAAGAGTAGGCGAATCCTCCAGGTGTCTAACCTAACATAAATTACAAAACCAATATCAAAAAAATAGCTGAACTGATCAACAACTCATTTCCACTGATAAGATCTTGCTATTCTGCTGCATTTGTCGCTGGCAAGAGTGACAACATGTCACACTAATTCACTGACTCCAATGCACTTTGGGATGTTTGAGAATGTGGGAAGTGCTGTATAAGTACATGTTATATTGTTCATTATAGGATTGGTATTTTGGAAGAATACAGTCTTTATCTTAACGTACCATGTAATGGACTCTAAAATGGCTTTTACCGATTGTGCAAATGGTGAAAACTTTACCCTGCAGTTAACAATATCCTCGAGTCCTCAAACCACTGAGTTGTAACCACAGACCAAAGGTTTAACCTGACTATCTGTATTGGCGCTGTGACTATATGAGCATGGCAGCAGCTGCGAACCTTGATGAGTGGCTCACTTTGCTACTCCTCAAAGCCTCTCTGTTGTTTTACAAGGCTCAAGTCAGGTGTGTGATGAAGCAACCATCACTTGTCTGCAGCTGCAACAACGTTTAAGAGCCTGAACAACATCCAGGAAAGAGAAGCTCGCTTGATCACCCTCCTGCCACTGGACCCGATATCTATCCCTTTCATTTATCAGCACACTGTTGCTCCATAATGTACAATCCACAGGTTGCAATGCAGAAACTTACCATTGTTACTTTAATAGTACCTGTCACCTATGACTCCCATTATCATGAAATACATTCCAACACCTTCAATTTCCTTTCTAAGTCACACATCATCTTGGACATATGTTGCCATTCCTCCATCATCGGTAGGTCAGTTACCTGCACCTTCTCAGTGCCACTTAAGGGTGAGCAATAAATGCTGTCTTGGCAGCATCATTCATAACCCGAAAACAAATAAAAATAAATAAATTAAACACCTACCAAAATGATGTGTTTATAAAACACACATGACAATTATAAATGGAATAGGGGATGAAAGGTAATGAAAGATGAGTTTAATTCCCACTCATGAGACAGCCCATAACTCAGTTATGGAAATAAATAATTTGATCACCGTCTGCAGCATACTCTCTATTTAGTCACTCAGATTGTTTTTAACCCTTTGATTTTTGTGGTAATAAGGCTCTTATCATTTCTCAAGCAATGATGTTGTCTTCAGAGAAAAAAGTTGGGTTACTAATCCTCATTTTAATTCCCTTCAGAGCACAAGATGATGAAAAGGTTAAAATGTTTTGCTTCAAACCCTTATATAGTTGAAGGCTTGAAACAGATGAACTAGACAAATTTGATCAGAACCCTTTATTGCTCCAACCCCCATCAGAAAGTATAATTTATCATTCACTTAAAATACACTAATTGGAAATTCACGCCCTTTTGAAATGTATGTTAGCAAGGTGACAGAGGGGGCAGTGTTTTTTTTTCTTCATTCATGGGATTTGGGATTCCCATTGCCCAGCCTCAATTGCCCTTGAGGAGGTGGTGGTGAGCTACCTCCCTAACAGCACTGTGGGTGTATCTACACCTCAGGGACTGCAGTGGTTAATGAAGGCAACTCACCACCAACTTCTCAGGGGAATAAGGAATGGGCAATAAATGCTGGACTAGCCAGTGATGTCCACATCCCGTAAACAGAGAAAAGAAAAGTTGTGTAGGTATACCCACAGTGCTGTTAGGGAAGGAGTTCCAGGATTTTGACCCAGCAACAGTGAAGGGGTGGAGATATAGTTCCAAGTCAGGGCGGTGAGTAGCTTGGAGGGGAGCTTCCAGATGGTGGTTTCCCATGCGTCTGCTGACCTTGTTATTCTAGATGGGTATGGTTGTGGGTTTGAAAGGTGCTGCCGAAGGGGCATTGGCGAGTTCCTGCAGTGTACCTTGTAGGTGCTACACGCTGCTGCTACTGTGCATCGGTGGTGGAGGGAGTGAATGTGGTGGAAGGGATGACAATCAATTGGGCTGCTTTGTTCTGGATGGTGTTAAGCATCTTGAGTGTTGTTGGAACTGCAGTCACCCAGGCAAGTGGAGAGTGTTCCAACGCACTCCTGATTTGTGCCTTGAAGATTGTGGACAGGCTTTGGGGAGTGAGGAGGTGAGTTAATTGTTGCAGGATTCCTAGCCTCTGACCTGCTCTTGTAGCCACAGTATTAGATTCTCTCTTAGAAAATCATAGAATCGCTACAGTGCAGGAGACCATTTGGCCCATCGAGTCTGCACCGACACTCTGAGAGAGCACCCTACCAAGGCCCACTTGCCCGCAAACCATAACCCCACCTAACCTTTGGATACTAAGGGGAAATTTAGCCTGGCCAAACCACCTAACCTGCACATTTTTGGACTCTTGTTAGATCATTGCCTGGCACGTGTGCAGCATGAATGTTACTTGTGACTTGTCAGCCCAAGCCTGCATATTCTCCAGGTCTTATTGCATTTGGACATGACTGCTTCAGTATCTGAGGAGTTGCGAATGGTGAACATTGTGCTATCATCAGTGAACATTCCCACTTTTGACCTTATGATGGAAGTTCATTGATGAAGCAGTTGAAGATAGCTGGGCCTAGGTCATTCCCCTGAGGAACTCATGCAGTGATGTCCTGGAGCTGAGATGATTGACCTCCAACAACCACCTTCCTTTGTGCTAGGAATAATTTCAAACAGTGGAGAATTTCACCCTGATTCCTATTGACTCCAAATTTGAGAGAGCTCCTTGATGCCACAGTCGATCAAATGTGGCCTTGATATCAAGGACAGTACTCTCACCTCACTTCTGGATTTCAGATCTTTTGAACGTGAATGCACCAGGCTGGTGTTACAACCTCCTAAAGACTAATAGCAAGGAGTTAACTTGAGGACAGAGTTATGAAAATAGTGAAGGTTGCTTCAAACAAAGTCAATACTACAATTGTTTAATCTGATACTTAGCCTGACTAGCTTGTAAACTAATAAGCATTTAGCGATCAGACTACTTGTGTTATTAGATTTGATCTGTCCAACTGCACATCTCCAGCCACAAAGTAAAGTATGTTGCATTTATTAATAAATCAGATGATTTCACAAGGTTAATTTACATAACAAACATTTTTTAAGCCAATGGATAAAAGCACCTCACCCATTGACACCCAGACAGAGAATAAGGTGTTCAGAATTCAGCAATGGTGCATACGACATATGTAATGCTGAGCTGAAGAGGCTGAGACAGATTTAATGTAAAAGCATGTTGGTTCATCATAACTTTCACACTAACTATATGACTCCATCTTACTTTGAATGGATTACTTTTCATTCACAGAACAGCAGAGTTAAAATCTGATGAGCCGAATTTCATTGGTAACCGTATAACAACAATCCATTAATCCACTGTCAACCTCCAATTTGTACACTGCTGTACTTTAGGTAAAGGTAAAGTTGCTATAGTCCCAGATGACTATAGGCTGCTTTCCCTCTTGAGGGGGAGAGCTGACTGGTGGTGATTTAACCTGAGGGTCACCACACCTCAGACGAGGGGCAAGGTTGAGAAGGTGGGCCTTCATGAATAGCCTGCAGAGGAAGGTACTTTAGATACACAGGAACAGGCATTTCAGCTGCTTTTACCTATCCAGCCATTCTATTAGATCCTGTCTGATCTGCACCTGAACCCCATTTACTTGTACTTGATCTATATCCCTTTACCCCTCAAAATTCTATTAATTGTTTTTGACTCAACGTGCACATTTTGTAAGATGTTCAATGAGAAGTTTCTCTCTGCCTTTGGTTAATGGTGTTTGCGTGACAATGCTGGGAGAATGCTCTGAAGTCCAACATTGCAATTTAATCTTCCTGGTTTTTCTTCATCAGGATATTGCAGGAGCTTTAGTGCTCAACTGAATGTTGCTGTTTAAGCCTTCTTTCTGCTTTCCCTCGGGGGTTACATGGCTGCTGGTGGCAGGGGGACATTGGCAGCTGTGTTTCCTAGTTGTAACAAAGATGAATGGGAGACTTGATGAATCAGGTGGTCATTTTTTTTGTTATTTCTATCGTTAAGTAAGTACAGTACCTTGTATCCCAAGATTAATCCATTTTGATCAGATTCCGGGACTGGTCCCCACATGACCAGGATCTGCGTGGAACTCACAGACTCTGCTGTAACATTCCCTGGAGCAGCTGATGGAACTGAAAGTAAGAGCAAAGAAAGAAATATAATTGCAACAGCTAAAACCATGGGAACTATTTTGGTTTTCATGCTCATTAGACATTGAGGCAGAGGATGATGGTTCATTTTCTTTTATACTTAAGTTATTGGGATCATTTTTTTTCTTTTACAATCAGTAAGAAAGGTTGCTTTTAAAAAAAATTTAGAGTGCCCAATTATTTTTTTTCGAATTAAGGGGCAATTTAGCGTGGTCAATCCATCTACCCTGCACATCCTTTTTGGTTTGTGGGGCTGAGACCCACGCAGAAACGGGGAGAATGTGCAAACTCCACATGAGAAAGATTGCTTATATAGTACAATATTTACATTACTTTTTAACTGATGTTTTTTCATAATTTTATAGTACATGTGTGTCACTATCAAATCGCTGTTACCAGACTCCTAAACGACCCTCTTATGGACTAACCTGATTAACACTACACCCCTGTATGCTTCACTTGATGCCGGTGTTATGTAGTTACATTGTGTACCTTGTGTTGCCCTATTATGTATTTACTTTTATTTCCTTTTCTTTTCATGTACTTAATGATCTGTTGAGCTGCTCGCAGAAAAATACTTTTCACTGTACCTTGGTACACGCGATAATAAACAAAAGCAAATTGAAAACAAATTAAAACGGAGGTAGTTTAAAGTTTACTGAGATTGCTTTTACCAAAGGTATCAGCTTTGGTTTCGCTTCTTATGAGTGCATCTTCAATAGTACCATTTTATTGGAAATGATTTTTGTTACATTTTTAACATTACATATAAAAGAATGTAAAAGACAAGAACCATAACAAACATTCTTCAACAAGATTCCATCAACAAACACATTTTCCAAAGCCTCTCACCTCCACCCTACCTGGGCTACACCCCCCACCCATAAATAAGTAAACACCCCTCCCCCTTTAAACTCGAGCAATGACCAATTCTTTGAAATATAGTATAAAAGGTCACCATCTTCAATACAACCCCTCAATCGACCCTCTCAAGATGTATCTGACCTTCCCGAGGTACACAAACTTCACCATATTGCCCAGCCACGCCGAAGCCTTCGGCGGTGCTGTCATCCCCCAATCAATAAGATACGCCTCTGAGCCACCAATGAAGCAAAGGCCAGGACATCAGCCCCTGCTCCCATCCGCCGTTTCGGCACTTCGGAGACTGGTAAAAACGCCACCAGTGGGTAGAGCTTCACCCCCACATTCAGGATCACCGACATGGTGTCAAAAAAGGACTCTTAAAACTCCACCAGACTGGAGCATGACCAGAACATGTGTGTGTGATGTGCGGGCCCCCTTCTCCAACCCTCTCTCCCTCCACGCATTAAATGTTGCATCCAGCCTTGCCGTTTCGAATAAGTGATTGGCACAGATGAGAACCAGCCACGAGGCTGCTCCGAATTCAAAATGTTGGTGAAGCTGCCTCCAAATTTTTAGTGTGGCCACCACCACAGGATTTGTTGAATATTTTGTCGGCAACACCGGGAGTGGCGCCGTCCTTATTAGTGCTCCCAAGCCTGTCTCCCTAACGGACTCCGATTCCATACTTACCCAGAGGGTTCCCACACCACCCCAACACCTTTCCCGTGTTAGCAGGCCAATAGTAATTTGGCAGCACAAGGCCCCCTGCCTGTCTCTCCCTCTGAAGCTCAACCCTTCGAATCTTCGGGACCTTGACTGCATAAATCGGGCAATAAGCCGGTCTACCGCTTGAAAAAATGATTTGGGCAGAAATACTGGGAGGCACTGGAACAGGAATCTAGGCAATATATTCATTGGTTGTACTCAATCCACCAATGATAGTGAGAGGCTGTCCCACGTCTGCAAGTTTGCCTTGACCCCCCCCTTAACCAAGGTCATATAATTCAGTTTATGTAACTGATCCCACTCTCCCACCACCGGACGTTGTTCCCTTCCAATCAAAATGGCAATCCCCTCAGTTCAGTTCCCGCTCCCACTGCTCCTACCACAAAACATTAACTTTCCCCTATATTCTGCTTCTAGCCAGAGAAAGCCCCAATCGCTTCAAAATCTCCACAAGGTTCCCAATAGATATCTGCGGGTCTCTCATGTATAACAGAAAATCATCAGCATATAACGATACCCTATGTTCCACCCCCTCTCTAACTATCCCATTCCATTGCTTCGAGGACCTCATTGCCATAGCCAACGACTCAATTGCCATTACAAACAGCAAAGGAGACAGTGGACATCCTTACCTTATGCCCTGATGTAACTGAAAGGTCTGAGGTCATATCATTAGTACAAACACTTGCACATGGCGCCATATACAGCTGCAGCATCCTGGGCACAATTTGGGACCGAGCCCAAATTTCTCCAATATTGTGAAGAGATATCTCCACTCCACCCGGTCGAACGCCTTCGCTACATCCAGAGAAACAATAATCTCCGGTACCGGACTGGTTGCAGGGGAAAGCACCACATTAAGCAACCAGCGCGAAATTGCCGACAGCCTCCGCCCTTTCACGAACCCCGTCTGATCTTCCTCCATCAACTCCGGGAGGACCGAATCGAGTCTTAAAGTCAACAACCTTGGCCAGCAATTTGGCGCCTATGTTCAACAGGGAGATCGGGTGGTATGACCCACTCTTTGGGGTCTTTGTCCTTCAAAAGCAGCGAAATGGTTGCATGCCCAATGTCCACGTGGGAGCACCCCGGTCCAAGAAATGCCGAAACGTGCCCATCAACAATAGACCCAACTGATCCATGAATCTTTCATAAAACTCCACTGGGAACCCATCCGGTCACGGCGCCTTTCTGATTGCACCTGCCTCAATACACCCTGGATCTCATGGTTACCCTTTGTTTTAGAGGGCAGCACGGTAGCATTGTGGATAGCACAATTGCTTCACAGCTCCAGGGTCCCAGGTTCGATTCCGGCTTGGGTCACTGTCTGTGCGGAGTCTGCACATCCTCCCCATGTGTGCGTGGGTTTCCTCTGGGTGCTCTGGTTTCCTCCCACAGTCCAAAGATGTGCAGGTTAGGTGGATTGTCCATGATAAATTGCCCTTAGTGTCCAAAATTGCCCTTAGTGTTGGGTGGGGTTACTGGGTTATGGGGATAGGGTGGAGGTGTTGACCTTGGGTAGCATGCTCTTTCCAAGAGCCAGTGCAGACTCGATGGGCCGAATGGCCTCCTTCTGCACTGTAAATTCTATGATAATCTCCTCCAAACAAAGCAGGGCCTCCAGCTCCTCCCCCACCTTGGGAAGCTCCAGACCCCCCAAAAACTCTGCCATCCCGCATTCATCCGACCGATATAACTTCTCATAAAAAGCCTTGAACATCCCATTCGCCTCCTCCGGAGACCACCTTACCCTCCCAGTCCTCAACCTGAATGATCGCCCTCTCCGCCTCCCGCCACCTTCATTGAAAAGCCAAAAGCCAATTTGCCTTCTCCCCATACTTGTATACTGCCCCTTTTATTCGTCTCAACTGCCGCACCACTTTGTCTGTTGACATCAGTTCGAACTGCATTGCAGTTCCTTCCTGCACGTCAACAATTCAGGGGTCAGATCCCTTGCATATCTACGATCCACACTGAAAATCTTATCCACCAATTTCTGTCGCTCCTCCCTATCTTCCACATCCGCAAGTGCTTTAATTGCTATCATCTCTCCCCTGACCACCACTTTCAATGTCTCCCATAGAATCGAGGGTGAGACTTATCCATTGTCATTATTCGTAATGACTTCCTGTATGGCCCTTGAAATCCTCCCATAGACCCCCGAAATCTGACAGGACCCAACATCTAACCGGCAACCCCTGCAGTGCTCTTGCCCCACTCCCAGTGCCAGGTCCACCCAATGTGGGGCATGAACCAAAATTACTACCGCTGAATATTCAGCCGCCTTAACTCAAGCCAGTAGCGATCTACTTATAATGGAGTAGTCAATCCATGAATACACTTTGTGCACCATGGAGAAAAACAAGAACTCCCTCTCCTCTCACGCTAACCTCCATGGGTGCACCCCTCCCACCTCTTCAATAGTTCCATTTTTATCTCACTCATTTATCTGGCCTGATGAGGCAATTTAGACACTGACAATACAATGTACAACTTGGAATCTACTCAGGCTATGAGCTAACCTGTGGCAATAGTACTTAATGATTGTGTTAGAATTAATTCATAATTATATCCCAAGCTTATTTCTGATTATCTACAAGATAGGACAGAATCACACTGTAATTCCCCACATGAGCATTTTGGATCTCTTCTGTGCTATCTAGGAGAATACATAGTTGAAGTGAGGAGATAATAATTGCATTATCATAAATCTCTTGGAGATCAGGTAAAACAGGCATTATTAAACACGAGTCAACTGGCCAACATCTCAATTAAGTAATAGTACTTTCATGATAACTCTCAGCTGAGTTACAGATGTGCAGGTTAGGTGGGGTTAAGGGGATGGGGTGAGGGAGTGGGCCTCGTGCTCTTTCAGAGGGTCGGTGCAGACTTGATGGGCCAAATGGCCTCCTTCTGCACTGTAGGAATTCTATGGTAACCAGAGCTCCAATCTCTACAAGGCAAACAGCAAATCCTAGGGATGCTAACATGGTATTTTAATTCTTCAAATTACCTCCGCCTTGGGTTCCATTTTATGTTTTATATGCGGTACCTAGATATCAAAGTGCAGGTTCAGCTCTTTCAAAAACCATCAAGTTAAGGTAACAGTCATTAACATTTCAAGTCCCCATGACCCTCAGAGTTCTGAAGAAGTCATGTTGCACTTGAAATGTTAACTCTGTTTCTCTCTCCACAGATGCTGCCCGACCCGCTGAGATTGCTCAGCATTTTCTGTTTTATTTCAGATTTCCGGAATCTGCAGTAGTTTGCTTTTATTAACATTACAGTCAGTTTGCTTCAGCAAAACATAATCAACACTGTTTTCTTAATTCTGCCTTCTTTTGCTCCTCCTTTTCCAAGCTAATTTATTTATTTTTATTTTCTTAATCATGGCAGCATTTTTCTCCACAAACCAGGTGAAATCACTGCGTGAGATTTATGTGAAAGCCTCATCAAAGTAGGAAGCATTCCCACGAACTGGCAGTTGGAGTCACAAATGAGTGAAGTAAGCAACTGTTATATTCAAAGAACAAAGAAAAGTACAGCACAGGACAAACCCTTCAGCCCTCTAAGCCTGCGCCGACCATGCTGCCTGTCTAAACTAAAATCGTCTACAGTTCCGGGGTCCGTATCCCTCTATTCCCATCCTATTCATGTATTTGTCAAGATGCCCCTTAAAAGTCACTATTGTCCCTGCTTCCACCACCTCCTCCGGCAGCGCGATCCAGGCATCCACTACCCACTGTGTAAAAAAACTTGCTTCGTACATCTCCTCTAAACCTTGCCCCTTGCACCTTAAACCTATGCCCCCTAGTAATTGACCCCTCTACCCTGGGAAAAGTCTCTGACTATCCACTCTGTCTATGCCCCATATAATCTTGTAGACCTCTATCAGGTCGCCCGCCAACCTCTGTCGTTCCAGCGAGAACAAACCGAGTTTATTCAACCTCTCATCATATCTAATGCCCTCCATAGCAGGCAACATCCTGTTACCCACTAAAGAACTTCCATTTTTATAGCAACTATCACTACTTCTATATGTTCTGAACTTCAGAACCAATGATATACTTTTGAAGTGTTGCTGTTTCAAAGTAGGAACATGAGGCAAAATGTTTCCACGTAATAAGAACACATTCATCAATAAGAGAAATAGCCAGGCAATTGTTTTAGTCAGATTGGTTGAGGGATAAATGTTGGCCAGCATACCTCTGCCCTTCTTCTAATAGTGCCATGGGCTCTTTTGTGTTCATCGAAAACTTTAAAAAAAGAACATTTGACAACATAGTACTTCTGCAGTATCTGACTGAAGTATCAGTCTAGATTATGTGCTCATTATATGGAGTGGGGAATGAGCCCACAATCAATTGATGCCGAAGCAAAGTATCATCAACTTAGCCAAGACTGATGACTATTATGAGACTGAAAGCACTCTTGAATAAAAACCACGTTTAGAGCAATATAAAGCACATCGATCTCACTGCATCCAAAGTTCATGTATGATTATTTTGTCGAGTATTCTGTTCCCTCTCCTTACAATCATTATCAAAGTGCAAATGAAAAGTGAAATTTGTTATTTGAAACAGTGAACTCTATCAATATTTTACCACTAATTATAATTACTTTGTATTCACAAGTAGGCGATAAGAATCGTAGAGATAAAATCCAGTTTTCTCTTACTTCCTTAAAGTGCTAACTCTTGTTGACGTATGGTCTCACAGGTGTTGGCAAACCTTCAGTACTTAGTAGTCATTCTTCTTGTGTGAAGTTGGGTTACGACGGAAATGGGCTGTTTGCTCATACAAGACATCACTTCCAGCCTGATCCCATCTTTTTTCAGTATCCATGTACATGCACTTTCTAACAGGGGCCATGGGTAGCAACCAGCGCTGAAAACCATTAATTCCTGGACTCCGAGAACACTTTTAGTATCTTTAAAGTCTTGCTCTCAGGAATTGGTTCTCTCACTCTAACTTTGGTACTGACATTTCTGATATTACAGAACATTTTGCTTATTACAGTTTGTGCATTTAAATAAGTGTAAATTGGACTTTAAACTCAAGTTTGTTGTGTTATCCTTGCGCAAGTCACACTCTTATTTATTGACAAACAGAAGATGTTTAATTTGCAACTGTCCCAACATTATAAGGATTCTGCTGTCACATTCCAGGCTTTAATCAGCACAGACTGAGTTGGATGCTCTGTAGCTACCATTAAGACTGGTTTACAGTAAGTCTGCCTCAGTGCTTCTCCGAGATTTAGGATATTTCTGCTGTGCATTGCTCTGTCCAATTTTGAACGAGGTCAAGGTAAGCAGAATTCGCACAGAAAATGGCACACTAATTCAAATGTCAGACAAATGATTAAGACTGTCTCCTAGCTGTCCAGTGTGGCGCAGCTACCCACTGATTTGACTTAATCTTACACTATATTTAAGTGTCAGCCACATCTCATTTGGTAGCACACTCATCTCTGAATCACAGGGCTCTGGGTTAAAGTCCCACTCCAGGGCTAGAGCACAATAAAAATAAGGCTGACACTCCAATGTATAGCTGAGGGAGTGGTGCTCTGTTAGAGATGCTGTCTTTTGGATCAGACATTAAACCAAGGCTCCATCTGCTTGCTCAGTTGGATGTTAAAGATCTCTTGGCACTATTTCAAAGAACAGGGGAAGCACCCTAGGTGTCCTGGACAATATTTATCTGGTCATTTTCACTTTGCTGTTTGTGGGAATTTGCCATACGCTGTTAACACGAATCCTGTTACAATAAAGTGCACTCTTTAGTCTGTAAGTGAGAGCAGCTGTTACGAGTTGGGGAAGATTAGGAAATTATTCTTGAGTATATAAGGGGCGAGATTCTCCATGTGTCCGCCTCTCTACTGCTGCCAGTGAGGACAGAGAATCTGGAGCTCAGCCATATCGCCATTCACTGCAACGGGAACAGAGGATACCGCCGTCATGAAGGAACAGATAGTCAAAGTCAAGACCTGGTTTACCCCAGTATGGGGGAGGAAAAAGGGGCATCTGTGTCTGTGGTTTTGTGAACAAACCTGTTTTAAGGAAAAGAGTGGCTCCAGATATGTCCTTTACTCAATGTGTGAACAGTGATTTTGACATGCGTAACTTTACATAGAATTTACAGTGCAGAAGACCATTCGGCCCATCGAGTCTGCACCAGCCCTTGGAAAAAGCATCCTACTTAAGCCCACACCTCCACCCTATCCCCGTAACCCAGTAACCCTACCTATCCATTTTGGACAATAAGGGGAATTTATCATGGCCAATCTACCTAACATGCACATCTTTAGACTGTGGGAGGAAACCGGAGCACCCGGAGGAAACCCACGCAGACACGGGGTCTGCACAGACAGTGACAAAAGCCAGGAATCAAACCTGGCACTGTGAAGCAACAGTGCTAACCACTGTGCTACCGTGCCACCCCACTTTGCTGCTATGTTTCCGACATTACAACAGTGACTACATTTCAAGAGTACTTCATTGGCTGTAAGGCACTTTGGACAACTGGTGGTCATGAAAAACACTATGGACTTGATTCAACGGAAAAATTTCAACGCCCAGTTTAGGGCGTGTTCAGCGGCTTTCCGTAACGGCTGCGTTTGTGAGATCTCAGCCCGTATCCAAATGTACTTAATGCCGAAATTGAGCTCCCACGAGATTCTCAACATTATTGGCTCCCTCGGCATCTGATTGGCCAGACTGGCGCCTCAGCATTGTCATGATATGCAGACATGCACATAATGAGATACAGACAGGCAGAGACAGGCAGCTAATGAACACAGAGAACAGGACATAACCAATCAGCAGGCAGAACACTTGGGGGTGGTTTCCCACTATAAAAGGCACAAGGCACTCACACTCCGCCTCTTTCCACTGGGGACATCGACAGAGTGAGTCAGGGTGTATATATCACATAACACCTCCAGCACGTTTTTAAGAGCTAGTCTGGTTCAGTCAGACAGAGTAATCACACTTAGGTTAGCAGAGAGTCGAACTCACAGAGAACTGTGCTAACTGTGCGACAGGTTCAATTTATCAGATTGAACTAACTTCAAATTAGTATCTTTCAGTTAAAGCTGCACCCAGTTGCAGCCCGTGTCCATGCCAATGGCCTCAAGCTGAACAGGGCCAAGTGTTGCTTTGCCATGTCAACACCAAGTTCTTGGGTGACCAGATATCTCAGCAGGGTGTGCGCCCAGACATAGACAAGGTCAAGGCCATCAAAGCCACGAAGACCCCTGAAGACAGGAAGGCGGTGCTGCGCTTCCTAGGCATGGTAAACGTTTTGGGGAAGTTTATCCAAAACCTGGCCTCACACTACTGCCCTCAGACACCTGGTGAAAAAGTCCACTGTCTTTGAGTGGAAGGCAGCTCATCAAGCAGAGTGGTTGGAGCTGAAAGCCAAGCTCACCACTGCACCTGTATTGGCATTTTTTGACCCTGACAGGGAAACAAAAATCTCAACAGATGTGAGCCAGGACGGCATCGGCATGGTGTTGCTCCAGCTCGATGACACCTCATCCTGGGCACCGGTTGCCTCCACATTAAGGGCGATGACGCCCACCAAGCAGCGGTACGCCCAAATTGAAAAGGAATGCCTGGGCCTTCTCACTGGAATTCTCAAGTTCCACGATTACGTCTACGGCCTGCCGACCTTCACTGTCGAGACGGATCACAGGCCTCTGGTCCACATTATCCACAAGGACCTGAACGACATGACGCCCTGGCTGCAGCGCATCCTCCTCAGACTCAGAAGGTATGATTTTGAACTAGTGTACACGCCTGGCAAGGAGTTCATTATTGCGGATGCCTTGTCCCGCTCCATAACCTTGCCCAGTGTACCGCCGGCATTCATCCAACAGATTGAATCACAGGTGCAGCTGTGGGCCAGCAACCTCCCGGCATCGGATGAAAAGGTGATTCGCATTCGCGACAAGACAGCCAAAGACCGGTTCTGCAGCGTGTCATGCGCCACCTCACCAGTGGCTGGCGAAAAGGACAGTGCCCTCAATTCTTCAATGTGAAGGATGACCTGACGGTGGTTGATGGTATCCTCCTCAAGCTGGATCGCATCGTCATTCCACGCAGTCTCTAGAGCTTGGTGCTCCGGCAAATCCATGAGGGACATCTGGAAGTCGAGAAGTGCTGGCGCAGAGCCAGGCAAGCTGTCTACTGGCCTGGGATTAGTCAGGACATCTCAAATGTGGTCCTCAGCTGTCCGACCTGTCAACGTTTCCAGCCAGCACAGAGCAAGGAGACGCTTCAGCAGCACAAAATCGTGACTACCCCGTGGTCCAAGGCGGGCATTGACCTCTTTAATGCCAATGGTAGTGATTATGTGTTAATCATTGATTATTGTTCCAACTACCCAGAAGTTGTGAAGCTCTCAGACCTCACATCCAAGACCATCAAGGCCTGTAAGAAGACGTTCTCTAGGCATGGTATTCCACTCACTGTCATGAGTGACAATGGTCCTTGCTTCAGCAGCCAAGAGTGGTCAAGATTTGCCCAGTCATATCAGTTTAGCCACGTCACCTTCAGCCCACACTACCCGCAGTCCAACGGGAAGGTTGAGAAAGGGGTGCACATAGTGAAGCAGCTCATCTGCAAGGCTGCAGATTCTGCTTCTGACGTCAACCTTGCGCTGCTTGCGTACAGGGCAACCCCTCTGTCTACCGGCATGTCGCCGGCTCAACTCCTGATGAACAGAGACCTGCAGACGACTATTCCAGCCATACGCTTACCTGACCTGGATCATCTCCGGGTGCTGCAGAAGGTGCAGAAACTCAGGGACCGGCAAAAGCAGGGCTATGACGCTCATGCCACCGATTTGCCCGTGTTATCCCCGGCAGATGCTGTTCGGATCAAGCTACCTGAGGGAGGCTGGTCAGCTCCAGCTGTTTTTGTTCGACATGCTGCTCATCGATCGTATGTTGTGCGAATGGCTGATGGCTCTGTTGTGCAGCGAATCAGACGGGCACTGCGCACAGTTGCCTGCCCGCAACCACATTCTTCATTGTTTCCATCTGTTATTGTGCCACCTCCTGACACCTCGAACCACAAGGCCATAAGTCAGGCTTCCATCCCGCCTATCAAGGCGCCGTCGTCCCCACCACCACCACTCCAGTGGTCGACCAGGATCAGACGCAAGCCCCAGAGACTGGACTTATGAACATTTGTTTTGTTTGCTATGTTCTGTTTTCGCACATTAGACACCTGTTTTCACATGTCCATATGTTCCCATCTGCCATAGGATGCAAATAAGTTAGTTTTTTGGCCTAAACATGTAAATACTTTCACATATGCTACAGAAAAACATTTCAAAAGGGAAGATGTCATGAGGATACAGCCAGGCAGAGACAGGCAGCTAATGAACACAGAGAACAGGACATGACCAATCAGCAGGCAGAACACTTGGGGGTGGTTTCCCACTATAAAAGGCACGAGGCACTCACACTCCGCCTCTTTCCACTGGGGACATCCACAGAGTGAGTTAGGGTGTATATATCACATAACACCTCCAGCATGTGGCTAAGAGCTAGTCTGGTTCAGTCAGACAGAGTAATCACACTTAGGTTAGCAGAGAGTCGAACTCAGAGAACTGTACTAACTGTGTGACAGGTTCAATAAATCAGATTGAACCAATTTCAAGGTTGAGTATCTTTCAGTTAAAGCTGCATCCAGTTGCAGCCCGTGTTAACTCAGTGTGCTTAACACAACAAGCATCTCACCGCTAACAAGGGAGAGCTGCTTTTAAACACTCCCTACCACTCACTCCCAGTCAACACGCATGTCTGGCAGGTGCAGATCTGCTCCTTGCTTTGTGGATGCCAACCTCATAAGGCTTCTCGACGCTGTGGACCTCACAAGGCTTCTTGACCCTGTTCCCCCAAGGAGGACGGGGAGCCAGCAGCAGGGTCAGCAATGCCGCTGGGAGGCAGTGGCAGCGGCTGTCAGTGCAGGCAGCATAACCATGAGGACCGCCGTACAATGTAGGAAGAAGACAGACAACCTATAACGGGCTGCAAGGGGAAGTTATGACCTCTCTCCTGTCATCAGTTCCACCTGCCACTCCTCAAATTCTCAAACCCCCTTCCCAATCTACTGGCTGACACCTCGCACCATCCCCACATCTGATCTTTGTGCCTGTTCTTGAAAACCCCCGGCACCCCCCTCAGCACAACCCCCTCATGTCCGGCTGCAGTGCCAACACATGCCACCTGCTAACGACCCCCTGACCCATCAAGAGTGCAGCTCACAATGCCCTTTCTTTGTCCCCGCAGGAGAAGATAGCCCATAATAAACAGGAAAGGGCCAAGATGGAAGGGGAAATCTTCGAGCTTCGAGTTCTCACCTCCCATGAAGAAGTGGCCCTGGAAATTGCGAGTTTGCCCGAGGAGGGAGCAGTGACCGAAAACGAAGTTGGTCTCCGCCACAGAGGTGAGAATCCACTGTCCCTTCACCATGTCCCAAATGAGTTGTTCATGTCAGACAAAATGAACGTTCCTTCTCAATGACCACATGTTTATTGTTTCACAGGGTCTCGATCTGATGAGGTCAGGCCATCCCGGGTTGCACCACCCCCCACCACCCAAGAGAACACCTCGGAAGAGAGCTCGGAACAGACCACTGGTGAGGTGTCACAGCTATCACCCGCACCTTCCATCAGCCCAGAGCCACACAGCTAGATGGACGACATTACTGGACAGGCTTCTGGGGCACAACCTGGTGAGCACCACACAGTTGCAGATGCACATCAGGTGAAGACACGAACATTGAATTGAGACAGCAGTCCGAGATCTGCTGGATCCCAGCACATAGCTGGGTCCCAGCCAGATGCTGAGCCTCGAGACAAGGTTCTCCCAGAGCTGATGCGGCTAATAGGACATAGCCGTGAGATTCAGGAGGGGGTGTCAGCAACATTCCAGCGACTATAAGGCCGAATGGAGGAGTCCCAAAGGCTGCAAGTGCAGGAGATGATGCCGGCATTGCTTGGCACCCAGGCCAACACTGCTAGGGTGGTGACCAGAGTGGTAAACCTGGAGCACGACATCCACATCTTGAGTGGTGGTGTCCAAGGTATTGCTTAGTCTGTGACGACCATGGCTAAGGGCCTCAACATCATGTTCCAAGTGATGAGGGACGTGTCCCAGACGGAGGTGTACATTGCCGAAGCACTGAAGAGCATGGCCCAGTCACTGAGGAGCATCGCTGAGGGCATCAACACCATGTGCAGACAATGGGCAGCCCCCAGGACTGGCAGTGCCAGATGACTCAGAGGTCTTTGGAGCTCACTTCAGCTGCCCCTCCATCTCATGAAGTCCCCCAGGGCTCCACAGTCACCCCCAGGGAGGAGGAAGCACTGGAGGCCAACCGGGGTCTGTCACCAAGGAGGCTATAGTTGTGTTCGGTTCTTCCTAATCCCTCCATCCTGACACCAGCGCTTCTCAAGGGCACCGGGCAGAACAAGGTGGCACAGTGACACCGGTAAGTCAGCTGGGGCCACCCGGCTCCAGGTCCTCCAGAGGATGTCCAGCAAAGGCATCAAAGGCCATAGGGCATGGAAAGCAGCAGGCTGCCTTCACCTGTGATGTGCATCTTGGGGACACACGTTAGATGTAGGAGTAGACCATGAAAGGCCAAGAAGTGTGAGGAGTACTGAGTGGGCACTGGTGAGATCACTATCTGTACATAGGGGCAATGGAAATCTGTCATTGTAAAATGTTCACTATTAAAACATTTCACACCTCACGCATTTGAAGCATCTGTCACGTTAATCTTCACAGTGGGTGGACTTCCGGTGGCGCGTGTGAGCAGAGCGGTCGCGCTGGAGACAGGCTCCCGCTGGTCCACGGCATTTCGCCGTTTTCCGGGGGTTTTCACGTGGTTTCACCGGTCAGGATTTCTTCGGCCGTTGGGGCCTGAGAGACGGGCACCGGGTCGGGCCGGTGAGGACCCCCGTGACCGGACGAGCAGGGGCATCGAGCCCGAAGCATGCAGCGGGGGAGGAACATGGCCTGAGGCGAGGCCTGGATCCAGCGCGAATGTAGAGGGGGAACAGCGCACACCGGGTGGCCTCCACCCGTTGAAAATACATGTTTGGGATGTTTGAAGTACGGTCCCAGGAGAAGAGATGTTTTGAGCTTTGATTTTTGAATTTTGTTTTAATTTATTTAAATTTATTTTATTTTTTATTATTTATCTCGAGATAGAAGAAAGAAGGAGAAAAATATTAAGTGGTTAAGGGATGCCAAAAACAGCTGTGAAGAAGGGAGGAAACGCAGGTTCGCCGCCAAAGGAGAGGACCAGTAAAAGCGCGAACAAGATGGCGGATGCCAGACCGCGTGGTGGGGCCGCACTACTTACAGTGGAAAGGATGACCAAGGTGATGGCTGTGGAGCTGGAGAAGCAGCTTCCGAGGGACATGGAGGCGTTGAGGAAGGAGATGGCAGTCGCACTGAGATCATTGGTGGAGGAGGCAATCGCCCCGGTGAGGGTGGATGCAGCAAAGACATCGGCCGAGGTGAGAGGACAGGATGAAAAGATGAAGGATGTGGAGGAGGCCATGTCGCAGCACAGCGACCAGCTCACCTTGATGGAAGACGAACTACAGAGGGCGGTGGAGGTCAACAGAGGATTCAGAGCGAAGCTTGAGGAGTTGGAAAACTGCTCGAGGCGGCAAAATCTGAGAATTGTGGCTTGCCTGAAGGGGCAGAGGGCTCAAGGCCAACTGACTACCTTGCTAAGAGGCTGGTGGAGTTGATGGGGGAGGGTGAAGACCCCTCCCAGTATGAACTGGACTGAGCTCATCAGTCGTTAAGGCCGAAACCCAAAGTAAATGAGCCGCCGAGAGCAGTAATTATCTGCTTCCATAAGTACCACACAAAGGAGGTGGTGTTAAACTGGATGAAGCAGAAGCGGGAGGTGCAGTGGGATGGTGCTAGAGTTCGGATTTACCAGGACTTGACGGTGGAGTTGGCAAGGAGACGAGTGGCGTTCAGCCGAGTGAAGGCGGCCCTGTACAACAAGGGACTGCGATTTGGTACGGTATACCTGGCAAAGCTGAGGGTGACGTACAACGCCAAGGATTTTTATTTTGAAACGGTGGAGGTGGCTGAGGCGTTCACAAACGCAGAAGGCTTGGGACAGAAGTGAGGAGTGGAGCTGGAAGAGAGATCGTGGACTGTGATTGGGGAGCTGGAAAATGTATAAATGTTATAACTTTCTTTTCACTGACCTGGATTGTAACTTACTTTACTTCACAATGTTGTAGAGTTTAAGTTTTTGTTTGGTTTGATTGGCATTTTTGCACCTTTTTTTTGTTGTAACGGTTATCTGTTATTTTGTTGAATTGCATGGGTTAGATTGTTTTTCTTTTCCTTCTGGGACTGGGTGGGAAGGGACGGTATGCCTTTTGGGGAAGAGGGGGACTATCCGCACTAGCTACCTAAAGTCGGCTAGTGAACGGAGGTGAGGTGAGAGGAGGGCTGCGGACATTGGAGCATGGTTAGCAGGTTTCAATGGGCCTACGAGATGAGCAAGTGGTTGGGGGGGGGGGGGGGGGGGGGGTCGATACTGGGTAAGATTCTTTTGAGGTGAAGTGCAGGGGGGGGATTCTGGGAGAGGTGGAGGGGGTTCGATGTTAATAATGGAAAGGGACAGGTCAGATTCATGGGGCAGGGCCTGGTGGTATGATGATGGTGGATAAGAAGGGGGGGGTGAGGGACCCCCAGTTAGGATAGTCACGTGGAACATGAGGAGGTTGGGAGGCCCAGTCAAGAGGTCAAGTGTGCTTGTGCATCTTAAAAATTTGAAGGCCGATGTAGCAATGCTGCAGGAGACTCACCTGAGGGTGAAGGACCAAGTGAGACTTAAAAAGGGCTGTGTTAGTCAGGTATTTCATTCTGGATTTGACAGAAGCATTTGAGGGGTAGCGGTAATAGTCAGCAAAAGGCTACGGTTCCAGATGGAGACGATGGTTGCAGATCAGGGGGGTAGAAATGTGATTGTGACAGGGGTGGGGGTAGGTATATGATAGTGACAGGGGTGCTGGAGGGGAGGCTAATGGCGCTGGTAAGTGTATAGGGTCCCAATTGGGACGATGTGGGATTCGCGAAGGTGTGTGGGGCCATCCCCGACTTGGGCACACAGAAACAGATAGTGGAGGGGCACTGTAACTTGGTGCAGGAGCCAAAATTGGACAGGTCACGACCGCGCTCGCTGGTCCCGTCAGAAGGGCCGAAGGCGCTGGCTGGGCTAATGGTGGAAATGGGAGGGGTGGACCCTTGGAGGTTTCTGCACCCGAGGAAACGGGAGTACTCGTTTTTCTCAGCGGTCCATGAGATGTACTCGCGGATTGACTTTTTCATGGTGGGGAAGGTGCTGCTGGCCGGGGCTAAAGGGTCGGAATACTCGGCAATTGCAATATCAGATCATGCTCTGCATTGGGTGGATATGGTACTGGAGAAGGGGACGGTACAGAGACTAGGCCGGAAGTTAGATGTGGAACTGTTGGGGACCGAGGGTTCTGTGACAAAATTGAAAAAGTAATCAAGGAATATGTAGGTTTTAATTGCACGGGTGAGGTGTCAAAGGCGGTTGTCTGGGAGGCTTTAAAGGCGGTGGTGAGGGGTGAGGTGATCTCGTTCAAGGCAAGGCTAGACAAAGAGGAGAAGTTGGAATGTCAGAGGGTAATAGATGAGATGATGGAAGTAGACACGAGGTATGCAGAAGATAGGGACCCAGCGCAGTTGGAAAAGAGGAAGGAATTCCAGGCGAGCTTTGACCGACTATCTACCAGGAAGGCGGTACGCCAATTGAGGCAAGCAAGGGGGGCAGTTTACGAGCATGGAGAGAAGGCGGGCTGTATGTTGGCGGGGCAGCTCCGCAGGGAGGCTGCAGCAAGGGAAATTGTCCAGGTGCGGGACAGGGCAGGGAAGTTGGTGGTAGTTCCAGATAAGATTAACAAGGTCTTTAAGGAATTCTATGAGAGGTTGTACAGGTCAGAGCCACCTGGGGGAGGCCGGGAGATGCAGGAATTTCTAGATGGGCTGGAGTAGCCGAGGTTAAGGGAGGGGTACAGGGCTACATTAGAGGGGGCGATAATGGAGCAGGAGATAAAAGATGCGATTGGGAGGATGCACTCGAGGAAGGTGGCAGGACGGATGGGATTCCGGTGGAATATTATATAAAATTCAAAAATAAGCTGCTACCACTGATGGTGGGGATGTTTGAGGAGGCGATAGGGAAGGTGTTACCACAAACTTTGGGGCAGGCATCGATTTCCCTGTTACTTAAGAAAGATAAGGATCCGACGGAGTGTGGGTCGTATAGGCCCATATCACTTTTAAATGTGGTCGCAAAGATATTGGCGAAAGTACTGGCAGGTAGGCTAGAGGAGTGCCTCTCGAAGGTGAGAGGTGAAGATCAGACGGGGTTTGTGAGAGGGAGGCAGCTCTTTTTGAACATTAGGAGGGTATTGAACGTGGTTATGGTACCGGCAGAGGGGAAGGAAACAGAGGTAGTTGTGGCATTGGACGCGGAGTAAGCGTTTGACCGGGTAGAATGGGGGTACTTGATGGCAGTTCTGGAGCGGTTTGGAATTGGACCCAGATTTGTGGACTGGGTAAAGCTATTATATAAGGACTAGGGGGCCAGTGTCCGCACAAATAACATCAGCTCAGAATACTTTCCTCTCCACTGTGGGACTAGGCAGGGATGTCTTATGTCTCCCCAGCTGTTTGCACTCGCAATTGAGCTATTGGCCATCGCATTAAGAAGTTCGGGCTCCTGTTTATTTTTCAATGCCTGCCAATTTCCCTGCCAAAGGCATTTTTTCAAGAGATTGAAAGGATGATTACCTCGTTCATATGGAGAGGGAAGGTGGCCAGAATTAAAAAGGTGCTACTACAGAGAGGAAGGCAGGCAGGGGGTTTGCGTCTTCCGAACCTGATGTATTATTACTGGGTGGCGAATGTGGAGAAGGTGCGGAGCTGGGTCAGAGGGGTTGACTCCCAATGGGTCAGAATGGAGGTGAGTTTGTGTCGGGGGTCGGGATTGAAGGCGCTAGCGACAGCGCAGCTCCCGACGGCCCTGGGGAGATACTCAGGGAGTCCGGTAGTAATAGCTTCGTTGAGAATTTAGAGGCAGTTTCCACAGCACATCCGGTTGGGGGTAGGGTCAAGGGAAATGCTGATTCGGAAGAACCATAGATTTGAGCCAAGGAAATGGAATGGAAATTTTCGGAGATGGGAGGAGAAAGGAATTAGGACACTAAAAGATTTATTTCTTGGGGGTTGTTTTGTGGGATTGAAGGAGCTGCGAGCGAAGTATGGGCTGGAGCAGGGGGGGAAGAATTTAGATACATGCAGGTTCGAGACTTTGCCAGAAAGGAGATACAGAGCTTCCTAGTAGAGCCGGCTTCCACATTGCTGGAGGAGGTGCTGACAACACGGGGCCTGGAGAAGGGGGTTGTATTGGTGGTTTGTGGGCATTTTTGGAGGAAGAGCAGGCGCCGCTAGGTGCGATCAAGGCAAAGTGGGAGGAAGAGTTGGGAGAGGGTATGGAGGGGGGGGCTCTGGTGTGAGGTGCTCCGGAGGGTGAACACCTCTACCTCGTGTGCAAGGTTGGGGCTGATACAGCTGAAGATGGTGTATAGGGTGAGGATGAGCCGGCTCTTTGAGGCGGTAGATGTGTGTGAACGTTGCGGGGGGTTTGGGGGGGGGGAGTGGGGGGGGCCCCGCAAACCACGTTCATATGTTTTGGTCCTGTCCAAAGCTGGAGAATTACTGGAAGAAGGTGTTTAGGGTAATCTCTATAGTGGTGCACGTGAAACTGGATCCGGGCCCTCAGGAGGCCATATTCAAGGTGTCGGACCAACCGAGGTTGGAATCGGGCGCGGAGGCAGATGTTGTAGCCTTCGCCTCGATGATCGCCCGAAGGCGGATCCTGTTAGGGTGGAGATCAATGCCTCCATCCTGTGCCCTGGCTTGGCGGGGGACCTGCTGGAATTCTTAACCCTTGAAAAGATCAAATTTGAACTGAGGGGAGGGTTGGAGGGGTTCGACAATTCATGGGTGTTATTCATTATGCACTTTCGAGAATTGGATCACATCGAACATTAGTGGGAGGGTTGGGGGGAGGGGGATGGATGTGTTAATGGTGACTGTGGGTGATTCCTGATTCCTTTTTGTCATTTGTTTATGTTTACATGCGGGCCAATGTCTGGGGTTTGATGGGAGGATGGGATTGTTGTTATTGATCTGGGGATTGACATTTTTGTTACTGATTATTGATTATTGTTGCGTGTAAATTTGGGAGAAAATGTGAAAAAGGAGAATAAAAAATATTTTTAATCGTCGCAGTGGGTGTGTTGCACTCGGCTCTCCCACCCCCGCGCACAGTGGTCCAAGATCAAATTCAGAGGCTAGGTGTGAGTGTGCTGTCAGCAGAAACTGAGGAGCACCAGAGCGTTCTTCACAGCAAGTTATCATCACTCTCTTGCCTTATATGGTGACCTACCGACAGGACAACACAGGCTCATCAATCTGGAGTGATGTGACACAGGCTCTTCGAGGGGGGAACATGGTGTTCGAGGAGTGGGTGGTGTGATTGAGGGGGGAATGGGGGTGTGTGGAATGGAGGGGGGGGGAATGGTGGAATGGGGGGAGGGTGTGGGGGAAGGTGTAATATCCCGCAAGGGGCCTATGGGGTGGGAATGCTTGTCTTTCCCGTGCTCCTTGTGGAGTACAGACTCCCCCAGTATGGGGCGGGTTTCTCAATTAACCCCTGTATATAAGGTCAGGATAGAAGACGCAGCAGAACTCTGTCCTGGAAATTTTTCGTAGGACAGACAGCCTGCAGCTGTGGTTGCCCCTGTTATGAGTCCCTGCAATATTTAAAGATGGCTTGAAGGCCTCACAGATGTAAAGCGCCTCACCCCCCTGGTCCAGGGGCGACCCCTGACCTGGAACGCCTGACCCCCGCGATCAAACCCAACCCCTCTGAGGGGTCCCGCAGCACCCCCACTCCATCCAGAGCACTGGGGCAGCAGCTCCGGTGCCTTGAGCTGCATGCTGGAAAATGGCTACTCACCTCCTCACTTCCCAACAGTAGCCATTGTGCCAGGTTCACATTTTTGATTAGGAGTACTAAACAACGCCTGCGTGACTTCTCTTTGGGAAGTCGAGTAATTCCCGGGTGGCCGCTGCATTAGACTTCCATCTCACAAATTATATTGAAATGAATGCAAATAAGGGTTAATGATATTCTCACATTTTTGGGCGCGATCCAGAACTCACCATCGGGAGCATGCCAGGTGAAATGCAAAATGGTTTGCGCCTGCCGCAAATCTCGCTTTTGCCCTCTCCTGCTTTTCACCCGACATGGCCTGCTCTGCGCTGGACGCAATGCGGTCACTGAATCGTGCCCTAAATAAATGCAAGTCTGGGAATCATAGAATTTACAGTGCAGGAGGCCATTCAGCCCATCGGGTCTGCACCGACCCTTGGAAAGAGCACCGTACCAAAGCCCACGCCTCCACCCTATCCCTGTAACCCCACCTAATCTTTCTGACACCAAGGGGCAATTTAATAATAATCGCTTATTGTCACAAGTAGGCTTCAATTAAGTTACTGTGAAAAGACCCTAGTCCCCACATTCCGGCACCTGTTCGGGGAGGCCAATACACCTCACCTGCACGTCTTTGGACTGGGAGGAAACCGGAGCACCCGGAGGAAACCCATGCAGACACGGGGAGAAAGGGCAAACTCCACACAGACAGGCACCCGAGGCCGGAATTGAACCCGGGGCACTGGAGCTGTGAGACAGTGGTGCTAACCACTGTGCCACCATGCCACCCATTCCCTTATTTTTAAAATACATGTTTTGAATGACAAACAATATACAATATGAATTGTATATTCATGAAATCACTATTAATATTCTTACAAAGCTTGAGTCTGTGGTTCGGTGGTCTACGACTTGTCATACCTGGATGTTAATGAGATGTTAAATAAAGCACTGACTTTCCTTTTTTAGGCTTCTAGAAAGGACATTATGCTCATATAGGTTCGAAAAAAAACAATGCTTCCAAACAACTGTGATTTTTTAAACAACTTTCATGTTCTCTGTGTATTCCTGATGCTTTTGAATATTTTGTTTGAACTCTGAATGATGATGACACCATTGATTGAGTTGGCTTGGGGGAGTTACACAGCTCACTGAGCCCAGCAGTAGAAGGAATCAGAATTAGCATACATGGTTGAAATGACAAAGCTGCCGAAACACTGTAGGTGAAGAACTTTATCTCCACTGACATTAATTCAAAGCCAGCAGAATGTCAGTCTGAATCATTCCTCAAAGCCAGGTTATATAAGTACTAACTGTATACTGAACAAAAATATCAAAGGAAAGTTGGAAAAAAATACAAAATTATGTTTAATATGGATTGGAACTTCCGTAGGATAATTGTAAAAAAAGTCAATGATTGTACAGTGTGGAATATATCTTTCATATCCTGGATCTGAGTCCATATCTTGTATAAGCATCCAATTAAAAAAAAGATTTTGGACAGATTCTGTTATAATCCAGGAAGCCAGTTGCTGGGGCCAATCATTACTCAAACTAACATTTATTTAGAGAGTGAAATATTACATGCACATATCTCCTAATTTAACACCCTCGCCCTCAGTTTCAGTAGTGTCTCTATGTGCTCATGTGAAACACTAAAATATGCTCTTCACCTACATATAGTTAAATACAACTGATATAAAATTAACAGATTCAACCCAGTGTTTAACAGGTAACCTGCTGTATTCTGTTGCTCTAAGGGTAGAAAATAGCAAAACTACTCAAACAGACCATTAGGATGGTTGCTATGGAAATGGGCAAAGAATATCATACAGAGGCTGTAGTTAAGGGTCAATGTTGGGCCAGAGAGAGAAAAACTGAACCTTGCATATCTAACTTAGTAGTACTTGATGCTCAGAAAATTAGGAAAGTGGACACAATTCTCCGAAAAAATGACTCAGTGTTATTTTTGGCTGATTCCCACTGGGTGTTTGGGCGTGATCCAGATCATTATTCACCCACACTCAGTCATGTTTTTGGAGCTTGGGGAGATTCTCACTGAATCATCCCACACAAAGAATTTTATCTGGAGTAGGCAACTAAAGACGCCGGCACGATCGGTTCTTCAGAGATCTGGACCCCCTTTTTAAAGGGTGCCCTGATTTCAAAGTTAGGTAAGGGTCCCCACACCCCCACCCATGGACCCCCTGCAGACATGGGCAACACCCCTAACCCACGTCCCTGGAGGGGCAGCCTCCCCAAAATCACTAAATGTCCGCATGACCCCCCCACACCCCTCCCCATACCACCCAGGCATGAAGGTGACCCAGCCTCATCCGCACCAATCCTCGTCGGCGTCAGGGTATCACGCCCCCCTCCCGCCAGAAGTTAGCATGTGCCACTCTCGGGTCGCTGAGGGCCAGCCCCCACCTTTAAGGCCATCCCCCATTTCAGCACCCCCTTTCAGGGCCCCCCATGCGCCCACTTCAGCCCCCCTTCACTCTCCCACCCTTACAGCCCCCGACACTTCACCCCCTCCCTTTCAGGCCGCCACTTCACAAGCATAGGCCCCCCTCAGGCCCCTACCCTTGGCAGTGCCCCTTGGAATCCTGGCAGTGCCTCTTGGAACCCCAGAAGTGCCAACCATGCCAGGTTGGCAGTGTCCTGTCCCTGGCCACCCGGGGGCACCAACGGCCTGCGGGCCCCCCTGTCGTGGCCATCACGTGTGGGTTCCGCTTTTGGAGACCAGTACTAATATGCGCTGGCCTCAGGCTGCGCTGGTGGGCTGGTGAATCCTGGGAGCCAGTATTCCACTTCACACTACTGACATCCCTCTCCTTAATATGCACTAAAATCTGCCACAAAGAATATATTTTAAAAAGAGTCTGAAGATGGCCAGTTCACTCATGCTGCCCCTTCCCATTAACTTCCTTAATCCTGTTTTTTGCATCGGTACCTGATTCTCTTGTACGCCCTCGGACCTGATTGCTCCAAGGTCCTGAACCAATGGCATTAAAAGCTTGGATCTGGAAAACGTAATCAGTCCATTCCTCCAGACCTTCGATGGTGATCTCTCGTTCCAAACGATCATTAATAATCTGAGTTACAGGTGTGCCCAGACCGTCCAGTCTCCATTTTCTAATTCTATATCCAACCGATTCGGGGTTACCATTATACTCAGACTCTGGAAGAGGCTGTGAACAAACAGGATTTAAACAAATTCAGAATCAAAAGACTCATGTTGATTAACCTACAATTCTACTCTGGAGCCAACAGTGGTGCATGGCAATGTTTTTCAGCAATTAAAGTCATTAATTGTTCCAATTTTAAATAAACTATTGGGTTAGTCAGGAGGATGGTTTAAAACTGAGATGAGGAGGAATTTCTTCAGCCAGAGGGTGGCGAATCTTTACAGGAATGGTCCTGGGAAAGTTCTATGGATCAGTACAATCGTTATCCTTGGGTTTGAAGTGGTTTTAATTCAAACTTTTCTAAGGTAACTAGCTGGCAAGACAGTCCGAACAATCCAAAGTCTTCGAGTAAACCCAGAGTTTTGGATGATTCCCAGCGTAGGGTTTGAACATCTTGAAAGTTTGAACTTCTTGGGCAATTCTTGTGCAGGACTTGCATGGGAATTTTCAAGGGGCTGTACCCAACACATTTTCTGGGTACCCCCAGAATATGATCCCTGGAGATCGGAAGTTATTGATCTCTTAATTTTATTCATTCTTTCCCATTGTGTTAACACAGTATCTTCACTTACCACCCAGCGAACCCATAAGCTTGTCTCACTTGCTGTTCGCACCGTGACGCTAGCAGGTGCTACATCTGGTGGAGCCTGCAGAGTCTGGATTACGCGGGAAGGCCAACTTACAGGGCTAGAGCCCACTATGTTCATCTGCTGTATTCGAAACCTAATGGCAAAATAATGATGTACATTTAACACAAGAATTATGTTCATTATTCAGAGCAAAACCGAATATAGATCTTTACAGTACCAGGAGTAGAAATGCAATTTTCCCATTAGGCAGGTAATCAGGCATATTATGTTTACTTATTAAATTCTCCTTCATGCAACACCTCTTGGCACAATATAGTACTACGTTTACCAGCTGCCTCTTAAGCACATCCATGGTCAATCTTCACAGGTGAGGCTTCCCTCACTAGTAGCAGACACTCATTAATCTTCTAACAGATATTAGTGAAGTCAGCGTGCATCAGAGGGAAGCTGATCCTCTGTACAGTACAGGACCATACAATCCTGCGCATGTGCCTGGCAACCCCCACTCCGGTTCACAATTTCTAATTAGAAAGTGGCAGCAAATGATCTGCCGATTCTTGCAGCCACAATTTGATGTATGGTAGTCAAAAATCGCAAAATAACATTTTTAGATGATCACAAAAAAAAGGTTTTGGAAAAGTCAAACAAATCTATTCATACTTTTTCGGTACGCTGTGAATGTTGATCCTTAGATACCAATTTCACTAGTACAAAAAATAAAATTAATGTTTTTGATACGTTTGATTCTTTCCTTTCAAATCAGTTCAAATAAAGTAAATAAAATATCATTCAGGAGCAATCATCTACAAATTGTTTTGATATTTTTGCAATTAAAAATAAGATTTTCTGGCTTCCGGGTGCGGCGATGACCAGCTAAGTCGCACGTTTCGGCACCTCCCGTTGAAACGGACTTTTGGGCTCTTATTAGGAGCCCTAACGGCAATTTTTAACGGCCAAAATCATTGTGCGGTGAAATAGGAGGGAATCCCCCCCGGATAAATATGGATAAAGGAGAGGATAGCGGCCGGATTGCAGTGGATCCACTGGAGCAGCGGCAAGGAAGGGAAGCTCAAAGCAAGATGGCGTTGGAAGGTGGCTGTTTGGTATGGGGCCCGGAGAAACAAGAGTTCCTGCGGCGCTGTGTGGAAGAGCTGAAGAAGGAGGTGTTGGCCCCGATGCTACAGGCGATTGAAGGGCTAAAGGAGGCGCAGAGGACCCAGGAGTTGGAGCTTCGGGTCGTGAAGGCAAAGGCTGCGGAGAATGAGGATGAAATACAGGGCCTGGTGGTAAGGACAGAGACGCACGAGGCACAGCACAAAAGGTGTGTGGAGAGGTTGGAAGCCCTGGAGAATAACTCGAGGAGGAAGAATTTAAGAGTCTTGGGTCTTCCCGAAGGCACAGAGGGGGCGGACGTCGGGGCATATGTGAGCACGATGCTTCACTCGCTAATGGGATCGGAGGCCCCGACGGGCCCTTTGGAGGTGGAGGGACCTTATCGAGTTCTGGCGCGAAGACCTAAGGCAGGAGAAATACCTCGAGCCATAGTGGTGAGGTTTCACCGCTACAATGACAGAGAGATGGTTCTAAGATGGGCGAAGAAAACTCGGAGCTGCAGGTGGGAGAACGCGGTGATCCGCGTGTACTAGGATTGGAGTGCGGAGGTGGCGAGAAGGAGGGCAAGTTTCAACCGGGCCAAGGCGGTGCTCCACAAAAAGAAGGTTAAATTTGGAATGTTGCAGCCGGCGAGACTGTGGGTCACACACCAAGGGAAGCACCACTACTTTGAGACGGCAGAAGAGGCGTGGACATTCATTGTGGACGAGAAGCTGGAATAGTCTGGCGAGAGAAAAAGCTTCTGTAATAAAGTGGTGGGGTGATTATGTGGGACGAGGAAGGGGAAGGGGGGGGGGGGGGGGGGAAGAGTTTTTTTCTTCAATTTTGTAACTTTTCTCTTTTCCCCTCGTGGGAAAGTATGGGGAACTGTGGGCGCCGGTGGGAAGGAAAGGGGAAGGAGAAGGGAGCTGCGCCATCAGGGGCGGGGCCGAGTGGGAAACGCGGGCTTTGCTCCCGCGCTATGGTAATTGTGGCGGGAACGGGGACGCAGGAAGGAGGGGGGCCTCGCACAATGAAGGGCCGAGGACAAACGGGGGAATCTGAGGTCAGCCAGAGTTTGCTGACTTCTGGGAGCAACATGGGGGGTGCAACTACGCTAGAAAGGGATCTAGCGGAGGGGGGGGGGGGGGGAATTAACTGGGTATCTGCTGCTAAGGGGAAGGGGGAGCTGTTATGGGGCGGGGTGGTCGGGACGGGAGAGCACCGTCGGTGGGATATACGGGTACGTGGTAACCGGGTGAGGAGCTGGGTTAGAAAAGGGGATGGCTAGTCGACACGGGGGGGGGGGGGGGGGGGGGGGGGTAAAGAGCCCCCCAACCCGGTTGATCACGTGGAACGTGAGAGGGCTGAATGGGCCGATTAAAAGGGCACGGGTACTCGCACACCTAAAGAACTTAAAGGCAAATGTGGTCATGTTGCAGGAGACGCACCTGAAACTGGCAGATCAGGTTAGACTACGTAAAGGATGGGTGGGGCAGGTGTTCCATTCGGGCTTAGATGCGAAGAATAGGGGGGTGGCTATTTTAGTGGGGAAACGGGTACTGTTTGAGGCAAAGACCATAGTGGCGGACAGTGGGGGTAGATACGTGATGGTGAGTGGCAGATTGCAAGGGGAGGCGGTGGTTCTGGTGAACGTATACGCCCCGAACTGGGATCATGTAAACCTCATGAAGCGTATGCTGGGGCGTATCCCGGACCTGGAGGCGGGAAAGCTGGTAATGGGGGGGAGACTTCAATACGGTGCTTGATCCAGGGCTGGACCGGTCTAGGTCTAAGACCGGGAGGAGGCCGGCAGCGGCCAAGGTGCTTAAGGACTTCATGGAGCAGATGGGAGGAGTAGACCCCTGGAGATTTATTAGGCCTAGGAGTAAGGAGTTTTCATTTTTCTCCCATGATCACAAGGTGTATTCACGGATAGACTTTTTTGTCCTGGGAAGGGCACTGATTCCGAAGGTGACAGGGACGGAGTACATGGCCATAGCCATTTCGGACCACGCTCCACATTGGGTAGATCTGGAGGTAGGAGAGGAAAAGGAGCAGCACCCACTCTGGAGATTGGATATGGGGTTGTTGGCGGATGAGGGGGTAAGTCTAAGGGTGAGGGGGTGTATCAAAAGGTACCTGGAGCTTAATGATAACGGAGAGGTCCAGGTGGGAGTGGTCTGGGAGGTGCTGAAGGCGGTGGTCAGAGGGGAACTGACATCCATAAGGGCCCATAAAGGGAAGCAAGAGAGCAAAGAAAGGGAGCGACTGTTGAGAGAACCTCTGAGGGTAGACAGGCAATATGCAGAGACTCCGGAGGAGGGACTGTACAGGGAAAGACAAAGGCTACATATGGAATTTGACCTGCTGACCACGGGCAAGGCAGAAGCACAGTGGAGGAGGGCACAGGGAGTACAGTATGAGTATGGAGAGAAGGCAAGCCGGTTACTGGCTCAACAACTGAGGAAGAGGGGAGCGGCGAGGGAGATAGGTGGGGTGAGGGATGAGGAAGGTGAGATGGAACGGGGAGCGGCGAGGGTGAACAAGGTGTTTAAGGCATTCTACGAGAGGCTGTATAAGGCTCAGCCCCCGGAAGGGAAGGATGGAATGATGCATTTCCTAGATCGGCTGGAATTCCCGAAGGTGGAGGAGCAGGAGAGGGCGGGACTGGGAGCACGGATTGAGGTGGAGGAGGTGGTAAAGGGGATTGGGAGCATGCAGGCGGGGAAGGCCCCGGGACCGGATGGGTTCCCGGTGGAATTTTATAGGAAACACATGGACTACTGGCCCCGCTTTTGACGAGAACCTTTAATGAGGCCAGGGGAAGGGGGAAGTTGCCCCCGACTATGTCAGAGGCGACGATATCGTTACTCTTAAAGAAGGAAAAAGACCCGCTGCAGTGCAGGTCTTACAGGCCTATTTCCCTCCTGAACGTGGATGCTATTCTCCTGGCCAAGGTGATGGCGACAAGGATAGAGGATTGTGTCCCGGGGGTGGTCCACGAGGATCAAACTGGGTTCGTTAAGGGGAGACAGCTGAACATGAATATACGGAGGCTGCTAGGGGTGATGATGGTGCCCCCGCCGGAGGGGGAGGCGGAGATAGTGGTGGCGATGGACGCTGAGAAAGCATTTGACAGAGTGGAGTGGGACTACCTATGGGAAGTGTTGAAGAGATTTGGTTTTGGAGAGGGGTTTATTGGATGGATACAGCTGCTATATAGGGCCCCGGTGGCAAGTGTGATCACGAACAGGCAGATGTCCGACTACTTCCGTCTTTATAGAGGGACAAGATAGGGGTGTCCCCTGTTTCCGTTACTGTTTGCATTGGCAATTGAGCCGCTGGCCATAGCACTGAGGGGCTCTAGGGAGTGGAGGGGAGTACTCAGGGGAGGAGAAGAACACCGGGTATCATTGTATGCAGATGATCTATTGCTGTATGTTGCAGACCCAGTGGAGGGGATGCCCGAGATAATGTGGACACTCAGGGAGTTTGGGGAATTTTCGGGGGACAAATTGAATATGGGGAAGAGTGAGTTGTTCGTGGTGCATCCGGGGGAGCAGAGCAGGGGAATAGATGATTTACCGCTGAGGTGGGTAACAAGAGATTTCCGGTACTTAGGGATCCAGATAGCCAGGAACTGGGGAACCCTACATAGGCTTGATTTAACACGATTGGTGGAACAGATGGAGAAGGATTTTAAGAGATGGGACATGGTGTCCCTGTCACTGGTGGGCAGGGTGCAGGCGGTCAAAATGGTAGTCCTCCCGAGATTTCGTTTTGTGTTCCAGTGCCTCCCGGTGATGGTTACGAGGGCTTTTTTCAAAAAAATTGAGAAGAGTGTTATGAGCTTTGTGCGGGCTGGGAAGACCCCGAGAGTGAGGAGGGTTTTTTTGCAGCGTAGCAGGGATAGGGGGGGACTGGCACTGTCGAGCTTAAGTGATTATTATTGGGCCGCCAATATCTCAATGGTGTGTAAGTGGATGGGAGAAGGGGAGGGAGCGGCGTGGAAGAGACTGGAAATGGCGTCCTGTAAAGGAACCAGCCTACAAGCATTGGCGACGGCGCCGTTGCCGTTCTCCCCGAAGAAATACACCACAAGTCCAGTGGTGGTGGCAACGCTGAAAATTTGGGGGCAGTGGAGACGGCATAAGGGAATGACGGATGCCTCGGTGCGGTCCCCGATAAGGAATAATCATAGGTTTGTCCCGGGGAGAATAGATGGGGGATTTAGAACATGGCAGAGAGCAGGGATTGTGCAACTGAGGGATCTGTTCCTAGACGGGACGTTTGCGAGTCTGGGAGCACTGACGGAAAAATACGGGTTGCCCCAGGGGAATGCATTTCGGTATATGCAATTGAGGGCTTTTGCGAGGCAACAGGGGAGGGAATTCCCGCAGCTCCCGACGCAGGAGATTCAGGATAGAGTGATTTCGGGGACATGGGTGGGGGATGGTAGGGTGTCAGATATATACAGGGAAATAAGAGACGAGGGGGAGATCATGGTGGATGAGCTGAAGGGAAAATGGGAAGAAGAGCTGGGGGAAGAGATCGAAGAGGGGCTGTGGGCAGATGCCCTACGCAGGGTAAACTCTTCGTCGTGTGCCAGGCTTAGCCTGATACAATTCAAGGTCTTGCACAGGGCGCATATGACCGGAGCAAGGCTCAGTAAATTTTTCGGGGTAGAGGATAGGTGCGGGAGATGCACGAGAAGCCCAGTGAACCATACCCACATGTTTTGGTCATGCTCGGCACTGCATGGGTTCTGGGTGGGGGTGGCAAATGTGCTTTCGAAGGTGGTGGGGGTCCGGGTTGAGCCAAGCTGGGGGTTGGTTATATTCTGGGTTGCAGAAGAGCCGGGAGTGCAGGAGGCGAGAGACCTTTTCTTTTGTTTTGTTTTGTTCTTTGCGTCCCTAGTAGCCCGGCGAAGGATATTGTTAATGTGGAAGGAAGCTAAACCCCCGGGCGTGGAGGCCTGGATAAACGACATGGCAGGGTTTATAAAACTGGAACGGATAAAGTTCGCACTAAGAGGTTCGGCTCAAGGGTTCACCAGGCGGTGGCAACCGTTCATTGACTATCTCGCAGAACGATAAAGGAACTGGGAAAGTAGCAGCAGCAATCCAGGGGATGGGGGGGGGGTGCTCGGGTGGGTCCTCAGGGGTGTTTTTGTATGGATATTTTTACTTGGATATGTATATTGGCTTGTTTGACTTTATTATTTGGGAGAGTTAATATTTTGTTATGGCAGTTGCCATTTAGTTTATATATTATTTATTTATTTGTTAAAAACGGTCACTATTATTTATATTGTTTTATTGTTGTAAAAGGGAAAACATTTTGTACTGTTTTGTTTGGCCGAAAAAAAATTTGAATAAAATATATTTTAAAAAAAAGATTTTCTCAAATGAAAAAAGATTAGAATGAGATCAATCAGTCACCTGAATTATACTTTTTATCATTATTTCAAGGGAGGAAGTTATCACATAATAACATCCGCTGTAAAATAATTCATACCCACAAATGGGCAGCACACTACACTAAACTACAGAAACACCAAGTTAAGGAGTTTCTATAAGTGTGTCCAACTGCAGCTCCTGTTAGACCGCTTGACGGCTCTGGAGCTGCGGATGGACTCACTTTGGAGCATCCGCGATGCTGAGGAAGTTGTGGAAAGCACATTCAGTGAGTTGGTCACACCGCAGATTAAAATTACTGAGGCAGATAGGGAAAGGGTGACCAACAGACAGAGGAAGAGTAGGAAGGCAGTGCAGGGATCCCCTGCGGTCATCTCCCTCCAAAACAGATTTACCGTTTTGGAAACTGTTGGGGGAGATGGCTCACCAGGGGAAGGTGGCAGCAGCCAGGTTCATGGCACCGTGGCTGGCTCTGCTGCACAGAAGGGCAGGAAAAAGAGTGGCAGAGCTATAGTGATAGGGGATTCAATCGTAAGGGGAATAGACAGGCGTTTCTGCGGACGCAAACGAGAATCCAGGTTGGTATGTTGCCTCCCTGGTGCAAGGGTCAAGGATGTCTCGGAGCGGCTGCAGGGCATTCTGGAGGGGGAGGGTGAACAGCCAGCTGTCGTGGTGCATATAGGCACCAACGATATAGGTAAAAAACGGGATGAGGTCCTACAAGCTGAATTTAGGGAGTTAGGAGTTAAACTAAAAAGTAGGACCTCAAAGGTAGTAATCTCAGGATTGCTACCAGTGCCACGTGATAGTCAGAGTAGGAATGACAGGATAGCTAGGATGAATACGTGGCTTGAGAGATGGTGCAAGAGGGAGGGTTTCAAATTCCTGGGACATTGGGACCGATTCTGGGGGAGGTGGGACCTGTACAAATCGGACGGTCTGCATCTGGGTGGGACCGGAACCAATGTTCTCGGGGGGGTGTTTGCTAGTGCAGTTGGGGAGGGTTTAAACTAATGTGCCAGGGGGATGGGAACCGATGTAGGAAGTCAGTGGGGACAGAAACAAAAGGCAGGAAGGGAGAGTGTGTAAAGCATGACCAGAGAAAGCAGGGCAGAGAGCAAGGAAGGTCTACATTAAACTGCATTTATTTCAATGCAAGGGGCCTGACGGGCAAAGCGGATGAACTCAGGGCATGGACGGGCACATGGGACTGGGATATTATAGCTATGACTGAAACATGGCTAAGGGAGGGGCAGGACTGGCAGCTCAATGTTCCGGGCTACAGATGCTATAGAAAGGATAGAACAGGAGGTAAGAGAGGAGGGGGAGTGGCGTTTTTGATTAGGGAGAACATCACGGCAGTACTTAGAGGGGATATATCCGAGGGTTCGCCCACTGAGTCTATATGGGTGGAACTGAAAAATAAGAAGGGAGAGATCACCTTGGTAGGACTGTACTACAGGCCCCCAAATAGTCAGCGGGAAATTGAGGAGCAAATATGTAAGGAGATTACAGATAGCTGCAAGAATAATAGGGTGGTAGTAGTAGGGGACTTTAACTTTCCCAACATTGACTGGGACAGTCATAGCATTAGGGGCTTGGATGGAGGGAAATTTGTTGAGTGTATTCAGGAGGAATTTCTCATTCAGTATGTGGATGGACCGACTAGAGAGGGGGCAAAACTTGACCTCGTCTTGGGAAATAAGGAAGGGCAAGTGATAGAAGTGCTAGTGAGGGATCACTTTGGGACAAGTGACCATAATTCCATTAGTTTTAAGATAGCTATGGAGAATGATAGGTCTGGCCCAAGAGTTAAAATTCTTAATTGGGGCAAGGCCAATTTTGATGGTATCAGACAGGAACTTGCAGAGGTAGATTGGGGGAGACTATTGGCAGACAAAGGGACGGCTGGTAAATGGGAGGCTTTTAAAAATGTGTTAACCAGGGTTCAGGGTAAGCACATTCCCTTTAGAGTGAAGGGCAAGGCTGGTAGAAGTAGGGAACCCTGGATGACTCGAGATATTGAGACTCTGGTCAAAAAGAAGAAGGAGGCATATGACGTACATAAGCAACTGGGATCAAGTAGATCCCTTGAAGAGTATAGAGATTGTCGAAATAGAGTTAAGAGGGAAATCAGGAGGGCAAAAAGGGGACATGAAATTGCTTTGGCAAATAATGCAAGGGAGAATCCAAAGAGATTCTACAGATACATAAAGGGGAAAAGAGTAACTAGGGACAGAGTAGGGCCTCTTAAGGATCAACAAGGGCATTTATGTGCAGAGCCACAAGAGTTGGGTGAGATCCTGAATGAATATTTCTCATCGGTATTCACGGTGGAGGAAGGCATGGATGTTAGGAAACTAAGGGAAATAAATAGTGATGTCTTGAGAAGTGTGCATATTACAGAGGAGGAGGTGCTGGAAGTCTTAAAGCGCATCAAGGTAGATAAATCCCCGGGACCTGATGAAATGTATCCCAGGATGTTGTGGGAGGCTAGGGAGGAAATTGCGGGTCCCCTAACCGAGATATTTGAATCATCGGCAGCCACAGGTGAGGTGCCTGAAGATTGGAGAGTGGCGAATGTTGTGCCCTTGTTTAAGAAGGGCAGCAGGGAAAAGCCTGGGAACTACAGACCGGTGAGCCTAACGTCTGTAGTAGGTAAGTTGCTAGAAGGTATTCTGAGAGACAGGATCTACAAGCATTTAGAGAGGCAAGGACTGATTCGGGGCAGTCAGCATGGCTTTGTGCGTGGAAAATCATGTCTCACAAATTTGATTGAGTTTTTTGAGGGAGTGACCAAGAAGGTAGATGAGGGTAGTGCAGTAGACGTTGTCTACATGGACTTTAGCAAAGCCTTTGACAAGGTACCGCATGGTAGGTTGTTGCAGAAGGTTAAAGCTCACGGGATCCAGGGTGAGGTTGCCAATTGGATTCAAAATTGGCTGGACGACAGAAGGCAGAGGGTGGTTGTAGAGGGTTGTTTTTCAAACTGGAGGCCTGTGACCAGTGGTGTGCCTCAGGGATCGGTGCTGGGTCCACTGTTATTTGTGATTTATATTAATGATTTGGATGAGAATTTAGGAGGCATGGTTAGTAAGTTTGCAGATGACACCAAGATTGGTGGCATAGTGGATAGTGAAGAAGGTTATCTAGGATTGCAACGGGATCTTGATCAATTAGGCCAGTGGGCCGACGAATGGCAGATGGAGTTTAATTTAGATAAATGTGAGGTGATGCATTTTGGCAGATCGAATCAGGCCAGGACCTACTCAGTTAATGGTATGGCGTTGGGGAGAGTTATAGAACAAAGAGATCTAGGAGTACAGGTTCATAGCTCCTTGAAGGTGGAGTCGCAGGTGGACAGGGTGGTGAAGAAGGCATTCGGCATGCTTGGTTTCATTGGTCAGAACATTGAATATAGGAGTTGGGACGTCTTGTTGAAGTTGTACAAGACATTGGTACGGCCACACTTGGAATACTGTGTGCAGTTCTGGTCACCCTATTATAGAAAGGATATTATTAAACTAGAAAGAGTGCAGAAAAGATTTACTAGGATGTTGCCGGGACTTGATGGTTTGAGTTATAAGGAGAGGCTGGATAGACTGGGACTTTTTTCCCTGGAGCGTAGGAGGCTTAGGGGTGATCTTATAGAGGTCTATAAAATAATGAGGGGCATAGATAAGGCAGATAGTCAACATCTTTTCCCAAAGGTAGGGGAGTCTAAAACTAGAGGGCATAGGTTTAAGGTGAGAGGGGAGAGATTCAGAAGGGCCCAGAGGGGCAATTTCTTCACTCAGAGGGTAGTGAGTGTCTGGAATGGGCTGCCAGAGGTAGTAGTAGAAGCGGGTACAATTGTGTCTTTCAAAAAGCATTTAGATGGTTACATGGGTAAGATGGGTATAGAGGGTTATGGGCCAAGTGCGGGCAACTGGGACTAGCTTAATGGTAAAAAACTGGGCGGCATGGACTGGTTGGGCCGAAGGGCCTGTTTCCATGCTGTAAACTTCTATGATTCTATGATTCTATATATGCAGATTAATGCACTCCCTAACAAATAATAACAGGCTTGAGCAAAAATGCACTCCTGTGACTGGCATTAAACAGATGTTTGTTGTGCGCATTTAATGGAATTGTATCTAAATTTTTTTCTTACTCCTAATCTTAAGTAAATTGCTCTCATGAAAAGGAAGCTTTGGCAATCAGGTGTTAAACCTGTCACACGAGCTTGTAATAAACAGAGCATATTAGAGATAGCAAGGCAACATCTGAAAAATACCCCAGACGTTAGTTATGTATTTGATTGGAGATTTCAGTCGATTATTGTGGTAACTGGAAAATAACGACAGATCCATTACTCACGAGAGACAACGGGCATGATTCTTCAGAAACATTTCTAAGTGTTGTAGCGGGCGGGAATTGGCAGGAGCTTCCTGGCGCTCGGCCGGCAACGCTATTCACCATTAATTGCTCCACTTAATGAGGCCTTATGGGCTTCCGCTGCAAATGAAGGCTCACCAGCTGATTAGCAGGCACCGTGCTCGCCAGTCCCCCGCTAACAAGGTCGAGCAGCACTTGGGCTGCACTTGCTCAGCCAATCCCAGCCAGCTCGCAACAATGGCGCCGAGGAGACCAGCCCTAAGATTCGGGGATGCTGACCTGGGGAGGCTGCGAGACGCTGTGAAGGCCAGGAGGGATGTCCTGTTCCCTCGAGGGTCCCGGAGGGTCAGCCATTGGGCAGCCAGTGCTGTCTATGACGAGGTGGCGGCGGCAGTGAGCACGGGCAGTGTGACCAGGAGGACTGACCTCCAGTGCGGGAAGAAGGTCGATGACCTACACCGGGAAGCACGAGTGAGTAAACACCAATACCCCCCCCCCCCCCCTCAGACCTTTCCACCCCCACGAAAGTATCCACCCCCCAACTCTCCATGAAACCCCCAACACTCCCTCCACCCCCCTCACCCTTCAACCCCCCCCAACCCTCACTTCACAGCCACCACTCCCACCACTGCGAACCCCACGTGTGACTAACGATGCCCTCTCTGTGTCTCCTCAGGAAAAGCTCTCCCACAATCGACAGAAGGAGGCCACACTGGCGGAGGGGTGCCAGATATCAGAACCCTCACCACCTTAGAGGAGCAGGCCCTGGAGGTGACCGCTGGACAGGGCGATCACCAACGCGGAGGCTGGCAGACGCCGCAGAGGTAAGGATCCACCGGGCTCCACCCGGGGGACCTGTCAAACGTGAGTTGTTATTGCCTTACTGACTGACCCATCCCTCCTAGTGACCACATGTCCATTCTCCCGCAGGTCCTCTAACCGACGGCACCGGCCCATCCTGGGTGCACCCTCTCCAGTATCCCATGAGAACAACTCTGATGAGAGCTCCGAGGATGCCACCATAATAGTCGCATCACAGCTGTCATCCGCACCCTCCACCAGCGCTGATACACACACCTCGCTGGGACATGTTAGTGGACAGGCTTCGGGGAAACAATCTGGTGAGCACCACACTGCTGCTGATGTACATCAGGTGGAGGCACAAACCCCCAGGCGAGACAGCAGTCGGAGGGCTGCTGGATCCCAGGTCCCAGCTGGGTCCCAGCCTGATGCTGAGCCTGTGGAACAGGATTACCCAGAGCTGATGGAGACGTTAGGGAGCGGCCGGGACATTCAGAGGGAGATGGTAGCGACACTCCAGCAGATCCATAGCTGCTTAGAGGAGTTCCAGAGGCTACAGCACAGGAGATGTTGCTGAGAATGAGTGGCACCGAGGCCAATACTGTTAGGGTGGCGACCGCAGTGGAGAGCCTGGTGCACAACGTCGGCACCATGAGTGAAGATGTCCAAGGCATCGCTCAATCGGTGATAGCCATGGCTGAGGGTCTCGACAGACTATGCGCCTCGCTGTGGGATGTCACCCAGTACCAGGCTGACCTTGATGAGGTTCCGCGGGACATGTCCCACTCTCAGATGGGAATGGCTGAGGCGCTGCGGAGCTTGTCCCAGTCACTGAGGAGCATCGCCGAGGGCGTCGACACGCGGTGCGGACCAACAGCCAGATGATGCAGGAACAGCCTGGCTTGAACTAGGCGTTAATGTTCAGAGCTGCAGTGACCATAACGGCCACTGGGAGTGGGTGTCCTCCTCCTCCATGTGGTGCCAAGTCCGTGACGACATGGCATAGGTGTCTCACCATCTCCTTGTTGAAGTGGAGGCTCCTGCGGCACATTCTATATGTCATCTGCTCGAATGACCAACGGTGCCTGTACATCCTGGGCCGTTGCAGCATTCCCCCTCTGGGTCCCACCCTGGCCTGATGGGTGGCCGGGTCCTCGGGGTGTGGGGCGGGGTCCGGCACATTGGCCGCCATCTCGAGCATCTGCTGACCCTGCTGTACCGCCATCTCTGGCGTCTGGCCACCCGGCCTAGCAGCAGCACCACTAGGGTGTCCAATATACCTGCCATTGCATTCAATATCTGTAAGGAATTGGGAGGGTGTTAGACTGACAAACAGCAGTGGCTCCCACCCCGGGACCATCCAATCCCCCATTGATATCCCCCCCCCCCACCTGGAACGGCCTGCCCACGCACTCGTGGTTGCAGTGGGCTCCCCTCACCGGACTCCAGACCCTGTACCCCAGCCACCTGCTCGTACTGTCACCTGGAAAATGTCCTGGTTCCCTCCGCGTGACACTCACCCACCCTCCAGCCTTGGACATGTATTCGGAGCAGCGTGTTTTGGTGTTGGCTGCTGCGTGTGTGGTGTTGCCTGCCGCAGTGTTCAGGCATAGTGTCCCGGTATCGCGATCTGTTTGGGACGCAGGGCGATGACTCCTATATGCTAAATGGCCCGCCCAACCAAGGGAATCCACTTGGCTTGTCTCAAGTGCTTACGTAACTACGATTGCCAATTCCCTATTAACAATAGCCTTCAGCTGCACGGCCAGAAGCCTCGGCAGTCGGTAGTGTCGTGGTATGTACTCTGGGATAACACAGGCTGCAATTGGATGCAGCTTTAACCAAAAGATACTCCAGATCTTGAAGTTAGTTCAATCTGATTTATTGAACCAGTAGCACAGTTAGCATAGTTCTCCATGAGTTCGACTCTCTGCTAACCCAAGTGTGGTTACTCTGTCTGACTGAACCAGACTAGCTCTTAGCCACGTGTTGGAGGTGTGATACTGTACATACACCCTGACTCATTCTGTAGATGTTCATCAGTGGAAAGAGGCGGAGTGAGTGCCTCGTGCCTGTTATAGTGAGATACCACCTGAGTGTCCTGCCTGCTCATTGGTCATGTCCTGTTCTCTGTGTTCATTAGCTGCCTGTTTGTGCCTGTCTGTTTATCATTATCTGCATGTCTGCATATCATGACATCTCCCCTTTTTTTTAATGTTTTGTTGCCACATGGGAACGTACTTATACGTGGTGGCATATATTAACATATTTACAAGTGGTGGCATATGTGAACGTATTTACATGTGAAGACAGCTGTCTAATGTGAGAAAACAGAACATAGCAAACAAAACAAATGTTCATAACTCCAGTCTCTGGGGCTTTCATTCTGATCCTTGTTGACTGCCGGAGAGGTGGTGGTGGGGTCGACGGCGCTTGACAGGCGGGATGGAAGCCTGACTGGTGGTGCAGACCTGCACAAGGCTGCATGGTGTCCAGGCTTCCTGCAGTTTAAACATCGCCTGCCTCTTGCAGGGCAGTGTTTCTTTAAGTGGCCCTTGCCGCAGTTCGAGCGCGTCATGACGTCGGCGTCCTGACGCTCTGCGCAGTGCAGGTGTCGGCCGCTTCGTTATCCCGTTCGCATCGTGCATGCGTGGGGCCCTGGGAAAAGCACACAAAATGGCCACTTTCATCAATGCTGAGGCGCTGCATCCGGGAGATGGCCTGCACACTCTCGGCCTCGTGGGAAGCAAGTTTCTCATTTTCAGCCGATTTGTACTGGGCATAGTGATTTTTGGCGTGCTCATGCACTGTGCACATGTCAATCGCGACTGGCAGGGTCATGTGCTTGATTTTCAGTAACTGCTCTCTCAGAGGATCAGAGTGAACTCCAAAAACGAGAGAACATAACATGACATGCTACCAGGAGACTGCTAAAAACGATTTGGGCTCTGATCATGGAGTCAGCAATATCACCAAAGTTGCAGGACAGCGCTAGCAGGCGGAGGTTAGTTAAGAAGGAGTTGAAAGATTCATCTTTACCTTGTCGACGCTGTTTGAATATGTAGCGCTCAAAGATTTCATTGGTGTCCACTTCACAGTGACTGTCAAACTTGTCCAGGATGGTCTGAAACTTTTGTCTTGTCCTGGCCTTCGGTGAAGTGAAAAGAGTTGAAGAGTTTGATGGCTTGATCACCTGCTGTTGAGAGGAGAAGCGCGATCTTCCTTGCATCAGATGCATCCACAAGGTCTGAAACTTCGATGTACAGCAGAAACTTTTGCTTGAATGTCCACCAGTTGGCACTGAGATTGCCGGAGGTCCTGAGCTGGTGAGGAGCCTAAACCTTCTCCATGGTGCTGGTCATCACAGAACGGACTGAGGTAAACTACCCAGATTAAGCAGTCTCCTGGTAGCATGTCACGTTATGTACTCTAGGATAACACAGGCTGCAACTGGATGCAGCTTTAACCAAAAGATACTCCCGACCTTGAAGTTAGTTCAATCTGATTTATTGAACCAGTAGCACAGTTAGCACAGTTCTCCATGAGTTTGACTCTCTGCTAACCTAAGTGTGGTTACTCTGTCTGACTGAACCAGACTAGCTCTTAGCCACGTGCTGGAGGTGTGATACTGTACATACACCCTGACTCACTCTGTAGATGTTCATCAGTGTAAAGAAGCGGAGTGTGAGTGCCTCGTGCTTTTTATAGTGAGATACCACCCCTGAGTGTCCTGCCTGCTCATTGGTCATGTCCTGTTCTCTGTATTCATTAGCTGCCTGTCTGTATATAATTATCTGCATGTTTGCATATCATGACAGGTAGGGATTATGGATGGTTGGTGGGCCAGGAGGGCAGGGACAAGAGTTGCATCCGGAATAGGTAAACACGATCCAGGAGTTGGCATGGTGGTGTCGTGAGCAGTTACCACCCCCCCCACCCTAGCACTTCCCCTCCACCCTTTTCCATGGTGGCTCACGCCTGCGGAGGGCCCCCCCAGCCGAGCTCCCCCCCCCCCCCCCCGAGCACTGGGGCAGCAAGCTCAGCACCCCCGGGCACTTTGTCTGTAAGCAAAGACGGGTACTCACCTCCTCGGCTCCCCACAGAAGACCTTCCGCCAAGTTCACATCTTTCAAAAGGAGTACTTTTTTCCCAATTAAGGGGAAATTTAGTGTGGCCAATTCAGCTACCCTGCACATCCTTTTAGGTTATGGGGGTGAGACCCACACAGGCATGGGGAGAATGTACAAACTCCACATGGACAGTAACCCGCGGCTGAGATTTAACCCGGGTCCTCGGCACTGCGAGGCAGCAGTGCTAATCACTGCGCTACTGTGCTGCCCTTTTCAAAAGGAGTCGGTGCCAGCGTGACCACTTACTGGGGAGGCTGCTGAATGATGGGAGGCCGAAGGATAAAGGGTGGCCCCTGTTAATTGTACGGAAATAGGGCTTAAGTGATGATAATTGGTTTCTCGCCACGTTACAGCGAGATCCCGATTCCGCCTGCGGGCCGGTTGCATCGCAACCTGTTTGGCGCCTGGCGCGGTTCTCGTTTTCTGCCTCTCCCGCTATTCACCGGCCTCGTTTCGCTTGAGCGTAACCAGGCCGGAGAATCGTGCCCAAAGCCGTTCTAGAAAGTTAAAAATGCTACCAAATTTCACCTAATGGTGCAATGATTGGACTTGTTGGCCTGGATTCGCTGCCTCGCGACGCCAGAAACGCGATCGGGTGGAGAATTGGACATCCGGCCAAAATCAAGGTTCGTGTCAGGTGCCGAATTGAACGCCATGCTCCGGTCCCTTGCTTGTGGCGACAAGGTATGTAATCCACTCTGGTAGCAACATACGAAACCGGCATTTGCATTTCATTAGCGGATTGGACCCAGTATTCACTGGGCCTCTGCAATGTTGCCCCTCTCAGGGAGAGGTCACAAGTGTGCGGTTCACTACAGGTATTCACATGTGGGGACGAGGCTTCATGGCTGCTGGGGGAGACAGAGACAGTAAACACAGTTTTTAAAATGTCAAAAATTGTTGCACTTGCTGGGGGGAGAGAGAGGGGGGTGGGGGGGGGGGGGGGGTACCTCCCAGGCCTGGGAGTATAGCAGGAACAGCTTGGTGATAGCTCCGTGGATTCAGGGATCGGGACAGCCGGGCTCAGACCGCCATTGCAGCAGTATCTGTTTTAAATTCACCCAATTGGAACAAGTTACAGGGCCCTGGTTGCTCATGCTGCTGACTACTCACTGTGTGTTGTACATGTTCACAGAGCCTCTGGTCATTTGGGGCCCATCCAGGCCGACTCTCTGGAAACCCTCAGACCCCAGCTGAGCCATCAACAGGATGGGTGAGGCCAAGCTCAATCAGTGACCCACTAGATGCTGCCACTCCTCGGTGCACTTAGCACAAGCACAGCCCCACTGCAGGGGATTATCAGAACTCACCCCAAACAAGGGACACATGCACCTTGGCCTTTGGCCCCCTCCCTGACACACTGTCCCACTCAGGGCAGAGGCCTCACCAATGAAACCAGCAGTGAGCGAACTCCGCAGGATCAACAGCTATCCCTAAGCCCTGCCTGCCCACTGGCCCACTCCTCGCAGCCATCCTGCACCCGGACAGGTCACAACATGTGTCTCACCCAGGACCCACATCATGCTGCAGCTATGCTCCCAGAAAACACCCACTCCCCTTGCTCAGCCCCATCAGTAGGACCTGTCCACATACAAGCCTGTAAGCATGGAAGCGATTGGTGGCGCACGGTGACCCTTTTCATCGCACAACCAGGTAATGGGATAACACGGTCCACCCACAGTAAACTCTGTTGTGTTATGCTTCTTCACGTAGCATAAGCTGCTTCCTTGATGTATACTCTGACAAAGGAAGGTTCAGACTTGGAGATAGATTAACACATTTATTGAACAGTTAACAATTCTCCTACTTGGGTTCGACTCTCCTGCTAATCTTACTATATGAACTCAATCTACCTAACCCGTCTGCTCTAATCCATGCGGTGGGTGTGATGCTTCCTGACCCGTGTCTCTGAGTGTCGCCTGTGGAAAAGAGAAAGAGTATGTGTGCCCTGTCCTTTTATATGGGTTGCCCCCTTGTGGTAGTGTCACCTCTGGGTGTCTTGACTGCCCATTGGTTGTGTCCTATCTTACTGACCTATTGGTTGAATGTCTGTGTGTCATGTTGTCTCTGGTGCTCCCTCTAGTGTTATCACCACAAACTCCAGTGGGGAAACAGGACAGGGGCCGCAGAGCCCAGATACAGATTGTGGCGGCCACCGGTACCCGCTGACAGGGAGGGTTGGTGATGATATAGGCTCCCCACATCATAGGCCCAGTGCCACTCATTGCTGGTGGGGATAGGGGTGTAGTATGGCAGGCAACATATCGGGAGGAATGGCCGAGGGGTGGGGGTGAGATTGAAGGTGACATGGGGAGGGTGAAGCTGAAGTGCAACTCAGGGTCACTGTGTAGCCTGTTGGATTTGGATGGGCAAGGGAATACCTGTCTTGCAAACATGTCTGCTCTTTCCCCCCCTACAGAGAATTAATTTCAGAGTACCGTCAGGAATGCTAGTCATCTACCTGGCCGCAGCTGTCCTTGAGGACGCAGGGAGGTTGCAGGCACAGGGCCTGCTCAGGGAGCTCCTGCACAGGAGGTGCCTGCCCCAGATGAGCAGGGGCCAGCCGATGAGGCTAGAGAGCTAGCCATCCAACAGGCTGAGGAGGAGATGAGAAGGAAGCGCTGCATCAGGCCACGTCTATACTTTCAGCTCCTGTCCTACGAGGACCTGTCAGACCGCGAGTGTCACCGAAGACTTCAGCTAACCAGGGAAAACGTGCAACATCTGTGCAGATGATGGTGCACCAGGGACCGCGGCGTTTGGAGGAGGATACCTGCAACCAGTGGCCGTCAAGGTAACGGTCGTCCTGAACTTTAATGCATCTGGGTCTTTCTAGGTGCCGAGTGGGAATCTGTCTGATATTTCGCAGACATTCGTGCACAAGTGCTGTTTCGATGCCCTATATTTCTGGGCAGCGGACTATATAACCGTTAATCTGGACCATGCTCAGCAAGATGCCCGGTCAGCTGGATTCGCAGCTAGTGTTGTCATGCCCGAGGTTCAGGTGGTGATAGATGGGACACATGTCCCCTTACATGTACTGGCTCATTCAGGGGGTGCCCTTCATCAATAGGACGGGCTTCCACTCCCTGAATATTCAGTCGGTGTGCGACCACTAGTTGCACATCATGCACATCTGCCCATGATACCCGGGCAGTGCGCAGAACGCTTACATCCTGGTGCACTCGTCGGTTCCCGGCACCTTCGAGGCATTCTCTCAGGTGAGGGGTTGGCTCTTGGCTGAAAAGCGTTATCTGCTGAGGTCTTGGCTGATGAAGCTCATCTGGAGGCCCCAGACTGACGTGGAGAACCCCTATAACGACACCATGCAGCGGCCAGGAGCGTTACTGAGCGGTGCATCGGCGTCCTGAAGATGCAGTTCCAATGCCTGGGCCTCGCTGGTCGGGCCCTCCAATATAGCCCCAGGAGGATCTCTCCCATTGTGGTGGCCTCATGTGTCCTGCATAACATCACACAGCAGAGCGGGGGCATGCTGGAGGAGGAAGAAACGGGCCTCATCTGACGAGGAGGGTGGCCAGGAAAACAAGGCATGGGGCTGGCACGACAGGTTGCCAAATGTGTGTCCCAGGGCCGTTGAGCGCCGGATTACCTGATCACTTCAAGATTTGACAACTACGGGGCCTGACCACAGTCACCCTGCCCCACCTCACCATACTTCCCCCACACCCCCCTCCAAGTGGTGCCCCTTTCCCTATAGCCGCTCACACCCTCCCATGTCCCACCTCCCTTCAATCTATCCCTACCCCCCAGCTCACTACAGGGCGATGGCCCTGAGCTCGCAGTCTCAGCAGGTCTTAACCACAGGATTCCAGAGGATGACTCGCTGTAAGATGAGCTCTGCTGTTTCTCTTCGTTTGACAAACTCTGACTCCTGCCTTCAGGATCGCGTTCCACTATCCACCCGGGTGATCCCTGCACATGTGATGACCATTCCATCGCACAGGCACATACTATCTCTGCGGGAGGGGGGTGAGTCATTATGGAGATGGTGAGAGGTGATGGGTCACTCACTGGGCAAGCTGAGCTACAAGGCGGCCTCACATTTCTGGCCTGGGTGCCGTATCCCGCGTCATCCTCCAACATCCACACCACCAACCTCGGCACATCCCTCCACCAGCACAGCAAATCCCTCATACTCTTCAGACAACGGATTTAAGCAGGTCGCGATTTTGGTGCAAAGGTGCTTATTCGTGACTATTTACAGTAATGTGCCCTACCTCTAAACTATATACTGCATCCATGCCAACTTTACTGGTGTCTACCTTCCATTGCTTTCATGGCCAACCGCTCCTTCTAGGTGTGACCCCGGCCAGCACATCAGACGTGGAGGCAACCTGCCAGGTTTCTCGTCCCGTAACCTGAGGTGGCCGTCCTCTGGAAAGCCTAAACCTGGATGGGCCCGGCCAACTTTTGGGTGTTGTCGTGTTGTTCACCCTGGGGTAAACAGGGATTGCACACGATGCAATTAACTGATCACGTATACACCAAACGAAGGCATTGGTTCAATAAAAGAATTATTGAACTCTAGCAACAAAACACACACAGCTGCCTGTGGGTTTACTCTCTACTACCCTAAGTAAACTAAAGCTAACTATCTAGACCAGGCTAGCTCTGATCCACGTGTTGGAGGTGTTGAATGATTTGTACACCCTGACTATCACTATAGCTATCACCAGTGGAAAGAGGCAGAGTGCTGATGCCTCGTATGTTTTATAGGATTAAGTCCCCCTCTGGTGTCCAGTCTTGTGATTGGCCGTGTTCTGTTCTGTACATTGATTGGCTCACCTGGATGTCTGTCACTGCCTGCTTTTACCTCATGATGTGCATGGGTACATATTATGACAGGTGTCACTGGTAATGAGCTGCCACCCTGTTCTGTCCGCTGCCAATCAGATGTGCCAGTGTCAGCTGGGGGAGGACTCAGAAGCGGCGAGGTATTCTAGCATCTTCCTTGCGGGAGGTACTGGCCTTGGCCTCTTCACGTCCCCCTCCTTCAGGGTGCTCGATGGACTCCGAGCTACTCCATGGGACGGAGGTAAGGCCGGAGTGGGCTCCAGCGACTCCACCGTCACCTGGCGCTACCAGTCCTGGAGGCCCGCTCTCGCCTCACCAAAGTCTCAATGCCCTCACCCGTGAGCACTGGGACTGGGTCACATCCCTCGGCGACTGACAAATGTCCCTCAGTGCCTCGGTCATACCCCTCTGTGATTGGCCCAGGTCAGCCAGAGCCCGGCCAATGGTCTCATCGCACTTGGCCTTGACTCTTTGTGCCTAGGCCAAGCTCTTGAGTGTCGCAGTAATGCCCACGGGGTCTGGTACGTGGTTGCCTGTGATTGAACTCCCCTGTCCTGAATCGCAGCTACCTCCTGCACAGTGTGCTCCAAGCCTTGGACGTCTTGACCCATGGCTGTGACTTTATCACCCAAGGTTTCCCCCGTGGACGCCACCGTTCAATGTCGGTCTGAGTACCACTCATTGTTGGCACCATCTCCTGCAGCAGAAGGGGTTGGACGTGGTTGGACTCCACCAACTGAACCTGCAGGTGCTGGAATGCTGCTGACACGCCCTCCCTTAGACCCTGGATCTGCGTCTGCATCTCCACAAGTGATGGCATCATTCTTTCCAGAAGCACGGTATCTGTCTGTACTACAGCTGATTCCTGGGATCGGGCAGGCGTCCAACTGCCCGTTCCCTTGGGAGTTCCTACCTCCATCTGATGTGCTGCAACATGTGTGTCGTAGCACCAGATTGTAACCCAGGAGCCTCTTCACTAACATGACCCACCGAGCTGATAAGTCTCTGGGATGGTGGAGGGTGCAGGTGAATGCAATGCTGAAAAGTCGGTATCGTCCCCGACTGGTCCTCCAGAGTGAGGGACGGGGGTGATGCCAGGGGCACAGAGGTGGTGACTCACCCAAGCTGACCTAAAGAGGTCGTTCATCTTTTTTCAACGCTACGTGTCAGTCCGCCTGATGAGGCCTACAGCACTCGCCGCTCTGCCACTTTCGCTCAAGCCCATTTGACGTCAGCGTGCGGTAGCCCCCTGCCCACCCTGGGGAAGAGGGTGTTCCTTCTCTCCTCCACCACATGTAGCATCCTGTCAAACTCAGCATCGGTGAACCAGGGGGCAGGTCTCTGCAGGGCCATCTTCTTGGCTGGAATGAGAGTGGGTGGGGAGGAGTGCGCTTATAAGCAACTCCAGCTTGTCAAGCTCTCCAAAGCCAATTCCAGCCTCAGCGAATCTGATATGGCAGGAATTAGAATTGCTCTAGTTTTTGTAAAGTGTATTTGGTTTGTATAGTTGTGTTTATTTTGTAATTTATAAAACAAAAATCTCTAATAAAAACATTTAAAAGAAAGAATTGCTCTGGTTTCACGTGGGCAGAGTGCTGGCTCATCAGCATATCCTGGATTGTTCCAGAACTAGTGCCCCGAACGGGAACGCACACCTCATGCAATTCAGTCCCGGCGACAACACTTAGTCTCTCAACTAAGAGAACCCCATTGTTTCAAGAATGATAGAGCGTGAAATTATGTTTCAATACAGTAGAAAACTATCCAAGTAACAAGTATGGCTTAAGTCCTGCAGACTGTGCTTTGTTAGATGGAATGAAGGGGTGTGGTTTTTTTCACCTCACATTCAAGCTTTTTTGGGTTCCAAAGGTGCAACACTATTTTAATCACAAGGGTTAGCTGCAAGTGATTAAACACAATTTCTATTTGCCACATATGACTGCATTATAAGCACAAGTCAGTGAGTTTAAAAAAAATGTCTACTGCACTGACATATTGTTCCCGCGTGCTGCAAAAATGGATGACCTGCCAAGACCACCCACAAAGCAGAGTTTACACTTCCAGATCAAGATGACCAGATTGCTCATGACTGACAGAATAAGTGCTGCAAAGGGAATGTGTCAGTTTAGTCTGAATGATCATACCACAAAGTATAAATGATTACTTTATTTTTTCATATTTCATTAGGTTATGACAACAAAGAGCCCTTCAAAATCTTTCATCTTCCCATGATGGCACGGATGCTTAAAACTATTTCCTTGGAAGTTGCTAGTTAGGAGCAGGGACAAAAATACTTCATTGAAAAGCAACCCAGTCTCCAGATTATAGTGCGTGATATAAAAAATATTTCCATTTTCTCCCACGTGCATAAGGCTTACTCCCGGATAGATTTCTTTGTTCTGGGCAGGGCGCTCATCCCGAGAGTGGGGGGGACGGAGTATTCGGCCATAGCCGTTTCGGACCATGCCCCGCACTGGGTGGAACTGGAGCTGGGAGAGGAGAGGGACCAACGCCCGCTGTGGCGGCTGGATGTGGGACTGCTGGCCGATGAGGTGGTGTGTGGGAAGGTGAGGGGGTGTATTGAAAGGTACTTGGAGGCCAACGAGAACGGGGAGATGCGAGTGGGGGTGGTATGGGAGGCGTTGAAGGCGGAGATTAGGGGAGAGCTGATCTCCATCAGGGCTCATAGGGAGAAGATAGAGGGAATGGAAAGGGAGAGGTTAGTGGGGGAGATCTTGCGTGTGGACAGGAGATACGCAGAGGCCCCGGAGGAAAGATTACTTGGGGAAAGGCGACGGCTCCAGACTGAGTTTGACCTGCTGACCACGGGCAAGGCGGAGGCACAGTGGAGGAAGGCGCAAGGGGCGACTTACGAGTACGGGGAAAAGGCTAGTCGGATGCTGGCGCACCAGCTCCGTAAGAGGGCGGCAACGAGGGAAATAGGGGGAATCAAAGATGGAAGGGGAGCCACGGTACGAAGTGCAACGAAAATAAATAAGGTATTTAAGGACTTTTATGAAGAGCTGTTCAGATCCCAGCCCCCAGGGGGGGGAAGGGGGGATGAGGCGATTCCTGGACCAGCTGGGGTTCCTGAGGGTGGAGGAGCAGGAGGCGGTTGGTTTGGGGGCACCAATTGGGCTGGAGGAGCTGAGTAAGGGTTTGGGGAGTATGCAGGCGGGGAAGGCCCCGGGGCCGGACGGGTTCCCGGTGGAATTCTACAGAAAATATGTGGACCTGCTGGCCCCGCTACTAGTGAGGACCTTCAACAAGGCAAGAGAGGAGGGAACCCTGCCCCAGACAATGTATGAGGCGACAATCTCCCTGATCCTAAAGCGAGACAAGGATCCACTGCAATGTGGATCGTACAGGCCGATTTTGCTCCTCAATGTGGATGCTAAGCTATTGGCGAAGGTACTGGCCATTAGGATTGAGGACTGTGTCCCGGGGGTGATTCACGAGGACCAAACGGGATTCGTAAAGGGCAGGCAGTTAAATACCAATGTGCGGCGGCTCTTAAACGTGATAACAATGACATCGGAGGAGGGAGAGGCGGAGATAGTGGCAGCTATGGACGCAGAAAAAGCCTTTGACCGAGTAGAGTGGGAGTACTTCTGGGAGGTATTGCGCAGGTTTGGGTTCGGGGGAGGGTTTATTAGATGGGTTAAGCTCCTTTACAGCACCCCGGTGGCGAGCGTAGTGACAAACCGGCGGAGGTCAGAGTACTTTTGGCTGTACCGAGGGACGAGACAGGGGTGCCCCCTGTCCCCCCTGTTGTTTGCATTGGCGATCGAACCCTTGGCCATATCACTTAGGGAGTCTCAGAAATGGAGGGGGATAGTCCGCGGGGCAGAGGAGCATCGGGTATCGCTATATGCGGATGACCTGCTGCTATACGTGGCGGACCTAATGGAGGGGATGGTGGAGGTCATGCAGACTCTGAAGGAGTTTGGAGAGTTTTCGGGCTACAAGCTTAATGTAGAGAAGAGTGAGCTTTTTGTATTACAGGCAGGGGACCAAGAAAGAGGGATAGGGGACCTACCGCTGAGGAGGGCGGAGTGGAGTTTTCGGTATCTGGGGATCAAGATAGCCAGAAGTTGGGGGGCCCTACATAAATTGAATTTGACGAGGGTGGTGGAGCAAATGGAGGAGGATTTTAAAAGATGGGACATGCTCCCGCTCTCGTTGGCGGGTAGGGTGCAGTCGGTCAAAATGGTGGTCCTTCCGAGGTTTTTGTTCGTGTTTCAGTGCCTCCCCATCGTGATCACCAAGGGCTTTTTCAAGAGAGTAGGTAGGAGTATTATGGGGTATGTGTGGGCAAATAAGACCCCGAGGGTTAGGAGAGGGTTCTTGGAACGCAGCAGGGACCGAGGAGGGTTGGCTTTGCCAAACCTAGAGAGTTACTACTGGGCAGCAAATGTGGCGATGATCCATAAGTGGGTTATGGAGGGAGAGGGGGCGGCATGGAAGAGGATGGAGATGGCTTCCTGCAAAGGAACGAGCCTGGGGGCGTTGGTAACGGCACCGCTGCCGCTCTCGCCGACAAAATACACCACAAGCCCGGTGGTGGCGGCAACATTAAAGATCTGGGGCCAGTGGAGAAGACACAGGGGTGCAATGGGAGCATCGGTGTGGTCCCCGATCAGGGGTAACCACCGGTTTGTTCCGGGGAAGATGGACAGGGGTTCCAAGGCTGGCATCGGGCGGGGATAAGAAGAACGGGGGACCTGTTCATTGACGGGACATTTGCGAGTCTAGGGGCACTGGAGGAGAAATTTGAGTTACCCCCGGGAAATGCATTTAGATATATGCAGGTGAGGGCTTTTGTGAGGCGACAGGTGAGGGAATTTCCGTTGCTCCCGGCACAAGAAGTTCAAGATAGGGTGATCTCGGGGCTATAGGTCGGGGAGGGCTAGGTATCGGAAATATACCAAGAGATGAAAGAAGAGGGGGAAGCGTCAGTAGAAGAACTGAAAGGTAAATGGGAGGAGCTGGGGGAGGAGATTGAGGAAGGGCTATGGGCCGACGCCCTGGGTAGGGTTAATACCTCTTCCTCGTGTGCCAGGCTCAGTCTGATACAATTTAAGGTGGTTCACAGAGCGCATTTGACGAGGGCGAGGCTGAGTAGGTTCTTTGGGGTAGAGGATAGATGTGAAAGATGTTCAGGGAGCCCGGCGAACCATGTCCATATGTTTTGGTCATGCCTGGCATTGGAGGGGTTCTGGAGAGGAGTGGCGGGAGTAATATCCCATGTGGTGAAAGTCCGGGTCAAGCCAAGCTGGGGGCTAGCAATATTTGTAGTAGTGGATGAGCCGGGAGTGCAGGAGGCGAAAGAGGCCGGAATTCTGGCCTTTGCGTCCCTAGTAGCCCGGCGAAGGGTCTTGCTATTGTGGAAGGAGGCGAAGCCCCCTAGCCTGCAGGCCTGGATTAATGACATGGCGGGGTTCATAAAATTGGAGAGAATTAAGTTTGCTTTGAGAGGGTCTGCACAGGGGTTTTACAGGCGGTGGCAACCTTTCCTAGATTATCTCGCGGAGCGTTAGAAGAAGGTCGATCAGCAGCAGCAGCAACCCTGGGGGGGGGAACGAGAGACTGTCTGAGGGGATGGACGAGCGGGAGATAGCATGGAGGGTGGGGGGGAAATGGTACGCGCGGCCAAGAGCCAGTGTATAAAGCTATGTAAATATACCATCTTGCCTTGTATATATCTTGCTCAGGGAGAATTTGCGTTATTTTGTTATGGGGTGGGGGGGGGGGGGGGGGGGGTTATTGTTTGTAAGGGGAAAAAAGTGTTGTTAAAAAACCTTAATAAAAATATTTTTTTAAAAAAAATATTTCCATGAAGTTATGGGTATGGCTTGGTCTTCATTGTTGAGGCAATACAGAGGCTATGTTGAGGTTATCAAAGAAAAGTTTTGCAAAACGTTTCTACGCAATTCCTTTGAAAATATAATTTCTGTTTTTGTTGTTCTGGTGACTTTTTGTGCTCAATGTGAACAAATATCCTGGGGAACAAAATTCTTCTTCTTTATTAATTTTTTCAACCACTGTCAGGTGCAAAATGGTTAGACATAAAGCTCCCTCTATAACACCCAACAATGTGTATTAACCCTAACATAGAACATAGAACATTACAGCGCAGTACAGGCCCTTCGGCCCTCGATGTTGCGCCGACCTGTGAAACCACTCTAAAGCCCATCTACGCTATTCCCTTATTGTCCATATGTCTATCCAATGACCATTTGAATGTCCTTAGTGTTGGCGAGTCCACTACTGTTGCAGGCAGGGCATTCCATGCCCTTACTACTTCCTGAGTAAAGAACCTACCTCTGACATCTGTCTTTTATCTATCTCCCCTCAATTTAAAGGTATGTCCCCTAGTGCTAGACATCACCATCCGAGGAAAAAGGCTCTCACTGTCCACCCTAGTCAAGCTTCTGATCATCTTGTATGCCTCAATTAAGTCACCTCCTAACCTTCTTCTCTCTAACGAAAACAGCCTCAAGTCCCTCAGCCTTTCCTCATAAGATCTTCCCTCCATACCAGGCAACATTCTGGTAAATCTCCTCTGCACCCTTTCCAATGCTTACACATCCTTCCTATAATGCGGCGACCAGAATTGCACGCAATACTCCAAATGCGGCCGCACCAGAGTTTTGTACAGCTGCAACATGACCTCATGGCTCTGAAACTCAATCCCTCTACCAATAAAAGCTAACACACCGTACGCCTTCTTAACAACCCTCTCAACCTGGGTGGCAACTTTCAGGGATCTATGTACATGGACACCGAGATCTCTCTGCTCATCCACACTGCCAAGAATCTTGCCATTAGCCCAGTACTCTGTATTCCTGTTATTCCTTCCAAAATGAATCATCTCACACTTTTCTGCGTTAAACTCCATTTGCCACCTCTCAGCCCAGCGCTGCAGCTTATCCATGTCCCTCTGTAACTTGTAACATCCTTCCGCACTGTCCACAACTCCACCGACTTTATTGTCATCTGCAAATTTACTCACCCATCCTTCTACGCCCTCCTCCAGGTCATTTATAAAAATGACAAATAGCAGTGGCCCCAAAACAGATCCTTGTGGTACACCACTAGTAACTGGACTCCAGTCTGAACATTTCCCATCAACCTCTGATGGAACGCCCTTTGTGTACTTATGTGAATGTTTTCACTTCTCCTATCTGCCATCCTATGCTGCTCGTAACTGGTTTGAAACTCTCACACTCTTTTCACATGCAGACCTTATTGTTCACAGACACCTTCAGCCCATCAAACCAGGGATGGGTGAAAACCAACTGGCAATGGCAGAGTGCTAACATTCTCACGAGTCATTCCACCAGATTCTTTAATTTCATTTTCCACAGAAGCTTTATGCAAGAGTAAATTAGAATATAATAATGTGCTTAAATTAAGGTTAAAACAAGTAAACAAACTCCACATGCCAGTGTCCTTTGACTTACCTGTAGTATGTGTAAGGATATAATGATGCGCTTACATTAAGGTTAAAACAAGTAGACAAACTCCACATTCCAGTGTCCTTTGACTAACCTGTAGTATGTGTAAGGAGTTAAATTTGGGATCTCTAACATCTGGGCATCTGGTTTATTCTCTGTTTCGTACAGTAAAACCCACTCTTCATCATCTCCAATCACTCCAATCTAAGGATGAAAACATTAACTGTAACTGATGCTGGAATCTATGTAGTAAAGAGGGAAAAGCTGTGAGACTATTGTTAAAATGAGAGATTCTATTATTGATAGAAGCAAACAGGTAAAAGGTAAAACATCATTAATTCAAAGCCAAAACAAAAGAAATGGCGATTCTACAGTTTTGATATGTAATACTTTGATTTAGATTAAAACAATTGGTAGTTTAATTAGCTGTTACAGTCCAAGTATAGAAAAGTTACAATCCAGATAATGAAGTTAATTTGCGGCACCAATTTTATAGTGCACAGAGAATGTACAATTCAAATAAATACTTTTTTAAAACAGATTATTACAAATAATTTGGGTAATAATAATTTCATTTCCTCATATATGTATTGCTAATACTTAAAGGATTAAACATCAGACTTCTCCATGTTTGCTGCCAAGTGCCTTTTATGGATTAGCTGTGAAAAGGTTAATTAATTTTGGATGAGTCAGATATTTTCCACCTCTCGTGAAGAGAGAGTCCTAACACTAAGGTCAGACCTTGCTGCTGGTGATTGCAGTATCTTCAGTTAATGTCTTTGGAATAGCTTTAAATCTGCATTGTCAGCACACTTGTGATTTTCCCTAATCTTCAAAGATCAGCACCAGGAATTTCCTATATGTACTCAAGTGCAGTCCAATGCTCTGTTTATAGAGAGTAGTTTCTCCAAATATACCAGGGTTTGCATATGTGGCAATGAAGCAAGAGACATTTCCTCCAGCTTTTCTCGAGAATCAGCTCTCTGCATTGAGTCTGCCTTTCTCTGTCTGAGATACAGAGATTTTAAAAATCCCCTTTCCCCTAGCCCCCCCCACCTGACAGAGCCTCAACATGTGGCTGGGCTGGAAAGAGATCTGGCATGAGGAGGTAAAGAGACAATAGAAGAAAACAAGCCAGAAAAAAATATTGAAGAAGGGTTTGATATCAAAAATTTTGATTCACTCGCAGGGCTAAAAATTTGTCTTTCCCCTTCTTTAGATGCTGGGGTCGTGCTTTGCAAACTGCTTGCTCTGGTTCCACTGAAGGTGGGCAACTTGGTGCACCGCCTAATTTACCTGATTGTAGCATAGGGCTGAGTGGGACCTCTACCCTAGCTTCCTCTAAATAAGCAAGGGTGTCTTACTGCAGATGTACAGGACCTTGGTGAGACCACACCTGGGGTATTGTGTGAAGTTTTGGTCCCTTTAGCTAACAAAATATATACTTGCCATAGAGGGTGTGCCTTGAAGGTTCCCAAGACTGATTCCTGGGATGGCAGGATTGTTGTGTGAGGGGTACTTTTTGGATGAGTTGATGTGGGATTTCTAAGGAACCGGTGAAAGTGGAGGACCTGGAGAACAGGGTGAGTAGACAGTATTTGAGGATCGTGGGCCTGCCTGACTGGGTGGAGGGCTGGAGGCCGACTGAGTAGTTTGCAGACATGTTCACCACGTTGATGGGGGTGGGGGAAGAACCCTCCCTCTATGTGTAGGACGGGGCCCATTGGTAGCTCCGGCCGAAGCCTAAAACAAATAATCCACCAAGGGCTGTCATAGTCTGCTTCCACAGTTACACAGGAGAAGGAGAAGGTTTTGAGTTGGGTGAGCAGAAGCGAAGCAGAAGTGGGAAGGCATTGGAATAAGTATTTACCAGACGCTTATGGCGGAGTTGGCAAGAAGGCAGATGGCCTTTGGTCAGGTGAACAGCAGCGGTGTGAGGTTTGGAGTGGTCTACCCGATGAAGCTGAGAGTGACTCACAATTCAAAGGATTTCTATTTTGAGATGGCGGACGCGTTCGCGAAGGCTGAAGGACTGGGACTGAGATGTTGATTTTGACGATGTGGACTGGGATCTTTTTTCTTTGATTTTTTTCACCGTTGTTTTTACTTTTTTTCCCTGTTTTCGGTGTTTTTATTGTTGTGTGGGAGAGGAGCCGGAGATTTAAAAGCGGGCGAAGAGCCGGAGATTTAAAAGCGAGAGAGGAGCCGGAGATTTAAAAGCGGGCGAAGAGCCGGAGATTTAAAAGCGGGAGAGGAGCCGGAGATTTAAAAGCGAGAGAGGAGCCGGAGATTTAAAAGCGGGAGAGGAGGGAGAGGAGCCGGAGATTTAAAAGCACGGGAGAGGAGCCACCACCTCTAACCTTAGGGGTTGAGTGAATATCAGGTGAGCTTTCTTTCTTTTTCTTGTTTTATCCACAAGTTATCTAGAGGGGATGGCAGTACAATGTTTCTCCTGCAGAATGTTTGAGGTGAGGGACACTGTCAGTGTCCCTGCTGATTTCACCCGTGGGAAGTGCACCCATCTCTAGCTCCTCAAAAACCGCATTAGGGAACTGGAGCTGGAGCTGGATGAACTTTGGATCATTCGGGAGGCAGAGGTGGTCATAGATAGAAGCTTCAGGGATACAGTTACTCCGAAGAATGAAGATAGATGGGTGATGGTGAGAGGGGCTGGGAAGAAGCAGTCAGTACAGGGATCCCCTGTGGTCGTTCCCCTTAGTAACAAGTATACCGCTTTGGATACTGGTGGTGGTGGTGGTGGGGGGGGTGGGGGGTCTACTTACCAGGGATAAGCCATGAAGTACAGGTCTCTGGCACAGAGTCTGTCCCTGTTGCTTAGAAGGGAAGGGGGGGAGAGGAGTAGAGCATTTGTCATTGGGGACTCCATAGTTAGGGGAACAGATAGGAGATTCTGAGGAAATGAGAGAGACTCGTGGTTGTCTCCCAGGTGCCAGGGTCCGTGAATATCTCGGATCGTGTTTATGGGATCCTTAAGGGGGAGGGGGAGCAGCCCCAAGTTGTGGTCCACATAGGCACACACTACATAGGTAGGAAAAGGGATGGGGATGTAAGGCAGGTATTCAGGGAGCTCGGGTGGAATCTTAGAGCTAGAACAAACAGAGTTATTATCTCTGGGTTGTTACCCGTGCCACGTGCTAGCGAGACGAGGAATAGGGAGAGAGAGAACAGTTGAACACGTGGTTACAGGGATAGTGCAGGAGGGAGGGATTCAATACCTGGATAGTTGGGGCTCATTCTGGGGTAGGTGGGACCTCTACAAACGGGATGGTCTACATTTGAAACAGAGGGGTACCAATATCCTGGGGGGAAATTTGCTAATGCTTTTCGGGAGCATTTAAACTAATTCAGCAGGGGGATGGGAACCTGAATTGTAGCTCCAGTGTACAGGAGGTTGAGAGTAGGGAGGTCATGAGTAAGGTTTCAAGGTCGCAGGAGTGTAACGGCAGGCAGGAATGTGGTTTGAAGTGTGTCTACTTCAACGCCAGGAGCATCCGGAATAAGATGGGTGAACTTGCAGCATGGGTTGGTACCTGGGACTTCGATGTTGTGGCCATTTCGGAGACAAGGATAGAGTAGGGACAGGAATGGTTGTTGCAGGTGCCGGGGTTTAGATGTTTCAGTAAGCTTAGGGAAGGTGGTAAACGAGGGGGAGGCGTGGCATTGTTAGTCAAGGACAGTATTACGGTGGCAGAAAGGATGTCTGATGAGGACTCATCGACTGAGATAGTATGGGCTGAGGTTAGTAACAGGAAAGGAGAGGCCACCCTGTTGGGAGTTTTCTATAGGCCTCCGAAAAGTTCCAGAGATGTAGAGGAAAGGATTGCAAAGCTGATTCTGGATAGGAGCAAAAGTAACAGGGTAGTTGTTATGGAGGACTTTAACTTTCCAAATATTGACTGGAAACGCTCTAGTTCGACTACTTTAGATGGGTCAGTTTTTGTCCAATGTGTGCAGGAGGGTTTCCTGACACAGTATGTAGATAGGCCAACAAGAGGCGAGGCCACATTGGATTTGGCACTGGGTAATGAACCAGGCCAGGTGTTAGATTTGGAGGTAGGTGAGCACTTTGGTGATAGTGACCACAATTTGGTTACATTTACTTTAGTGATGGAAAGGGATAGGTATATACCGCAGGGCAAGAGTTATAGCTGGGGGAAAGACAATTATGATGCGATTAGGCAAGACTTAGGATGCATAGGATGGGGAAGGAATCTGCAGGGGATGGGCACAATTGAAATGTGGAGCTTGTTCAAGGAACAGCTACTGCATGTCCTTGATAAGTATGTACCTGTCAGGCAGGGAGGAAGTATTCGAGCGAGGGAACCGTGGTTTACTAAAATAGTTGAATCACTTGTCAAGAGGAAGGAGGCTTATGTAAAGATGAGACGTGAAGGTTCAGTTAGGGCGCTTGAGAGTTTCAAGTTAGCCAGGAAGGACCTAAAGAGAGAGCGAAGAAGAGCCAGGAGGGGACATGAGAAGTCCTTGGCAGGTAGGATCAAGGAAAACTCTAAAGCTTTCTATAGGTATGTCAGGAATAAAAGAATGACCAGGGTAAGAGTAGGGCCAGTCAAGGGCAGTAGTGGGAAGTTGTGCTTGGAGTCCGAGGAGAGGCGCTAAATGAATATTTTTTGTCAGTATTCACACAGGAAAAAGACAATGTTGTCGAGGAGAATACTGAGATACAGGCTACTAGACTAGAACGGTTTGAGGTTCATAAGGAGGAGGTGTTAGCAATTCTGGAAAGTGTGAAAATAGATAAGTCCCCTGGGCCGGATGGGATTTATCCTAGGATTCTCTGGGAAGCTAGGGAGGAGATTGCAGAGCCTTTGGCTTTGATCTTTATGTCATCATTGTGTACAGGAATAGTGCCTGAAAACTGGAGGATAGCAAATGTTGTCCCCTTGTTCAAGAAGGGGAGTAGAGACAACCCCGGTAACTATAGACCAGTGAGCCTTACTTCTGTTCTGGGCAAAGTCTTGGAAAGGATTCTAAGAGATAGGATTTATCATCATCAAGAAAGGAATAATTTGATTACGGATAGTCAACACGGTTTTGTGAAGGGTAGGTCGTGCCTCACAAACCTTAATGAGTTCTTTGAGAAGGTGACCAAACAGGTGGACGAGGGTAAAGCAGTTGATGTGGTGTATATGGATTTCAGTAAAGCGTTTGATAAGGTTCCCCACGGTAGACTATTGCAGAAAACACGGAGGCATGGGATTGAGAGGGATTTAGCGGTTTGGATCAGAAATTGGCTAGCTATTAGAAGACAGAGGGTGGTGGTTGATGGGAAATGTTCAGCCTGGAGTTCAGTTACTCGTGATGTACCACAAGGATCTGTTTTGGGGCCACTGCTGTTTGTTATTTTTATAAATGACCTGGAGGAGGGCGTAGAAGGATGGGTGAGTAAATTTGCAGATGACACTAAAGTCGGTGGAGTTGTGGACAGTGCGGAAGGATGTTGCAGGTTACAGAGGGACATAAATAAGCTGCAGAGCTGGGCTGAGAAGTGGCAAATGGAGTTTAATGCAGAAAAGTGTGAGGTAATTCATTTTGGAAGGAGTAACAGGAATACAGAGTACTGGGCTAATGGTAAGATTCTTGGTAGCGTGGATGAGCAGAGAGATCTCGGTGTCCATGTACATAGATCTCTGAAAGTTGCCACCCAGGTTGATAGGGTTGTTAAGAAGGCTTACGGTGTGTTAGCTTTTATTGGTAGAGGGATTGAGTTTCGGAGCCATGAGGTCATGTTGCAGCTGTACAAAAACTCTGGTGCGGCCGCATTTGGAGTATTGCGTGCAGTTCTGGTCGCCGCATTATAGGAAGGATGTGGAAGCATTGGAAAGGGTGCAGAGGAGATTTAACAGGATGTTGCCCAGTATGGAGGGAATATCTTATGAGGAAAGGCTGAGGGACATGAGGCTGTTTTCGTTAGGGAGAAGGTTAAGAGGTGACTTAATAGAGGCATACAAGATGATCAGAGGATTAGCTAGGGTGGACAGTGAGAGCCTTTTTCCTCGGATGATTTTGGCTAGCACGAGGGGAGATAGATATAGGACAGATGTCAGAGGTAGGTTCTTTACTCAGTGAGTAGTAGGTGCGTGGAATGCCCTATCTGCAACAGTAGTGAACTCGCCAACACTAAGGGCATTTAAATGGTCATTGGATAAACATATGAATGATAATGGAATAGTGTAAATGGGCTTTAGATGGTTTCCCAGGTCGGCGCAACATCGAGGGCCGAAGGGCCTGTACTGCACTGTAATGTTCTAATGTTGTTTATTCTCCCCACTCTGACTGTATGGCTGGGGGGCGGGGGGGGGGGGGGGGGGGGGTGTTGATGCTTGCTTTTAATGGGAGTGTTGGGTGGGGGAGTTGGAGGTGCTTGGGGAGGGGAGGGTTGCTAAGTGTGTGTTTGGGAGGAGGCGGCGGCTCTGGCAGGGGTCGCCATGCTAGCTAGCAAAGGTTGGCTAGTGAACAGGAGTGTGGTGGGGGAGGGGCCACGGTCATTGGAGCCTGGTCGAACAGGTTTCAATGGACTTAGGAGGTGTGAATGGAGGGGGAGGGGATCGATACAGGGTGAGGTGTTTGCAAGAGGAAGTGAATGGGGATATGGGGATTCTGGGAAGGGGGTGGGTGTTGATGGTGGTTAAAGAATGGGGCAGGTCCTGGCTGCCGGACGGGTGATAATGGCGGACAGAAGGGCCGTGGGGGAGAAGCTCCCGGTCAGAATGGGGATGTGGAAAGTGCGACTGTTGGATGGTTGAGCGGGACCAGTGAAAAGGGCAAGAGTTTTCTCACACTTGAAGAGTTTGGAAACTAATGTGGTGATGCTACAAGAGAACTATCCGAGAGTGAAGGACCAGATGAGGCTCAGGAAGGAATGGCTGAGCCAGGTGTTTCATTCGGGGTTTGATAGTAAGGGCTGAGGTAGATTGGGCGGGGGGCTTGACCCGTGGAGGTTTTTGCACCCACGGGATCAAGAGTATTCGTTTTTTTTGCTGGCTGGTCTCTAGGATTGATTATTTTTTGTGGTGGGAAAGGCGCTGTTAGCTGGAGCTTAGAGGGCAGAGTATTCGGCAATTGTGATTTCGGATCATGCTCCACATTGGATGTGGTGCTGGAGAAGGGGTTGGCTCAGAAGCCAGGGTGGAGGCCGGATGTGGGGTTGTTGGTGGACGATAATGTCTGTGACAAGCTGGACACTCCCCAGCTTGTCACAGACACTATCATCCACCAACAACCCCACATCCAGCCTCCATTGAGGGGCATGTGGGGTTTAACTGTACGGGGGAGGTCTCACCGTTGGTGGTTTGGGAGGCTCTGAAGGCAGTGGTAAGGGGGAGGTGAATTTGTTTAAGGCTAAGGTGGAAAAGGAGGAGAGGCAGGAATGTCAACGTTTGATAGAAAAGATTCTGAAACGAAAGAGAAAATGCTGGAAAATCTCAGCAGGTCTGGCAGCATCTGTAGGGAGAGAAAAGAGCTAACATTAAGAGTCCGATGACTCTTTGTCAAAGCTGACTGCCAGACCTGCTGAGATTTCCCAGCATTTTCTCTTTCGTTTCAGCTTCCAGCATCCGCAGTAATTTGCTTTTATTTATGAAAATATTCTGGGAGTGGACGGGAGGTACGCAGGGGACTCAGACCTGGGGCTCCTGGTGAAGAGGCCCTGATGTTCGCAGGAAAAGCGGTATATCAGCTGAGAAGGCGGAAGGGGGCCATCTACGAGCATGGGGAGATGGCAGGTCGTATGTTAGCAGGTCAGCTCCACAGAGAAGCTGCATGAGGGAGATAGTTCCAGCTCGGGATAGGGCGGACGAGCTGATGGTGGCCCCGGAACGGGTTCATAAGGTGTTTGAGGAGTTTTATAGAGACTTGTGTAAGTCGGAACCACCAGATGATGAGCGGGAGATGAGGGAGTTTTGGGGGTCATTAGAGTGCCCGAGGGTGGGTGAAATGGAGAGAGCAGGGCTAGAAGAGTCGGTGGGGCCGGATGGGTTCCCGGTGGAATTTCACAAGAAATTTAAGGATAGGCTGGCGCCGTTGTTGGTAGAAATGTTCCTGGACGCGATGGTCAGAAGGGTATTGCTGAACACAATGTGACAGGCCTCCATATCGCTGCTCCTGAAGAAGGATAAGGACCCGGTAGAGTGTGGGTCATATAGCCCCATATATCTGCTGAATGCAGATGCCAAGATATTGGCAAAGGTGCTGGCGTTGAGATTGGAGGTGTGCTTTCCGACGGTGATTGGGGAGGATCAGGCGGGATTCGTTAAGGGCAGACAGCTGTTGTCGAATGTGAGCAGCTGCTGAATATGGTGCTAATTCCGGCAGAGGAAATGGAGTTGGAAGTGGTGGTGGCATTGGATGCGGATAAGGCATTTGATTGGGTGGAGTGGAGTTATCTGATTGCGGTATTGTAGAAGTTTGAGATTGGGCCTAAGTGTGTGGCATGGGTGAAGTTGCTATATCAGGAGCCGATGGTGAGCGCGTGCATGAACAATATGAATTCAGGGTATTTTTCATTGTACCTAGGAACGAGGCAGGGATGCCCCATGTCCCCCCCCCCCCCCCCCTTCTGTTTGTGTTAGCAATAGAGCCCTTGGCCATTGTGCTGAAGAGTTCGGAGTTGTGGAAGGGGATAACGGGGATGCTGCCCTTTTACGCACAAGATTTGTTGCTGTACATTTCGAAGCCAGGCTCCTCGGTGGGGGACATTATGGGTTTGCTTCAAAGACTTGGGGCATTTTTGGTGTATAAGCTGAACTCAGGGAAAAGTGAATATTTTGTGGTTTCCTCTCCAGGGACAGGGGTCAGGTTAGGTGGATTGCCATTCTGTGTGGCTGATGCACGATCAATTGCACAAAGACGAGAGTTGAATACAACTGAGGCTTTATTACACTAAGATGTGTGGCCTCCGACAGCAGTGGCGAAATGGCTTCTGTACGGGGTGCACACATATTTATACTCCGCCTACTGGGCGGAGCCAACACACAGGGACTACCCCCGTACCTGTAGTACAGGGCCTTACCACACATCTCCTAATATATACAACAGTGGTGATTACCACAGTGGCAGCGTCTCATTTTAGGCATCTGGGGGTGCCGGTGGCTCGTGACTGGGCAGATCTTCGGATGTTGAATTGTTCACGTTTGGTGGGGAAGATGAAGGCAGATTTGTTGAGGTGGGATAATCTTCCTCTGTCGTTAGAGGGCCGGGTGCAGGCGGTGAAGATGAACATTGTACCGCGGTTTTTGTTTGTTTTTATTTCAGTGCCTGCCAGTCTTCTTGCCAAAGGCGTTTTTCAAGGCGGTGGATTGGCTGATATTTTTGTTTGTCTGGGCAGGGAAGGTGGCCAGGATAAGGAAGATAGTGCTGCAAAGGGGACGGCAGTCAGGGGGAGTTAGGACTCCTGGATTTGATGTATTATTGCTGGCAGTGAATGCAGAGGAGGTACAGGGTTGGAATAAGGAGGCGGACACTTTGTGGGTAAGGATGGAGGCGGGTTTGCGTAGGGAGGCCGGGGTTGCGGGCGCTGGCAATATTGCCGCTCCCATTGGCTCCAGGGAAGTATTTGGGCAGTCCGGTGATGGTGGCCACGCTGAAGGTTTGGAGGCAATTCCGGCAGCATTTTAAGTTGGGAGTGGGGCTGAGGGTGATGTCAACTAGGGGGATCTACGGAATTGAGCCAGTGAGGAAGGATGCGAGGATCCGGGGATGGGGATCAGGGAGATGAAGGATCTGTTTCTGGGGGGGGCGGGGGGAGGTTTGTGAGCATGGAGGAGTTGAATGAGAAGTTTAGACTGGCGGGGGAGGAGTGTTTCCGATACATGCAGGTGCGGGACTTTGTGAGGAAGGTCTTTCCGACCTTTCCGATAACGCCCGCCTCTTTGTTGTTGGAGGAGGAGCTGTCAGCGGGTGGGGGTGGGGCGGGTTTGGAGTGGGGGATCATCTCGATATTTGGGGGGATTTTGGAGGAGGATAAGGTCCAAGGAGGTGATTAAGGCTAATTGGGAAGTGGAGTTGGGGGCGACGTTGGAGCAGGGATTGTGGTGTGAGGTGCTGCGGAGCGAGAATGCCTCGACTTAGTATGCGAGACTGGGGCTGATACAGCTGAAAATGATGCACATGGCGCACCTGGCAAAGTTAAGGATGAACCGGCTGTTTGGGGAGGTGGAGGACATCTATGATCAGTGTGGGAGGGGCCCTGCTAATCATGTGCATATGTTCTGGTCTTGGCCGAAGTTGGAGGTGAGTTTTCAACACCATCCCAGCGGTTTTGCACGTCGATGTGGAGCCCAGTCCCCTGGAAACCATATTCGGGGTGTCAGACCAGCCAGAGTTGCAGACGGGTGCGGGACAGATGTTTTAGCCTTCACCTCACTGATTGCGGGCAGGTGGGTCCTGTTGGGGTGGGGGTCAGCTTCTCCACCCTGTGCCTTGACGTGGCTGAGGGACCTATTGGAGTTCTTAGCCCTGGAGAAGGTGAAATTTACCCTAAGGGAGGCGAGTGATGGGTTCCAGAAGAGTTGGGGTTTGTTCATTTTGCATTTTGGAGAGTTGGTTACCGTTGACTGTTAAGGGGGGTTGCTTATTGAGCAGGGGTTTAACGTGTTGGGCGTGTTGTTTTTTGTGAAATGTTGAAAATTGGAATAAAAATATTTTTTTAAAAGAAGGAAATAGAGAGACTTCTAGACTTTGGAAAGTCAAGGGGTATAGGGAGAGCATGGTGGTATGGTGTTGAGATAGAGGATCAGTTATAACCATTTTGAATGCCGGAGCAGATTCCAAGGGTCTAATGACCTAAACCTGCTCCTATTTTTTGTTGCTCGCCTGATATGCTGCAGACACAGAGGCATTGCCATTCGTATCCCTGTACTTGTTTTAATGTTGGAGTACGCAGGTTACCTACTCCTCTACAGTCTCTGGCAAATTAAGGAACTCAACAGAGTACTTCCAAACACGTTGTAACGGAAGATGTTCTTAAAAATTGGCTTCACTGCAATTTGGATGCCTGATCCTTTAAGGAATGCTTATGCAGAAACACTCGTGCAGTTCAACATGAGTCGTTTGTTGAATGATTGACCAGTTGCGAGGACCTGCATGATTCAACTTTGGTATCCTGGTTTCACATCAGCTGGTTGAGCAATGTGAGACCACAATAGCAATCTATTCACAGTCTTTCGAGAGTGACTGTAAGAGTGACTAGTGGAGGCACTGCATTAGAGATTAATTTCTCACCTGTATTTTTTCAACAAATGCTGCCTGACCTGCTGTGTGATTCTAACATTTTCCATTTTTCTTCCTAGCTTCTTCCTCCTCATTTCCAAAAGCCAAATCATCCCACATTGTTGGGTAACTATCTCCAATCATATGTCCCAGCCCACAATCCCCATTCTTATGAGTCTTTCTCAGAGGTAGATCTGGGATCATTTTTCTGTGACCTCTGGTACTTTCTTCTAGAACTATGTCACCACACTATCTCCCTCTACCCATCTTCAAAAGACTATCTCTCGCTGTGCCATCAGTCTCCCCAAGTTCATTTCTGTCTTGCTCCTTGTCAACATATAACCTTTTATCATCTAAAAGCACAAAGAAAAAAACACAAATGAACCTGTCATTTGTCACATTTGCTACCTGGTGAGCACTTCAGTGTTCAATTAATTGGTATATTTGCCTATGTAATAACATTGACAACACTCCAAAGGTAACTCATTGGCTGTGAAGTGTTTTTGACGTTCCTTCGTTTACAAAATGGTTCTTTGTGAGGAGTATTACAGAAATGTTAAGTTGTTACTGTTGCTGCTGTTCTCATTGAAGAAAGTGAATGCAGCATAAATTGCTTATCAGCAGATATCAGAATGTATAATTACCTATTCGCCATTTGCTGAGTGATAGCACTTCTTCAGTGAAAGTGGATTCATCAATTGAACAATTGGCATTAAACCAATTAGTTATTGACCTGAGAAAAATTGGAATTGCTCCTGGGGTTTGCAACGAGTGGTGCAATTGACAAATTTGTCTCAATGGAAGATAATTGGATCTGGTTCCAGGTTAACTCTGAACTTATTGCTATTGTGTCAAGGCACTTTGATCATAAACATGAATCACAGCTTGATGTTTATCTAAAGTTTTCTTTCTTCTAAATGAAGAAAACAAGGGCACTTTATGAAAGAGTCTGATCAGATATGCCCTCAGATTGGCTATAAATCTATAGCGCACCCTAAGTCAATTAAATTAAAAATTTTCCTGCCTTTGTTCGGTTTCTGGCACTTTTTAAGCAGGTTGAAATCTATTTTCCCACAGATTTGTTGAAAAATGACTTAACAGAAGCCTGTGAATACTTGGGTCATTTGTTCTATAACGTGGCAACACACAGTAAGAAAGATTTCTGATTTGTTATGTTCTAGGTGTAACATAAGCAGCTTCCTTGTGGTGCACTTGACAAAGGAAGATTCAGACGTGGAGATAACTTCAGCACGTTTATTAAACTATTTACACTTCTATTACCTGGGTTCGACACTACTGCTAATCCTACTGTAGCTACCCAGACTGACTAACCAGTTGCTGCAATCCACGTGGTGGGAGTGATATTGAATCAACCCTGTGTCTCTACTCACTGACTCCACTGGAAAGAGGCAGATCATGTGTGTGGTGTCCTTTATATATGGGTTGGCGTCATGCCCTCCTGTGGGGTCACCTCTGTGTGTATCGTGAATGTCCATTGGTCGTGTCCTATCTACCTGATCTATTGGTTGAGTGTGTGATGTCTTTGGTTCTCTAGTGTCTAGCTAGCCTACATGCATTTACATTGATGCACATCACCACATCCCCCTTTTTAAAAATATGTTACATATTTTCTGTACACTTTAAGAAAATTGAACAAAAAACAGGTAGATATGTTAAGGTGTATATAAGTCATGGGAACAGTGATTAAACAATAAGTCCAAATCAAAGAGCGAATCCAAAACCCTTCAATCATCATGGTCAAATGTCTCTCTTGGTGGGGTGGTGAGTTTGATGGTGGCATGTCCTTGTGAACGCCATCGTTGTCCCTGTGTATCAGGAACCAAGAAGTGGTCAAATCACTTCACTGTCTGATTTGGAGTTTTTTTTCCCCGATGTTTGTGATGGTGATGTTGGATGGCATCTTGTAGCTGATAAGGCATTGACGTTGAAGAGGTACCATCAACAGTATCATTCGAGGTCATGTATGTGCCATATGTTGAAGTTGAATAAGACTGTACATACTGGTTCTGGCCACGTGCTGTGCAGGAAGTATGATCCTGCTGAGAACCGTTGAAGCTTGTCGAATTGGAAACAGAATTGCTGCTCGCATAAATCCCTGGTGATGATGTGAAACTAGAACCTTGCATCTGATAGGAATATGCCTTCTGGCCAGGCTGGGGTGCAGCAAATCCTGGGCTGTAACTAAGGCATCCAGTCTGGAGTGCAGATTGCGCTTGCGGTAGTTCTCCTTAGGTCTTGATTCCATTAATGGGCAATCCGTAGTGCTGGCCTGTTTGAGAATATGCTGCATAGGCTGCTGGCCGCTGCATGCCTGATTACTGGGTTTCCCCAGCATGAGCTGTCATTGGCTGCACTGCTGGTGTGGAAACAATGTGTGGATATAGCTGTGGTGAACATTGGTACATTCCTCTTGGACTGTAGCCGCTGCTTGTTATTACTGACCCAGTGTAATTGTTAAGTGATCCATTTCCTGTCGTTGTGGCATCTGCTGTCATCCTGAGAGTGCCATCACTGAGGTTGTGGCACTCCCTGTCTGGAGTAAAGTCCGGCTTACGTGAATCAGAGTCGGCGTTTGGTTGCTCCCCATCTGGAGTCTGGTCTGTTTTAACTGAGTCAGTGTTGGTTTGTTGATGCTCCCCGTCCGGAGTCTTAGCAGGTTCACTGCAGTCAGCTGAGATTTCTTGAAGCTGCACTTCTGGAGTCGGAACATGCAGGAATTCATTGACTTTTGGAGAGGTTCGAGCGAATGACGGTGGAAGTATCATGGTGTCACTGGAGTCACCAATGGTTTCACAGTGATCGTCGAGTGCCTCTGCACACACTAGCTGAGGTCTGTCACTTTGCACATCTTGTATGGGAAGTGGGATGCTGTCGTCACTCGTCTCACATACCGTGGGTAGAGCCTCAGTAGCTGCTTGTTGTTCACTTGGGTTGGGTAAATTGTCAGAGTCTTCATCTGGTGGTGCAAACAATGTGGGTGGACTGTCATTGTCTTGCTGTTGTCCTTCATTTGGGCTTGGACTGTCATCGTCGTCCTGCTGTGCACTGGAGCGTGGTAAACTGTCATAGTCTTCTTGCTGTTTACTTGAGCATGGCAGACTTGCATCATCTGCCGCTAGTTGGTCAGAGAAGGTTGCTAGACCCTCATGGTCTTGTTCCTGCAAGGACTGCGCATCGGAGTCTTGCGTTGCTTCTATCGTGGAGGCTGTCCACGAGCTCGCCGCGGAGGCTTGTGACACTGGAATCACGTCTTGTGTGTGCAAGGACTGCGCTCTGGAGTCTTGCGTTTCTGCAATTGTGGAGTCTGTCCACGAGCTCGCTGTGGAGGCTTGTGACACTGGAGTCACTTCTTGATCATGCAAGGACTGCGGTGTGGAGTCTTGCGTGTCTTCGTCGTCGAGTCGGGGACCCTGAGCGGAGCATGGACCACGCTCTGTGTGGCAGCAGGCCTCTCTCTGTGGGCTTGTACCGCTCTCTGTCTTTTGGTTTCAGGCCACAGCATAATCCTGCACTCATGAGTTGGGATGTCATATCTGCTGGGCTGAAGATCCTCAAATCCGAAGAATTCGTTGTCGGGGTCGTCAATGTGCAACACGTCTAGTTGCGGTTCGGATTTGGTACTGGGGTAGCCTCCCAAGGTGAAAGGTTTGTCCGACTCGTAGTCTTCTAAGACCATATCATCACTGTTTGCGTCGGAGCTGGCACTGGGCTTGCGTGGTCCAGATAAAATATAAAGGTCTGTTTCGAGTATTCAAGGTCAGAATCATCGGGTTGGGCGTTGGTAACTGCTTGTTGCAGGGTTCTTCGGAGGTTAATTTCATTTCCTGGTTCAATTTGAGGCATTGTGCTGTCATTCCAGGTGAAAGGTTGTTTTACGGCTTTAAAAGATTTTTTCTTTGATTTGGGACGTTTCCCCTTTATATGGACGTGGTCCGGGGGACTCTGACGTCATGACGCATGTGACATCATACGTAAGAAGCGTTTGCACATGCGCAAATCTCTGTTCCTGTACCAGGGGCCGTTTTTGTGATTGCGCATGCGTGGCGTCTCGCGTATGCGCAAACGGACCTTCCCGTTCTGTGCACTTCTTGCGCAACTGCGCAAGTGCAGTCCCTTTAGAAAGATGGCCGCCGATAAAAATCGTTCTCTGCTCCGGGATCTCGGCCTCGTGGTGAGTACTGGCGCTTCTCTTACCTTTTCTTGCTGGTTGGAGTGTGTTTTCCTCACAGTATTTGCCAAATTTGTCCAGGACTGCCTGGAAGTCGCTCCTGTTTTGCTCTTTGGAGAACTTGAATTTTTAAAAGATTTCTTCTGCTCTGGCACCGGCGATGGTGAGGAGAAGCTCTGTCTTTTCAGCATCGGCCACGTCTTCTAGGTCGGCTGCTACCAGGAAGAGTTCAAACATTTGCCAGAATACCCGCCAGTTTTCGCGGAGCTCGCCGTGGCACTGGAGCTGCTGCGGTACCCGGATCGCGAACATCTTGCTGGTTGTCACTGTACGTTGAGGTATGGCTGTAGGGATTGAAACAGTTCACTGCTGGTACCATGATTTGTTATGTTCTAGGTGTAACATAAGCGGCTTCCTTGTAGTGCACTTGACAAAGGAAGGTTCAGACGTGGAGATAACTTCAACATGTTTATTAAACTATTTACACTTCTATTACTCGGGTTCGACACTACTGCTAATCCTACTATAGCTACCCAGACTGCCGAACCGGTTGCTGCAATCCACGTGGTGGGAGTGATATTGAATCAACCCAATGTCTCTACTCACTGACTGTCTCCACTGGAAAGAGGCAGATCATGTGTGTGCTGTTACAAGGGGGCATAACTATAAGGTTCAGGGTGGGAGATATCGGAGGGATGTCCGAGGTAGGTTCTTTACTCGGAGAGTGGTTAGGGTGTGGAATGGACTGCCTGCTGTGATAGTGGAGTCGGACACTTTAGGAACTTTCAAGCGGTTATTGGATAGGCACATGGAGCACACCAGAATGACGGGGAGTAGGATAGCTTGATCTTGGTTTTGGATAATGCTCGGCACAACATCGAGGACCAAAGGGCCTGTTCTGTGCTGTAATGTTCTATGTTCTATGGTGTCCTTTATATATGGGTTGATGTAATGCCCTCCTGTGGTTGTGTCACCTCTGTGTGTATCGTGAATGTCCATTGGTCGTGTCCTATCTACCTGATCTATTGGTTGAGTGTGTGTGTGTGTGATGTCTTTGATGCTCCCTCTAGTGTCTAGCTAGCCTACATGCATTTACATTGATGCACATCACCACAATTTCATCTAAACAGATACGGCTCAAAGCAATATACTTTTTCATTGTTAGCTGGTAGATCTACAAGGTGAATTAGAAAGCTGAACTTGTGATAGGAGAGCTGATTGTTTGCTTCAAGTAAAATACGGAAAGGTTTAATCAATGGTTAGCTCATATTTAGATTTCTATTAGCCCCCTGTGAATTTGCTCAATTGAAATGTGAAGTGTTTTGTGCTACTGCTGAAAATGTATGTATTTTTCATAGTACCACATTTAAAAATGTGTCACAGACCTGTCCTTCAACTATCCATTTTGAGATAGACGTTTTCCCATCAAACCCTGGCCGGAACTGCAACATAGCTGATCGAGGACTAATATTGGAGACCACAAGGTTAGTTGGAGCGCCTGGGAGTTCTGAAAAAACACAGAAATTTAATACACAATGTCATCCCTTTTACTTTACTTTTGTCTTGAGCACCAGAGAAGGCAAGCAGTGTTTTACATTAGTGAAAGCAACTGATGTAGAAACCTTACAACTTGTGTAGTGTAGAGCCAGAATTATGTTCTTATTTATTAATAAATCTTAAACAATTAAAAGGGTCAAGTCATGAGTGAGTTAAGATTGTCAATTACACTCCTATTACAATAAAAGGATGTCTCACCTGGTGGTACTCCAGATGAGATGGTAGATAATATCAAAACTCCAATTCCAGCTGATGTCATGGCTGCCACTTCAATGGTGTAGTTGGTAAGGGAGCTAAGTCCTGTTACCTTGTAATCACATGTTCTATTTGACAATTTGCGGCTCAAGCGACTTTCATTTCTGTTATACACTTCCCAAGAAATCTGGTAACCTGCAGAGCAGAGAAAGGTGTGCAATGGAGATTTGATCTCTTGTCAGTATTTTACAAGTACTTTGGTATCAATTTAGAATACATGCTCCTTCAGCGAACACGCCGCTGTTTTGTCAGTCTGTGACTTGATATATTTAAGATGTCATGCATCAAATTCTTTTCACAGATAAATGGATCTGGCAATAATGAAATGAAAAAATTCACGAAGCAGGTTTGAAGACAATTCAAGTGAAGAAAACAAATTCAGAAAATATAGTCTGAATATACAGGTTGTTCACATAGTCCTTGTGCAACTTTAATCTTGAATAACGTTGGACGTATATGTGATAGAATCAAACCATAAATGACACATGAAAGTATAATTTATAAAGTTTTTACACAAGAGTTCAAATTTCCAGGCTTCAACATAATTGTTTTGTGACAGATGATTGAATTTGATTTTCCAACAGTTCCCTTCTTCTTTGACTGCACCATTTTCCATTAGTTTCAGCATCAACAATAACATTAATATTAAAAAAGCGTTATGAATTATCCCTGGAGCATGCACCAAAAGTATGCAGAGTAGGCAGATCGTGGAATCAGTCAGCGTGTAATGCTGATTTAACTCTATGGTTGTGGTGACCTAGCGGGCCTAGTTTTGAGCCTGAATAAAATTGGATATCCTAAATTAAAGAATTGGAACACTTTAAATTAAACTACAGTCAGCTCCAGCAAATAAGAACTAGGAGGGGGAGTAGGCCATCTGGCCCCTCGAGCCTGCTACACCATTCAATAAGATCATGGCTGATCTTTTTGTGGACTCAGCTCCACTTACCCGCTCGCTCACCATAACCCTTAATTCCTTTACTGATCAAAAATCTATCCAGCTTTGCCTTAAAAATAGCCTGCTGGGAATTCGGACTTGACCAAATTTAAACATACACAACTCAGCCAGGCTGCTTGGGCATGTCTGGACCTGCCCCGTTAATCGCCCATCAAGGAACCATCGCACCCTATTGATATGCACCGATCTATTATCTGCTGCCTATATTGAGCCAGACTCCTGGGGGCCTGAGTTCCCGCTGTTACCTTATTTGGCAAGAGATCCTTGCAGGCCACACTATCGAAAATGGACACACGAGGCGGACCCAGATCAAAAGATCATCAACCGGACCATTGGGTTCTGGGACCCCCTCCCGAGGCCTCATTGGCAGGAGGTCAAGGAAAGTGGCAAAACGGCGTGAAGGAAAATGGGATCAAAATAGACACTTGGGGCACATTGTTAGCGAAGGCCCGATGTGGGAAGTGACCGTGACCATCCAAAGACTGACCAGAAGAATGGAAGGAAGAAGCTGCCAGCGTGACCCACCTTCATGATGACGGACCAGAGGGACTCAGAAATCAGACCTATCCTTCAAGCAGATCATCTTTACGGGTAGTATAACCGAATCTTGGGTGTTTTCTTGTATATATACTTGGGTTAATTTATGGGGCTAACTTTGTTTACCCACGTCGCACTACCACCAAGAAAGCACAACAGCTATACTTCCTCAGGAAACTAAGGAAATTCGGCATGTCCACATTAACTCTTACCAACTTTTACAGATGCACTACAGAAAGCATCCTATCTGGTGCATCATAGCCTGGTATGGCAACTGCTCGGCCCAGGACCGCAAGAAACTTCAGAGAGTCGTGAACACCGCCCAGTCCACCACACAAACCTGCCTCCCATCTATTGACTCCCTCTATACCTCCCGTTGCCTGGGGAAAACGGGCAGCATAATCAAAGATCCCTCCCACCCGGCCTACTCACTCTTCCAACTTCTCCCATCGGGCAGAAGATACAAAAGTCTGAGAACACATGAACAGATTCAACAACAGCTTCTTCCCCACTGTTACCAGACTCCTAAATGACCCTCTTATGGACTGACCCGATTAACACTACACCGCTGTATGCTTCACCCGATGCCGGTGTTATCTAGTTACATTGTGTACCTTGTGTTGCTCTATTATATATTTTCTTTTATTTCCTTCTCTTTTCATGTACTTAATGATCTGTTGAGCTGCTCGCAGAAAAATACTTTTCACTGTACCTTGGTACACGTGACAAAAAACAAATCCAAATAATAAAGATTGTATTTGTGTTTGTTCTTTGATCTCCTTGGTATTAAAAGACACCCAGGTAAAACCTTTGAGTAAATGAACTGGTCGAAAGTATCTGAATTGGACAGATACAACATAGTGCCATCTTCAATGTCAATACATCAATTAACATCCTCTTGTAGCTTTGCATAGCTCAAAAAGCATTCAGCAGCAGGAAGGACATCCCACTAATGCTATTTGAAGGGACTGTCAATCATTTTCTGGTTAGCTGCTGTTTGATTTCTCCCAGCTTTTACTGTGTTAGTCGGTGTTTTTGGTGATTTGTACTGCTACTTAAAAGTTGAAAGCTACAGAGAGTGATGTGGCACATGATGAAGATCTTGGTTCTGTCCTTAACATTTGCGTCCAGTTGTGGGTACTCTAGCTTTTATAGTCTTCAGCCATCAGCATGATGGGAAGAATGAGGACAGTCAATACAGAGTAAGACAACTTGAAGGAAGAGGAGGAGGAGAAAGGCTCTCAGCAGAAGGCCATATCTATCCAGGGTCTCTAGGGAGCATTTCTCCCATCATAACCTGAGTGAAGAACATTGTGTGCACCATTCCGGTTTTAATAAGGATGCGCTGATTAAAATCTGCCACTTTACAACCAGACCTGCAACCTCAGAACAGGGCAAGGACAAAACTATCAGTGTCTGTGAAAGTGATCACGGCCTTCAACTTCTTTGCATGGACTGATCTCACGTCGGAGCAGGCGACATCTCCAACATCTTGCAGTTCGTTATCCACTTATGTATAAGGGAGGTCACAGATGTACTGGATGCAAAGAGGGGAATACACTGCATTCTCTCTTTCCAGGGGGAAACAGGTGAAACAAACATGTGGCTTCACCAAGATAGCAGGCTTTCCCATGGTGCCGGATGCCACTGACAGCATGCATGCAACTTCCGGGGCATCACATATAAATTTAGAGATGTACCACAATTGCAAGGGTTTCATTCTCTCAGTATCCTGCTGATCTACAACCATACTCAAAAAATCATGCAGCTACATTGCCTGGTATTGTGGCAATCGTCATGAAAGCTTTATTCTGTGCCAGTCCGTGGTACCATCCGCATATGAGTCACCATGAGAAATCAGACGGTGGCTACTTGGCAACGAGGACTATAGTGGACCATCTCATGACCCCGCCCCTAAGTCCGCGCACACGTGGGTTGCATGTATATACTGAGAGCACTGCTGCCACACAAAATATCATTGGGAAGACTACAGGTATGTTTAAGCAACACTTCTACTGTCCGGACCAATATATAAGAGCCCTGCAATACTTGTCCATGAGACCATAAGATGTAGGAGCAGAAGTAGACAATTCGACCCATCGGGTCTGCTCCCCCATTCAACGAGATCATGATTGATCTGAAGTGACAATCCTCAACTCCACTTTCCTGCCTTTATCCCCATAACCTTTGATGAAAAATCTGTCCATCTTCGCCTTGAGCATATTTAATGGACCAAGTCTCTACAGCTCTCTGCGGTGAAGAATTCCACAGATTCACTACCCTCTGAGAGAAGAAATTCCTCCTCATCTCGGTCTTAAATGGGCGACGCCTTCCTCTGAGATTATGTCCTCTGGTCCTAAATTCTCCCACAAGGAAAAGCAGCCTCTCATCATCTACCCTGTCATGCCCCTGAGAATCCCATATACCTCAATCAGCGGACTTCCAATGAAACACACAGGGCTGCAGCATGGGCCCTGGCCAATGGGGGGTCACATACAGGGAGGTGACAGTTGTGGTGGGGACAATCAAAGCCTTGGGGTAGAAGGAAGGGAAGGCAGGCTGGAAGGTGGGAGGGAAACCAACCAAAAAGAACAGAGGCCACCAGGCCAGATAGCCAGCAGTGCAGCCAGGCAACCCCCAGGGCGCACGCAGTTGTCAAGGTTCGTGGTCCGGCCACCCGAGCGAGAGCCGAGAGGTAAGCAGAGCAGCAATCGGGCGCTGGCATCCTGTTTTGGGGAATAGAGGCCAGGAGGAGCGGGGAGACTTGACCAGAGCCAGAGGCCAGCCAATGATGTCATTCAGAGTGGGGCTTGATGTCACTGTGGGTGGGGCTCTGCATCATAGGGGCGGGCCGCCATGTCACCAGGGGGTAGTGCATGACATGGGATCCCCGCAAAGAGAGAGAGAGCACAGGGCCCCCAAAAGTAAGTCTACCTCTGGTCTCAAGGTCGCCTCTCATTTTTCTAAACTCCAATGAGTACAGGCCCAATCTATGCAATCTCTCCTGAGAAGAAAATCCCTTCGTATCTGGGGTCAACCTAGTGAACTTTTTCTGGACTTTTTCTGAAATTTCGAAGTTATTTTGTGGCGGGTTTTTCAGGGAGTTTCCCGCCGGTAGGCGGGTTTCCCACGCTATTCAATGACGCTTAGTCACTTTTTGTGGCCCTGGGGAGTTTCTCAACAGTTTAGCCCGCACTTAAAAATGTTTTGGGCACTGGGGAGCTGAACCTAGAGATCGGGTTGCCATTTTGAAAGGGTGCCCCCACACACGTGGACACCACCCCAAACCCGCCCAAGTGAGGACACCCAACTATGGGGACCCTGGGGGTCCCCCCTTTTCAGGCCCCCCAAGGCCCCTTGCAGCACCCCCTTCCTTTTAGGACCGCCACCCATCACCCATGCAACGTCCTGGAGGCCCCTACTTGCCTGCCCTGCACTCCCCCACCCTTCAAATTCCCCCTCTACCATCATTTCATGGGCATGAGTCCCCTTGCCCCGACCCTTGGCAGTGCCACCCTGGCACTCATGCACTGCCACCCTGGCACTGCTCCTGATGGCATGGCAGTGCGATCCAGGCATCTTGGCACTGCCATGGCGGCAGTGCCAAGGTGCCCACGTTCCAGGGGGAGGGCCAGGGAGCCACCCTGCACTTACCCGGACTACCCTGGGGTCTCCGGTGGCCCAGGAGACCCCTCGGGTGCCGTTCCGCCTGGTCCACGTTTGTTTGGATCAGCACTGATCGGCGCCCAGGTGCAGCCTTCCTGGGAGGCCAAAGAATCAAGGGAGGCCGGTGGATCCCGCACAGGTAGGTCATAAGTAGATATATGACATATTTCCGCGAGCGTTATTCAGCCCCACCCATTTGGGGCAAGATTCTGATTCAGACGTCTCGCGGGACTCCAGGGAGGTGCGGAGCCTGTCGGGAGGCTCGATGCAGGCTTCTCCTGGCATTCTCCGGCCGTGATGCACTCAAGCGAGGGCCCAACGCGGCCGGACATTCGTGCCCATTATATTCCATCTGCCAGGTTTTTTGCCCATTCACTTAACCTGTCTACATCCCTCTGTAGACACTTTGTGTCATCCTCATTATTTGCATTCCCACCTATTTTAGTGCCATCCACAAACTTGGCAATAGGACATTCACTTCCCTCATCCAGGTCATTAATATATCTCGTAAATAATTGTGGCCCAGCACTAACCTCTGTGGCACACCACTAGTTACACGTTGCCATCCTGAAAATGCCCCTTTTATGCTAACTCTCTGTCCATGCTAATATGCTATCCCCAACATTGTGTCAGAGTGCATTGCATGATTTGTCGTGGTCCGCTGCCTCACGTACAACTTTGCCTTCATGAGGAAATATCCCTTGCTACCAGGTATCAGTGAGCAGCTGAGGAGGAGGCTGAGGGGAAGGGTGGAGGCAACCACCAAAGCCCCTTAGCCCCTTTTCGATCGGCTCATCCAATCGCAGTTGCAGTGAGTGCAACCTGATTCCTATCAACAGTTCCATATTTGGGCACGATTTAATGGGAAAAAACAGTCCCACTTTGGATGAGTTTAATGTAGTGCTTCTTGGCATCTGCAGCACCAAGCACAACCCTGCTATCAAATGGGACTTTTTTCTTTTGGCTTCGGCAAGGAACACAGTAGCACAGTGGTTAGCACTGTTGTTTCACAGTGCCAGGGACCTGGATTTGATTCCCGGCTTGGGTCACTGTCTGTGCAGAGTCTGCACGTTCTTCCCGTATCTGCGTGGGATCCCACCAGGTGCTTCGGTTTCTTCCCACAAGTCCTGAAAGACGTGCTTGTTAGGTGTATTGAACATTCTGAATTCTCCCTCTGTGTATCCAAACAGGTGCCAGAGTGTGGCGACTAGGGTTTTTTCACAGTATCTTCATTGCAGTGTTAATGTAAGCCGACTTGTGACACTAAAAAAGATTATATTATATTACTTATCTCACTTCCTGCACGAGCTCTCCAGTTTTTAAATGCCGCCCCTCCAACCCCCCACTGCGGCATCTGGACCCCCAATGCCCTAACTTACCTGTTCCATGTTTGTGTGGACCAATGCTAATGGCATCATGAGGCCTCTCACGAGATTTAATGGCCTCATTGCGTCACCATGTTGAGAATGACGAGGCCATTCGATTGCTCCCTTTATCTTTCCTCTGTAACTGACTAGCATAGAGCCTGCTTGCTACATGCTGAAATAAAGCCACAACATATCAAACCAACTTTATCAATCAAACTATCCAATATATCATACAAAAGTAAACAAACCCACATTGGCGCCTGTCCTCTATCTGCTTTTCCAGCGTGTCCCTACGCAATGCCACCCCTGTAACTGCAGCACAGCTGGTGGAAGGCTGTTGACTTTCAGTGGGGAAGACTACAGTTGCCTTGCAGGATATTGTCTGGCCTGAACACCTAGGCTTTGGATACCATCTCAGCATGGTCTTCAACAGTACAGGCTCATTGGCTGACAGATAACAGCAAGGGGACTAGTGCAATGGCAATGCTAAGAAGGCAAATGCTGTCATCGAGAGAGAGATGATGTGGAGACGCCGGCATTGGACTCAGGTGAGCACAATAAGAAGTCTTACAACACCACCAACAAAGAATCACTGAAACGACTACACGATGACATCAATAAGTTCCATCCCACAATCAGACTCACCATGGACTACTCTTCAGAATCGGTTGCAATCCTGGACTTACTCATCTCCATCAAGGACGGTCACCTCAGCACTTCGCTTTACCGCAAGCCCACGGATAACCTCACGATGCTCCACTTCTCCAGCACACACCCTAAACACAATAAAGAAGCCATCCCCTATGGACAAGCCCTCTGTTTACACAGGATCTGCTCAGACAAGGAGGAGCGTAACAGACAGCTACAGATGCTGAAAGATGCCCTCGTATGAACGGGATATGGCGCTCAACTCATTGATCGACAGTTCCAACGCGCCACAGCAAAAGGACCGCACCGACCTCCTCAGAAGACAAACACGGGACACAACCGTCAGAGTACCCTTCGTCGTCAAGTACTTCCCCGGAGCGGAGAAACTACGATATCTTCGTCGCAGCCTTCAACACGTCATCGATGAAGACGAAAATCTTGCCAAGGGCATCCCCACTACTTGCCTTCAAACAACCACGCAACCTCAAACAAACCATTGTTTGCAGCAAACTACCCAGCCTTCAGAACAGTGACCACGACACCACACAACCCTGCCATGGCAATCTCTGCAAGTCGTGCCAGATCATCGACATGGATACCACCATTACACGCGAGAACACCACCCACCAGGTAAGTGGTACATGCTCGTGTGACTCGGCCAACGTTATCTACCTCATACACTGCAGGAAAGGATGTCCCGAAGCATGATACATTGGCGAGACCACGCAGATGCTGCGACAACGGATGAACGAACATCGCGCAACAATCGCCAGGCAGGAATGTTCCCTTCCAGTCAGGGAACACTTCAGCAGTCAAGGGCATTCAGCCTCTGATCTTTGGGTAAGCGTTCTCCAAGGCGGCCTTCAGGCCGCGCGAGAACGCAGAATCGCCGAGCAGAAACTTATAGCCAAGTTCCGCACACATGAGTACGGCCTCAATCGGGACTTTGGATTCATGTCGCATTACATTCACCCCCCACCATCTGGCCTGGGCTTGTGAAATCCTACTAACTGCCCTGGCTTGAGACAATTCACACCTCTTTAACCTGCTCCATCTGGACCTGTAAAGACTTAATTACCTGCAAAGACTCGCATTCAAAGTATCGTCTTGCATTTTTGACTTTGTCTATATATATGTTTCTGGAACTTACCTCTTAATTCACCTGAGGAAGGAGCAGTGCTCTGAAAGCTAGTGATTCGAAACAAACCTGTTGATCTTGAGAGAGGGCAGCTCCACAATGCCACTGCCCCTCCCCAGGGCACAGCTTCAGCAATCCTGGTAACTTGGAGGACAAAGAACAAAGAAATGTACAGCACAAGTCTTTAATATCAGAGAAAAAATATTGGAAACATTTAAGGGGCTAGATGTCGATAAGTCCCCAGGACCTGATGGCCTCACTCCTAGAATTCAAAAAGATATCGCTGCAGAGATAGTGCTGATTATGATTTTCCAAAATTTCCTAGATTATAGAACGGTCGCAGCGTGTTGGAAGTTATTCAAGAAAGGAGGAGGGAAAGAGAAAATGGAAATACAGACGAGTTAGCCTGACAGCAATCATTGGGAAAATGTTAATTCATCTATTTATTAGTTTAATCCATTCTTATTAGTGAGTCAAAGCACTTAGAAAACCAGAGTATGATCAGACAAAGTCGATGTGGTTTTATGAAAGAGAAAGTGCATTTGGCAAATTTATTGGAATTTCTTTTGCGGAAGCAACCAATAGGATAAATAATGGGGAACCAGTAGATGTAGGATACTTGGATTTCTAAAAGGTAATTGATAATGTGTCACACACAAGATACGGGTTCATAGAGTGGGGGATAATATATTATGATTGGTTAATGGAAAGCAACAGGGAGTAGGAATAAAAGGCAATTTTCAAGTTAGCAGGCTGCCATGGAGTGACGCAAGTATCAATGTTGGGGCCTCAACTATTAATCTATGTTAATAACTGAAATAAAAAGAGAGTAATGTATGGAACTTTGCTGATGGTAAAAAGTTAGATGGGTAAGCTTTTTAAAAATAAATTTAGAGTACCCAATTCATTTTTTCCAATTACGGGGCAATTTAGCGTGGCCAAACCACCTAACCTGCACATCTTTGGATTGTGGCAAACACGGGGAGAATGTGCAAACACCACACGGACAGTGACCCAGAGCTGGGATTGAACCTGGGACCTCGGCGCTGTTAGGCAGCAGTGCTGTCCACTGCGCCACCTTGCTGCCCTGTTAGATGAGTAAGCTATGGAGAGAACACAGAGGTTGCAAAGAGATATGGACTGGTTAAGTGAGTGGGCAAAAAGGTGGTAGATGGAGTATAATGTAGGGTACTATAAAGTTATTCACTTTGGTAGTGAGAACAGAAAAATAGAATATTTTTTAAAAGCCATGAAACATTTAAATGTTAATATTCAGAGGTTTTGGTGTACTTACATAGGAACGCAGAAGGGGGGTGCTGCAAGAAATTAGGAAGGCAAATGTCACATACTTTATTGCAAGGGGAGGGGATTGGAGTACAAAAGTAAGGAAGTCGCTGCAATTGTACAGGGTTTTAATGAGACTGCGCCTGACATCCTATGTGAAACTTTGCCTTACAACTGCCTTGGAGTGCCAACGGTTCACTAGATTGGTCTGAGATGAGAGGGTTGTCCTATAATGAGAGGCTGAATCAATTGGGCCTATATTCTCTGGTGCTTAAAAGAATGAGAGATGATAATTTTGAAACATACAACATTCTGAAGGGGCTTGAAATAATAGACGCAGAGAGGATGTTTTCCTTGCTGAGGAATCTCGCACACAGGGGCACAACCTCAGGATAAGGGGTTGGTCATTCAGGACTGAGTTGAGGAGAATGTCTCCACTCAAGAGGGTTGTGAATTTTTGGGATTCTTTACCTCAGATGGTTGTGCTGCCCATCATTGAGATTAATATATTTTTGGTTTCCAAGGGAATCAAGGAATTTGGGGAACAGGTGGCAAAGTGGAGTGGAGGTGGAAAATCAGCCCTGACCCTATTAAATGGTGAAGCAGGCTGGTTTCACCTATTCCTGTTCCTAATTCTTGTTATGTGCTTTTCATCAGTCACCTTTTTCTCTTCCATATCTTGCTCCTATATAACTGACCAGCCAGATGGCAGTTCTTAGGTAATTGAAAGAGGAAAGAGTAGGATAGTGGCGAGGGGAGGAAAGCAATACAGGCATGTTGACACCATCTGCATCTTGTGTATTAAACAAATTGTATGATGAAGGGGAAGTGAGGTGTGAAAAGGAGGATGAGACATGAGAATACCATCATTTGCGATGCTTTCAGCCCTACCGTTGGCCAGAGTCTCTGTGAGATTTGGATGTGGGGCTTGCAGCAGCTCTACATGTGTGAGGGTATTGTGAAGCTATGAATGACAGACGTGGCTAGTGATTGTTAGAGGTCATTGGTAAGCAAGTGGGGGATTTGCATTGAGCAGTGTGTAAGGCTATTCCTTCAGTTCTAAGGATGTGGAATTTGAACATGTATTCATTTGCCTTGATCATTCAAGTGAGGTCATTGAACTTCTTGCGGTACTGTATCCAGTTCCTCAGGACTAGCCTGTTAGCAATGATTGCGGCAGCTATCTGTTCCGCTGCTTTTGCATTGTCTATGTGGCAGGTCTCCTGTTCCCTGTGGATCGAAGGACCTGTCTTCTCCTGTCCACTTTCTTAGTTAAGGTCTCCAGTGCTGCCTCAGAGGACATTGGAGCCAACTTGTTGCCATGTTGTTCCACAATTATTTCTTTCGAAAGGAAAATTTACTGTCAGAATGACTTCTATTCAGGACCAAGCTGGCTTTAAGCTGCACGGGTTAGCTTGAGATATAGAGTCTCCTATAAAAGTCCTTGAAAGCCCTGTTCACACCCGCCGCATCCCCTACCAAGTTACTATCGACTAACTTTTAACAAAATAACCCAAATAGAAACATGTCATACTTATCATATCCAAAAGACCTTCACAACTTTGAGTTAATCAATTCCACAAAAGCGTGCATTCCCTCCTTTCTCTCGAATAAGTATCCTTCAGTTAGAATGCAGCTACATAACTGGAGGTATCCTTTGAGATGGGATTTTTACCCCGTGGGAAGGTTCATGAACCTCCCTCTCCAGGTGCTAATAGGCTCTTGTCACCCTTTGACTGGCATTGAACTGTTCAATGTGTTTAATCTAATTTTGAACACGCAACTTTTGTATTTTGTATAAACTTTTTCGCTCCATGATTGTTCAAATCAAATTTGCTCGCTGCCTACATATCTGATTATGAGTGCCTTAGGGTGGGATTGTCAGCTACCGCTGAAACTCAATTAAGTTTTGGCCAGGCTGCCAAATCTCCCGCCATGACGGGGCCGGAAAATCCCAGCCTTCATATCAGTTCTTCGCTACCGTTTTGTGTTACAAACTTAAAGCTGATTATCTTCTGTCTTTGGTACAAAAATACATTTCACAACGTATCTAATATATAATTGCCTGAATTTAAATTCAGTCACTATAATAGAACTAATAATTATTGTGAATCAAGTCCGTTGCCGGTGGTCCTTGTCGATTGTTGTCATGGCTACGCATATTGGAATTTAAGGCCATTTGTTTTAGCTTGCAGTATTTGTCTTAATATATGCAAACTCTTTATTTTATGGTCAGGTCATTAAACCTAAACGAAAATGGATACATGTGGTTTTAAGAAAATATTCTATCTTAATCCTTCTAAACTTATAAGTGTGGATGTTCAGTGTCAGTTCAGCTGATTGGAAACGGTGCTGAGCTCGGCAAAGATTAACAAGGCCTTCTAGGACTTTTATGGCAAATTGTATGAGTCAGAACCCCCGGAGGGGGGTGGGAGGGGATGAGGCTCCTGGACCAACTGAGGTTTCCACAGGTGGAGGAGGGGCGAGTAGAGGGGTTGGGGGCCCCGAGTGAGATGGAGAAACTGGTTAAGGGGTTAGGGGCATGCAGGCGGGCAAGGCCCCTGGACCGGATGGGTATCCCGTAGAGTTTTATAGGAAATTCTGGGAGCTGCTGGGTCCGCTGTTGTTGAGGACTTTCAATGAGGCTAAGGAAAAGGGAACCCTTCCCCTGACGATGTTGCAGGCTCTGATCTCACTTATCCTCCAGCGAGGTAAGGACCCATTGCAATGTGGCTCCTATAGGCCGATTTTGCTCCTTAATGTGGATGCCAAGCTGTTGGCCAAGATTTTGGCCACTGGGATTGAGGACTGTGTCCCGGGAGTGATCAATGAGGATCAGACGGGGTTTGTGAAGGGCAGGCAGTTGAATACGAATGTGCGGAGGCTCCTGAATGTGATCATGATGCCCTCGGAAGGGAGGGATGCAGAAGTGGTGGCAGCAATGGACCGATCGGATGGAGTGGGAGTACCTGTGGGAAGTGTTAGGCAGATTTGGGTTTGGAGAGGAATTTATAGAGTGGGTCAAATTGTTGTATCAGGCCCCGGTAGCGAGTGTGTCGACGAACCGGCTGCGGTCGGGGTACATAAGATTACATCGAGGGACGAGCCAGTGGTGCCCCCTGTACCCCCTGCTGTTTGCCCTGGCGATCGAGCCGCTGGGCATGGCGTTGAGGGAGTCCAGAAACTGGAGGGGGTTGGTTCGGGGGGGGGAGAGAGAGAGCATCGTGTTTCACTGTATGCGGGTGACCTGCTCCTGTACATTGTGGATCTGGTGGAGGGGATGGGGGAGGTCATGCAGATTCTTAGGGATTTTGGAGACTTTTCAGGGGTACAAGCTGAATGTTGGAAAAAGCGAGCTTTTTGTGATACATACGAGGGGCCAGGAAAAGAGACTGGGAGAGCTATCGCTTAAGATGGTAGAGAGGAGCTTTCGCTACTTGGGCATTCAGGTGGCTAAGAGCTGGGGGGTCCTGCACAAACTCAATTTAGCGCGGCTGGTGGATCAGATGGAGGAGAACTTTAAGAAGTGGGACATGCTGCCGTTTTCCCTGGCAGGTAGGGTGCAGTCCGTAAAGATGACGATCCTCCCCAGGTTCTTGTTCGTCTTCCAGTACCTTCCCATTCTCATTCCCAAGTCCTTTTTCAAGCGGGTAAATAGGATTATTACGGGGTTTGTGTGGGAAAACAGGACCCCATGTGTTAAGAGACTGTTCTTGGAGCGCAGTCGGAGGGGGGGTGGGTTGGTGCTGCCGAACTTTTGCAGCTATTACTGGGCAGTGAATATATCCATGATTCGGAAATGGGTAATGGAGGGAGAGGGGGCGGCGTGGAAACGGTTGGAAGCTGCGTCTTGCAAAGAGACTAGCTTGGGGGCACGGATAACGGCACCGTTGCCGCTTCCGCTGACGCGGTATACCACAAGCCCGTGGTGGCGGCGACATTGGGGATCTGGGGGCAGTGGAGACGGCACAGGAGAAAGGCAAGGACTTCAGTCTGGGCCCACGATACGGAACAATCACAGGTTTGTTCCGGGTAGAATAGACGGGGGGTTCCTAAGTTGGCACAGGGCGGGTATCAAAAGGTTGGGGGACTTGTTCATTGATGGGACTTTTGCTAGTCTGAGGGCGCTGGAGGAGAAATTTGGGCTACCCCCGGGGAATACCTTTAGGTACATGCAGGTTCGGGCGTTCGTGAAAAAGCAGGTGGGGGAATTCCCGCTGCTGCCTGCCCGGAGGATACAGGACAGGGTGGTCTCGGGCATGTGGATAGGGGATGACAAGATATCGGAAATATATCAGGAGCTGTAGGAGGCGGAGGAGGCCTCGGTGGAGGAGCTGAAGGGCAAGTGGGAGGAGGAGCTGGGTGAGGGGCTGGATGAGGGTCTGTGGGCTGACGCCCTGGGCAGTGTCAATTCCTCCTCATCTTGCACCAGGCTTAGCCTGATTCAGTTTAAGGTGGTCCACCGGGCGCATATGACAGTGGCGAGAATGAGTAAGTTCTTTGGGGTGGAGGACAGGTGTGTGAGGTGCTCAGGGTGCCCAGCAAATCATGTCCATATGTTCTGGGTATGCCCGGCACTTACAAGATTTTGGAAAGGCTTCACAAAGGCTATGTCCAAGGTCTTGGATACTCGTGTAAAACCGAGCTGGGGGATAGCGATATTTGGGGTATCGGACGATCCGGGAGTGCAGGAGTCGAAAGAGGCTGGAGTTCTGGCCTTTGCCTCCTTGGTAGCCCGGAGAAGGCTCTTGTTAATGTGGAGGGACGCGAAGCCCCCAAGCGTGGAGGCTTGGGTCAGTGACATGGCGGGATTTCCCAGGAGGGCAGATACTCCACCTTTTGTTAAATTGTTAAATGGTTAAGTTGTTTTTTGTTTTAGTGCTATGTTTTCTTTTCGTTGTTTTTCTTTTTGTAGTGGTTTGTAAAAGTTATTGAAAAATTTTGAATAAAAACACATTTTTAAAAAAAGTTCCGCTGATAGGGATTAATCCTTTGGCTTGCCGCCAGGTACATTGCTTTCAATTAAACTGTTTCTTCTGGCATGTGTTTCAGTTTGTTGACACAGTTAAAAGCACACATTTCTCCGCATTCTTTCTACGACTAAATGCCTTCAATATTAAAGGCATGTTTTGCAGCGACAGAGGGCGGCACGCGAGTAGCCATTGGCGGGATCTACTACTCCCGCTGTTGTCAATGGGGTTTCCCATTGAACACACCCCTCAATGGTTGCGCCTTTGGCAGTACCGTGAGCTCCCGACGCCGTGAACGGCCAGACAATCCTGCCCCAAGAGTACATATTGGGTGCGATCTACTGGCTGTTCACGCCGGTGGCATATTCCAGTATCACGCCGGTGCACAGAATTCCCGGAGACGAGGGGTGCAACTGGAAATCCCGTTGACAATGGCGGGGTCGGAAAACCCTGCTGGCTGGCCACCTCCACCGCCGAAAAACACGCGGCGGGTTGTTCGATAAATCCCACCCACTGTTTTTGTTGACCCACGGAAATACAAAAATCCATCCCAAGATGTCCAATAGATCACATGCTGAACGAAGATGGTAATTTCTAGCTATGTTGACACAATTCACAAAGTTAGGTGCATTCCCTTAAAACTGGTCTAAAAATGACTTGCATTGCATTACATGCCTTATACAATGGCTTTGGTTTTTACAATGTGTTCAATGTGGTTGAATGTTTCTTTGCAAAATTAATTAATTCAGTAAAATTGATTGATTCAGTCACATTGATTCAACTGTATTGCCAGCGCTGTTATTTTCCCATTTCAAAATGGCGATCACCTACACCAACATCCATGGTTCACATTTTATACTCGGCAGACATGTTGACCCCCATTTTGGGAAGGATTTTTAGAGGCCTCAACGGTCAACTTATATGTTGTGATCTGCACTAAATGCCAAATGCAATGCAATTTAAATCAATACTTCTGGGGTTACCTGTATTTGGTATTCAGAATTTATGGTGCATAAAGATTGACTGCATACTAATGCTCCCTCTGTTTTTAGTTGGCTACATTACTAAACATTCTGACATCACACTCAAAACTATTACCTCCACATGTTGTGTCTGCTTCTCCTGCCAGTTCTAACCTATTTAAACAGGCTGTTAAAAGATCAAAGTTAGTAAGAACAGCATGCAACATCAGACCTATTTAATTATAACACAGAAGCTGCACTCTGCAGACAACAAAAAATGCCTCTGTCTTAATTTTCTCAGATGTTTATCATTTGCCATAAACAGATGATGTTTGGGCCAATGGCCAAATATGACATTTGTGTTCTGAGAAATTTACCATATTCAGCAATTTGAGTTTTGTTATATGCTTGCTGGTGGCAAATAGGGAGATATCCTCTCATTGTATGTTTAAACATTTTTTGCATGTAAAATGCTTCATCAAAATGTTCTAAAGAAATATTGAAATTTGTTATTATACATTATGTATATGTGGCAAATTTTCCTGTTCCCAACATCTGGGCAAAACGTACAGAGAGGAACTGGAGGGGGAATGCATAGCCAGTAAAGGAGCATCATCCATTTAAATTAATGGGTTGAAAATTGGGTAGGTTCCTTGGCAGGTGTGGAATTTCTACATTAGTGTCCCTTCCCACATGCAACTTATCTGTGGTCCTTCTGGGTCCATCTGAGAAAAATGCCCAGGCAATCAACTACACTTGGAGCACGATAATCTGTTTCATATAATTATACAGTTTGCTACATTTGCTCTGATATGTCCTCATCTATCCTTACTAGTCAGTTTGCAAAATTCATTTAGTCTGCCACAGCCCATACTGATGGTCTTAGACATCTGTGTGTGCGTGCCAAAACTCTATTCTGCTTGTGTGTTAATCCCTCAAAAAATGTTGGCAACAGGAGTGGAATTAATCTGTGTACAGAAATCTTGAAAGCATTTCTGGATGATCTGTAGAATCAACTTTTTACTTTTTAACTTTCAACTCCAAATATTCTGACATTAATTAGTTGTGTTCAAAAGGAAGAGACGAATGAAAGGGGACTTTGCATTAATGTTCCAGACTGCACAGCAGCAGCTTTGTCTGAGAGGGAGCTTCAGGCAAACTGTAAAAATGTGTGCAGGGATGATGATGTGCGATTAATCTTTCCCCATGGCTGCCGGTATAGGCAGTGTTCAAAACTCGTGTTCCCTGCTCACTCACATGTTAGTAGCTGGCTGTTGCATGTCTCAACTGCAGGTGCAAAATTGTTAAGAGTCCAGCATGAATTCAAGCTAACCCGGTGATTTTGTGTCGTCGCGCGCCCTGAAGGCCTCCAATGTACGAGACCATGCAGACGCTGCGACAACGGATGAACGGACATCGTGCGACAATCGCCAGGCAGGAATGTTCCCTTCCAGTCGGGGAACGCTTCAGCAGTCAAGGACATTCAGCCTCTGATCTCCCGGTAAGCGCTATCCAAGGCGGACTTTCAGGACGCGCGACAACGCAAAATCGCCGAGCAGAGACTTATAGCTAAGTTCCGCACACATGAGTACGGCCTCAACCAGGACCTTGGCTTTATGTTGCATTACATTCATCCCCCACCATCTGACCTGGGCTTGCGAAATTCTACCAACTGTCCTGGCTTGAGACAATTTACACCTCTTTAACCTGGGGTTATCCCTATCTCTGGATCTGTAAAGACTTAATTACCTGCAAATGCTCGCATTCAAAGCATTGTCTTGCATCTTTGACTTTGTCTGTATATATGTTTCTGGAGCATACCTCTTCATTCACCTGAGGAAGGAGCAGTGCTCTGAAAGCTAGTGTTTGAAACAAACCTATTGGACTTTAACCTGGTGTTGTAAGACTTCTTACCATTTCTATTCTGTGAAGGTTTCTCCATCAACATCCACCTATTCTATTCAGCATGAACATGATTCCTCAAATAACTTGTTGAGTCTCCGTTCTGATGGCACATTTGATATTGGGCATCTTCTTCAGTGTGGATTCCTTCTCCTTTCATTCCCGCACCAGTTGTTCACTAAAACCAAATTCCCTCTTCGCAGCCCAGTTATTTGACAAGTTAGCAAATGTTACGACTTTTAGCTTGAAACCAGCTTCGTAATTCATTATATTTGCCAAAGGTCCTGTTCTTGTCATTCGTCATGAGCAGTGTATATGTAGGCATTTCTTAAGCCCCACATCTTCCTAGCAACGTGGCCTGGATCACCTGCTTGATCCTAAGCACCAACTTATAAAGCAAGTTAAAAATGCATTTCTGAGGTGTAAAATTTGAGATCGACTCAAGTGTGAATGCAACATTTCTTAGAAGGAAAGGGGGTCAATTTATCTGCCGAGATTAGGCCTAAACATGAAATTTTGTGCTGAGAACATGGGGTTTAATTATACACTGTGTTCTACGGTATATGTAAAATGGTGGGATAGAATTAGAAAAGGATTCAATTTTCTTAAAGGAGGAGAAATGAAAGCTAAAATGAAGATTGAGAAAATTAACATTTTCTTTCAGCATACATTTATGTTTTGCCATCAATAAATCATTGTCACCATTGGACTTCATCGATAGAGATAGAACTTGTTTTCCGATCATTAGCATGAAATTAAAAACTATAATAGTGGGTTAATTATACATTAATTGTTTTGCCTCAATTAACAAAACTAAATATAAAGCCTTCAACTAAATTATTGAACCTTAACCAGAATACAGCATAATTCATTAGTAACTGATACCCACAAGGTTTAAATGACTAAAGCTGTCCAGAAGCCTGAAATTGATCTGTCGCTAGAATTCTAATTCCTATAATGTATGCTTTAACGCATCTGTATTTATCCAAAGCAAATTTCAGCTCAGATTTCTGGATTGGATTGGCAGGAATTAAATTAATCTTCAGCTGCCTACATTAAGAATTCTTGTATTGCACAACAGTAGATTATTTTTGTCATTTGGTTCTCGGTACGTGGGCATCGCTGGAAAGATTTATTGTCCATACCTAGTTGTCCCCAAGAAGGTGCGGAGTGACTTTTTATTGAACAGCTGCAGTCCATATGGTATAAGTACTCAACAGTGGCACTTACAATTAGTGATTGCTGCACGGAAGAGTAACCACTGGGTGGATCCATTTTTCACCCAGCGGGTTTTATATCCCGTGCAATTTTTATTTTCTTTGGCAAAAATCGGATTGAGTCTAACTGGGCAGCCGATTCACTATTGCCTAACTTTAAATTCATACCAGAAAAATAACTGGAATATTGAGTATGAGGATATGTGCACTCAATACCAGCTTACAAATTATAGCTTGGATGGAGGCAACCCTGGCCACATGGATGCTTATTCCTCAAAAGGGCAACAATCCTAATCCCAAATGCCTACTCAGTTCCCATATTCCTTTTTCCCCCTTTCCTTCACCAATATAGACTATTCTTAAATGCTGATATTGTCTCTGCTTCGATCGCTAACACATACTTCATCCTCAAAACATGGTAAAAATGTTTCTCCTTTCCTGGGAATTTATTGTCTCCTTTGTGGACAAAATGGGGTCTCAAACCCTTGGTAAAGAACTTCAAATATGTGATGGAAATGCTGTCTGGAGGGTTGTTAAAGGGATGACTGCCACTTAAATTGCACCCTGGTGCTCATTAAGATGCCTTTGTTGCACTTCATAGAATCATCGAATTTACAGTGCAGAAGGAGGCCATTCAGCCCATCGAGTCTGCACCGGCCCTTACAAAGAGCACCCTACTCAAGACCACGCATCTACCCTATCCCCGTAACCCAGCAACCCCACTTTACCTTTTTGGACACTAGGGGCAATTTATCATGGCCAATCCACCTAACCTGCACATCTTTGGACTGTGGGAGGAACCGGAGCACCCGGAGGAAACCCATGGAGACACGGGGAGAACGTGCAGACTCCTCATAGACAGTGACCCAGCCGGGAATCGAACCTGGGACCCTGGAGCTGTGAAGCAATTGTGCTAACCACAATGTTACCGTGCTGCCTTCGTTTGTTAGGAGCGACCCAACAGTGACCAGCTGATGAAAATGAAAATCGCTTATTGTCACAAGTAGGCTTCAAATGAAGTTACTGTGAAAAGCCCCTAGTCGCCACATTCCGGTGCCTGTTCGGGGAGGCTGGTACGGGAATTGAACCGTGCTGCTGGCCTGCTTTCAAAGCCAGCGATTTAGCCCAGTGTGCTAAACCAACCCCTTTGGAGTAAAGAAGTAATTGCAGAGGATTTTGAGTCCTACTTGTAAGGGGGTTTAATCAAGTTTTACTGTTCATTTGAAGAGCACTATTAAACACATCAGGGGAGATTTGGGACATTTTGTCAAGACTTTAACATCATTTATTCTGGAAATTCTCTGAGAATGTCTCACTGCTATTCTGTCTCATTGGACAGCTAATAGGAGTCCCCAGGGGAAAGTGAGTGCTTGTCATGGGCATCTTGCAATGGACCCCTTTGGTTTGCAAGCAAAACGGGAAGAGATACGGTCAGACGGAGCAGCAACAGCTGCTGCAAAAGAGAAGGACATGTGGCTGAGATGGACACCTAGCCGCAGGGAAGTATACATCACAGTTCCCCTCCTCTGGACCTCTTGCGTGGACCTCGTCACCTCTCGTCAGTCAGAGAACCTCAAGTACTCTACATCTTCCTCCTCTACCTCCTGCTCTTCTCTTCCTTCAATGAGTTGTATCCTTCCAGGGTGTCATCCCTCTCAAGGTCCAGACCACTCTGGAGGGCCAATTTACAGAGAGCGCAGCAGACCACCATAATGAGCTAGACCCGTGCAGAATTATATTGCAGGGTGCCATCTGACTAGTCCAGACACCAGAATCATCTTCAGAAGCCCAATGGCCTGCTCAATTGTTGTCAGTTTGTGCAGAAGGCTTTGGTTCTATTCTCACCATGCCTCTGTCTTGGGCTCTGATGCAGGGAAGAGCAGCTATCTCCTTCAGGATATTCCTTGTCTCCTTGAAACCATCAATGAGATTTGGGGATGGAATGAAGAGCTGCAGCAGGGCTGAGCTGGCAGAGGTTGAAAGGAACCATGGCAGCTGCCAAGAAAGTGAGCACATGCATACAAGAAAACTCTTAGAAAAATAGAAAATGATGGAAATATTCAGCAGTTTTTCAACATCTCTGGAGGAAGAGTTTCAAGTTGATGACTTAGATGCCTTGATGGGTACGATCAATGATACCATGCCCGTGGGGGTGCAGCAATGCAAGTGATACCCACTGCCTTCTGTGCCTGTGAGGCTGCATCTGCCTAGAATTTAATGTACTGTCCAGCTCTTGCAAATAGGAGGCATGGGCCGGGATTCTGCGACCCTGCGCCGGGTGGGAGAATCCCTGGGGGGAGGCGCAAATCCCGCCCCAACACCGGCTTCCCTATTCTCTGGCATAATTTTCGGGTGCCAGCGGAATTCCCGCCACGCTGGTCGGGGGCCACGATCGGGGCCTACCGATCCGCGGGTGGGCTGGTTCTGTAGGGCCTTCTTTCCTCCGCACCGGGCCCCTGTAGGGCTCTGCCATATTGCCCGGGGGCCGGCGTGGAGAAGGGAACCCCGGGCATGCGCGGAAATACGCCGGCTGTTCTGCGCATGCATGCGCGGAAATACGCCGCCCGTTCCGTGCATGCGCGAACTCGCGCCGGCCCTTCGGCGCCGGCTGGAGCTGCGGGAACCACTCTGGCGCTAACCTAGCCCCCTAGAAAGTGGAGAATTCCTCACTTTCGGGGGCCGTGACGCCCGAGTGGTTGGCGCCGGTTTTCACCCCGGCGTGGGGACATAGCCCCATTATTAGAGAATCCCGCCCATGATGTTTCCGGTGCAGTACTGTGCAGTTGCTTGCAAGGTGCTGCTAAGGTGCATAGTTGATCTTTGGAAGGTACAAGAATCAAAGACCCTCAAGGTCACAGCTACTTTGCTGGTTACTGGCAGGTCCTAGTGAGCAGTGCAGTAGAATGTGAGACCTTCAGCCACAAGGACACAGGTCTCTAAGTCCATCTACCTGGAAGGACGCAGTCTCCAGCAGCACTGGTTCTTGATGATCACAACGTAGCTTCTTCTTCACCAGTAGATCCTTTGCTGAGGATATGGTTCCTGTGCCCTTCCTGCTCCTGGTCCCTTTATTCTGCCCTCATGATGCCCAGAGATCTGCGCTCACTGCAGAGGTTGTTGCTTCTCATCACCATGGGACCCAAAATCTCAGAGTCCTGCTCCCATTGCCAGCTGCTGCCTCCCTTGTGTCAGGTGGTCGAGAACTGTTCGGGATCCTTTCCCCACTTCTCTTATGGACCTATGGTGCCAAGAGGGTGATAAACTCTTGCACTGCCTGAGCCCTGACTTACCAATCCCACCACAAACTGCACTGAACCAATAGTACCTGTGTGTCAATTGCTGAGTCGCTCTCTGCATCATTCACCCTTTCCTGGGGTGGCTTTGACAGGTCCCCTGCTGTGAGCCCATTCACCTGGAATGCCCCAGACAGTGTTGTTTATGTGCCATCAAAATCAGAACATGCCCCTCAATGAACACTGGATAATTTCTTTAACAATCTTAATTGCTGTTGTTAATGGAAGGGGGAGAATCTCGGGGCTTCCCCATCCATGCCGTCATGAAACTCACTGGCACAGGAAGGGCATCAGGAGACCAGCATGAAATCTGGTGCTGGTATTTTCATCTCCTACCTTTCCCAACCCCAGGACCACCTGAAAATTTCACCCCTTGGGGCTGATTCTAACCCTTGGCAGGGTTTAAAAAATTATTTTATGGCTTGTGGGTATCACTGGCTAGAACAGTCCATCCCTAACTGCCCTTGAAAAGGAGGAACAAGGAGATAAGGAAATAGAGGAACCAAAATTAACAAAGAAAAAAATAGAGAGAAAATAGAGGAAGAGAGCAAGGAGAAAACCCGAAAAGAAACATAAACGGAGGGAGGAAGACGAAAAGTGAAAAATAGCACAAAAAATAGCGAATAGTGAAAAAAAATGAAAATGGAAAGAAAAACAAAGAAAGTATAAGTGGAAGAGATAGAATAAAAAGGTGAAAGAGAAAGGGAGAGGGAATGAGAAAAATAGAGAGAAAGGAAGGAACAGTAAAAAGTGACAGAAGAATGGCAAGACAGCAGGGCATGGTTCATGGTTCATTAAAGATGGAAAATTATAGGCCAATTAGCCTAACCTCGGTTGTTGGCAAGATTCTAGAATCCATTGTTAAGGATGAGATTTCTAAATTCTTGGAAGTGCAGGGTGGGATTAGGACAAGTCAGCATGGATTTAGTAAGGGGAGGCCGTGCCTGACAAACCTGTTAGAGTTCTTTGAAGAGATAACAAATAGGTTAGACCAAGGAGAGCCAATGGATGTTATCTATCTTGATTTCCAAAAGGCCTTTGATAAGGTGCCTCACGGGAGACTGCTGAGTAAAATAAGGGCCCATGGTATTCGAGGCAAGGTACTAACATGGATTGACGATTGGCTGTCAGGCAGAAGGCAGAGAGTTGGGATAAAAGGTTCTTTTTCGGAATGGCAACCAGTGCCGAGTGGTGTCCCGCAGGGTTCAGTGTTGGGGCCATAGCTGTTCTCTTTATATATTAACGATCTAGATGACGGGACTGGGGGCATTCTGGCTACGTTTGCCGATGATACAAAGGTAGGTGGAGGGGCAGGTAGTATGGAGGAGGTGGGGCGGCTGCAGAAAGGTTTAGACAGTTTAGGAGAGTGGTCCAAGAAATGGCTGATGAAATTCAACGTGGGCAAGTGCGAGGTCTTGCACTTTGGAAAAAAGAATAGAGGCATGGACTATTTTCTAAACGGTGACAAAATTCATAATGCTGAAGTGCAAAGGGACTTGGGAGTCCTAGTCCAGGATTCTCTAAAGGTAAACTTGCAGGTTGAGTCCGTAATTAAGAAAGCAAATGCAATGTTGTCATTTATCTCAAGAGGCTTGGAATATAAAAGCAGGGATGTACTTCTGAAGCTTTATAAAGCATTAGTTAGGCCCCATTTAGAATACTGTGAGCAATTTTGGGCCCCACACCTCAGGAAGGACATACTGGCACTGGAGCGGGTCCAGCGGAGATTCACACGGATGATCCCAGGAATGGTAGGCCTAACATACGATGAACTTTTGAGGATCCTGGGATTATATTCATTGGAGTTTAGGAGGATGAAGGGAGATCTAATAGAAACTTACAAGATAATGAATGGCTTAGATAGGGTGGACGTAGGAAAGCTGTTTCCATTAGCAAGGGAGACTAGGACCCGGGGGCACAGCCTTAGAATAAAAGGGAATCACTTTAGAACAGAGATGAGTGGAATTCATTGCCACAGAGGGCGGTGGAGGCCGGGACGTTGAGTGTCTTTAAGACAGAAGTTGATAAATTCTTGATTTCTGGAGGAATTAAGGGCTATGGAGAGAAAGCGGGTAAATGGAGTTGAAATCAGCCATGATTGAATGGTGGAGTGGACTCGATGGGCCGAATGGCCTTACTTCCGTTCCTATGTCTTATGGTCTTATGGCTGCGCATGTGCATGGCGATGGCCTGCAGCGGTTGGGCCGTCCAACATGGTGCCGGCCGTGTGCGGACCCGATCCGCCAAATACGACCCCACATGCCACCCCTCACCAGTCTCCCTAGCCCTCGCGGTAGCCCCCTGGCCAGCGGGACGGATCCCAGCCGAGTGTGGTGGCACTGGACACAGGCCACAGCCGCCACAGTGGATTCCCCACTGCTCGGACCACACGTCAACTGCGCGGTCGGGAACTTGGCCCATCTGGCGAGGGTCTCCTGATGACCCGCCAATGCCGTTTCAACGGCATGCAGTGCACAACGGCAATCAAGATATTGGCATCGGGACTTCCGGGTGCGGCTATGCAGAGCTAAGTCGCATGTTCGGTAGCTCCCACTTGGAATGGACTTTTGGGCTCTTTACAGGGCCCCCAACGGCATTTTTTCGACATTTCCTGGTGTGGGAAGAAGACTGCAACATTCCCCCAACAGTGTCCCCCAGGAATGGTATGTCTCTTGGTTACCAGACCCGGCAGAAACAGTAAAAGATTTGGCTGGAGCTGCAGGAACAAAAGCCTCTTCCAGCGTGCAGGCGGGGGAAGGGCAAGCTTAAAGGCTTCAAGCTGACTTGAGGGCCTTTATTAAAGGTGAATTCCAGCAGCAGAGGGAACAGGATCTCACCAAGGCCACTGAAGAAGCGGGGACGAGGCTTCCGGTGGCGGCCATGGAGGAGTAGGTCGCGCATTCGGCAGCTCCCGTCTGGAACGGACTCTCAGACCTTTTCAGGAGTTTCCACAGACTTTTTGGGGCAGATTGGTGAAGCGAACACTGCCAAAAGGATTCCCTCTTGAGACTTCCGGTTGCGGCTATGCGGAGCTAAGTCGCACATTCGGCGGCTCCCGCAAAAACGGACTTTTGGACTCTTTTCAGGGCCCCCAACGGCACTTTTTCGACGTTTCCCGGTGTGGGAAGGAGTTAATAACAGTTCCCTGTCAGTATATGGCTTTAACTAGGAGCGGGGCGACAAAAAAGGTGGAGCGGGACCCGAAGAAGGGAGGGAAGGACAAAATGGCGGCGGGCGGAGACCAGGCAGCGTGGAGGCAGTGGGCGGAGAAGCAACAGGAGGGTATCCAGCGCTGCCTCAGAGAGATTAAAACGGACCTGCTAGAGCCGATTAAGGCTTCTACTGATAAGCTGCTGGAGACACAGGCGGCCCAGGGGGTGGCGATCCGAGAGGCTCGACAAAAGATCTCTGACAATGAGGACGAGATCTTAGGCCTGGCGGTAAAGGTGGAGGCGCACGAGGCACTCCACAAGAAATGGCAGTAGCGGTTCGAGGAGATGGAGAATCGGTCGAGGCGGAAGAATCTCTGGATTCTGGGCCTCCCGGAGGGCTGGAGGGGTCGGACGTGGGGGCCTATGTGGTCACCATGTTGAACTCGCTGATGGGAGCAGGGTCCTTCCAGGGGCCCCTGGAGCTGGAAGGGGCCCATAGAGTGTTGGCGAGGAGGCACAAGGCTAACGGGCCTCCGCGGGCGGTGCTGGTGCGGTTCCATCGGTTCGTCGATCGGGAGTGTGTGCTCAGGTGGGCCAAGGAGAGGAGCAGCAGGTGGGAGAACGCAGAGGTTCGAATATACCAGGACTGGAGTGCGGAGGTGGCGAAGAGGAGGGCCGGGTACAATTGAGCGAAGGCGGTGCTGCACAGGAAGGGGGTGAAGTTTGGCATGTTGCAGCCGGCGCGACTGTGGGTTACCTACAAGGACCGGCACCATTATTTTGAGTCTCCGGAGGAGGCGTGTGCCTTTGTTCAGGCCGAGAAGCTGGACACAGACCGAGGGTCGGGATGGGCGATTGGGGACTGCGGTGGATATGTTATGCCTATTTTTGGTTCGGGGGGGGGGGGGGGCCTTTGCATTGTTTTGGGTTTCTTTTTCTCTGTGTTTTTCTCTTTCGGGTTGGGGAGGGAGCAGGGCCGGGAAGCGAGGATTGTTTCCCGCGCTTAGAACGGAGGTGGGAGGGGGAGAGCCTGTGGATGGGGAGCGGGAGAGGTGGGTGTGTCACACAATGGGAGGTGTCGAAGGGGAGGTGGGAGTGGCCGGGTTCAGCAGGAGTCAGCTGACTTGCGGAAGTGCAATGGGGGGGGGGGGGGGAGGGGGGGGAGTAACCCAGCTAGGATGGGTCCTAGCCGGGGGGGGGGGGGGTGCCGCCGCTGTGGGGAATGGGCCGGGTGTGGGGTGCGTAGCTGGCCGAGGAGGGGTCATGGCTAGTCGGCGGGGGAGGAGGGGGGGGGGCGGCTAGCCCCCTGATCCGGCTGATAACCTGGAATGTAAGGGGACTGAATGGGCCGGTTAAGCGGGCCCGCGTGTTCGCGCACCTGAAGGGGCTCAAGGCGGATGTGGTTATGCTCCAGGAGACACACCTGAAGGTGGCAGACCAGGTAAGACTGAGGAAAGGGTGGGTAGGTCAGGTGTTTCACTCGGGGCTAGATGCCAAAAATCGAGGGGTGGTGATCTTGGTGGGAAAGAAGGTGTAATTCGAGGCGTCGAGCCTTGTGGCAGATAATGGCGGTAGGTACATAATGGTAAGTGGTAAGTTGCAAGGAGAGAAGGTGGTACTGGTCAATGTGTATGCTCCGAACTGGGACGATGCGGGTTTTATGCGGCGTATGTTGGGTCGGATCCCAGACTTGGAAGTGGGGGGCCTGACTTTTACACGGTGTTGGATCCGGCACTGGATCGCTCCAGGTCTAGGACGGGTAGGAAGCCGGTGGCGGCTAGAGTGCTGAGGGGATTTATGGACCAAATGGGAGGGGTGGACCCTTGGAGATTTGCAAGGCTGGGGGCTAGGGAATTTTCATTCTTCTCACATGTCCATAAGGCTTATTCTCGAATCGACTTTTTCATTTTGAGTAGGGCGCTGATAGCGAGAGTAGAGGATACCGAGTATTCGGCAATAGCCATTTCGGACCACGCCCCGCATTGGATGGACTTGGAGATGGGGAGGAGAGGGACCAGCGCCCGCTGTGGCGCTTGGAGGTGGGGCTGTTGGCGGACGAGGAGGTGAGTGAGCGGGTCCGAGGAAATATAGAGAGGTACTTGGAGACCAACGACAACGGGGAGGTCCGAGTGGGGATGGTATGGGAGGCACTGAAGGCGGTGGTGAGGGGAGAGCTGATCTCCATTAGGGCCCACAAGGAGCAGAGGGAGAGGGAGAGGCTGGTTGGAGAGATGGTGAGGGTAGACAGGAGGTATGCGGAAGAGCCTGAGGAAGGATTGTTGAGGAAGAGGCGCAGCCTCCAGGCCGAATTCGACCTGGTGACCAGCAGGAAGGCGGAGGTGCAGTGGAGGAAGGCCCAGGGGGTCTGGGGAAAAGGCAAGCCAGATGCTGGCGCATCAGCTTCTGAAGTGGGACGCAGCTAGGGAGATCAGGGGAGTTAAGGACAGGGGAGGGAGCGTGGTGCGGAGTGGGGTTGGCATCAATAGGGTCTTCAGGGATTTCTATGAGGAATTGTACTGATCCGAGCCCCCACGGGAGGAGGGAGGGATGGGCCGTTTCCTGGACCAACTGAGGTTTCCAAAGGTGGAAGAGGGACTGGTGGCGGAACTGGGGGCCCCGATTGGGCTGGAGGAGCTGATCAAAGGGGTAGGAAGCATGCAGGCAGGGAAGGCACCCCACAAGGCTGGTGGAGCAAATGGAGGAGGAGTTCCAGAGGTGGGACGCGTTGCCGCTGTCCTTGGCGGGTAGGGTGCAGTCAATCAAAATGACGGTGCTCCCAAGGTTTTTGTTCCTGTTCCAGTGCCTCCCCGTGTTTATCCCGAAGGCTTTTTTCAGGTGGGTTAACAGGAGTATAATGGGGTTTGTGTGGGCGCGAGGGACTCCGAGGGTGAGAAGGGTGTTCCTGGAGTGGAGTAGAGATAGGGGGGGGCTGGCGCTGCCCAACCTCTGTGGGTACTACTGGGCCTCCAATGCGACGATGGTGCGCAGGTGGGTGATGGAGGGGGAGGGGGCTGCATGGAAGAGGCTGGAGACGGCGTCCTGTGTGGGTACGAGTTTGGGGGCCCTGGCAACGGCGCCGCTCCCTCCAAGGAGGTATACCACGAGCCCGGTGGTGGTGGCGGCCCTCAAAATTTGGGGGCAGTGGAGGCGGCATAGGGGGGAAGTTGGGGCCTCGGCGTGGACTCCATTACGGGGGAACCACTGGTTCGCCCCAGGAAGAACAGGTGGAGGGTTTTCGGGGTGGCACAGGGCAGGGATACGAAAGTTGGGGGACCTGTTTGTGGATGGGAAGTTCGCGAGCTTGGGTGAGCTGGAGGAGAAGTACGGGCTCCGCCCGGGGAACACCTTCAGGTACTTACAGGTAAGGGCGTTTGCCAGACGGCAGGTGGCGGAATTCCCGCGGCTACCGCCACACACAGTACAGGACAGGGTGCTCTCGGGGGGGTGGGTGGGAGTGGGGAAGATCTCGGAAACTTACCAGGTGATGCAGGAGGAGGAGGAGGCCTCGGTGGTGGAGTTGAAAGGTAAGTGGGAGGAAGAGTTGGGAGAGGAGAATGAAGAGGGGATGTGGGCAGATGCCCTAGGGAGGGTGTACTCTTCCTCTTTGTGCGCGAGGCTCAGTCTCATACAGTTTAAGGTGCTGCACAGGGCACACATGATCGGGACAAGGATGATCAGGTTCTTTGGGGGTGAGGACAGGTGTGTTAGGTGCTCAGGGAGCCCAGCAAATCACACCCATATGTTCTGGGCATGCCCAGCGCTGGAGGAATTTTGGAAGGGCGTAGCGAGGACGGTGTCGAGGGTGGTAGGATCCAGGGTCAAACCGGGCTGGGGGCTCACAATATTTGGGGTGGCAGAGGAGCCGGGAGTGCAGGAGACGAAAAAGGCCGGAATTCTGGCCTTTGCGTCCCTGGCAGCCCGGCGAAGGATTCTCCTTCAGTGGAAAGATGCGAGGCCCCCAAGCGTGGAATCCTGGATCAGCGATATGGCAGGGTTCATTAAATTGGAGAGGGTGAAATTCGCCTTGAGAGGGTGGGTACAAGGGTTCTTTGGGCGGTGGCAACCCCTTTCTGGCAGAACGATAGACATTGGTCAATGGCAGCAGCAGCTAAGGCGGGGGGGTGGGGGGGGGGGGGGGGGGGGGGGGGGGAGGGGGGGAAGGTTTACTTTATTTTTGTTTGTTTTATTTACACTGGAGGGTCTGAGGGGGTGTATACACCTGTTGTGTTAAGTCAGGGAGTTAATGTTAATTTATTATTTATGTACAGCGGGGGAAGGGGTTTGGGGGGTTGCTTTTTTTAGATTGTGTTTTGTACTTAACCCTGTTGGGTTCCTTTTTCTTTCTCATTTTGTTATTGATATTTTATGAAAACCTTTAATAAAAATTATTTTAAAAAAAAGATATTGGCATCGGGCAACGGAGAATCCCACCCCATATTTTCTGTGAAGACCCTGGATGTTTTTTTCAAACAGAAACCAATTTCTTTGCTATTCTCTGCCGTTTGTTCCTGAATTGCTGCCGATCAGAAGTTCAGCATCTTGAATTTCCACAGCGATGTTGTTAGAGTCTTTTTGGCCTAAATTAATGTTTGCCTCGTCTCTTGCTTATTAGATAATAGTGCTGTGCTTCGTGTATATGTGTGCAAGTCAGCTATAGGCTGTGGGGATGATTCTCCCAAAAAAGTTCCAAGTTCATTTGTGGCGGGCTTTCCAGGCAGTTTCCCGCTGGGACTGCTGACGAGTTCCCCACGAATATTCCATGGCACTTTTTTGGGCCCTGGGGAGTTTCTCACCAGTTTAACCCACACTTAGAATTTTTCTTAGCATTGGGGAGCTGAACTGAGAGGTTGGGCTGCCATTTTGAAAGGATGCCCCGATCTCAAAGTGATCTTCCTACCCATGGACAATGTCACCCCCCCCACCATACACATGGGCACACTAGCCCACACCACCCCAGTGGGGACACCCCGCTATGGGTCCCTGGGATGCCCCCTCTTTACCCCCCACGCCCTCCTCTCTTTCAGGACACCCACCCGTCACCCCCGCATCATCCCGGAGGTCCCTACCTACCTGCCCTGCACACCCTCACCCTTCGAAACCCCCTCTACCCTCCTTTCATGAGCATGGCCCCCCTCGGGCCCTGACCCTTGGCAATGCCACCCTGGCACCCTTGCACTGGCACCCTGGCAGTGCTCCAGCCAGCTTGGCAGTGCCAGGGTGGCAATGCCAAGGTGCCATCTGGGAGTGCCAAGGTGCCCACGTTCCAGGGGGAGGGCCAGGGGGGGCACCCTGCACTATTCCCGACCATCCAAGCGTCTCTGATGGCCCTGGAGACCCTCCCGGGTGCCGTTCTGCATGGTCCACGTTTGTGTGGACTAGCACTGATTGGTGCCTGGCTGCAGCCTCCCTGCGGAGGCCGGAGTATTGAGGGAGGCCGATGTATCCCATTGAGTAGGTTTAAGACCTACTTCTGCAAGTGTTGTTTGGTCCCGCTCCATTTGGGCAGAGTTCCGTCTCTGATGCCTCTCGTAACATGGATGAAAATCCCACAAGGCGTGGAGGCTGCCGGGAAGCCCATGAGACGGCTCTCCTGGGAATCGCCTGCCTGTTGTGTTCTCGTTTGAGCGCAATGTGGCCAGAGAACCACGCCCTTGCTTTGTATTGTGTTGCAACAACAAGTTTGAACTTAGCAAATTAATTTAATTTTCTCGTCTCCTTACTATTACTTTCCATGAAATAGCTGTCTGAATGCAAAACAATATACTCAGATTTGTGCAGTCCATATCGAGGAAGGAACACTGCAATATGTAGAAGCAGAACTCCTCTCCATATTTGGAAGGTCTAGTAAACTCACTCAATAAGAGAAATTAAGGAGCTAAACATCTTAATTACATTTTCAAATGTTCCGAATGTCCTATAGAAGGGTACAAAAAACAATCTTTTTGCTGGCTCCTCAAATCTAAGAACATATTTTTTTAAAGTAGTGACTAATGATTTCTATACATTGTTACACAAAGCATTTATCTGTCTTCCTGGGCCACTCTTGTGGAAAGTTGAATATGCATGGATGGTTATTAAATCACCAATTAAATCTTCTCCAGCCCCATGTAGATTTTTCACTGCTGATTGCTCTGTTACATACTACAGCATCTAGTACCACAATTGCATTAGCAATATTTTGCTAGGTTACTAAAATGTTTGTGACTCGGGGGTTAATTGCTGATCTGCTCCATTATTAGGTCTTTATTTTCATAAATTAGTATTTGCTTTCAATCCATTATACTGAAATTGATCTGGGCAGGCTGGCTAAGTGAGTTAGGATGACATTGGCACCAAGGGTAGACGTAACTGAGGTATTTTGATGAGTTGACTTTTAAAGGAGCAAACTACATAAATTCCAAACTCAATAATATATTCATAACTTAATGCCAGCAGAAACTAGAGTATCAAATAAAATTGCTTCCCCAACCACCCCACAGTACACTCTGTTTTATTCTCTTTAAATTCCAAAGCAACATTCAGGGTATTGCTAATCTAGTGGGCAGCAGCTAGGGCCTGAATTCTTAGGAAGGTGAGCACTCATCCTGAGAGTCAGCAGATCATGCATCACCACCGACTCTGACAACTCGCTGCCATTTTATGCTCAACTGAACGTAGATTGGCAGCAGGCAGGACTTCTGTCCTCACTTGATGGAAGTCCTACCTTAGAGAGCTGTTGGCCAATCAAATTGGCCGACGGCTCTTCAACCCATTCAGGCACAGTGCTGCAGTGACTGGAAGAGGTACTGCAGCACTATGCCCGAGTCTAAATCCCAGGACCGCATTACAGGTAAGTACCAGGGACTTCAGCTCAGAATGTAGGGGAGAGCTCAGTGTCAGAGGTTGGCTGTGGAGGAGCTTAAGCTCCCAGGTTCCTGAGGGGAGGGGACCTCCAATCTGAAAGGGCCTTTCAAATGAGGTGCCCCCCCGAGTCAGAGGGTGACCTCACTCATCGGGTGCCGCGAGCTTAAAAAGTGAGGCTGGGCGGTTTAAGTGGCTAGCTAAGAGCCTTAATAGAGGTATTGGTAGGTTTTCCACGTGAGGCCCTGCCCGGCCCACTACCTCACCCCGTCGACACCGGCAGGATCCTGGAGGGAATACCGTTCATTCTGCTTTAGATGACTTTTTGGGCTGACTTTCCCTACTTTTATACCTCCTTGGCAAAGTAAGAATTGTGTATATTGAGAATCTTAAATACAAATCCTACCACTTCATGGCACAGTGCATGAAATTGAGGATAATGTTAAATAGTATCACGATGTAATAACTAATTTACTTATGTCGTATCTTTTCATGTAGAAATACACCCAAAGCACATCACAAAGTATGAGGGAAAAACCGGAGCCAGAGGAAAGAAAGGAAAGCCTTAAAGAAGATGAGGGAATTGGTAAGTGGAATATCAAGCTAAAGAGGTCACTGATGAAATATCACTGGCTTGAAACATTAACTGTTTCTCGCTTCACAGATGCTGTCTGAACTCCTGAGTACTTACAGCATTTCCTATTTTTAATACTGAAGTTACACAGTCTGGTTCAGCCCACGTATTAGTCAGAGAGGGGATATTCTAAAATTCTTCTCAGCTACCAATGTAGTCATTGTTGTAATGTAGGAAGTACTTTATGGTCTCTTCTCCGGGAGTGAGAGCGGAGGTGAGGGCTGCCATTTCATCTGGCAGCGTCTCACTGTAGGTATTTGGGGGTGCAGGTGGCCCATGATTGTGCAGGTCTCCGAAAGTTCAATTTCACTAGTTTGGTGGGGAGGGTGAAGGCTGACTTGCTGAGGTGGGACAATCTCCCTCTGTCCTTGGTGGCCGGGTGCAGGCAGTGAAGATTAATATTTTGCCGCAGTTCTTGTTTCTGTTTCAGTGCCTGCCGTTTTTTTTTTGCCCAAGGCATTTTACGGGGAGGTGGACAGCTGATCTTCTTGTTTGTTTGGGCGGGAAGGTGGCTAGGATTAGGAAGATGATACTACAGAGGGGCCTAGGTCTCCCAAATTCGATGTATTACTATTGGGCGGCGTGCAGAGAAGTTTTGGCAATGGAACAGGCTTTGTGGGTGAGGATGTCTGTGAGCGATATGTGAGGTGCCCTGCGAACTATGTACATATGTTTTGGCCTTGCCCGAAGCTGAAATTCGGGGGTTCTGCATGTAGGTGTGCAGCCAGGACCCCTAGAAGCCATATGCGGGGTGTCGGACCGGCCGGAGTTGCAGGCGGGTGTGGGGGCAGATGTCTTCGCCTTGCCGATTTCTCGCAGGGTCTTGTTGGGGTGGAGGTCAGATTCTCCACCCTGTGCCTCGGCATGGCGGGGGTCCTGCTGGAATTTGTGGCCCTGGAAAAAGTGAAATTTACTTGAAGGGGGTGAGCAATGGGTTCTACAATAGTTGGGGATTGTTTATTTTGCATTTTGGGGAGTTGGTTACCGTTGACTGCTGAGGAGGTGTGGTAGGGAGGGGTTGGTATTTTTGTAAATTGTAAAAATGCTGAAAATTTGTGGAATAAAAATACTTTTCAAAAACAAAATTGTTGTAATATAGGAGAAGCTGATGAAAGAGTTGGCAAAGAGGTTGTTTGGTGATACAGGCCGAGCTACCCGTGCAGTAGTTTGAACAGGAACGGTTGTAGAAATTATAATGAAGTGGAAGATTTCAGTAAAGGCCAAGTTTCAAAGCCGGTGTCAATATAATAATTTACAATAAGGCTATGGTTGTCAAGGACCTTGGTCGTAACTAAGTGGCCATCCCGGAAAGCAAAACAGAGACACTGATCGTTGGCCCAGTGTTTCTGGTAAAGAGTGGGATAGAAAGGCAATCTGCTCCTAATTAACACAGGGTGTGGTGAGGTTAATGAGAGTGGAGAGTAGGAAGGTTTGGTTTATTGTTCTTTGCTGTAACAAACCTGTCAGGGAATGCCGAGGGAGGAACAGAGGGCATCTGTGGGCTTGTCCAATGAAAGTTCAAGCATTTAAGTAAAGAAAATGAAAATTATGAATCTGTCAGTTTTCTTCATCCACTCAAGGAAAGCTTCACTTTAAGTTATTGCTGCCGAAAACTGACTGAACACACTGCAATTCAGAATCGCAACTTGAAGTATCAGGAAGACTGGTACTTGAATCTACAGCTTATGGACTATAAAGTGAATGCAATTACTAATACATTAATCAAGGTCATAAATGTATATTTTTTTCCAGCAATTCTGCATGAGTGCAAGAACGAGTCAAGGCCAGGAAATGAAAAATCCCTTGCCCTTTAAATCAAGTCTAAGAAAACAAAACAAAGGAAAAACAGCACATTGTTAACAATTAAATCCAGAGCACTCGACAAGCTACATTGTGAATGATTAAGTAGTAACTGATGAATTGTTCCAAGCATATACATGCACAAATGCATATAAATATGCTTGTATGGTCATGGGCTCAAGAGATTTTAATGTAATTCCATCCATTGGAAAATCTATTGAAGATTGCAGAGCAGCTGCAATAGCTGACCTCATTCAGTTGCTGGGAGGATTTGTTTACTCACAGTATATTTCTGACAGGCCATCTTGCAATGATGGTAGTGATCGAGTCTGATAGATACGTAGCCACAGCATGCTAGAAAGAACTTCAACCCTATCAAACCTTCTCGCATGCCAAATATACAATGTTCCTGATTGTTAGAGAGCAAGGAAGGAGTAAAGGGAAAACTTATTGTTCAAAGTTCTCTCCCTTTTTATACAGAAAAATTACACTGTTTAACATGCTTCTTTTTAAAAAAGCATCAACTTTTGTTTCTGCTAGAATGAACCTTGAGCACCATTTGTTCTTTATCTGTGTACACCGACTTTTATCACTTACCTCTTTTATAAAGCCAAGAATACAAATTAAATGGGTGGAAAATGCAATGGATTGGAAGACGGACTGTTTAATTCAGCAGAAGTTGAAAATGGTCACGGATCTTGGCAAAATAACAGCAGGCTCTGGGAGAAGGTATCTTGGAATATGGTAGAATTGACAGACGACAACTTGATCTCAGCGCATTTAAAGGAAGAATCTTAGGTTTGGCAATATAAAAGGAGATTGATACCATGATCCAGGAACCAATAGGAGTGAGCCCCGATCCAGTAGTATTGAGGAGGCAGAAAACCTGGCAACACCAAGGTGAACCATGATGTGTGGTTCAATTAGGAGTAAGCCGATCATGTGTACACTAGATCTCGGACTTTCTAAGCAATAGCCAACAATGTGTTCAGAACAAATTGAATACTTCCATATGGATAACACTACATGCTGGGGTTCCACAAGGAACCAGATTAGGCCCTATTACATTTTTAGTCATCATATAAACAATGCATGTATTAATTCGCTATATGTGGATGACCTGACCCTCTTGGAGTAATCAAGGCGATGTATCTCACATGAGAGAGGCGATTACTTTGTTGAATGATTCATTACTGCCCATTTACATAAGGCTGAACCTTCAGAAGTGCAGTGCTTTGGAATCGTGTTACACGGGCAACCTGCCTGATTCTGTCGCCCCCTCAACAACTTAGATGATGCTGAGATTATGCAGCAAGCATGTATTAAACTGTTCGGAACCTGCAATCAAAGGGATCTCGAGTGGGATTACCAAGTGCCTGAAATGATTAAGAGAGCAAATGGAAGACTTCACAAACTACGTATTCTCAAGCATCACAATATATCTCAAGCTGTCTGACTCTGTGTTTAATAGTTACACAAGACCCATTGTCAAATATGCAGCACCGGTTTGAAAAGTTGGACTTACCAAAGAGCATGTGAACATGCTTCAAACCATTCAGAAACAACCACTCAAACTGATCCCAGGGAACGCGTACTAAAGCTTTCTGACAATCAAAAAATGAATATGTGTTCCCTTGCTGAATGACAGAAAAATCTCCACCTGGATTTTGCTAAAAAACACTTGAATCCCACTTCGCAATGCGACTATCTCTTGCCACAAACACCCAAAAGTAAATGAGTGATTGAATTAAGGAGAAAATACACCATTTCACAAATAAGACACAAACCGAATAGCCTACTAAACAGCCCAATCCCCTGCTTCATAAAACTCATAAGTAGCTTGGAAGTGACTGAATTAATCAAATTCTCAATATGTCAATTTACAATCTATGGGCGTGAATACAAAATGCAGAGTGCAATGGACCTTTCATTGTTACTCTGTAAAGTAAGGAGATCTGCATTTTGCATTATATTGCAATTATCTGCATACTGAAATGTTAGTAATTGTGCAATCTGTTTAATATTTTCTGCATAATTTTTAAGATTGCCTGTAACTGTTACTAATTGTGATTACTTGTTTTATTTGTCTGAACATCACAATTCTGCACATGGCTCCATGACTTTTCAATAAACCAATTATATATCTAAACCAATTATATATTATCATATTACTGTCTGTAGGAGTTTGCTGTGCGTCAATTAGCTTTTGCGTTTCCTAGTGACCACACCTCAAATTTATTTGATTGTTGTAAAGTGCTTTGAGACTACCGAGAATCGTGAAAGGTACCATACATGCACACGGTCTTTATATTTTTTGAATGCGACATTCCATGTACTCTTAGCCTGGTTACTGGTCTAAGTCAATTTAAAGTGCAAAATATGCTTGAACACTGTAGTTGCTGACAATTTATTAATTCTGTAATTAATAGAGTTTAACTAATTAGAAAACTAATTCTGTAATTAATAGAATTAAACTAAACAGAGTGCTTATAATCAGATAATTTGATAGATACGGGTACAACAAAAAGTGCTTTGAATAATCTACCCGTTCCTCCTTTCTGTCATGATATTCAGGTAAACATCATAGCACATACATACTGATGGACAGATCAACGGACCAATCAACACACACAAAACACCACAGCCAATCACAGGCAAGAGCATACACAGTACAAAACAGGGAACACGCCATTTCCTGAGGATTCCAGCAGGAGACAGCTCAGGGCGCAGAGCTCATAGCAAGCCACTCAGACATCCACCATGTGCTGAGTGCCACTACAAGATAGTATTAGGAATATGTCCACAGATTCTAGGGTTATGATCGAACCTCAGTAACCAGTTTACCACTGTAAATAAATATTAGTAATAAAACTGAGTTGTACCATTCGCAACCGTGTTGGTTCATCTGTGTAGCAGAGTACCCAACACATCATAGTACCAGGAGTATCTGTGGGACCTACCTCCGGATCCTCCGGAATCTGCCATCCTGCGCCATGGACGCCGTCAGCACACCGCAGCCGCTACAAGTCGCTGGAAACCTCGGCGTTAATTGGAAGCTGTTCAAACAGCGCTTCCAGCTCTTCCTGGAAGCCAACGAAAAGGAGCGCGCTTCGGACACCAGAAAGATCGCCATCCTCCTCTCCACGGCAGGTCAACACACCATCCATGTCTACAACTCCCTGGTGTTCGCAGAAGGTGAGGACAAGACCAAGTACAAGACGGTCCTTCTCAAACTCGACCAACACTTCAAGATCGAGGTCAACGAGAGTTTCGAGAGGTATCTCTTCCAGCAGCGCTTGCAGGGTAAGGATGAACCCTTTCAATCCTTCCTTACACACCTCCGTATCCTCGCGCAGTCCTGCGGTTACGACACCACCTCCGATTCCATGACTCGGGACCAGATCGTTTTTGGGGTCACCTCGGACACCCTACGCCAGCAGCTCTTAAAAATAAAAGGCCTCACCCTAGCCTCCGCAATCGAAGCCTGTGTCCTGCATGAAAACGCAACTTGCCGCTACTCCCAATTTCAGGCGGCCGAATCGGCGAGGCAGGCATCCTACGAGGCCGAACGGGTCCAGGCGATCGAGTTCCACCCGGCCCGCGGCCCGGACGAGGGCGGCTATTTTGCGCGCTTTTCGAGGCCTCGTGCGTTTGTGCGTGCCAAAAACGACCTCAACACAGAGGGACGTGATGCGCAGGCGCGCTCGACGCAAGACGAACTGCGCATGCGCGGTGGCGCAACGAACGCCATGACGTCACGACGTGCGGCAACTGCGGAGCCGCACATTTAAAGCGGCAATGTCCCGCAAGAACCCGACAATGCCTCCGCTGTGGCAAGGTGGGCCACTACACTGCCTGCTGTCGAGCAGCTCAACCTGCCAATGTTCCCTAATTCCGACAACCTCGCAGGGACGTGCGGACCATTCAGCCTCCTTACTACGAGTCGTGCCCAGACGATAGCCAGACCAGTGACACAGGTGACCGGGACGCCTTCTGTGTTGCAGTCATTGATGGGAACCTGATGTCTCCAGCCAGGACCCACCAGCCGTTGCAAGTGAACACTGTCAATCCGGGTGATGAATGGTGTGCCACCCTAACAGTCAACCGATCACCGATAACATTCCGTCTGGACACTGGCGCCTCCGCCAACCTCATAGCATGGTCAGCCTTCTACGCCATGGAGGTCAGACCACCAATTCGGCTATCCTGTTGCAAGATGGTCGATTACAATGGGAACGTTATCCCGGCTATGGGATCCTGCCAGCTCCAGGTGACACACAACACACACACACGGCCACACTCTCATTCAAGATAGTCGGGTCATCAACGGACTCCCTTCTAGGCGCACAGGCATGCAAGGTTCTCCACCTCGTGCAACGAGTCCACGCTCTGTCTCCAGAAGGCACATCTGACTTCCCGGATGCAGAATTCAGGGCACAGCTCCAATCGCTCCTCGCTCACAACCAGGAGGCATTCGAGGGCATGAGAACACTGCCCTACACCTACAGAATTCGGCTCAAACCGGACGCCACCCCGGTCATTCACGCACCTCGCAGGGTCCCAGCGCCACTCAAAGAACCGCCTCAAGCAGCAGCTGCAGGATCTCTAGGGCCAGGGGGTGCTATCCCGGGTCAAGGAGCCCACGCCATGGGTCAGTGTGTGTTAAGAAGCCCTCCGGCGGACTTCCGGGTGCGGCTATGCAGAGCTAGGTCGCAAATTCGGTAGCTCCCGCTTGGAACGGACTTTTGGGCTCTTTTACAGGGCCCCCACGGCATTTGTTTGACATTTCCCGGTGTGGCAAGAAGACTGCAGCATTCCCCTGACAGTGTCCCCCAGGAATGTTATGTCTTTTGGCTACCAAATCCGGCAGAAACAGTAAAAGATTTGGCAGCAACAGGATAAACAGGGCCCCTTCCAGCATGCACGCGGGGGAAGGGCAAGCTTAAAGCTGCAAACTGACCGGAGGACCTTTATCAAAAGTGAATTCTAACAGCAGAGGGAACAACTGTGAAAAGATCTCACCAGGGCCACTGAAGAAGCGGGGACGAGGCTTCCCGTGGCGGCCATGGAGGAGTAGGTCACGCATTCGGCAGCTCCCGTCTGGAACGGACACTTAGACCTTTTTCAGGAGTTTCCACAGACATTTTAGGACAGATTGGTGAAGCGAACACTGCCAAAAGGATTCCCTCTCGAGACTTTTGGGCTCTTTTCAGGGCCCCCAAGGGCACTTTTTCGACGTTTCCCGGTGTGGGAAGGAGTTAATAATAGTTCCCCGTCAGTATATGGCTTTAACGAGGAGCGGGGTGACAAAAAATGGTGGTGGTGGACCAGAAGAAGGGAGGGAAGAAGGACAAAATGGCGGCGGGCGGAGACCAGGCAGCGTGGAGGCAGTGGGCGGAGGAGCAACAGGAGGGTATCCAGCGCTGCCTCAGAGAGATTAAAAAGGACCTGCTAGAGCCGATGAAGGCTTCTACTGATAAGCTGCTGGAGACACAGACGGCCCAGGGGGTGGCGATCCGAGAGGCTCAACAAAAGACCTCTGACAATGAGGACGAGATCTTAGTCCTGGCGGTAAAGGTGGAGGCGCACGAGGCGCTCCACAAGAAATGGCAGGAGCGGTTCGAGGAGATGGAGAATCGGTCGAGGCGGAAGAATCTGCGGATTCTGGGCCTCCCGGAGGGGCTGTAGGGGCCGGACGTGGGGGCCTATGTGGTCACCATGTTAAACTCGCTGATGGGAGCGGGGTCCTTCCAGGGGCCCCTGGAGCTGGAAGGGGCCCATAGAGTGTTGGCGAGGAGGCCCAAGGCTAACGAGCCTCCGCGGGCGGTGCTGGTGCGGTTCCATCGGTTCGTCGATCGGGAGTGTGTGCTCAGGTGGGCCAAGAAGGAGAGGAGCAGCAGGTGGGAGAACGCGGAGGTTCGGATATATCAGGACTGGAGTGCGGAGGTGGCGAGGAAGAGGGCCGGGTACAATCGAGCGAAGGCGGTGCTGCACAGGAAGGGGGTGAAGTTTGGCATGTTGCAGCCGGCGCGATTATGGGTTACCTACAACGACCGGGACCATTATTTTGAGTCTCCGGAGGAGGCATGGGCCTTTGTTCAGGCCGAGAAGCTGGACACAGACTGAGGGTCAGGGATGGGCGACTGGGGACTGCGGTGGATATGTTATGCCTATTTATAGTTCGGGGGGGGGGGCCTTTGCATTGTTTTGGGCTTCTTTTTCTCTGTGTTTTTCTCTTTCGGGTTGGGGAGGGTGGATGGGGCGGGTTGGGCACTGTTTTGGTTGGTGGCGGGGCCTGGTAGGTGGAGAGCGCGGGATTTCTTTCCCCCGCCGAAGACTGAGGGGGGGGGCGGGGAAGCGAGGATTGTTTCCTGCGCTTAGAATGGAGGGGGAGAGCCTGTGAATGGGGAGCGGGAGAGGAGGGGGTGCCACACAATGGGAGGAGTCGAATGGGAGGCGGGAGTGGCCGGGGTCAGCAGGAGTCAGCTGACTTGCGGAAGTGCAATGGGGGGAGTAAACCAGCTAGGATGGGTCCTAGCCGAGGGGAGGTGGGGGGTGGGGGGGTGGGTGGGGGGGGAATCGAGTTGCTGCTGCTAAGATCATGGAGGAGCTGGAGCGAGTGGGGATTCATGGACCAAATGGGAGGGGTGGACCCTTGGAGATTTGCAAGACCGGGGGCTAGGGAATTTTCATTCTTCTCACATGTCCATAAGGCTTATTCTCGAATCGACTTTTTCATTTTGAGTAGGGCGCTGATAGCGAGAGTAGAGGATACCGAGTATTCGGCACTAGCCATTTCGGACCACGCCCCGCATTGGATGGACTTGGAGATGGGGGAGGAGAGGGACCAGCGCCCGCTGTGGCGCTTGGAGGTGGGGCTGTTGGCGGACGAGGAGGTGAGCGAGCGGGTCCGAGGAAGTATAGAGAGGTACTTGGAGACCAACGATAACGGGGAGGTCCGAGTGGGGATGGTATGGGAGGCACTGAAGGCGGTGGTGGGGGGAGAGTTGATCTACATCGGGGCCCACAAGGAGCGGAGGGAGCGGGGGGAGAGGGAGAGGCTGGTGGGGGAGATGGTGTGGGTATACAGGAGGTATGCGGAAGAACCTGAGGAAGGATTGTTGAGGAAGAGGTGCAGCCTCCAGGCCGAATTCGACCTGGTGACCACCAGGAAGGCGGAGGTGCAGTGGAGGAAGGCCCAGGGGGCGGTCTACGAGTATGGGGTAAAGGCAAGCCGGATGTTGGCGCATCAGCTTCGGAAGCGGGACGCAGTTAGGGAGATCGGGGAAGTTAAGGACAGGGGAGGGAGCGTGGTGCGGAGTGGGGTTGGCATCAATGGGGTCTTCAGGGACTTCTACGAGGAATTGTACCGATCCGAGCCCCCACTGGAGGAGGGAGGGATGGGCTGTTTCCTGGACCAATTGAGGTTTCCAAAGGTGGAAGAGGGACTGGTGGGGGGACTGGGGGCCCTGATTGGGCTGGAGGAGCTGATCAAAGGGATAGGAAGCATGCAGGCGGGGAAGGCACCGGGGCCGGACGGTTTCCCGGTCGAGTTCTATAAAAAATATATGGACCTGTTGGGCCCGCTGTTAGTTAGGACCTTTAATGAGGCAAGGGAGGGGGGGGCTTTACCCCCGACGATGTCCCGGGCACTGATCTCCTTGATCCTGAAGCGGGACAAGGATCCCCTGCAATGTGGGTCTTATAGACCGATTTCCTTGCTAAATATAGATGCCAAGGTGCTGGCGAAGGTCTTAGCCACGAGGATTGAGGATTGTGTGCCGCAGATCATCCATGAAGACCAGACGGGGTTTGCGAAGGGGAGACAGTTGAACGCGAATGTGCGGAGGCTTTTGAACGTTATCATGATGCCGGCGAGGGAGGGGGAGGCGGAGATAGTGGTGGCGATGGACGCTGAGAAAGCCTTCGATAGGGTAGAGTGGGGGTACCTGTGGGAGGTGATGAAGAGGTTCGGGTTTGGGGAGGGGTTTGTCAGGTGGGTCAGGCTGTTGTATGAGGTCCCGATGGCGAGTGTGGCCACAAATAGGAGGAGGTCCGAGTACTTTCGGTTTCACCGAGGGACGAGACAGGGGTGTCCCCGTCCCCCCTGCTCGTGGCGAGCTCCCACTAAAAAGGGCGGAGAGGAGTTTCAGATATTTGGGGGCCAGGTGGCCAGGAGCTGGGGGGCCCTGCATAGGCCTAACTTTACAAGGCTGGTGGAGCAAAAGGAGGAGTTCAAGAGGTGGGACGCGTTGCCGCTGTCCCTGGCGGGTAGGGTGCAGTCAATCAAAATGACGGTGCTCTCAAGGTTTTTGTTCCTGTTCCAGTGCCTCCCCGTGTTTATCCCGAAGGCTTTTTTCAGGCGGGTTAACAGGAGTATAATGGGGTTTGTGTGGGCGCGAGGGACTCCGAGGGTGAGAAGGGTGTTCCTGGAGTGGAGTAGAGATAGGGGGGGGGGGCTGGCGCTGCCCAACCTCTGTGGGTACTACTGGGCCGCAAATGCGACAATGGTGCGCAAGTGGGTGATGGTGGGGGAGGGGGCTGCATGGAAGAGGCTGGAGACGGCGTCCTGTGTGGGTACGAGTCTAGGGGCACTGGCAACGGCGCCGCTGCCGTTCCCTCCAAGGAGGTATACCACGAGCCCGGTGGTGGTGGTGGCCCTCAAAATTTGGGGGCAGTGGAGGCGGCATAGGGGGGGGGAAGTTAGGGCCTCGGCGTGGACCCCATTACGGGGGAACCACCGGTTCGCCCCAGGAAGAACAGGTGGAGGGTTTTCGGGGTGGCACAGGGCAGGCATACGAAAGTTGGGGGACCTGTTTGTGGACGGGAAGTTCGCGAGCTTGGGTGAGCTGGAGGAGAAGTACGGGCTCCCCCCGGGGAACACCTTGAGGTACTTACAGGTAAGGGCGTTTGCCAGACGGCAGGTGGTGGAATTCCCACGGCGACTGCCACACACAGTACAGGACAGAGTGCTCCCGGGGGGGTGGGTGGGAGTGGGGAAGATCTCGGAAACTTACAAGGTGATGCAGGAGGAGGAGGAGACCTCGGTGGTGGAGTTGAAAGGTAAGTGGCAGGAGGAGTTGGGAGAGGAGATCGAAGAGGGGACGTGGGCAGATGCCCTAGGGAGGGTGAACTCTTCCTCTTCGTGCGCGAGGCTCAGCCTCATACAGTTTAAGGTGCTGCACAGGGCACACATGACCGGGACAAGGATGTGCAGGTTCTTTGGGGGTGAGGACAGGTGTGTTAGGTGCTCAGGGAGCCCAGCAAATCACACCCATATGTTCTGGGCATGCCCAGCGCTGGAGGAATTTTGGAAGGGCGTAGCGAGGACGGTGTCGAGGGTGGTAGGATCCAGGGTCAAACCGTGCTGGGGGCTCACAATACTTGGGGTGGCAGAGGAGCCGGGAGTTCAGGAGGCGAAAGAGGCCGGAATTCTGGCCTTTGCGTCCCTGGTAGCCCGGCGAAGGATTCTCCTTCAGTGGAAAGATACGAGGCCCCCAAGCGTGGAATCCTGGATCAGCGATATGGCAGGGTTCATTAAATTGGAGAGGGTGAAATTCGCCTTGAGAGGGTCGGTACAAGGGTTCTTTAGGCGGCGGCAACCGTTCTTAGACTTTCTGGCAGAATGATAGACATTGGTCAATGGCAGCAGCAGCTCGGGGGGTGGGGGGGGGGGGGTGGGGGTTTACTTTATTTTTGTTTATGTTATTTACACTGGAAGGGTCTGAGGGGGTGTATACACCTGCTGTGTTAAGTCGGGGTGTTAATTTATTATTTAGGTACGGGGGGGAGGGAAGAGGGGTTTGGGGGGTTGCTTTTTTAGATTGTGATTTGTACTTAACCCTGTTGGGTTCTTTTTTCTTTCTCATTATGTTATTGATATTTTATGAAAACCTTTAATAAAAATTATTTTTTAAAAAAAGAAGCCCTCCGGCGAGCTCCGGATCTGCATTGATCCAAAAGACCTCAACAACATTATAATGAGGGAACACTACCCCATACCCAAACGGGAGGAGATCACGAGCGAAATGGCCCGGGCTAAAATCTTCACAAAACTGGATGCCTCGAAGGGTTTTTGGCAGATCCAACTGGATCAGTCCACCCGAAAGCTGTGCACCTTCAACACCCCTTTCGGCAGGTTCTGATATAACAGAATGCCATTTGGCATCATCTCGGCATCCGAGGTCTTTCACAGGATCATGGAGCAGATGAGGAGGGCATCGAAGGGGTGCGTGTCTTCGTGGACGACGTCATCATCTGGTCCACCACACCACAGGAGCACATCAATCGTCTCCAGCGCGTCTTTGCGCGCGTATGGGAAAACGGCCTGCGCCTCAACCGAGCCAAGTGTTCTTTCCGCCAAACCGAGCTGAAGTTCCTGGGGGACCACATTTCCCGGTCAGAGGTCCGTCCGGATGCAGACAAGGTGAGCGCCATTACAGCCATGCAGCAGCCGGCAGACAAGAAAGCAGTGCTACGCTTCCTAGGCATGGTCAACTTACTGGGGAAGTTCATTCCCAACCTTGCCTCCCACACGACGGCTCTGCGCCACCTCGTCAAGAAGTCCACAGAGTTCCAGTGGCTGCCCACACACCAGAAGGAATGGGAGGAGCTCAAAATTAAGCTCACCATTGCCCCGGTATTAGCGTTTTTTGACACATCTCGTGACACTAAAATTTCGACTGATGCCAGCCAGTCCGGCATTGGGGCGGTACTCCTACAGCGGGATGACACTACGTCATGGGCCCCGGTCGCCTATGCCTCGCGGGCCATGACCCCCACAGAACAGCGCTACGTGCAGATCGAAAAGGAGTGCCTGGGTTTGCTGACCGGAATAGACAAGTTCCATGGCTACGTGTATGGTCTCCCCCAGTTTACCGTTGAGACTGACCATCGAGATAGTCGAGTCATCAAAGGACTCCCTGCTAGGCGCACAGGCATGCACGGTTCTCCAACAAGTCCACGCTCTGTCCCCAGAAGGCACATCTGACTTCCCGGATGTAGAATTCAGGGCACAGCTCCAATTGCTCCTCGCCCACAACCAGGAGGCATTCGAGGGCATGGGAACACTGCCCTACACCTACAGAATTCGGCTCAAACCGGACGCCACCCCGGTCATTCACGCACCTCGCAGGGTCCCAGCGCCACTCAAAGGCCGCCTCATAAATAAGGACCTGAACGAGATGACCCCTCGCCTCCAGCGCATCCTACTTAAACTCAGGAGGTATAACTTCCAACTGGTCTACACCCCGGGAAAGGACCTTATCATTGCGGATGCCCTATCCAGAGCAGAGAGCACACCGCCCGATTCGGAGGGGTTCATCTGTCAGGTCGAAGCGCAGGTGGCCTTCACATCCGCAAATCTGCCAGCTGGCGACTCCAGTCTGGCCCGTATTCGCTGGGAAACTGCGGCTGACCCCCTTCTACAACGGGTGAGTCGCCACATGACGGGAGGGTGGCTCAAAGGGCAGTGCCCGCAGTTCTACAATGTCCGAGACGACTTGGCCGTCATTGATGGTGTCCTTCTAAAGCTGGACCGGATTGTGATTCCGCTCAGCATGCACAAGCTGGTCCTCGACCAACTACACAAAGGCCATCTGGGGGTCGAGCAGTGCAGACGGAGGGCCCGAGAAGCTGTATACTGGCTGGGCATCAGCGATGACATTGCCAATATGGTGCTCAACTGCCCCACCTGCCAAAGGTTTCAACCGGCGCAGCATCCTGAGACGCTTCAGCCCATGAGCTGGTGACGTCCCCTTGGGCGAAGGTGGGTGTGGACCTTTTTCATGCGCTTGGCAGGGACTATGTAATCGTCATTGACTACTTTTCCAACTATCCAGAGGTCATACGCCTGCACGATTTAACATCGTCCGCTGTCATAAGGGCCTGCAAAGACACCTTATAACCACATAGCATTCCAATTACTGTCATGTCGGACAGTGGGCCCTGTTTCGCCAGCCAGGAATGGTCGTCCTTTGCTGCTTCGTATGGCTTCACACACGTGACGTCCAGCCCTCTGCATCCCCAGTCCAATGGAAAGGCAGAGAAGGGCATTCACATCGTCAAGTGGCTCCTCTGCAAGGCTGCTGTTGCCGGATCGGATTTCTGCCTAGCCCTGCTGGCCTATCGCTCGGCCCCACTAGCCACTGGCCTCTCCCCAGCCCAGCTGTTGATGGGTCGCGCCCTCAGGACCACTGTGCCATCCATTCTGGTACCCACAACCAACTCCGATACTACACAGAATGCAACAGCATATGACACACGGGCAACTGATCTTCCCGCCCTGGCGCCTGGAGACGACGTCCGCATCCACCTACCAGAAGGTGGCTGGTCAGCACCTGCCGAACTTCTCCGACGCGTGGCTCCCCGCTCATTTCTGGTTCGCATGCCTGATGGCTCCATTCGTAGGCGCAATTGCCGGGCTCTTCGCCTACTTCCACGCTCGCTACGGGAACTTACACCGACACCGCGCCCTCCTGTTGTTCCTGATATCGACTTTGTGGAGCTTCCTGCCACCATGCCCCTTCTGTCGTCGCCCGTGGCCAGGCCCATTCCTCAGCCGGTGGATCCAGACCCACCCTTGAGGCGGTCAACCCGAATTCGTCGCCCACCTACTAGACTGGACTTATGAGCCTGTTTGTACATTGAACTCATAATACCACTGTGTTAATATGTTTCTGTTCTTCCTTGTCGTTACAGGAGTTCATTTTTGTCGTTCAACATTTCCCCGTTCTTTGTTTATGGTACAACCTCGCTGTTATGTCGCACCCGACATCGCCCCTTGTACATGGTTTAGCCCCATGTACATGCTGTAGATATTGCACACACATATTCAGCAGCACTCAGTACACATCTCTATTTATAACCACATAGGCACATGTTCTTGTACAAAAGGGGGGATATCATGATATTCAGGTAAACATTATAGCACATACATACTGATGGACAGATCAACGGACCAATCAACACACACAAAACACCACAGCCAATCACAGGCAAGAGCATACACAGTACAAATCAGGGAACACAACACTTCCTGCGCATTCCAGCAGGAGACAGCTCAGGGCACAGAGCTAACAGCAAGCCACTCAGACATCCACCATGTGCTGAGTGCCACTACAAGATAGTATTAGGAATAGGTCCACAGATTCTAGGGTTATGATCGAACCTCAGTAACCAGTTTACCACTGTAAATAAATGTTAGCAATAAAACTGAGTTGTATCATTCGCAACCCTGATGGTTCGTCTGTGTAGCAGAGTACCCAACACATCACTTTCATTAAAAGATAAACATGAATATATTTTTTGCTACCTGTGAGGATCCCATTCTTCTCCTGCGGTTCTTGCCAGCTGACTTTCAAAGAGGTGTCAAGTATTTCCGTAAAACTCAAGTGCCCCACAGCTCCCGGTCCTGTAGAAGTTTCAAATGTGATAGTTAGAGACAGTGGCTGACTTCTATGTTTGCAGTCAGTAAATCATGAGGAGCAGCGGGTTACTGCAAAAGATAGCACTGCAGAACACAAGGTTATATAATCCACAAATTCAAGGGGCTGTGCATTCCTCCTATGTTTCAAATAAACCACTGTCTATGGTGTCACTTATCCGATCTGTAAATTAAACTACTGCTCAAACCATTTCATGTGTGGCACGAAACATTCCATTTATTACATTTCCTTGCATCATACAAGTGCTAGGTTGAGGGAGAGAACAGTACATTGTCATGAATGACTTCTATATATAAATATTGCACTCAGATTTGTCTTGCTGGAATTAGGTATTCAGCAGCCTGTAGTGAAGGGTTACTAGAAATCAGTTCACAACTTGATAGTTGTGGGTTAATGATCCAAGAGTGCCTGTCACATAAACATTTCTGCTGTATATTAATCTTTTTTCAAACGTTTTTTAAATAACTAGTTTGATTTAAGCCACATTATCTTAGATGGGCGATTGGTGAAACAATTTGGCTGGGATCACACTGCAATTTCCAATTTATTTTGGCACTCATATTTCCTTCACCTGCAAGATAAATCTTATCTGAACACATTCACTTTGATCGTCAGTGCATGTTATTTCAGAGATAGAATTGTGTGAATGGCAAATAGATGTAAATCAAGAATTGGATAAGAAAACAAAGCTTGGAACTGCAATATTCTAGACAAATATTAGAACAGATAAACCACCTTTTGAAAAAATAATCAGTTAAAAAAAAAAGAGTAAAATTAATGATCATATAGAGACAGTGAACTCAGAAACAAGATTTACAAATCCCTAACATGTATTTTAAATTGGAGGGAGGGGAGGAGAGTCTGGAGTATTGTACTGGAGAAAAGGAAAATACGTGATTGAAATTCACACGGTGCAAGCGAAAGCAGAATTTTGGAACAGATCTCTTTGACTGCATAGATTTCGTCTTCAGAATTTTATTGCACAAACCAAGTGTACACAAACAATTGTATGCACAAATTATAACAATCATTTTACAAAACACACAGTGCTGCAGTTAGATGCTTATCTAGTATTATCCTTTGAAATGCTTGTCTTATCTGTCCAAATTAATAATTGTCTTTGAATTTCCCCCAACCAATTGAATAGCAGCGTTACAATACAGGCCTCCTGCCATGATGTCAAAAAGTGGCTACAGTGTATATAGCCTGAGATGGCACAATTACAAAATGGAGCATTGGAACTCGAATTATAAGAAATAATCACGTTTTCTTCATCGTGTCTTTACCCTCTAGACTATGCTAACTGCACCATACTGATCATAACATGCCAGGTTTACCTCACAATCTGGGGTGACAGATCTAGGAGTTTTGCCATTTTAGGGATGATTAAAAACTTTGAAACAATGTTGAGGACTATTATCCTTTTGTTGTAGATATGAATACAGTTGTCCATTTGGGATTATGGTGAGTTGAGTAGGGGTAGTAGTAAAACAGTTTGATGCATAAAGTCAGAGCCTGTGGAGTCAGAAGAGAAGTAACAGAATGGATGGACATGGCTGATGGACAGAAAGTAGAGTGGAGGGGCAAGAAGGTGTAAAATGGAGCCCCACAAGGATCAGCACTCAGATCATAGTTATTCACGATTTATACCAATAATTTAGACTTAATTTCTAAATTTGTGGATAGAAAACACTGAAGTGGCAATACATTTGTATAACACCTCATGCTTATTTTCATTTCATTATCTGCACTGTAAATTCTATGATTATATGAAATGGCAATGAATTTCAATGCAGATCAGCATGAGGTATTACTTTTTGGCAAGAAAAGAAAGGAGGCCACATATTTTTTTGGAAAATGTCAATCTAAATGGGGTAGAGAAGCACAGTGATCTTGGGTATACAAATACACACATCACTAAAAGCTGATGATTAAGAAGGTAAAAAAAAAACAAGCACTAGAGTTTATTTCTGGAAGGATAAATTGAAAAGTAGAGAGATTGCACTAAACCTGCATCAAATCTTGGCGAGTCCACATTTTCCATACTGTGTTCAGTTTTAGTTGTCATAATATAAAAACGGCATAGCGGCACTGGAGAGGCCGCAGAAAAGATTTACATGGATGATACCAGAACTGCAACATTAAACCTATCACAGAAGAATGAACAAGTTGGTCTCTTTTCTCTTCTAAGGAGAAAGTTGAGAGTGACCTAATAGGGTCCTTTAAATATGGAGGAGACACAGTGTTCCCCTTTGCTGAGGAAGAGATGGCACAGCACGGTGGGGGCAGCATGGTAGCACAGTGGTTAGCACTGTTGCTTCACAGCTCCAGAGTTCCAGGTTCGATTCCCAGCTTGTATCACTGTCTGTGCGGAGTCTGCACGTTCTCCCCGTATCTGCTTGGGTTTCCTCCGGGTGCTCAGGTTTCCTCCCACAAGTTCTGAAAGACGTGCTGTTAGGTAATTTAGGTAATTTGGACATTCTGAATTCTCCTTCAGTCTACCCGAACAGGTGCCAGAATGTGGCGATTAGAAGATTTTCACAGTAACTGTTAATGTAAGCCTACTTGTGACAATAAAGGTTGTTATTATTATTAGAGGAAATCAATATAAGATTGTCACCAAGACATCAAATAGCAAATTCAGAAGAAACTTCATAATCCAGAGTGGTGATAATGTAGCACTCACTGTCATGCTGAGTAGATGAGGCGAATAGTTCAGATCTATTTAATGGAAAGCTAGATGACCAAATGGAATAGAGGGCTATGCTGAAGAAAGTTAGGTGAGGAAGGCTGGAAAGTGAAGCATAAATATGGAGATGGACTAGTTAGACAAAATGGCCTGTTGCTGTACAGTATATTCTTACAACTAAGTTCTGAGGAACACCTGTCAGAATCCTGGATCCTGACTCCAGCAAAGTCAGTCGCACCAGAAGAGATCGAAACAAAGCTTGGACTAACTGCACAAAGAAGTGTTGCAGCCATCAGGCCAGGAATATTTTTTTCTGGCCCCATCAGTGTCATTGTGAAGGTGGGTGAATAAACAAAGAAGGTCCTGGACCCGAGGGTGCACTGCAGGAAAGAGTTGCCATGTCTCATCAAGCCTAGCAATCAGGCGGTTCAGCATAATCCAGGCCAAGGTTGAGGAAATGCCCAGCCCCTTCCTCATTAATCTGCCCTCCTCCGAGTATGGGCTATGTTTTAGTCTGTGGAAACCAACAGTGAAAGCCTGAGGCTGCACTCCTGATGAACCTGTGCAAGATTGCACCATCGGTGTTGTGTTATGTAATTTGGAATAACACAAGCTGCCACTTGATGCAGTTTTGAGTAAAAGATGCTCCAGACTTTGAAGTGAGTTCAATGTGTTTTATTGAATTATTAGCACAGTTCTCAATGAGTTCGACTCTCTGCTAATCTAAATGTAGTAACTCAGTCTAACTGAACCAGCCTTGCTCTAAGCCACATGCTTGGGTGTGATGCTGAGGATACACCCTGTCTCACTCTGTCGATGTTGGTCTGTGGAAAGAGGCGGGGTGTGAGTGCCTCATCCCGTTTATAGTGAGATACCACCCGAGTGTCCTGACTGCTCATTGGTCGTGTCCTGTTCTACGTGTTCATTAGCTGCATGTTTGCATCTCATGACAATCGGGATTTAGATTTTAAATCTAGAATGTTTTGCTTCTGGTTATTTACTATAAGGGAATTTGATTAGTTGTTTTTCAAAACTGTTATGTGTTTCTGCCAAGTTACAGGCAGAAGACCTGGGGAAATTCTACATTAATTCCAGAATGTCATAACTAGAGTTATGGGCAGACTCCTAAACGACCCTCTTATGGGCTGATCTGATTAATACTACACTCCTGTATGCTTCACCCGATGCCGGTGTCTATGCATTTACATTGTGTACCTTGTGTTGCCTATTATGTATTTTCTTTTCATGTACAAATGATCTGTTTGAGCTGCACGCAGAAAAATACTTTTCGCCTTACCTCGGTACACGTGATAAACAAATTCAATCCAATTGCCAGGGCTGAACAATCTATCTTTGCAGGATATGAAGCAAAGGAGTTCATCACAGGAATGGAAAAAGTGAAGAAACATGACTTACAGAAATTAGTGCAGGCTGTTTGAATGGGAAAATGGTAGTTAAGAAATCATAAATCTGAGAAATGAGTTAGCTCATAGGGCAGCATTTGGATGCTACAATCAGACTCCTGCACAGAGATTGAGATGAAAGGTGTGAGAAAGGGGGTGAGGGGGTAGAGCAGGAAGAAACAAAAAAAAAATCAAGCAGTGTTCATATTTCTGATTGTTACCCAATAAATCTCTAATGGAAAGTGCAAAAATGGAGCTGTCAGATGAGAACTGGATCAGGCCAGGCTCTGATCCCGCTCTCATGGTTCCATTTCATATCCAGGCTTGCCCATGAAGAATTAAAATGCGCTTGCACACTTTACAGCAGCGACTGAACTTCAAACAAACTTTATTGGCTGTTAAGTGCTTTGGAATGTCTTGAGGACAAGTAAAGTATTATATGAATGAAAGTTCTTTCTTAAATTGATTTTTCAACCTGAAATTTAGCATCAGCAACTCACTACGTCTTTTTTGACTTCATTTTTCAAACCTGAAATCTCTCACGCCCAGGACAAGGGCAGCAGATGCCTGGGAACACCACCGATTTCCCACTCCATCCACACACCATCCTGACTTGGAGCTGTATCACCATTCCTTCACTGTCGCTCAGTCAATATGCATCTGCCCACGACAGTATCGGTAGAAGTGACCACTTGTGGAGACAAAGTCCAGTCTTCACATTAAGGATACTGTCCATCATGTTGTGTGGCACTACCACTGTGCTAAATGGGATAGATTCAGAATAGACCTAGCAACTCTTACTGGGCATCCATGAGGCATTGTGGGCATCAGCAGCAGAATTGCACTCAGCCACAACCTGTAACATCATGGCCCGCAATCCCCGCTCCACCATTACCACCATACAGGGGATCAACCCTAGTTTAATGAAGAGCACAGGAGAGCATGCCAGCAGCAGCACCAGGCATACCGAAACCCATAGCCAAAGGGTCAGATCTAAGCTCTACAGTTCTGCCACATCCAGTCGTGAGTGGTGGTGTACAATTAAACAACTTACTGGAAATATCCCCATCCTCAATGATAGAGAAGCCCAGAACATCTGTACAAAAGACAAAGCTGAAGCATTCGCAAAATCTTCAGCCAGAAGTGCCAAGTGGATGATCCTTCTCAGTTTCCTCCAGAGGTCCCCAGCATCACAGATGCTAGTCAATTCAATTCTCCTCACATGGTATCAAGAAATTGTTGAAGGCACTGGATACTGCAAAGGCTATGGGCCCTGACAATATTCCAGCAATAGTCCTGAACACTTGCGCTCCAGAACTTGTCACGCCCCCAAGCCAAGCTGTTCCAGTTCAGCTACAACACTGGCATCTACACGGCAATGTGGAAAATTGCCCAGGTGTGTCCTGTACCCATAAAGCAGGACAAATCCAACCCAGTCAATTACCGCCCTATCAGTCTACTCTCCATCATAGGTAAAGTGATGGAAGGGGTCATCAACAGTGCTATCAGGCGGCACATACATATCAATAACCGTATCAATAACCTGCTCACTGACACTCAGTTTGGGTTCTGCCAGGGTCACTCAGCTCCTGATCTCATTACAGCCTTGGTTCAAACATGAACAAAAGAGCTGAACTCTAGAGGTGAGGAGAGAGTGATTGTCCTTGACATCAATGCAGCATTTGATCAAGTATGGCATCAAGGAGACCTAGCAAAGGTGGAGTCAATGCGGTTCTGGGGGAAAACTCTCCACTGGTTGAGGTCATACATGCGTTCCCCAACTGGAAACCATGGTTTAACCAGGAGATTCACTCCCTACTGAAGGCCAGGTCTGAGGCATTTAAGTTAGGTGACCCTGACCTATACAAGTAATCTAGGTACAACCTCCGCAAAGTCTCAGGGATGCCAAGAGACAATACCAGACTAAGCTAGAATCACAGACTAATGACATTGACTCTTGTCGGTTGTGGCAAGTCTTAAAAAACATAATGGGTTACAAAGCAAAGCTGAGTAGAATCTCCAGCAACAGAGCACCACTCCCGATGAACTCAATGCATTCTATGCCCGTTTTGAGTAGGAAACCAACAAACCATTGTTGACTGCCCTAGTAGCCTCGGACACACCCATCCTACTGTCACAGTTTCCAAAGTCAGATGGCCTTCCTGAAAGTGAATCCTCGGAAAGCAACGGGTCCTGACGGAGTCCCTGGTCATGCACTCAGATCCTGGGCAGACCAACTGGTGGGCGTGTTGGCGGACATCTTCAACCTCTCCCTACTCCATTTCAAGGATCCCACCTGCTTCAAGACTCCCATCATACCAGAGCCAAAGGAGAACCAGGCAACGTGCCTCAACGATTACCATCCGGTGGCCTTGACATCTATCATTATGAAGTGCTTTGAGAGGTTGGCCATGAGACACATCAACTCCGTACTCACAGAATGCCCTGATCCACTGCAATTCGCATACCGGCACAACTGGTCCACAGCAGGCGCTATCTTCCTGGCTCTACACTCATCCCTGGAGCATCTCGACAAGGACACCTATGTCAGACTCCTTTCATTGACTACAGCTCCGCCTTCAACACCATAATCCCAGCCAAGCTTATATCATAACTCCAAAACCTAGGACTTGGCTCCTCCCTCTGCAACTGGATCCTCGACTTTCTGACCCATAGACCACAATCAGTAAGGATAAACAACACCCCCACCACGATAGTCCTCAATATCAGGGCCCCACAAGGCTGCGTACTTAGCCCCCTACTATATTCCCTATACACACACGACTATGGCAAAATTTGGCTCCAACTCCATCTACAATTTTACTGATGCATGACCGTAGGGGTCAGATGTCAAACAACGATGAGTCAAAGTACAGGAGAACCTAGTTGCGTGAACAACACAATCAAATGATTGGAGAGTCCTCAATGTCAGCAAAACTAAGGGGCTGGTCATTGACTTCGGGAAGCAAAGTATCGGCTGTAGGGACTGGTTTAGCACAGGGCTAAATTGCTGGCTTTTAAAGCAGACCATGGCTGGCCAGCAGCACGGTCCAATTCCCGCACCGGCCTCCCCGAACAGACGCCGGAATGTGGTGACTAGGGGCTTTTCACAGTAACTTCATTGATGCCTACTTGTGACAATAAGCGATTTTCATTTCATTTTCATTTCATTTCGTACACACCCCTGTCTGCGTCAATGGTGCCAAGGTGGAGTTGATTGACAGCTTCAAATTCCCAAAGGGTGCACATCACCAACAATCTACCCTGGTCCACTCACGTCGACGCTACGACCAAGAAAGCACAACAGTGCCTATACTTTCTCAGGAAACTAAGGAAATTCGACATGTCCACATTGACTCTTACAAATTTTACAGATGTACCATAGAAAGCATTGTATCTGGCTGCATCACAGCCTGGTATGGCAACTGCGTAGCCCAAGACCGCAAGGAACTACAGAGAGTCGTGAACACAGCCCAGTCCATCACATGAGCCCGCCTCTTATCCACTGACTTTGTCTACACCTCCCGCTGCAGTGGGAATGCAGGTAGCATAATCAATGACCCCTCCCACCCGGGTAATTCTCTCTTCCATGGGGCAGGAGATACATAAGTCTGAGAATACGCACTAACAGATTCAAAAACAGCTTCTTCCCCGCTGTTACCAAACTTCTGATGGACTGAACTGATCTCTCCACGAATCTTCTCGACTGAGTAGCACTACAATTCACTTAGGGGCGGCACGGTAGCACAGTGATTAGTACTGTTGCTTTACAGCGCCAGGGACCTGGGTTTGATTCCCGGCTTGGGTCACTGTCTGTGTGGAGTCTGCACGTTCGCCCCATGCCTGCGTGGGTTTCCTCCAGGTGCTCCGGTTTTCCCCCACAGTCCAAAGATGTGTGAGTTAGGTGGATTCGTCATGCTAAGTTGCCCTGTCCGAAAAATTAGGTGGGGTTGTTGGGTTATGGGGATAGGGTGGGTGTGTGGCCTCAGGTAGGGTGCTCTTTAAGGGGCCGGTGTAGCCACGATGGGCCAAATGGCCTCCTTCTGCACTGTAGATTCTTTGATTGACTCAATGCCTATGTGTGTGTACTTACATTGTGTATTTATCGTATGTCCTATGTTTTTCATGCATGGAATGATCGGCGTGGACTGTACGCAAAACGATACCTCTCACCGTGCCTCAGTAAACATGACAATCAATCGAAATCTAGATCTACCTAGCACAAATAAAGATGGGTGTGGTTGTTGGAGGTCAGTCATTTGAGTCCCAGGACATCACTGCATGAGTTCTTCAGGGTAATGTCCTAGGCTCGATCATCTTCAGCTGCTTCATCTATGACCTTCTTTCCAATAGAAGGTCAGATGTGGGAATATTCACTGACGCTTGCACAATGTTCAGCACCATTCGTGACTCCTCGGACACTGAAGCAGTCACATGCAAATGCAGCAAGACATGGACAATATCCAGGCTTGGGCTGACAAGTGGCAAGTAACAGCCATGCCACACAAGTGTCAGACAATGATCATCTTCAATAAGAGAGGTTGAAACCATTGCTCCTTGACATTCAATGGTAGTACCATCAGTTCTAAACTTGACAATTCTAATGCATGCATGGCCGCTCTCCTACAATCTATTCCCTACAATAAACGTGAGGCCATCCAAAACTCTGCTGTCAGTATTCTAACTCCCACCTGACCCTACTCACCCAACACACCTGTGCTTTCTGACCTACACTGACTCTTCGTTAAGCAAAGTCTTAATTTTAAAATTTTCATCCTTGTGTTCAAATCCCTCCATGGCCTTGCCCCTTCCTTTTGCTGTAATCTCCTCCAGGCCCACAACGCTCTGAGATATTTGCACACCTCTAATTCTGGCCTCTTGAGCATACACAATTTCAACCCCACCACCACTGGTGGCTTTTCCCTCCCTAAACCTCTGCTCTACCTCTACTTATTCTTTTAGAATATTCCTTAAATTCAGCTTCTTTCACTAAATGCTTGATCATTTGCCCTAATATCTCCATATGTGACTCAATGTCAAATGTTGCTATATAAATACAAGCTTTAACTAGAATAGCATATCTTTTGGCAAGTTTTAAAAAATTCATACATGGGCATCGCTGTTAAGTAATGGGCTAAGAGACATTGCAATTATCTGTCTCATTTATGTTAAGTATCCATTAATTGATACTGATATGTAAAGGGGCTTCAAGGTGGCCTCTGTCAGGTGATGTGTAGTTAGAGTTTTGTGCAAAGTTTGTTGTAATGAAATAAATGTCTGTTGGCGAAAAAGGAACAGAACTTTGACTCTTCATATCACAGCAACTAAAATGTCTAACAATCACTGTCTGGGACAGCATATATTGCCCATCCCAGTTAAGGGTCAACCACATTGTTGTGGATCTGGAATCACATGTAGGTCAGAACAGATAAGGATGACAGATTTCCTGCCCTAAAGGACATTAATGAACGGCATGTTTTTTATACGACATTTGACAATGGTTTTATGGTCATCATGAAATTTTTGATTCCAGATTTTTATTGAATTCAAATTTCACCATCTGTAGTGGTGGGATTTGAACCTGGGACCCCAGAGCATTCCACTGGATCTCTGGATTACTAGTCCAGTGACAATACCACTATGCCACTGCCTCCCCCATTTTAACATTATTATATATCATTATAATAACATTTTGAACTTCGATGGGGCCAACCGAGCCTAAATACATCATTTGCATTGTATCTTAGCCATGATCGGTGCACATTCCACCTTCTCTCACTTCCAGCACAATTCAGGGAAGAACTTACATGGACAATAAATTAAGCAGGCCATCTTTCATCCTTAAATTTTAACTTCACCAGAAAATGCACTGCGTTTATATTGCATCAATTAAACCTGGGGACCAGGTTTTTCCTGTGTAACAGAGTATCAACACTTCTTTTCACTTTCAAATGTGAAGTACATTCTTCAAATTAGTTTGTCAAAATTTACTCAAAAATATGGGCATAATCCTCTGAATACTTAAAATAAGAACATAAAAAAATAGGAGTCGGCCATTCAACCCCAGGTGCCTGCTGCTCCGTTCAGTAAGATAATGGCTGATCTGATTGTGGCCTCAAAGACCACTTTCCAGCCTTCCTTGTATAACTCTAGACTTCTTGTGAAATAAAAATCTGTCTAACTCAGCCCTGAATATATTCAATGATGCAGCCTCTGTTCAGAGAAATCAAAACTCTCTGAAAGAATAACTTCCTCCTTATCTTGGTCTTAAAATGGGAGACCCTATATTCTGAAACTATACTTCGTAGCTCTAGGTTTAATCCATGAGGGGAAACATCCTCTCAGCATCTACCCTATCAAGCTCACTCAAAATCGTACACGTTTCAGAAAGGTCACATCTCATTCTTCTGAACTCTAATGAGTAGCGCCACAACCTGGCTAGCCATTTCTCAAAGGAAACCCCTTCATCCCAGGAATCGTCTCCGAACTGCCTCCAATGAAAGTAGATGCCTTCTTCAATAAGGAGACCAAGACTGTACGTTGTACTTTAAAAAGTTATTTTATGGGATGGGAGCATTGTTGGCAAGGCCAGTATCTGTTGTCTATCCCTAACTGCTCTTTAGAAGTTGGTGGGGAGCCTCCTTCTTGAACCACTGCAGTTTATTGTGTGCAGGTACACCAACGGTGAGGGAATTTGACACAGAAACAGCGAAGAAATGGCGATATAGTTCCCAGTCAAGATGGTAAGTGGCTTGGAGGGAAACCTGCAGGTGGTGGTGATGCCTTAAACTGCTGCCCCTTTCCTTCTAGGTGGTAGAATTTGCAGGTTTGGGAGGTGCTGTCAAAGGAGCCTTGACTACAGTGCATCTTGTATATGGTACACACTGCTGCCACTGTATATTGGTGGTGGAGGGAGGGAATGTTTTAAGGTGGTGTTCTAGAAGTGTTTTCAACATTGCCCTATATAATTCTAGCAATACCTCCCTACTCCATCTCCCTTGCAATTTCATTGGCCTTTCTGAATTACTTGCTGTACTTATGTGCTAACTTCTTGTGATTCATGTACACCCAGATCCCTCTGTACCGCAGTATTCTGTAGTCTCCATATAAATTATACATTTAACTTTTCTGGGTTGCAATTGCACTGGTCTCTTAGAAGGAGCAGAGAATTATGCAAACTATTCCTTTGGTCTCGGAGGAGAGGGAGAGCCAGCCTGAAGATTAAGTTTAAGAACAAATCCAAATCAGCATGTGCTGAGCTGGACATCTGAATGTGGCTTCAAACTGGCTCCAACATGACCACAGATCCTTTTCAGTTCTCACTGTGCATGTGACTCAATACCTGTTTAATATGACTACACAATGTCAGACAACTGTTCTCAAATACTTACTATCTTCATGGGTCTGGATGAGCTTGGGTGGACTCTTGGGACCATTGCCTGGTGTTGTAAAACACAATACGGATGTGTAGTACTTTGTGAACTTGCTGAGGCCTGTAAAGAATCCTTGATGGCGTGTTCCATGGAAATCAGGAGTGATGGTCACCACTGCAATTGCATTTGGTGAGTCGACATTCCAAGTAAGGAGCTGATGAGAAAAGGTTAGAATAATTATGAACAGAGAAAAACGGTGAACGAAAATAATTTTAAAATTCCAATTTTTATTTTTCAAAATATGACACAGTCTTGGCTTTCCAGTAATTTATATGATCACTTCATGTGCAAATTATGACAGAGAATATCAACAGGATCATAGATCATAGAATTTACAGTGCAGAAGGAGGCCATTCGGCCCATCGAGTCTGTACCGGCTCTTGGAAAGAGCATCCTAACCAAGGTCAACACCTCCACCCAGCCCCATAACCCAGTAACCCCACCCAACACTAAGGGCAATTTTGGACACTAAGGGCAATTTATCATGGCCAATGCACCTAACCTGCACATCTTTGGACTGTGGGAGGAAACCGGAGCACCCGGAGGAAACCCACGCACACACGGGGAGGATGTGCAGACTCCGCACAGACAGTGACCCAAGCCGGAATCGAACCTGGGACCCTGGAGCTGTGAAGCAATTGTGCTATCCACAATGCTACCATGCTGCCCATTAACTTCTACCATGCTACCATGCTGCCCATTAAGGATGTTCAACTGTATTATAGCCACAGCAATTACATTTATTTTATATTCAAAGTGCACTTTCTAGCAGGGATTGAGTGGGGTGAAGGGGCAGTGAGTATGAATCAGAGTGGGAACTCAAGTTGATTTTCCCCCCTCTTCAGCCCAAGAATGCAGACACCCTCTATGGATGAGATCAGCTAACTCAACACAGACCGGAGATAACAAGCTGCATCCAGATTTGCTGGTTTCAGTATTATACATTCATAGAATCATTATGGCACAAAACAAAGCCATTCAGCCATCTCATCTGTGTTGGCCACCATCTCAAATAAGTAATAGTACCTTCATGATAACTCAACAGTTCTGTTAATTATCTCAGGTGGTCGCTCTGCTATAGGAGCAAATCAACCAGAACTCCAAACCTCTCCAAAGCAAACAACAAATTTGAACGGTGCTAACATGGTGTTGTAATACTTCAACTGACCTCCACCTTATGTCCAATTTTATGTTTTATATGCAGTACCTAATCATCAAAATTATCAGAAAATGCTGGATAAACTCAGCAGGTCTGACAGCATCTGTGGAGAGACAAACAGTTAACATTTCAAGTCCGTATGACTGCTCTTCAGAGCTGAATTGTGATGGATTTTATACTGTTAGAGAGGGGATGGAGCAAAATAAAAAGTCAGTGAAAGGCGTGTGCTAGGAGAGATTGCACAAAGATGTTTACAGCACAAGACAAAGGAATGCCAGAGAGGAAACCTATCCATAGCCAGCCTTGCGGGTACATCCTGCTGATCAATTTTAACTCCAAACATTATCTCTCCCATTTCCATTGCTAACAATATTTTGTCAGCACGTCTTCCTGGGTAAACACCTATAGAAAGCATTCATTAAGGTTTCTAGCCTTGCCCTGTACTTTGAGGCATACTGCTGGTAGCCTTCCGTCATGTGAGACAATAGTTTGTACCTTGGTGGGCAATTTTCCATTCCCCCTCATCTTTTCTGATGTCTCTCGCAAAGCTTCCAGTCATTGGCAATTGTCCCCGAGTTGTATATGTCAATGTCCACATCTTCATAACTTGCTTGTTGGTGTCCTTGTAGTGGAGATATGGATTTTGAGCAGGTCATGACCCAGTAGTCAGTTCACCAGAGAGGAGATCTTTGGGCATATGAATGTCATCCATCTGATGAATGTGGCTGAGCCATCACGATGGCTTAGTCATTGGTTTAGTATTTAGTGTATGATGATGGAATTAGCCCATTCCAATATGTCTGAGAGTTGGTGACCTTGTCCTGGCAAGAATATGCCTGAGGCAGCAAAGTTGGAAACTGTTCAGTTTTTTCTTCTTACTTGGCAATTGTTATCAAGGTCTCACCACAGTAGAGGAGTGTAGTCTTCTTCACAGCCCCCGCCGAAGCAAGGGTAGAAATAATGGGCCCCTGGTAGGGGGCAACAGCATGCCAATGGGGGGTGGTGAGGCAACGGCAGGCCCCCCACCATGGCAAGCGCACCCTGAACAAACAGCAAACGACTACCCGAGGGACCGCTTCAGGTGGGAGGCCAGGCCCCAGCACGAGGGGACGAGAGTAGCGGAGAAGGGAGAGCAAGCGAGAGGAGTGCAGGGTAGAACGGGGGAAGAGCGGGCAGAAAACCGTAGAGGTCGGGCGAGGGTAAAGCGAGACAGTAACTCCCTAGATGGGGGCCACCACACTAGCAGGAAAGCTAGCGCCAGATGCATGCAACAAAGCAGGGCTGCAGTGCGTCCCCAACAGGGGTGATGGCACCAGGCAGGGCGGGGGAGGGGGAGGGGGGGGGGGAAACCTCTCAACTGAGACAGGAGAGCCAACGGAGATGGAGCAGGGGAAAGAGGGACAAAAGGGAGGTATAGGGGAAAGGGGATAAAAAGGGTGGGGGGGGAAGGGAGGGATGGGAGGGGGGGGGGTCGACGACACAGGGAAGGAGGGACAAACAAGGCTAGAAAAGCAATAGCAATAGGGCTACAAAGTGCCACAACCAAGGGCTCGGAACAAGGAATCGCTGCAAGCATCCACCCAGTACGGTCTCTGGGCAAAGGAAGACCCCAGAGTGCAGGGGGCTACCCGCATGGCGGACGCACAGTGGGCGGCCATGTCGGGTGCCCCATGGACAAAGGGAAACCCCGGAGCGCAGGGGCCCGACCACATGGAGAGAGCAGTGACAGTGGCCATCCCGGACGGCCCCCAAACAAAGGGAAATCCCGGAGGGCAGGGGCGCGTCCACCAGGTAAGTATGGTTAATCCCACAGGAGCGGGGGGGGTGTATGGAATGTAAGGGGACTCAACGGCCCAGTGAAAAGATCCAGAGTCCTCACCCATCTAAGAAATATGAAAGCCGACATAGTCTTCCTCCATAATAATGGAGGAATAATAAGTCCTCCAAAATCCATAATAATGATGATGTGGAGATGCTGGCGTTGGACTGGGGTGAGCATAGTAAGAAGTCTTACAACACCAGGTTGAAGTCCAACAGGTTTGTTTCGAATCACTAGCTTTCAGAGCACTGCTCCTTCCTCAGGTGAAGGAGCAACGCTCCGAAAGCTAGTGATTCGAAACAAACCTGCTGGACTTTAACCTGGTGTTGTAAGACTACTTACTATGAGTTATTTTTTCTGTCTCTGTCGTGTGGGGGATATTGGGAGATGGTGATATGCAGTCCAGTGAGGGGGGGTGGGCAGAAACAGACTGACTGTGAAGCAGACAAAGGCTTTGCCACTATTCTGTGAATCTATGTGATTATTACAGTGCAAATGAGTTGTGTGTGTTGACGCAAGAATGACAAAAGGTGTGAGAAGCTAGTCATTACTGGGCAAGTAGGAACTTACCTTCAATTCAGTAGTTGCAGAACACAATCAAGAGCCAGAAAGTTACAGTCCATTACTAAAGGTCTGTTTCAGATTTAGCTCATTTTTGCTAAAATGTCTGTGATATTAAAATTTAATTTTGACAAGACATCAGTGATTTTCACTCCCCTAAACTAACAATCCAAGTGATAAATCTGGTCAGGCTCACTAGATTTAGTTCCAGCTACGTAGGATAAATTGGGAATGCCTTTGAGCATTTTCTCAACGTCGTTCCAGTTCCCATCCAAAATAATATAACGTAAATAAAATAAAAACTTAAAAGCTACTTTTCCTCAAACCTAAATTAGCACATTGAACTTGAACTAAAACGAAGTATTCCCATCGGCCTTTTATGTTGATTGCCTGTTTAAATAACGTAACATATTTTTGTGCAAATCTAAACATCTTGACTAACATGACACAAGCCATGCTACGAAGGTTTGAGATGCTGGACCATATTTTTGTGTTCAGTGCCAACACAAACTCGGCCCTGAAACAATCGCTGTCATTAATTGATTCGGTGCCAAAATAAAACGTAAAAACAATTGTATTTTTAAAACTTTTCAAGGCTGCTGGCCTCTAATCCAGCAGGAAGTTCTCAGGCGACTAGCTTATGAATTGTAATAGGATTCTTTAAGAACCACACGCCTGTCAATAATGAGTGTATTGCTCCCTCAGTTTAAAGGTTTTTCTTTCAGAAAAAGTCTTGATATCAATGGTTACAAACAAGCCTATTTTTTCATTTGTCTCATTTATATTTTGGATTGACTTCGTTTTAAAGCCACTGGCACACCTGAATAAACACAACTGTCAGGCTGTACAGATTTCTGACTAACCTGGGTGCTGTTCATGAGTGCCGCTCAGTGTTTCTATGCCGATCTAGCAGAGATTCCCCTGTCACAAGGGAAACACTTCAAAGAACAAAACATAAGATGCGATCCAACACGTGGCTGATAAAAGGCACAATGTGTGATGTATTTCGGCAAATGAAATCTGAAATCTATGTCTTGGGATTTAAACCTCCGGTCTAGTGATGGAGAAACAGAATTGCTGCAGGCTGGACCTCTCCCGACACTGAAATCTGCAGCTTTAAACATTCACATAATGTGTGGCTGATTGTAAAGCGGCGCAATGCCTGGCGAAACCGAGTGGGAAAGTTAAACAGGAGACTGGGCCCAGTGGCAGAGACCGATCTTCAAGCCAGTCGGTCAGACTATACCTTTCTCCCGAGCCCATAGCCCAAGTTAAACAAAACCCTGTGGCTGCAGAGAGGATACCTCTAAAGCTGGCAGCCCCTCCCACACTCGGCCTCCCGTCCACCACACTCCCACTCCCTGCTCACCGCCGCACTCACGTTACATCCCCTCTCTCCTCGCCGCCACACTCCCAGATCCCAGTCCCAGGTTTTTCTTGATTTTTCTCGGGCTCCTGCAGTGCACGTTGTTTAAAACCCATTTGAGGATTCAGCACATTTGCAAGAGAGTCAGTTTCTGATGCTCGATAACTTCTTGTGGTATGGTCTCATCCTCCAGAGCTTTGCCAATGGCAAGGACATCAACAACTTTGCTAAGCTCCTACACTGCGGGTTCAGTATATAGCTCTTTCATGACAAGCAGGTTCTCTGTGGTATCTACAGCTTCTTCTGTGGCGGTGTTGTCCAGATTCAAGGTAATATTCCATCCATCTCTTCGAACTGTTTATTGCTTTCAGTGATTATCTGCCTGAAATTTATTTTTACTGGAGCAGTTTTCTTTGCCAATGGACCTGTTGCTTTTTTGATCCCATCATACATATCCTTAATATTCCCTGTGTCAGAGGACATCTGGATATGCTGACAATATTGTAACCAGTAGTCATTGGTGCAGTGTCTCATGGTCTGCTGGCCTTTACTTCAAGCCATTCTCCGTGCATTCAGAGTCGAAGTGTTTGGTGAATTTTTCATAATAGTACAAGGGACCAAACACAACATGAAACCGGACTATGACCACTCGTGGTGGCTCGCCAGATCTGGGCTGCTGCCTCAGCGACCCACGGGCCCCGTCCAACTCAGGAGGGGCGGAAAGACCCCCCTCCCCCATCAACTTTTCAAACATGTTGAAAAACTAGTCCATGGCGTCTCAGTCCTCCAGGCCCTCCAGCAGCCTCACCATTTTTAAGTTTTGGTCTGGAGCGGTTCTCCAGATCATCTACCTTGGCCTTTAGCACCTTACGCTCCTCAGCCAACAACACCATCTCTGCCTACAAGGAGACAATCCAATCACTATTGTAAGAGAGAGCACCTCCATCTTCTGTACCTTTGTCCCTTGTATCTCTATTTCCGATCCATCTTATCCATTTGGCCAAAGACCCCTCCATTGTTTTCTCCAGATCCTCAGCGACTGCCTGCCGCTGCTACTTAAACTCGTCCGTCAAGAAGCAATGAATGCCTCAGTTGACCATTGAGGGGCCAAAGGATGAGCAGAAACCTCCACCATGTTCCTCCCTGCTGAGATTTGAGGAACCTCTGAGTTTGACAACGATCCCTTGCCCGACGTCTGCCTTGTGTTATATTTACTGGCCATTACTCATACAAGGAGATCTTATTCCATCAAACTACACCAATTTCCTCCAAACAATCACCCATAACCCAGGCAAAAAGATCCAAAAACAAAGTCCCCTGGTGAGAGCCACCGCCTGTGCGACTGCTCACCACACAGCCGTCATCGGAAGTGACAAAAATAACTGATTAAACCATTCTTTTTAATAAACAAATATTGGCATAGGATGTAATTATGTTAACACCCAGTGTGCCATATTGTGGAATGATGGAAAATTGTTATATGACAGATGTGCTACATGTAGCCAAGTCAGTTGGAGAATGCATCAAGTGACTGCAGCCAAGTATTTTCTGAAAGAGGGAGAAAAAAAAATCAATGAGCATGTGACTAAGATGTTTCAATTGACGCCTTCTTGTGTGAGGTTACAAATCAATAAAATGACCAAGAAGTCAGTCATTCAGTCTGCTAGATTGAGAATAATGGCATTGCTACAAAATATTGAAGAAATGGGTTGGATCCATCCAAGGTAAGAGGAGCTCAGGTGTAGGCCATTTGACTCATAAAACGTGTTGTCGCGCTTTGAAAGAGCTATCTAATTAGTTTTACAACCATGCTCTTTCCATATAGACCTGCAAAATGTTTTCTTTTAAAATATTTGTCAAATATCCTTTTGCAAGTAACCGTTCTGCTTCTTTGACCCTTCCAGATCATAGCTTGCCGCTTAATTATTCTTTCTTCACGCCATCCCTCATTAGTTTTTCTAATTATCTTAAATCTTGTTTTCTGGTGACCGACACGTTTGTCACTGAAAACAGTTCCTCCTTATTTACTTTATCAAAACCCTTCATGATTTAAAACACTTCTCTGAAGCTGATGCTCTAATTGTTATGATCAGCAAACTGAGGAAGGAACTCAAACATGGGACAGTTCCTCTTGGAAGAACTACAATACATCTGCTTAATTTGTGCGCGATTTGTATAGTAGTTTTCCCAATCAATGGGCAAGATACTGGACAGTGAATTTATCCCAGTGGTATGACTTCATTCATACCAGCTGTGCTTATTATTTTTCTGGTTGCACATTCCATTTCCCAAGTTTCATATTCTGCAGCGTCCCATTGAACTCGTTGCTTGATTCAATCATTCATGAGTGATATAAAGCTGCACCAGCCACACTAGGGTCTCCAGAGATGCGGTGTACATTACAATGATCAACGATGCAGAAATCCATTTGGTCTGTTGCTAACTTAGATAAACTGCTTCTTATGCCTGTCTCTTTTCTGTTTTATTGTGTCAAATAGTTGGGATTTGAGATTAATCTGGTCTTAAGTTTATTATTGGGAATTGTATTTATAATCCAAATTTGAGAGGAAATACCAAGGAACTAAGGAAGAATGGTGAAAACCAAAAAGGAGCCCCTGAAAACCAAAAAGTCGGAGCAAAAAACAATCCAAAGTTGTCCTCGACAAAATTAAGCGCAGCAGTTTAAAAAAAAAGAGAACTCAAAAAAAATATTATTTTGACTCCTGGCCTACACTCTGCACATGTTTCCTTCCAACTCTGCCTCATGTTTTTCTTCAGCGATCTACTCTCAACGAGTCTCGTCTCTTGTAGGAAAGGTATGCCAATATTCAGCCTCTCAAGTTCCATGTCGGTTACAGATGTCCTGTTGGTGTTTTCGACTAGCTGCCTGGAAAAGTTAATTAAAACCCTGGGCTGCCCAAACATCATGAATCCCTTCTCAACCTCCCTGGTGCGTCTAAAGCAGGCTAGTCTAACCTTTGCGTGGAGGGGGCCACGTTTCAATTTTTATTTTCACTCAAAGGACCAAGGAGCAAATTTTGGAAAGATAAGGGAGACTATCTACCGGCTGCATCGCGCTCGACCGGGAGCGCGGCATGGCCGGTAGATGCCGGGTGAAGCCTCCGTGGGCTTCCTGGCAGCCAGCAAGCCTCGTGAGAGCTACCCAGATTTTGCGAGGCATCGGGGTCAGGATCTCGCCCATAATGAACATGACCAAGCTGCACTCACTTAAGTCGGTTTTATTCGCGAGCTCACCCGGAATCTACCGACTTTCCAAGGGAGGCCCCAGCCAGGAGCTCTTCAGAACTGGTCCACACAAATCAGGTGGAATGGCACCTGGGGGGGGGGCCTCCTGGGTCATTGGAGACCCCTGGGTGGTCAGGGATAGGGCACAGTGGCCCCCTGGTCCTCCCCTGGAATGTGGGCACCTTGGCACTGCCGAGGTGTGCAAGTGGCACTGCAAAGCCGGAAGGAGCATTGATGATGCCAGGGTGACACTGCCAAGGGTCAGGGCCTGAGGGAGGCCATGCCCATGAAATGAGGGTGGAGAGCAGGCCTTAGAGCGAGGTAGTGGGGCTATTTGCTCATTACAGTGTTTAGTTCTGAGTGCCAGGTGGACCTGTGCTCTACATGTCATGGAGCCAAATCTGCAAGTTCCTCTGAAGCCATAGCCTGCGGTCTTAGTCAAATCACAGCAGAATAATATGAATGGTCCAAGAGATCTGAAAAAATACATTTTTTGCAGAATGTTACATTTCATTGAAGGAATGAGAATGAAGGCTTAGTGGCAGTGGTGCAGGTTAATTCACCCTATTTCCATCTGTCAACCCATGCACAGCAAAGGACGTGCCAATGAAGAGGCTGTGTATTGACAGCGCGAGACATCAGCAATTGGCTCGCCTTTTCATGTCGATGACAGCCAGCGGTATGGGCTAAAAATGCAAAGTTCACCAGCACAAACAGAGCAAGAAGCAGACTAACCCTCTTCAGCCATCACACACCCATACACTAAGCCAGTAATGGGCAACCTATGTTTGTGAGTGGGCTGCATGAGTGGCCCTCCTTCATCTCAGTGGGCCGCAAGTTAGAAATCAGGATTAAACCATGACTCCATGAATAAGATTAAATATATCTAATACATGCTGAATATTTCATAATGAGTTATAGAAAATGCTTAATCATTTATATATTAACAGAACTATCAACTGCAAATGGTAAAAAGTAAAGAATTATATACACTTTGAACTCAGAGGGAGTGCACGGCTCTCACAATTAATGTTGTGAGTAATCAGCATTCACTCACTTCACTTCTTCTTGCTTTATGAGTGCATCACTTCAGTCATACCGGTAGGAAAAAAACTGCAACAGAAATCAGTGGAATGTGGCAATGGTCAACAAAATGGCTCATGGACCGCATCAGAACCCTGATGGGCCGCACGTGGCCCCCCCACCGGGCTGCAGGTTGTCCACCACTGCACTAAGTGCAGCACATTGACCAGTTGACACAGTCAAAGCATATATTACCCTCTTTGTCCCTGATGATCAACTCCATCGGTTACTTGCTGGTAGATGACTCTTGGATTTCCATTTTACATTAATGACCATTGTATTCTTATATTCCTTTGCCAGCCTTATTTTCCTCTTCCCGTCCCCTCTCAACTTATTGCATTTGGTGAAAGAAAGATTCAGTAATATATTTTTACTTATAAAACACAGTATTTTATTCAACTTTTACTTTTCATATTCTGTTTTATTACCTTGTAACCTTGGTTGATGCCATTTATGAACTGTTGAGGAGGAGGATCCCACGTAAACCTGATCGCACTGGAGTTCACAGCTTCCACTTCCACGTTCTGTGGGGGTGCTGTTGGCACTGCACACAAGCAGAACAACCAGTCACATTCTTTTTCACTTCACAAATAGGTACAATCAACTCAAATATGCCTAATGACAATTAACAGCTTTGCAAATTCTTTCTTAATATGAACCACAGATGCAAAACTACCTTTAAATGCTCCACCGTCCTTGCATTGTAAAACTGACAAGAATTTTCCATTCTGCAAAGATCTATGGGCAAGCGACAATAGAGTCTGAACTATCTCAACTGTTGTTTACTTAAAGGCAATTAGATGTTTTTCCATTAAAATAACACAGTAATGCAGTCATGGAATAAACTGTTCATTAGCTAGTTTAAAACTCTTTCCTTGATTTCAAAAAAGCTCACCATCTGACTTAGTGAGAGAAATATCAGAGGAAATTCCATGGAGCATGAAATTCACAAGCACATGCCAATCTGCAAAGTTCTATGACCAAGCAGTAATTAAACTCTCAATGACAGGAGCTACTGTTTACTTAAATGCAATTAGATTTTCTGGCCTTAATTAGTCTTAGTTTAATCACAGCAGAATAATACCAATGGTCCAGGCAGAAACGGACTTACACTTTTGGGGGCTCCATGCTCGTCCTCTTTGCGGGGACTCCACCCCGCCCCTGGTGACATGGTAGCCCACCTCCAATGACATTGAGCCCTGCCGCCAATGACCTCCTGACCATGCCCACCCTCAGCTCACACAATGCAAGGCACAGAAACCCCCAAATCACTGCTTGACAGACTGCTGTAGTGTTCTTTAACATATGACAAAGCGACTTCCGGTGATGGCCATAGAGTGAGTGGTCACTCAAGGTAGAATTTTTCAGTCCTTTCCCCGTCTGACAGATGGAATGTTGGATGGAAAGAGGTGCAGGAGTGCCCGGAGTAAATGTAACTCCTCCGTGTGGCTGGTGGATGGATGCACAAACTAGGAATGGGTCGAGAAGAAGGGAGCTGGTGGAGTAGGCGAGTCTTCGTGCAGGTCAAAATAGCAGAAGGCAAAGGGCCTGTTCTGCCCGCCCAGTGGTCAACGGAGTAGCTGATGGGCTTCTTAAATGAGAAGTTCAGCCAGCACAGAAAGGAAGCCCTGGAGGACCTAGCCCAGGTGTTAGAGCCGTTCAAAGCTGGGATTGACCATGTGGAGCGGAGACAAGAGTCCCAGGGCCAGGCAATCCAGAAAGTGGAGGAGGCGGTGGGGGAGCTCGAGGAGCAGTTCACAACATTGGTGGCCGAGGTGGGGTTGTTGCGGGAGACCCCAAAGAGGATGAAGGAAAAGGTGGAGGATCTGGAGAGCCGCTCCAGACGGCAAAATTTACGGATCGTGGGCATGCCTGAAGGCATCGACAGAGCAGAGGCCGGCATGTATGTGGCCAAAATGCTGGAAAGGCCGATGGGGGAGGGGGACTTTGACTTGGCTCTGGAGGTCGGTCGAGCTGAAGAGAAGGCCGAAGATGAGCGAGCCGCCGAGGGCAATGGTGGTGCGGTTGCTCCACTTCTTGGCCAAAGGGAAGATTCTTTGGTGGGCGAGGCAGACGAGGAGGTGCACCTAGGAAGGGAATGAGCTACGGGTGTAGCAGGACCTGGGCTCAGAACTGCCAATGAGGAGGGCTAGGTTCAATCGGGTCAAGGCTGCCCTCTTCAAGAAGGGGGTGAGGTTTGGTGCTGTACCAGCCCACCTCTGGGTGACTTTTCAGAATCGAGAATATTATTTTGGTAGGCCAGAGGAGGCAACGGAGTTTTTGAGGAACAATGGACTGGCAGGAGAAGGGGGACATTGAACTTTTGAAGTGAGAGGAGATGTTTTCTTTTTGTTGTTTTGGAGCATCAAGGTTGAGTGCACCCTTTTCTTTTCTTTGGGGTGGGGGGGTGGACTTGAAGGGGGGGGGGGGGGAGGGAATCAGGGTGGTAGGAGGTTTGGAGGCTTTGGGCGGGGGCTGCCATGCTAGCTGGGTGGGCTAGTAAACGGGAGTACAATGGGGGGCTGTCAGGGAAGGGAGATGGGGTTGTTGTTTTGTTTGGGGGGGTAGGGGTTGCGGATAAGGGTGTCGTTGGCGAGGGTCAGTTGGAAAGGGAGTGATGACAGTGGACATCCAAGGGTGAGCCCAGAGGGTCGCGCGACATGGGCCGGGGGCTGGCCCAAAAACGGATATGGTTGATCGGCAGGGGAAGGGGGTGGGGATCCCCCCCAACCAAGCTGGACACATTTAAAGATTGGGGATCAGTGGCTTTGCTGGCAACTGTCAGGCAGATTCCGTTCTTTAATTGCCCTGAATGGTAAGAAGAGACTTTCTGAAGGCCAGTAAAGGGGCACTGGGGTTGGCGGTTACTCACTGGTTATAACTGGCTGCACGTGACCACCAGTTATTATATCAGACCAGCATATGTTCTTTCTTGAAGGACAGAAATTGGACTTGAGGACATTGCAGAGTGACAGATTTTTTAGATGTTCTTGCTTCATCAGTTGATTGCAATCCATGGCAACTTGACAGGGTATTTCTTCTGCATTGTCTCTTCACAAAATCATCAATCACATCATTGTAGGTAAAATCTTGAAAGGATGCATCCCACCGGGCCGAATGCCATAAACCTGGGTGCTGCTGTGCACCTTTAATCAATGAAAGTGCAGAAAATTCAGACCGATCCAGGAAATCCATTTTTGAACTGCTCTACGTTTCCACCACCTCTCAATGTCCAGCAAACTATTTTCCTGCTCTAAAGGGGAGTCCACCAGTCAGAGCCCGATGTTGTTCTGCATCGTCTACGAATAGGCTCAAGAAGCCTATCAGCAAATTCAGAGCTAGCAGGCTCTGATTGGCCTTCTCATGGTGTTCCCATACAATAGTCACCTCTCAGTCTGCACCCCCCCCCCCCCCACCCCCCCCCGCCCCACACTCCCCCATTGGCCGGGGCCCTCCGCTGCAGCGCTGTGTATTTCATTTAAAGTATGCCACTGAGTCCAGGAGATCTGCTAAAATTCATCTTTGCGGAATGTTACACTTCACTGAAGGGATGATAGTGAAAGCTGGTGGCAATGGTGCGGGTTAATTCAACCTTCCTTTCTGGGGAAGTCTGTCTGAAAGTCTCAACTCTGCACATAATCCATTTGAAATGTTCAGATTAAATATCACAATGTAGTCGTAGAAGTAGTTAGGCACATCATGAGGAGAGAACACATTCGGATACAAAATTACCACTGAACAATCAAAATCCAATTCCCCAAGCTACACTGCAACTTGTTTCCTTTTATTATGCTCAGTAAAACTTAAAATTTTGTTTTACAAAATACATTTTTAAGTTTAGTGGAGTATGGGATGATGGGTCTCAGGGTCACATCCATAGTGAGTTCCTAATCACTTGTGAGCAAACAAGAATCATAGAATCGTAGAAATTACAGTGCAGAAGGAGGCCATTCGGCCCATCGAGTCTGCACCAGCTCTTGGAAAGAGCACCCTACCCAAGGTCCACACCTCCATCCTATCCCCATAACACAGTAGGCCCACCCAACACTAAGGGCAATTTTGGACACTAAGGGCAATTTAGCATGGCCAATCCACCTAACCTGCACATCTTTGGACTGTGGGAGGAAACCGGAGCACCCGGAGGAAACCCACGCACACACGGGGAGAATGTGCAGACTCCGCATAGACAGTGACCCAAGCCGGGAATCGAACCTGGGACCCTGGAGCTGTGAAGCAAGAGATGACAAAACATTATCCATTGGAAGGATGACAAATCAGTCCCCACAGGTTTTTCTTGTATACATTCTCTCAATTATGTCATTAGCATGGCCTGCCCAGATGTTGCCTACCCACTCTTTCAGCTAAGGAAATGGAATGGGCCACAATGGCACCTCACCAAGGGGAGAAAATAAAACTAAAACTTTCTGAAACATAACTGTAGAGAACAAGGTTAACATCAGAAGCATGCATGTTGCCAATGTAACAATGATGTCAGATCACAGGACTGAGAAGTAAAAGGAGGAGAATCTCCAACCTCATGTCGAGATCAAAATGTGTAAATACCTGCTGTAAATAAGAGTAATGGTTTTGACAAACTACAGACTCGAGCAGCGTACCCCAAAACTCTTGTCTAAACTCTGACCACACAACGAACCAATGGCTGTTGTCAAGTCCAAACAAAATCCTGCAGCAAACTATTGTAAACTTGAGACTCAATCAAGCTGTAATTCATTTTAAGATACTTCCAGGATAATAATGTAGCTGAAGTTAAGAATTAAAATGTCATAACCTTGACTTACTACTTCGAGAGCATTGATGTTAACCTCGTACACAATGCTTCATCATATAAGGCTTTTTATGGTGGCAACTGAAAGTTCAGAAATTATCATTTCCAATTAGTATGCAGTGGAGCTGTGGCACAGAGTTTCCAGTAGGAATAATCATATGAAAATAATGTCTGCAGTAAGACTGACAAGTTCAGTTGCCATTCCTGCCTTTATGACAAACTGCATGAAAAAAGATCAAGCTGACAGGAAAATAAATTATGGAATTAATTTTGGTGCTGATAGGAAGTGAGCTTGGTTTTAAAGTAAGTTACGTGAAGCTACTTTTTCAAATTATCATTCATGTTTTCGCAATGCATTAACAGATAAAAACAAGCAGTTGCTCATGGATTTGGTCATTGCCTCAAATGCAAATGTAATTTGTATTATCATAATACTATTAGAATTGTGGAGCCCAGGAAAACATTTGGAGTTACTCATCTTAATTAAAGTCTTCATTATCTTACCACTGGTAAATCTTTGTTACTAGTTCCTCTCCTTCAAGTGAAATGGAAACATAAATATGATTTTAGGTCTCTCACACTGGCTCACTGCTGGATAGTTGCAGTGCAGCAAGTATGCTGCATCTATCCAGAACCACTGGAATTTCCTGGTCTGGGCACTTCTTGCACACGCCTGACAAAGGGAAAGATCTTTCCTAACTAGTGGCCTCAGAGTCTTCAAGCTGGGTTTGGATAACAGGAACATGGCCTAAAGATGTGCAGGTGAGGTGGATTGGCCATACTAAATTGCCCCTTCATGTGCAGGTTAGGTGGGATTACGGGGATAGGATGAGGGAGTGGGCCTGGGTATGGAGATCTTTCAGAGGGCAGGTGCAGACCCGATGAGCCGAATGGGCTCCTTCTGCACTGTAGGGATTCTCGGACTGCTTCAAGGTCTGAAGATTGGCTCGTTATGTTTACAAAAATTAATGCGTACCTTCTGTGTTCCTCATCGGCTTGCTGCTGGACCCTTTTAAACCCAATACTAGGTTCATCGCCACAAGCCACAGTGACAGGAGAAGAAAGAAAGCCCAGAAAGGAAGCACAGGACCTCCAAACTTTTCCACCTTGGAAATGGGCAGAATGTTCAGAAAATGTGGCCCATTAAGTCTTGTGCCTGTCACATTTTGGGTGCCATACTTCAAAGTGTCACAACTATAGCACTCACTTCAGACCTTGAAGAAAGCTGCCTACAAAGATCCAGTGGCCTGGTTTTCCCCTTTCTTTTAGTTTAAAGGCATCAAAACAAGATAACGTCTTGGCATTGTCAAGAAAGCAGAGTTAGTTTTAAGTGCTCTATATTTATATTGTTAAGTGGTAGAAAAAAGGTTTAGATGTCAGTGGGTTTAATTTAGAGATTTTGTGTAAGATGAACAAAACACTACTTAGATTCATGTTAGACAAACGTATTTTGCATGGTGTTTTTTTTTGGTCAGTTCAAACTGTGCTAAGAGAGTTTTACAGCGTGAAAATTAAACAAAAGCTTGGCGAAGAAAAGAGTGGTTGCTTGACGACCAGGGGCACCCTTAGGGTAGGAAGGCTTTCTGTGACTGTTTTTAATTGATTGAAACAAAGAACAAAGAAAAGTACAGCACAGGAACAGGCCCTTCGGCCCTCCAAGCCTGCGCCGATCATGCCGCCTGTCTAAACTAAAATCTTCTACACTTCCGGGGTCCGTATCCCTCTATTCCCATCCTATTCATGTATTTGTCAAGATGCCCCTTAAACGTCACTATTGTAAATAGTTTGATAGCAGTTGGTGACAGACAGCAAGAGTGGAAACACCACTCTGCGAGAAGAAATGCCACACAATGGAATAATGGTTATGAAAGCCAGTGCCAGAAATCTAAAGGACAGTTAGTAAAGGAAACTAGAAAAATGAAGAGAAGTTTCCAGGAAGCTTGAAGTTAAAGGAACAGAGGAAACAGTGGCTAGAACAGGATACATTTCAGTGAAGCCTGACAGCTAAAAAGGAATTGACTAGTGAGAAGCCAGAAAGATATCTGAGGTGGTTCTCAGGTTTGTGTTATCTTGCTACAGCTTGTGAGACGTTAATTGAAGAAACTGTGGAGCAATTGGTAGGTGGATCTCGGAGTTTGTGTAAAAGCATTCAAGCCAATGAAATCCTAAAAGGAGAGTTTGAAAAACTGGAGGTGGATCCTTATTAAAACAGTTGAGAGGAAGCTTTGTTTCAAAGAACAGTTGGAAAACCTAGAGGTGGATTTTTGATGAAAATAGCCGATGGAAAGCATTGTTTGAAAGAAGATTCTAACATGTATTTTTCTTGAGAGCTGAGTTTGGAAACACTCTTGTGACAATAATTTGGGGGAACTGGAGGAGAAATCTACAGCGGATTGTTTGAGTGTCGGGTGTTATCCTTGAAATATGTGTATATTTGTGAAGATAAGGGGGAGTGAAGGAGTCTTGTATTATAATCATACTTTTTATGTTTAACATATGTTTTATCTTGTTGTTAAAAACTAATTGACAGTCCTGTGACTCTGTTCCTCCATGTTGACTAAAAAAAAAGTGAAAATTATGATTGTTTGAGCCAGGGTTCCATTCTGGGATCTTGCCATCCTGTAGCAATGTCAACTGATATTATAACAGTGTGCATCAGCCATGATGTCACCAGGCAGGTATGCAGCCAATCACACTGAAGTATTCAGACATAGCAAACAATTAAGTTAAAGCCACTTAAAATATCTTTTTCTTTTAACTTAAAGCTTCACATACCAAAATAAATAATTACGATTGAAATAAGATTGAAGCTAAAACAAACTTCCTAAATTTTTTAATCAGATTTTTGCCTTTATGGAAAAAATTCATATTCCACAATTATAAAAATAGGTTCCGGGGGACAGTGTAGGTGTTTAGCAGTAATTATGGTGTCAGTATCCTGTTAAAAATTAATAACCCTCATTCTGAATATTGTGCCATTTCCAGGGTAGAAAGATTATGGAAAGATTTGGAGGTCAGTCCTGGACTCCCTTTCTTCTCCTGTGGCTGGTGCCGATTAAACTTGTATTGGGTTTAAAAGGGTCCAGCAGCAAGCCAATGAGAATCACCTTTTCCAAGATTTTTACTCAGACCAGCAGAATATTGGAAATTCTCAACAAAAATTTCCCATTGATCGCAGCCTGCGTAGGACAAGGGCAGCCTCAACAGTCCACCCGCTTGAGAAGTGCAGAATGATTGACAGTAACCTCTGGATTTTTCTGCTATTATTTATTTAATTCTGTTATGGGACGTGGGTATCGCTGACATTGGCAGAATTTGTTGCCCATCCTTAATTGTCTTTGAGAAGGTTGTGATGAGCTGGCTTCTTGAGCACCCGGTGCAGTTCATATGGTGTAGATACACCTACAGTGGTTTAAGGTTTTGGATTTTGATCCAGTGACAGTGAAGGAACAGCGGTACATTTCCAAGACAGGATGATCCGTGACTTGAAGGGAACTTTGCAGGTCGTGGTATTCCCATTTGCTTGCTGCTTTTGCTCTTCTAGGTGGCAAAGGTTGCAGGTTTGGAAGGTGCTCTTGAAGGAGCATTGCTGAGTTGCTGCTGTGCACCTTGGTGCAATGGCCTGGGAAGGCCTTTGACGAAAGTGTATGGTTGCGGTGAGGTGCCCATCAAGTGGGCTGCTGAGTCCAAGATGGTGTTGAGCTCGAGTGTTGTTGGAGATGCCCTCATCAAAGCAAATGGGAATATTCCTTCACACTCCTGAATTGTGCTTTCTAGATTGTGGATTGGCTTTGGGGCGTCAGGGGGAAAAATACATTCATCAAAATTTCCAGTCTTTGACCTACTCTTGTAGCCACAATATTTGGTTTTTAAAGATATTTATTAAAGTTTTATATAATAACACAAACAATATTACAATCAACCAACAAAATCGTGAAGTTACAATGTCAAAAAGGTACAAACAAATCTGCAATCAAAAACACAAACTTAAACCTAAATACTATAACTAAACCCCCCAACAGCTAACGGTATTTAGATCCTTAGAAAAAGAAATAAAAGGTTGCCATCTGATGTGGAACCTCCCCATCGATGGTATTTTTTTGAAGTGCAGGAATGTCATTAAATCGCCCAGCCAGGCAGAAGCACTGGTCGGGATGAGAGACCTCCAGCTAAGCAATATTCGCCTTCAGGCTAGTAGTGAGGCAAAGGAGACAACATCTGCCCCTACCCCAGAGTGAAACGCGGGTGAGTCTGAGATCCCAAATATGGCTACCAATCGACATGGCTGGAGAACTACCTGCAGAATCTCTATTATATAGTGTTGAAAAATGAAATCCAGAAGCTGGCAAGTTTGGGATAAGTCCAAAACATACGTGTGTGGTTAGCTGGTGCAAGCAAACATCAATCATACTTGTCCTCCATGTTGGGGAAAATGCCACTCATCCTTGTCCTGGTCAAGTGCGTCCTGTGCAATACTTTGAACTGGAATAGACTCAACCGGGCTCAAGAGAATGTGGAGTTCCTCCTGTAGAGAGCTTCCCTCCAAGCCTCAGCACAGGATCCAGCTCCCTCGCCCATCTCGCCCTCACCCCCTACAATGGGGTAGAATCTGACGAGAGAACATAGCCATACAGATACGAAATAGACCCCTTGCCAGGTTGAGCCAAGTATAAAACAACATTCTTAAGCAAAGAGGGGGGCAGGGCCAAAGGAAAGGAAGGAAAAACTTTGTGGGAAAAGTCACAAATCTGAAAATAACAAAATAGGCTAGAATTGGGCATCTGAAATTTGTCAGCCAGCTCTTTAAAACTGGCTACCAGGTCCCTAAAATACTCAAGTCCCTATGACCTACAAGATTTAAATGAAGGATCCAAACCAGAAAGTAAGAGGTGATTATTATAAATAGGGGCTAAAGAAGATGGGGGAAAAAGCTTAAAGTACTGCTGACGTGTTTCCAAATCCTGAGGGAGGATTTGAGGAAAATCTAGCAGGAGAGCAGGGCAGTGGTGCATTAATTATGGCGTGAAGAGTGGAGGCAGTGCATGAGCGATACCTCCACTTTGCTCTAAATCGAGTCACCGTCACTAATCCACTGCAAAGTTGTTTGGGACTTAGCCACCTAATAGTAATACAAATAATTTGGGAGAGCCAAGCCTCCCGCCCGCCAGCCTCTCTGGAGCAGAACACTGCAGATTCTGGGACACTTACCCACCCAAATAAAAGTAGAAATCAATTCGTTAACCTTAATAAAAAAGGAATTGGGCAAAAAAATAGGGATACTTGGAAAGAAAAATAAAAACCTGGGAAGTACATTCTTTTAATCGTTTGGATCCTATTTGCCAGAGACAGAGGGACGTTTTTCCATCTCTGTAGATCCACTCTGACATTATTGATCAGGATTGAGTTTTATGAAGTGAGGCCCAATTACAGGTCACCTGGACATCCAAATAATGGAAACTGATATTGGAAAGGCGAAAAGGTAATGAGCTAAATTGAGCTCTTCTACTGGGGATTCAGAAAATACTCACTCTTACCAAAGTTCAGTTTATAACCAGAGAAAGAACCAAACGTATTAAGCATCTTCATTATGTTATCGATGGAGGGAGTCGGGTCCGTAATATGCAGAAGTAGATCATCTGCATAAAGCAACACCCGATGTGCCACTCCATCTCGACAAATACCCCTCCATTGATCAGAGGCCCTCAACACTATAGAGAGAGGCTCTACTGCAAAGGCAAAGAGAAGTGGGAAAAGAGGGCAGCCCTGTCTAGTGCCCGTACCCAAGGGAAAGTAATCTGAGTGTAGAATGCTTGTGCGAATGTTGGCGGCAGGGGTATGAAACAACAGGTAAATCCAGGAGGGAAATTTATGGCCAAATCCAAATCTCCCGAGAATCTCGAATAGATATCCCATTCCACACTATCAAATACTTTTACAGCGTCGAGAGATACTACAGTCTCAGGCTTGGATGCTGGGGACGGGGAAAGAATAACATTTAAAGGCGACAAATATTGGTCGACAATTGTCAGCCCTTCACAAAGCCTGCTTGATCCTCCGAAATTGTACCTGGGAGGCAAAGCTCCTGGCGGAGCGCGAGGACCATAGCCAGCAGCGTAATGTCCATGTTTAAAAGTGAGATGGGTCGATATGAACTGCAATTGGCTGGGTCCTTGTCCCACTTAAGGAGCAATGCGATTGAGGCTTGAATGAGGTTCGGAGGCAATGAACCCTGAGACAGTGAGTCATTAAACATGTACAATATTGAGAGCATGAGTTATTCCGAGAATGTTTTATAAAATTCGACCAGGAGGCCATCAGAGCCTGGGGCTTTGCCAGGTTGAAGAAGCCCAATACATTTTAAAATGTCTTCCGGGCATAATGGGGAATCTAAATCACAGTTGGGAGGAACAAAACATCAAGAAGTCAGCCATGATCGAGTTATCGGCAGGGGGTTCAGATTTATGTAGGTTGCATTAATAATATCTAAAAGCTGCGTGGACCTGGAGAGTGGTGGAAACAGGATTGCTGTCCTTATTGCGTATCCTAGGGATCTCACGTGAGACTGCTTGCCATTTGAGTTGATGAGCCAGAAGACGACTGGCCTCCCAGTGCATAAAAAGTACCCCTGGAGCGTTGTAGCTGACACACAGCATTGCCAGTGGGCATCAGCTCGAACTGGGTCCATACTTTTTTCCTGTTTGTCAGTAGCTCCGGAGTGGGTTCAAGTGAGTATAGGTGGTCCACCTCTAGGGTGGAATCCACCAGCCTCTGCTGCTCAACTTCTCTGTTTTCAGCATGTACGCCCAATTAGAAATAATTTCCCCTCTAGTGATGGCCTTAACAGGCTACCAAAGCGTGGAGGGAGAGATTCAGTTTGACTTGTTTAGTGTGATAAAATCCTCTAGAGGTAGATAAACGCTCACAAAATGTGTTGCCTGACAGCAGAGTGATATTTAGTCTCCAGGGTGGGTGTTGGGCAGGACCAGTCCAACAGTAGAGCGACAAAATGTGGGACATGATTGGAGATAACAATTGCTGACAACTCAGCTGCAACCATCGAAAGTCAATGCGGGAATACGCATGATGGACATGTGAAAAGAAAGAAAAATCCTGATCGTATTGAAAGCGCCTGGAATCCACCTTCCCCCAGTTGTACCTTAAAAGAGGACCAAGCCCTGGCTACGCAGGATGGGACAAGGATTTATGTTTGGAAAGATCCAATTTAGGGTCTAAAACACAGTTCAGGTCATCTCCTAGAATCATCTGGTGCGAGCCAAGGTTGGGAAGGGTGTTCAAAAGAGAATTGATAATGTTTGTGTCATCCCAGTTAGGGGCATAGATGTTAACCATAACAACCGGAGTGTTCACCATGGAGCCACGCACAATAATATAACAACCATTAGGGTCGGCTATAATCAGAGAGGAGGAGAATTTAATTCCTTTATTAATTAAAATTGCCATATCCCTCCCTGGCCCTGCCATTAAAACTGGAGTGAAAAACCTGCCCAACCCAACCATTATGTAACCTGATCGGGTCCTTGACACGCAAGTAGGTTTCCTGCAAGAAGACAACATCGGAGTTTAGGCTCTTAAGTTGAGCGAATGCCATTGACCTTTTTACTGGCCATTCAGACCCTGAACATTCCAGGTAACCAGACGAACCGGAGGATGCCCACCATTTCTTAATCGGGAGTCAGCTATCCCCAAAGAGAAATACCAAACAAGGGACACTGAAAAGGTAAAGAAATCCACCCAAGGTGGCCACAGAGCCAAGTCAAACTAACACTAAACCTCTCCCCCCAACCACCTAAACAATGCCATATTGAAATAGTAAAAAACAATACCTGATCTCAAAAACCACAGTGAACAAAACACAACTAACATTGCTTGCTCATTCTCACAGATTAATTGTGAGGAGCTGCAGAAAACCCGCTATCTCCGCTTCTGTTAGCTAACCCCTTCATGAGCAGGAAGACTCCCAACCAGAAAGTAAAACCTTATCTAATTTACAGTGCCACATTAATGTTCAATTATCAACAGCGAACAATGAATGAAAAGAGTAAGGGAACAACACACTGATAACAAACAAACCCCGAACATCAAAAAAATGAAATATGAAATGCCGTTCTGTAGGACCATAAAATAGAATAAACATAAATAAAATAGTGCCCAATTTAGATTTTGAACATAAGGGGTCTAGTCTCCGGCATATCAAAAAAGTGGTATTACTCTCCAACAGTCAACCAAAGGCGAGTTGGGTAAACCTCTGACTCCTTTTTTATTCAAGATGGCTTTCACTCCATTGAAGGCATCTCTTTGTTTTGTCAGGTCCACACTCAGATCTTAGTGTAGCCTGATGGAGTGGCCCTCACATTTTATATCTTGATGCTCTCGAGCCAGGCAAAGGACCTATTCTTCTTCTTTGAAGCTATGCATTGTAACCTGCACACATCCTATTGGGTAGGGTTAATTGGTTACTCCATGGATCTTGGGGAATGTGAGTTCCCTCAATAAGGGGGTGGGCAATCATTTACCTTTTCTCTCATACAATTAGAACCGGCCAGTTGGGTACTGGCTAGAGAGAAGACCAGTAGCGAATTACTGGTTCTGTGTAAATATTAGTGAAAATAAAGTTAAGTTTTGTTTGACTCACAAACCCGTTTTGGACTCTTTGTGGTAGTCACAAAACTAGGAAATCATCCGATGACGCAAGAGACGGATCTCCAGATCGAGGCTTCGGTCACAGAGAGCGATGGGCCCGATCAAAATCTGGGGGAATGTGAACAAATACCCCCCCACCATTTTGCAAAACATGCCCAAAAAATATTCAGAAGGGCTGCAACCCTCCATCCTCTCTGGAAATCCCACAATGCGAATCTTCTGCATCTACTATCCACTTAGTTTGGCTTTCAATGATTTGTTACATTCGACCACTGAAGTAAGATGGGCTTCTGCAGAAGTAATCCAATCACTGTGGTCTGTTAATGCCGTCTTGTTGATTTTGATTGTGACGCCATGATCCTCGATGGTCTTATTCAACTTTCTAAGGCCGAATGGGTATGGGCCAAGGCCTCCTCAATCGATCTTTTAAGAACTACCGCCATATTTTGATGCAGTTTCTCTAGTTTACTCACCACAATGTGAATGAGATAGTCAGCTGTTAGTGGAGTGGTCACAAAAGAAAAAGGAGAGCCCACCTCCATCAGGGCAGCATGGTAGCATAGTGGTTAGCACAGTTGCTTCACAGCTCCAGGGTCCCAGGTTCGATTCTGGCTTGGGTCACTGTTCATGCAGAGTCTGCACGTTCTCCCTGTGTTTGCGTGGGTTTCCTCCGGGTGCTCCGGTTTCCTCCCTTAGTCCAAAGATGTGCAGGTTAGGTGGATTGGCTATGCTAAATTACCCTTAGTGTCCAAAAGAGGTTGGATGGGGTTACGGGGATGGGGTGGAGGTGTGGGGATGGGGTGGAGGTGTGGGGATAGGGTGGAGGTATGGGCTTGGGTAGGGTGCTTTTTCCAAGGGCCAGTGCAGACCCGATGGGCCGAATGGCCTCCTTCTGCACTGCAGAATCGTTCCCAAAAATTTGACACGTAATCCAATAATGTAATTCCCGATTTCTCACTCACTAATTTTTCCTTAATCAATTTAAGTGGTCCTCTTACCTCATGACCAAAAATTAGTTCAAAAGGACTGAATTTGGTTGACTCATTAGGTGCATCCCTAATTGCAAACAGTACAAATGGAATTCCTTTATCCCAATCCTCTGGATAATCTTGACAATAAGCCCTCAACTTTGTCTTTAATGTCTGATGCCACCTTTCTGACGCTCCCTGCGATTCTGGATGGTACACAGTTGATTTAAATTGTTTTATTCCTAAGCTATCCATAACTTCTTTGAATAACCTTGAGGTAAAATTTTATCCTGGATCCGATTGTATTTCTGTGGGTAGTCCATATCTAGTAAAGAATTTAAGTAATTCCTCCACAATCTATTTAGCTGTAATATTACATACTGGAATGGCCTCTGGAAACCTAGTAGACACATCCATATCGTCAAAAGATATTGATTCCCACTTTTTGTTTTAGGAAGTGGTCCTACGCAATCAATTAGGACCCTTGTAAAAGGTTCCTCAAATGCTGGAATGGGTATTAAGGGCGCTGGTTTTATCACTGCTTGAGGTTTCCCTATCACTTGACATGTGTGACATGATCAACAAAATTTAACTACATCTTTATGTAGTCCAGGCCAATAAAAATGTTTTTGTATTTTAGCTTGAGTTTTCCTTATTCCCAAATGACCTCCCACTGGTGCCTCATTTGCAACTCGCAACACCTCCTTTCTATACCCTACCGGCAATACTACTTGATGAACTTCTGCCCACTTTTCATCCACCTGCATATGTAACGGTCTCCATTTTCTCATCAAGACATTACTTTTACGGTAATAACACTCTGGTATACACTTAGATTCCTCTTCCGTGTATGCTTTCTGATACATCCGTTTTATTTCTACATCTTTCTGTTGTAACTCTGCCAATTTTCCTGAACTAAAAATATCCGCCTCATTCTCCACCTGTTCTTGTTCTTTTTCAACCATCTGATCAAAAATCGTTTCTGATAATTGCACTACAACTGCATCGTCACTCTTTGATTTCTCCTCTTGTCTTAACCTGTGACTGTGCGACTTTGTTACTACACAATCCGGAAAAATCCCAGGATATTCGCCCTTCAACACTTCAGTTGTCCGATTTTACACTGGCTTATCAACCACAGTAGGCATCACTCCCACCTGCGATCCAGCTATATTATTACCCAAGATAAATTGTATTCCTGGCCAAGATAGTTTCTCTGTTATTCCTACTACCACTTCACCACGCTTCACTGGACTTTCCAACCTTACCTTATATAATGGAACACTACTCCTCTCACCCTAAATTCCACATATTACCTCCTTTTCTGGCAACATTCTTTCCAAACCACATAACTCCTCATCTCTTACCATTAAAGATTGACTAGCTCCCGTATCTCTTAAAATTGTGACTTCTTTACCTGCTCCTCCTGATACACATGAGTAAACTTTACCCACACAAGTAAATTCTTTAAATAGATCTGGCACCTTCTTATCAATCACCTTTTGATCAGGCTGTACAATCTTTTGCACCTCCTTCGCTTCACTTGGGCTGTCCTTTACCACTTTAACAAACCCCACTGTCTTATCCTGTTTTACCACATCAGCCTTCCCAGTGCTTTTCTTCAACCACCAACACTGTGACTTTACATGGCCTCGTTTATTACAGTGAAAACATTTGAAACTTCTCATGTCTCTTCCACCCTCCTGGATTTCTTTTTTAATCTGAGGTACACTCTCCTTATCGTCTCCCATCAGATCACCTTTGCCTCTACCACTTGAGTATTTCTCATGTCCCCAGTTTCTATCCCTCACAGGCCGAAACTGATGTCGGAAACCAAGCTTTGATTTATGAACTAATTCATAATCATCTGCCATTTCTGCTGCTAACCTTTGCAGTTTTAACCCTCTGCTCTTCCACATGAGTTCTCACTACATCAGGAATTGAACTTTTAAGCTCTTCCAAAAGTATAATTTCTCTGAGAGCTTCAAGCGTTTGGTCTATTTTCAAAGCCCTTATCCACCTATCAAAATTACTCTCTTTGATCCTTTCAAACTCCATGTATGTTTGACCAGGTTCTTTCCTTAAATTTCTAAATCTTTGTCTGTAGGCTTCAGGCACTAGTTCATGTGCACCTAAGATGGATTTTTTCACCTCCTCATACGTCTCAGATACCTTCTCTGACAGTGATGCAAACACTTCACTAGCCCTACCTACCAGCTTTGTTTGAATCAGTAATACCCACATGTCCTGTGGCCATTTCATTTGTTCAGCTACCTTCTCAAATGAAATGAAAAAGGCTTCTACCTCCTTCTCGTCAAACCTTGGCAATGCTTGGACATATTTAAATAGATCCCCACCAAGCCTTCGACTAGGACTCTCTTTCTCACTGTCCTCATCACTATCATCCAACTGTACGTTTCCCATTACGCCTACCAATTTTAACTGACTGTCATGTTTCATGGCCATTTTGTGAAGTTCAAACTCTCTCTCTTTATCTTTTTCCCTGATCTGTATATCCCATTCTCTTTCTTTTTCCACTCTATCTCTTTGGTATTCAAGCTGCTTTAATTCTTTCTCATGTTCCATTTGTTTAAGTTGTAACTGAATTTTTGCCATTGCCATTGCCAATGAGTCAAACTGTATCTCAGGTAACTTTAAATGCTTAGCCACCGCCATAATTATCTCATCTTTTCACATCTTGTCAGGTAATGTTAACTGCAATGTTTTTGCCAAATCTAACAGTCTGCTTTTAGTCTCTGTCCGTCATGTACTGTGTGTGAACGTCTCCACCCCCAAAAATTCCAGAGCCTCTGAAAGAGCCATTGTCCACAACACACTCCCTACTTAAACTAAAATACCACACCTGAAAAGCAACCACAATATGCTCACCCCTCACTGTCTTTAAGTTCACTAAGCCAATCCAATAGATAGACTGTTATCGCCCTCAAGCCCACAATTTGTTATGGGCCAGGGTTTAGAGAACCCCAAAGTATATCATGGAGTTCACCTGACCCACAACTTTTAATAGATTGTGGTATGGGGAGCACACGGCCCACTCTACAGGTGTGGTACAGTAGAAATGGAAAAGTATTTTTTAAAGCAAAACAATGTTTATTCTATGAACTCAAGTTAACCTTTCTAAAACAGTGAACATCTTAGCAACCATCAATTCAAATACAACCCCCAAAGAATACAACACTAAGTAATCCTTAATAACTTCCCAAACAACATCCAGAAGGCAAAAGAAACAACTTTTAACAGAAGCACATCAGGTTTACATTCACTACTGAGAACATTTATAATTCTGAATTCACCAAATGATCAAGAGATGGTCTTTTCATGGCAGAGAGAACAGCAGTACACCTGGCTTCAGCTCCAACACACTGAAAAACGAAACCAAAAAAAACCCACAGACACACCCAAGCTTTTCTCAAAGTGAAACTAAAAAGCAGAGCCAGAGCTCAGCTCCACCCACACTCTGACATCACTGCAGTAACATGAGCAGCCAGACATTTCTTAAAGTGACATTCTCATTACAATACAAACTACAACCCACCTCTCAAACCAACCCCTCCCAACTGTCCCCATTAAAGTGCCAATCAAATACATTTAATCAAGTCCAAATCCGTGTTCCTTGAACAAAAGCTTCTGCCTCTTCTGACGCATTGAAAAAAATGATATTTCGACCGAAAAGTCACTCTCGGCCTCGCCGGGTGTACCACTCCAAACCTGACTCCACTCCTGAATAGCCTCATTTAAAACCACATGCTTCTTTGCCAACTCCGTTCCTACATCTTGGTATACCCTAATAATGCTTCCTTCCCATCTTGAGCCCCGATTCACTTTGGCCCATTGCAGAACCCGCTCCTTCTCCTGCAAGCTGTGGAATCCAATAATCACCGCCCACGGTGGCTCATTCGCCCGAGGCCTCCGCCTGAGTACTCAGTGGGCCTGATCCAACTCTGGAAGGGAACAAACGCGCCCCCCCACAAAAGAAAGCTTGGCAAACATCTGAGAAAAGTACTCAGTAGGCTTGGGGCCCGCCACCCCCTTTGACAACCCTACGATTCTGAGGTTCTGTCTCCTCAACCTGTTCTCTAAGTCATTCACCTTTGCCCTCAGAGTCTTGCTCCTCTCCTTCATGAGCAACATCTCAGCTTCCAATGAGGTGATTCAATCCCCATGCCGTGACAAGGCTGCCTCCACACCCTTCACCACCTCTCCATGCTCCTTCACCACCTCCGAGGTTTTCTCCAGCTTCACCTGGATCGGGCCAAGTGCCTCCTCAATTGACTGCTGAAGGGTTTCCATCAACAACCTGCTCTGCTCCTCAAAATGCTTTGCAAACTGTTTTTCAAACCCCTACGCCGTCACCTCGGTCAGCGTTTCCACCATAATAAAAGCGGCTCTCAACAAGGCCGGGTCCATCTCCTCCCCACCTGCTGAGCTTCGCGGGCTTTCTGGCTTCGTCGAAGGATTACCCCCTGCAATCTTCTTGCCACCAACCTTCTTCATAGATTCCGACATATTTTAGCCGACAAACTTCTTATCCCATACAATGGGCCGGATTTGGTAACCAAAATCCCAAAGAACCGGGTTAAAAAGTCCAAAAACCAAAGACCATAACAGGAGCTACCTTATGTGGAACCTTCTCTTGCCAGTCACCACTGGAAGTCCAGCCACAGTATTTATATAGCTGTCCCAATTAAGTCTCTGGTCAATTGTAGCCCTTCGGATGTTGATGATTGGAAATTCAGCAATGGTAATGCAATATCAAGGAGAGATAGTTAGATTCTCTCTTGTTGGAGATGGTTCAGGCTCTTGGCCTGTCCAGGTCTTGCTGCATGCGAACACGGACTGCTTCATTATCTGAAGGGTTGCGAATGGAACTAAACACAGTGCAATCATCAACGAACATCCTCACTTTTGACCTTATATTAATAATAATAATAATTTTTATTGTCACAAGTAGGCTTGTATTAACACAGCAAGGAAGGTACTGTGAAAAGCCCCTAGTCACCACATTCCGGGTACACAGAGGGAGAATTCAGAATGTCCAATTCACCTAACAGCACATCTTTCGGGTCTTGTGGGAGGAAATCCATGCAGACATGGGGAGAATGTGCAGTCTCCGCACAGACAGTGACCCAAGCCGGGAATCGAACCTGGGACCCTCGCGCTGTGAAGCAACAGTGCTACCCACTGTGCTACCGTGTTGCAATGGAAGGAATGCCATTGTTGAAGCAGCTGAAGATGGTTGAGCCTAAGACCTTGCCTTGAAGAACTCCAGCACTAGTGTCTTTGTGCTGGGGCTGAGATGATTGGCCTCCAAAACCCACAACCATCTTCCTTTGTGCTAGGTATGACTCCAATCAGTGGAGAATTTTCCCCTGATTATCTTTGACTTCAATTTTACTTGGGCTCCTTCATGCAACACTCAGTCAAATTCTGCCTTGATGTCAGGAGCAGTCACTCTCTTCTCACATCTGGAATTCAGGTCTTTGGACCACTATGTGGACAAGGCTGGAATGGGTTTTGTAGCTGGGTGGCCCTGGTGGAACCCAAATGGGGTGTCAGGGAGCAGATCTTTGGTGAGTAAAAGTCACTTGACTACACCATAAATGACACTTTCCATTACTTTGTTGATGATTGAGATGGTATGATAACTGACCAGACTGGACCTGTCCTGCTTTTAGCGTATAGGATATGGGCAATGGGCGGCATGGAAGCACAGTGGTTAGCACTGCTGCTTCACTGTGCCAGGGTCCCATGTTCGATTGCCGGCTTGGATCACTGTCCGTGCGGAGTCTGCACGTTCTCCCTGTGTCTGCGTGGGTTTCCTCCGGGTGCTCCGGTTTCCTCCCACAAGTCCAGAAAGTCCTGTTAGGTAATTTGGACATTCAGAATTCTCCCTCTGTGTAACCAAACAGGTGCTGGAATGTGGCATCTAGGGTCTTTTCACAGTAACTTCATTGCAGTGTTAATGTAAGCCTACTTGTGACAATAAAGATTATGATTATTATTTTATACATTATCAGGTCGATAGCTGTGTTATTGCTGTATTGGAATAACTTGGCTAGTTCTGGAGCACATGCCTTCGGCACTACATCACAAATGTTGTCAGGGTCCATAGGTTCTGCAGTATTCTGGGCATGTATGGACTTAAGAAGTTGCTGACAGTTTGAGGGAAATAATGATGGTCAATATCCACTGCAAAATCTAGGCCAATCTTTTCATGCTGATTTTTCTGTATTTTATAATTTGGTCTGTTGCCTAGGAATTGAGAATTTCCAAGCAGCTGCTCATTGACTGAAACCTACCTCAGATTCATGCTTTCAACCATACTATGCACAATTTCATTTTAGCAGCTTTATTGACAGAAATGTCCCATGCTCACTTGTCTCAGGATATGCAGATTCTGACCTCTGCTCCACAGCAAGTAGCAGAGCAGACGGTTTAAAGGAATAATCTAGATTACAAAGAGTTTGATTTTTTGCAGCTCAAAACCCCAGATTACTGGAACAAATGCTACAAGAGATCTGGTATTAAGATGATGTTTGTTATGCAATCTCTGCAATGGTGGATCTTACTCTAAGGACTCTTGGAAATTTCCATTTTCAGCCATCTGTTGATGAGATTCATCAATCGTCAGCTAATCTGTTCGATCGGGCAACAATGATATTAAACATGAAACAAAGATGTCACTAATACATTTCACCACAACTCCACTAAAGAAAATTTGTTTCCATTTCATTGAGCAAGGACTGACATCAATGTCAAAGTTATCATATGCCTGAGGCTCATTTTGTTACTGCCTAGTTGAAACAGCTGTAAATAGGACAATGCCAGCCCCTGAGGGGAAGAGTGTCAGCGAGTGAGGAAAGATATAATTTCTTTGAAGTAAATCTTTGAATTGATTTTCTCACCTCCCTGCAACGTATACTCAGCTGCTGCCCTGCTGTACGCACCAAGCCCAGCACTATTGTATGCCGCAACTTGGATTTCATACTGGGTCCAAATGATGAGGTCCTTCAGCAGACAATAGGTCACTTCAGGGCTAGTGATGTTCTTAAGCTGGTATCCACCTGGAAGGCCTGCAAGTCGATACCTACAAAGAAACAGACTGAAACTCAAAGTGGTATCGTGGAAATTGCAATGAGATTGGATTCACTTCAGATCTATAAACAAAGCAATGAAAAATGTTAGCATGTTATGATACAGATATCTAACTCTAAAGAAATATAAATTGTCGCAATATGCTATGCAGAACTCGCCAAAAATGAGGAGGATTTGTTTTAATTTTTATAATTTGCAATCCACACCTTTTTTAATATTCAAGCAGTTTCTTTTCTCTTTTTTTTTCTTTCGCGGTTTCTTTTCTAGTTTGGAGGATATTACTAAAAATATCAAAATCACAAAATACCGAGATGTTCATTGCCCAAAATCTGGGACCATTTTGTTTATAATGTCCCTCAGGCGATAATTAAAAACAACACATTTGATAATTGTGACAGATGCAAATAGAACAGAGTTGGATTAGGATCATGTTAAAATACCACAAGATTGACAGCACAGATAAAAATGTTGCACCAGGATTTATTACCTTGGGACTGGGCATAAATTGATCACCTCGGCCACTGAATTAGTAAAATATTGTCTATGGCAATGAGACCTGGTTACAGCATTTATTGCTTTTACAACCAGGCACAAAATTGTCATCAAATGTTTTGAACGTTTTTGAAAGCATCAAGGAATAAACCGTAAATAGGACAGAAAAAACACACATCCAAGTTCAGTTTATTAGCAAACCACGTTCTCCTGTTTACAGTTGCTTCATATCATGCCTGCCCCTTAAATTAATTTTATGAATTGTTTTTCAATATTGGTGCCATTAATATCCTAGGATAATTTTCTTGCTTTCATTACACCTTCTCTCCAGTGTGATCACTGTAAATCATGATAATTGTGGTAAATGAAAAGAACAGCAGTGGGCTAAATTGCTACACACCATCGCCACTGCTGTCTGCATCTACCCAGCACAGTTGTTAAAATATTCCATCTGGAATCATTGCAGGGGCAGTGACACTGCAGTGAGAATTGCACCACATTCTTCATCAATATTTTGCTGCTGATTAAAGTAAACAATGGTGACACCAGGGAGTGGATCACCTTGGGCACTCCCTCTTTACCACCACAATGATATGCTATGCATCAATATGATCGTTTTCATTTCCCATACCTGCTGTCCCCATGAGGCTGTCAGTTTTATGTCAATTTGTGTCAAATTATGGGCAATTTTGTGATGTGTGTTCTACGCCCATTAGCAACCGGATTGGGACCGACTAAAATCAGTTTGACATGGGACTTTTATAGCCAGCAGAAAGCGCACTTTCATTCAGTCAGTCCCTGATAGATTTAATATTGGGTCCCAGAGGTGCAAAAATACTGTGTTAATCTATTGCACAGTAGTCCCTCCAAGAATTGACTCAGTAGCAAATTCAGTAAGAAAACCAGCACTGCATTTTTAAAAACTGGGGAAAGTGTTCCATTTCGATAAATAACAGTAACAGCATTAATGGTGGTTTACAATGTTATTCTTAACTTGCACTGTGATATTTTATTAAAACTTCAATTTCCAAAAGAAATCACTCCCGGTCTTTCCCCGTCCATAGTTTCCGTTGCGTTATGTATGAAAGCAAAGTACATATTTAATGAACTGTTGAAAATGTATAATTGATGTTGCATAAAGATTCTTAATACCTTTCTGCATAGTTTATTTAAAACCTTTTGTTGCCAATGTTCCTACTTGGATTCTACTTCTTTTTAAGTGGAATTTTCTTGATTTGAGAGAGTTTGTTATAGCTTTACTCTGTACCTGAGAATGTATCCTTTGAGGACCCCATTGATCTCTTGCTCTGGGGGAGGCTGCCACTGTACCATTATGGATTGGTTTGTCCGACCACTGGCCATAATATTCTGAGGAGGGGCACTAGGAGGCTCTTCAGGTAACAGGAGTCTGAAACCAAATCATATTGCACAATGCATTAAAACATTAGAAATACAGGAAGCCAAATGAAGACATTCTCCTACTGTGAATTGTCCATGTAAGCAAGATAAAGCAGCCGAAAAATAACACCATGTTTTCAATCAATGTTCTTTAAAATACTAAATAAATAAATTGCACCGTGGAAAATTAGAAAATATTCTGTGACCTGATTTTAAAGTTAGTGGAGAGGGATGACAATGTTGCCTTTTAGGAAGTTTTAAAAAATAAATTTAGTGTACCCAATAATTTTTTTCCCAATTAAGGGGCAATTTAGCGTGCCAATTCACCTATCCTGCACATCTTTGGGTTGTGGGGGTGAAACCCACGCAGACATGGGGAGAACGTGCTAACTCCACACGGACAGTGACCCAGGGCCGGGATTCGAACCCGGGTCCTCAGCGCACGAGGCATCAATACTAACCACTGTGCCACCGTGCTGCCCCAGGAAGTTTTTTTTTTAAGGCAGTTATTTTCCTATAAACTAATTTCTCGAACTTTCAGTCAAATGCTGAAACATTCCATATCTGTGCAGAAGTTATATTATTTGCTTGAACAGTTTAAAAAAAATGATTTGCAAGATAGACTCGGGGGTGTGTTTAATCAGGAGCAAACAAACACAATTTGCTGTTAGGAAAGATTTTGGTAATGTCCCTTCAAAGCTAAGAGGGTGAGGTTCCAGATGCAGGAGGTGGTGGCTGACTAGGGGGGTAGGTATGCAACCAGCAATGGGTGCTTCGGAGGGGAGGTTGGTGGTGCTGGTTAGCATATACAACCTGAATTGGGACGACGTAGGATTTATGAAAAAAATGTTGCCTGCCATACTGAATTAAGTCAGATCTGAGGCAGTTTTGGTGGCTGTTGGAGGGTGCCGAAGTAGGAGAGGGCAGGGTTGGAGGAGCCAGTGGGGTGGAAGAAGTGGGAATGGTGATAGGGAAGATGCAGACGGGTAAGACGCCGGGACCCATCCAAAGATGTGCGGGTTAGGTGGATTGGCCATGCTAAATTGCCCTTAGTGTCCAAAAAATGTTAAGTGGGGGTTACTGGGTTACGGGGATAGGGTAGATACATGGGCTTCAGTAGGCTGCTCTTTGTAAGGGCCGGTGCAGATTCAATGGGCCAAATGGCCTCCTGCTGTACTGTAAATTCTGTAAAGACTAGACATTGTCGTCAAATGTGCGGTGTCTTTTGAATGTGGTGCTTTCTCCGGCAAAAGGGAGGGAGTTGTAGTTGGAGACAGGATGCAGAGAAGGTGCTTGATCGTGTGGAGTGGAGCTATTTGTTTGGGGTGTTGGAGAGGTTTGGGATTAGGCCTAAGCTTGGTGAATAGGAAATTGCTATTGGGGTTTGCGTTCCCACATATGGCCAGAATTCTTGGGACACTGCGATTCTCTTTTTCCACTGGCAGCGCATCCCCGCCCACTGGGTTTCCCGGTGGCGTGAGTGGCTTCAACGGGAAATCCCATTGACAAGCGGCAGGAAGACAGAATCCCGTCACCAGTGAACGGCACATCATCAAGATACACTCGGTTACACTCGGAGAATCCAACCCACGATATATAATTTCTATAGAAGTTACAGCAGAGAAAATGGGTATTCAGCCCAATTAGCCCATGCTTGAAAGCTCTTCTCACTTTACTTCATCTAACCCTATCAGCAAATTCTTTCTCTGTCATGAGCAAATCTATTATTGGCTATCTTATAAGAACATAAGAAATAGGAAAAGAAATAGGCCATACGGCCCCTCAAGCCTGCTGTGCTATTCAGTACAATCACAGCTGATCTTCTGCCTCAATGCCACTTCTCCATTCATTCTCCATGTCCCTTGATTCCCCGAAAGACCAAACGTTTCTCTACCTTAAATATATTCAAGACAGAGTATCCACAACGCTCCAGACTACAGATTTCCAAAGATTCACAACCTCCAAAATGAAGAAATGGCTCCTCATCGCCATCCTAAATGATCCCAGCCAAGGGAAACAACCTCTTGCCTTGTCTACCCCTCCAAAATCTTGTATGATTCAATGCTGATGCACGAACAATGACCACTAAAGCGAGGTTGTAGTCCAACTGAAGGCTTTAATAAGCTAGATGTTTCCCCCAGCAGCGCAGGTACAGAATGAAGGTTGCTGGGGTGGCACGGGTTCTTATACCCCGCCTAGCAGGGCGGAGCTATCATACATTCTAATCAATAGAAAGCATACAGTTTCCACCAATGGTGCTTTAGCCTATCAGGTACCGTAATACCTATAATTAGTTATGGAGGTACCGGAATACCTCCGTACAGTGTTGAGTAACTATTTACAATTCTGATAGCTATGTACATTTGGTGGTTTATATTTACAGTTTACAGTTAAAATGAAGCAATCAGTCGATCGTTGGGCCCTGGTCGTCCTCTGTGATCGTCGGAGCTTCGTTGGTGACTCCGGTGGAGGCTCAGGCATTTGTGACTCCTGGAGCGTGGCTTCGATCTCCGTGGCAGCTTCGGCACCCCTAGACGGCGCTGGTGGGGAAAACGGTTGACCTGGGAAGGGAGCGCCTGCGGGGGGGCGTCGGGGGGTGGGGAGGCCTAGACGGGGCCGCCAGAGCTACGTCAGACGCATCGCTCTCGACCTGGAAGGGGAGGGACTCGGCGATGACGTGCATCGTGGCCTTTGCAGTGTCTGCTTTGATGCGGCTGTAGGCCTGGCGGGCCTCTATCGACAGGGGAAAAGCTGTGGATTGGATCAGGGGACGGGCCTTGTCCGCGAAGTTGGGGACCCACTGGGCATAGTAGCTAAAACCTAGGCAACGTTTCAGGGCTTTGGAGCAGTGAGGGAGGGGGAACTCCATAAGGGGGCGCTTGCGTTCAGGGTCGGGGCCGATAACTCCATTTCGCACTACCGAAGGCCGAGGATGGCTAGGCGGTCGGTGCTAAACACGCATTTATCCTTGTTGTATGTAAAGTTAAGGATTTTAGAGGTCTGGAGACATTTTCAGAGGTTGGTGTCGTGGTCCTGCTGGTCATGGCTGCATATGGTGACATTATCGAGATACGGGAATGTTGTCCGTAAACTGTACCGGTCAACCATTCGGTCCATCTCGCGCTGGAAGACCGAGACCCCGTTAGTGACACCAAAGGGAACCCTTAAGAAGTGATAGAGCCGCCCATCTGCCTCGAAGGCAGTGTATTTGCGGTCACTAGTACGGATGGGGAGCTGGTGGCAGGTGGACTTGAGATCCACCATGGAGAAGACCTTATAATGCGCGATCCTGTTTACCAGGTCAGATATGGGGGGAGAGGGTACGCGTCCAGCTGCGTAAACCTGTTGATGGTCTGACTATAGTCGATGACCATCCTATGCTTCTCCGCGGTCTTTACCACCACTACTTGAGCTCTCCAGGGGCTGTTACTGGCTTCAATGACCCCTTCCCTCAGTCGCCTTTGGACCTCTGACCTAATAAAGATCCGGTCCTGGGCACTGTAGCTCTGCTCCTGGTGGCGACGGGTTTGCAATCCGGGGTGAGGTTCGCAAACAGGGAAGGCGGGCCGACCTTAAGGGTCGCGAGGCCGCAGACAGTGAGGGGGGTATAGGGCCGCCGAATTTGAAGGTCAGACTTTGAAGGTTACACTGGAAGTCTAAACCCAGGAGTGTAGCCGTGCAGAGGTGGGGAAGGACGTAGAGACGGAAATTTTTGAACTCCCTTCCCTGGACTGTGAGGTTTGCTGCACAAAACCCCTTTATCTACACCGAGTGTGAACCGGAAGCCAGGGAGATTTTTTGATTAACGGGGTGGACGAGGAGAGAACAGCGCCTTACCGTGTCAGGGTGTATGAAGCTCTCCGTGCTCCCAGAGTCGATTAGGCAGGACGTCTCGTGCCCGTTGATGAATACGGTCGTCGTAGAGTTGAGAGTGTTCGAGGCCGAGACTGAACCAGAGTCACAGAGGCTAATCGCAGCAGTTGAGAGTTCTCTTCGGGCAGTGCGTGGTCAGCCGAGCTGAGGTCCTGGGGGTTCATCCAAGATGGCGGCTCCCATTGGTCGCACATGGCTGGGGGTGCACAAAATGGCGGCGCCCATCCCTCCAACGTGGCATCCACGGACCAAGATGGCGGCGCCCGGGGTCCGCACGTGGCCTTGGAATATGAAGATGGCGGCGACCGCTGGCCGCACGGGGCCCGTGGAGAAGTTTGTGGTTGCGGTCCGCATTCGCTGCCGGAGACTGCGGCAACCGCACGGGCCTGGCATACCCCCACGAAATGGCCTTTTTTGCCGCATCCCTTGCAGGTGGATGCGCGGGCCGGGCAGCGCTGGCGGGGGTGCTTGGCCCGCCCGCAAAAGTAGTAGCAGGGCCCCTTGGGGTTGCCAGGCCGCCTTGCAGCGCAGGCCTGTGGGGGAATGGGGGAAATCTCGGGGTCGGCCGCGGAGGGATTTCACGCTGCCCAGGGGGCTGCCGTGCGGTCGGGATCGTAAGCGCGGGCGTTCCTGGAGTCCACGTCCAGGGAGCCTGCAAGGACCCATGCTTCCCTGAGACCCAGGGTGTCCTTTTCTAACAGACACTGGCGGATTTGTGAAGATAGCATACCTGCCACAAAAGCGCCCCGGACTGAGAGTTCCGTGTGTTCACTCGCCGAAACCTGCGGGCAGCTGCAGCTTCTTCCCAACACCAGGAGTGCACGGTAGAATTCCTCCAGCGATTCCCCAGGGGTTTGTCGCCGTGTTGCAAGCAGGTGCCGGGTGTAGACCTGGTTTACCGGGCGAATATAGTGTCCTTTTAGCAGCTCTATTGCTGCATCGATGTCCTCCGCTTCCTCGATGAGGGTGCAAATCTCCGGGCTCACCCTTGAGTGCAGGGCGTGCAGTTTCTGCTCTCCCGTGGGTGCGTTTTCGGCCGTTCCGAGATACCCTTTAAAGCACGCCAGCCAGTGCTTAAAGATTGCCGCTGAGTTCGCCACGTGGGGGCTAAGTTGCAGACACTCCGGCTTAATTCGGAGCTCCATCCTTTCTTCTTAAAAAACTAACTTATTAAATTGATGCACGATCAATGACCACTAAAGCGAGGTTGTAGTCCAACTGAAGGCTTTAATAAGTTAGAAGTTTCCCCCAGCAGCTCAGGTACAGAATGAAGGCTGCTGGGGAACACGGGTTCTTATTCCCTGCCTAGCAGGGCGGAGCTATCATACATTCTAACCAAAAGGAAGCATAAGTTTCCACCAATGGTGCTTTAGCCTATCAGGTACCGTAATACCTATAATACCACAAATGCTATCACCTCGTTCTTCTAAACCCCAGAGAGTAAAGACCCAATTTATTCAGTCTATCCTCAAAGGACAATCCTTGCATCCCAAGAGCCAATCTAGTGAATCTTTGCTGAACTGCCTCAAAAGGCAAGTTCAAAAAGCAACTATCTTTCTTAGTTATGGAGGTCAAAATTGAATACGGAACTTCAGGTGTGTTCTCATCAAAATCCCGTAAATTGTAACAAGACTTCTTTAATGCAATAAAGATCAACATACCTTTTACCTTCCTAATTGCTTGCTGCATCTGCATGCAATCTCTGAGTTTGTTTTACAAGTTGCAAGTACCCAAGTTCTCTGAACATCAACATTTAAAAATTTAATGACTTCGAAAAAATATTCTGATTTTCTATCCTTGCCATCAAAGTGAATAGTGTCACATTTCCCCACATTATACTTAATCTGCCACCTCGTTGCCCAGTCACTTTGGAGCCTGCGTCCTCCTCACAGCTTCCCACTTAGTTTGTAGCATCTGCAAACATATTACTCCCTGTCTTTTCATCTAAGTAATTAATACAGATTGTAAATAGCTGATGCCCCTTAATAGTCCTTGCAGCACTCCACGAGCACAGACTGCCAACATGGAAATGTCCAATATATCACCACTCTTTGTTAATTCCTACTTGTTAACCAATCCTCTATCCATGGTAATATTACCCCCAACTCCATGAATCTTTATCTTGCATATTAACCTTTTGTATGGTGCCTTATTGAATGCTTGTTGACAATCTAATGTATTATATCTGCTGGTTCCCCTTTATCTATCCTAGATGTTAGATCCTCAAAGAGCTGAATGAATTTGTCAAACACTATTTCTCTTTTGTAAAACCGTGTTCACTTTATCTGATCATTGTTAGGAATTGGAGAAAATTAAGGTTGAAACATGAAATTAGGATAAAATTAAATGAAAAGGGGAATTGACAATGGGGCAGCTGTCTGAAGGGGGTTTTGATATGTAAATGAGAATACCAGTGAGAAAAGCAGGCGTTTGACAATGTGACTAGGGGAAAGCAATGGGGTATAAAGAGGCAACTTCAAAATGGAGAGATAAGGGGCCGGATTCTCCATCGGGGGATCCTCCACTTCGCCGGCAGTGCACCCACTCTCAGATTTCCCAAGGGCGTGGGGTGGCCACAATGGGAAACCCAATTGACCGGCTGTCGGGACAGAGAATGCCGCTGCCGGCGGGGACGTGCCGCACCAATGAACGGGTCTGGCGGGACGGAGAATCCCGCCGAAGGGAATTTACACACATTTGCTAAAAACCCGGGTCCACAGGGTAGGTAACATCAAAGGGAAAGAATGATACATCCAGCGCACAATAAGTGGAGAATGGGACACAGTTGAGGCAGCTACCATCACAGCCACACCCAGCTTCAGAAAACAATCTCTCCTGAAAACAAGTTATTGCTAAAAGGACAGCCGCTAAAATCCAAAACTCTAATGGAGAAGATTTTGTCTTCATTGAAACTGAAGACATTTTTTCCTAACGTGGACAATCAATCTGTGCATGGTAATCATCTACTGGATTTAGCTCATAGAATTATATAATATTGGATGTTATTTGATAACAAGCGGCATCTCAGAGTTCAGGAAACATAGGTAGTTGAGAACAAGGGCAACTTCATGTAATACTGTGTGCATATAGCCATCAGCATAGTTCAGTGTACTTTTGTCATGTGTTATAGACCCTGTTGTATGTTTTTCTTTTAAGTTAATATTTTTTACTAATTGATCAGAAAACAACTGGACTATTCCGCCCTGGTTTGCACATCTTTTCTCACAGTATACCAAACTGAAAATATGCACCATTATGAACAAGCATTCCAAGTTACCCTTCTGGGTTTTGGGATACCCTCGTATTTAATATCAGTGCGGTTATTAACATCATACTAAGTGCTGTTATGGTCATATGTCTGTCAAGCTTATTGGGAGATGAACATTTCAAAAGCAACATGGGATACAAACACGCCATCTTCACTCCAAAGAATCAGGTGACTTATTTTGTGGTTTCTGCACACAGATAGACATGTCTGAATATATCTCTGGGGAACTACTTAAAATTCAAATTGTCTTCCCAGGTATTGATTGATTGTACCTCATCATTTCAAATGAGGCTTAAAATTACAATAGCTGCCAAACTGGCTGGTCCCATGAAAGTAGAATTTCAAATAAGGGCAGTCCAGAGGTTAATCATAGCTGGAAATTTGGTGACATAGCGAACTCCCTCCAGTGTGTAGCAAGCTGCTTAGCTGTCAACCCATTGTATGGGTAGTGGAAAACATCCATGTCTGTGTCACAGGACCTTGCCTCAAAAGTCACCTTCGGCAAAGAACCAAGGTTTATTCATTTTACCTGTCAGAGTATAGTTCATCAATACAAAGGCTCAACCAACTTCAACTGAAAATTCAGAAGTTTGCTGTTGCTTCAGGTGAACCAATGCCAATTCATCATCAGTAACCTCCGACCTTCATTTTCCATCAGTGTATCAAGAGGGAATCCTTCAGGCCAACAACATTTCAACTACAAATCTTGTGAACTGATTTGAAGTGATGTTTTTCTCATCCTTTAAGTACCTTAAGTTCATCTTACATCTTTAGAACGTATCTGTTCTTGTGTGTGTGTAACTAGTGTGTGTGATGTGAGAGTTGTTGTGATTACATTTCTGGGGTTGAGAGAAATATTTATCCACAGCACTAAAAAGGAGATAAACACTCCTTCTCAAAAATAAATCTTGTTGTGGTCAGCTGAGAGGTGAGTCAAGCAAGGAAGCTATCCTGCATCTTACCCCATCCACAACAGTGCAATGTTTTGTTTTAAATTTAGAGCACCCAATTATTTTAGCGTGACCAATCCACCTAACCAGCACATCATTGGATTGTGGGTGTGAGACCCACACAGACATGGGGAGAATGTGCAAACTCCACATGGACAGTGACCCACGGCGGGATTCGAACCTGGGTCCTCAGCGCCGTAGTCCCAGTGCTAACCACTGCTCCACATGCTGCCCTCAACAGACAGTGCACTGTTAATACTTCCCTATTAATAGATTCCAGCACTTTCCCATGAGTCATGTCAGGCTCACTGGTCTATATTTCTCGGTTTTCTCTCTTCCTCCTTTCTTCATTTGCTAGCTTCCAATCCACTGAGATGTTTTGGGATCTAATAATTTTGGAATAGTATAACCAGGGCTTCCACTATTTTTGCAACTTTCTCTTTTAGACATCTATGATGTAGGCTATCAAGTCGTGGGGATTTACCGACTCTTAGTTCCTTAAGTTTCTCCCGCACATTTTCTCTTTTAATTATCTAAAACATATCACTCTTGTGGGGCCCTTAGGCTTCCCTTCATTTCTTGTGTGTAACTTGTGTCTTTTAATGTAAAGACAGACATAAAATACTTGTTCAATGTCTCTGCCATTTCTTCATTCCCCATGATAATTTCTTCTATCTCTGCCTCTCAGGAACCAATGTTTACTCCAACCACTTTCCCTTTTACACTTATTGGAGCTCTTACGATCTGTTTTTATTTTCCTGGCTAGTTTACTCTCCTATTCGATTTCCCCCCCTTTTTAATCCACTTTTTGGTCACCTGTTGTTGGTGCCTAACACACTCCCAATCAGTAGGCTTACTACTATTTTTTGCTACAGTATAAGCCTTATTTTTATTTAACACGTCTTCCCTAGCAACCCAGAGATGGATCTTTCTTGCTGAGTTTTTGTTTTTCATGGAATTTATTTTTGTTGAACATATCTAATCGTTTCTTTGAATGTTTTCCTTGTATATTTTCTGCTGCACCTTTGAGTCTATTTACCAACCAAGCACAGTGGTTAACACAGTTGCTTCACAGCTCCAGGCTTCCAAGTTCGATTCCCGGCTTGGGTCACTGTCTGTGTGGAGTCTGCACGTTCTCCCCGTGTCTGTGTGGGTTTCCTTGGGTACTCCACAGTCCAAAGATGTGCAGGTTAGGTAGATTGGCCATGTTAAATTGCCCTCACTGTCCAAAAAGGTTGATTGGGGTTGCGAGGATAGGGTGGAGGTGTGGGCTTGGTCAGGGTGTTCTTTCCAAGGGCCGGTGCAGACTCGATGGGCCGAATGGCCTCCTTCTGCACTGTAAACTCTATGATTTCTAAGAGGGACCACTGTCAGAAAGTTCCCCAGAAAAGAGATCCCTGTCTGGAAGCCCGCCCCCCCCAAAAAAAGAGACCCCTGTCATGAAGCAATGATTGGGATGCTGGTGGAGGGGGCGTGGCCAGTTTGGGGACCTTGTTATTGGGCTGCACACTCAAAATGGTAGCCCAATAGTGGGCCCTCACATTCAGGTGCAATTCAGTTCCGGTGGGAGAACATAATCTCCCACATGGAGAATTCTGCCCATCATCTCTTGGATGAGGCATTAAACCATAGCCTCATCAGCCCTCTCACTTGGATACAAGGGACCCCATGACACCATTTGAAGAAACATAGAAAATTGGAGCAGGAGGCGACCATTCGGCCCTTCGAGCCTGCTCCGTCATTCATTATGATCATGGCTGATCATCCAACTCAATAGCCTAATGCCGCCTTCCCCCCATATCCTTTGATCCCCATCAACCCCAAGTGATATATCCAACTGCTTCTTGAAAACATACCATGTTTTGACCTCAACTACTTTCTGTGTACTCTCTGGGTGAAGAAATCTTTCCTCATCTCTGACCTAAATAGTCTACCCTGTATCCTCAGACTGTGACCCCTGGTTCTGGTCACCCCCACTATCGGGAACATCCTTCTTGCATCTACCCTATCTAGTCCTGTTAGAATTTTATAGGTTTCTATAGGATCCCTGCAAATTCTTCTGAACTCTAGCCAATACAATCCTAACCGACTCAATCTCTCCTCACACGTTTGTCCTGCCATAACATAAATTGGTCTGGTAAACCTTTGTTGCACTCCTAGAGCAAGAATATCCTTCCTCAGATAAGGAGACCAAAACTGCACACAATATTCCAGTGTGGCCTCACCAAGGCCCTGTATAATTGCTCCCATATTTGAATCCTATCGCTATGAACGTCAACATGCCTTCTTCACTGAGGAGGAGGAGGAACCTCGTCTTCTGGCTAATTATTATCCCACAATCAACACCACCAAAAAACAGATTATCTATCCATTGTCACATTGATGTTTGCGGCCCTTGTCTTGTGTGAATTCCTACATTACAACAGTAACTGCGTTTCCTTGGAATTCGGGGTTCAGGGAATCACAACCCTTTCTTTTCTTTCCCAAACTCTGAAATGATTCGCAGTGATAATTCTTATTTTCCTTGTTGGACAGTGATTATATTTTATTCAGTAAGACTTCTCACATGCTGATGCCTGAGCCGCAATATTTAAGCACAGCAGCATTACCATTACAATCTGGTCACCCAGTCAATGCAGCAGGTCAACGTGTCATACTTCTGCTTGGCCCCTATCTGCTAGAAGATCCCAAACCTTCTCTGGCTGAATATTTACATCCCTACCTACAGGATCGCTTTAATATACATTCTTTTATCAGCTCACAATATCATTTCATATCTTTTTAAAGCCAAGCAATTAAAACGTGGTGAAGCTGACACTCAGCGTCCTTGTTTTTTTACTAATTGATTCTTGGAATGTCGTTGTAATGCAGTCTGGGTCAAAGAAGTTGAGAGTTAACTTGATGGGGAATTGGGGGTTGGGCTTTCATTGATCAAAGAGGGCTAGGCCAGCATTTCTTGTCCATTCCTAATTGCCCTGGAGAAGGTGGTGGTGAGCCACTTTCTTGAATTGCTGCAGTCCATGAGGTGTAGATGTAGGTACATCCATAGTGCTGTTAGGAAGGTAGTTCCAGAATTTTGATCCAGAGGCAGTGAAGGAACGGTGATATAGTTCCAACGCAGGATGATGTGTAGCTTCGAGGGAAATTTCCAGTTTGTGATATTCCTATGTATCGACTGCCCTTGTCCTTCTAGATGGTAGAGGTTGTGGGCTTGGAAGGTGCTATCGAAGGAGCCTTGGTGAACTGCTGCAGCGCATATTGCCGATGGTACACAGTGCTGTGCATTGCTGGTGGAGGGAATGGATGTTTAAAATGGTGCCAATCAAGGGGGCTGCTTTGTCCTGCAGAGTATCGAGCTTCTTGAGTGTCACTGGAGCTGTACTCATCCATGCAAATGAAGAGTGCTCCTTCACACTCTGGACATGTGCCTTGTCGATGGTTGAGAAATTTTGGGGAATCAGAAGGTGAGTTACTCGCTTCTTGTGTAGGATTCAAGGTACTATTCTGTCCTCTGGGAGCTGTTTATCTCCCTTTTCCCACGTAGCAACTCACCTGTTTTTCAGCTTTGCTGGATTTGTGAAGTTTTTTTTGCTTTCATTTCTTTGATCAGTGAAGGCCCAACCTACATTTTCCTACAAGTTATCTCTCAACTGCTTAGCCAGGGTGTATCACAAGCAGGGTTAGAAATATAGTTCAGAATAACAGTGACATTAAAGAAGTGAACAGTCAACTATAGTATTTGAATAGATTTCCATTATTTAGCAAGAAAACTCAATGTAGGAATTTCCCAGGAAATTATTCGAATTTCTAAAGTACTTTATAGGATGAGAAATGCTTAGGGGTGAACCGAAGTGGTGCAAGGCAGTGTATAAATGCAAGTCTTTCTTTCATTCTCTTCTAGACCACTATTCTAGTGTGTTCCTTACCGCTTGCCATCCACCACCTCCATAGACATAATTTTGTCAAAAACTCTACCATATGCAATCTGACCCACACTAATCTCACTCACCCATCATTCCTACTACAGTAATTTACACTTATCCCCACCATCCAATCCTTGTTACGTTTATGAATTATTCTATGGCCATGTCCCACCCATCTCTGCTGAACCATTCAGTCTTAAATTTTCTCCTGAATGTTCCATTTCTCTGAAACCTTCTGTGCATCCTGCTCATCTGTCTCCCCACTATTGTTCACATAACCTTTCGTTGTGTTGCTCTTATTTATCCAAACTCTCTCCGAGTCCACCTCTATAAATCTCCTCGAAAAACATTCCTTTGCCGGAAACCTATTTCTCCCACTTCACTGCTAATCCATCCCCGCTGTTACCAATAATAATAATCAACTTTGTCACAAGTAGGCTTACATTAACACTGCAATGAAGTTACTGTGAAAAGTCCCAGTCGCCACATTCCGGCGCCTGTTCAGGTACACAGAGGGAGGTTTCAGAATGTCCAAATTACCTAACAGCATGTCTTTTGGGACTTGTGGGAGGAAACCGGGGCACCCGGAGGAAACTCATGCAGACACAGGAAGAACGTGCAGACTCCACACAGACCGTGACCCAAGCCGGGAATCAAATCTCGGACCCTGGAGCTGTGAAGCGGCAGTGCTAGCCACTGTGCGTCTGTGCTGCCCACGGTACATAATTGATTGGAAAACGTTTTGGGCGATCTGAAGTTAGGAAAGGAACTGCATCAATGCAAGTAGTACTATGGGACATGCATTAAATGAACTGCAACAATACAAGCTTTATCTCACTTACTATGCTGTACATCGTCATAATAATTTGACAGTGAAAATGTGGAGAGCTAACTCTAAAAGTTTCAAACAGAACTTTAATTTTTTGATATTCAAATAAAAAGAAGCAAAAATTATAAAAGGTATTCAACTGAATTCACTTTAAAAAAATGTCCTATATTGGGCAGCGCAATGGCACAGTGGTTAGCACAGCTGCCTCGCGGCACAGAGGTCCCAGGTTCGATCCTGGTTCTGGGTCACTGTCCGTGTGGAGTTTGCACATTCTCCCTGTGTTTGTGGGTTTCACCCCCACAAGCCAAAGATGTGCAGGGTAGGTGAATTGGCCACACTAAATTGCCCCTTAATTGGAAAAAATGAATTGGGTACTCCAAATTTTTTTTTTTTAATTCTCCTATTGGGCCAGTAGATAGAGGGGGTTGAAGAGGCCAAATGGTTACCATCAAGAACGTTGCTATTTTCTCACTGACTGGAAATACTTTGGATGATAATGAATGCGACACTGCAAACTTTGCTTGCCCCATGGAAAAATAACATACCTGTTGGTTTCTGTGCTGTATTGCCCCTTCCCCAGTTGGTTCACTGCGCACACTCGGAACTGGAATGAACGAGCTGGTGTCAACTCACTAACTGTAATATGCATCACTCCTGGATTAATGCTGGGTAACTGTACTTTCCACGGTGAGTCTACAGAGTCAAACAAATTAGCAAAGAAGTTCCAAGAATTAGCACATTTAGTAATTTTAAAGTTCTTCTCAACGTCTGTTCACAAATGTCAAGAAATCGTATTGCAATTATGCAAAACATTTAAGTCAAATTGTACACCTAATTATTTAATGGAATAAAGCCACCCTTCCGAGGGGACTATTATTCTGTGCGTTTCTGAGGGTGTTCATCATCGTAGGTTAATTTCACTTTTCCCTCACTAAAACAAAACACCTCTCTGCTCTTCGTTGCTTCAGCAGCCCAACTAAGGCATTATGGGTTGGGACCCCGGGATGTCAGGGTTAAATGAAGCTGAGGGCTCAGCGGATCTGCAGCACAAAAGAAGAAGCTGCTCGCAATTCAGGTAAGAGTGGGGAGCTTCAATTTTGAGGTGTTCTCTCTCCAATTTTGAAAATCTTTGTCTACTGCAGCTGGGTCATCGTTGCGAAAGGAGAGCTTTTCTATAGTGGAGCCAGGCTGAGAGAGGGTGCCTCAAAGCCTGCCTAGAGTGCTAGGCACTGGTCTAGCCTGCCGCCAAGAGGTTTCCTTTAAGTAGCTGATCTAGTCCCCAATGCTCTGGAGAGGCCTGGAGACTGGAAAAGTCCAGTCAGCCTCTGACAATATTCATTAATATACCTTCAAAGGTCTTTAATTGGCAGTCTGCTGATTGCAGGTGATTAGCCCTGTTATCCCCTCCATTCTGTCTTTGGGAAAATGGCGTGGGGTCTTAGAAGAGATATAACATAGATGGACAGTCAGGGAAAAGAATTCCAGTGAGAACCTAGGCAGCTGAAGGCGAAGACCCCAGTGGTGGTGTGATGAAAATCAGAGATGCGCATAAACACATGGTATGAAATACATATCGATATACATACATATGCAAAAGTATAAAATTGCAAAAGCAATAATGATTTAAAAAATATTACACTTCCAACCACTAATCCTTAGGGAGTGCACTGCTCTCACACGTAGGCCGGAATTTTATGTGCACCCCAACCCCATCGGGAGCGAGCTGGGAGGCGGGGCAGGGTGAGGCAGGTGAAGTCAGATGGGATGGCAGGGAGTTGCTGTGCCAATCGCCAATCACCATAGATAGGCCATTTGTCACCTGGGGAGACAACCCAGTAAAACCTGGAAGCCTCCTTGCAGGCTTGTGTGCCCCTACTGATCAGGCACCTGTGGCCCATGGCGGTCCATCATCTATCACTTCCAGTCCCTAACCCTTCATCCCATTATGAACTCTTGTTTTAGATTGCACCACAAGAGGAAGTATCTGCTCCGTGTCTATTTTGTCAATATCTTTAATCTTATATTCCTCAATTAGTTCTCTCATTCTTCTAAACTCTAGAGTGCAGAGGCCTAAACTGCTCAATTTCTCTCCATAAGACAACCCCTCATCTCTGGAATCAATCCAGTGAACCTCCTCTGAACTGTCTCTATTGCAACTACATCCCTCCTCAAAGAAGAGGACAAAAACTGCACAATACGCCAGGTGTGGTCTCACCAATGCCTTATATAGTTGCAACAACACTTCCCTACCGTTACACTCTATTCCTTTAGCTATAAATGCTAACATTCCATTTGTGTTCTTTATTATCTGCTGTACCTGCATGCTAGTTTTCTGTGAATCATGAATAAGGACACCCAGATCCCTCTGCTACGGAGCATCCCAAAGTCTCTCTCCATTTGGACAATATGTTGCCTTCCCATTTTTTCGACCAAAATGCATAACCTCACACTTACCCATGTTAAACTCCATCTGCCACATTTTGGGCCACTCTCATAACCTATCTGTATCCATTTGTGAGGTTTTTATTTTATCATTGCAATTTACTATCCCACCTACTTTTGTATCATCTGCCAATTTGGCTGTAAAACCTTCTATCCCTGTATCCAAGTTGTCTATATAGATTGCAAACAGCTGGTGCCCAAGGACCAAATCCTGTGGCACCCCACTAGTTACATTGTGCCATCCAGAAAAGGACCCATTGATCCCAACACTCTGTCTTCTATCCAAGCTAATAAATTACCCCTAATCCCATATGATCTAACCTTGTGAATTAACCTTCTGTGCGGCTCCTTATCAAATACCGTCCGAAGTCCAGATATACTACATCTACAGGATCCCCATTATCCACTTTGCTTGTTACATTTTTGAAGAATTCCAGCAAATTAGTCAAACATTATTTATCCATCATAAAACCAAGTTGACTCTGATGGTTAGCATTTTGACTTTCAAAATGTCTTGATATTACTTCCTTAATAATTGATTCTAACAATTTCCCAACAACAGATGTTAAACTATGGGCATCAATGTAGTACAGTGGTTAGCACAGTTGCTTCACAGCTCCAGGGTTCCAGATTCAATTCCCGGCTTGGGTCACTGTCTGTGTGGAGTCTGCATGTTCTCCCCGTGTCTGCGTGGGTTTCCTCCAGGTGCTCCGGTTTCCTCCCACAGAACAAAGATGTGCAGGTTAGGTGGATTGGCCATGCTAAATTGCCCTTAGTGTCTAAAAAAAAAAGGTTGGATGAGGTTACTGGGTTATGGGGATAGGTTGGAAGTGTGATGGGCTTAAATGGGACGTTCTTTCAATGGGCCGGTGCAGACTCGATGGGCCGAATGGCCTCCTTCTGCACTGTAAATTCTATGATTCTATGAACTAACTGGTCTGTAATTTCCCACATTCTTCCTCCCTCCCTTTTTGAGTAAGGGCGTTACGTTAGCATTTTTCCAGTCCACTGGAACCTTTGCCGTGTCCAGGGAATTTCGGAATATGATAACCAATAGATTGAATTTCTTCGCTCCAGTTCCTTTAACACCCTATGATGTAGGCCAACAGACCCGTGGGACTTGTCCCAATAGCTTGTTGAGTACCGTTTCCCTATTGTTGCTGATTGTTCTAAGTTTGGCCCTTTCTATTACCTCTGAATTGCCCATTCCTATAGGAATGGTTCTAGTGTCCTACATTGTGAAAACTGAGGCAAAGTATTGATTTAGCATCTCTGCCATTTCTGTGTTACCCATTGTCACATGAGAGTACCTTTAAGAATGGATGTTTAAGCAATGTACCTTTAAGAAAATAGTGATATCAGAGAGTGGGTGGAGCTGAGCTCAGGTCAGCCATTTTGCAGTTTAGTTTTGCAGTTTGAAAAGAGCTTGGGGAGTTTCTGTGTTTGCAGTGAGCTGGATCTCTGCCATGAAAGACCATCTCTGGATCATTTGGGTGATTTAAACTCATAATTGTAAAGCCTTTAACCTGATATGATTTTGTTTAAAGGTGTTAAGTCTCTTGGAAGTTTGAAGGAACATTTTAAGGAATTCTTTACTGTTGCAATATTTTCTGAGTTATCTTTGCAGTAAGGAGTGTTAAGAGATCCAATGTTTATTAAAGATGTTAAGTTGAGTTCATGGAATAAACAGTGTTTTGTGTTTAAAAACCCACGTGTCCATAATTGTAATCCCACACCTAGGGAAAAAGCCGTGTGCGAGGAAAAGCAACAAATCCGTTAAAGGGAGAGGTTGGTTGAACTCCATGATACATTTTGGGGTTCTGAAAACGCCTCGCCCATAACACCCATTATTAACTTTTAGGTTTCATCTTCCAAGGAACCAACATTCACCTTAGCGACTCTCTTCCCTTTTACGTACTTGAAGAACCTTTTGCTGTCTTTTTTGATATCTTGCGCTAGTTTTCTTTCGTAATTTACCTAAGCTCTTCTTCTTATTTTTTTTATATCCCTTTGTTTATGTTTGAAAGTTTCCCAATCTTCTAGTCTGCCACTGGCCTCTACAATATGATATGCCTTAGTTTTTGTCTTTAAATCGTCCTTGACCTCCTTGTTTAGCCATGGACGTTATTTTACCCGTCTTACCATCCTTTTTCCTCACTGGGATATATTTTAGTTGTGAGGAATTGAGTATCTTCTTAAACAGCTGCCACTGCTCATCAGCTGTCCTACCTTTTAGCCTTCCTGCCCAGTCTTTCCGGTCCAAATCTATCCTCAAGCCTATGTAATTTCCTTTGTTTAATTCCAGAACACTAGTGTGGGACTCCACTTTCCCACCCCCAAACTGAATCTTGAATTCTACCATACTATGGTCACTACTCCCTAGTGGATCCTTAACTATGAGGTCATTAATTAATCCCCCCACGTTACAAAATACCAAATCCAGAGTAGCCTCCTCCTTTGTTGGTTCCCCAACACACTGTTCGAAGAAACAATCTCTAATGCATTCAATGAACTCTGCCTCCAGGCTACCCTTGCAATTTGATCCCCCCAGCCTATGTGGATATTAAAATCACTCATAAATATTGCCATACTTTTTTTGCAAGCCCCCAGTAGTTCCAGGTTTATACTCTGCCCCACTGCAGAACTACTGTTTGGGAACCTATAGATTACTCCTACCAAGGACTTTTTCTCTTTGCAATTTCTTATTTCTACACAGACTGATTCGGCATCTTGATCTCCAGTGTTTATGTAATTTTCTTTTTCTGCACCGATCCCTTTCGTCACCAGCGGGACGCCGCCACCTCCTTTACCTTTCAGTCTATCTTTCCAAAATACTGCTTACCCTTGGATATTCAAGTCCCAGACATGGTCTACCTGTAAGCATGTTTCAGCACTCACCACCAAATCATACCCTTTTGTTTCTATTTGCAGTGTTCACTCATTAAGTCTGTTTTGAATGTTTTCTGCACTTAGATACAAAGCTTTTAAATTTGCTTCACTGTTAAATTTCCCTACTCTTCCATAATTCCGTAGTTCATAATGACATTCACGCGTATTATTATTCTGTCCCTCACCTTTATTTTCTGGTAACCATTCGTTAATCGGTACTCTTACCTCTTCCTTTAATTTGGGTTTTCTAATTTCCCGTCCTATTCAGTTTAAAGCCCTAGCTGCAGCTCTAGTTATGTCATTCGCTAAGTCTCTAGTCGCAGCATGATTCAGATACTAATAATCTTTATTGTCACAAGTAAGCTTTACATTAACACTGCAATGAAGTTACTGTGACAAGCCCCTAGTTGCCACATTCCGGCGCCTGTTCGGGTACACTGAGGGAGAGTTCAGAATGTTCAATTCACCTAACAAGCATGTCGTCAGGACTTGTGGGAGGAGATCTGAGCATCCGGAGGAAACCCACGCAGACACGGGACAAACATGTAGACTCCGCACAGACAGTGACAACCCAAGCCGGGAATCGAACCTGGGATCCTGCCGCTGTGAAGCAACAGTGATAACCACTATGCTGCCATGTCACCCAGATGAAGATCGTCCCATCGGAACAGGTTCCTCATTCCCCAGTATGGTGCCAATGTCCCATGAATTCAAACCCATTTCTCCCACACCAATCTTTGAGCCACGCATTTAACTCCTTAATCTTATTGACCCTGTGCCAATTAGCTTGTAGCTCAGGAAGTAATGCAGAGATTATTACCTGTTTGGTTCTGATTTTTAAATTGGCTCCTAGCTGTTCATACTCCCTCAGCAGAACCTTTATCCTTGTTCTACATATGTCAATGGTACCTAGGTGGACCACGACAACTGGATCTTTACCCTCCCACTCCAGCTTCCTGTCACCCAAATAAGATATCCCGAACCCGAGCACTAGTCAGGCAACACAACCTTCGGGATTCTTGGTCCTAGTTACAGAGAACAGTCTCAACCCCCCTAACTATACTACCCCCAATTACAACTTCATTTCTTTTCTCTCAACCCCCACCCACTTGAATGGCTCCCTGTACCACGGTGCTGTGGTCAGTTTGCTCATTCTCCCTGCAGTCCCCATTCCCGTCCACACAGGGAGCAAGAATCTCAATCCTGTTGGACAGGGACAAGGTTTGAGGCTGCTGCAAGCCTACATCCTGGATCTCTCTACCTTCCTCACTCGCAGCCTCCTATCCCTGACCACTGTATAAATTTAAGTTAGTTAGTCTAAGTGGTGTCACTGCCTCCTGAAACAGTGTCCGTGTACCTCTCCCCTCCCTGTCCAAAAAAACAATCCACCACTACTATATTTCCTGTTAAACCATGTGCTCTAATTTTGCTGACACACTGTGGCACTGTATCAAGCTCCCTTTGAAAGGGTGCACAGGGCACTATTTTAAAATTTCCAGATGACGAAAGTGATCTGTGAGGAACTTAACGATAAACTTAAGACATTGACAACCTAGTAGAATGGGCAGATAAGTGGCACAAGAAATGTAATGTAAGGCGCCGCACGGTGGCGCTGTGATGAGCACTGCTGCCTCACGGCGCTGAGGACCCAGGGTGCTGAACAACACAACCTGGGAGTATGTCTTCAAATCATTGAAGGTAGCAGGGCAGTTAAGTAAGTGGTTCATAAAGCAGACCGGATCTTGGGGCTTTATAAATAGGGGCATAGAACACAAAAGCAAAGAAGTTATGAACCCATATCAAACGCTGGTTCAGCCTCGGCTGGAGAATTGTGTGAAGGCTTAGGAGAGAGTACGGAGAAGATTCATCAGAATGCTTCCAGGGAAAAGGAATTTTCAGCTATATGGATTGCTTGGAGAAACAAGGGCTATTTTCCTTGGAGAAGGGATTTAATAGAGGTATACAAAATCACAAGAGGTCTGGGCAGAATAGATAGGGAGAAACTGTTCGCATTATCGGAATGATCAAGAACCAGAGGATACCGATTTAACATGATTGGTGAAAGCAGCAATCACACCGGGAAAAACGTTTTTTACACAGTGAGTGATTATGATCTGAAATTCGCTTCCTGACAGTTTGGTGGAGGTAGAATACATCAAGGCTTTTAAGAGATAATCATATAATTATCTGAGAAGAAAATGCTTGCAGGCCCACAGGGAAAAGGCAAAGGGATGGGGTCAGGTGAATTATTCTTGCAGAGAGCCAGCATTTACACAAGGTGTCAAAGGTCTCCTTCTGTGCTCTATCCATTCTATGGCCAGAATCTTCAGATGGCGGCTGCTCGCCTATTGCCATCCGAAGAGATGATGGGAAAACATTCCCATCGATTCTGGTGGCCCGGCTGCCAATTTAAGCTGATTGGCATTAGGTGGGACTTCCGCCCCCTCACTTAGGACAAAGTCCCATCTTAAAGTCCCACGATTTCAAAATCCCAATATTCCTTTTAGAACTGAGAAACCCTCAGATTGTTGTTTTAAGGCCAACTGGAAAGACTCTAGCAGTCTGGGTTCCATCTCCCATATCCTTGAAGCCTAGGCAGGAAATGGTCCTTAAGCTGTCAATAAGTTGGCCACTTAAGGGCCTCAACTAGGCCAAGGTTGGGTCGGCCAGCCTAGGGCTAGCCCATCCAGCTTTAAATTGCAGAGCGGTGAGGGTAGGTGGGAACCTGGTGGGAGTCCATCCGAAAAATTACAGAGCCACCACCTCCCATTCACATCCCCCCTCCCACTCCCCGAGCCCCATACAAACCCGCAGGCAGGGAAATGTAAAACTGTGCCCATTCTTTCCCGGGACCTCACTACTCAGAATTGATTATTTCCCCAAAATGTTCTTCTTCCTCCAATCTGGGATTTTAAAATAGAAGACTGGCCATACTCTACTCTAACTACTATTCTTTGTCCCCTCATTTGCCCTTCAGCTTAGATGGTGTCCTTCACCATGAGCTCTACCCCAGCTCATTAACTCAATCAGAATAGTTTGAATAGCATGTTTAACAAAGAAAAACACATAAATGTGAAATTTATCTATTGAGAAGAAAGGCAATGTCCGAGATAGATCCTCAATATGATTAAGCAGCATGCTTTAAATTGTCAGTGCTTTGTCTAATTTACATTGTTCATAGATAAAAATAGCAAAGACAATCCTTACTTGTCCTTAACAGTGATAAGAATAAACTTTAGCATAGAATACCTACAATGAAGCAGGAGGCTATTCGTCCCATCGAGTCTGTGTCGACCCTGCAAAAGAGCACCATACCTAGGCCCAATCCCTGCTGTAGCCCTGTATCCCCACCCAACCTTTATATCTTAGCATGGCCAATGTACCTAACCTGCACATCTTTAGACTATGGGAGGAAACCCACGGAGACACGGGGAGAAAGTGCAAACTCCACGCAGACAGTCACCCGAGGTCGGAATCTAACCTGGGTCCCTGGTGCTGTGAGGCAGCAGCAATAACCACTATGCCACCATGCCACCCCAGTTGTCTGAACTGTAAAAAAAATAGTTGCACCTGAAGTCAAGTCAGCGGAACATCAACGGAAATCAAGAGTCCCAAATGCCAACTCAAATCTTCTTCACCCAGCTCCCGAGCATGAGGCGGACAAAGGAAGTGCTTCATTGACACTCTGAAGGCTCACCTCAAGAAATGCAAAATAGACATAAACTTCTGGGAGACCCTTGCTCAGAAGAGAACTATGTGGAGGAACCTCATGATTGAAGGGACACAGTTCTTAGAGAACACCTGATGGCAAGAGGAGTTCCGGAAAAGGAGCTCGAGTCAAGAATATCAGCCGATCTCGAGTCCAAGGACGAAACCTACCTCCCGTAAACACCTACCAAGTGTGCGGTCAGAGATGTAGCTGTAGGATTGGACTGATCAGTCACATAGGGACCCACAGAACCCATGACCAGTGACACGATGTTTCTTAGTTGGCCAATCATACTCGTTAATGAGTGATCGCCAAAGGAGGAGCAGATAAACATGAAACCGTTAAGTCTGAAGAAGTGGTGCAGTTCCAACAACACAATTGTGGTTTAATAGTAGATTATTTTCTGAAAGATAAAATCTGATCAGCTTTTACCAGAAAAAATGTTTTTTTTAAATTATCACTAGAATGCCTTAAAAGAATGTAAAAACATAGGTGGACAATCTTGTTTATAGTAGGTGCTATTGGCACCATTGTCGTTGTTTTGGATTTACTAAATCCTGGCATGGGTGGCATTTCCCCTTAAAATTCAATGTGAGCTGAATTAAATCAATACTATGGGAATGTTATGATCACTGAATACCAGATTAATGACCTTATACTCCTGATAATAACTTTGTCACAGATAATGACTTGTTTGGTTCTCCTCCCAAAGTCAACAAGACATTCTATTCGAGATTTTCTTTCAAATTAACTGAGAAAAGGGAATATAAACTAAATTAGAAAACATTTAATTGGGTAATAATGCAGCAATCACAGTGTAAAAATCTACTCAGATGCTAAAGCTGAAAAGATGTGTTTAGATTTGATTCACAACTGTACTGTAATGGTGCACTTCATCAGACAAATTTATTTAAGCCTGTTACAATTCATTGCCAAGGCAATAATAGGTAAAATACTGAGAAGGGGAAAACAAGAAAAATCTGTACCTCAAAATCTTATGTAAGAGGACAAGTTGATAAAACTAGGCTAATTTTCAATGGTGGCAAATTTGAAGAACATGATCCAAGTCTTCAAGTGTAGAATGAGATTGATAACATAAGATTTAGACAGTTGCAGTGGTCTAGCAGCCCTGATAGCTGCGGGAGCAAATTGTAATGGCCGCTAAGTTTCGCAAGCAGCCAAAAAGGGGGTCTTTGCACTGGCGAGATTTCAGTTTAAAATTATCCTTGCTCCCTGCCGGTGACATAATCAGGGCACCTGGGGCGGGATTCTCCAAACCTCCAGGCCGAAATTGCGATCGGTGCGGGGGCGGAGAATGGACGTTGACTTCGCAATTCCGGCACGACGCCGCTCCCGCGATTCTCCGATCACCGGAGAATTGTTGCGAATCGCACGCACGCGGTCTACGCGGCACGGTTAGGGGGCTATTGACAGAGGCCCCCGCGGCGATTCTCCGGGGACAACTGGCCAAGTTCCCGAAGGCGTGGTTTTAACCACGTTTTGCCTGTCGGGAACGGCCGGTGGCGGCTGCGGGCTCAGTTCGCGGCTGCCCTGTTGGGGAGGGGCAGGTGGATCCTTCACCGGTGGGGGCCTCACAGTCGGACAGGGGAGTGATCGGGCGGCACCGATCCACGGGCACGTGTGATCTCGGGGTGGGGGGGGGGCCCACATTTTGGTGCCGCTCCGCGATCCAAGTTCGCCATCGCGCATGGCATGGCCGCCGCCGTGCACATGCGCGGACTCCCAACTGGAAGTGCAGCCAGAGCTGCGAGAAACACTCGGGGGCCCTGCTAGCCCCCTGCGGGTAGGAGAGTCACTCTGGACTTTCTCACCCACAGTTGGTGTGGAATTTGCTGCAATGAAAACAATTGCCATGTTTTATTTTACACACAGACACAGTTGCATATCTGTTTACAGACAACAACTAAATTATGACTGCCTCTTTAACAGGACAACAATGACCTCAAAGTGAAGGGTGACCAAAACCCATTTCCTGTTAAATTATGGTAGCCTTGTACAACTTATTGCCTTTGGGAATTAAAAACAAGCACTTGTAAACTTTAAAATTAGATAGTCCAACAGCTGTGGAAAATATCATTACTGTATGACAGCTGATACAGAAACCTATTAATAATTTGAAATTCTGTCGGAATCTGGGGCGTCATTCTCCGACCCCCCAGCGAGTCGGAGAATGGCCGTTGGCCGCCGTGAATCCCGCCCCCCGCCGGTTGCCGAAGTCTCCGAAGGGAGAAAGGTCGGCGGGGCGTTAATGGCGCCGCAGACGTCGGAGAATGGCACGGGTCTGCGCAAGGCAGCCGATTTTCGGCCTGCCGATATTCTCCCTTCCGGATGGGCCGAAGTCCCGTCAACGCGATGACCGTTCACGTCGACGTAAATCAAACCTCCTTCTCATCGGCGTGAACCTGTGCTCCAGGTTCACACCAACCAGCGTGGAGGTGAGTGACGGCCTGGGGGGTTGGCTCTGGGCAGGCAATGGCGTGGCCGCAGTCTGAATATGTGGGGGAGAGGTGTGTCTCGGGTTGTGTGTGTGTGTGTGTGTGCGGCTGGGGGGTGGTTAGAGTGGGCTGGGCTCCGGGGGAGTGCCGGGAGGGGGGGTCCGTGCCCGGGGATGGGGGGGTCCGTGCCGGGGAGGAGGATGGGGGGGGGGGTCCGTGCCGGGGAGGGGGATGGGAGGGTCCGTGCCGGGGAGGAGGATGGGGGGGGTCCGTGCCGGGGTGGAGGATGGGGGTGGGGGGGTCCGTGCCGGGGAGGGGGATCCGTGCCGGGGAGGAGGATGGGGGGAGGGGGGGTCCGTGCCGCGGAGGAGGATGGGGTGTCCGTGACGGGGTGGAGGTTGGAGTCCGTGCCGGGGAGGAGGATGGGGGGGGGTCCGTGGCGGAGGATGGGGGGGGGGGGGGGGGGGGGGGGGGGTCCGTGCCGGGGAGGGGGATGGGGGGGGTCCGTGCCGGGGAGGAGGATGGGGGGTTTCCGTGCCGGGGAGGAGGTTGGGGGGGGGGGGGTCCGTGCCGGGGAGGGGGATGGGGGGGTCCGTGCCGGGGAGGAGAATGGGGGGTCCGTGCTGGGGAGGAGGATGGGGGGGTCCGTGCCGGGGAGGGGGATGCGAGGGCAAGTGAGTTGGTCCACCTGGCCAGGTGCCAGCCTCCAACAGTTGGACCCATGCGGTCCATGCCACCTGGCTGCGGGGAGGATGGGGTATGGGCAATGATGACATGTCAATGTCCGTCCCCCCCACCCCCACCCCCCCACCAGGCCGTCATGTTTTCCGATCATCCAGCGATGTTGGCCGCCTTGGTGGCAGCCGCTAATGTCTATGTTGCCCTGGATGAGGATGAGGAGGAGCGTGCCAGAGAGGCGGCGCAGGCTGCCGCAGAGGGGCAGGCGGCAGCCGCCCAGGCTGGAGGGACACCTGATCGACAGGACAAGGAGGGGGAGGAGGACGTCGCGGCCCCACGGCAACGGAGGAACCCGAGGGTGCCCCGTGTGTACCGGCCCCGACAGTCATACAAGGACCTCACGGACCGGGAATGCAGGAGGAGACTCCGGATGAGGCGGGAAACCGTGGCACACATCTGCCACCTGCTGGCACACCTGTCACCGCGTGGCACTGGCGGGGGACACCCTCTCCCCGTGTCCGTCAAGGTTACGGTGGCCCTGAACTTTTATGCAACGGGGTCATTCCAGGCACCGAGTGGGGACCTGTCTGGCATATCGCAGACATCGGTGCATCGGGGCAGTGACAGATGCCCTATATGCCATGGCGCACCGCTACATCCGCTTCCCTGTGGACCGGGCCAGCCAAGATGCCCGGGCCGTGGGCTTCTCTGCCGTGGCCGGGTTCCCCATGGTCTAGGGCGCGATCGATGGGATGCACGTCGCCGTGCGGCCATCTGCAGATAACAGGGCCGTGTTCACCAATAGGAAGGGGACCTATTCGATGAACGTACAGGTGGTCTGCGACCACCGCATGATGATCCTGCAAGTCTGCGCCCGTTACCCAGGCACTGTACACGACTCATACGTGTTGTCGCGGTCATCCATCCCCGGCATGTACGAGGGACGCCATCCCCGGCTGAGCGGCTGGTTGCTGGGCGACAGGGGCTACCCATTGCGATCGTGGCTGATGACGCCTATACGGAGGCCACGCAATGAGGCGGAGAACCGCTACAATGATGCCCATGTAGCGACAAGGGGAGTGATAGAGAGGTGCTTTGGCGTGCTGAAGATGCGTTTCAGGTGCCTGGACCTCTCTGGGGGCGCCCTCCAGTATCGGTCAGACAGGGTCGGCCGCATCATTGTGGTGTGCTGCGTCCTGCACAACATAGCCCAATAGAGGGGCGATGTGCCGCAGGCAGAGGAGGGCGGAGTGGAGGAGCAGCAGGAAGAGGCGCAGTCCTCCCCAGATGAGGGGGATGGGGGCAATGGTCAGGGCAGACGGGCTAGACACAGGCGGGTGCCTGTCCACCGTTACCGGCTGGCCCAGCGGGCAGGGGACAGGCTGATAGCCGCCCGCTTCACTGACTAGATGGGCGTGGGAATCGTGTAGTCTGGCCACAGACCGCACACCATGGCAACAGCCGGCCACCCACACCCCCCACCCATCCAGCACCCTCACCCCCCTCCCCAACCCCACCCACCCCACCCGCATGCACCCCCCCCCCCATTGCCGATCCACCTGCGGCACAACGGCCGGGCTCACACAGTTGCGGGTGGACGCGTGTCTATCGCAGGCCATGGAGGATAATGACAACCCGCCCTGCGGTGAGCTCCTGGCTCCACATCGTTGGACTATGTCTGACCCATGGCCACAGTACCACCATCCACCCGGACCATCCCTGCATGCGGCTGTGACACTGCAGCGCACGGTCGGTCCCGTCCTCTGCCCGGGGGGGATGTTGATGTCGGCCCAGGGGGAAGGGGGCAGACTCACCTGGGGCTGAGGTAAGACCACCCCTCACACACACACTTGCGCTCAACGTACATGACACCCCCGCACGCTTTGGACAGAGCACAAAGGCAGCTTCTGTAGGTGTAACATTGACTTTAATAACCAAACGAGTTCATGCGTGTGCCCTAGCCCCTAAAACTCATCTGTGCCCTGCACCCGTGCCAACTTACTCAGTGTCTAATTGTTTGGCCTTACGGGCCCTTTGACTACGTCTACGTGGTTCCCCAGACGGTACAGCAGAACTGGAGGTGGACTCCTGTGATTCCTGACCTCTGACACGGGATCCCTTTGACGGCCGTTTCCTGGGGCGTCCTGGCCTAGATGGGCCAGGCTGCGGCCCCGGGCGACTGGGATGGCGAGCTGCCAGCCTGTCCTGCCCGTTGCCCACCCGATGCACCTGGGACGGAAGGGGGGGGGGGGGGGGGGGGGGAGTCCAAGGTGTCGCGGTGTTCCGGGACCACCCCTACAGGGGGAGCCGGGACGGACCACACCACCTCCTCCTCCCTCGGGGTGCCCGATGGCCCCCAGGCCTCTACATGGGTGGGGGATGCGAACGGACTGGCCATCCGACGCCCCCCCCGGCATCTGGCACTGCCAGTCGTGGAGGCCCATGCTGGTATCGACAGGGGTCTGCAGGTTTGCTGCCATGGAGCCCAGGGGGTTGGCAAACCCTGTCTGTGACAGTGCGACGCCAGCTCGCACATGGGCAATGGCGCTGATGCCCTCAGCAATGGCCTGCTGAGACTGGGCCATGGCCTGCAGAGACTGGGCCATGGCCTGCTGAGACTGGGCCATGGCCTGAAGAGACTGGGCTATGGCGTTGAGCGCCTCTGCCATCTGGCGCTGGCAATGGCTCATGGCCTCCTGTGAGAGGGCAGCCATGTCCTGGGCCACAGACACCGCCTGCACGGAAAGCCCCAGGCCTCGCAAACCGTTCCCCATGTCTGACACCGTCGCACCCATTGCCTCCACCGCGGAGCCACCCGTGCGGTGTCGGCCTGGGTGGCACGCATGACCGGCACCACTTCCAGCTCCTGGACGCGGGTGGACTCCTCCACCTGCGACTGCAGCCGCCGCAAGCCGGCCGTCACCCTCTTCGCTCGTCTCCGGGTCGGCGGTTGCATCGGATCTAAGTGTGGGTGTGGAAACTCCAGGAACCCGGGATCCATCTGGGCGGCAGATGTTCGCTTGCGCTGGGCTGCCCTCCGACCGCCCGGCCCCTCTGCTGCTCCTACCTCCACCTGCTGTACCGGGACGGCTGTGTTGTGTGCACCAGTGAGTGTACCAGACGCCTCATCACTAAAGTGCCCAACCGAGGTGAGTGTTTCTGCGATGGTGGAGGGTGTTGGTGACAGCAGTGGCGTTGTGCCGTGCTCTTCGTCCCACTCTGAGTCCATGGCACTTTGGGGTGGGGGTTCGTCTCCACACATCCACTCTGAGTCACTGTCCGGTATTTCGTCTTCCTGGGTAGTGCTGTCCCGGGTAGGGGTGTCCTGGCTCGGATGTGACGGGGGCCTGTGGCTGCCCCCCTCGTTGCTGGGTGGTCGCTCCCGCACGTGACGGGGGTGTAGTCTCCCTGTTGCTCCAGGTCTCTCCGTCTCCCGTGGTGTGCGAGGGGCATCCTGCGGGCGTCGAATGCCAGAGGGTCCGGGTCTCTAAGTCTCCCGTGGTCTCCGAGGGGCATCCTGCGGGCGTCGCATGCCGGAGGGTCCGGGTCTCTCCGTCTCCTGTAGCCTCCGAGGGGGATCCTGCAGGCGGTCTGCATCTGCGGGGTGGGTGCCTGGACGTTTGCTCCTGCGATACACAGTGAAGCATGCATGGTTAGACACGCAGGCAGTGATCAGGTGATATGGGGGAGGGGGGATATGGGGACGGGCTGTCGGTGGCTCACTCGCTAGTACGCCCCTGACCTCTGCATCAGCAACCTCCCGGTCGTCAGTTCCGCCAGCCAGTTCCAGGGCCCTTTCCTCGTGTTCGGTCAGTGGTCTCTCATCAGCGGGGCCTCCTCCAGTCCTCACATGCTCCCTATTGTTGTGTGCGCGCTTCTGTAGCGGGGGTGGGGGGGTGGGTGGGGGTGGTGGCAGGGGTAAAAGGCAACAGTGTTAGGCAGGTATATGAATGCACGCCATCGGTTGCGCGTGCATTGCAGAGGTTAAGGTTAGGGCTGGATTCACTTGGGGATATGGGGGAGGGGGAATATGGGGGAGGGGGGGGATATGGGGGAGGGGGGATATGGGGAGGGGGTATATGGGGGAGGGGGGATATGGGGAGGGGGGATATGGGGAAGGGGGATATGGGGGAGGGGGGATATGGGGGAGGGGGGATATGGGGGAGGGGGGGATATGGGGGAGGGGGGGATATGGCGGAGGGGGGATATGGGGGAGGGGGGATATGGGGGAGGCTCACCCTGCCTGCTCTGACGAGGTCGTTCACCTTCTTGTGGCACTGGGTGCCTGTCCGTGGTATCAGGGCCACAGCGGTGACGGCCTCTGCCACCTCCCTCCACAGATGCCGGCTGTGGCGTGGGGCAACTCTGCGGCCGTGCCCGGGAGACAGGGTGTCCCTCCTCTGCTCCACTGCGTCCAGGAGCGCCTCCACATCCTGTGACTGGAACCTCGGGGCTGAGCGGCGGCCAGCCATCCAGTCGGGTGGGGGGGAGCAGCGCGGCCTTATGAGCCGTCACGCCGTGCGGCGTGTATGACGCTGCACGGCGTGAACCACGTGCGCAAGCGCGGATCCCGTCACGTCGCTGCTAGCCCATTTCAGGCCGGAGACTTTTGACCCATTTTTCCGGCGTGACGCAAGTCGGATTTGCTCTGTTTTTTGCGCCGATCGGCGGACTTTGCGCCGATAACGGAGAATTTCGCCCCTGATATCTTTTCTTACATTTATCAGGCCAAATAGTCCCCCTGTAAAGGAAGAAATGAATGTGTATTTTAATGTAAGAAAGTTAAAACAGTGTGCACCATTTGATACAGGAGACAAGGTTAAAAGAAACGGATACAAACGATCTTCTAAAGGATCAAAAATGTATAACAGCCATTAATTCTTTATAAAACAACACAGTTAAGAGATTTGGGATGGGGGAGGAAGATAACAACATGTTATAGTTGTACAGCCATATATTGCTGAATGGAAGGAAATGTAATATCCCATTTTTAGGCTTGTTTAATATTTTTTTAAACAACTTTTGCTGCAGTGATGTCTGCAAAACAAAGTCTCATATTCAACAACCATGCTAAAATTTAAACCAAATTATCACCAACTCTGACAGCTTTTAAATTCGTAATTTTGGATTAAACTAAAGTTGCTCCTATTAATAAGCTGGCCGAACATTCACAGATAACAATAGGCAATCGCCGCTCTAACCGTTCCCCAATTTCAGAGGCATACTCTACCATAACGTTTCCCCATATTCCAAGGAAAGAAATTGCTCTTTCACAGGTATAATAGGCTGAATGGCCTCCTTCTGTGTTGCACGTTCTATTCTATGAAACGTCCATCAACAGTGGAGTCAGAAAGAAAACAAAGGGAATAGGCACAAAAAAACTTGGAAAAAATGCTGCACTTAAATCAATAAATATTAAAGGAGAAAGGAAATGTATGGAAAAGTGCTTTCACTATAATATTGTGACTTTTTAGTTATTAGAGAGCCACTGCCTAGAAGGGTAATTCAATGTTAAATATCCTCGCTCAACTACACAAAAACCTACCACAATGGAATTCAAACTCATCAGAATTACTTAACTAACATTAAGTAAGCCTTCTGTCGTCAATAAATTCCAGTCATTGCTAATTAACATCCTTTTCATGGAAGATGCTCATCAAAACACAGCTAATTTGTATCATTTTTATAAGCATTGTTCGCACAATTGATAAGACTGCTAAACACAGCAGTGTAAAAGTAACACTCACTGTTTTCAGACAGCTCCACAACGTAGTGCAGGATGGGGCTGTTTCCATCAAAGGGCCGGTGTCCATGATAAATCCACTGCCCGGTTGCTTGAAGAGTTCAAACTTGCCTGCAGATTTCTGGGTGGGTGAGGGAGTTCACTAAAAAAAAAAAAAGGGAAAATGTACTAAACATGGGTTATTTGATCTACTATGGCTTGCACATGTCAAGACCAAGTCTGGTCTCACAGTTGAAAAATGATTGAAAGTCGGGGAACAATTGGTCTGGGATTTTCAATGAATACTTTGATTTCATACTGGGCTGTAACTTCCGAGTTCCAGGGTGTTGTATTCGGGGGGGGGGGGGAACACGGTCGACGACCCCAAAAATGCGCTAGGAAACCCACACCCTGCCCACCTGGAAGTTCCACTCCACCCCCCCCCCGAGGTTCCACCACCCCAAGCCATCTAGACATTCCACCCCACCCGTCCAGGAAATTCCACCCCACTCCCACCGCCCCACCTGGAGGTTTCAACCCAATCCCCCACTCCGCCCGGAAGTTCCACTCCATCCCCCCACCTCAAAGTTCCAACCCACCCGCCCCACCCCACCCCGGAGGTTCCACCCCATCCACCCTGCCCGAGGCTGCACCCCTTCCTCGGCCCCCATCCACCTTACCTCAGCCCACCCGGAAGTTCCATCCCATGTTTAACTACCTTGATTAAGCTTTCTAATGAAGCAATAGAGATGGTTGATGCGGGTATTGCAGTTGATGTGGAGTTAATTGGCAAAATTAAAGCCTCTGAAATAAAAGGGACAGTGGCAGCACAGATGTGAAGTAGCAGAAAACAGACTAATGATTAATACTTGTTTTTCAACTTGAAGAAAACATTAGTAGGATTCCCCAGGGGTCAATAGTAAGAGTACTGTTTTTCTTGAGGTGTATTTATGACTAGACGTGGGCACAGCTTCAACATTTTCAAATGACACAAAAGTATTGTGACCTGGTGGCAATGATAAAACAGACTTCAAGGAGATATAGGCAGGCTGGTGGAAAGGGTGTACACATGGTAGTTGAAATTTAATGCAGAGAAGTGTGAATACATTTTAGTCGGAATAATGAGGTGGGATAATATTAAAAAAGGATGAAATTCTAAAGAGATTCAGAAACAGTGGGATGTGGGGTAGATGTGCACAAATCGCTGAAGATGGCAGGGTGCGTTGAGAAAGTGGTAAGGTATATGCGATCCTGGACCTCATAAATAGAGACATTATGTATGGAAGCAAGGGGAAACTTCATTTAACACTGGTTCATTCTCAACTGAAACATTGTGTCAAATCCTGGGCCCTGCATTTTAGGAAGGATGTGAAGACATTGAAGAGGGAAAAGAAAAGATCTGTGAGAATGGCTCCAGGGATGAGGGACTTCAGTTACAATATTAGAATGAAGAAGCTGGGGCTATTCTCCTGAAAGAGAAGTTTGAGAGGAGATTTTGTTCCCGGGCATAAGGGTCAAAAATCAGAGGACACCGATTTAAGGTGAATGGCTAAAGAACCAAATGTGACATAGGGAAAACCTGTTTACACAGCGAATGGTTAAGATTTGGAATGCACTGCTTGGTGGTGGCAGATTCAATTCCGACTTTCAAAGGGAATTGGATAATTAACTGAAAATTTCAGGGCTGTGGGGAAAGGACAGAGGATGGACTTAGCACGGGTTTGTTGAAAGTACGACCTGGGAGCAGATGTGGCCAGGGAAGTCTTGAGTTTCAATGGAAGATTATTCTTGGAGCTGCTCCTCTAATTACAAGCCAGTTCTCTCCCACTTTTGCTTCTGAGAAGCAGACTAGTGAGCCTGTCAGCAGCAAATGAGGGATGGTGAATGTGTTGAGGGCTACTGAGCTGAACGAGGGGAAGCAACAGCGAGGTTAAAGCCCAGGCAGCCAGATTAATCTAACTCAAAGCCCAAGGAGGGCAGCTTCGAGTCAGGGCCCGGGAGGGCGGCTTCGAGTCAGGGCCCGGGAGGACGGCTCGGGTGGCCTGCTTCGAGTCAGGGCCCGGGAAGGCATCATCGGGTTGGGGCCCGGGAAGGCAGCTTATGGTCGAGGCCCGGGAGGGCAACTTCGAGTCAGGGCCCGGGAAGACATCTTCGGGTCGGGGCCCGGGAAGGCAGCTTATGGTCGAAGCCCAGGAGGGCAGCTTCGAGTCAGGGCCCGGGAAGACATTTTCGGGTCGGGGCCTGGGAGGACAGCTTTGAGTCAGGGCCTGGGAAGGCACCTTATGGTCGAGGCCCGGGAGGGCAGCTTCGAGTCAGGGCCCGGGAAGGCATCTTCGGGTTGGGGCCTGGGAGGACAGCTTTGAGTCAGGGCCTGGGAAGGCACCTTATGGTCGGGGCCCGGGAGGGTGGCTTCGAGTCAGGGCCCAGGAGGACGGCTTGGGTCAGGACCCGGGAGGACGGCTCAGAGCACGGGAAGGCGGCTTCGAGTCGGGGCCCGGGAGGACTGCTCGGGTTGGGGCCCAGGAAAGCGGCTTTGGGTCAGGACCCGGGACGGCGGTTTCGAGTCGGGGCCCAGGAGGGCGGCTTCGGGTCAGGGCGCAGGAGGGCGGCTTCGGGTCAGGGCCCAGGAGGGCGGCTTCGGGTCAGGGCCCAGGAGGGCGGCTTCGGGTCAGGGCCCAGGAGGGCGGCTTCGGGTCAGGGCCCAGGAGGGCGGCTTCGGGTCAGGGCCCAGGATTGTGGGTTGGGGTCGGGCCCACGAGTGTGGATTCTGGTTGGGGCCTGGGAGGGCGGCTTCGGGTCAGGGCCCAGAAGGTTGGATCAGGTCGGGGCCCAGGAGGGTAGGTTCGGGTCGGGGCCCGGGAGAGTGGCTTCAGGTTTGGGCCTGGGAGGGTGGCTTCAGATCGGAGAACGGGTTTGGGTCAAGGCTCAGAAGGGCGGGATCAAATCGGGGCCTGGGAGGCAGTGCATTGGTGGGCCCTGGGAGGCATGACGTTTTGGCGCACTGGGGAAGAGATGCTGCTGTGGTGAATATGTGAAAGTGTTTGTGGGAGTATATGTGGGAGCGTGTGTGGGAATGAGTGTGTTTGTATGTCCCAGTCTCAGGTTTCTCACTCATTCTCCCCACCACACACCAACAAATACACACGCACCCACTCTCACTCCCCACTGACCCTCTCATACAGTGGTTATTTTTTATTAATTTTTGAAAACAATTTATTGCTGTGATATCTGTACCCTGCTCAGCAATTGTTCCTTTCTTTAAAATCTCAACTTTTTTTTGAAATTCAGTTTAGTTTTGTGTCAAGCATTATCTTCCTGAATTACACTCATCAGCCTCTTGTGTGAGAAAAGTATGCAAATGTAGCCCCCGAACGAAAAGGTTGGACAAGCCTGGTCTAGCTGAATTGCTCTTGTAGAGAGCCGGCACAGACACAAAGGGCTGAATGGCCTCCCTCTATGCCGTAAGTCAGTGGCGTAGCTGAACTCCCAGCTTTTGTTGCTGGATTGAGGCCTAAGATCCCAACGATTGCCTCAAATAAAATGGCAGCAGGCCAGATTCTTGATTTGAGAGTGAATGATGAGTATTTGGGTTCCTCCAGCGTCCATAAAAAGAAAGAAGTAAAGTTTCCTGGGCCATTTTCTGAGCAGCCGTTTGTGTCCCTTTAAGGACTATTGGTCAGGCTGTTCAACGCCTGGCACAAAATGTCAAAGCATGCTCACCCATTTATGATGTGTTGGGTGTTCTGGATCACATACAGGTCACCAACACTTGAAGTAGTGCAACAGTATTTTATTAAAAGGTTAACTATTTAAACATACTTGAACTGTGGGTAAATACGATACCAGCTTGAACTAAAGACCTTTGCCTTGTCCTAACCAGTTGATGCACTCAGCACATGGTGAATATCTGTGTTGCAGACTGTGAGCTCTGGGCTCCTAGCTGGCTGCTACTCGAATGAGCGGGAACTCTGATGTCCCCTGTCTTTATAGTGCATGTGCTCTCACTGGTGATTGGCTGCGGTGTTGTGTATGTTGGTTGGTCCCACTGTGTGTCCATCAGTGTGTGTCTGCACCGTGATATACTGGTGTATATTATGACAATTTATATGGCCAACTAAAAATTGCATCATTGGATGGAGACTGTGCATCAAGAAGGTAGCTGAGGTGAGCCCTAATTCACTGATTTTTAATTGCCGACTGCCCTTTTTCCAGAGAAACAGATGTCTGGCAGCTGAAAAACTGCTCCCAAGGTATTTCTCTGCAGTACAGGCGGAGCAGCTGAAAGATGTAAAACGAAAGTGCTGCGATGCCAGGACTGCCAAGTGGATATAATTACAAGGTTACATAGGTGCTTTTCATTATAAATGTGGTCATAGGAATATTTAGTGTGAACATAAAAATAAACACAGAATATATGAATTTAAAATGGTGACTGAAGTATGCCTACGTGCGTCCTGGTCTAATGATCTCCCAACGAATAAAGCTGCTTCACGTGAAGACAATGTTTAATCTTGTCAGTGGTACAGCATACTAGGCATAAACTGGAATCATAGATAAATATCTGAAAATATTGGCAATGACTTCCAAAGATCAACTAAAACTTCACCCCAGTGAAACACAATATAGGTCATGTGGCAGACTGGGCTGTCTGTCATATCTTTAATTCTAGGAAGGCTGTAAATTTATTCATGGTGCACAAACGCCTATAACCCACAAGTGTAGAAATTACTATGAGAGAAAATTGTGGAAACTCTTGAAATGTTTGTTTTTGATATTCCTCAGTCTGCTATCTAACCAAGAGGTTAACCATTTATTGTAAATGAGTTGGCATATTTGTTAAAGTAGCCAAAACCTGTACATTAATAAACAATTGTGCTAAAAATGCAATCTGTACCAAAATAACTTTTGCTGCGAAATTTATTATGAAAATCGCTTATTATCACAAGTAGGTTTCAAATGAAATTACTGTGAAAAGCCCCTAGTCGCCATATTCCACCGCCTGTTCGGGGAGGCTGGTACGGGAACTGAACCGTGCTGCTGGCCTGCCTTGGTCTACTTTAAAAGCCAGCGATTTAGCCCTGTGCTAAACCAGCCCCTGATGTGTTTTATTCAGCATTCACTAGTAAATATTACTAAAGATTATAGCAAAAACAATCATTGTAAAACCATTGGTAATTCAGCTTGATGGGAAAGTAAAACTTGGATACTCACATGACTTCTAGGCGGGCGGTTCTGAAGTCGTTTCCTCCCAAGGACAAAACTTCACAGGTGTAGTCACCAATATCACCTGACCATGTTTGACTAATGTGGAGTGATCCATTTTTCCCTACATAAATTCTCGGTACCGTATTTGCATTAATGATATTTCCATCCTTCTTCCAGACAAACCTAAAAAAATTAACACTTTCAAGGCTCCACAAAAGTAACCATTAATGCAGTCAAATGTCACATCTTTAATCCCCACACACAGCCAAGTAAGTAAAGTCGCCAGTGTCCCAGATGACCATAGGCTGCTTTCCCCTTTGAGTGGGTCAGCCGACTGGTGGCGATTTATCCTGAGAATCACACCTCAGGTGGCGCCTTCATGAATAACCTCAGTCAGTACGGGAATTGAGCACGTGCTTCTGGCCTCGCTGTGCAACACGGACCAGCTGTCCAGCTAACTGAGCTAAACTGCTAGGCTTCGGACAGATGGCAAATAAAAATTTAAGAATCTCAAACGCGAACCCAATCTGTCTTGAACGTGTCATTTCTGTTCTTTTTTAAACATTCTTATTAAAGGCATTTTCATATACATACAAACCAAAGAGAAACAGCAGCTACATCAGCACGCAACAGCAATAACCATATCCAAACTGTCCCCCTCCTCTCCCTCCAGCCCATGCCCACTTTTCTTTTATCAGAATAAATCCCATACAAAAGACAGGAAACCCCCCATGACCCCCCCCCCCGCTGACGTTTTACCACTCATTAAAGAAGTCGACGAACAGCCTCAACCTGGAGAAGAATCCTTCATCCAAACCCGATAGCAAACTTTATTTTCTCTTGATGCAGAAACTCTGCCAAATCGCTCACCCATTCCCCCACCCGAGACGGCTCCAAGTCCCGCCACCTGAGCAATATCCGTCTCCAGGCTATCAGGGAGGCAAAGGCCAACATGTCGGCCTCTCTCCCCACCTGCACTTCCAGATCCTCCTACACTCCAAATATTGCCACCCATGGGTTCAGAACCACCTTCATACCCAGAATCTTTGACATTGTGTCTGCAAAAGCTTTCCAGTACTCCTCCAGCCTCGGACATGTCCACAACATATGGACATGATTCGCCGGCCCCCCTGCACACCGTCCACGCCTATCTTCTACCCGAAGAGAACCGGCTCATTCTGGACACCGTCATGTGTGTTCTAGACACCACCTTGAGCTGGATGACTCAGTCTCGCACACAACGAGGATGAATTCACCCTCCACCAAAGCCTCCCTCCACACTCCAATCTTGAGCCAAACCTACCCCTAGGGCCCGACACTGTAAAGCCCACCCTCGTATTCATCAACACTGCCACTCCCTTGGCTTCATGTTCAATCTCGAGTGAAAAACCTGCTCCACCCATCCCTTCCTCAGCCTTGTCTGATCCGCGACCTTCAAATGAGTCTCTTGCAAAAACGCATTTCCGCTTTCAAACTCCTTAAATGCACAAACACGTGCAATCTCTTAATTGGCCATTTGATCCCCGAACATTCCAAGAGATCGGCCAGGCTGGGGGGCCTCCAAGCCCCCCCCCCCTTCACTCTGATCAGCCTTACCCCCCCCCCCCCTTCACTCTGATCAGCCTTACCCCCCCCCCCCCCCTTTAATGGGCTCCTCCAGACCTGCGACCCGCATTCCTCTCATCCCAGGGCCCCTCCAAGATAGCCACCAAAGTCCACTCTTTACCAACCGTGCCACACCAACTCCTCCCACGTCAGCCAACCTCCCCTCCCCACCCCAACCCCAAACCACCAGCCTTCCTAACACTCCCCCCATCCACAAATAAAGAAAATCACATTCACCCAATCACCTGTCCCCCACTCCCCCTACACATTCCCCCCACCCACTTCACTCCCATTAAGTAGCTTTCCTATTAGCATAGTGGCCCCCACCAGAAGTAACCAGCTTCCACTCCCCCCCCCCCTCTCTCAATCCTATATTCAGCCTCCTGCCCTCCCTGTCTCCTCCATCCGATCCTCTCCCTCTCTCTCCCCTACTCCACTCACTGCCCGTCCCCCAACCAAGAACCTACCTATCCCAAATCCCAACCATGGGCAGGTAAACAGAGACACAACATAATCAATTCAACACATGCACCAATAATTGATTAAACACAGTGGGTAAATAGCAATAGCAAACAAACAACCCAGCATAAACATAACCCCTTCCCTCACAGGAATCTCCCAAGTCCAATGTTCGCACAAGTCCCCCAGTCCATGGTCCCTCACAAACTTACGCCTCCTCCGGCGTATTGAAATAAAACTTCTGATTCCGGAGCGTGACCCACAAACGAGCAGGCTACAACAGACCGAACTTCACATTTTTCCTAAATAGGGCTGCTTTGACCCTATTAAAACCGGCCCACCACATTGCCAACTCCGCTCCCAAGTCCTGATAAATACGCACTTCATGGCCTCCCCAAGTGTACTCTCTCGTCTCCTTTGCCCATCGCAGAATCTTCTCTTTGCACCACGATCGCTCTCGGCGGCTCACCTGCTTTCAGCTTCCTTCTCAGCAACATGTACGCTCGATCCACCACAGGTCAGTCAAAGACCCCCTCCCCCACTAATTTCGAAAACATCTTCGCCGCATATCAGGCAGAGATTAGAAGATTCTGCCTCCCCGAGCGATTCTTCAAGTCATTCACCTTTTCTCTTAAATTTTTCTGGCCCTCTGCCTCCAGCATGATTTCCGCCTGCAATGAGGCCAACTGATCCTCGTGGTCAGCCACAGACTCCTCCACCTTCTGGAGTGATACATGCTGCGCCTCCAGCCTTCGCTCCACTCTCTCTGTGGCCGCCCTATCAGCCCGGCCACCCTCGACCAGGTCCTCTGCGGCCTCCTTTCTCTGCTACTTAAACTTAACCATTGGGAACTCCACCAACTGTTCCATGGACCACTGAGTGGATAATGAAGCCATAGAGCTCTCCGCCATCTTTCCCTCTGCCGCAGTTTGAAAGGTCTCCTGGTCTGATTGTTCCCCCTGACTTGTTGCACTTCTCATTTGATAGGCCCCAGACATGCCCTACTGGAGGAGAATTCTTGGTCCCTTACGATTAAACACTTTCAACTGGCACAGCTCCTCCTGAAACAAGCGGAAAGACCCAAAACAATTCCACTACGAGCACGAGCCACTTAATATGTGACCCACTCACACCATGGCCCGCCAACGGAAGCCCCATTTTTGCTTTTAATAGATTCGGGCTGGGAGGCGGGCAAACAATCCCATTGTGGGGGATGGATGACTCATTTAAATATTTTCATGAGGCCATTTGCCGCAGATTTGTTTCATTGTTCCATCTTTAATGCTGGCCAGTCAAGTTTCCCAGGCCTTGGCAGTAAAGGGAGGCAACAGATTCCTGGAACAGATTTTACCTGCTTTTCCAGTGCTCCTGGTGGACTAAGAGCAGTGGGAGTGCTTCTTCCCAATCCCGAAGCAAACCTGCAAATTTCCCCAGATCCACCCCCACTACAATCAAAAATCCCCTCCAAACCAACAGTCCTCACCTCTCCTCAAAACCTCCCATCACTACCTCCGATCTCTCTCTCACGTTCCTTTTAAGTTCTCCATAACCTTGGGCGCGATTCTCCGACCCCCCACCGGGCACTGAATAGCCGGCAGCTGGCGTGAATCCCGCCCCCGCCGTGTCCCGAATTCTCCGCCACCAGAGATTCGGCGGGGGCGGGAATCGCGCTGCGCCGGTCGGCGGGAGCCGTGCCGGTCGGCGGGCCCACCCCTGACGATTCTCCGGCCTGCGATGGGCCGAAGTCCCGCCGCTGTCAACCTTCGCCAGCCGGCGTGGTTTAGACCTCCATTTCAATGGCGGGACAAGGCGGCGCGGGTGGGCTGCGGGGTCCTGGGGGGGGGGCGCGGGGCGATCTGGCCCCGGGGGGTGCCCCCACGGTGGCCTGGCCCACGGTCGGGGCCCATCGATCCGCGGGCGGTCCTGTGCCGTGGGGGCACTCTTTTTCTTCCGCCTTCCCCATGGTCTTCACTATGGCAGAGGCGGAAGAGACCCCCCTCCCCTGCGCGGGGATTCCTTGAGCGTCCGCTGGCGCTCCCACCTATGCGTCGCCCAGTGAAGTCCTTTCGGCGCCGGCAGGCGTGGCACCAAAGGCCTTTCCTGCCAGCCGGCGGAGCGGAAACCGCTCCGGCATGGGCCTAGCCCCTCAAGGTGTGTGCTTGGCCCCTAAAGGTGCGGAGACTGATCCGCGCCGTTTTTGCCGCCGGGTAGCGGACATTGCGCCGTTTGTGGAGAATCCCGCCCCTTATCTCTCCTCCTCTGACCCATTCTGATCTTTCCCTGACTGCCCCAGTGCTATCCTTCCATCTCTCACCAATTGGCCCCCATCTGTTCCTGACTATACTCTAAACACAGCAATCATCCCAAATCCTCCAAATCACGCTTTATCAAATCACCTTGTGATTTCTATCCCAGAGAGGACAAAACATACCTCCTCCTGGGTTGCAGCCTCTTCTGCAGTGTTCCCTGCCTGAAAGGGAGCCAAGTCTGTAATCAGACTGGCTTCTGGGTGTGAAATCCTGGAGTTCAAACTTCATGAGTTTTTCTGGCCAGAACTGTCCCAACTTCATATGAGCCTTCAAATCATCTACGATTATTGCCCAAGATGGATTCAACTCTTATGGATATAGCCTGACCTTTCAACAGAGGGGGATTATTGCAACAAGTGTTCAAATAAGCATATAGAGATCCATACAGGATCAGAACTGTGCTTTGTAACATAAGCAATCTTTAACAATACACAGAACAAGAGGACACAAAAGAAATCAAGAATTAAGTACAAGATACTAAATCTACTACTTGTACAAGACAGATTAGCAGCCAGGAATGTTTCCTGCTATTTTGCATAGGTGTTGAATAGGATCAAATTGATGACATGTTTATAAATACAACTGAAATTGTTAAGACTGCATGCGCACAAGCCAAAGATATCTGCATTCAGTATTTGGTGTGTTACCACTTCCAGATAAACCAAATTCATTGGCAGGAGACCAATTGCAGAATTCCGACTTGAGCAACAAAAATTTGCATTCACACAGCAGTATTCATGTAGAAAATTATTCTAAGATGCATCGCAGAGGCATAATAAAGAAACTGGTACACAGCCAAAGAAGGGGATAACAGGAAAATCGTGATTCATGCTGAAAAATAATCTGAGCTACAAACTGGATGCGTTCTCTTCTGTTAGCGACAAAATGCTGTGCATGTAAAGCACTTCAACAGATTTACTGACAATCAGTAGCTATGAAACAAACAGAAATACGTTTGATTTTGTTGTCGTGCAGCATTTCACTCGCTTTTATTATGAAGATGTGTTATATAAAATATTAAAATATCACCGGCTAGACATATATAGAACTTTTTGAAAAGAACATTTTTGCTAAGAAAAGAACACTGGCCCATAGCAGCTACTATGTTGCATTTGCAAAGGATGCAATATGATTTACTCAGAGTCCACGGAACACTGAGATAATAGCTAAGAAAAGCTCAGAGGTCAGTAGCCCCAGCTCTTGGGTGGAAAATATGCTGGAATTGGGCTAACAGGCAGAGAGATTGCCACAGGGGCAACAGCCTCCCCCCCCCCCCCCCCCGAACCATTTCTCTGAAACGTCTCTCAACAAAGCTGAACTGTTTGTCATTTTACCCACCAGAAGACTTCATTGCTGTAAACCAAGTGTTCTTAAAGGAAGGTTCCAAGAGAATCAACCAGCCCCGATTGCAGAATGTCTGCTCTGGTGAGAAATCTAATACCAGCAGCTACTGTGCAAAGTGACCCTTCAGCTGTAAAGAAGCATTCGGACTATCCGTGAATATTTTTTTTCAGATGTTACTTTTAATTAGCCAAGCTTTAAGATCTGATACTCTGGCGAGATAATGTGTGTGTCCCTATCTCTATGCGTCCTTGTCTCTGTGAGTCCCTGTGTGCATGTGTCCTCGCAATAAAACTACCTCCTTACTTGATAACTTGAAGGACTCAGCTGGCTTCCACTTACACAGTAAAGTATATATTGAATTAGAAATAATACCTCCTTTTTAAATTCAAACTCTTGTTACAACCAACCCAGGAGTGGGACAAAGAGAGGAGTCAGATCAACCCTCCAAATCTGGTCATAACTTTATACAAAACTAAATATTTGAAATGGTTATCTTAATTTCTGATTTTGTACCAGACCGACTCACCGGATTTTGACCCTGGAGTCATGAGATGCTCCACATATTAGTACAGCTGTTGTTCCTTTGATTACACTGCGGTCCTTGGGCGGTTCGGAGATTACGGTACGAGCTAGAAAAAATGTAAGAAAGTTAGCGTCCTCAAATTATTAATGCTGTCTGAGTATTTCACCAAGTTCAGCAATTAATATTAATTCATTATGGCATAGCGAACACTTGCTAATTTATGTTTTTACTGCAAGGAATGTTTCCGATACTCCTTTTAGATTCTTAAATTGTCTTAACTCAAGTGACATGCGAAGGGGGAAAAAAACAATTGCATAATATTGTGGTTTCAAATGATTTTAAAATCGAAGTCACAAAATACCTATGGTGTATTCATGTATTGATCTTAAGCAGACTTGTCCAACCTAGAGCCCACAAAAACCCTCTTGTGACCCACAGAGTGAGATTTACAAATGCCGGTAAGATAGGTAAGTGGAGTAGAAGATTTTGCAAGGAGCTGCTCCTACAATAACAAGCTGATCCTCTCCTATATTTGGGGCAGATAGGCTCACTGTTGAGAATATCTGTTGAGAATATCTGAGGAAACGCTCTGTGATCGGAGGGTCAGCGAACACCAGCAGCGGTGAGTCTGCTGGAAGAGAGAGTTTTCAGGTCAGGGAGAGACAGAGAGACCATCTTTGGGGAGACGCTATGAGGTCGGGGAAAGGGGTGGTGTAGGAGGCACTGCGTTGGGGGGACGGGGGGTGGGCTGGCTGTAGGGCCTGTGAGCTAACAGGGTGGCTACATGGACTGGGATGGAACAGGGTGAGGGACTTGCTGCTGGTGGGTGGGTGAGGCAGGAGGCAGACAGGGGGAAAAGAGTGTGAAATTGAAGAACATGATTTTCTCTGGGTTCCTTCCCACCCCCGGACTTCGCAGCGATTTCACACTGGGATGGGCAAGGCCTTCAGACAGGATGTCTGGTCTTGCCCTAATAGAGGCCTGTGTCCAATAATTGGCCACAAGGGCATTTCCCCAGCTGGCCTCAATTTTTATGCTGGCAGGAGGATTTACTTAGCATGGGTGAAGCCCGAAAATGAGCATGCTTCTCGGGTGGAAAGGATGAGTGGGGAGGAGGTGCCTGCATCAGAAGCCCCTCCTGACTTTGGGTGCTGTGATTACCCTCACAACGACCACAGGGAATCATTTATCGATCTCCCCATGGGGCTCGTGGAGTACGAGTTCCCATGGAAACGGCAGAGGCCTACCCAGCTGGGGCTTGTTACCTCGCCCTTCAAATGCCATCTGGGTTCTTTTAGTCCCAGGCTAGGATACTTGTGTTGTACTTCACAGGTGCGTCTTTACTTTTGAGTTTAGAATATATCTCTTTAAACCTTCCTCTTCGTAATATAATAATCGCTTATTGTCACAAGTAGGCTTCAATGAAGTTACTGTGAAAAGCTCCTAGTCGCCACATTCCGGCCCCTGTTCGGAGAGGCCGAGGCCGGTATGGGAATTGAACCCGCGCTGCTACCATTGTTCTGCATTATAAGCCAGCTGTTTATCCCACGGTGCTAAACCAGCCCCTTCATGTCACCTGGATTACTACACTGACAATGAGGAGCAAGAACTGGATTCTGGACATCCCTCATTAAAAAGAAACTTTGGTAAGGAAACTTACGAAGAGAAATGCTGGAAATGCGATTTGTGAAACTCAAGCTGTATGGCGCAGGAGCAGAGGACTGGCCCCAGTATGCCAAAGGAATACAAATTTATTTTGTACGAATGGTATAGAAGGTGATGAGGAACAAAAGGTAATACTTCTAACCGTTGAGGAGCCCTGACGTTCATCATTATCAAGAGCCTGTCTTACCCAGTAGCCCCGGACTCAAAACCTTTTCATGAACGGGTAGAATTAGTGGCAAACTACTATGACCAAGAATATCGGTAAAACACCAGTGCCACAGGTTTAATATGGCCGGAAGAACCCCTGGAGAACCGTAACAGCCAGACCAGGCTCAGGAAATTGGCAGAATACTGTCAGTATGGGTCATCCCTGCCGAGATGCTACAGGCCCAACAGGTATGCGGGATTAGCAACATTGTGACCCAGAGAAAACTGCTTGCAGAACCCACCCTGGACCTTAAAAGAGCCATAGAACTGGCACTGTCCCTGGAAAATGTCGGGAAAGGTGCCCAGGAACCAAGATTCAATGGACTGCAGCACGCTCATAGTCGAATGACCCCCAGTATAAAAAAAATGGGCTCCCCTTCGAAAGCACCTTGGCACCCCACCAACCACCTGTTCACCATTCAGCCATGGTGCACAAGAATCTGGGTCAACGGTCGCAAAACCCTAGAAATATTAGAGAAACTTCCCCAATGGACTTCCGGGAACAGTCGTAAGGGTATTGTACCTGCGGCCAAAGCATACGCCCAGAATCGTCGGTACGTGTACTGCTCATGCCTTGCAAAACCACCAGCCCGAACAGGACAAACTGATGCAACTGAACTGCACCATCACACCCAAAGTTGCCGCAATCAAAATTAAACTCCAGGTAAACGGTCATCCCCTGACAATGGAAGTGGACACAGGAGCCGCTGTTGACATTATACGGGGAACAGATCTTCACACGCCTCTGAGTGGGCGCATTGTTCCTCTGGGCCAGGCTGGCCAAGTATCTATGAATCATAGGAACCACCATGACCCCGGTCACCCATGGGCAAACCCCCCCTAATAGTCGTACAAGAATCAGAAAAAAATCTGATTGAACTGGCAGCAAATTTTCAAAATGTGAATCGGCGGCAGCCTGCACAAAGTCATTGGGAGAAATCCCTGGGCATTTCAGGAAGGCCTCGGTTAACAATATAGAACATAGAGTGCAGAAGCAGGTCATTCGGCCCTTCAAGTCTGCACCGACCCACTTAAGCCCTCACTTCCACCCTATCCCCGTAACCCAATAACCCCTCCTAACCTTTTTTTTTGGGACACTAAGGGCAATTTAGCATGGCCAATCCACCTAACCTGCACATCTTTGGACTGTGGGAGGAAACCGGAGCACCCGGAGGAAACCCTCGCTGACACGGGGAGAACCTGCAGACTCCACACAGACAGTGACCCAGCGGGGAATCGAACCTGGGACCCTGGCGCTGTGAAGCCATAGTGCTATCTATTTGTGCTACCGTGCTGCCCTAATATGAGCAAGGGCAAAAATCTACGTAGACCCGGGTCTACCTACGTACTTCAGAGTCTTGCTCTGAAGTCTAGGGCATGTCCAGAACATGTGGGTGTGGTTGGCCGGGCCCCTCTGGCACTGTTCACGTTTATCCACCATCTGCGGGAAGAACCTGCTCATTCAGGTTCTTGTCAGGGGTGCTCTGTGCACATGAGGCTTAGCCTTGCGCAGGAGGAGATGGAGTTGGCCTGTTCAGTGCTTCGCTCCAGAGTCCCCACCCTATTTCCGTCCCAGGTTCCTCTCCCAGTTTTCCCATGTTGCGTCCAGTGGGGAGCATGTCCTTTTTAATAGTCGGCCATACAAGTCCCCACAGTTTCTCCCCCCAGTTACCCACATCCAGTAGCTCCTCTAACAATGTGTGTCTCGGGGTCCGTGGGTATGCTGTCGTCTCCTTGCGGAGAAAATACTTAGCCTGTATATGTCGGAGTTCGTTTCTGTTAGGTGACTGCAGTCTCTCCGTCAGTTCCTCTAAGGTCGCTAGCCTGTCTTCTGGATAAAAGTCTATAACCGTCAGTATCTTCACATCCCGTCTCCACCTCTTAAAGGTGTCATCAAGCATGGCTGGTGCAAGCCTACGTTGCCGCAGATGGAGGACATGGTGGACATTTTGGTCAAGCCGAAGTGTTGCCTCATCTAGTTCCAGGTTCTGAGGGTAGCTACCGCCATTAGGCTTGTTGAGTATTTTGTTGGCGGGGATGGGAGTGCTGCCATGGCGAGGGCCCGGAGGGTCGTCCCTGTACAGGTGGTCTCCTCCATGCTCACCCTTTCCTTGTCTGATTCTTTCACCCATCCCCTCACTTTTTCCACCGTGGTTGCCCAGTGGTAGTACTGTAGATAGGGGCGGGGGGCAGGGCCCCCATGTTTCTTGTTCTTTGTAGGACTTTTTTGGTGTTCTTCCCCCCCCACCACCACCCACCCACCCCCACACCCACACACACACACACACACACACACACAAACGCTACAATCATCTTATCTGTCGTGTTGATAAAGGCATTGGGTATGCAGATTGGTTTGGACCTGAACTGGAAGAGAAACCAGGGCAGTACCCTCCCTGCCAGGGAGAGCGGGAGTGTATCATATCTCTGTGGCGTCTTTTTTACTTCCTCCGCAAGAGTGGTCAGGTTCCACTTGTGGATCCGTGTCCAGTCATGGGCAATCTGGATCCCCAAGTGGTGGAATTTGTTTTGGGCTAGTTTGAATGGTAGTCCCTCCAGCTCCGCCCCTCCCCCTCTCAGGTTCACAGGGAATACTTCACTCTTGTTCAGGTTGTGTTTGTAGCTCGAGAAGGCTCCAAACTCTCTCAGAAGCTTCATGATCCTTTTTATGCCGCTTTGTGGGTCCAAGATGTAGAGGAGCAGGTCATCCGCATACAGCGAGACTTTGTGTTCTCTGTCTCCTCTTCAGATTTCCTTCCAGCTTCTCACCACTCTGAGGGAGATCGTCAATGACTCAATTGCCAATAAGAGCAAGGACAGCGGCCATCCCTGCCTTGTGCCTCTGTGCAGCTGGAAGTATTCAGAGCTGGTGGTGTTGGTCCGTATGCTCGCCTTAGGGGCGTTGTACAGGAGTTTCACCCATGATGTGAACCCTGTCCCTAGCCCAAACTGGTCTAGAACCTCAATCAGGTACTTTTAGACAATTTTGTTAAAGGTCTTTTCTGAGTCCAAGGAGACAATCCTCTCTGGTGTTCTCTCCCTGGGTGGAGTCCTCAGCACATTCATCAGGCACCTAATGTTCGCTGTTAGCTGTCTACCCTTAAAAATGCCCGTCTGGTCCCCTGCAACCACCTCTGGTACGCAGTTCTCCAGCTGCTTAGCCAGGATTTTTGCGAGTAATTTCGCGCCCACATTGAGCAGCAAAATGGATCAGTGTGATCTGCATTCCGTTTGTGTAGAAATCTGCCGGGAACCCTTTGCTGCCTTCCCTGCCTGCATGGAGTTGATGCTCTCCGTGACCTCTCCCATAAACCTCTCCAGCGACACCATAAACTCCGGCAATCGCTTTGAGGCCATGGGATACCAGAGGTTCTAGTCTCCGACAATGGAACCCCCTTCACCAGCAGAGAACTCCAAACATTCGCAAAATCCAACGGGATGAAACACATCCAAACGACACCATACCACCCATCTTCCAACGACTTGGCCGAACATTTCAAAGCGCCAGAAACAGACTGGCGGCTCACTCAACACCAAATTGGCTCGGTTCCTCTTCAATTGCAGGACCACACCATACACCAAGATGAGGGTTAAGCCAGTAGAATTGATAAGGGGCTGGCACTTCCGGATCAGGATCAGCATATAGTTTCCCAACTTAGGTGGGAAAGTGGAATCAAAACAACAGGCCCAGAAAAATATTATGATACCCGCCGACCTTCAGGACCTAAAGTCTATGTTTACAATTTCGGAGATGAATCCCCTTGGACTCCAGGTGTTACAGTGGAAAAGAGCAAGGAACCCTCTACTGCAGAAACTACTCTGGGTGGGGAGATGCCCTCAACTTCCTTTGAACCTAGCTCCAGTTAGAGACCCAACTCAGGTTAAACCCAAGAGTCATCCCCCGAGAGTATGAAGACTCGGGCTCAGAAGTGCAGACTGAGGTGGCTGACCCGCAGCTAGAAGTTAACGTTAAGGAAGTGGCTCTTCAACGCTCAGCTAGGAAGCAATGATGCCCCAACCGCTTTATGCCCCCCAGATCGGGCTCTGCTAACGGTCGACTCAAGGCCATGTGTGAAGATGCAAAGAAGGTCTTTTCAACGCTGGAATGAGGGGAGGGATGTGATAACTCTCATGAGGACCGCGGGGAATCCCTCATCGCTCTTCCTGTGGGGCTTGTGCAATACAAGTCCAAATGATAATTGGCGGAGGCCCGCCTAGCTGGAACTTGTTACCAAGTCCTTTAAACACTGTCACAGATCGGGCATCCTGTTAGTCCCGGGCTTGGACACTTGTGTTGTACGATGTGAGCACAGCTTTATGTTTGAGTTTAGAATAAAACTGTTTAAACCTTCCTCTTCGTGTCTCCTGGATTACTACCGCCTCCTCTCGAGGTCTGGTGGCCTCTGGACTTCCCTTCTCCCTTCCCAGCTTCCTCCCAACAAGCCGATTGTCCCCTTTGTGCCGCCCCCCCCCCCTCGCCCGCCCCAGGCTTTCCGTACCCTCCCGTCCCAGGGAGACCTTAAACCTATCTTCCCATCCAGTCCTAGGTCTTAAGCTCAGCATCTTCCTAAAGTTCCTCTTCAGACCTCTGCAGCTCCTGTAGCTGCAGGGACTGGAAAGCTGCTGGCAAATCAGATTGGTTGCAGCTCTATGGCAGGGCTTCCTCCTGAGTGAGTGGCAGATGTTCCGTCTGCAGTTAATTGACACTCATTCAAAGAGAAATGGCTGAGGAGCACTCGGGTTAGCTGGAGTGTGTTCCCTGTCAACTCTTTGGATAACAGGAAGAGAGACCCCATCTTACGAAAGAATCAGGCGACACACTCTGACCCCCTCAAACTTAACTGGTCATCTTCATTCATTACTCTTTTTTTTATCAACAATTTATTGCTTTGACATTTGTTTACTTATGCGAGAGCAAGTTGTTTTGTTTCTTCACACTGTAAGGGTCCTCTTATAAACCCTTGTCTAATCCTTGTGTCCTTTTTAATCCCTGTCTGGCTGGCTGTTTTTGCTGGCTGCTGTTTTTAAAACTACAGCCTTATGGTTTTGAACTGAATTCCCTCCACTGCAAGCTGCTATTTGAAATGACCCAGGCATACCCTTCTGTGCAGTTGTGCTCTGTGGCACAGTCCATGATGTTGTTTTGATGGAGCTAGCAGCCAATCCCCTGTTCTTAATTCCTGAGACATTTTCTGTTTTCGATTGGGATTGGTGGAACTCTTCAGAAGCTTGTGGAAGGTTCTGAAAACCCTGGTAGCTTCCATTTGGGCTTTCAGTTTCGGCTTAAGGCCTGGAAAGCAGTATACAGCAGGGTCTGGGCTCTCTCTATCAACTCTGCCTAGTAATTTAAAATGCTTCCAGCCAGCCTGTGAGAAGTTCCACTGGAAGCTAAAGCAGATCTCTCTCAGCTGAGGGCTTGTGACAAAATACCTTCCTCTCTCTCTGCACAACCTGGGAACTGTGGGCAAATAGTCATCTCCATTCTGATTAGACATAGAGAGTAGCCAGAACAGGTTTAAAAACCACCCTTCTATCCAGCCACGCCTGTGAAAGTAACTTCTGATTCAGAGACTGAGGAGCTGAATCTGATTTATCTCAGCTGATGGCCTGTGTTTAAAGACCTTTCTCTCTGCATCAGTTCAACCTGTGGGAGGGTCCAGCCTGATGCCGCCTGCAATATAAAGGGGATGGTTAAAAGCCGAGTGTGATCCTAAGATGCAGAATTCTGAGAGTATCTCAGTGATTATGCGAGCCAGCCTGGTGGAGTCATTCAGATGAAAGTGACTCCCCAGATAGTATTCTACAGCCTGAATGTTCTAATTGAAGACAACCATTACAAGATCCAAACCAACTGCTGATTTCAACACTTTGTGACCTTAGAAGATCGCCGACTACAAAGACCACAACCTGAGCAGCTAGGATTCATCTCACGCTCTTCTAATCCCTGTTATTTTTTATCCTTCTCCTACCTCCCTCTGTCTCGTGTGTCTGGATGGAAGGGGGGATTGGAGTTTGGGGAATAGATCGATTGGTAGACCATTGTTCTAATATTTCCATTCCATGTTTATCTTTTCACTTGTTACAATAAACAGTTTTTTCAAAATGCTTTACTTACAATACTGGTGCCTGTAACTCATTGGAACAGTCAAGGATCAAAGATCTCAGGGAAAAAAATACAAACTATTGGTTAATTCCCTGATGTTGGGATTCCGTGTCTATGGGGCTGGAACTGAACGTGCACCCACCCAGGTTGTCGTAACAATACCTCAACTTTTTTTGAAAGTTGTGTTTAACGTTTTGCCTAATTTCATTTTTCTGAAATTTGCTCATTGTGCCCTTGAGTGAAAAAGAAATGGAAATGTGTCCCCCAGAAGAAAAGATTGAACAAACCCGATCTAAAAAATTCATTCATCTCCGGGGCTACAGTGACTGATTAAGATAAATTCCATTCTAATTATATTGAATTTCATGATTTTTGCTGGGATTTGGGAATTTTATTTCACAATTTTAATTTATAATCAGCCTACTGTTTCATAATGTCTGAATAAATCAAATTTCCTTTAGATTACATTGGAATTGGGGGATTCGTCTACTCTTTTGGGAATCATATTCCATGACCTGAATTTCAGGATCGGAATTGGCCACATTGTCTGCTTCTGCCCCCAAAGCCAAACAGTCGCAATACCATGCTGGCTGGCCAATTAAGCGCTGGCCACGGTGAAACGCAACCTCAAACCCTCTTCCCTCCCCCCCTCCCCAGGGCTGCTGGCAGGGGTGAGTTGGCCTGTGCTGGGAAAAATGGGGACCTCACAGGAGGTTTGAGAGTGGCTATGACAGGTTGCAGAAGACACCCCGGAGTTGAAGAGGCGCAAGAAATTGAGCAAAATGAAAAGTGGTGACATCAACACCCGGTTGACATGTCAGGTTGGAGCACAACGCAGTTGCGCACTCTGCCCCCACCTCTTGTCAAGTACCAGTGCATTCTCGTGCAGACGTTAAGACCCAGGCGGGACATCCTCATGCCACACCAGATGAAGGCAGCCGAGGCAGAGGTGGTAGCTGGTCAGCAGGCACGACATGGTGTGCCAACCTGGATACAGTGCCGATAAAGTTTCAATGAACTTCTGTGCTCAGCAAGGGTGAGCGCTGAGTTAGCATGGTCCAGAAAGGAGACGTTTGGAAGGGTGGCGTCATTAGCGGCGCTCAGAGGTGTAGGAATCAGAATAATAAGAAAGCACATATACCTGTGCATGATGTGGCTGGCAGATAAGATCCAAGCCCTGAGTCCATCTAAGGGTCAGGTGTGCAAAGGGAGCTTTGTCATGGTTCATGATGGTTGGGACGAAAGCATGCGAAGGTGACGAATGTGATATAAAATAGTTACTTTAGAGATATTAGTTAATGTAATGTAGAAATAAGCCACTTTGATTCTGGCAGGTAGAGACAAAGGGATTTGAGACCGCATGGAAAAAGCAGGAAGAGGTGTGTCTATGAGAGTGATGCTGCATTGATAGGGGCCGGAGAAAGGGATTGGAAGTGAGCCAATCAGAATAGATCAAACAAGTCAGGAGGGACATAGGATGACCTATGGGTGTCGAGTATGTGAAACTTGATGCCATTTGAATGTATGAGTACTGATCTCTTTGTCTGGGACCTTCACTTAGTTCCCGGGACTGCAGACAGCAACATGTTGTCTGTATCACTGTGGACTAGGTAGCTTGCAAGCTAAATAAAATAACTTCTTTTTACGTGCAAATCCATCTCGACTTTTATTGAGGCCAGACTGACGGAGAAAGAAATTTGGGATTCAACATTTGGTGCCGAAACCCGGGATTTCTCAGGGCGATCCTGATCCAACTGCGAAATCAGAATTAGACTGATTATGAACAGGAGGATGGGGAACAAAGGGCCCTCAATGTAGAACTGGAAAACGACCGCGCATTGATTGTTCCCCTCTTCTTATCGTCTGATTAGTCTGGTCACTCGCGGTTGGCACAGAAAGACCACCTCGACAAAATCACAGGTCAGTCTGGGGATTAGCATTTTAATTGATGGGATTTCATAGTTAATTCGGCTGGGGTAGGTTGTATTGTTGATGTGACATTTAAAATATAATTGGTTCAACTTCATTTGTGAGTTAATTCGGCTGGGGTAGGCTGTATTGTTGATGTGACATTTAAAATATAAATGGTTCAACTTTATTTGTGAGTTCATTCGGTTAGGTTACGTTATGAGAGGTCGATGTAACATTTGAAATTGAAAATGGTTCACCTCTATATGTGTGTGTGTGTGTTAAAAATATAGTTGATTAAGCTAAAATTTTCTCTTTGGACTGTAGTGGCGAAAAAACGCAGTTCCGAGGACTAGTTGAGATTATGGGGAATTCCTTGGATAGCACAAATGATCCAGGCATGCCACTGCAAATATTATGTGATAAGTATCCGGACAAAGCGAAGGATTTTAGAAAATTGTCAGCACAGTTAAGAACTAAAATGGGAGATGAATGGCCACTAGGGGGAACCAAAGACCTAGAAATGGTTAAGAAAATCCAGGGACAAATTTGGAGGAAAAATCAAGGTATGAAAGCTAAAGAAATAATTGGATTATGGAGGCAATATTGTCAAGAGGAAAAATATAAGATTATGTTGTCCAGTTGGCAGGATAATGCCCTTAAAATGGGGATTCCAATTAGTGAACAGGGTAACCTAAAAACATTACAGATCTTGAAAAAGGAATGTGCATTTAAAAAAAGAGCAAATAGAGACAGGAAGGACCCGGGTCACACAAGAGACGAGCTACGTAGTTCAATGGCTGGCCTTGAATTGACAGAAGAAGAATAATTCAATAATTTGGAAAAGTCAGTAAAAGTTCCGTCTGCACCCATAGCATGGTCTGCGCTCATTCCAGAACCACCAGAGTACAATAATATATACCCAGCCATTGCTCCCCAGATTTCAAATATGCCAGAAACTCAAGCCCTTTTGGGTGATAGTGTGGGTCCTGATTTACCAACTTCACAACCGGAAGAGCAAAAGGAACTCTGTCCCACAAGCCCAGTTAGCTCTAGGACAAGATCTCGGACAGCGAGAGAGGGGCTTGATGCTCACCAGAAACAATTAAGCATATCACCTAAGTCTCCCCAAACTAAGGAGAAACCTCAAGATTCGGGAACAAAGGAAGCTGAAACAACTTCTTTTGAAGAGAAAGAACTCCCCCTAGTGACAGGGAGAGACGTTGAAGTCTTGGAACAACCAGGGGAAATAGCTAGAGTGTCCCCTGGTGACATTCGGAGACAGTTACCGATTAGGAAGATGCGAAACCCCGACCCAGTGACTGCGGGAGCGAACCCCACGATAGACGTTTACTTCCCATGGACACCCAGTGAGATGATGGCTATTATGGCTACAATCCCAGATAGAAAAAAATCTCCTGCTGCCTTCGTGGATTCCTTGAGAACTACCATCTCAATTTATCAAGCTGATTCAAGGGACCTCTGGGCCCTAGTCCAGCAGATTTTAACCCCAGCAGAGTACCGCAATTATCTTGACCACCTGAATTATGCTAGTCATGCCGCACTCCAGCAGGCCTATGCGTTAGACGACGATAGAAGGACACAGATCTTGAATGCGTTGAATAGCACATTTCAAAGGCCCATAAATCTTTCTGTTATCTTAGACCTAAAACCTAAGAAGACTGAAGAGCCAGAGGAATTTCTGGAGCGTTTTAATGAAATCTACCGGGGGCAGTCAGGCGATTTGCTGTATCAAAATGGTCAGAATTCCCCTCAATACTGTGCTATGTTAATGCATTGCCTACCACCTTCTGTGGTTACTGCTGTGAAATGTAATAACATGAATTGGACAGAGAACGACCCTTCCCAGATGGCAAGGGCAGTCAGATTTTACTGGAAGGAGGGTGTAGGCCAAGAAGGAGGCTCAGTTACAAAGGTTAAGACTGAGTATGTAATGAAAAAGGATGATCTGCGACCCCAACAAGCGGCAGAAATGGTAGTTTACCAGCAGGAGCCCCAATATAGTGACTTTGGGTGGGTGGATCAGCGAAGAGGAGGATACCAAACCCACCCAAAGGGACCCTCACCCCATTTTTATGGCCCACCGAACGAATCAACAGCTCTACAACCGCAGCCCCCTCTGAGGGGCCGTTGGTCTACTGGAAGAAGAGGACGGGGCAGAAATAGAGGGAGCAATGCATGTTTTAATTGCGGCCGTGTAGATCACTGGCAACAGGAATGCCCTTTTAAAAGACAGGCAGTAGAAGGAGATTATCCGACCCAAAGGAGAGGGTACCCACCAAGGGGAGGACAGATGAGATACACTGACTTCTCCCAGGAAAACCCTTTCCCAACACAGGATTGACTAGCTAATTTAGCCATAAGGACTCTCCAATCCGACAGGGAACCTATTATCTCTCTGCAGATAGGAGATCAACATCACTCATTTGTAATCGACACCGGGGCAGCTATGTCTTCTGTGCAATCAGCACTTAAATTACCAATATCCGACCACACGCAGCAATTGTCAGGGTTCCAAGGACAGGTGTGTGAGTATCCTATTTCTGAACCTGTGACAGTCACTTACGAGAATAAGTCTGCAGAGCATCAGTTTGTAGTGACTACTGGATTGGACTGTAACTTGTTGGCCCGAGATTTACTGTGTATCTTCCAGCTACAGCTAGAATGCGGAGATGAGGGGGTAACGGTTACATCATGGAGGATGAGACAACAGTGCTATATTTCTATCACCCCCCAGTGGTGGACGTTAGACGTTGAACAGTCACTGCATCACGTTACCCTGGCCTATGACAGAACTGGACGAAACAGGGAGTTGGAGGACAAATACCGGCCATTACTTGAGACCGAATGGCCAGTCAAGGTTACAGCCACAGTCACGGGAAAAGAAGGTACAGCCGATTTTGTTACAATATCACCACACTTATGGCCACAGTCAGCTTCGGTAAGCCCTCATATTACACGTCAGGTCCATGACCAGTACCATGCCAGGGATATGGGGCGAATGGTCAGGAGGGCAGTGGATCATTCAGATCCAACAGACTACGCACTTCAAGTCATGCCGGACGGCACTACCATAAAATATTTTGAGGTCCCTGAAACGATTAACACTCGACTGCAGCATCACAGGGGACATGATGTGTTGGAATATGTCAATCCACAGGTCTGGGCGGAATACCCATCACAAGTGGGAAAGACAAATGTTACACCTATCAAGGTGATGATTAAGGATCATGTAAAGCTACCTTCCATTCGGCAATACCCCCTGAAATCTCAAGCTGCTCCATCAATAGATAAATTAATTCAAGAACTGTTGAAACAGGGTATTTTGGTCCCTTGCCAATCAGAATGTAACACCCCCATACTTGCTGTGCCTAAACCAGCCAAACAAGACCAGTACCGATTAGTACAGGATTTACGTGCAATTAATGCCATCGCACAGCCGTTACATGCTCTCGTCCCTAACCCTGCCCACATACTGGCTCAAATTCCAGCTCAAGCTCGGTTCTTCGCCGTAATTGACCTTCAGCACGCCTTCTTTGCCCTCCCACTTGCGATTGAAAGTCAATATTTGTTTGCCTTCACTTACAATGGACAGCAGTATACCTGGACCCGACTGCCACAGGGGTTCGTCAATTCACCTACACTCTTCTCCAGATGTCTGCAGACCCAACTCCAGGCCTTGACATTGGAGCATGGTTCCACTCTGGTGCAGTATGTAGATGACACATTGGTGGCAAGTCCTGACGAGCCCAGTAATAGGGATGATGTGATCCAATTATTGAACCACCTATCCTCGTTGGGTTATGTTGTTTCACAAGCAAAGGTCTTGGTGGCTCAGAGAAAAGTTAAGTTCTTAGGAGTTTTACTTACAGCCACAGAAAGAAGTCTCGAACCCAGTAGGATTGAACCAATATGCCAATTCCCCGCCCCTACAATAGCCAAGGAGGTTCGTCATTGGCTGGGTATGGTGAATTATTGTCGGCAGTGGATACCAAACATCGCTGTCTATACAAAGCTGCTGACGCCTTACACGAGTAAAGAGGGAAACTTTATTCTCACCACCGAGGCACTCGAGGCCTTCCGTTGCCTGAAGCAGGCCTTGCTACAAGCACTGGCCCTCGGTAGGCCCCTACACGACCATTCCAGATATACTGTACTGTTCTGGAAGGATGTTCAACAGCGGTACTCACCCAGCAACATGGGGACAAGCACCGGCTTGTAGCATATTACTCTTCCAAACTCGACCCAGTGACGTTGGGCCACCCTGTTTGCACCCAGATCTTGGCAGCGATATACAATAGTTTGCAGGCTGCTGCCAACATCACTCTCCAACAGGATATTACGGTGTATAGCTCCCACTCGGTAATCGCACTATTGGGGCAACTGCAGACTCAGCATCTTACCGCAGCTCGTCAGAATAGGTATGAGATATACCTTTTGAACAATCCACGTCTGACATTTAAATACTGTACCACTATCAATCCAGCCTGTTTTCTTAGCGGTCCCCCTGTCCATGAGGACGCGCCTGGTCACGACTGTTTAGCCTTGATTCAGGAAACTACAACAATAAGGCACGACCTGAGTGATATTCCGTTAGAACAACCTGACATGATTATGTATGTTGATGGCAGTGCATTAGTAAGCCCCACTGGCCGGAGACTGTCCGGTTATGCAATCATAGATCAGGATGGTCTGATTCTAGAAGCGGCAGCTTTCCAGACCCCTTACTCAGCACAACAAGCCAAACTTTTTGCCCTCACCCGTGCATGTATACTTGGGGGAGATCGCCGGGTAAATATCTACACTGACTCCCGATATGCTTTCGGGGTAGTTCATGACTTCGGACAACTCTGGAAGAATAGGGGATTCCTTACCTCGGCAGGCACAGAAATATCCAACCGGGGTTTAGTTAATGACCTACTGCAGGCCCTCCTTATGCCAGCGCAGATTTCCGTTATTAAATGCGCTGCCCACACGAATGGTACAACCCCAGTTGACGTTGGTAATGAACGAGCAGATCGTGCAGCGCGAACAGCCGCGCAAATTCAGCAAGTGATGGTGCCTAAGATGTTAAGTCAGACTAAACGATCTACTATAAATATGTCTGCTTCTGACAAGTCAATGCCAACCATCCAAGACGTCAAAAGGTTACAGGAGGACCCTCCTGAGAGTGATAAACAAATGTGGAAACGGTTAGGTTGTACATATGATTCTGTTTCCTCTTTATGGACCACGCCTGCACATCAGACTTGTATGTCTGATGTGCTGGCTTTATGGGTCATTGAATGTGTACACTTTGCAACTCATTGTGGGGCTCGAGGGACTAGTGATTTGTTGCTGGACACTTGGTGGCACCCTAAAATGCAGGGGTTGGCCCAAAGTATCAGTAATCGGTGTTTGATTTGTCAGCAATATAACACCGGAAAAGGTATCCCTTGTGGGAAGGGGCAAACCCCGTTGCCCAGTGGCCCCTTTGAGACGCTCCAAATGGATTACATTGAGTTGGAAAGGTGTAAATGTCACAAATATGTTTTGGTCATTGTGGATGTGTTCAGCAGATGGGTCGAGGCGTATCCGACTATCGATAATAAAGCTGCTATTGTAGTTAAAGTCTTGATGAGGGAAATCATTCCCCGGTACGGTATACCAGCTCAGTTAAGTTCTGATAATGGGCCTCATTTTATTGGACAAATTAACAAGGAGTTTTGCTCCCAGTTGGGCATACGCCAGCAGTTACACTGTGCTTACAGACCGCAGGCGGCCGGGTTGGTTGAGAGACACAATCAGACCCTCAAAACTAAATTGGCTAAATTAAGAGCAGACACGGGACTGACATGGCTTAAGTTGCTCCCCATTGCCCTCTTCCAGCTGCGGGTTACACCTGCGGGACCGGCCCAGCTCTCTCCCGCCGAGATTCTTTATGGCAGGCCTCTTAGAACTCCCTGGAGCCTGCAGGTTCCCAGACTGGTTCAGTTTCATCAGATGACTGAAGAAATGACCACCTATGTTCTAGCCCTCACGCAAGTGCTCAAGGAACTCCATGGCCAGGTCCGCGCGGCTCACCAGCCATCGCCCCCAGTACCTAGCTCACTTTCAGTCCAGCCCGGTAGTTATGTCATGGTCAAAAATTGGACTAGGAAGGGGTCGGAGCCGCGATGGGACGGGCCCTTCCAGGTTCTCCTTACCACCCCCACAGCAGTTAAAGTGGAGGGGCGAAGTGCTTGGGTCCACCTACATCACTGTAAATTGAGTCCATCTCCACTACTGTAAAAGGTTGGATACTAACCTGCCTCCCTTCTCCAGTGCTATTTTACAGGTGTGGAGCATGATGGAGTGGCTACGCATCGTCTGTCTGATATTTGGCCTCACTTCGCTTGGCGTGTTATTGGCGATGGACATGGAAAAGGGGAATATTATGTATCTGTGTAGCCCCAACCAATCCACAAGGATACATCACCTATGCAAAGGTGATGTTCTTCGCTGCCCCCATATACGAGGACATGGTATCGACTCATGGAAGGTCATCAAAGTTAAGGAGAATGCAGGAGTCATGAAGCAGTTGCACCGGTCCCGGCGATGGGAAGGGAACATTATATGGACATTGCCTTGTTTTTGGAATACATGTAAATTTGATTTTGGATGTGTTAAGAGTGGTACAATAAAGGTAAAATCAGGCTGTCAGAAGAGTGTAGGAAGAGGCTATGAGAAAGAGAAAGGGACTAGAGAGAGGACGGGGCGTATGAGAAGGGAAGTACAGCTAGAACATAGGTTACCGGGAGATACACTTAAGTTAATTAAAGGCCAAACTGAGGAAAACCCGGGTAGTATGAATCTCTTCTACCAGATTTACCACCGCCTGTATGGCCAGGGACGGGTTGTCTGCTACCCAAACCCCGCAGCGGTGTCTAGGTTATTTTCTGTTTCACCGCTTTGGGGCACTCCCCAAACGGTGGTTCATTGTCAGCATTCCGAATCAATGCCCGATCAGGTCACTCTTCCTTACGATCCGGGTTCAGCACCACCGGCTATTTGCCTTCCCCTTCCTCGGGATAATTCCCATTCACAGTACGATAGGCTGCGACGGTGGAGGGCCTACATACCTAGCCACTTCACTCCCAAGAGGGATTCCCGGTCGTACGAGAATTGCTTCAGCAGTGAAGGATATGGCTGTTTGCTGGTAGAGGTGGACACAAATATAACATGTCTGCTTCCCACCTGTACGGACAGGAGGTGCCATATCACCCAGGCGTCTGGCAAATGCGTTTGTTACAACACCACTTGCGTTCCATTGAGCGCCGGCCTCCAGCTCCTTTGTGGCTGGGCGAATGTCTCTCATATCACTGTTGGGACTAGGGCTTTCCGCATTGCTGGGCGGCCCAAATGGGCATTTCAAAGTTGGATAAACTGGGCTACTGGGGGGTCCTTACGCAACCGATATGCTGATTGTGATGTTAGCCTGCACACGGAACAAGGATACTACTTTTTATTCAATGGTACAGCGACCAACGTTTTGTCACCCCCATTTCCCCGCCGAATTGCTATAGGGACTCTAGTCCCTACCACAGTCCCCTGCCCTTCGGCGTGGAACCTGCATAATCAGTTAGCACGCCGGGCAGTCTCTGCTGAATTTTGCGAGAACTGGAAAAAACCTCAGGTTCTTGCACCCAACCGGGGCCACTCAGCCGGGTGGGGCATTCTGAGCGTATTGACACTGGGAGGTGTGGGGGGTTCCTTGGCTGTCAGTGATCGGAATTATTTTATTTGCGGCCTTACCATCTTGGGAAATGAAACCTTGGGAGCCCTCGGGGCAATAACCAAGGAGTTGTCTCAGCTACGGTTGTTTGCAATGCAGAACCGGTATGCTCTTGACTATCTTCTGGCCCGTGAGGGTGGGGTATGCGCCATAGTACAGGGCAAGTGTATCATGGGAGTTCAGGACTTGACCGCTAACATCACTAAATTTATGGATCGCATACGGGATCACTTGGACAGGATGCAGGATCCTGGCTCTTGGGGTAACTGGGGATTTGGAGGATGGAAGGACTGGTTGATAAATATGGCCATGTATCTAGTGGTAGCTATCGGCTGCATCTTTGTGGGCCTGGCCATCCTTAAATGTGTGATGGGTAGAATGCGGGGTGCACTGGATCAGATCACCGCCCCAATCACCGCCCAAAAAAATTTAACTGTTAAAATCCATGAGGGTGAGGCAGATGAAGGGGGGCTAAGACAGGAATTGGAAATGCAGCGACGGATCTTTTTAGATGAGGAACCGTAGCTATGGATTGGATAGTTCGGTTATCATGGAATGATAAAAGGAGGGAATGACGAATGTGATATAAAATAGTTACTTTAGAGATATTAGTTAATGTAATGTAGAAATAAGCCACTTTGATTCTGGCAGGTAGAGACAAAGGGATTTGAGACCGCATGGAAAAAGCAGGAAGAGGTGTGTCTATGAGAGTGATGCTGCATTGATAGGGGCCAGAGAAAGGGATTGGAAGTGAGCCAATCAGAATAGATCAAACAAGTCAGGAGGGACATAGGATGACCTATGGGTGTCGAGTATGTGAAACTTGATGCCATTTGAATGTATGAGTACTGATCTCTTTGTCTGGGACCTTCACTTAGTTCCCGGGACTGCAGACAGCAACATGTTGTCTGTATCACTGTGGACTAGGTAGCTTGCAAGCTAAATAAAATAACTTCTTTTTACGTGCAAATCCATCTCGACTTTTATTGAGGCCAGACTGACGGAGAAAGAAATTTGGGATTCAACAAAGGTGGAGTCGTGAATGGACCTTTGTACTTATAGAAGAGGAGCCATAGTGCCCCTGAATGCTCAGCAATTGGACGAGAGTGAGGAGTTAAATGCTGATCTACCTGACCCCGTGTCCACAAAGCCTTTCCAGTCGAATAGTTAAAAAAAAGTCATAACATTTTAAAGCAGTGCAGACGTGTCTGGAGACAAGGAAGAGGCTGAAACAACCTAATTGAAGCAGCTATATGAAGGTATTCAGCCGGAGTCTGAAGAGGTTCCAAACAGAGCCAAATCTGTCTTATTAAGCAAGTATTACTCTCTGCTAATTTTAAGATGGATTAAGAGCTGCATGTTTATTTTCTTGTTGTTTAATGCGAAATTGTATAATTGTGTTGAGGGGGTCGTAATTTGTTCTTTTTGGGGTGAAGTTACAAGTTTAATATTGTATTCAGAATAAAGTTTTGTTTTAAAAATTCCAAAGCCCTATTTTTTTCCATGCAATCACTCCTCAAATGAATCATTCTTTCCGCACAGTCTTAAAATAAACTAAAATACTGGGGTTTCAGTCCAGTACCCTAATCACTGCAAGATGAATCCAAAAGTTTTTTCTTTCACAGTTTAACACCATTTTATTCAAAATTCTACTACTCAAGAAAATATGACTGAGATTCACAGCTGAGCTTTGGGTTTTACCCGCACTTAGTAAAGGAGGCTGGCAGGCTACGAACACTCGAAGTGGATGATTCTTTGGGTTTGAAACCCAGGGTCCTTTCTTCTTGCATTGGTTGTGCCTGGGGGACTCCCAGGTTATTGCTCTAGACTCACAAGGTTGAGTGGGACTTCAGTTCCTTCTTGGGGAGGAAGTCCTAGCAGCACCAGGAAGGTGTCAGGACAGATGATAATAATAAAGACACATGGGTCCCCGTAGGATGGAAATCTAGGGTCTTGGGCATAGCTGGTTTCGGTAGGTTAGGGAAAGGGTTGGGCATGGCGGGGCGGGGTTCAGGGAGGGAATGGGTAGGAAAGTAGGGGTGGATTGACTTAAGTCGGGGCGTGGGGGGGATTGCCCCACAATCGGCAAAGGCCATCCCTGAAAAGCGACCCCTGCTTCCTGAGCGCCTTGGAACATTTGGGGCAGGATTCTCTGTCCGTGGGATGCCCATTAAAGTGATGAACATGCATTCCAACACTAAGTGCATTGCAATCAAGCATGTGATTTCACTGCACTTACCTGTCTTTGTTGTGGTTAATGTTTACCAACACTGGAGTTTCACCACTTAGGCCACGAAAACTTGAAGGAATATGAAAGATCAAAGCTGCAGATGGTTTTTACGAGCTGTCAATCACAAACCACTAGGAAGGCCATGAATGAAATGAAATAAAATGAAATGAAAATCGCTTATTGTCACAAGTAGGCTTCAAATGAAGTTACTGTGAAAAGCCCCTAGTCGCCACATTCCGGCGCCTGTTCGGGGAGGCTGGTACGGGAATTGAACCGTGCTGCTGGCCTGCCTTGGTCTGCTTTCAAGGCCAGTGATTTAGTCCTGTGCTAAACATGGATTGCAGACAGTGTATCTGTGGGAACCAGACGCAGGCACAGCTGCTCTCCTTCGAGGAATGAACATGTGGAGCCGCAAGGTAAGTAATACAGCTATAATGCTTCCCACAACTCCTGCCTGGACTGCGCTCTGGGGCAGCTGGTGGAAGGGGTTCCTTTAGGCAGGTGGTCCCTGAGGGGGTCCCCCTATTACAGGGATCCCTGGGGGGAGGGGTGGGCTATGATAGGGTCCCTGGAGGGGCCCCTATTACAGAGGTCCCGGCGGAGGAGGGGGTCACGTGTCGGGTCACCCCCGTACTTGGGGGTTGGGAGGACACCCAGGTAATCCATGGGTGGGGCGGTTGCCGTTTGTGTGTGTGTGTATGTGTGTAGGGGGTGTAGTGGGTCGGGGCTGACCGTGGGTCTTCGCTATCAGACCACCTGCTGAAGATGGAGGCCTGAAAGCGGGATTCCATGGGAATGCCCCGTATTCCACGCCATGCAGCCACCTTGAGGTGGAAGCTGTTCACCAACTTCTTTGAGGAGTATTGAGTTGTCAGTGGGTGGGTGGGGTTATTTTCTGTTTGGGCCAGGAGTCTGGGCTAAAAGTTAAAAAAAAAGGAGGGCAGGCGCCGGGGTGGCAGTGGGTAGAGTAAGGAGTGGGTAGAGTAAGCGGGAGGTGGGAGGGGAGAATTTGGGGGGGGGGGGGGGGTGTATAAAGTTTTTGTGGCTGTTTGTTGTTGCCTCAGTTGTTTTTTGTTGTTCTTCTTTGTGATGTATATATTTGAGAACGTCTCCCATAAAATATCTTTTAAAACCCCCGAAAATGATGGAAACACTCAATCAACCGAGTAGCATCCATGGAGAGAGAACAGAGCCAACATTTCAGGTTGATGAATCGTCATCGGAAGTCACTCCACAGATGCTGCCTGCCCTGTTGAGTGTATACAGCATGTTTATTTTCCTTTTAGACTGTTTTATCATATAATTGTCCCAAAACAATATAAGCTGTATTACATTTCATTTCTTTTGAGGCAATGTTCTCTACATCTTTCCTTTTATGCCTCTCATGTTTCACATGAATAAATTCCCAAAGAATGCTCCCTCTTGAAATATGAGCTTAATTCGCTTCCAGGTGCCGACTGATTCAGAATTTTGTTGCAATCTCACAACACCACCAGAAATCTGCGGCTGGGAGCAGTTGTGTAAGGATGGGCCATTCTGATATCAGTTTGCCCTCCCTATAAAGTGATAACTGGCCTCCTGATGGAAGCAAGTTTGGGATAGAAGATGCAGATTTGCCTACGTTTTGTGTAATATTAAACAAAAGGCTGCATTATGTAAAAGAACCCCCCCCCACCCCCACAAGCTCAGAGTAAAAAAATGAATTAAATCTCTTTTTGAAAATAATAAAACTTGGCAGACAGTGACACTGAACGAGTTGATGTGATTGAAGAATTAAACTGAATGGCAAATGGATGGAGGAGTGGGTCTAAATGAGCTACAGCTGCTACAGAGAGCCAACATCGGTATGAATAGTCTCCTCCTGCGCCTAACCATTCTATGATTCCATGAATGTGATATGAGGTTTTGTCCACCATCAAGTGGATGCTCATATCCCCAAGGATTGCTTTGTCAATTTTTTTATTCTCTGTGTGATTTTCATTCATTTTTGACTTAATTGCTCTTTTTTGATCATGGCAGTGACGCCTGGTTCTTTTCCCTCTTGTTCCACCTGTTTGCTTTCTATTTGATCCGGTGCCATGGCCATATGCTTTCTTTCAACAGATGGTATGCAAGAGAATCAATTTTCCTTTGCATATGTGTAAAATTCTCATTATACAGCCCCTTGATTTGTTTGATGTGATTTTTTTTTTTGTTCAAATACTTCTTTGTTTAATATGGATCCCTGAATATGTTTGCATGTTTTTGTTTCTTTTGTGGACAGCAAAATTCTTTGTTGATTGTTTGAAACAAGTGGTAAGTTGAAAAACAACGAGATTTACATTTTCATATATTATTCTCAGGTTGCTGCATTTTGGACATCTAGCAAAATTAAAAACTGCCTCCACTCTTGCATAAGTGATATTATAAAGACACTATTGTTTCCACAGTAGTTTGATAGTATTAGAGCACTTATAATGGTTATACTAAATGACGCAATGATGTACAGTAGGAGCTTTTAAGTGATATTCAATGGGGCAATGGAGGTCTCCTCTACTAGCTGCAGAGTCACCGAGAGCCCCACATCACCTTTCTTTGGGAAGACCTGCCCAATTAAGTGCCAGTCAGAAACTTAACTGGGCAGCAACGAGTCTTTCCTGGGATCAAGGATCCTGGGGGTAGAAATCCCACCTGTAGAGAGCTGACAGGGAATTGGGGGCCAGCAGCTCATTCAGTAGCACCACCAGGGAGATGGTGGCTGCTGCCAGCATGACACTCACCTCAGACTTGGGATCGCCCACGGACACAGGCACAAATGAGTGATGGTGGGAGGAAGGGTTGCAGGTGCGGGAGTCATGGGAGAAGGAGGTCATCATCAGCAAGGGCCTTAAGGAGCCTCCCTTCCCAAAGCTGGCTCCTTGTATCAGGCATTGAATGCTTTTGGACAAGGGACCACCACACTCCCCTCCACCCTGGAACCTGGAAGCAACCCTGGCAGTGTTTGCTTTTTAGGCTCTCCGCACCTGCTGCTCGGCGAATGCCACTGGCATGGGCATAAAGCCTTTAAGAGGGCATTAATAATGTCTTCAATTGGCGGCGCAGTGGCAAGTCCATCCACAGTCCTTCCTGCCATGAACTTAATCGGGGCGCTGGCAGGAGGGTGGTGGGATCCTCCCTACCATCTGATTATATGCCGCCGCCACCAAAGTTGTCATTGGGAAGCAAATTAAATCCTGCCCTTTAATAGAGCACAGATTTGTAAATTATTACATTATAAAGATACAATATTCCTTGAAGTTAAGTCACAGGTGATTTTAGTTATATCCTTCGATTTTAGCAAACTAGACATCCTTATATTGAAATGGAAATATCAAACTCACTGGAGCAGCCAGAGCACTAAGTTTTTTTTTTTTGGGGGGGGGGGAAACAGCACTGAGAGCCCTCACACTTTCTCTTTAACATGTATGTGGTTTTTTTTAGCCATCTTGTTTCCAAACACTTGGCTGTGACTTAGCCTTAGTGTCCCTGCTTGCAGCCAACAGATTGCATGTGGGATGCTTGCCATTGCCAAGATAGTCTAACTGATTATTATTTACAGTGTATGGGGAAGAAACATTCTATCTCATTAGCATCTTAACTAACTGTTGTCAAGCCTTTTTAAAAACTTGCACGAATACACTAAGCTTTTAAAACTTCACACTTAAGTGCTTAATCTCCTGGTTTCAACAGACTCATTTGCATTTTTCATATCTTCAAAAATGTTGTCCCAAGCTAAATATTCATTCAACAGCAATTTTATAAAGTTAATAATGCAAAACCACACTCCTGATGATATTACCCACTATTACACATATGCTACTGGCAGGTTGTTTACTGCCAACAGTAGTTTCTGGGCTATAGCTGCTTGATTAGGCCATTAACAATGACAGATTCATAGCTACATGAAGCAATATTTTGCAATTGGACTAAGAACAGTTGGCGATACAGGTTGGCTTCATCGTCTTCCCAATACATTGATGCAAAACCAATATATTTTTCTGTTCTAATGTGGTAGCGCTGAACTTATCACTCTCCAGCTAAACTTCTTTGCATATTGCCTTCATAAAGTTTACTTCTGCCGCATATTTTGCTAATTGACCCAACTACTATTTCTTAGACCAATGAATCTTGAACATAAGAAGATGCCATTTTCATGTGTTTTTATTTTTTTTTGTGGGGGGGGGGGGGGAAACAGCACTGCTTCAAAACTGCTATCTCCCTCCTTTTAAAAATTAACATTCAATCCCTCAGTCCTCCTCATCTCCAACTCTTTCCTTCATAAGGATCTGCCTGGATTTTCATCCTCGAGGCAGGTAAGGGGAGTTGGGAGAATTACTGCCTCGGCCCACCCCACCTCGGGAGAAAGTGCACGCAAAGGCAGAATACTCTTTGCAGGGGGACTGATCCAGGCTGGAACCAAACTAGCCAACCTGAGCAGAAGTGCAGAGGTATATAATAATTGTCTCTCAGCCAGGTCTGAGGCTCAGAGAAGAATACAGACTTGTCACTGAACACCTGCTCCCCAGAAGAAACATTGTTTGATTGCAAACTCAGGTGCTCTGATCTTAGAAAATTTCACAATGCTTGTTGCCACAAGTGAAGTAGTTTCAAGGGTTTGCAGATTTGAAACTTCATAGGGCCTATGATATTTTTATCAGCTTAGAGTTTTAGAATCATAGAATTTACAGTGCAGACGTTTGCAGTACAGGGGCACGATTCAGCAAACTTGAGTTAAAGTCTGCTGAATGCGCATATAGCGGGGTGATTCTTGGAGCCTGCAGCACTGAAAAAGATCCCGCTATTCAATGGCACTTTGGCATTGAGGCCGCACTTAAGTAATTTCCTGCATTGGTGAGCGCAGTCCCAATCTTCTGAACCCCTCAGCACTCCCACCCAGACCTCAGGACACCCCACTTCACCCAATTTACCTCTTCTGGGGTCCTTGAGCCCCCCTCACCCCATATCTAAAGGGCAAGAACCCCCCCCCCAACCCGGGCCCAACTCCTGGCACAGGAAACCTGGCACCTGGGCATTGCCAGCCTTGCACCCTAGCTGTGCCCCTTCCATCCTGACAGTTCAACCACGGGCCCAGGTGCCAAAGGGAGTGCCAGGGATGACCATGTCCAGTCCCCGACCATCCCGGGTCTCCAATGGCTTGAGAGAACCCCCAGATATTGTTAGACTGTTCCACATTGGATGGCCAGTACTAAACAGCACCCGACAAAGTCCCCCGAGCGAGGCTGGTGAATCCCAGACCCTGGGTTAATCCGGCGAACATATATTTAAATGAGCTATTAGATATACATGCGTGGATCTCCCCCTGATTATTACACCCCGTGAGATTCAACGGAATTTCACAAAACGTTTCAAGTGTCATGAATCTTGTGGGAGGCCTCTCGCGATATTCAACGACCTGGTCGCAGCACCATATCAGGACGATGAGGCCGCTGAATCACGCCCCAGATTTAGTGTTTCTTGTCTTATACTGTGTCTGTTTCGAGATCTCCTCGAAAACTGGCAGCGATTCCGGCAAACGTTTGAATTCTTCCTGGTGGCAGCCGAACTTAAAGACCTGGCCGATGATGAAAAAACAGAGTTTCTCCTCACCATCGCCGGTGCAAGAGCAGAAGAAATCTTTAAAAAATTCAAGTTCTCCAAGGGGCAAAACAGGTACGATTTCCAGGCAGTCCTGGACAAATTCGGCAAATACTGTGAGGAAAACACTCTCCAAGCGGCAAGGAAAGGTAAGAAAAGCGGCAATACTCACCTCGAGGCCGAAATCCCGGACCAGAGAGCAATTTGTTGGGTCGAGGTCGACGGCCATCTTGCTAAAGGGATTACACTAGCGCAGTTGCGCGAGAAGTGCGCAGAACCGGAAGGTTCGTTTGCGCATGCGCGAGACGCCGTGCATGCGCAATCAAGAAAACGGCCATCGGTAAAGGAACAGCGATCTGCGCATGTGACACTGACACCGACAGTGCGGGCAATGACAGCTCATGCTGGACAAACACAGTATTCAAGCCTGCAGCAGCCAGCAGTCTATGCAGCATATTCTCAAACAGGCCAGCACTACGGATTGCCCACTAATGGAATCAAGACCGAAGGAGGACTACCGCCAGCGCAATCTGCACTACAGACTGGATGCCTTAGTTACTGCCCAGGATTTGCTGCACCCCAGCCTGGCCAGACAGCATGTTCCTATCAGATGCAAGGTTCTAGTTTCACACCATCACCAGACATTGATGCGAGCAGCAATTCTGTCTCCAAAGCGACATACTTCAACGCTTCTCAGCAGAATCACCCTTCCAGCACAGCATGTGGCCAGAACCAGTATGCACAGTCTCATCCGACTTCAACATCTGGCACATCCATGACCTCGAATGATATTGTTGATGGTACCTCTTCAATGTCAACGACCCATCAGCTACAAGATGCCATCCGACAGCACCACCACAAACATAAAAAGAAAAAGACTCCACCTCGTTCCTGGTACGCATGACGGATGGATCGGTGCGTAGGCGCAATCGGCGAGCCCTTCGCCTACTTCCACGCTCGCAACGGAACCACACACAGACGCCGTGTCCTCCAATGGTTCCTGATAGTGACTTCGTGGAGCTGCCATATACCATGCCACTTCTGTCGCCACCCGTGGCCAGGCTCGCACCTCAGCCGGTGGTTCTCGACCCACCCTTGAGGCGGTCAATCCGAATTCATCGCCCACCTACTAGACTGGACTTATGAGACTGTTCACACGTCAAAGTTTAGCAACTGTTGTATTGTAACATGTTACTGTGTTATCGTTCCAGATCTCGTTTGACCGGACCACACTTCAAAGTTTTCCTTCTTTTGTTATGGCACAACCTCGTTAGCATGCCACACCTGACATCGCCCCTTGTATATAGTTACGCCACATGTACATGCTATAAATATCACGCACAAACACCTTTAGCTGCACTCAGGACACATTCATATTTATAACCACGTAGGCACATAATCTTGTAAAAAAGGGGGGATGTCATGATACTCAAACACACACATCATGATAGACAGACCAACAGACCAATTAGCACACATAACACGACAGCCAATCACAGACAAGGGCAGACACAGTATAAGACAAGAAACACGACACTTGGTGGACAGTCCATCTGGAGACAGGAAAAGGACAGGACCTGATTAAGAAGACACTCACACAGTCACCACGTGCTGAGTACCAAGACAGATCTGTATATAACAAGTTGGAATAAAACTGCGTTGTACCAATCGCAACCGTGTTGGTTCATCTGTACCTCAGAGCACCCAACACCACAATTACTTCTCCCAAAGGGTTGTGAATCTGTGGAATTTGCTACTCCAGAGGGCGAATGGATACAGGGACAGCGAGTAAATTTAAGGAGGAGTTAGACAGATGTTTAATTGGTAATGGGTTGAAGGGTTATGGAGAACGGGCAGGACGGTGGAGTTGAGGCCAGGATGGGATCAGCCATGTCACATTGAGGGTGTTAGGCCCAGGAGGCTAAATTGTCTACATCATGTGTTCTAAGAAGGAGATGCTCTTGCTGATTTTGCAATCCAGCTCTTGGTCTGTAGCATTGTAGACAGCTGATGAGGAACATCTCAGCCATGATAGAATGGCGATGGGCCGAATGGCCTAATTCTGTTCCTATATCTTATGAACTTCTGAAAAGATATGAACTCAAGAACTGAACTGAGAAAGACTGCCCTTGGCATCCGGACAGCATTTGACCAAATATGGAATAACGGAACCTTAGCAACAGTGGAGTCAATGTGAACAAAGGGGGAAACTCTCCACTGGTTGATGTCACACCGAGCTCAAATGAAAATAGTGTGCTTGTTGGATGTCAATCCACTCAGTCTCAGGACATCGCTGCAAGAGTTCCTCAGGGTAGTTTGCCATGCTCTGCCACCTTCACATGTTTCATCAATGAAATTCCTTCCATTATAAGGTCAGAAGTGGGGATGGTCACTGATGATTGCACTATGTTCAGGATCGTTCGCGGTTCCCCAAATACTGAAGCAGTCCGTGCCCATACATAGCAAGACCTTTTCAAAGTATTTTTATTCAGATTTTTATCGGAACAAAATTTTTACATAGCCATTAACAACATTTAACAAAACAAGGTGAACGTTAACATTATTAAAAAAAAAGAATATACAGAAGTAATCATTTCCCCACCACCTCCCCCCCCCCCCCCCCCCTCCCCCGGATTGCTGCTGCTGCTGACATTTTAATGCTGTCCTAGAAAGTCGAGGAACGGCTGCCACCTCCGAGAGAACCCATCATGGACACTCTCAAGGCAAACGTTATTTTCTCAAGACTGAGAAACCCAGCCAAGTTACCAACCCAGGTCTCCACACTCGGGGGTCTCGAGTCTCTCCACATTCAAAGGATCCGTCTCCGGGCTACCAGGGAGGCAAAGGCCAAAACCTCGGCCTCTTTCGCTTCCTGCACTCCCGAATCGTCTGACACACCAAAGATCGCTATCTCTGGACTCGGCACCACCCGCGTGTTTAGGATCTTGGACACTGCCTCAGCGAATCCCTGCCAGAATCCTTTGAGAGCTGGACATGCCCAGAACATATGGGCATGGTTCGCTGGGCTTCCCGCACATCTATCCTCAACCCCAAAGAACTTGCTCATTCTCGCTGCCGTCATGTGCGCCCGATGGACCACCTGAAACTGAATTAAGCTAAGCCTGGCACATGATGAGGAGGAATTAACCTGCTTAGGACATCAGCCCACAGGCCCGCATCCAGCTCCCCGCCTAGCACCTCTTCCCACTTGCCCTTAAGTTCCACCACTGGGGCTTCCTCCACCTCCTGCAGTTCTTGGTAGATGTCTGACATCTTCCCCTCCCCTACCCAGATAGAGACCACCCTATCCTGTATCCTACGCGGGGGTAGCAACGGAAATGCCACTACCTGTTTTTTTTAGAAAGGCGTGTAATTGAAGGTATCTGAAGGCATTTCCAGGGGGCAGATTAAATTTCTCCTCCAGTGCCTTCAAGCTGGGAAAAGTCCCATCTATGAACAGGTCCCCCATCCTTTTAATACCTGCCCTATGCCAGCTTTGAAACCCTCTGTCTATTTTGCCCGGAACAAATCTGTGATTGTTGCATATTGGGGTCCACACTGAGACTCCTTCCATCTTCCTGTGCCTTCTCCACTGACCCCAGATCCTTAGTGCCGCCGCCACCACCGGACTTGAGGAGTAGCGTGCCGGCGAGAACGGCAGAGGTGCCGTTACGAGTGCCCCTAAGCCTTTGCATGACGCCGCCTCTAGCTGCTCCCACGTTGACCCCTCCCCCAATACCCATTTCCTAATCATGGCTATACTAGCCACCCAGTAGTAGCTGCCCGGACTGCGCTCTAGAAACAGTCGCTTTGAGCGAGGGGTCTTATTTGCCCATACAAATCCCGAAATGATCTTGTTCACCCGCTTAAAAAAGGTCTTAGGGATGAAGATGGGAAGGCACTGGAAGACAAACAGAAATCTGAGGAGGACCGTCATCTTAATGGTCTGCAACCTCCCCGCTAGAGAAAGCGGGAGCATGTCCCACCTTTTAAAGTCCCTTCCATCTGCTCTACCAGCCGGGATAAGTTAAGCTCGGGCCACCTGTATGCCTAGGTACCGAAAGCTCTTCTCTATCATCTTAAGCGGAAGCTCTCCCAGTCTCTTCTCCTGCCCTTTAGATTGGATCACGAACATCTCGCTTTTCCCCTCGTTTAATTTGTACCCCGAAAAGTTACCGAAGTCCCTCAGAATCTGCATGACCTCCCCATCCGCTCTCGTGGGTCCAAAATATACAAGAGCAGATCATCCGCGTAGAGTGAGACCCGATGGCCCTCCGCCGCCCCCCCCCCCAAACCAACCTCTGACAGTTCTTTGAAGCCCTCAGCGTTATGGCCAACGGCCCTATTGCAAGGGCAAATAGTAACAGGGAGAGGGGGCACCCCCGTCTTGTCCCTCGGAGAAGCCTAAAATACTCCGACCTCACCCAGTTCGTGCATACACTTGTTACGGGGGCCTGATAAAGTAGTTTGACCCACCCTATGAATCCCTCACCGATTCCAAACCTTCTTAGCGTTTCCCACAGGTACTCCCATTCCACCCGGTCAAAGGCTTTCTCTGCATCCATCGCAGCCACTACTTATCATAGAATTTACAGTGCAGAAGGAGGCCATTCGGCCCATCCGGTCTGCACCGGCTCTTGGAAAGAGCACCCTACCCAAGCCCACACCCCCACTTTATCCCTATAACCCAGTAACCCCACCCAACACGAAGGACAATTTTGGACACTAAGGGCAATTTAACATGGCCAATCGACCTAACCTGCACATCTTTGGACTGTGGGAGGAAACCGGAGCACCCGGAGGAAACCCACACACACACGGGGAGAACATGCAGACTCCGCACAGACAGTGACCCAAGCTGGGAATCGTGCTAACCACTGTGCAATTGTGCTACCTTTTGCCTTCCCTCCTTCTGAGGGCATCATAATAATGTTTAGGAAGCTCCGTACATTGGTGTTCAGTTGCCTGCCCTTAACGAAGCCTGTCTGATCCTCCGCTATCTACATAGCAAGACCTGAACAACATGCAGGCTTCGGCTGATTAATGGTTTTGTGAGGGCCCCGAAGAATCCAGCACAAGTTGAAGGATAGAAAGAAATAACATTTCCTTACAATAACATATATATACAACAGCAGCAGCACTGCCTTGCTGCTCACTCTCCTCTAGCCGGTTCCAAACTGGCCAGCTTTATTTATGCAGCGAATCTGCGAATGATTTCCCCCCCCCCCCCCCCCCCTCCCCCCTCATTGGGGAAGCTCATACTCCCAAAGGATTGTGGGATTGCCATTAATCCATAGCCAGTGGTAAGCAGGCAGGTTATAACATCCCTCCCCCCCCAAAGTCCAAGGAATCCACCGAAGACCCTGGCGAAGGAGGGCGTCGGACTCGTTTTGCCGCAGGCCGGGCACCATTTGCACGAGGCGCTGGATCGGGCGGCGTGTAACAAGATGGAGAACGCCACTTCTGTGATGAACGGCGTAACGGTTGTACATCCACGGGCCGTGGGCCCAAGGATTCCCCCTCGGAGGCGTCCGGTGTTTCCATCTCGGAGTCGGAGTCCGCTGCCTCCGTCATCTTGGCGTCTCTATCTCCACGCGGTTCTGCGACGACCTGCGCAGGCTTTGAGTGCTGCACCAGAGGAAGATTGTGAGGAATACTTTCCACTGTGTCTGGTCTCTGTGGCTGTAGAAATGAGCTCTGGGGGCAGGGAATCTTTGGAAGGGATGGTCTTCTGGACCGAACGTGGTCTACATGCTTGCGCTGAGACGACCCTGGGCTTGCACCTGGTAAAAGATAGGGCCTATTTGGCGAAAGATTACACCAGGGACCCACTGGGCACCACCAGCAAAATTCCAAACGAACACTGGGTCACCGGGCGCAAACTACCGAATCGGCCGATGCCGAGAAAAACCATGTCCCTGCCGTTCTTGTGTGCGGTGTACTTTTGCGCCAATATCCGGGGAAACCATGCTAAGGCGGGTGCGAAGTCTCCGGCCCATTAGGAGTTCCGCGGGAGCGACCCCAGTCACCGCATGTGGGGTGGTCCTATATGAAAACAAAAAACGAGCTAGTCTTGAGTCCATCGACCCGGAAGACTGCTTCTTTAGGTCTTGTTTGAATGTCTGCACTGCGCGCTCCGCCAACCCATTTGAAGCCGGGTGGTATGGGGCAGTGCGGATATGGCGTATGCCGTTCATCTTCATGAACCACGCAAACTCCTCACTCGTGAATGGAGTGCCGTTGTCCGTGACCAGCACCTTGGGGAGGCCATGGGTACTGAAAGACAAACGCATCATCTCGATTGTTGCGCAGCACGTTGTGCCTACCATCTTATGCACCTCTAACCATTTAGACTGGGCATCGATTAATAGAAGGAACATGGATCCTTGAAAAGGGCCGGCGAAATCCGCATGTAAGCGCGCCCAAGACCGCCCTGGCCATTCCCAGTGATGTAGGGGCACGGCCAGCGGAAGCTTCTGATGCTCCTGGCAAATGGAGCAGTTTTGGGCCACCTTCTCAATGTCGGTGTCGAGGTCTGGCCACCAGACATAACTCCGGGCCAACATTTTCATTTTGGTCACACCCGGATGCCCATTGTGCAAGTCTCTTAGTATCAGCTCCTGTCCTTTTTCCGGGACAATCACACACGTCCCCCACAAGAGGATACCGTCTTCCACGCTGAATTCTGACAGCTTGGAGGAAAATGCCCGCAACTCGCCTGGGAGCTGTCTATGCTGCCCACCATACAGGACTATGTGCCGAACCTTTGACAGGACTGACTACGTCTGGGTCCACTCACGGATCTGTGATGCCGTGACAGGCAAAGTGTCCATAAAATTTAAGGTTGCAACCACCTCACTGGTCGTGGGGGTCGACATGGGGCCGGTTGATAAAGGCAATCGGCTCAGTGCGTCGGCATTCCCTATCTGCGTTCCTGGTTTGTGCTCCAGAGAATACTCGTAGGCAGCGAGCAACAAAGCCTAGCGCTGGATCCGTGCGGAAGCAATGGGCGGTATTGGCTGATCCTCTCGGAAAAGTCCCAGCAGAGGCTTATGATCAGTCACGATAGCGAAGTGGCGGCCATACATGTACTGGTGGAAGCGTTTCACCGCAAAGACAACCGCCAGGCCCTCCTTCTCGATCTGCGCGTACTTCTTTTCCGCTGCAGTCAATGTGCGGGAGGCGAAAGCTATCGGCCGCTCGGCCCCGTTCTCCACCTTGTGGGACAGGACGGCCCCAATACTATACGGGGATGCATCACATGTGACGAGCAAAGGCTTTCCAGGATCATAGTGGGTTAGTAACCCAGACGACGACAATTGTTGTTTTACCCGCCGGAAAGCGGTTTCTTGCGGCTGACCCTAAACCCAGGTGTGATTCTTCCTTAGCAGAAGGTGCAACGGGGCCAGTGTAGTTGCCAGATTAGGGCGGAACTTCCCGTTATAGTTTACGAGGCCCAAAAAAGAAGGAAGATGCGAAGTGTCAGTCGGGGCGGGGGCCTGTTGAATTGCGTGCACCTTTTCTGCGACGGGGTGCAAACCTTCGCGGTCCACCCGATAACCCAGATAGACTACTTCCTTCGCCTGAAAGACACACTTTGTGCGACGTAAACGGACTCCAGCCTCCAAATTTTCCATATGTTCCTACTCCTACGTCCCTGTAATCAAAACGTCGTCTAAGCAGACGGCGACACGCGGTAAACCTCGCAAATTCCAGCAGCAGAAGAAAGAGGCCTTAGAGGACGTGGCCAGAGTGGTGGAGCCTCTTAGGGCGGTGATTGAGCGGGTGAAGCAGAGACAGGAGGCTCAGGACCTGGCGATCCAAAAGGTAGAGGAGTCGGTGGTGGAGCATGAAGGATCAACTGACCTCATTGGAGGCGGAGATGGGGATGGTGATGAGCAGCCAGAACAGACGGAGAGAAATTGGAGGACCTCGAGAACAACTCCAGGAGGTTGAACCTGAGAATTGTTGGGATGCCTGAAGGCATCGGTGTTTGTGGAAAGCATGTTGGGGAAGCTGATGGGGTAGGGGGACTTTAACATGCCTCTCAAGGCGGATAGGGCGCATAGGGTGCTGAGGAGGAAGTCGTAGGTGGGGGAGCCGCAGTGGGCGATGGTGCGGAGGCTGTATCGGCTCCTCGATAAAGAGATCTTTAGGTGGGCAAGGCAGACCAGGAAATGCATCTGGGAGGGGAGTGAGCTGCACATTTATCAGGACCTGGGTGCAGAGCTGGCCAAGCGGAGGGCCAGGTATACTCGGATAAAGGCCTCCATCTACAAGAAAGGGATGAAGCTCCGGGTTTTGTACCGTGCCCATTTGTGGGTGACGCATCAAAAGCAGGAATTTTATTTTGACTCGTTGGAGGAGGCGATAGAATTTATGAGAGACCATGGACTGGGAGGAGTGTGAGGACAATGAACTTTGGAGAGGAGTTCTGTGTAAATTGCGGGGTATATTGGGTAGGTGGATTGGGGCAGGTTACGACAGGGAGCATAGATGGTGAGTGTGCCTTTGTTTCTCTTTGTTGGTGGTTGGGAGGATTGGGGGGGGGGGGGTGGAGAGGTGAACTGGAAAAGTGAGGGGAAGTCAGAGACCTTGGGCAGGCTCCACAATGCTAGCTGGGTGGGCTGGCGTCGCGAATAGAGGACTGTGTGCTGGAGGTCATAGGGGAGGACCAGATGGGATTTGTGAAGGGAAGGCAGTTGTTGGCAAATGTGCACAGGCTGCTTAATGTTATTATGATGCCCTCGGAGGTTCAGGAGGTAGAGGTAGTAGTGGCAATGGGCGCAGAGAAGGCCTTTGATCGGGTGGAGTGGGCGTATCTGTTGGAGGTGCTGGGCTAGTTCGGGTTTGATCGGCGGTTTATGGATTGAGTTTGGCTGTTGTACAGGGTGCCAGTGGCGAGCGTTCGGACGAACAGGACGAGTTTGTGTTACTTTACATTACATCAGGGGACGAGGCAGGGGTGCCCGCTCTCCCCGTTACTTTTCACCTTGGCGATACAACCGTTGGCAATGGCGCTTAGGACGTCGAGGGGCTGAAAAGGGATTGAGCTGGGGGTGCTGAGTGTAGAGTTTCACTATATGCGATTTCTTCATATTTATTTCGGACCCGGTGGGCAGCATTGAAAGGATTATGGAGACCCTGAGGGAATTTGGCCGGTTTTCGGGGTACAAATTGAACATGGGGAAGAATGAAGTTTTCCCGATTAATGCAGAGGGCAGGAAAGGAGGTTTGGGGAGTTGCCGTTCCAGGTCGTGGAGGCGAGTTTTCACTATCTAGGAATCCAGGTGGTGCGGAGCTGGACCCAACTACACAAATTGAACTTGGCTTACCTGATGGAGGGAATGAAGGCGGATTTTAAGAGGTGGGATGTGTTGCCGCTGTCACTGGCTGGGCGAGTGCAGGCGATTAAAATGAAGGTGCTGCCCAGGTTCTTGTTCGTGTTCCAGAAGCTCCCCATCTTTGTTCCTAAGTTCTTTTCCAGGAAGTTTAATGGGATAAGCTTGGGGTTTGTATGGGCGGGGAGGATCCCACGGGTGAGGCGGGTGTTCCTGGAGAGGGGGCGATGGGAGGAGGGGGCTGGCATTTCCGAATTTGATAAATTATTATTGGGCAGCGAATATTGCAATGGTGGAGAAATGGGCGGTGGAGGAGGGATTGGTGTGGGAGCGGATGGAGGCAGCATTATGTAGGGGAACGGGTTTGAGGGCACTGTCATTGGCGTCTCGTCTGTTCTCGCCAGTCAGGTAATCCGTGAGCCCAGTGGAGGTTTCGGCGTTGTAGGTGTGGAGCCAGTGTAGGCAGCATTTTGGGTTGGAGGGCAGGTCATTGTGGGCGCCGATATGTGACAACCATAGGTTTGTGCCGAAAGGGGTAGATGCGAGGTCTCGGGAATGGCGGCAGGTGGGGATAGAGTATTTTAGGGACTTGTTTATAGAGAGCAAGTTTGGGAGGCTGGAGGAGTTGGAGGAAACGTATGAGTAGCCGAAAGGAAATGGCATTAGGTACCTGCAGATGAGAGATTTTGTGAGAGAGGTGCCGTCCTTCCCGGGGCTGCTGTCTCTGGTGCTACAGGACAAGTTGTTATCGGAGAGTGATATAGGGGAGGGGGAGGATAGGGTATATCTATCGTGAATTGATGGAGATGGAAGGTGCTCCAGTGGTGGAAATTAAGCGCAAATGGGAGGAGTTGGGAGGGGAGGTGTCGGACAGGACATGGAAAGAGGCCTTGCGGAGGGTGAACACGTCCTCGTCGTGTGCAAGGTTAAGCCTCACCCAGTTTAAGATAGTGCATAGGGGCCACATAGCGGTTACGAGGATGAGCTAGTTCTTTGCAGGGGTGGAGGATAGGTATGCGGGGGGGGAATCATATCCATATGCTTTGGGCATGTCCAAAGCTGAGGGTGTTCTGACAGGGGTTCTTGGATGTGATATCCGAGATTCTGGGTGCTGGGGTGGCCCCGTGTCCTGAGGTGGCGATACTCAGTGTGTCGGAAGATCTGGGAGTCCAGGTGGGGAGAGAGGCCGATGTATTGGCCTTTGCCTCCCTGATAGCCGGGAGACAGATTTGGTTGGGTTGGCGTGTTTCCGGAGCCGCCGAAGGCAAGGGTGTGTGGGTGAGTGACCTGGAAGAATTCCTGAGGTTGGAGAAGGTCAAGTTTGCTCTGCAGGGGTCAGAGGAGGGGATTCACCCGGAGGTGGAAGCCGTTCATTGATTTCTTCAAGGCGGATTGAGGAGTCAGCAGTGGGGGGGGGGGGGGGGGGGGGGGGGGGGGGGGGGGGGAGATTGGGACTGGGGTGGTTAAGGGGGTAAAAGGTGGGATGCAGTGGGATGTTGGTATCGGGGGAGGTTGAGGATTTGTGGTTTTTGTCCATTATGATATTTTGGTCGTCTGATATTTTTGCATGCAGATATATGTAAAAAGCCTTGAATAAAAATACATTTAAAAAATCTGCAGTTTTGTTTTCTCTGACTAATCTAATCTTTCAATCAATATTAATGATGAGACTCTCTTTAACAGCACCCCTATGGTTGGAAACTATTGCAAATTCAACAGCAGGTTAAGTGAATAAATATTTGATTGCGGGAGCCCTCCTCACCCTTCCTGTATCAAATAAATTATGTATCTTCTGAAGTTTACAGATAATTTTAGAAAATATGTGCAACATTTAACAAAAATAAATTAACAGGTTTTTTTTGTAAAGTTATAGTAGAAAATATGGTGTCACAATAAATGAAAACACAGATGTTATTGTGTATATAATTTATATACCTGATAAAATTTTAATTGTTTTCTTCATCAATTAATTATGCGAATGGAATACTTCTGCAACAGATTATTACTTCATTCTGGGAAAACGAAGGAATGAGAAAATACAGCACACAGAGAGAAGTAGTTTTTGTTCTTTCACAGAAAGAACAAGCTGTTGAAAAAAACTGTTAATTTATTTTTGTTAAATGTTGCACATATTTTCTAAAATTATCTGTAAACTTCAGAAGATACATAATTTATTTGGTGCAGGAAGGATGAGGAGGGCTCCCGCAATCAAATATTTATTCACTTAACCTGCTTTCACAGAACAAGGAGTGATCCAAAAGAGGGATTGAGAGACAGCAAGGCATGATAACTGCAAGTCCAGAGGCATTCATTAGTTAAGCAAAAGAGTAAACAGTTGGCAAGTTTTAAGGTTTCTCTCTAAACTACGGCATTGATTTAAATAAATACCAGGAAGGTATAAGTACCACATTTAATTTTAGCTTAGCCAGTTAAACTACTTGTTATTACACAATTGTTGAAAAACACCTTTAACTTTAAGGCCAGTCAGTCTACGTGGGTCTCACCCTCACAAGAGAAAGATGTGCAAGGTAGGTGGATTGGCCACGCTAAATTGTCCCTTAATCGGAAAGAAATACTTGGTTACTCTAAATTTATATTAAAAAAACTTTAAGGCCAGTCCAAGGAATGATGTGGAGATGCCGGTGTTGGACTGGGGTGGGCACAATAAGAAATCTTACAACACCACGTTAAAGTCCAACAGTTTTGTTTGGAATCAGTAGCTTTCGGAGCGCAGTTCCTTCCTCAGGTGAGCTGCCCTCCGAAAGCTAGTGATTCCAAACAAACCTGTTGGACTTTAACCTGGTGTTGTAAGACTTCTTACCGAGTCCAAGGAATATCAGAGCAGCTGGGGCTAGATTCTCTGCCTCGCAATGGGACAAATGGGAATCGCGATTGAGCGGAGAATCGGACATCCGATAAAAATATGACTTTTTCGCCCGACACCCGGGCTGGGTTGGGATGAGTGAGTGACACCATCTCAAACAAACAAGTCGGCAGAGGATGTCTCGGTTGCGAATCATGGAGCTAGAGTGCGAGTTGGAGGGATTCCAACTCATAAGGGAGGAGTTTCTGGGCAGTTTTATCCAGAATACAGTCACAACCCAGAAGACAAAAGGAAAGGAAACATGTGACTGATAGGAACCACGTTGCAGGGTTTCAGGAAAGGTTGAAAGAAGTCCCACAGACACTGTCAAACAGGTATGATGCATTTATATCTGAGGGGGAAATTGGGCTATGATGTAATTAAAGGGATGTTTAGCATTGCCTGCAGCCAAGAACAAGAATCCTGAAGGGTGTATTGGCTTCTCAGTGTCAGTGTCAGCGTATATTTCACATAGCTGGAGGGGAGCTTGGAAAGGGAGAAGATAAATCCAGTTGTATATAGAAGCCCATACGAGTACATCGGACTGCCCTTAGGAGTGTCGTCGTCCTGTGCAATTTTCCAGAGAGTAATGGAAAACATACTGAGAGGATTGCCGCGGATGGCAGTGTATCTGGACGACGTGTTAGTCACAGGGGCAACTGAACAACAACATCTAAGCATTTGGATGAGGTTCTCCATCATTTCTCAGAGATGGGCATTCACCTGCAGAGAGAAAACACATGTTCCACACGAGGGAAGTAGCGTACCTGGGCTACCGAGTGGACTGTGAGGGGTTACACCCAGTCACGGAGAAAGTACGGGCAATTCAACAAGCTCTGACATCTGCAAACACCTTGGAGCTGCAGTCTTTCCTGGGATTGGTGAACTGTTATGGAAAGTTCATCCTAGGTCTCGCAACCATGTTGGGCCCCCTACACCTCCTCTGAAAAAATAACCAGGAACGGGCATGAAAAAAGCAACAGGAAGAAGCAGTCACACAAGTGAAAAAACAATTGACTTCCTCAGGATAGTTAATGCACTACGATCCCGCCAAACAACCCGTCGTCACATGTGATGGGTCACCGTACGGCATTGGCACCGTTTTACCGCATAGCATGGAAGATCAGGGAGAGACTGATTGCTTTCGCCATCCGGATTTGGCCCTGGCCGAGCGCAATTGTGCGTAAATTGAGAAAGAGGGTCTTGTGGATGTCTTCGCTGTGAAGAAATTCCACCAATATGTGTACAGTCAACAGTTCACGATCATCACGGGCCACATGTTGCTGCTGGATATTTCCAAAGAAGACAAAGTGATTCCACCCAATGCCTCCTCCAGGATACAGCTTTGAGCCCTCATGCTGGCTGCGTATGAGTACTCACTTCCTTCTCCTCCCAGGACTGATGAGGTGGTGGCCACTTTCAATTTTATGGACTCGTTGCCTGTTACAGCGTCCCAAATCAATGAGTGAAGACAAACTGACCCGGTCCTTTCGAAAGTTCGACACATAGTCCTGTATAGGGGTCAGCACAGAAGACTGCCCAACAAGTTATGGGCATTCTTGACACAAATGTCCGAGTTTAACGTGGAAAATCCTTTTGTGGTGGACGTGGGTCATCGTTCCAGGTGAGGGCTAAAGCCCCATCTTGAGGGACCTGCATAACGGGCACCTGGGGTGTCCAAAATGAAAAGTGTTCACCCGCAACTATGTATGGTGGACGGGCCTGGATGCAGATATCAAACAGGAAGCCCAGCAAGGAGGCATTTGTCAGGGGCAAAAGAAGATTCCACCAGCCACGTCCCTTCACCCCTGGGAATGGCCAGGGCGACTGCGGGTGCGGTACACACCGATTTTGCCATCCCTTTCAAGGTTCGATGTTCTTACTCCTGATAGTTGCCCCCCCCCCCCCCCCCCCCCCGCCAGCGATTCTCCGGCAAAACTGGCCGAGTTCTCAACGGCGTAGTTCTAACCACGTATTGGCCGTCGTGAACCTCGGGTGGCGGCTGCGGACTTAGTCGGCGTCCACCCTACTGGGGGGGCGCGACTCCCGACCGGAAGTGCGGGGACCCGTATCCGCAGCCAGAGCTGCGAGAAGCACACCCTGGCCCTGCTAGCCCCCTGCAGGTAAGAGAATCGCTTTTGACGTTTTTAAGCTGGCGTGGGGACATAGCCCCATTTTTGGAGAATCCAGCCCAAGGTTTCTACACTGCTCAGAAAAAAATGTAGCACAGAGAGTTGTTTTGTTTTCAGTCTTCAGTGAGCCCTGGAAGGCTATGTCAATGTCGAGATGGGTGGAGCTTAAGAAGTTTCTCGGGTTTCAAATGATCTGGGTGTTTGCTGGGGAAGTGAATATTCTGAAGGAGGGAAAAAGGCTATAATGAAAAGCTGCTGGTATTAGCAGTTTCCCAGCAGCAAAAGTAACTGGCTGTAGGTAGCTGGGGCTCAGGGAGTTCAGTAGAAGTTTTAGGAGCTGTTTGCTAGCTTTGTACATTTAGTGCTCAGAAATCCAGGGGAGCTGAGGAGGTGGCAGAACGTAATGGATTCTGTGCTGGAAGGGTTATGCCTCAGAAGGAGCCCTGGGAGCCATTTATAGCTTGGTGTAGCTGGCGAGATCGGAACTTGGTGAAATCCAGGGACAGTGAAGCTGGCCAGCTACCAAATAGCTGAAATTGTACCACTACGTAGCGGCTACATCACAGACTAAGGAATCCAGGGGAACGGAGTCCCAGGACATGAAATTGAAACCTCCGGAGGTGTGAAATCATCAAGGCAGTCCATGTTGGGGCAGTTTTGAGAGTTCAGAGGCTCGGTCTTTGAAAGTAGAAAATTTGCAGTCCTTCGCAAGAGATACAGTTTTAACGAGATTACACAAGAACTTCAGAACTAGGAGCAGGAGTCGGCCATCTAGTCCTTCGAGCCTGCTCCGCCATTCAATGAGATCATGGCTGATCTTTTGTGGACTCAGCTCCACTTTCCCGCCCGAACACCATAACCCTTTATTCCTTTATTCTTCAAAAAACTATCGATCTTGATCTTGAGAACATTTAATGAAGGAGCCTCAACTGCTTCACTGGGCAGGGAATTCCATAAATTCACAACCCTTTGGATGAAGAAGTTCCTCCTAAGCTCAGTCCTAAATCTACTTACCCTCATTTTGAGGCTATGTCCCCTGCTTTCACCTGCCAGTGGAAACAACCTATCTATTCCCTTCGGTTGAATCACAGTGTTTACTGATGTCAGGGTGGGTTGTTGAGAAAACTGTGAGATGTGACGTGGTTGTATTTGCTATTTACTATATAGTTTGGTGTGTTCGATCACAGCTTGCCTGTTAATTCACATGAAACTCATATTAACTCTGGTTGTCAGAGTATAGAATTGATATTGTAACTTGTTTCATCTTTTTGACCTTGCATAGTATTGTTGATTTTTCTCTGTTCTCTAAGCAAATGTCTTAAATCTCAAACTTTGTCTGCTGGTTTCTTGACGACTATTCCAAAATCTTCACTGTCTGGTCCAGGATCATAACAATGGCAGTAGAACCATTAAGGGAAAGAAAGGATAATGCCATAAGTATTCGTGGAAGAAATATTAAATAATTATTTCATTTTGGTATTTACCAGGGAGATAGAATGGATAGATGTGATATTGATGAGATAATAATAATCATAATCTTTATTGGTGTCACAAGTAGGCTTACATTAACACTGCAATGAAGTTACTGTGAAAATCCCCTCGTCGCCACACTACGGCACCTGTTCGGGTACACTGAGGGAGAATTTAGAATTTCCAATTCATCTAACAAGCACATTTTTCGGGACTTGTGGGAGGAAACCGGAGCACCCGTAGGAAACCCACGCAGACACGGGAGAATGTGCAGACACCGCACACAGTGACCTGAGCCAGGAATCGAACCCGGATCCCTGGCGCTATGAAAAAACAGTGCTAACCACTGTGCGACCATGATGAGTAAAGAGATACATGACTTTAAAATTTAAGGGATGTATTGAACAAACAGGAAGACAAAACTCCTGTTTCAGATGGATAGAATCCACATATTTTAAAATAATCTAGGGAAGAGATAGCAGAAGCATTACTATTCATATCTAATAATTTGTTAAAAAAAGATGGCAGCTTTCTTATATTTAAGACAATGGATTCCAAAGTTTTAACTTTTGAAGATCAAGGGTGCAATTCTTTCCAAAGATTTCTAAGTGTGGTCTCCGGCGGGAAACCCGGTGTGATTCCCTCCGGGTGGTTCGGCACGATTCCGAACGCAATCTCGCCACACTTAAACAAATTTTTTGAGGTTGGGGTGACTTGTTCTGTGAAAGAGATGTGAGGGATCTAAAGACGCTGGCAAAGCCAGCTCCTCAGAGCTTCAACCAACCCCGTCCCACCCACTTGCAGCTACAGATCAATACCCCTGCCCCCCCACCCCCCCCCCCCGCGTCCAGATTGCTGCTTTGGTCCCCATCCAAATTGGCAACTTCAGGGACCCCTCTCCCCAAGTGTGCAACAACCTATTTATTATTGGGTCGCAAAAAGGCTCCTCCCTTCAGTACCCTTCCCCTCAAGGCTCGCGCATAACAGGCCCTTCGGCATTGACAGGGCACTTTCCAGCCATGTCCCTGATCACCTTGGGGCTTAAAAGGTCTCAGCCCTCTGGCAACATCATCACGTCTGTCCATGGGAGAATTGAAGAGGCCCATAAATTTGGCTTTAAACCGATTCTTCATATTTAAATCACAATTTAAATATGCTAACTAGTTCAAGCCAGAGAGGAGTGAGGCATATTTTTGTTGCCAGCTCGGGGCGGGGAGAATCTCAAAATAAGTTCACACCAGCGTACATTTCATTATGGCCCTCTCATGTGAGTCTCGACCATAACGTGATTTGCGTCTGTGCGAGCGGGGCCAGAGAATCGGCCCCAAGCCTCTGAATTCTCTCAAAGCTCACTCTGCCTCAATAATTGCAAGCCTCCTAAGGATGTCTGACTCTGCGCTCCAACTTCTACTTTGTGATGCAATTTCAGCTCTTTTAAGAGCCAGTAGCTTCACTGAGCTGGCACTGCCCCTGGATTTCACCAAGTTCCAATCTCCCCAGCTGTATCAAGGTATAAATGGCTCCAAGGGCTTCTAATGAGCTAACATCCTTTCCAGCATGGAGCCACAGAATCCCTACAGTGCAGAAGGGGGCCATTCTGGCCAACGAATCTGTACCGTCTCTCGGAAAGAACACCCTAACCCGGCCCACTCCCTCGCCTTATCCTCGCAACCCCATAACCTTTGGACACCAATGGGCAATCTAGCATGGTCAATCCGCCTAACCTGCACATTTTTTGGCATTATGGGAGGAAACCAGAGCACGCAAAGGAACCCCACGCAGACAGGTGGAGAATGTGCAAACTCCACACAGACAGTGACCCAAGGGATTGAACCTGGGTCCGTGGCGGTGAGGCAGCAGCGCCAACCACTGTGCTACCATGCCACCTATTCTGCCACCTTCCAGGGAATTACAGAGCAGTCATCTTATAATCAGTGGTAGTTAATGGAATCATTATTAAAGGAGAGAATAGAAGAACATATAAAAGTGAGAAATATAGGTAACGAACAGTCAGCATGGATTTCAGGAGGGAAACGTTTTCTTGACCAACCTTATTGATTTTTCGAAGAAGGTAAAAGAAAGGGTGCTAGACAATGGGAATGCAGTATTAAAATTATGTGGACTTTCAAAACGCCTTTGAAAAGATGTCCCATAATAGATTACCAAATGAGATTAAAGAATGTGGATTCAGGGGACAAGTGGCACAATTCTTCAAGGGAAGATCTTAACTAGAGGCTTGTGAATACAAGATAGTCACCAAGAAATACCACAAACAATTCCGAAGAAACCTCTTGACCCAAAGAGCGGTGAGAATGTGGAATTCATTACTACATGGCGTGGTTGAAGCAAATAGTACAGATGCATTTAATGGAAAGTTAGACAAGCGATAGAGAGAAAGGCAATAAATGGTTAAAATGGTAGATTTAGATGAGAAAAGATGGCAGCTTTAGTGCCGCATAAACATGGACTGGTTAGACCGAATGGCTTGTTGTGTTTGTATATTCTTTATAAATACGTTGCTTAATGATATAATGGCATCCATTTCCAGGTCCGCGACAAAATATGCTTGTTTGAAAGATAGGTAACCTGCAAACAAACATGTTAAGCTGGTTGCTGGGAGATAGAGGTTAGAAACATGAAAGGAGAGGTCACACTGTTGGGAGTCTTCTATAGGCCTCCAAATAGTTCTAGGGATGTAGAGGAAAGGATGGCGAGGATGATCCTGGATAAGAGCGAAAGTAACAGGGTAGTTATTATGGGAGACTTTAACTTTCCAAATATTGACTGGAAAAGGTATAGTTCGAGTACAATAGATGGGTCGTTTTTTGTACAGTGTGTGCAGGAGGGTTTCCTGACACAATATGTTGACAGGCCAACAAGAGGAGGCCACGTTGGATTTGGTTTTGGGTAATGAACCAGGCCAAGTGTTGGATTTGGAGGTAGGAGAGCACTTTGGGGACAGTGACCACAATTCGGTGACGTTTACGTTAATGATGGAAAGGGATAAGTATACACCGCAGGGCAAGAGTTATAGCTGGGGGAAGGGCAATTATGATGCCATTAGACGTGACTTGGGGGGGATAAGGTGGAGAAGTAGGCTGCAAGTGTTGGGCACACTGGATAAGTGGAGCTTGTTCAAGGACCAGCTACTGCGTGTTCTTGATAAGTATGTACCGGTCAGGCAGGGAGGAAGGCGTCGAGCGAGGGAACCGTGGTTTACCAAAGAAGTGGAATCTCTTGTTAAGAGGAAGAAGGAGGCCTATGTGAAGATGAGGTGTGAAGTTTCAGTTGGGGCGATGGATAGTTACAAGGTAGCGAGGAAGGATCTAAAGAGAGAGCTAAGACGAGCAAGGAGGGGACATGAGAAGTATTTGGCAGGTAGGATCAAGGAAAACCCAAAAGCTTTCTATAGGTATGTCAGGAATAAGCGAATGACTAGGGAAAGAGTAGGACCAGTCAAGGACAGGGATGGGAAGTTGTGTGTGGAGTCTGAAGAGATAGGCGAGATACTAAATGAATATTTTTCGTCAGTATTCACTCAGGAAAAAGATAACGTTGTGGAGGAGAATGCTGAGCCCCAGGCTAATAGAATAGATGGCATTGAGGTACGTAGGGAAGAGGTGTTGGCAATTCTGGACAGGCTGAAAATAGATAAGTCCCCGGGACCTGATGGGATTTATCCTAGGATTCTCTGGGAGGCCAGGGAAGAGATTGCTGGACTTTGGCTTTGATTTTTATGTCATCATTGGCTACAGGAATAGTGCCAGAGGACTGGAGGATAGCAAATGTGGTCCCTTTGTTCAAAAAGGGGAGTAGAGACAACCCCGGCAACTATAGACCGGTGAGCCTCACGTCTGTAGTGGGTAAAGTCTTGAGGGTTTATAAGAGACAAGATTTATAATCATCTAGAAAGGAATAATATGATCAGGGATAGTCAGCATGGCTTTGTGAAGGGTAGGGTCATGCCTCACAAACCTTATCGAGTTCTTTGAGAAGGTGACTGAACAGGTAGACGAGGGTAGAGCAGTTGATGTGGTGTATATGGATTTCAGCAAAGCGTTTGATAAGGTTCCCCACGGTAGGCTATTGCAGAAAATACGGAGGCTGGGGATTGAGGGTGATTTAGAGATGTGGATCAGAAATTGGCTAGCTGAAAGAAGACAGAGGGTGGTGGTTGATGGGAAATGTTCAGAATGGAGTACAGTTACAAGTGGAGTACCACCAGGATCTGTTCTGGGGCCGTTGCTGTTTGTCATTTTTATCAATGACCTAGAGGAAGGCGCAGAAGGGTGGGTGAGTAAATTTGCAGACGATACTAAAGTCGGTGGTGTTGTCGATAGTGTGGAAGGATGTAGCAGGTTACAGAGGGATATAGATAAGCTGCAGAGCTGGGCTGAGAGGTGGCAGATGGAGTTTAATGTAGAGAAGTGTGAGGTGATTCACTTTGGAAGGAATAACAGGAATGCGGAATATTTGGCTAATGGAAAAGTTCTTGAAAGTGTGGATGAGCAGAGGGGATCTAGGTGTCCATGTACATAGTTCCCTGAAAGTTGCCACCCAGGTTGATAGGGTTGTGAAGAAGGCCTATGGAGTGTTGGCCTTTATTGGTAGAGGGATTGAGTTCCGGAGTCAGGAGGTCATGTTGCAGCTGTACAGAACTCTGGTAAGGCCGCATTTGGAGTATTGCGTACAGTTCTGGTCACCGCATTATAGGAAGGACGTGGAGGCTTTGGAGTGTGTCCAGAGGAGATTTACCAGGATGTTGCCTGGTATGGAGGGAAAATCTTATGAGGAGAGGCTGATGGACTTGAGATTGTTTTCGTTGGAGAGAAGAAGGTTTAAGAGGAGACTTAATAGAGGCATACAAAATGATCAGGGGGTTGGATAGGGTGGACAGTGAGAGCCTTCTCCCGCGGATGGAAATGGCTGGCACAAGGGGACATAGCTTTAAACTGAGGGGTAGATAGATATAGGACAGAGGTCAGAGGTAGGTTCTTTACGCAAAGAGTAGTGAGGCCGTGGAATGCCCTACCTGCTACAGTAGTGAACTCGCCAACATTGAGGGCATTTAAAAGTTTATTGGATAAACATATGGATGATAATGGCATAGTGTAGGTTAGATGGCTTTTGTTTCGGTGCAACATTGAGGGCTGAAGGGCCTGTACTGCGCTGTATTGTTCTATAGAAGTACTGGACCATGGTTAATCTAGACTCCACTCGTTTTCAAACATTCTTATATGGCGAAATATTGATACAAACCCAGGGTTCCCATCCTGATTGCTGAAAGATATTGTCAGCCATCCAAAGGAAGAACCAGTGCTATTGCTACAGAGAATTATGTTTTATTAGCATTCATGACAGTAAGACAGGGAAATGCTATTGCCATGGTTCAGATCACTCACCATTTGAAAGAGCTGGGTTCTCCCTAGAATTCATAACTTTGTGGTAGGTGTACTGCAACAGCAACATATTAATCCATCTCTTTTAATGCAATTCTGAAAGCTATGCAATTGAAATATGAAAAGAGGCTCATTTGACCCAATGCAACAAATGTACATTTTATCACCTGTCACAGTGCACGGGAGTGTTAATTAGTGAGAAGCTACAACACTTCTTTCATTGAGTGAAAATGATGTACGTGAGAATGATACAGATTTTTTGACTCTCTCATGTAAAGCTCATATATGTACCCATGGCTTTTAAAATAAATTGATTTTAGTTGAAAATAGTTGCATTTATTTTCTAATTAAAATGCGCCTTTAATGGGAAACAATTGCTCAACATTTCTACTTCATTAGTTTAAAAATTAGCTTACATAAATAAATAATTAACAAGGATTTATAAATACAAATTTCAATTATTGATGTTTAATGCGAAGCATAATTGTTTGAACAGAATGTCACTGAATTAAAATTAGTTCCCAAAATGTTTTTTTGCCATTTTGGATAGTTAAGTATTCTGTACAAGAGAAGGCAGAATTCTCCCATCCCACCCATGGCAGGTTTGGTGGTGAGCAGAAGCAGAGAATCTGACAAAGAAAAGGTAGGCACTGTGGAAGGAGAGGTTTGCAAGGGGGGGGGGGGGGGGGGGGGGGGGCCTGAGGGCTCATGATGGCAGGTAGTGGGGCAAAGAGGTGGATGAAGACGATGAACAATGGAAGGCAAGGGGCAGACAAAGGGGAGAGAAGCTGGACCCTGATAAGGCTGTATGAAAAACTCACAAATAAGGGGTCAAAGGGATAACACATCGTTTACTGGAAGGGGATGCATGAAGATTCCAGGTCAAGTCGGTAAAGGTCCAAGTGGGGCATGGGCGCCTTGTAGGTGATGGGCTTGGGGAAGAAGGTAGTTGAATCGAGGAACAAACTTCATAGAATCATAGAATGATCATAGATGAGGAGTGTACATATTACAGAGGAGGACGGCTGGGGGTATTAAAGTGTATCAAGATGGATAAATCCCCGGGACCTGATGAAATGTATCCCAGGATGCTGTGGGAGGCTAGGGAGGAAATTGCCGGCCCCCTAGCGGAGATATTTGAATCAGCGACAGCCACAGGAGTGGTGCCTGAAGATTGGAGGGTAGCAAATGTTGTACCCTTGTTTAAGAAGGGCTGTAGGGATAAGCCTGGGAACTACAGACTGGTTAGCCTTACTTCTGGAGAGGGTAAATTGTTAGAAGGTATTCTGAGGGTCAGGATCTACAGGCATTTAGACAGGCAAGGGCTAATTAGGGAAAGTCAGCATGGCTTTGTAAGGGGAAAGTCATGTCTCACAAATTTGATTGAGTTTTTTGGAGGGGTAATCAAGAAGGTAGATGAGGGCAGTGCAGTCGATGTTGTCTACATGGATATTAGCAAGGCATTTGACAAGGTACCGCATGGTAGGTTGTTGCAAAAGGTTAAATCTCACAGAATCAAGGGTGAGGTAGACAACTGAATACAAAATTGGCTCGGCGACTGAAGCCAACGGGTGGTTGTGGAGGGTTGTTTTTCAAACTGGAGGCCTGTGACCAGCGGTGTGCCTCAGGGATCGGTGCTGGGTCTACTGTTATTTGTTATATATATTAATGATTTGGATGAGAATTTAGGAGGCATTGCGATATGGTACAAATTAAGTAATGGCATGATGGGAAAACTGGTCAATGGGAAGACTGGTCAAAAGGTTTGATACAATGTAAGAAAGGCTGAAACTACTCATTCCAGCTCACCAGGCCCATGTAAAGAATGCTCACAGTTCACCAGACCCCTGTAAGAAATGCTGCCCTAACCATTTCAGACTGAAAGACTGATAAGGCCAACTCTGCATAACTTGAAGTCTGAAAAGATCAGCGAAGGTCGAGCCATTCCAAAACACCGGACCTTGGCAACTCCTGATAAAACTAACTCGTCAGAACTCAGGGCCGTAGGAATTAAAACAAGATAAGCTTAGGAAGAAACAAGTCTATTCCGACCTTTCAATGTTCCCTCCAAGGACTAAATAATGGTATGAGTGGTGTGAACAAATATGGTCTGTTCTATGCTTCCGTTTGTATTTCCGATCAAACTCCTGACTATACTGTTGTCACACAATCTTGATAATGATAATGTATAAATATTGAACTAATTCTCCGTGAAAGCGCGGAACGTCTGAAAGACTCAGCAGTTTTGTTGACTGCTCTCTGACTTCAAGTTTCAGCCATTACTGCATGCAGTTGTTTCGAAAATAAAACTTTGTTATTCTGTCTTAATGAGTGTGTTGAATCTTTCTACTACAGAAGCGGGAAAATATTGACTTTGAAAGCATGGTTAGTAAGTTTGCAGATGACACCAAGATTGGTGGCATAGTGGATAGTGAAGGTTATATAAGATTGCAACAGGATCTTGACCAATTGGGCCAGTGGGCCGATGAATGGCAGATGGAGCTTAATTTGGATAAATGTGAGGTGGTGCATTTTGGTAGATCAAATCAGGGCAAGACCTACTCAGTTAATAGTAGGGAGTTGGGGGGAGTTACAGAACAAAGAGACCTAGGGGTACAGGTTCATAGCTCCTTGAAGGTGGAGTCACAGGTGGACAGGGTGGCGAAGAAGGCATTCAGCATGCTAGGTTTTATTGGTCAGAATATTGAATACAGGAGTTGGGATGTCTTGTTGAAGTTGAACAAGACATTAGTAAGGCCACACATGGAATATTGTGTTCAGTTCTGGTCACCCTATTATAGGAAGGATATTGTTAAACGAGAAAGAGTGCAGAAGAGATTTACGAGGATGCTACCAGGACTTGATGGTCTTGAGTTGTAAGGAAAGGCTGGATAGGCTGGGACTTTTCCCCCCCTGGAGAAACGAAGGCTTAGGGGTGATCTTATCTAAGTCTATAAATAATGAGGAGCATAGATAAGGTAGATAATCAACATCTTTTCCCAAAGGTAGAGGCGTCTAGAACTAGAGGGCATAGGTTTAAGGTGAGAGGGAAGAGATACAAAAGAGACCAGAGGGGAACCCTTTTCACACAGAGGGTGGTGAGCATCTGGAACGAGCTGCCAGAGGCAGTGGTAGAGGTGGGTATAATATTTTCCTTTAAAAAGGGAGGAAACCGATGCACCTGGAGGAAACCCACGCAGACTCGCGGAGAACATGAAGACTCCATAGAGACAGTGACCCAAGCCGGGAATCGAACCTGGGACCTGGAGCTGTGAAGCAACAATGCTAACCACTGTGCTACCGTGCTGCCCATGCTTCCTGATGCTGTTAGCCTTTTTACTCTGCATTGCTGACATCCTGCACGGTCTGATGAAGACAGGTGAGCTGGAGAGACTGGTATTTAAACATGGTGCCAGGAACTTCAAACCCGTCAGCTGACAGTGCACCAACAAATCAGCTACTGGCTCGTCTGGTGACTGGGATGGTAACTCGCCTGTTCATAATTAATGAGGTTCCAAGTGCAGAATCTGGCGCAGGATCCTGCCATTCTGGCGAGCAGGAAAGCTGCTGCCCGAGCTGCTCATCACTGAATTAGGTCTCAAACTGGGAGATTTCTGCTCAAAGTTTATTGTGACATGAATTACTTTAGGGGCCCTGTTATTCTGCAATGTTTCTTTCTGTCCCTTGTAATGGAACAAACAGTAGGTGAAGTTGATAAAGCTGTTTCAAAAATGTAATCCCTGTTTTTCTAATAAGGACAAAAACAAGGAAGTAATTCTTTTAGAATTCACTGCTTAGGTCTCAGCCAGAGTATCACGGTCAATCTCAGTATCACACTTTCGGTAGAATATCAACCTTTATAGAACATAGAACATAGAACAATACAGCGCAGTACAGGCCCTTCGGCCCACGATGTTGCACCGAAACAAAAGCCATCTAACCTACACTATGCCATTATCATCCATATGTTTATCCAATAAACTTTTAAATGCCCTCAATGTTGGCGAGTTCACTACTGTAGCAGGTAGGGCATTCCACGGCCTCACTACTCTTTGCGTAAAGAACCTACCTCTGACCTCTGTCCTATATCTATTACCCCTCAGTTTAAAGTTATGTCCCCTCGTGCCAGCCATATCCATCCGCGGGAGAAGGCTCTCACTGTCCACCCTATCCAACCCCCTGATCATTTTGTATGCCTCTATTAAGTCTCCTCTTAACCTTCTTCTCTCCAACGAAAACAACCTCAAGTCCATCAGCCTTTCCTCATAAGATTTTCCCTCCATACCAGGCAACATCCTGGTAAATCTCCTCTGCACCCGCTCCAAAGCCTCCACGTCCTTCCTATAATGCGGTGACCAGAACTGTACGCAATACTCCAAATGCGGCCGTACCAGAGTTCTGTACAGCTGCAACATGACCTCCCGACTCCGGAACTCAATCCCTCTACCAATAAAGGCCAACACTCCATAGGCCTTCTTCACAACCCTATCAACCTGGGTGGCAACTTTCAGGGATCTATGTACATGGACACCTAGATCCCTCTGCTCATCCACACTTTCAAGAACTTTACCATTAGCCAAATATTCCGCATTCCTGTTATTCCTTCCAAAGTGAATCACCTCACACTTCTCTACATTAAACTCCATTTGCCACCTCTCAGCCCAGCTCTGCAGCTTATCTATATCCCTCTGTAACCTGCTACATCCTTCCACACTATCGACAACACCACCGACTTTAGTATCGTCTGCAAATTTACTCACCCACCCTTCTGCCCCTTCCTCTAGGTCATTGATAAAAATGACAAACAGCAATGGCCCCAGAACAGATCCTTGTGGTACTCCACTTGTGACTGTACTCCATTCTGAACATTTCCCATCAACCACCACCCTCTGTCTTCTTTCAGCTAGCCAATTTCTGATCCACATCTCTAAATCACCCTCAATCCCCAGCCTCCGTATTTTTTGCAATAGCCTACCGTGGGGAACCTTATCAAACGCTTTGCTGAAATCCATATACACCACATCAACTTTGGAGAAGAGATTTATCAGAATGATACCAAGGATGAGGCGTTTCAGTTATGTGGAGAGGGAAGAGGAGCTCGGGTTGATCTCTTTAGAGAAGAGAATATTAAGGGGAGATTTAATAAAGCAGTTCAAAATAATGACATGTAAATATAGAATGAAATAAATAATGAGAAAATGTTTGCACAGGCAGGAGGGTCTGTAATCAGAGATAAAAAGCAAAGGAACCAGAGAAAAGATGAGGAGCATTTTTTTAAATGTAGTCTGTTATCATCATCTGGATGCCTAAAAGGGCAGTGGAAGTCAATTCCGTTGTGGCTTTCAAAAGAAAAATATTGCAGGGCTATGGGGAAAGAACAGAGAGTGGGACTAATTGGATAGCTCTATCAAAGAACTGATACAGGTACAGGCTGAGTCTATGATTCTATGATCTCTGGTGATGACTGGCAGAACTCTGTGAGAAATGCTATATTATTTGTTTTCATTCATTTATCCTTTTTATCTGAGGGTCCCGTTAGCCTCCTGGCAGAGTTTCAGTGGGAGAGCAGTAGAACTCCCACTGAATTTCAGAACCGTGATTTTTAATCTTGTCTGATACATGACTTCCATAGATTATCCATAGAATTTACAGTGCAGAAGGAGGCCATTCGGCCCATCGAGTCTGCACCGGCTCTTGGAAAGAGCACCCTACCCAAGGTCAACACCTCCACCCTATCCCCATAACCCAGTAACCCCACCCAACACTAAGGGCAATTTTGGACACTTAAGGGCAATTTAGCATGGCCAATCCACCTAACCTGCACATCTTTGGACTGTGGGAGGAAACCGGAGCACCCGGAGGAAACCCACGCACACACGGGGAGGATGTGCAGACTCCGCACAGACAGTGACCCAAGCCGGAATCGAACCTGGGACCCTGGCACTGTGAAGCAATTGTGCTATCCACAATGCTACCGTGCTGCCCACTTATAAGTTGATGAAACCAGTTGCAGGATGAAAATATGAAGACAACAAAAATTGCATATTTTTGGGGGGAGGCGGAATCACTGTAGCCATAGCATTACAAAATAAAACAAATGGCATTCGGGGTTTGAAAGGAAGGGGCATAAAGTACAAAAGTGATGAGCTAATGCTAAACCAATAGGGTAAGATTTTCCCCGACGTCGGCAAAGGCTGATGTCGAGTGGGAAAAGCGGCTTTAAGTCCGCCAACAACAATGGCGGTTTTGCGACCCAGCATGCTGCACGGCAGTTACAAAAGGCTGAAGGGCTCTCTTCTGTGCTGCATCATTCTATGATCTCTATGTCATCTTCCTGCCGTTTGTTCAGGCATAGCAACCCTCACCATTCGGCCCCGGTCTTGTGTAGTTATCTGGGGCCTATTGGGAAATGACAATGTGCAGGAAACCAGGCACTGACTGCCATCCTAATTATTGGAAGATGCAGAAAGAACCATTCTCAACATCAAGAACTATTCTAGCACAACAGTAAAACAAAATAAGAGGGGCCTCCAGCCAAAATATTAACCCCTCTTTTCAAATACTGACAGACAATTTGTACATTCCTAGCTTTTATTGTAGGCTTCCCCCACTTAGATTTTTTTCTTTTTTCTTGAATAAACAATGCAACCACATGTTTCAATCTTTGGCCAATGAAAGAAAAAAATAACCGTATTACAGCATTTTATTCACAGGAAATACATTAGGGGCAAAACAATCTGTATAATAAAACCCAGCAAAGTCTGAGCTATCTTCATGATGGAATATTAAAAATACCTCAGAAAAAGCACATCAAATACCTGCCTCCGCTATCGCTCTAATTTCCCCCTCCCCAAATTACTACCCTCGTTAAAAGCTAACCCCTCCTGACAAGGAGTTTCTAAAAGCTTTTCAAGCAATGCAGCAAGGTCTTTCTTCAAAGCATCAAACACCTTCTACTACTCAGAGGTTATGCCTAGCTTGCTTTTAACATTCAGCTGACTTCTGTCAAAGCCTTCCTGAAACCATTCTTTTTCAAATGAGCTTTGCGCAAAAATCGGCCCACAGGTGTTAAATGGACAGATCATTTCTGAGAATGTCACGAATGATAATATGGGTTGCAGATGTAATCATCAATGGCAGTAAATGGGGCAAGCAATTATCCAGAAAGGCGTTAAAATGGGAATTAACTCATGATTTACACTCACGATGAAAGCTCCTGAGTGACATGTACTACAAAATGGTAAGTGATCAATGGAAACTAAATGAAGGCTCAAAAAGTTAGCTGCATTTAAATCACTTGCTTGGACAATTTACTGACGCACAGCATGTTAAAAATCTATCAGCAACTGCATTTACTTCCACAGATTTACTCCATTTCACAAATCTCTGCTGAAAATTCGTTTTGTGCCTAAGTCATATTTGCATTTGTTGTTTTTTTTAACCTTTTTCTCGAGTAATCCCTCAAATTATTTCCAATATATTTTTTATGTAATTTAAAAAATAAAAACATTTTATTTTTCTATCGTACCTTGATTATTTGCTCAGATTCTCTCTCAGCACAAAAGGGTGGGGTGAGGGGGATGGGAAAAGACCATAAGACATAGGAGCAGAATTAGGCCACTCGGCTCATCAGGTCTGCTCCGCCATTCAATCATGGCTGACATTTTTCTCATCCCCATTCTCCTGCCTTCTCCCCATAACTCCCGATCCCCTTATTAATCAAGAACCTATCTATCTCTGTCTTAAAGACACTCAATGATTTGGCCTCCACAGCCTTCTGCGGCCAAGAGTTCCACAGATTCACCACCCTCTGGCTGAAGAAATTCCTTCTCATCACCGTTTTAATGGATCATCCCTTTTAGTCTGAGATTGTGTCCTCTGGTTCTAGTTTTTCCAACAAGTGGAAACATCCTCTCCACGTCCACTCTATCCAGGCCTCGCAGTATCCTGTAAGTTTCAATAAGATCTCCCCTCATCCTTCTAAACTCCAATGGGTACAGGCCCAGAGTCCTCAACCGTTCCTCATACGACAAGTTCTTCATTCCAGGGATCATTCTTGTGAACCTCCTCTGGACCCTTTCCAAGGCCAGCACACCCTTCATTAGATACGGGGCCCAAAACTGCTCACAATACTCCAAATATGGTCTGACTTTAGCCTTTAAAAAAATATATTTTTATTCTCCTTTATCACGTTTCCTTCAAAATTTACACCCCACCAACAAACAGTAAACAGTAATGAATACAATGTCAATCACCTCATTAACAACAACGATCCCATCCTCCCAGCAACCCACAAACAACGGCCCACATGACAATATAAGCATCAAATAAAAAGAAACCTCCCAAGAAAAAAAAAGAAAAAGAAATTGGCCATAGTCACCATTAACATATATAGTCCACCCCCCCAACCCCAAATATTCAAAGCCATCTAATCCCCGAAAGTGTACTGTGAATGACACCCATGAATTGTAGATACCTCCCCCCCCCCTTCACACACAGATTCCTCCCCTCCACTTCCTCTTGTAAATTCCTCCCCCCAGCATTGGTTCCTTCCCCCAACTTTTCACCCCGGCTAGACTCATCAAAACCTGTTCTACCAGGCTCCAATGGCCGCAGCCCCTCCCCTCACCTCACTCCCGTTCACTGGCCGGCTTAAACCAGCGAGCGTGGAGTACCCCACCCGGGGTACACCCTGCCTGGTCCCAGAGAAACAAAGAAATCCCCTTTAACACACAACCCCAGCATACACACCCAAGCCCCAAAGAACCATCATTGCAAATGAAAGTCCCAACTCCTCCCTTGTCCAAATATACAGCGTTGACTCATTTAATACAGACACCAACACGCAGTGAAAAAAATAAAGTTACATGAGGCTACATCAGTACAAGACAAGCCTGGATCTGTTTTCCAGGTCTTCCATTTTGGCTCGCAGACCCTTGTTGGTCTCTATCACTCTCCGCAGCCCCTTCCCAATCGAGGTGAGTTGATCACTGTGCTGTGATAATGCCTCTTCCACTGCCTTCAGCGTCTCACCTTGCTCCCGCACCTCCGCTGCTGCGCTCGATACCGCTGCCCTCACCGGGGCAATCGCCTCCTCCACCAGCACTTTCAATACCGCCCCAGTCTCCTTCTTCATCGCTTCCATGTGCTTTGTGAACTGTTTTTCAAGTCCCACGGCCATCACCTTGGTCATTCATTTGCCGTGAGCAATGTGGTCTACCCTGGCGCCCCAGCCTCTGCTTTCCTTACAGTTCCCGGGCCGACGTTTCCATTCACTGGCAGACTTTCATTAGTCCCCTTTTTCACAGCCGTTTTTTTCGAAAACTTGGACATTTCTCCTCACTGAGTCTTCCTACAACTTTTTCAGCGTCCGTTGCCCCTGGGACCGGGCATTAAAACCCCGAAAATTATATTCCCGAGCGGGAGCCCTCCAACGTGCGGCTGCCTCCCGCCCGCCGTCACCGGAAGTCCCTGCCGTCACCGGAAGTCCTGACTTGATCCTTATACAGCCTCAAAAGTACATCCCTAGTCTTGTATTCTAGCCCTCTCCTCATGAATGCTAACATTGCATTTGCCTTCCTAACTGCCGACTGAACCTGCACGTTAACCTTGAGAGAATCTTGAACAAGGACTCCCAAGTCTCTTTGGGCTTCTGATTTCCTCAGCATGATCTGTGTTCTGATTCGGCAGGGACAGGTGCTCTCAGCAGTGCAATTCAATTTGTGTTAATTTCCTGAGATGAAAGTGCCCCTCTTTCATACAAAGCTCCAATATGATGCCTAGAGAGGTGACAGAATTGATCTTAGGTATGCCAGGGCAGCCTTGGGACTCATCCTTGAGTAATAAATAAATATATTCCCTTGCTGCATCATGTTCATAAATGGATTATACTTCAGAATATAAAATCAAAAGTTTGCTACCAGTAAATAGTTGTTGACTGCTCCCTAATGGAGTAGAACATTTATTTAGTGAACAATTAAGTCATATACACCAGTAATGCTCCAGTGCAATACCAACTCCAAGCTCTGATTTAGTTTATCTCAACCAGAGTGACAGGACAGGCACTTCAATTGGTTTCCCCGCTCTTACTGGGGGCACATTGGTTGGGCTTTCCACTCTTGGTTGCATTCTCTTCTGAAAAGTAAGTGTGTGACATTTCATAGAACCCCTGGAGCGCAGACAGAGGCCATTCGGCTCATCAAGTCTACACCTACCCTCTGAAAGAGCACCCAAACCTAGGCCCACTCCCCGCCCTTTCTCTGTAAACCCAGAACCCCACCTAACCTTTGGGAACTAAGAGATAATTTAGACTGGCCCATCCACCTTGGCTCTGGTGTACATGTGGTTGAAAAGCCTGTCAACATTCACTGTCAAGATTCACTCATGAATAATAACCACCTGGCAGATCTACTGGAAAACTGCCTATGATGGAATTGTGCCCCACAAAGGCATCATCACCTTCAGGAAAGTAATGAAGAAAACTGCTGAGATCCTTTTTGAAAATATATATTCGTTGATCCCGATTTCATTCATATTTCTATGTACTTACTCCACACAGTGAGGTTGGCTGATGCATTCACCGCTCCCTTGGAATTCACTGCAAAGCAGGTATATGTCACTGCATCTTGAACAAGGGCTGGTTTTATCAGCAATCCACCTGATTCCAAAAGTGCAAACCGTGGAATTTGTATTGAACCACTCGCTAAAACCTTATTGCCTGTAACAAAAAAAAGCGAGTGAGTAAATGCAGACGGCTCCCAGCAAAATACAGCTACAGTAATGTAAACAATGCACAAGAAAATGTAAAATGAAATGAAGAGTGAGAGAAAATAAAACAAAAGACGTTTTATATTGCACTTTTAATGTAGTAAAGCATCCCATTTTGCACTTCCTCGGAACATTATCAAACACAATTTTGGCATTTAACAGGTTAAGGAGTTATTAGGACAGATAACAAAAATCTAATACACTGCGGATTCAATGCTTTGACAAAGGGTCACCTGGACTCGAAACATTAGCTCTTTTCTCTCTTTACAGATGCTGCAACCTGCTGAGATTTTCCAGCATCTTCTCTTCTGGATTTAGATTCCAGCATCTGCAGTAATTAGCTTTTATTTTTATTTTAACGAAAATCTTGGTGGAACAGGTAAATTTTAAGAAGCTTCTTGAAGGGGTAAAGAGAGGCAGATTGGTTTAGGGAGGGAAAATCAGAGCTTAGGTTCTTGGCATGGCCACCAACGCTGGAGCATTTATCATCAGGGATGTTCAAGAGATCAGAATAAGGTGAGCCCAGATATCAAATGGTTTGAGGGCTGGAGAATACAGAAATGACATGGGGCTGAGAGATGTGCAGTCAAGGAGGCAATCAAGCAGGACAATTTTAACCATGAGGCAATCTAGATTGGCGAACACAGTGATGTTTGAATGGGACTTAGTGCGTTAAATCATGTCATCTTCATGAGTTATAAAGATGATCTGCAGCTTTTCAACCTGCATCAATGTTTCATAAAATGTTTAATATTCACAATTGATGTTTCTTATGCAAAGTGGTTGCAGCAACGACCCTTTGATTGGTACACTGCAAATTCAATGCTCCTTCCAATGGGTTTTTCAGCTATTCAGCTAAGGGACAAAAATGTTGAATAGACAGGATAACCACCAGGTCAGTGATGTATAATCCCTGCCCAAAAGTGAGATTGGTAATGGTCCGGAGGAAGGTTACCTACCCATCCTTTGTAATATGCATGATCTACAGAATTATATGCATGGAGTGAAGGGAGTTGAGGAAATTGGAAATAAAAGCGCAAATATTTCATTGTAATGTAACAAATGCCCCAACAAAAGTTTCACATTTTGACGATGAAACTAATGATCAAATGAGAAGAGCTGTTTGCAAATCAAACTTCCACAAAGTTCCTTTCTTAGCATTTATAAATTAAGAAAACATAGAAGATTGGGAGGATTTATTTTGGGGAAGGAAATAGTGATCTAACTGGAGACTGATACTTTCATCATTAAATCTGTGAAAGCCTGATGTTACAGAATGTAAAATTTGTACTTATAGTCAGTCCCAGTCAAAGCATGAGTGATTCTGCAACTGACTCCCTGGTTAATAATTATTGGTTCTGGTGAGGCTAGAGATCGAGTCCAAAACTTTACATAAAATTACTCACATCTACAAAGAACAAATTTTCATTATAGGGCTGCAGAGTTCATAAAGAGAGATCTTTTAAAGTTTGAAGCAGATAGTTTGGCCGGTAGGGCTGGATGAAAGAATTTTTCTCGATTGTTGTTGGCAGTGCATAGAAAAGCAATTTTAATATTGACATTATAACATTTTTGCTGGAACGAAAGTGAAAATAAACTGTTCCATTCTTCCCCAAAGTAATATTTTATAATATTTGCCTGTTTTCCAGGTAATGCCGGGTTTTGGTGCTCCAGAAACTTCACAGTGTAACACTGCAGCCGTTCCATCTGTTACTGCAGTGTCTGATGGAGCTCTGATGAAGGATGGTGCAATGTCTGAAAAATACGTCAACATTATGAAGACTGTTAGAATTTCTATTTTGGGCAGGCTAAATAAACCTAATTTGTTTTAGTACTTAATCTTTTTTTACATCCCTTTGCATTGTCTCAATCACAGACAAACTTCCTTCCCTTCCAAGCTGGTTGGCTGTAAGAACTGGCTGGTAATTACCACATAGAACGCGGTGGACACCTTAGATTTTCTCATCGCAAAACTTATTTTTTTGTAAGACCTCATATATAGAAGATTAATGATCATTTCTGGCCAAGCCCTGAGTCATGTTGCCAGCTAGCACTATGCATTCAATAAAGAAACTACCCTTTTGAAATTGATGCAACTTAAGACAAGTCATTGATAACAAAATTATTGCCAGCTTAATGGGAGCCACCTTTTCAGCTATTCTGGCTCCTTTGCCTCTTGATCTGATTGTGTAAATCATATCACTGCCCAAGGATGAGCAATCTGGTGGTGTGCAAACTCGAGCATCAACCATGGCTCCGTTGGGAGCACTTTATTCCCACCAGGGCGGAAAAAGTCAAGGTTGACACTCCGGTGCAGTACTCAAGGAGCGCTGCACTGCCAGAGGTTCATGTTTTTCAGATGAGACTTTAAACGGAAGCCTTATCTGCTCTTTCAGGTAGATCCCATGGCACTATTTTGAACAACAGAGACGTTAGTCCCTGGTGTCCTGGCCAATACTTATTCCTCAATCAACAATGCAGATTATTTGGGCATTATCACATTCTGAGAGTGAGAGCTTGCACTGCACAAATTGGTTGCCGTGTTTGTTTCCTGCATGGCAATAGTGCTTACACTTCAAAAGCACCTTATTGGCTGTAAAGTACTTAGAAACACCTGGCAGCCATGAAACATCATACAAACTGCTATACGAATGCAAGCCTTTCTTTATTGCGGGTGGCGTAAGGGTCCTTCCTGTTAATTCCCTTACTTCCCCTTTCTTTAATTTTGCCGCTATCATTTTTGACCCATGGATGCTTAATGGACATGTATCTTTAAATCAAGCAGTAGAGAGAAGGAGGAATTCAAGACGTTGCAACATAGTACATAGTGTTGCTAGCTTTGGACAGCAAGAGCCAGACTATTCGGCACCTGAGGGATAATAATAATCTTCATTAGTGTCACATGTAGGCTTACACTAACACTGCATTGAAGTTGCTGTGAAAATGGGGTGGGGCTTGGGTTTGATTGATTGGCTGGTGGCCAATGAATCGGCCAAAAGACCATGATCTGCCCAGTAACAGGTGGTAATTGGGTCACATTCAAGTGGAATGATTTTCATAGACCAAGTAGCTCAGTTTGAAACATGGACACTTAGGGGAAGGACCTGCTCTTTTTTCTCTCTCATTCTCTCTCCATGAAGGCAATGAGTGCTATATTTCTGAAACTGCAGATGCCTGAATGAGTCTACAGTGAAAACCATTACCGGCTGCAAACAGAGACCTGGACCCGAAAGCTTACTTTGATGGAAGGTCTGCTTAAAGACAAACATCTAAAACAGTGAGTCTTTTTCCTTTTACTTATTATTTTCACCCCTCTCCTCCCTTCTGTGTTTGTCTGTCTTGTGTGTGTGAGTGTGTGTCTATACATATAAAGGGCGGTGGCAAGTTAAAGTGGGGGATAATAGTTAAATTTGTTAAATAGTTGCATTTGCTGAATATTTCATTATAGTTCCTGTTATAAATGAAAAAAGTAACTGTGTTTACATTTACAAACCTGGTGACTATAATTATTGGGTAGCCAAGGGCTAAAGACTGGGTATTTTTCAAAGAATTATTGGTTAATTCAATTGTGTTGCGGCTCCAGGTCAAGTGGGGCTTGAATTGACCACACACCCGCCCAGTGTGGCGTAACAGTGGGGGGAATTCTCGGATGCAGGTATTGCATTGCATGCCTGGTTGAGTTGAGGCAGGCACCACACAAACGTTATACTGCTTTATTATCAACATGATTAAAACATGCAGACCAGTGCAATATGCACTATTGACTGCAGTCATACTCAGCAAAGAGTCTAGAAATGTGTGAGGCTAAAACATTATGAAGTTCACCTGAACCTCTTAAAGACAGCCTGTTCTCTTAAAGTGGAGGTTGATTTGTGACTTCATTGCAGCGTTAATGTAAGCCTACTTGTGATAATTAAAGAAAAGATTCAGGCTGCAGCAGCTGCTGGAATAGTATCAGAAAGGAAGAAAGGGAACTGCAAATGGAGTGACAGACCAGACAGTACTCCCAGGCTTTCTGATATGGAGCTGGAGGTTTTAGCGATGAAAGTGAAAAGGAGAAAAGGGATCTTGTTTGCACAGGGGGCAAGAAAGCCATCACGGCTCACTTTCAATGGAATGGGAGCAGGTATCCATGGAGATCAATTTCTGGAATCTGGTCGTGAAGACCTGGCTGCAGTGCAGGAAAAAAAAATCATTTTCTCCACAGGCCTAGGTCAGTATATGCATCTTCAAAAGGCATCTTCTACCCACCTCACCACTGTTTAATACACCAAAGCCCCATCGCTCACCCATTGGCAATGACTCATGCCTCACATTCAGATGCTCCACCTCACCCTCACAAACCTACCAATGCTGCCAGCCTCACATCCATCTCTCGGCCTTCAAGTCATTGCAGCCTCACCCAGAAGAGCTCGAGCAACTGCAGGCCTCTGATGAAAAATCACTGTCACTTCATCTGACACTCGCAGCCACCAGTTGAGGAACTAGGACTGTTCATACGTTATATGGTAATATTGATACAAGATCAGCATGTCGTGAATCACTACAAGTGTGTTGCAGGCAAGGCAGAAAGAAAGGATAGCTCATGTGCCAGTTCATTGGAGGGTAATTGCAGACATGTTCAGCTGCATAGAATTCAGTTGAGGATTCGATGGAGCAATGTACAGGAGAACATTGATGCACATGAACACAAAAATCCTTGATACATTGACAGGCCTGCCACACAGCCTAAAGTTACTGTCAAGGAGTGAAGAGGAGTCAAACTCCAACTTAGCTCTCGTTTTGCCTGGATCTTGAAGTGCGGCCCTGCCAGCGTGGAAGTGGTGACCAACTCCATGACAACATGCGCATACAACAACTGCGACATAGCATCGGGTGGCCAATGTTTCAGATCCTATTGCTTCCAGATGCCACTCCATGTCTCACTGTTGCAGTAGAAGCTTAGACTAATGTCACGCGATCCATTTTTGTTATCATGCAAGCCTGGCAGATTACTAGGAATGAATTGGCATTGCCCCACTGGGTGGCAAAGGCTTTGCCTAGCATGAACACGAAGCTGCATTCTCCCCGGATGACAGCACTAGTATTCCTATCCTGCTGGACTGCTGTTGCTGCTGCCTTTGAGCCAGCCAGCTTAGAAACATTTTTGCCCATGTCGAGTTGGTGCAATCTGAAGCTGGGCCCTCAAGGCTCAGAGCTGTTAGAGATCAACCTGCAAGGCCATCTGCAGTCCCCCCCAGAGACAGTCAGCAGCCTTCCACCAGCCATGTTACAGAAAATGGAGTAGGACAGCGAAAGAGCACTAGGCTGGGCAAAGGCACCCTCAAGACCAGCACCAGGGAACATATAAGAGTGAAGAGTTTAGTTTTAGGAACATACGACTTTGGAGCGGGAGTAGGCCTTTCGGACCTTTGAGCCTTCTCTGTCATTTTATAAGATCAAGGCTACTCTGGTCCCAATTCTTCTTTCTAATAACCCTCAACTCCCTTGTCAATCAAAAATCCATCTAACTCAGCCATGAATAGATCCAATGATTTGAATTTAAACAACCACCCTCCACTTCTTTCTGGGAAAGAGAATGACCCTTACAGAACAAAAAAAATCCCTTTGTCTTTATGTCCACGACATCTTTGTCAATCTCCACCTATCGCTGGCCCCCTATCCAGTCCCACTGCTCCACGACCCCTCACTACAGTCTAAATCTGGCCCTATTTCCTATTCTCTCTAGCTTTGACAGAGAGTCATCCAGACTCGAAACTCCAACTCCCTTCTCTCTGCACAGATGTTGTCAGACCTGCTGCGATTGTCCAGGATGTTTTGTTTTGTTTTTGTTTCAGATTGGTGAGGGCTGTTTGGTGAGGGGAGACACAAAGTCTCCAATCCCGGGATACAAGATTTCTGTCACTTTTCCATGCAGTGATGCACAGAAAATCACGAGATGCTGCTAATATCGCCTGCCTCCCCCAAAAGGAATCTTGGCGTCACATACATTACGTAGAACATACAGTGCAGAAGGAGGCCATTCAGCCCATCGAGTCTGCACCGACCCACTTAAGCCCTCATTTCCACCCAATCCCCGTAACCCAATAACCCGACCTAACTAAGGGCAATTTAGCAGGTCCAATTCACCTAACCTGCACGTCTTTTGATTGAGGAAGGAAACCGGAGCACCCGGAGGAAACCCACGCAGACACGGGGAGAATGTGCAGTCTCCGCACAGACAGTGACCCAGCGGGGAATCAAACCTGGGACCCTGGTGCTGTGAAGGCACAGTGTTAACCACTGTGCTACCATGCTGCCCTGTGTTGAAGTTGATCACTACAATGATCTTCACTATGCTGTACTACTGCAGGACCAGTTGCAGGAGGTGGTACAGTTCAGTGACCACCTCCTTGGTAATATGTAGCTGCCTCAGACACTGTTTCTTCCTGAGGTGAGGTGGAGAAGAGGTCCCCGAAGACCCTTGGTGGGTATGACCTATTGAGATGCCTCTGTCCGTCATTGTGTGTACAGCTTCCCCTCCCTGCTCCTGGTGCTTCATGTCTTCATACTGCTGAAGCCCAAGCGGGACTACAACAATAGCCCCATTACTTAAAATAGCTTTTCTTCTAACAGCCTTCCAACTCATCAGACCTCCTTATCAAAGACCATTGGGAATCTGAAAACATTTACAACGTTCAACACAGAACTTCCACTCTCCCCGAAGCAGCAAAGGAATTTCAAAGGCATCTCACTTGGAAGTCCGAAGGTGAGGAGGGACAGCCGGGACATTGAAAACAGCGCGAAAGGAGAGACAGTGGGGAGAGTAAAAACAGCGCGAGAGGAGTGGTAGCCGGGGGAGTGAAAACAGCGCGAGAGGAGAGACAGCCGGGAGAATGAAAACAGCGCGCGAGGAGAGACAGTCGGGACATTGAAAACAGAGCGAGAGGAGAGGCAGTAGGGAGAGTGAAAACAGCGCGAGCGGAAAGACAGTCGGGACATTGAAAACAGAGCGAGAGGAGAGGCAGTAGGGAGAGTGAAAACAGCGCGAGAGGAGAGGCAGCCGGGACATTGAAAACAGCGCGAGAGGAGAGGCAGCCGGGACATTGAAAACAGCGCGAGAGGAGAGGCAGCCGGGACATTGAAAACAGCGCGAGAGGAGACAGCCGGGGGAGTGAAAACAGCGCGAGAGGAGAGACAGCCGGGAGAATGAAAACAGCGCGAGAGGAGAGACAGCCGGGAGAGTGAAAACAGCGCGAGAGGAGAGACAGCCGGGAGAGTGAAAACAGCGCGAGAGGAGAGACAGCCGGGGGAGTGAAAACAGCGCGAGAGGAGAGGCAGCCGGGGGAGTTAAAACAGTGCGAATGGAGAGACAGCCGGGGGAGTGAAAACAGCGCGAGAGGAGAGGCAGTCGGGAGAGTGAAAACAGCGCGATAGGAGAGACAGTCGGGAGAGTGAAAACAGCGAGAGAGGAGAGACAGCCGGGACATTGAAAACAGCGCGAGAGGAGAGGCCGCCGGGAGAGTGAAAACAGCGCGAGAGGAGAGACAGCCGGGAGAGTGACAACAGCGCGAGAGGAGAGACAGCCGGGAGAGTGAAAACAGCGCGAGAGGAGAGCCAGCCGGGGGAGTGAAAACAGCGCAAGAGGAGAGGCAGCCGGGAGAGTGAAAACAGTGCGAGTGGAGTGACAGCCGGGGGAGTGAAAACAGCGCGAGAGGAGAGGCAGCTGGGACATAGAAAACAACGCGAGAGGAGAGACAGCTGGGAGAGTGAAAACAGCGCGCGAGGAGAGACAGCCGGGGAGTGAAAACAGCGCGAGAGGAGAGACAGCCGGGAGAGGGAAAACAGCGCGAGAGGAGAGACAGCCGGGAGAGTGAAAACAGCGCGAGAGGAGAGGCAGCCGGGACATTGAAAACAGCGCGAGAGGAGAGGCAGCCGCGGGAGTGAAAACAGCGCGAGAGGAGACACAGCCGGGTGAGTGAAAACAGCGCGAGAGGAGAGACAGCCGGGAGAGTGAAAACAGCGCGAGAGGAGAGGCAGCCGGGACATTGAAAACAGCGCGAGAGGAGAAACAGCCGGGAGAGTGAAAACAGCGCGAGAGAGGAGAGACAGCCGGGGGAGTGAAAACAGCGCGAGAGGAGAGACAGTCAGGAGAGTGAAAACAGCGCGAGAGGAGAGACAGCCGGGAGAGTGAAAACAGCGCGACAGGGAGACAGCCGGGGGAGTGAAAACAGCGCGAGAGGAGAGACAGCCGGGGGAGTGAAAACAGCGCGAGAGGAGAGACAGCCGGGAGAGTGAAAACAGCGCGAGAGGAGAGATAGACGGGAGAGTGAAAACAGCGCGAGAGGAGAGACAGCCGGGAGAGTGAAAACAGCGCGAGAGGAGAGACGGGCGGGACATTGAAAACAGCGCGAGAGGAGAGGCAGCTGGGGGAGTGAAAACAGCGCAAAGGAGAGACAGCCGGGAGAGTGAAAACAGCGCGAGGGGAGAGACAGCCGGGGGAGTGAAAACAGCGTGAGAGGAGAGACAGCCGGAAGAGTGAAAACAGCGCGAGAGGAGAGACAGGCGGGACATTGAAAACAGCGCGAGAGGAGAGACAGTCGGGGGAGTGAAAACAGCGCGAGAGGAGAGACAGTCGGGGAGTGAAAACAGCGTGAGAGGAGAGACAGCCGGGGGAGTGAAAACAGCGTGAGAGGAGAGACCGCCAGGGGAATGAAAACAGCGCGAGAGGAGAGACAGCCGGGAGAGTGAAAACAGCGCGAGAGGAGTGACAGCCGGGAGAGTGAAAACAGCGCGAGAGAAGAGACAGCCGGGGGAGTGAAAACAGCACGAGAGGAGAGAGAACCGGGACATTGAAAACAGCGCGAGAGGAGAGACAGCTGGGGGAGTGAAAACAGCGCGACAGGGAGACAGCCGGGGGAGTGAAAACAGCGCGAGAGGAGAGACAGCCGGGGGAGTGAAAACAGCGCGAGAGGAGAGACAGCCGGGAGAGTGAAAACAGCGAGAGAGGAGAGACAGCCGGGGGAGTGAAAACAGCGATTGAGGAGAGGCAGCCGGGAGAATGAAAACAGCGCGCAAGGAGAGACAGGCGGGAGAGTGAAAACAGCGCGAGCGGAAAGACAGCTGGGACATGGAAAACAGCGCGAGAGGAGACACAGCCGGGACATTGAAAACAGCGCGAGAGGAGAGACAGCCGGGAGAGTGAAAACAGCGCGAGAGGAGAGACAGCCGAGAGAGTGAAAACAGCGCGAGAGGAGAGACAGCCGGGGGAGTGAAAACAGCGCGAGAGGAGAGGCAGCCGGGACATTGAAAACAGCGCGAGAGGAGAGACAGCCGGGAGAGTGAAAACAGCGCGAGAGAGGAGAGACAGCCGGTTGAGTGAAAACTGCGTGAGAGGAGAGACAGCGGGGAGAGTGAAAACAGCGCGAGAGGAGAGACAGTCAGGAGAGTGAAAACAGCGTGAGAGGAGAGACAGCCGGGAGAGTGAAAACAGCGCGACAGGGAGACAGCCGGGGGAGCGAAAACAGCGCGAGAGGAGAGACAGCCGGGAGAGTGAAGACAGCGCGACAGGGAGACAGCCGGGGGAGTGAAAACAGCGCGAGAGGAGAGACAGCCGGGGGAGTGAAAACAGCGCGAGAGGAGAGACAGCCGGGAGAGTGAAAACAGCGCGAGAGGAGAGACAGTCGGGAGAGTGAAAACAGCGAGAGAGGAGAGACAGCCGGGGGATAAAAACAGCGCAAGAGGAGAGACAGCCGGGAGAGTGACAACAGCGCGAGAGGAGAGACAGCCGGGAGAGTGAAAACAGCGCGAGAGGAGAGACAGCCGAGAGAGTGAAAACAGCGCGAGAGGAGAGACAGCCGGGGGAGTGAAAACAGCGTGAGAGGAGAGGCAGCCGGGACATTGAAAACAGCGCGAGAGGAGAGACAGCCGGGAGAGTGAAAACAGCGCGAGAGAGGAGAGACAGCCGGGGGAGTGAACACTGCGTGGGAGGAGAGACAGCGGGGAGAGTGAAAACAGCGCGAGAGGAGAGACAGCCAGGAGAGTGAAAACAGCGCGAGAGGAGAGACAGCCGGGAGAGTGAAAACAGCGCGACAGGGAGACAGCCGGGGGAGTGAAAACAGCGCGAGAGGAGAGACAGCCGGGGGAGTGAAAACAGCGCGAGAGGAGAGACAGCCGGGGGAGTGAAAACAGCGCGAGAGGAGAGACAACCGGGAGAGTGAAAACAGCGCGAGAGGAGAGACAGTCGGGGGAGTGAAAACAGCGCGAGAGGAGAGACAGACGGGAGAGTGAAAACAGCGCGAGAGGAGAGACAGGCGGGACATTGAAAACAGCGCGAGAGGAGAGACAGCCGGGAGAGTGAAAACAGCGCGAGAGGAGAGACAGACGGGAGAGTGAAAACAGCGCGAGAGGAGAGACAGGCGGGACATTGAAAACAGCGCGAGAGGAGAGACAGTCGGGGGAGTGAAAACAGCGCGAGGGGAGAGACAGCCGGGGGAGTGAAAACAGCGCGAGAGGAGAGACAGTCGGGGAGTGAAAACAGCGCGAGAGGAGAGACAACCGGGACATTGAAAACAGCGCGAGAGGAGAGACAGGCGGGACAATGAAAACAGCGCGAGAGGAGAGACAGGCGGGACAATGAAAACAGCGCGAGAGGAGAGACAGACGGGAGAGTGAAAACAGCGCAAGAAGAGAGGCAGTCGGGAGAGTGAAAACAGCGCGAGAGGAGAGACAGACGGGGGAGTGAAAACAGCGCGAGAGAAGAGACAGCCGGGACATTGAAAACAGCGCGAGAGGAGAGACAGCCGAGAGAGTGAAAACAGCGCGAGAGGAGAGACAGCCGGGAGATTGAAAACAGCGCGAGAGGAGAGACAGTCGGGAGAGTGAAAACAGCGAGAGAGGAGAGACAGCCGGGGGATAAAAACAGCGCAAGAGGAGAGACAGCCGGGAGAGTGACAACAGCGCGAGAGGAGAGACAGCCGGGAGAGTGAAAACAGCGCGAGAGGAGAGACAGCCGAGAGAGTGAAAACAGCGCGAGAGGAGAGACAGCCGGGGGAGTGAAAACAGCGTGAGAGGAGAGGCAGCCGGGACATTGAAAACAGCGCGAGAGGAGAGACAGCCGGGAGAGTGAAAACAGCGCGAGAGAGGAGAGACAGCCGGGGGAGTGAACACTGCGAGGGAGGAGAGACAGCGGGGAGAGTGAAAACAGCGCGAGAGGAGAGACAGTCAGGAGAGTGAAAACAGCGCGAGAGGAGAGACAGCCGGGAGAGTGAAAACAGCGCGACAGGGAGACAGCCGGGGGAGTGAAAACAGCGCGAGAGGAGAGACAGCCGGGAGAGTGAAAACAGCGCGACAGGGAGACAGCCGGGGGAGTGAAAACAGCGCGAGAGGAGAGACAGCCGGGGGAGTGAAAACAGCGCGAGAGGAGAGACAGCCGGGGGAGTGAAAACAGCGCGAGAGGAGAGACAACCGGGAGAGTGAAAACAGCGCGAGAGGAGAGACAGTCGGGGGAGTGAAAACAGCGCGAGAGGAGAGACAGACGGGAGAGTGAAAACAGCGCGAGAGGAGAGACAGGCGGGACATTGAAAACAGCGCGAGAGGAGAGACAGTCGGGGGAGTGAAAACAGCGCGAGGGGAGAGACAGCCGGGGGAGTGAAAACAGCGCGAGAGGAGAGACAGTCGGGGAGTGAAAACAGCGCGAGAGGAGAGACAACCGGGACATTGAAAACAGCGCGAGAGGAGAGACAGTCGGGACATTGAAAACAGAGCGAGAGGAGAGGCAGTAGGGAGAGTGAAAACAGCGCGAGCGAAAAGACAGCCGGGACATGGAAAACAGCGCGATAGGAGAGACAGTCGGGAGAGTGAAAACAGCGCGAGGGGAGAGACAGCCGGGACATTGAAAACAGCGCGAGAGGAGAGGCAGCCGGGAGAGTGAAAACAGCGCGAGAGGAGAGACAGCCGGGAGAGTGAAAACAGCGCGAGAGGAGAGACAGCCGGGAGAGTGAAAACAGCGCGAGAGGAGAGACAGCCGGGGGAGTGAAAACAGCGCGAGAGGAGAGGCAGCCGGGGGAGTGAAAACAGTGCGAGTGGAGAGACAGCCGGGGGAGTGAAAACAGCGCGAGAGGAGAGGCAGTCGGGAGAGTGAAAACAGCGCGATAGGAGAGACAGTCGGGAGAGTGAAAACAGCGAGAGAGGAGAGACAGCCGGGACATTGAAAACAGCGCGAGAGGAGAGGCCGCCGGGAGAGTGAAAACAGCGCGAGAGGAGAGACAGCCGGGAGAGTGACAACAGCGCGAGAGGAGAGACAGCCGGGAGAGTGAAAACAGCGCGAGAGGAGAGCCAGCCGGGGGAGTGAAAACAGCGCAAGAGGAGAGGCAGCCGGGAGAGTGAAAACAGTGCGAGTGGAGTGACAGCCGGGGGAGTGAAAACAGCGCGAGAGGAGAGGCAGCTGGGACATAGAAAACAACGCGAGAGGAGAGACAGCTGGGAGAGCGAAAACAGCGCGCGAGGAGAGACAGCCGGGGAGTGAAAACAGCGCGAGAGGAGAGACAGCCGGGAGAGGGAAAACAGCGCGAGAGGAGAGACAGCCGGGAGAGTGAAAACAGCGCGAGAGGAGAGGCAGCCGGGACATTGAAAACAGCGCGAGAGGAGAGGCAGCCGCGGGAGTGAAAACAGCGCGAGAGGAGACACAGCCGGGGGAGTGAAAACAGCGCGAGAGGAGAGACAGCCGGGAGAGTGAAAACAGCGCGAGAGGAGAGGCAGCCGGGACATTGAAAACAGCGCGAGAGGAGAAACAGCCGGGAGAGTGAAAACAGCGCGAGAGAGGAGAGACAGCCGGGGGAGTGAAAACAGCGCGAGAGGAGAGACAGTCAGGAGAGTGAAAACAGCGCGAGAGGAGAGACAGCCGGGAGAGTGAAAACAGCGCGACAGGGAGACAGCCGGGGGAGTGAAAACAGCGCGAGAGGAGAGACAGCCGGGGGAGTGAAAACAGCGCGAGAGGAGAGACAGCCGGGAGAGTGAAAACAGCGCGAGAGGAGAGATAGACGGGAGAGTGAAAACAGCGCGAGAGGAGAGACAGCCGGGAGAGTGAAAACAGCGCGAGAGGAGAGACGGGCGGGACATTGAAAACAGCGCGAGAGGAGAGGCAGCTGGGGGAGTGAAAACAGCGCAAAGGAGAGACAGCCGGGAGAGTGAAAACAGCGCGAGGGGAGAGACAGCCGGGGGAGTGAAAACAGCGTGAGAGGAGAGACAGCCGGAAGAGTGAAAACAGCGCGAGAGGAGAGACAGGCGGGACATTGAAAACAGCGCGAGAGGAGAGACAGTCGGGGGAGTGAAAACAGCGCGAGAGGAGAGACAGTCGGGGAGTGAAAACAGCGTGAGAGGAGAGACAGCCGGGGGAGTGAAAACAGCGTGAGAGGAGAGACCGCCAGGGGAATGAAAACAGCGCGAGAGGAGAGACAGCCGGGAGAGTGAAAACAGCGCGAGAGGAGAGACAGCCGGGAGAGTGAAAACAGCGCGACAGGGAGACAGCCGGGGGAGTGAAAACAGCGCGAGAGGAGAGACAGCCGGGAGAGTGAAAACAGCGCGACAGGGAGACAGCCGGGGGAGTGAAAACAGCGCGAGAGGAGAGACAGCCGGGGGAGTGAAAACAGCGCGAGAGGAGAGACAGCCGGGGGAGTGAAAACAGCGCGAGAGGAGAGACAACCGGGAGAGTGAAAACAGCGCGAGAGGAGAGACAGACGGGAGAGTGAAAACAGCGCGAGAGGAGAGACAGGCGGGACATTGAAAACAGCGCGAGAGGAGAGACAGTCGGGGGAGTGAAAACAGCGCGAGGGGAGAGACAGCCGGGGGAGTGAAAACAGCGCGAGAGGAGTGGTAGCCGGGGGAGTGAAAACAGCGCGAGAGGAGAGACAACCGGGACATTGAAAACAGCGCGAGAGGAGAGACAGTCGGGACATTGAAAACAGAGCGAGAGGAGAGGCAGTAGGGAGAGTGAAAACAGCGCGAGCGGAAAGACAGTCGGGACATTGAAAACAGAGCGAGAGGAGAGGCAGTAGGGAGAGTGAAAACAGCGCGAGAGGAGAGGCAGCCGGGACATTGAAAACAGCGCGAGAGGAGAGGCAGCCGGGACATTGAAAACAGCGCGAGAGGAGAGGCAGCCGGGACATTGAAAACAGCGCGAGAGGAGACAGCCGGGGGAGTGAAAACAGCGCGAGAGGAGAGACAGCCGGGAGAATGAAAACAGCGCGAGAGGAGAGACAGCCGGGAGAGTGAAAACAGCGCGAGAGGAGAGACAGCCGGGAGAGTGAAAACAGCGCGAGAGGAGAGACAGCCGGGGGAGTGAAAACAGCGCGAGAGGAGAGGCAGCCGGGGGAGTTAAAACAGTGCGAATGGAGAGACAGCCGGGGGAGTGAAAACAGCGCGAGAGGAGAGGCAGTCGGGAGAGTGAAAACAGCGCGATAGGAGAGACAGTCGGGAGAGTGAAAACAGCGAGAGAGGAGAGACAGCCGGGACATTGAAAACAGCGCGAGAGGAGAGGCCGCCGGGAGAGTGAAAACAGCGCGAGAGGAGAGACAGCCGGGAGAGTGACAACAGCGCGAGAGGAGAGACAGCCGGGAGAGTGAAAACAGCGCGAGAGGAGAGCCAGCCGGGGGAGTGAAAACAGCGCAAGAGGAGAGGCAGCCGGGAGAGTGAAAACAGTGCGAGTGGAGTGACAGCCGGGGGAGTGAAAACAGCGCGAGAGGAGAGGCAGCTGGGACATAGAAAACAACGCGAGAGGAGAGACAGCTGGGAGAGTGAAAACAGCGCGCGAGGAGAGACAGCCGGGGAGTGAAAACAGCGCGAGAGGAGAGACAGCCGGGAGAGGGAAAACAGCGCGAGAGGAGAGACAGCCGGGAGAGTGAAAACAGCGCGAGAGGAGAGGCAGCCGGGACATTGAAAACAGCGCGAGAGGAGAGGCAGCCGCGGGAGTGAAAACAGCGCGAGAGGAGACACAGCCGGGTGAGTGAAAACAGCGCGAGAGGAGAGACAGCCGGGAGAGTGAAAACAGCGCGAGAGGAGAGGCAGCCGGGACATTGAAAACAGCGCGAGAGGAGAAACAGCCGGGAGAGTGAAAACAGCGCGAGAGAGGAGAGACAGCCGGGGGAGTGAAAACAGCGCGAGAGGAGAGACAGTCAGGAGAGTGAAAACAGTGCGAGTGGAGAGACAGCCGGGGGAGTGAAAACAGCGCGAGAGGAGAGGCAGTCGGGAGAGTGAAAACAGCGCGATAGGAGAGACAGTCGGGAGAGTGAAAACAGCGAGAGAGGAGAGACAGCCGGGACATTGAAAACAGCGCGAGAGGAGAGGCCGCCGGGAGAGTGAAAACAGCGCGAGAGGAGAGACAGCCGGGAGAGTGACAACAGCGCGAGAGGAGAGACAGCCGGGAGAGTGAAAACAGCGCGAGAGGAGAGCCAGCCGGGGGAGTGAAAACAGCGCAAGAGGAGAGGCAGCCGGGAGAGTGAAAACAGTGCGAGTGGAGTGACAGCCGGGGGAGTGAAAACAGCGCGAGAGGAGAGGCAGCTGGGACATAGAAAACAACGCGAGAGGAGAGACAGCTGGGAGAGTGAAAACAGCGCGCGAGGAGAGACAGCCGGGGAGTGAAAACAGCGCGAGAGGAGAGACAGCCGGGAGAGGGAAAACAGCGCGAGAGGAGAGACAGCCGGGAGAGTGAAAACAGCGCGAGAGGAGAGGCAGCCGGGACATTGAAAACAGCGCGAGAGGAGAGGCAGCCGCGGGAGTGAAAACAGCGCGAGAGGAGACACAGCCGGGGGAGTGAAAACAGCGCGAGAGGAGAGACAGCCGGGAGAGTGAAAACAGCGCGAGAGGAGAGGCAGCCGGGACATTGAAAACAGCGCGAGAGGAGAAACAGCCGGGAGAGTGAAAACAGCGCGAGAGAGGAGAGACAGCCGGGGGAGTGAAAACAGCGCGAGAGGAGAGACAGTCAGGAGAGTGAAAACAGCGCGAGAGGAGAGACAGCCGGGAGAGTGAAAACAGCGCGACAGGGAGACAGCCGGGGGAGTGAAAACAGCGCGAGAGGAGAGACAGCCGGGGGAGTGAAAACAGCGCGAGAGGAGAGACAGCCGGGAGAGTGAAAACAGCGCGAGAGGAGAGATAGACGGGAGAGTGAAAACAGCGCGAGAGGAGAGACAGCCGGGAGAGTGAAAACAGCGCGAGAGGAGAGACGGGCGGGACATTGAAAACAGCGCGAGAGGAGAGGCAGCTGGGGGAGTGAAAACAGCGCAAAGGAGAGACAGCCGGGAGAGTGAAAACAGCGCGAGGGGAGAGACAGCCGGGGGAGTGAAAACAGCGTGAGAGGAGAGACAGCCGGAAGAGTGAAAACAGCGCGAGAGGAGAGACAGGCGGGACATTGAAAACAGCGCGAGAGGAGAGACAGTCGGGGGAGTGAAAACAGCGCGAGAGGAGAGACAGTCGGGGAGTGAAAACAGCGTGAGAGGAGAGACAGCCGGGGGAGTGAAAACAGCGTGAGAGGAGAGACCGCCAGGGGAATGAAAACAGCGCGAGAGGAGAGACAGCCGGGAGAGTGAAAACAGCGCGAGAGGAGAGACAGCCGGGAGAGTGAAAACAGCGCGACAGGGAGACAGCCGGGGGAGTGAAAACAGCGCGAGAGGAGAGACAGCCGGGAGAGTGAAAACAGCGCGACAGGGAGACAGCCGGGGGAGTGAAAACAGCGCGAGAGGAGAGACAGCCGGGGGAGTGAAAACAGCGCGAGAGGAGAGACAGCCGGGGGAGTGAAAACAGCGCGAGAGGAGAGACAACCGGGAGAGTGAAAACAGCGCGAGAGGAGAGACAGACGGGAGAGTGAAAACAGCGCGAGAGGAGAGACAGGCGGGACATTGAAAACAGCGCGAGAGGAGAGACAGTCGGGGGAGTGAAAACAGCGCGAGGGGAGAGACAGCCGGGGGAGTGAAAACAGCGCGAGAGGAGTGGTAGCCGGGGGAGTGAAAACAGCGCGAGAGGAGAGACAACCGGGACATTGAAAACAGCGCGAGAGGAGAGACAGTCGGGACATTGAAAACAGAGCGAGAGGAGAGGCAGTAGGGAGAGTGAAAACAGCGCGAGCGGAAAGACAGTCGGGACATTGAAAACAGAGCGAGAGGAGAGGCAGTAGGGAGAGTGAAAACAGCGCGAGAGGAGAGGCAGCCGGGACATTGAAAACAGCGCGAGAGGAGAGGCAGCCGGGACATTGAAAACAGCGCGAGAGGAGAGGCAGCCGGGACATTGAAAACAGCGCGAGAGGAGACAGCCGGGGGAGTGAAAACAGCGCGAGAGGAGAGACAGCCGGGAGAATGAAAACAGCGCGAGAGGAGAGACAGCCGGGAGAGTGAAAACAGCGCGAGAGGAGAGACAGCCGGGAGAGTGAAAACAGCGCGAGAGGAGAGACAGCCGGGGGAGTGAAAACAGCGCGAGAGGAGAGGCAGCCGGGGGAGTTAAAACAGTGCGAATGGAGAGACAGCCGGGGGAGTGAAAACAGCGCGAGAGGAGAGGCAGTCGGGAGAGTGAAAACAGCGCGATAGGAGAGACAGTCGGGAGAGTGAAAACAGCGAGAGAGGAGAGACAGCCGGGACATTGAAAACAGCGCGAGAGGAGAGGCCGCCGGGAGAGTGAAAACAGCGCGAGAGGAGAGACAGCCGGGAGAGTGACAACAGCGCGAGAGGAGAGACAGCCGGGAGAGTGAAAACAGCGCGAGAGGAGAGCCAGCCGGGGGAGTGAAAACAGCGCAAGAGGAGAGGCAGCCGGGAGAGTGAAAACAGTGCGAGTGGAGTGACAGCCGGGGGAGTGAAAACAGCGCGAGAGGAGAGGCAGCTGGGACATAGAAAACAACGCGAGAGGAGAGACAGCTGGGAGAGTGAAAACAGCGCGCGAGGAGAGACAGCCGGGGAGTGAAAACAGCGCGAGAGGAGAGACAGCCGGGAGAGGGAAAACAGCGCGAGAGGAGAGACAGCCGGGAGAGTGAAAACAGCGCGAGAGGAGAGGCAGCCGGGACATTGAAAACAGCGCGAGAGGAGAGGCAGCCGCGGGAGTGAAAACAGCGCGAGAGGAGACACAGCCGGGTGAGTGAAAACAGCGCGAGAGGAGAGACAGCCGGGAGAGTGAAAACAGCGCGAGAGGAGAGGCAGCCGGGACATTGAAAACAGCGCGAGAGGAGAAACAGCCGGGAGAGTGAAAACAGCGCGAGAGAGGAGAGACAGCCGGGGGAGTGAAAACAGCGCGAGAGGAGAGACAGTCAGGAGAGTGAAAACAGCGCGAGAGGAGAGACAGCCGGGAGAGTGAAAACAGCGCGACAGGGAGACAGCCGGGGGAGTGAAAACAGCGCGAGAGGAGAGACAGCCGGGGGAGTGAAAACAGCGCGAGAGGAGAGACAGCCGGGAGAGTGAAAACAGCGCGAGAGGAGAGATAGACGGGAGAGTGAAAACAGCGCGAGAGGAGAGACAGCCGGGAGAGTGAAAACAGCGCGAGAGGAGAGACGGGCGGGACATTGAAAACAGCGCGAGAGGAGAGGCAGCTGGGGGAGTGAAAACAGCGCAAAGGAGAGACAGCCGGGAGAGTGAAAACAGCGCGAGGGGAGAGACAGCCGGGGGAGTGAAAACAGCGTGAGAGGAGAGACAGCCGGAAGAGTGAAAACAGCGCGAGAGGAGAGACAGGCGGGACATTGAAAACAGCGCGAGAGGAGAGACAGTCGGGGGAGTGAAAACAGCGCGAGAGGAGAGACAGTCGGGGAGTGAAAACAGCGTGAGAGGAGAGACAGCCGGGGGAGTGAAAACAGCGTGAGAGGAGAGACCGCCAGGGGAATGAAAACAGCGCGAGAGGAGAGACAGCCGGGAGAGTGAAAACAGCGCGAGAGGAGTGACAGCCGGGAGAGTGAAAACAGCGCGAGAGAAGAGACAGCCGGGGGAGTGAAAACAGCACGAGAGGAGAGAGAACCGGGACATTGAAAACAGCGCGAGAGGAGAGACAGCTGGGGGAGTGAAAACAGCGCGACAGGGAGACAGCCGGGGGAGTGAAAACAGCGCGAGAGGAGAGACAGCCGGGGGAGTGAAAACAGCGCGAGAGGAGAGACAGCCGGGAGAGTGAAAACAGCGAGAGAGGAGAGACAGCCGGGGGAGTGAAAACAGCGATTGAGGAGAGGCAGCCGGGAGAATGAAAACAGCGCGCAAGGAGAGACAGGCGGGAGAGTGAAAACAGCGCGAGCGGAAAGACAGCTGGGACATGGAAAACAGCGCGAGAGGAGACACAGCCGGGACATTGAAAACAGCGCGAGAGGAGAGACAGCCGGGAGAGTGAAAACAGCGCGAGAGGAGAGACAGCCGAGAGAGTGAAAACAGCGCGAGAGGAGAGACAGCCGGGGGAGTGAAAACAGCGCGAGAGGAGAGGCAGCCGGGACATTGAAAACAGCGCGAGAGGAGAGACAGCCGGGAGAGTGAAAACAGCGCGAGAGAGGAGAGACAGCCGGTTGAGTGAAAACTGCGTGAGAGGAGAGACAGCGGGGAGAGTGAAAACAGCGCGAGAGGAGAGACAGTCAGGAGAGTGAAAACAGCGTGAGAGGAGAGACAGCCGGGAGAGTGAAAACAGCGCGACAGGGAGACAGCCGGGGGAGCGAAAACAGCGCGAGAGGAGAGACAGCCGGGAGAGTGAAGACAGCGCGACAGGGAGACAGCCGGGGGAGTGAAAACAGCGCGAGAGGAGAGACAGCCGGGGGAGTGAAAACAGCGCGAGAGGAGAGACAGCCGGGAGAGTGAAAACAGCGCGAGAGGAGAGACAGTCGGGAGAGTGAAAACAGCGAGAGAGGAGAGACAGCCGGGGGATAAAAACAGCGCAAGAGGAGAGACAGCCGGGAGAGTGACAACAGCGCGAGAGGAGAGACAGCCGGGAGAGTGAAAACAGCGCGAGAGGAGAGACAGCCGAGAGAGTGAAAACAGCGCGAGAGGAGAGACAGCCGGGGGAGTGAAAACAGCGTGAGAGGAGAGGCAGCCGGGACATTGAAAACAGCGCGAGAGGAGAGACAGCCGGGAGAGTGAAAACAGCGCGAGAGAGGAGAGACAGCCGGGGGAGTGAACACTGCGTGGGAGGAGAGACAGCGGGGAGAGTGAAAACAGCGCGAGAGGAGAGACAGCCAGGAGAGTGAAAACAGCGCGAGAGGAGAGACAGCCGGGAGAGTGAAAACAGCGCGACAGGGAGACAGCCGGGGGAGTGAAAACAGCGCGAGAGGAGAGACAGCCGGGGGAGTGAAAACAGCGCGAGAGGAGAGACAGCCGGGGGAGTGAAAACAGCGCGAGAGGAGAGACAACCGGGAGAGTGAAAACAGCGCGAGAGGAGAGACAGTCGGGGGAGTGAAAACAGCGCGAGAGGAGAGACAGACGGGAGAGTGAAAACAGCGCGAGAGGAGAGACAGGCGGGACATTGAAAACAGCGCGAGAGGAGAGACAGCCGGGAGAGTGAAAACAGCGCGAGAGGAGAGACAGACGGGAGAGTGAAAACAGCGCGAGAGGAGAGACAGGCGGGACATTGAAAACAGCGCGAGAGGAGAGACAGTCGGGGGAGTGAAAACAGCGCGAGGGGAGAGACAGCCGGGGGAGTGAAAACAGCGCGAGAGGAGAGACAGTCGGGGAGTGAAAACAGCGCGAGAGGAGAGACAACCGGGACATTGAAAACAGCGCGAGAGGAGAGACAGGCGGGACAATGAAAACAGCGCGAGAGGAGAGACAGGCGGGACAATGAAAACAGCGCGAGAGGAGAGACAGACGGGAGAGTGAAAACAGCGCAAGAAGAGAGGCAGTCGGGAGAGTGAAAACAGCGCGAGAGGAGAGACAGACGGGGGAGTGAAAACAGCGCGAGAGAAGAGACAGCCGGGACATTGAAAACAGCGCGAGAGGAGAGACAGCCGAGAGAGTGAAAACAGCGCGAGAGGAGAGACAGCCGGGAGATTGAAAACAGCGCGAGAGGAGAGACAGTCGGGAGAGTGAAAACAGCGAGAGAGGAGAGACAGCCGGGGGATAAAAACAGCGCAAGAGGAGAGACAGCCGGGAGAGTGACAACAGCGCGAGAGGAGAGACAGCCGGGAGAGTGAAAACAGCGCGAGAGGAGAGACAGCCGAGAGAGTGAAAACAGCGCGAGAGGAGAGACAGCCGGGGGAGTGAAAACAGCGTGAGAGGAGAGGCAGCCGGGACATTGAAAACAGCGCGAGAGGAGAGACAGCCGGGAGAGTGAAAACAGCGCGAGAGAGGAGAGACAGCCGGGGGAGTGAACACTGCGAGGGAGGAGAGACAGCGGGGAGAGTGAAAACAGCGCGAGAGGAGAGACAGTCAGGAGAGTGAAAACAGCGCGAGAGGAGAGACAGCCGGGAGAGTGAAAACAGCGCGACAGGGAGACAGCCGGGGGAGTGAAAACAGCGCGAGAGGAGAGACAGCCGGGAGAGTGAAAACAGCGCGACAGGGAGACAGCCGGGGGAGTGAAAACAGCGCGAGAGGAGAGACAGCCGGGGGAGTGAAAACAGCGCGAGAGGAGAGACAGCCGGGGGAGTGAAAACAGCGCGAGAGGAGAGACAACCGGGAGAGTGAAAACAGCGCGAGAGGAGAGACAGTCGGGGGAGTGAAAACAGCGCGAGAGGAGAGACAGACGGGAGAGTGAAAACAGCGCGAGAGGAGAGACAGGCGGGACATTGAAAACAGCGCGAGAGGAGAGACAGTCGGGGGAGTGAAAACAGCGCGAGGGGAGAGACAGCCGGGGGAGTGAAAACAGCGCGAGAGGAGAGACAGTCGGGGAGTGAAAACAGCGCGAGAGGAGAGACAACCGGGACATTGAAAACAGCGCGAGAGGAGAGACAGTCGGGACATTGAAAACAGAGCGAGAGGAGAGGCAGTAGGGAGAGTGAAAACAGCGCGAGCGAAAAGACAGCCGGGACATGGAAAACAGCGCGATAGGAGAGACAGTCGGGAGAGTGAAAACAGCGCGAGGGGAGAGACAGCCGGGACATTGAAAACAGCGCGAGAGGAGAGGCAGCCGCGGGAGTGAAAACAGCGCGAGAGGAGACACAGCCGGGTGAGTGAAAACAGCGCGAGAGGAGAGACAGCCGGGAGAGTGAAAACAGCGCGAGAGGAGAGACAGCCGGGAGAGTGAAAACAGCGCGAGAGGAGAGACAGCCGGGGGAGTGAAAACAGCGCGAGAGGAGAGGCAGCCGGGGGAGTGAAAACAGTGCGAGTGGAGAGACAGCCGGGGGAGTGAAAACAGCGCGAGAGGAGAGGCAGTCGGGAGAGTGAAAACAGCGCGATAGGAGAGACAGTCGGGAGAGTGAAAACAGCGAGAGAGGAGAGACAGCCGGGACATTGAAAACAGCGCGAGAGGAGAGGCCGCCGGGAGAGTGAAAACAGCGCGAGAGGAGAGACAGCCGGGAGAGTGACAACAGCGCGAGAGGAGAGACAGCCGGGAGAGTGAAAACAGCGCGAGAGGAGAGCCAGCCGGGGGAGTGAAAACAGCGCAAGAGGAGAGGCAGCCGGGAGAGTGAAAACAGTGCGAGTGGAGTGACAGCCGGGGGAGTGAAAACAGCGCGAGAGGAGAGGCAGCTGGGACATAGAAAACAACGCGAGAGGAGAGACAGCTGGGAGAGTGAAAACAGCGCGCGAGGAGAGACAGCCTGGGAGTGAAAACAGCGCGAGAGGAGAGACAGCCGGGAGAGGGAAAACAGCGCGAGAGGAGAGACAGCCGGGAGAGTGAAAACAGCGCGAGAGGAGAGGCAGCCGGGACATTGAAAACAGCGCGAGAGGAGAGGCAGCCGCGGGAGTGAAAACAGCGCGAGAGGAGACACAGCCGGGGGAGTGAAAACAGCGCGAGAGGAGAGACAGCCGGGAGAGTGAAAACAGCGCGAGAGGAGAGGCAGCCGGGACATTGAAAACAGCGCGAGAGGAGAAACAGCCGGGAGAGTGAAAACAGCGCGAGAGAGGAGAGACAGCCGGGGGAGTGAAAACAGCGCGAGAGGAGAGACAGTCAGGAGAGTGAAAACAGCGCGAGAGGAGAGACAGCCGGGAGAGTGAAAACAGCGCGACAGGGAGACAGCCGGGGGAGTGAAAACAGCGCGAGAGGAGAGACAGCCGGGGGAGTGAAAACAGCGCGAGAGGAGAGACAGCCGGGAGAGTGAAAACAGCGCGAGAGGAGAGATAGACGGGAGAGTGAAAACAGCGCGAGAGGAGAGACAGCCGGGAGAGTGAAAACAGCGCGAGAGGAGAGACGGGCGGGACATTGAAAACAGCGCGAGAGGAGAGGCAGCTGGGGGAGTGAAAACAGCGCAAAGGAGAGACAGCCGGGAGAGTGAAAACAGCGCGAGGGGAGAGACAGCCGGGGGAGTGAAAACAGCGTGAGAGGAGAGACAGCCGGAAGAGTGAAAACAGCGCGAGAGGAGAGACAGGCGGGACATTGAAAACAGCGCGAGAGGAGAGACAGTCGGGGGAGTGAAAACAGCGCGAGAGGAGAGACAGTCGGGGAGTGAAAACAGCGTGAGAGGAGAGACAGCCGGGGGAGTGAAAACAGCGTGAGAGGAGAGACCGCCAGGGGAATGAAAACAGCGCGAGAGGAGAGACCGCCGGGAGAGTGAAAACAGCGCGAGAGGAGAGACAGCCGGGAGAGTGAAAACAGCGCGACAGGGAGACAGCCGGGGGAGTGAAAACAGCGCGAGAGGAGAGACAGCCGGGAGAGTGAAAACAGCGCGACAGGGAGACAGCCGGGGGAGTGAAAACAGCGCGAGAGGAGAGACAGCCGGGGGAGTGAAAACAGCGCGAGAGGAGAGACAGCCGGGGGAGTGAAAACAGCGCGAGAGGAGAGACAACCGGGAGAGTGAAAACAGCGCGAGAGGAGAGACAGTCGGGGGAGTGAAAACAGCGCGAGAGGAGAGACAGACGGGAGAGTGAAAACAGCGCGAGAGGAGAGACAGGCGGGACATTGAAAACAGCGCGAGAGGAGAGACAGTCGGGGGAGTGAAAACAGCGCGAGGGGAGAGACAGCCGGGGGAGTGAAAACAGCGCGAGAGGAGAGACAGTCGGGGAGTGAAAACAGCGCGAGAGGAGAGACAACCGGGACATTGAAAACAGCGCGAGAGGAGAGACAGTCGGGACATTGAAAACAGAGCGAGAGGAGAGGCAGTAGGGAGAGTGAAAACAGCGCGAGCGAAAAGACAGCCGGGACATGGAAAACAGCGCGATAGGAGAGACAGTCGGGAGAGTGAAAACAGCGCGAGGGGAGAGACAGCCGGGACATTGAAAACAGCGCGAGAGGAGAGGCAGCCGGGAGAGTGAAAACAGCGCGAGAGGAGAGACAGCCGGGAGAGTGAAAACAGCGCGAGAGGAGAGACAGCCGGGAGAGTGAAAACAGCGCGAGAGGAGAGACAGCCGGGAGAGTGAAAACAGTGCGAGTGGAGTGACAGCCGGGGGAGTGAAAACAGCGCGAGAGGAGAGGCAGCTGGGACATAGAAAACAACGCGAGAGGAGAGACAGCTGGGAGAGTGAAAACAGCGCGCGAGGAGAGACAGCCGGGGAGTGAAAACAGCGCGAGAGGAGAGACAGCCGGGAGAGGGAAAACAGCGCGAGAGGAGAGACAGCCGGGAGAGTGAAAACAGCGCGAGAGGAGAGGCAGCCGGGACATTGAAAACAGCGCGAGAGGAGAGGCAGCCGCGGGAGTGAAAACAGCGCGAGAGGAGACACAGCCGGGGGAGTGAAAACAGCGCGACAGGAGAGACAGCCGGGAGAGTGAAAACAGCGCGAGAGGAGAGGCAGCCGGGACATTGAAAACAGCGCGAGAGGAGAAACAGCCGGGAGAGTGAAAACAGCGCGAGAGAGGAGAGACAGCCGGGGGAGTGAAAACAGCGCGAGAGGAGAGACAGTCAGGAGAGTGAAAACAGCGCGAGAGGAGAGACAGCCGGGAGAGTGAAAACAGCGCGACAGGGAGACAGCCGGGGGAGTGAAAACAGCGCGAGAGGAGAGACAGCCGGGGGAGTGAAAACAGCGCGAGAGGAGAGACAGCCGGGAGAGTGAAAACAGCGCGAGAGGAGAGATAGACGGGAGAGTGAAAACAGCGCGAGAGGAGAGACAGCCGGGAGAGTGAAAACAGCGCGAGAGGAGAGACGGGCGGGACATTGAAAACAGCGCGAGAGGAGAGGCAGCTGGGGGAGTGAAAACAGCGCAAAGGAGAGACAGCCGGGAGAGTGAAAACAGCGCGAGGGGAGAGACAGCCGGGGGAGTGAAAACAGCGTGAGAGGAGAGACAGCCGGAAGAGTGAAAACAGCGCGAGAGGAGAGACAGGCGGGACATTGAAAACAGCGCGAGAGGAGAGACAGTCGGGGGAGTGAAAACAGCGCGAGAGGAGAGACAGTCGGGGAGTGAAAACAGCGTGAGAGGAGAGACAGCCGGGGGAGTGAAAACAGCGTGAGAGGAGAGACCGCCAGGGGAATGAAAACAGCGCGAGAGGAGAGACAGCCGGGAGAGTGAAAACAGCGCGAGAGGAGTGACAGCCGGGAGAGTGAAAACAGCGCGAGAGAAGAGACAGCCGGGGGAGTGAAAACAGCACGAGAGGAGAGAGAACCGGGACATTGAAAACAGCGCGAGAGGAGAGACAACCGGGAGAGTGAAAACAACGCGAGAGGAGAGACAGGCGGGACATTGAAAACAGCGCGAGAGGAGAGACAGCCGGGAGAGTGAAAACAGCGCGAGAGGAGAGACAGACGGGAGAGTGAAAACAGCGCGAGAGGAGAGACAGGCGGGACATTGAAAACAGCGCGAGAGGAGAGACAGTCGGGGGAGTGAAAACAGCGCGAGAGGAGAGACAGACGGGAGAGTGAAAACAACGCGAGAGGAGAGACAGGCGGGACATTGAAAACAGCGCGAGAGGAGAGACAGCCGGGAGAGTGAAAACAGCGCGAGAGGAGAGACAGACGGGAGAGTGAAAACAGCGCGAGAGGAGAGACAGGCGGGACATTGAAAACAGCGCGAGAGGAGAGACAGTCGGGGGAGTGAAAACAGCGCGAGGGGAGAGACAGCCGGGGGAGTGAAAACAGCGCGAGAGGAGAGACAGTCGGGGAGTGAAAACAGCGCGAGAGGAGAGACAACCGGGACATTGAAAACAGCGCGAGAGGAGAGACAGTCGGGACATTGAAAACAGAGCGAGAGGAGAGGCAGTAGGGAGAGTGAAAACAGCGCGAGCGAAAAGACAGCCGGGACATGGAAAACAGCGCGATAGGAGAGACAGTCGGGAGAGTGAAAACAGCGCGAGGGGAGAGACAGCCGGGACATTGAAAACAGCGCGAGAGGAGAGGCAGCCGGGAGAGTGAAAACAGCGCGAGAGGAGAGACAGCCGGGAGAGTGAAAACAGCGCGAGAGGAGAGACAGCCGGGAGAGTGAAAACAGCGCGAGAGGAGAGACAGCCGGGGGAGTGAAAACAGCGCGAGAGGAGAGGCAGCCGGGGGAGTGAAAACAGTGCGAGTGGAGAGACAGCCGGGGGAGTGAAAACAGCGCGAGAGGAGAGGCAGTCGGGAGAGTGAAAACAGCGCGATAGGAGAGACAGTCGGGAGAGTGAAAACAGCGAGAGAGGAGAGACAGCCGGGACATTGAAAACAGCGCGAGAGGAGAGGCCGCCGGGAGAGTGAAAACAGCGCGAGAGGAGAGACAGCCGGGAGAGTGACAACAGCGCGAGAGGAGAGACAGCCGGGAGAGTGAAAACAGCGCGAGAGGAGAGCCAGCCGGGGGAGTGAAAACAGCGCAAGAGGAGAGGCAGCCGGGAGAGTGAAAACAGTGCGAGTGGAGTGACAGCCGGGGGAGTGAAAACAGCGCGAGAGGAGAGGCAGCTGGGACATAGAAAACAACGCGAGAGGAGAGACAGCTGGGAGAGTGAAAACAGCGCGAGAGGAGAGACAGGCGGGACATTGAAAACAGCGCGAGAGGAGAGACAGTCGGGGGAGTGAAAACAGCGCGAGAGGAGAGACAGTCGGGGAGTGAAAACAGCGTGAGAGGAGAGACAGCCGGGGGAGTGAAAACAGCGTGAGAGGAGAGACCGCCAGGGGAATGAAAACAGCGCGAGAGGAGAGACAGCCGGGAGAGTGAAAACAGCGCGAGAGGAGTGACAGCCGGGAGAGTGAAAACAGCGCGAGAGAAGAGACAGCCGGGGGAGTGAAAACAGCACGAGAGGAGAGAGAACCGGGACATTGAAAACAGCGCGAGAGGAGAGACAGCTGGGGGAGTGAAAACAGCGCGACAGGGAGACAGCCGGGGGAGTGAAAACAGCGCGAGAGGAGAGACAGCCGGGGGAGTGAAAACAGCGCGAGAGGAGAGACAGCCGGGAGAGTGAAAACAGCGAGAGAGGAGAGACAGCCGGGGGAGTGAAAACAGCGATTGAGGAGAGGCAGCCGGGAGAATGAAAACAGCGCGCAAGGAGAGACAGGCGGGAGAGTGAAAACAGCGCGAGCGGAAAGACAGCTGGGACATGGAAAACAGCGCGAGAGGAGACACAGCCGGGACATTGAAAACAGCGCGAGAGGAGAGACAGCCGGGAGAGTGAAAACAGCGCGAGAGGAGAGACAGCCGAGAGAGTGAAAACAGCGCGAGAGGAGAGACAGCCGGGGGAGTGAAAACAGCGCGAGAGGAGAGGCAGCCGGGACATTGAAAACAGCGCGAGAGGAGAGACAGCCGGGAGAGTGAAAACAGCGCGAGAGAGGAGAGACAGCCGGTTGAGTGAAAACTGCGTGAGAGGAGAGACAACGGGGAGAGTGAAAACAGCGCGAGAGGAGAGACAGTCAGGAGAGTGAAAACAGCGTGAGAGGAGAGACAGCCGGGAGAGTGAAAACAGCGCGACAGGGAGACAGCCGGGGGAGCGAAAACAGCGCGAGAGGAGAGACAGCCGGGAGAGTGAAGACAGCGCGACAGGGAGACAGCCGGGGGAGTGAAAACAGCGCGAGAGGTGAGACAGCCGGGGGAGTGAAAACAGCGCGAGAGGAGAGACAGTCGGGAGAGTGAAAACAGCGAGAGAGGAGAGACAGCCGGGGGATAAAAACAGCGCAAGAGGAGAGACAGCCGGGAGAGTGACAACAGCGCGAGAGGAGAGACAGCCGGGAGAGTGAAAATAGCGCGAGAGGAGAGACAGCCGAGAGAGTGAAAACAGCGCGAGAGGAGAGACAGCCGGGGGAGTGAAAACAGCGTGAGAGGAGAGGCAGCCGGGACATTGAAAACAGCGCGAGAGGAGAGACAGCCGGGAGAGTGAAAACAGCGCGAGAGAGGAGAGACAGCCGGGGGAGTGAACACTGCGTGGGAGGAGAGACAGCGGGGAGAGTGAAAACAGCGCGAGAGGAGAGACAGCCAGGAGAGTGAAAACAGCGCGAGAGGAGAGACAGCCGGGAGAGTGAAAACAGCGCGACAGGGAGACAGCCGGGGGAGTGAAAACAGCGCGAGAGGAGAGACAGCCGGGGGAGTGAAAACAGCGCGAGAGGAGAGACAGCCGGGGGAGTGAAAACAGCGCGAGAGGAGAGACAACCGGGAGAGTGAAAACAGCGCGAGAGGAGAGACAGTCGGGGGAGTGAAAACAGCGCGAGAGGAGAGACAGACGGGAGAGTGAAAACAGCGCGAGAGGAGAGACAGGCGGGACATTGAAAACAGCGCGAGAGGAGAGACAGCCGGGAGAGTGAAAACAGCGCGAGAGGAGAGACAGACGGGAGAGTGAAAACAGCGCGAGAGGAGAGACAGGCGGGACATTGAAAACAGCGCGAGAGGAGAGACAGTCGGGGGAGTGAAAACAGCGCGAGGGGAGAGACAGCCGGGGGAGTGAAAACAGCGCGAGAGGAGAGACAGTCGGGGAGTGAAAACAGCGCGAGAGGAGAGACAACCGGGACATTGAAAACAGCGCGAGAGGAGAGACAGGCGGGACAATGAAAACAGCGCGAGAGGAGAGACAGACGGGAGAGTGAAAACAGCGCAAGAAGAGAGGCAGTCGGGAGAGTGAAAACAGCGCGAGAGGAGAGACAGACGGGGGAGTGAAAACAGCGCGAGAGAAGAGACAGCCGGGACATTGAAAACAGCGCGAGAGGAGAGACAGCCGAGAGAGTGAAAACAGCGCGAGAGGAGAGACAGCCGGGAGATTGAAAACAGCGCGAGAGGAGAGACAGTCGGGAGAGTGAAAACAGCGAGAGAGGAGAGACAGCCGGGGGATAAAAACAGCGCAAGAGGAGAGACAGCCGGGAGAGTGACAACAGCGCGAGAGGAGAGACAGCCGGGAGAGTGAAAACAGCGCGAGAGGAGAGACAGCCGAGAGAGTGAAAACAGCGCGAGAGGAGAGACAGCCGGGAGATTGAAAACAGCGCGAGAGGAGAGACAGTCGGGAGAGTGAAAACAGCGAGAGAGGAGAGACAGCCGGGGGATAAAAACAGCGCAAGAGGAGAGACAGCCGGGAGAGTGACAACAGCGCGAGAGGAGAGACAGCCGGGAGAGTGAAAACAGCGCGAGAGGAGAGACAGCCGAGAGAGTGAAAACAGCGCGAGAGGAGAGACAGCCGGGGGAGTGAAAACAGCGTGAGAGGAGAGGCAGCCGGGACATTGAAAACAGCGCGAGAGGAGAGACAGCCGGGAGAGTGAAAACAGCGCGAGAGAGGAGAGACAGCCGGGGGAGTGAACACTGCGAGGGAGGAGAGACAGCGGGGAGAGTGAAAACAGCGCGAGAGGAGAGACAGTCAGGAGAGTGAAAACAGCGCGAGAGGAGAGACAGCCGGGAGAGTGAAAACAGCGCGACAGGGAGACAGCCGGGGGAGTGAAAACAGCGCGAGAGGAGAGACAGCCGGGAGAGTGAAAACAGCGCGACAGGGAGACAGCCGGGGGAGTGAAAACAGCGCGAGAGGAGAGACAGCCGGGGGAGTGAAAACAGCGCGAGAGGAGAGACAGCCGGGGGAGTGAAAACAGCGCGAGAGGAGAGACAACCGGGAGAGTGAAAACAGCGCGAGAGGAGAGACAGTCGGGGGAGTGAAAACAGCGCGAGAGGAGAGACAGACGGGAGAGTGAAAACAACGCGAGAGGAGAGACAGGCGGGACATTGAAAACAGCGCGAGAGGAGAGACAGCCGGGAGAGTGAAAACAGCGCGAGAGGAGAGACAGACGGGAGAGTGAAAACAGCGCGAGAGGAGAGACAGGCGGGACATTGAAAACAGCGCGAGAGGAGAGACAGTCGGGGGAGTGAAAACAGCGCGAGGGGAGAGACAGCCGGGGGAGTGAAAACAGCGCGAGAGGAGAGACAGTCGGGGAGTGAAAACAGCGCGAGAGGAGAGACAACCGGGACATTGAAAACAGCGCGAGAGGAGAGACAGGCGGGACATTGAAAACAGCGCGAGAGGAGAGACAGACGGGAGAGTGAAAACAGCGCAAGAAGAGAGGCAGTCGGGAGAGTGAAAACAGCACGAGAGGAGAGACAGACGGGGGAGTGAAAACAGCGCGAGAGAAGAGACAGCCGGGACATTGAAAACAGCGCGAGAGGAGAGACAGACGGGAGAGTGAAAACAGCGCAAGAAGAGAGGCAGTCGGGAGAGTGAAAACAGCGCGAGAGGAGAGACAGCCGGGGGAGTGAAAACAGCGCGAGAGGAGAGACAGCCGGGAGAGTGAAAACAGCGCGAGAGGAGAGACAGCCGGGGGAGTGAAAACAGCGAGTGAGGAGAGGCAGCCAGGACATTGAAAACAGCGCGAGAGGAGAGACAGCCGGGGGAGTGAAAACAGCACGAGAGGAGAGACAGCCGGGGGAGTGAAAACAGCGCGAGAGGAGAGACAGCCGGGGGAGTGAAAACAGCGCGAGAGGAGAGACAACCGGGAGAGTGAAAACAGCGCGAGAGGAGAGACAGCCGGGAGAGTGAAAACAGCGCGAGAGGAGAGACAGACGGGAGAGTGAAAACAGCGCGAGAGGAGAGACAGCCGAGAGAGTGAAAACAGCGCGAGAGGAGAGACAGGCGGGACATTGAAAACAGCGCGAGAGGAGAGACAGCCAGGAGAGTGAAAACAGCGCGAGAGGAGAGACAGCCGGGAGAGTGAAAACAGCGCGACAGGGAGACAGCCGGGGGAGTGAAAACAGCGTGAGAGGAGAGACAGCCGAGAGAGTGAAAACAGCGCGCGAGGAGAGACAGCCGGGAGAGTGAAAACAGCGCGAGAGGAGAGACAGGCGGGACATTGAAAACAGCGCGAGAGGAGAGACAGCCAGGAGAGTGAAAACAGCGCGAGAGGAGAGACAGCCGGGAGAGTGAAAACAGCGCGACAGGGAGACAGCCGGGGGAGTGAAAACAGCGTGAGAGGAGAGACAGCCGAGAGAGTGAAAACAGCGCGCGAGGAGAGACAGGCGGGACATTGAAAACAGCGCGAGAGGAGCGACAGTCGGGGGAGTGAAAACAGCGCGAGGGGAGAGACAGCCGGGGGAGTGAAAACAGCGCGAGAGGAGAGACAGTCGGGGAGTGAAAACAGCGCGAGTGGAGAGACAGCCGGGGGAGTGAAAACAGCGTGAGAGGAGAGACAGCCGGGAGAGTGAAAACAGCGCGAGAGAAGAGACAGCCGGGACATTGAAAACAGCGCGAGAGGAGAGACAGACGGGAGAGTGAAAACAGCGCAAGAAGAGAGGCAGCCGGGAGAGTGAAAACAGCGCGAGAGGAGAGACAGACGGGGGAGTGAAAACAGCGCGAGAGGAGAGACAGGCGGGACATTGATAACAGCGCGAGAGGAGAGACAGACGGGAGAGTGAAAACAGCGCAAGAAGAGAGGCAGTCGGGAGAGTGAAAACAGCACGAGAGGAGAGACAGACGGGGGAGTGAAAACAGCGCGAGAGAAGAGACAGCCGGGACATTGAAAACAGCGCGAGAGGAGAGACAGACGGGAGAGTGAAAACAGCGCAAGAAGAGAGGCAGTCGGGAGAGTGAAAACAGCGCGAGAGGAGAGACAGCCGGGGGAGTGAAAACAGCGCGAGAGGAGAGACAGCCGGGAGAGTGAAAACAGCGCGAGAGGAGAGACAGCCGGGGGAGTGAAAACAGCGAGTGAGGAGAGGCAGCCAGGACATTGAAAACAGCGCGAGAGGAGAGACAGCCGGGGGAGTGAAAACAGCACGAGAGGAGAGACAGCCGGGGGAGTGAAAACAGCGCGAGAGGAGAGACAGCCGGGGGAGTGAAAACAGCGCGAGAGGAGAGACAACCGGGAGAGTGAAAACAGCGCGAGAGGAGAGACAGCCGGGAGAGTGAAAACAGCGCGAGAGGAGAGACAGACGGGAGAGTGAAAACAGCGCGAGAGGAGAGACAGCCGGGAGAGTGAAAACAGCGCGAGAGGAGAGACAGGCGGGACATTGAAAACAGCGCGAGAGGAGAGACAGCCAGGAGAGTGAAAACAGCGCGAGAGGAGAGACAGCCGGGAGAGTGAAAACAGCGCGACAGGGAGACAGCCGGGGGAGTGAAAACAGCGTGAGAGGAGAGACAGCCGAGAGAGTGAAAACAGCGCGCGAGGAGAGACAGGCGGGACATTGAAAACAGCGCGAGAGGAGCGACAGTCGGGGGAGTGAAAACAGCGCGAGGGGAGAGACAGCCGGGGGAGTGAAAACAGCGCGAGAGGAGAGACAGTCGGGGAGTGAAAACAGCGCGAGTGGAGAGACAGCCGGGGGAGTGAAAACAGCGTGAGAGGAGAGACAGCCGGGAGAGTGAAAACAGCGCGAGAGAAGAGACAGCCGGGACATTGAAAACAGCGCGAGAGGAGAGACAGACGGGAGAGTGAAAACAGCGCAAGAAGAGAGGCAGCCGGGAGAGTGAAAACAGCGCGAGAGGAGAGACAGACGGGGGAGTGAAAACAGCGCGAGAGGAGAGACAGCCGGGGGAGTGAAAACAGCGCAAGAGGAGAGACAGCCGGGGGAGTGAAAACAACGCGAGAGGAGAGACAGCTGGGAGAGTGAAAACAGCGCGAGAGGAGAGACAGCCGGGGGAGTGAAAACAGCGAGTGAGGAGAGGCAGCCAGGACATTGAAAACAGCGCGAGAGGAGAGACAGCCGGGGGAGTGAAAACAGCACGAGAGGAGAGACAGCCGGGACATTGAAAACAGCGTGAGAGGAGAGACCGCCGGGACATTGAAAACAGCGCGAGTGGAGAGACAGCCGGGAGAGTGAAAACAGCGCGACAGGGAGACGGCTGGGAGAGTGAAAACAGCGTGAGAGGAGAGACAGCCGGGGGAGTGAAAACAGCGCGAGAGGAGAGACAACTGGGAGAGTGACAACAGCTCGAGAGGAGAGACAGCCGGGAGAGTGACTACAGCTCGAGAGGAGAGACAGCCGGGAGACGCAGTGTTGCTGGTTAAGTGTTTTATTTTTACCTGTATTTTTACCTGTATTTAAGTCGCGCTGTTTTCACTCTCCCGGCTGTCTCTCCTCTTGCGCTGTTTTCACTCCCCCGGCTGTCTCTCCTCTCGCGCTGTTTTCACTACCCCGAGACACTACACTTGTAGTGTCGCCCACCCTCCCACCTCCTCTAACCTAAGGGGGTGAGTGAATATCAGGTAAGCTCATTCTTTCTTTTTCTTGTTTTTACCTCTAGTTATCTAGGGGGGGGGGGGTTAAGAGATATCCGGCAGGGAAGGCAGTGCAATGTTCGTCCTGCAGAATGTTTGAGGTTTGAGGTGAGGGACACCTTCAGTGTCCCTGCTGATTTCACCTGTGGGAATTGCGCCCATCTCCAGCTCCTCAGAAACCGCGTTAGAGAACTGGAGCTCGAGCTGGATGAACTTCGGATCATTCGGGAGGCAGAGGTGGTGATAGATAGTAGCTTCAGGGATGTAGTTACTCCGAAGAATGAAGATAGATGGGTGATGGTGAGAAGGGCTGGGAGGAAGCAGTCAGTACAGGGATCCCCTGTGGTCGTTCCCCTCAGTAACAAGTATACCGCTTTGGATACTGGTGGGGGGGGATGACTTACCAGGGGTAAGCCATGGTGACCGGATCTTCAGGACTGAGTCCATCCCTGTGGCTCAGAAGGGAATGGGGGAGAGGAGAGCAATAGTTATTGGGGACTCGATAGTTAGAGGGCCAGATAGACGGTTCTGTGGCAACGAAAGAGACTCATGGATGGTATATTGCCTCCCGAGTGCCAGGGTCTGTGACGTCTCGGACCGTGTTTTCAGAATCCTTAAGGGGGAGGGGGAACAGTCACAAGTCGTGGTACACATCGGTAGCAACAACATAGGAAAGAGTAGGGACAGGGATTTAAACCAAGAATTCAGGGAGCTAGGGTGGGAGCTGAGAGCCAGGACAAACCATGTTGTCATCTCTGATTTGTTGCCGGTGCCACGTGCTCGCGAGTTGAGGAACAGGAAGAGAGTGCAGATAAACACGGGCTGCAGGGATGGTGTAGGAGGGAGGGTTTCAGTTACGTGGATAATTGGAGCATATTCTGGGGAAGGTGGGACCTATACAAACAGGACGGTTTGCACCTGAACCAGAATGGCATCAATATCCTGGGAGGAAAATTTGCTACTGCTCTTCAGGGGGGTTTAAACTAATTTGTCAGGGGGCTGGGAAAACGAGCTGTAGTCCAGAAGCCAGTGTCGAGAGTAGTAAGGTACTGAGGAGGGTATCAAGGTTGCAGGAGTGTACCAGCAGGCAGGAAGGTGGGTTGAAGTGTGTCTACTTTAATGCAAGGAGAATCCGGAATAAGGTAGGTGAACTTCGAGCATGGATTGGTACTTGGGATACGATGTTGTGGCCATTACGGAGACATGGTTAGAACAGGGACAGGAATGGTTGTTGGAAGTACTGGGGTATAAATGTTTCAGTAAGAGTAGGGAATGTGGTAAAAGAGGTGGAGGAGTTGCATTGTTAATCAAGGACAGTTTAACGGCTGGAGAAAGGCAGTTCGAAGGGGATCTGCCTACTGAGGTAATGTGGGCTGAAGTTAGAAATAGGAAAGGAGCGGTCACGTTGTTAGGAGTTTTCTATAGGCCCCCAAATAGTAATAGAAATGTGGTGGAAGAAATTGCAAAGCAGATTATGGATAGGTATGGAGGTCTCAGGGTAGTTGTCATGGGTGACTTTAACTTTCCAAATATTGTTTGGAACCTCGATAGGTCGAACAGTTCGGACGGGGCAGTTTTTGCACAGTGTGTGCAGGAGGGTTTCCTGACACAATATGTGGATAGGCTGACAAGAGGTGGGGCCACATTGGGTAATGAACCGGGCCTAGTGTTAGATCTGTTTGTGGGAGAGCACTTTGGAGATAGTGACCACAATTCGGTGTCTTTCACTATTGCAATGGAGAGTGATAGGGCTTTACGGCAGGGCAAGGTTTATAATTGGGGGAGGGGTAATTATGATGCGATTAGGCAAGAATTAGGGAGCATAAGATGGGAAGAGAAACTGTCAGGGAAAGGCACAAATGAAAATTGGAGCTTGTTCAAGGAACAAATACTGCGTGTTCTTGATAGGTGTGACCCTGTCAGGCAGGGAGGAAATGGCCGTGTGAGGGAACCATGGTTCACAAAAGAGGTTGAATGTCTTGTCAAGAGGAAAAAGGAAGCGTATGTAAGGATGAGAAAACAAGGTTCAGTTGGGTCGCTTGAGGGATACATGGTAGCAAGGAATGAGCTAAAAAGAGGGCTTAGGAGAGCTAGGAGGGGGCATGAGAAGTCCTTGGCGGGTCGGTTCAAGGAACACCCCAAGACTTTTTACTCTTACGTGAGAAATAAAAGAATGACCAGGGTGAGGTTAAGGCTGGTCAAGGGCAGTAGTGGGAACGTGTGCATGGAGTCAGAAGAGATAGGAGAGGTTTTGAATGAATACTTTTCTTCAGTGTTCACCGAGGAGAGGTGTTTTTGAGGGTGAGGGTGTGATACAGGCAGGTAGGCTGGAGGAAGTAGATGTTCTGAGGGAGGATGTATTAGCAATTTTGAAAAACCTGAGGGTCGACAAGTCTCCTGGGCCAGATGGGATATATCCTAGGATTCTTTGGGAGGCAAGGGATGAGATTGCAGAGCCTTTGGCTTTGATCTTTGGGTCCTCACTGTCCACGGGGATAGTGTCAGCGGACTGGAGAGTGGCGAATATTGTTCCTCTGTTCAAGAAAGGGAATAGGAATGACCCTAGTAATTATAGGCTGGTTAGTCTTACTTTGGTGGTCGGTAAGTTAATGGAAAAGGTCCTGAGGGATAGGATTAATGACCACTTGGAAAGATGCAGCTTAATCCGGGATAGTCAACACGGATTTGTGAAGGGTAAGTCTTGCCTCACAAATTTGATTGAATTCTTTGAGGAGGTAACTAAGTGTGTAGATGAAGGTAGAGCAACTGATGTCGTATACATGGATTTCAGTAAGGCATTTGATAAGGTTCCCCATGGTCAGCTCATGAAGAAAGTAAGGAGGTATTGGATAGAGGGAAATTTGGCCAACTGGATAAGTAACTGGCTATCACAGAGAAGACAGAGGGTGGTGGTGGATGGAAAATTTTCAGACTGGAGACCAGTTACCAGCGGTGTACCACAGGGATCAGTGCTGGGTCCTCTGCTATTTGTGATTTTTATAAATGACTTGGAGGAGGAGGCTGAAGGGTGGGTCAGTAAATTTGCTGATGACACCAAGATTGGTGGAGTAGTGGATGAGGTGGAGGGCTGTTCTAGGCTGCAAAGAGACATTGATAGGATGTAGAGCTGGGCCAAAAAATGGCAGATGGAGTTTAACCCTGATAAGTGCAAGGTGATTCATTTTGGAAGGGCAAATTTGAATGCAGATTACAGGGTCAACGGCACGGTTCTGAGGAATGCGGAGGAACAGAGAGATCTTGGGGTTCATGTCCACAGATCTCTGAAGGTTGCCACTCAAGTGGATAGAGCCATGAAGAAGGCCTATAGTGTGTTAGCGTTTATTAACAGGAGGCTTGAGTTTAAGAGCCGTGGGGTTGTGCTGCAACTGTCCAGGACCCTGGTGAGACCACATTTGGAGTATGGTGTGCAGTTCTGGTCACCTCATTATAGGAAGGATGTGGAAGCATTGGAAAGGATGCAAAGGAGATTTACCAGGATGCTGCCTGGATTGGTGGGTAGGTCTTATGAGGAAAGGTTGAGGGAGCTAGGGCTTTTCTCTTTGGAGTGGAGGAGGATGAGAGGCGATTTAATAGAGGTTTATAAGATGATGAGGGGGATAGATAGGGTGGAGGTTCAGAGACTATTTCCCCGGGTGGATGTAGCTGTTACAAGGGGTCATAACTATAAGGTTCGGGGTGGGAGATATAGGAGGGATGTCCGAGGTAGGTTCTTTACTCAGAGAGTGGTTAGGGTGTGGAATGGACTGCCTGCTGTGATAGTGGAGTCGGACACTTTAGGAACTTTCAAGCGGTTATTGGATAGGCACATGGAGCACACCAGAATGACAGGGAGTGGGATAGCTTGATCTTGGTTCCGGACAAAGCTCGGCACAACATCGAGGGCTGAAGGGCTTGTTCTGTGCTGTATTGTTCTATGATCCTTTTAAAACGCATCAGTGAGAGGCTCCCTAGTGCTGCGAGTCTTGAAGAGATGTTAACAGGAAGTGCAAGGTCCAAAATGTCAATTTGAGTATCAGACCAGCATTTTGAGCTGTTTAATGTCACAATCTATTCACTCTGCACCCTGACAGCCATGCTGCACCATATGGTTACACCGGAATACTCCTAGGAGGTGGTACTTCAGAATGCTGGCAAATTCATGCCACCGTCAGAATATGATGTGCTTACATCTCGATATCTTTTGACCATATCTGGTATATTAATGCAGGTTTTTTCAAAGTGTGGGTCGCTTCCCTCCGATAAGTGGCGGCCGCTCCCGCAGTGGTCCTGATCGCAGGAGAAGCACGCATCGGATGCTACGGCATTTAAATTGAGAATGGTGGCCATCTTTTAAATGAGAATGAAAGGAGACTTCCGACCAGAAGTGACAGCAGTGAGTAGGTTATGCGTCCTGTACGTACACTTGACGTCATGTCCCCTGTATGTATGTGTTTTTGACACCAAATCATGGAGGAGAGCTTCTTTCATTTTCTAGCTGCTAGCAAGCTACGTAAGAGGGCTGTGAAGATGCATCATTTTCTTACAAGAAAGAGATGACCAGAGCATAAATAGGCAATGTATTTACTGACCTGGATCTCACATCTGAATCTCCTGGAGAGAGCTGCTCAGAAGAATCCAAGGCGGGACAGAGCTGTGCTAGTGTTAGCTCTGTACAGAGCTCCCGGGGCTCTGGTTGACATCCTACAAAGAAGAAACTTAACTCGGGAACAATGCGGTAAAAATATGATTTCTTAAGGTATGGTTTTGTCAATTGTGCCAATGTAAATAAGGAGGCAAAGCCCATGTGTGTTATATGTAGGGAAGCAATGGCAAATGAGAGGAGAAATTTCAGATTTTGAAAGAGAAGTGGTGGATCAAAAATTCCTTTTGAGGTTGAGTCTCCAGAGTCAGTTATAATAATAACAATCCATTATTGTCACAAGTAAGCTTACATTAACACTGCAACGAAGTTACTGTGAAAATCCCCTAGTTGCCACATTCCGGCACAGAGGGAGAATTCAGAATGTCCAATTCACCTAACAAGCAAATCTTTCAGGACTTGTGGGAGAAAACTGAAGCACCCGGAGGAAACCCACGCAGACGCAGGGAGAAAGTGCAGACTCCACTCTGCACAGACAGTGACCCAAGCAGGAAGCGAACCTGGGACCCTGGCGCTGAAGCAACAGTGCTAACCACAGTGCTACCGTGCCGCCTTAACTTACAGCTGACTCCAAATGAAAAGACTATGCTGCTGTACCTTGCCTGTGACGGTACATTAAAACATGCCAAACACCCATGAGGCTGTCAGCATTCTGGTGAACCATCTCCTGGAGTATACAGTGCTGCTTAAAATAAGCATTTTGTTGCTCTTGCCCTTCCCGATGACCTATATGTGCGAGGTTAGATTTTCCGTTCTCACTAAGATGAAGACGGCACAAAGGGACTGATTGAACGCTGCACCTGATATGCGCATTGCCCTGTCCTCCTGTGAACCTGATTGGAGTGAGATTGTGAGGACGATGCAGGTTCCCCTTTCGCATAAGGTAAGCAAACATGATGTGTGTCGTGAAGGTCAGCCGGCGTGTGTTGCGAGGGTTGGTCAGCGTGGGTCCAGAAGGTCGGCCGATTGGTAAAAGCTGATCCCGGTAAACAAAGTTTGTAAAACGCTCTATTAATCCATGTACTTTTTCGAACTTTGATTAGTCCAAAACTCTATGGCACCTGTCCTTTCTTGTTCAAAATCCTTGCCAAGTGTGGTTGACTATCTGTGTCCGAACAAACTGATTTTCAAATCCTTGGGTTGTAGCATTCCATGGCTTCACTCCATTCATTCAGAGTGATTTCCACTCGCAACATATCCCAGCTCCTGACTCTGGATTTATTGTGTCATGTGAGAGCACCTTTAAGAAATGGGTGTTTATAAATGGATGTGTATATAAATATCTGTAGTGAGAGTACTTTTAAGAAATGGGTGTTTATTACTGCAGTGATGTCAGAGAGTGGGTGGAGCTGGGCTGTCTGTCAGCTTTTTACTTTCGCTTTAGGCTTTTTGCTGCAGGGTGGGTTTGGTTTCATTTTAGTTTTGGAGAAGCTGCAATCACAGCAGGATGTCTGTGAATCTCTGCAAGCTTATGAATGTCCATTTGCTGATTTCAACGTGGTAAATGTTCTCAGTAGTGAAGTTAAACCTGAGGTGCTTCTGTTAAAAGTTTTGTTTTAAGTTTTATGGATGTTAAAAGGAAGGCTCAAGCATTACTTAGTGTTGTATTCTTTGGGGTTGTATTTGAATTGATGGTTGCTAAGATGTTCACTGTATGTTTTAGAAAGGTTAACTTGAGTTCATAGAATAAACATTGTTTTGCTTTAAAAAATACTTTTCCATTTCTGCTGCACCACACCTGCAGAGTGGACCGTGTGCTCCCCATACCACACTCTATTAAAAGTTGTGGGTCAGGTGATCTCCATGGCATACTTTGGCCTTCTCTAAACCCTGGCCCATAGCAAATTGGGGCCCCGAGGGGGATAAAAGTCTATCTATTGGATTGGCTTAGTGAACTTAAAGACAGTGAGAGGTGAGCATATTGTGGTTGCTTTTCAGCTGTGGTATTCCAGTTTAAGTGGGGAGCGTGTTGTGGACAATGGCTCTTTCAGAGGCTCTGAAGTTTCTGGGGGTGGAGACGGTCACACGCAGTACCTTACGGACAGCGACTAAAAGCAGACTGTTAGATTTGGCAAAAACATTGCAGTTAACGTTATCTGACAAAATGCGAAAAGCTGAGGTAATTATGGCAGTGGCTAAGCATTTAAAATTGCTTGAGATACAGTTTGACTCATTGGAAATGGCAAAAATTCAGTTACAAATTAAACAAATGGAACATGAAAAAGATTTAAAGCAGCTTGAATACGAAAGAGAGAAGAAAGGAAAGCAGAAAGAATAGCCCTAGTAGAACAAAAAGAACGAGAATGGGAGATACAGATCTGGGAAAAAGATAAAGAGAGAGAGTCTGAACTTCAGAAAATGGCCATGAAACATGACAGTCAGTTAAAATTGGCAGACGTAAAGGGAAACATACAGTTGGATGATAGTGATGAGGATAATGAGAAAGAGCATTAAAGTCGAAGGCTTGGTGGGGATCTATTTAAATATGTCCAAGCATTGCCAAGGTTTGATGGGAAGGAGGTAGAAGCCTTTTTCATTTAATTTGAGAAGGTGGCTAAACAAATGAAATAGCCACAGGACATATGGGTATTACTGATTCAAACAAAGCTGGTAGGTAGGGCGAGTGAAGTATTTGCATCACTACCAGAAGAGGTATCTGGGACGTATGAGGAGGTGAAAAAATCCATCTTAGATACATATGAACTAGTGCCTGAAGCCTGCAGACAAAAGTTTAGAAATTTAAGCAAAGAATTTGGTCAAACATACGTGGAGTTTGAAAGGATCAAACAGAGTAATTTTGATAGGTGGATAAGGGCTTTGAAAATAGACCAAACGTATGAAGCTCTCAGAGAAATTATACTTCTGGAGGAGTTTAAATTCCTGATGTAGTGAGAACTCATGTGGAAGAGCAGATGGTTAAAACTGCGAGGTTAGCAGCAGAAATGGCAGATGATTATGAATTAGTTCACAAATCAAAGCTTGGTTTCCGACATCAGTTTCAGCCTGTGAGGGATAGAAACTGGGGACATGAGAAATACTTAGTGGTAGAGGCAAAGGTGATCTGATGGGAGACAATAAGGAGAGTGTACCTCAGATTAAAAAAGAAATCCAGGAGGGTGGAAAATAAATGAAAAGTTTCAAATGTTTTCACTGTAATAAACGAGGCCATGTAAAGTCACAGTATTGGTGGTTGAAGAAAAGCACTGGGAAGGCTGATGTGGTAAAAGAGGAGAAGACAGTGGGGTTTGTTAAAGTGGTAAAGGAAAGCCCAAGTGAAGCGAAGGAGGTGCAAAAGATTGTACAGCCTGATCAAGAGGTGATTGATAAGAAGGTGCTATATCTCTTTAAAGAATTTACTTGTGTGGGTAAAGTTTACTCATGTGTATCAGGAGGAGCAGGTAAAGAAGTCACAATTTTAAGAGATACGGGAGCTAGTCAATCTTTAACGGTAAGAGATGAGGTATTATGTAGATTGGGAAGAATGTTGCCAGAAAAGGTGGTAATATGTGGAATTCAGGGAGAGAGGAGTAGCGTTCCATTATATAAGGTAAGGTTGGAAAGTCCAGTGAAGAGTGGTGAAGTGGTAGTAGGAGTAATAGAGAAACTATCTTGTCCAGGAATAGTTTATCTTGGGTAATGATATAGCTGGATCGCAGGTGGGAGTGATGCCTACTGTGGTTGAAGCCAGTGGTAATTCAGACAACTGTAGTGTTGAAGGACGAATATCATGGGATTTTTCCGGATTGTGTAGTAACAAGGTCACAAAGTCACAGGTTAAGACAAGAGGAGAAATCAAAGAGTGAAGATGAAGTTGAAGTGAAATTATCAGAAACGATTTTTGAACACATGGTTGAAAAAGAACAAGAACAGATGGAGGATGAGGCGGATATCTTTAGATCAGGAAAATTGGCAGAGTTACAACAGAAAGGTGTAGAAATAAAACAGATGTATCAGAAAACATACACAGAAGAGGAACCTGAGTGTATACCAGAGTGTTATTACCATAAAAGTGACGTCTTGATGAGAAAATGGAGACAGTTACATATGCAGGTGGATGAAAAGTGGGCAGAAGTTCATCAAGTCGTATTGCCGGTAGGGTATAGAAAGGAGGTGTTGCGAGTTGCACATGAGGTACGAGTGGGAGGTCATTTGGGAGGAAGGAAAACTCAAGCTAAAATCCAAAAACATTTTTATTGGCCTGGACTACATAAAGATGTAGTTACATTTTGTCAATTATGTCACACATGTCAAGTGATAGGAAAACCTCAAGCAGTGATAAAACCAGCGCCCTTAATACCCATTCCAGCATTTGAGGAACCTTTTACAAGGGTCCTAATTGATTAAAACGAAAAGTGGGAATCACTATCTTTTGACGATAATGGGTGTGTCTACTAGGTTTCCAGAGGTCATTCCAGTACGTATTACAGCTAAAAAGATTGTGGAGGAGTTACTTAAATTCTTTACAAGATATGGACTACCCACAGAAATACAATCAGATCAAGGATCGAATTTTACCTCGAGGTTATTCAAAGAAGTTATGGATAGCTTAGAAATAAAACAATTTAAATCAACTGCGTATCATCCAGAATCGCAGGGAGCTTTAGAAAGGTGGCATCAGACATTAAAGATTAAAGACATTAATGTTGAAGGTTTATTGTCACGATTATTCAGAGGATTGGGATAAAGGAATTCCATTCGTACTGTTTGCAATTAGGGATTTGCAATTAGCAATTTTGCGATTAGAGGAAAGGATGGCGAGGATGATCCTGGATAAGAGCGAAAGTAACAGGGTAGTTATAATGGAAGACTTTAACTTTCCAAATATTGACTGGAAAAGATATAGTTCGAGTACATTAGATGGGTCGTTTTTTGTACAGTGTGTGCAGGAGGGTTTCCTGACACAATATGTTGACAGGCCAACAATAGGCGAGGCCACGTTGGATTTGGTTTTGGGTAATGAACCAGGCCAGGTGTTGGATTTGGAGGTAGGAGAGCACTTTGGGGACAGTGACCACAATTCGGTGACGTTTACGTTAATGATGGAAAGGGATAAGTATACACCGCAGGGCAAGAGTTATAGCTGGGGGAAGGGCAATTATGATGCCATTAGACGTGACTTGGGGGGGATAGGTTGGAGAAGTAGGCTGCAAGTGTTGGGCACACTGGATAAGTGGAGCTTGTTCAAGGATCAACTACTGCGTGTTCTTGATAAGTATGTACCGGTCAGGAAGGGAGGAAGGCGTAGAGCGAGGGAACCGTGGTTTACCAAAGAAGTGGAATCTCTTGTTAAGAGGAAGAAGGAGGCCTATGTGAAGATGAGGTGTGAAGTTTCAGTTGGGGCGATGGATAGTTACAAGGTAGCGAGGAAGGATCTAAAGAGAGAGCTAAGACGAGCAAGGAGGGGACATGAGAAGTATTTGGCAGGTAGGATCAAGGAAAACCCAAAAGCTTTCTATAGGTATGTCAGGAATAAGCGAATGACTAGGGTAAGCGTAGGACCAGTCAAGGACAGGGATGGGAAGTTGTGTGTGGAGTCTGAAGAGATAGGCGAGATACTAAATGAATATTTTGCGTCAGTATTCACTCAGGAAAAAGATAATGTTGTGGAGGAGAATGCTGAGCCCCAGGCTAATAGAATAGATGGCATTGAGGTACGTAGGGAAGAGGTGTTGGCAATTCTGGACAGGCTGAAAATAGATAAGTCCCCGGGACCTGATGGGATTTATCCTAGGATTCTCTGGGAGGCCAGGGAAGAGATTGCTGGACCTTTGGCTTTGATTTTTATGTCATCATTGGCTACAGGAATAGTGCCAGAGGACTGGAGGATAGCAAATGTGTTCCCTTTGTTCAAAAAGGGGAGTAGAGACAACCCCGGCAACTATAGACCAGTGAGCCTCACGTCTGTAGTGGGTAAAGTCTTGGAGGGGATTATAAGAGACAAGATTTATAATCATCTAGATAGGAATAATATGATCAGGGATAGTCAGCATGGCTTTGTGAAGGGTAGGTCATGCCTCACAAACCTTATTGAGTTCTTTGAGAAGGTGACTGAACAGGTAGACGAGGGTAGAGCAGTTGATGTGGTGTATATGGATTTCAGTAAAGCGTTTGATAAGGTTCCCCACGGTAGGCTATTGCAGAAAATATGGAGGCTGGGGATTGAGGGTGATTTAGAGATGTGGATCAGAAATTGGCTAGCTGAAAGAAGACAGAGGGTGGTGGTTGATGGGAAATGTTCAGAATGGAGTTCAGTTACAAGTGGCGTACCACAAGGATCTGTTCTGGGGCCGTTGCTGTGTGTCATTTTTATCAATGACCTAGAGGAAGGCGCAGAAGGGTGGGTGAGTAAATTTGCAGACGACACTAAAGTCGGTGGTGTTGTCGACAGTGTGGAAGGCTGTAGCAGGTTACAGAGGGACATAGATAAGCTGCAGAGCTGGGCTGAGAGGTGGCAAATGGAGTTTAATGTAGAGAAGTGTGAGGTGATTCACTTTGGAAGGAATAACACGAATGCGGAATATTTGGCTAATGGTAAAGTTCTTTGAAGTGTGGATGAGCAGAGGGATCTAGGTGTCCATGTACATAGATCCCTGAAAGTTGCCACCCAGGTTGATAGGGTTGTGAAGAAGGCCTATGGAGTGTTGGCCTTTATTGGTAGAGGGATTGAGTTCCGGAGTCAGGAGGTCATGTTGCAGCTGTACAAAACTCTGGTACGGCCGCATTTGGAGTTTTGCGTACAGTTCTGGTCACCGCATTATAGGAAGGACGTGGAGGCTTTGGAGCGCGTGCAGAGGAGATTTACCAGGATGTTGCCTGGTATGGAGGGAAAATCTTATGAGGAAAGGCTGATGGACTTGAGGTTGTTTTCGTTGGAGAGAAGAAGGTTAAGTGGAGACTTAATAGAGGCATACAAAATAATCAGGGGGTTAGATAGGGTGGACAGTGAGAGCCTTCTCCCGCGGATGGAAATGGCTGGCACGAGGGGACATAGCTTTAAACTGAGGGGTAATAGATATAGGACAGAGGTCAGAGGTAGGTTCTTTACGCAAAGAGTGGTGAGGCCGTGGAATGCCCTACCTGCAACAGTAGTGAACTCGCCAACATTGAGGGCATTTAAAAGTTTATTGGATAATCATATGGATGATAATGGCATAGTGTAGGTTAGATGGCTTTTGTTTCGGTGCAACATCGTGGGCCGAAGGGCCTGTACTGCACTGTATCGTTCTATGTTGTGTGTTCTATGATCTATGGATGCACCAATGAGTCAACCAAATTCAGTCCTTTTGAACTAATTTTGGGTCATGAGGTAAGAGAACCATTTAAATTGATGAAGGAAAAATTGGTGGGTGAGAAATCGGAAATTACATTATTGGATTACGTGTCAAATTTTAGGGAACGATTAAATAGAGCAGGTGAATTGGCTAGACAACATTTAAAAGTTGCACAAAATGTGATGAAATGGGTAGCGGACAAGAAATCCAAAGTTCGTAGTTTTGCCAGTGGAGATAAAATTTTAGTGTTGTTACCAGTGGTAGGTGAAACTAAAAAGCAAGGTTTTGTGGACCTTATCAGATTGAAAGGAAATTAAGTGAGGTGAATTATGTGGTTAAAAAGACGAGATAGAAGGAAGACTCACCAAGTGTGTCATGTGAATATGCTAAAAAGGTACTTTGAAAGGGAAGGAGAGAAAAAGGAGGTTTTAATGATTCTAACTCAAAGTGATGAACCAAATCCAGATGAGTGTGAATTTGACATACCTCAAATTAAATTGAAAAACGAGGATGTTCTTAAAAATTGGGATAAATTGTTGAGTTACCTTCCAGCAAAAAAACAAACTGACATGAAAGAGTTATTGATGTCACGTGGGCAAGTTTGTGGAGATAAATTGGGAAGTACTAAAATGGCTATACATGATGTAGATGTGGGAAATGCTGCTCCAATCAAACAACATCCATATAAACTTAACCCTTTAAAATTGGCACAGGTTAACAAAGAGATTGAGAGTATGCTTAAAAATGGCATAATTGAAGTGGGTTGCAGCCAATGGAGCTCACCCATAGTGATGGTACCCAATGGTTGTGTGTGGACTATAGAAAGGTTGATGCAGTTACAAGAACGGACTCTTATCCTATCCCCCGTTTGGAGGATTGCATTGAGAAAGTAGGACAATCAGCTTTTATTTCCAAATTGGATTTACTTAAAGGTTACTGGCAGGTACCTTTATCCGAAAGGGCAAAGGAGATTTCAGCTTTTGTGACTCCAGATGGTATATACCAATTCAAAGTTATGCCATTTGGCATGAAAAACGCCACAGTCACATTTCAGCGGTTAACTAACACAGTCGTTTCAGGATTACCCAATTGTGCGGTATAAATCGACGATCTGGTCATTTTCAGCCAGACATGGAAAGAACATTTAAAACATCTGATGGAGTTATTCGATCGACTTCAGGAGGAGGGTTTGGTGATAAACCTAGCGAAAAGTGAATTTGGAAAAACGCAAGTCACTTTCCTTGGCCATACAATCGGACAGGGTCGAATGGTCACATGGGATGTGAAACCAACAGTTATTGAGGAGTTTCCAATACCCTCAAGACGAAGGGAAATAATGCGATTTCTTGGCATGAGTGGATTTGATGGAACATTTGTGAAAAAGATTTGTAGCATGATGGACTTGCTGAAGAAAGGTCAAAAATTTCAGTGGACAGCGGATTTTCAACAGGCATTTAACGGCCTGAAAGCTGTCATAACGAATGCTCCTGTGTTGGAAAATTACAAGGGACTCTGTGATCAGATTGAACTAAAGTATCTGACTTTAAAGAGAAATGCCGAGGCGTAGAGAAATGGACGGATCGTGCAAAGACCTTCTTGTTCAAAGAGACTGTCGATCAAGAGGGAGTCTAGTTGGAGGAAGAAGAAGAACAAGAGAAATTATACCTGTTTGCGTGTGGTTTTTTTCTTAAGCGAAAAAGTATATTTACGGTGTGCATTTCTTAAATGATAGTGAAAAGGTGAAAAATGAAACCATCTTGAAGTTGATGGTTAATTTTTTTTTCTTGGGGGGAGATGTCATGTGAGTACCTTTAAGAAATGGGTGTTTATAAATGGGTGTGTATATAGATATCGGAAGTGAGAGTACCTTTAAGAAATGGGTGTTTATTACTGCAGTGATGTAAAAGTCTGTCAGCTTTTTACTTTCGCTTTTGGCTTTTTGCTGCAGGGTGGGCTTGGTTTCATTTTAGTTTTGGAGAAGCTGCAATCACAGCAGGATGTGTGTGATTCTCTGCAAGCTTATGAATGTCCATTTGCTGATTTCAACGTGGCAACTGTTCTCAGTAGTGAAGTAAAACCTGAGGTGCTTCTGTTAAAGATTTTGTTTAAAGTCTTATGGATGTTAAAAGGAAAGCTCAAGGATTACTTAGTGTTGTATTCTTTGGGGGTTGTATTTGAATTGATGGTTGCTAAGATGTTCACTGTATGTTTTAAACAGGTTAACTTGAGTTCATAGAATAAACATTGTTTTGCTTTAAAAAAAATACTTTCCCATTTCTGCTGTACCACACCTGCAGAGTGGACCGTGCGCTCCCCATACCACAATCTATTAAAAGTTGTGGGCCAGGTGAACTCCATGATACACTTTGGGCTTCTCTAAACTCTGGCCCATAATAATTGCTTGTCCTTTATTCCTGCTGCTCTGCTGTGACCTTCCAGTCACTAAGATTTATTTTTCAAAATTCTTTCCCAAAACTACTTAAACTCGTTCAGTTCTTTCCTCCCATACAAAGCCTCCTCAAACACATTTCTTCAACTGTGTCTTCAGTTTCCCAGCTTATATTCCCACTTCTTGCTTTGTATCTGTCATTCCACCTTTTACGCCGGGAGTGATAGATAAATTTAAGCTGTTTCATGCAATATTAATGTGCTATTTCATTTTTTTCATTTGGGATCTTTACTTTTCTAATCCTGCAGCTGCAATAACTTGAAGCAAGAGATTCACACAAACTGGAAGGCTGCTCGGATCAAATCCTCTTATTCATTTGCAGAAGTTCATTCCATATTGCTATAAATTAAGTGCAACCAGGTAAAGATCATATCTGTTATTGCTAAATCTTCAATAGAGGTTCATTAGTGCTTCAAAATATAATCACATACACTTTCTCAAGCTATACGTTTGTAAAACTTAGATTTTCAATTGCTTAAACATTACTGGAATTTAAACTAAAACTATACAAATGTCTCTAAGCAGCTCCAGCTGTGTTTGCCCCCAAGTAAGGGATAATGATGGAGTCAGTGGATTGGAAGAATTTTGAATTGTGTGTACACGGAAGGAAATGCTATGCTATGAGCACATTTATCTTTTGGGATTTGAAGTACTTAATTAATCTATGATAAACAAATTAACATACTATTTACAAAAGTACTTTTGTTAAAATAATGTAGAATGTCATAATTTTAACTGCTAAGCTTCATAAATATGGAACATCTCTATATTTATGGCACATTCCAAAGCAATTAACAGTGTATGTTATTTTTAACATTGGGTTACAGTATTACTGTGGTTCTGAAACAGTTCACTATTATGTCTGAATCAGGAACTGCATGCAACCAAATAAGGAGGGAAGTAATTTGGGACACACAGTAATGTGCATGGCTCAGGAATGTGTTTATTTGAAGTTAACTGTAAACTCATTCCACTATTCTAACTTTCCTTTGACCTTAAGCCAGAGAGACGCTTGCATTACCACCCAAGTGCAGCGAGACCAGATTGATACTGCTATGATCCCCATAGAGACCAGTAACGATTAAGAATTTTAAACTTCGTGAATGACTGAAAGGATCACACAAGATTTCAAATATTAAGACTTTTACTTTTGATTGAACACTATTTCAGCAGGCAACTTATACTCTAAACTACAGATAATATCTCCTATTTAATTTTTACAAACACTAAAAATCCCCCTGTCACCATTATTCTGAATTCTGTCCCTTAAGTGGACATTTCATTCTATCAGAACCAGTCCAAAGTGATTCATAGTTCACGTGGGCTCACTTCCTTTTTTTTTCTTTCACAGCAGAGTAACTCCTAATCCCAGACTGATTTTCATGGCGAGGGACAAACTGGGAATTTTCCCCTCCGGTCAAAGTTAGGCAAATCTTCCAGCTTTATTTACACCCTCATGACTTGGTGATTCCCACCCACATCCTGCATGGTGAACAATAGGGACTTGCTGCCTCTATCACTTGGATTCTTGCAGACTGACCCTGTCTGTGAGGTTCAGTAAAACTCTGTAATCCAATCCTACAGTGACTTCCTATGAACATATACCTTCCTAAGGCTCGAGACTAACACTCTATCCATTATTAGCACAGCTGCTCTGATCATTGTTTACAGGTGTAAATATCTTGCACTTTCTTCACAATAAGGAGCTATAAAATAAATGGCAGGACCATCAGGAGCATAGAGACACAGAGAGATCTGGGCGTGCAGGTCCACAGATCCTTAAAAGTGGCAGCACAGGAGGAAATGGTGGTAAAGAAAGGATATGGCATGCTTGCCTTCATAGGACGAGGTATGGAGTATAAAAGTTCAAAAATTATGTTAGTTATATAGAATGTTGGTTAGGCTACATTTGGAATACTGTGTCCAATTCTGGTCACCGCAGTATCAGAAGAACGTGGCGGCTTTAGAGAGAGTCCAGAAAAGGTTTACTAGTATAGAGGGTGTTAGCTATGAGGAGAGATTGAATAAACTGGGATTGTTCTCCCTAGAGATGCGGAGGCTGAGGAGCGACCTGATAGAAGTTTATAAAATTATTAAGGGTATGGATGGAGGCTTTTTCCCAGGGCGGAATTTAAAATTACAAGGGGGCAGAAGTTCAAGGTGAGGAGGGACAAGTTCAGTGGAGATGTGCGGGGAAAGTTTTTTTACGCAGAGGGTGGTGGTGGCCTGGAATGCACTGCTAAGTGAGGTGGTTGAGGCAGATACGTTAGTGACCTTTAGGGGCTGGTTTAGCACTGTGTGCTAAGACAGCTGGCTTGTAATGCAGAACAAGACCAGCAGCGCGGGTTCAATTCCTGTTCCAGCCTCCCCGAACAGGCGCCTAGGGGCTTTTCACCGTAACTTCATTGAAGCCTACTTGTGACAATACGTGATTATTATTATTATTATTATTAATAAGACTTATCTGGATAGATACACGAACAGACGGGGTATAGATGGATACAGGCGGTTGGTCTCGATAGGACACGAGATTGCCGCAGGCTTGGAGGGCCGAAGGGCCTGTTCCTGTGCTGTATTGTTCTTTGTTTGTACGACACCCTGGGCCCTCCTTTAACTATCAAGCCACTCAAGCTTGTTGTCAGCAGAATTCTGAACAATCACACAACCCTCTTCAATCCTCCACTTTATCCGAAATTAAAAACACAGCCACATAACAATCTTCCAACTTTCATATCTGTAACAAAACTTACTGGTAACAGTGAGATATGAAGGCGCTTGAATATCTCCTCCTTCATTCCGAGCAAAACACTGGAATATTCCCGAGTCTTCAGGGACCAGCCCCTGGATCTGCAGGATCCCGCTTACCATCTCCTTATATCTGCTGTTGTTCAACATTATTACTGGGACTGAATCTTTGTACCATTCCAGACTAGGTAGTGGTATACCTGCATGTAATAAAAAGTTAAAAACGAAAGATGAGCATGCTCTTTTTTAATACTTCAGAATGAAAGTGCTTTTCCAACAGTACTGTTCATTTTTAAGCTATCTGCTGATGTCATAAGCATTAATAAAAAGAAGGTATGGTTTACTTTGCTCACAACACTCACCCATAGCTCTACATGGAATATCAACAGTTTTTTCTACTTCACCCTGAATTCTTCGCTCAGGTTCTGCAGTGAAATATGGTGGTTCTATGGGAGAAGAGTGGTGATATTAAAAGAAAAATCAAATAACGAGATACAGATGGAAGTAGGTTTTGGCCAAAACTTCCAATTGACTTATAATCATCCCAGAAAGGTTTGATCATGCAGTCCATGATTTTTGCATTGAGCTCAACAAATTCATGAGGTTCCATTGACAATAGCCTTCAAGTCGAACACACAAGTACTAGAACAGATGTGGAAAATCCATGTTAACTGTGGTCACTGGGAACCTTCACTAATGACCCTGGTAAACTGTCTAAGGGTGTGCTGAGATTCTCTAATTTACATCCCAATTGCGGGCATCAGTGGCACAAGGACCTGCTGAAGAGACTATGACATCCAGCTGGAGGTACATATCTGGGAGGAACCTTCCGTTCACTACTGCAACCACTAGCTCCCCAGAACCAATTAATTGATGCCACTGAGGCCATTTTTATAATGGGTCCTGTAGAATAAAACAAAATTGGCCTTTTACATAAGAACATAAGAACTAGGGGCAGGAGCAGGCAATTCAGCTCCTCTAACCTGCTCCACCAATCAATACGATCATGGCTGCTTGGCCCTCATCTCCACCTTCTTGCCCGCTCCCCATAACCCATCATCCCATTGCTAATTAAAAAATCTATCTATCTCCCCCTTCAATCTGTTTAATGTCCTGGCGTCCACTACACTCTGGGGTGTAGTGGGTGAAGTAATCCCTCCTCATTTCTATTTTAAATCTGCTGCCCCTTAGCTTAAAACGTTAAAGCCTTTTCTTCTGGTAGAGAGCAAACTGGTCCACACAATTAATGATTGTCAGAGGTGTGTGCTTGGTGTGATCAAACATCAGATCATAATGAAGGCCTCCTGCATTGGAACTCCCAAAGAAGGGAGTCCCAGCCTCAGCCCATAACCCCCTTACCGTGATAACCACATTTATAACAGGCAGGGGGTGGCAGCAGGATTTGGAGGAATCCCTAATGTAATACCAGAATAGACATGGATTTTTACAGCTCTTCAATTTAATAGACAAAGTGTAAATGCAGATAGAAATCTGTTACTTCAGCCATCCCAAAATTGTATGAAATTAATCTCATAATTTATTTCTATTTATTAATTAAATATTATAAGGATTTCAACTGGCCTGTTTCACCAAGATAAATAAAATCTTCATTATTCTCTGTCGAGTTGTAAAGCTTTATTGAAAAGCTACTGGTTTTGCTTCATGTTAATCAACATTATAAAACATACTCAAAAAGTGAATGAAAAATTTCAATGATGTAAATAAATATTTGCACATCAACAGCTGAAGAGGAAATTCATTCGTCAGAGAATTAAACATGTGTTGTTACCTATAATAGTCAGGTAGGCATATGCGTGAACAGAAATGCTGCTGCTCTGTGATGTGGCTTCACATTCATGCATGCCAATAACAGCTGAGGTTGGATTTAAGATTGTGAATCGCCTTCCAAACACACCAATTCCACCTTTCAGTTCCACACCATTTCGCCTCCAGGTAATACTCAGTCTGTCCACAGGCCTATTAGAAATGAATGGCAAGGGAATTAGTTTCTACATAAGCATTCAACCATCTAGCAGTTTTACTAGTCAAGGAAGAGAGCTGTAAATATATTGGCCAAGATCTTGTGAACAAAAAATACTGCTGAACAAAGGGGCATGGTGCTGAAGCTTTTTGCCTGACACTCAATAGGACAAAACACAAGAGTACCAAATTTCAAAGGATACAAAAATTAAACTGCATGAGAAAAAGTTACTGATTGGCAGATAATTGGCAGAGGGAACAGTTATCCCCCAAGCTTTTGTTTAATTTCAAACCAGGCAAGTTGACTCCGATCAGCTGAGGCATTGCCATAGGGAATGTACCAGCAAACAGTTGTCCTCTCAGCTTCGATATAGTTGAAAAAGGAGCAATGGGACTTCCGGTTGCGGCTATGCATGGGTAGGTTGCACGTTCGGCAGCTCCCGCCAAGAACGGACCTTTGGGCCCTTTTGAGGAACCCTAGCGGCACTTAGACGACAATTCCCGGTGTGGGAAGGCAGCAGTAAAGTTCCCTCAGCATTGTATGGAGTGGACCAGGAGTGGAGCGATTAAAAAAGTGGTTTCGGAGCAGAGAGGAGAGCGGGTGCGGAAAAGTAAGTTGGCGGCGGGTGGAGACCAGGCAGCGTGGGCACAATGGTCGCGGGAGCAGCAAGAGTTCCTGAAGAGCTGCTTTGCGGAGCTGAAAGCAGAAATGCTGGCCCCAATGAAGGCGTCGATAGAAAAGCTGATGAAGACCCAGAAGGCCCAAGGGGCGGCGATTCGAGAGGTGCAGCAGAAAGCCTCTGAAAACGAGGACGAGATTCTGGGCTTGGCGGTGAAAGTGGAGGCACACGAGGCGCTGCACAAGAAGTGGCAGGAAAAGTTCGAAGACTTGGAGAATAGGTCAGGAGGAAGAATCTCTGGATTCTGGGTTTCCCTGAAGGGGTCCGACGTGGGGGCATATGTAACCACAATGCTGAACACGTTAATGGGCGCAGAAGCCTTCCCGCGGCCCTTGGAGCTGGATGGGGCTCACAGAGTCCTGGCAAGGAGGCCTAAAGCCAATGAGCCGCCAAGGGCTATAGTGGTGAGGTTTTACCGCTTCATGGACAGGGAGTGCGTCTTGAGATGGGCGAAGAAGGAATGGAGCAGCAGGTGGGAGAATACGGAGATCTGTATTTATCAAGACTGGAGTGCAGAGCTGGCTAAGAAGAGGGCTGGATTCAACCGGGCCAAGGCGGTGCTTCACTGAAAGGGGGTGAAGTTCGGGCTGTTGCAGCCAGCGCGACTGTGGGTCACTTTTCAAGATCGCCACCATTATTTTGATACGCCGGATGAGGCGTGGACCTTTATACAAAACGAAAAGTTGAACTCGAACTAAGGGTTTGATGTGGGGTTGGGTTTGTTTTTTCGCTGTTGTGTGGGAAAGCTGGGGAGTGGGAAGGGGTGAGTGGATGTGATATGTGGGTTTCGTGGGTGTGTGGGCATCGGTACTGTTTTGCAGTGGCCGGTCCCCGGGTGCGAAGGCAGGTGGCCCTGGGTCGTGGGGAACTGGGGTGAGGTTGTAGGGGAAAGGAGCTGCACCATTGGGGGCAGGGCTGGCCCAGGTGGAGAAAGCGGGCTTTTTCCCGCGCTGAGGAAGGGGGTGGCGGGGCCTGAGGGGACGGGCGGCGCTGGAGGGGTGCGTACATCGGCCTGAAGGGGGGGGGGTGAGATGGGGATTCTACACGGGGGGCCTTTGGCAAAGGCCAACAGGGAGAAGAGAGAGAGGATGGAGAGGGAGAGGTTGGTGGGGTCAGCTGACTTACGGGAGTGCAATGGGGGGAGCAAGGGGGCTAGACGGTGGTCTAGCTGGACTGGGGGGGGGGGGGGGGGGGGAGAGCTGGGTTGCTGCTGTACTGACCGAGGGGGAGCTGGAGGTAAAAGGGAGAGTCAGGGTGGGGGTTCGCCGCCTGGGAGACTGGCGTGCGGGGGAGGCGTGGGCACGTGGCTGGCCTAAGAAAGGGGATGGCTAGTCGGCAGGGGTGGGGGGTGGGGGTGGGGGGGTGAGTAGCCCCCTGATCCGGCTGATAACGTGGAATGTGAGGGGCCTAAATGGGCCGGTCAAGAGGGCCCAGGTGTTCACGCACTTAAATGGACTGAAGGCAGACGTTGCTATGCTTCAGGAGACGCACTTGAAGGTGGCAGGTCAGATCAGGCTGAGAAAGGGATGGGTAGGGCAGGTCTTTCATTCAGGGCTGGATACGAAGATCAGTGGAGTTGCAATATTGGTGGGGAAGCGGGTGTCGTTCGAGGCGCTGAATATTGTGGCGGATAATGGGGGTTCGATACGTGATGGTGAGTGGTAGGTTGCAGGGAACCCGGGTGGTACTGGTGAATGTGTATGTCCCGAATTGGGACGATGCAGGGTTCATGAGGCGCATGTTGAGTCGGAACCCGGATCTGGAAGCGGGGAGCTTGATAACGGGGGGGGAGGACTTCAATACGGTACTGGACCCAGCATTGGACCGATCCAAGTCAAGGACGGGTAAGAGGCCAGCTGCGGCCAAGGTGCTAAGGGGTTTTATGGACCAGATTTGGGGGGGGGGGGGGAGTGGATCCGTGGAGGTTTGCCAGGCTGGGAGCCAGAGAGTTCTCTTTTTTCTCCCATGTACATAAGGCTATTCACGGATAGACGTCTTTGTGATGAGTAGGGCACTGATCCCAAGAGTGGAGGGAACGGAATATTCGGCGATAGCGATTTCGGACCTCACCCCGCACTGGGTGGAGTTGGCGTTGGGGGAGGAGAGGGACCAGCGCCCGCTGTGGCGCCTGGATGTGGGACTGTTGGCAGATGAGGAGGTTTGTGGGCGGGTCCGGGGGTGCATTAGAGGCCAATGATAATGGGGAGGTGCAGGTGGGTGTGGTTTGGCAGGCTCTGAATGGGGTGGTCAGGGGGGAGCTAATTTCAATTAGGGCTCACAGGGAGAAGAGAGAGAGGATGGAGAGGGAGAGGTTGGTGCGGGAGATAGTAAGGGTGGACAGGAGCTATGCAGAGGCTCTACGAAGAGGGGCTGCTGAGGGAGCGACGGAACCTCCAAACGGAATTTGATCTATTGACCATAGGGAAGGCAGAGGCTCAGTGGAGGAAAATGCAGGGGTCAGTGTATGAGTATGGGGAGAAGGCGAGTCGGATGCTGCCGCATCAGCTACGTAAGAGGGAGGCGGCGAGGGAGATTGGAGGAGTCAGGGATAGGGGGGGAATACGGTGTGGAGTGCGGTTAAAATAAATGAGGTATTCAGGGATTTCTATGGGGACCTGTACAAGTCAGAGCCCCCCAGAGGGGGGAGAGGGGATGCGGCGGTTCTCAGATCAACTGAGGTTCCCGAGGGTGTTGGAAGAGCAGGTGGCTGGCCTGAGGGCCCCGATGGGGCTGGAGGCGCTGGTTAAGGGATTGGGGAGCATGCAGACGGGCAAGGCCCCGGGACCGGTTGGGTTCCCGGTTGAATTTTATAGGAAGTATGTGGATCTGTTGGGCCTGTTGCTAGTGAGAACCTTCAATGAGGCGAGGGAGGAATGGACTCTGCCCCCGACAATGTCTCGGGCACTGGTCTCACTGATTCTCAAGCGGGATAAGGACCCACTGCAGTGCGGGTCGTATAGGCCGGTCTCGCTCCTTAATGTAGATGCCAAGTTGCTGGCGAAGGTCCTCGCTACGAGGATTGTGTCCCGGGAATGATACATGAGGACCAGACGGGGTTCGTGAAGGGCAGGCAGTTAAATGCGAATGTGCGGAGGTTCCTGAACGTGATTATGATGCCCTCGGTGGGAGGGGAAGCGGAGGTGGTGGCGGCTATGGACACGGAGAAGGCCTTTGATTGGGTGGAGTGGGAGTACCTATGGGAAGTGCTTAGCAGGTTTGGGTTCGGGGAAGGGTTCATAGGGTGGATCAGGTTGTTATACAGGGCCCCGGTGGCGAGCGTGTCTACAAACCGGCGGAGATCGGAATATTAATAGACTAATACTTAGAATAGGCAGGTTGTCTTATAAGGAAAGACTGAACAGGCACGGCTTGTATGCACTGAAGTTTAGAAGAGTAAGAAGCGACATGATTGTAGATCATGAGGGGTCTTGACAAGGTGGATGCGGAAAGGATGTGTCCTCTTATGGGAGAATTTTGAACTAGGACTCACTATTTAAAATTAAGGGGTCACCCATTTAAAACAGAGATGAGAAGAATGGTTTTCTCTCGAGCGTCATGAGTCTTTGGAACTCACTTCTTTAAAAGATGGTGGGAACAGACTCTGAATATTTTTAGGCAGAGGTTGATAAATTCTTGATAAGCAAGGGGGTGAAAGGTTATCCGGGATAGACAGGAATGTGGAGTTCAGGTTACAATCAGATCAGCCAGAGCAGGTTCAAGCAGCCGAGTGATCTACTGTTCCTAATTCATATGTTCATACATGTTTGTGTGTTCCAATGACTGGTTGATCATATAATTAGCATGTCCTTTCAGTTGTTCGCAAAAGGCAGCTTACTGCCAGTACTCAAACAACCCATGATTGCAAAACCCATAACAGTGTCCAACATTAGATGTGCTTCCACAATTGGATACAACTGAAAAATGCCACAAGTGGTTAAGAATTACACTAACAACTAATTGAATATTATCAGTTGGGATCACAATGTGCTAAAAGCTCCATATATTCATACGCAACGCCCTGTCCACGGCAAATAAAAAGAACATGTGTAGGCATTGCACCTCTTTCAACTAAACAAAAGCTCAGAGGACAACTGTTCCCTGATGCATTTCCCGTGGCAATGCCTCGACCAGATCGACTTGCATGGTTTGAATTTAAACAAAGCTTGGAGGAGAACGGTCGTGTTGCATTCGCAAACCAATAAGTACCCTTTTCTCATGCAGCATACATTTGTTGTTCCCTTTGAAATTTGGTATTCTTATGATTCTGTCCGATGAGTGCAATGTGAAAGGTTTATATAAAATATAGATACATATATTTAAAAGTGACTACAACAAAAATGTAATTCACATGTTGCTATCAATGTGTAGATCACTCATGTACCTCCTGAATTATTTATCGTCGGAAGTTGCTGGATGGTTTGTCGCATTTTAGCTTTGTGGAAATGGCAGCTTGCCATCAACCTCTATATGAGTTTCATGAAATTGCTGCATTTGCACATTAATTGCTAATTAAACTCAGTGCAGAAAGATAGGGCTAGAACTTAACAGCATATATACCATTTTAATGAAGAGAATTATCTTCCTGTAATGTGACTCAATATCTCCAGCCCAGAATGGGAACAATTTATACCGGATTTCTCATTCTTACAGATAGTAAACTGTTGTTTGAGATTGTAACAAAGATACATTTTTCTTTGTACTTTTCCTTTGTCTTCTTTTTCTCTTTCTTAATTCAATATTTCTTTCCCTTTTTATTTCACTTTCTGCAGCTTATTTTACTCTGATCCATCCTATTTCCTTCTCTATTGTCCCTGTCGCTTTCTCAAGCCTGAAATCCCACGGACTGTGGACTGTCAGTCCCATTGTTCACCCAGGGCCTGGATGCGGTTTCCAGCTCAGATTTTCAGCAACTTTTGGGCAAAAATATTTTGAACGAGGTGTAGGGGAAAGTACACGTAATGAAATACCCTGCTCAGGCAAAATCTGGGCAATTAAATCAGTGTAGCAATTTGCTGGCTAATTTGATCTAAAGTAGAAAGCATTGGATAAAATGTTATCAATACTGTTACAGACAGGAGGGAAGTTAATTTATTAGCAGTAATTTCTCCTCTCACCATCAGTCCATCAACAGTAAGGTGTTTTGAATTGTTTCCTCCATTTTAAGCGGTGGTATATTAGCCAAACACTCAGTTTTGGTGCGATCCAATTTTCTATTAGTAACCCCATAGCCAACTCAAGATAGGGTGAACGCAAAGGGTTTGTTTATTAGCACACACTCAAAATGCAAAAAAGAGGGTTTGTTAACCCCTCCTCGCCTTCAGACAGTGAAGGGGATAATTCAGAAAAGAAAGATTTACAGTACAGAAACAACAGAGAAAATAAATATAGGGGCTGTTTAGCACAGGGCTAAATCGCTGGCTTTGAAAGCAGACCAAGGCAGGCCAGCAGCACTGTTCAATTCCCGTAACAGCCTCCCCAAACAGGCGCCGGAATGTGGCGACTAGGGGCTTTTAACAGTAACTTCATTGAAGCTTACTTGTGACAATAAGCGATTTTCATTTCATTCATTTTTTCAAATATTGTTTCACATGGGTTCCAGAGACAAGAATCAAGGTGCAATGAGGTATTCCTTCAGGGAGGTCGGTAGTTTGCAAAATTCACTTATCTGGTGGTGTTTACTTTGCACGACAAGATAGTTACACAAAGCTGAATCAGTCTTGGAAACAACAGAATAGAACTTCCAGCAGAAGCAGGGTAGATGGGGCCATGTGTCCAACATGGGCCAGATCTCCTGCAGTGTGGCCTGCTAGTCAGATCTTAAACAACAGACTGAGCTATGCGGTTCGGTAACGCAACATTATTTGTTCCACAAGCCAGAGGCCCATGTCACATGACAGCCACCTATCCACCACCTTTGACAAAAGATGCGTATCCAGAGTCTGGAATTCAGTTTGGTCTTCAGGACTGCCACATGGATTAAAAGGAATGTTTGATAGGCCATTGTGCTGGTAGGCATTCCATCTTCACTGGCAAGCCTGGGTTATCAAATACAGGGCCCCCCCTTTAAAGTTGGGCTGTGTCAGGTCATCATTAGGAGCACCAGAGATGTGAGATATCTGAAACTGCAGCTGGCTTCTTTAGTTCTGGGGTCACAGACGAACACAGTTTCAGTCATTCTAAGGATTTTGTTCAGTTTCTAAAAGTTTAGAAATACCTAGGCATATCTATAGATATTTTATAAAATTATACACGTGAAATAGAAGAATTTTGGTTTCATTTAAAAGCTACTAATACTCTTTTCAAAATTCAATATTTTTCATTTTCCCAAAAGCACTTTCCTGGAAAAGCGTTATTCACAAACTATGGGCGAGATTGAATAGCTGTGTCACGCCCGATTTGGTGACGCGACGAGGCTGTTAAATTTTGTAAAAGGCCTCTCTCGGGATTTGCAATGCTCTGAGCGCCTCGTGAGATCTAATGCGATGTCTCGATCTGGATCTCGCATTAGGCTCATTTAAATATGTCAGCACCCTATTCTCCTGCAGTCCGGGAACGAACGCCCGCATCTCGGCGACCTCGCCATGACGCTGTTTAGCACTGGTCCACACAAGCGTGGACCAGACACAACAGCACCTGGAAGGGGGCCCCCATGCAATCAGAGGCCATGGGTGGTCAGGCTCTGGGTAGGGTGGCACTGGCACTCACACTGCCACCTGGACACCTTGGCACTGCCAGCCTCGCATATTGGCACTGCCACCCGGACACCCTGACAGTGCCACCTTGGGACTGCCAGGCTGGCAGGGATGGTGCCAGGCTGCTAGTGCCAAGGCATCATGTTGCCCATGCCACGGATTGAGCCCTGGGATGCCCTGCCATTAAGAGGTGGGCTGTGGGGAATTTGAGGACCCTCTTTGGAGTATGTTGGGGATTTTGGAAGTGGGGGGGGGGGGGGAGGAAGAGGAGAGAACTGGGGTGGGGTGTCCGAGGGGGTTGAGAGATCGGGGCTGCATTTTAAAATGGCGTCCCAATCTCTTCCTGCACTCAGGAAGTAAGATAAGTTCAGCCTCAGAAGGGCATTCCCGACCAAGGCCAATAAAAGAGTACTGTTTGATAGCGCGGTCATTCCTGGTGCTGCAGATGCCCAAAACAGGACTCTGTTTTTTGGGCATTAAAACACACCCTTTATCTATGTCAAGCACACTATTGCGCAGGGATCAATTATGCAATATGATTCTCCCATTTTCTACTCCTTTTTTAGGTCTTCCTGCAACACAGCATTTGGCAACATCATTGCAGGACAATGTTGAAGTTCCTTTTTAGTTCTACAAGGAAGTGTCAAAGAATGACATTCTTCATTCTTCAATTATACTCCCTTTCCTCTGGGGAATAAATCTAACCTCTACTTGACAACCCCAAGGTAGCTTGCTGGATATGAGAAATAACACTGTTCCAATTCATAGGAGCAACCAGTTTGTTATCACTCATTGGAACAGCAGTTAGTCAACAAATGCACGGTACCAATGGACTGCCTGCAGTTCCCTAGTTCAACGTATCATTTAATCATTAGTGTTCTTCTGTGTAATGCAGGATTCATTCCACAGAGAATTCTTGTGTAATGGTGCATTAATACTTGGCTCCAAACCAGCATTACAATTCAGAAATTCCAAAGACCTTTCATAAAAATGATGAAAACCCACCCGAAACAACCTCAGTGGCAATCCTGGCAGTTATCCGAGAATTTGAGAATACATTTGGAAGGTGAAATGTACCAACTATAATTATATTCACCTTCATTGCAGTGCTTCATATTGTGTTGTAGGTTGTAATGTTTGCAAGACTCAAATGTTATAATTTACTTCATTATAACTCTTATTTTTTAAATATCCAGAATCACTGTGATTTATTTCTGCTCACTCAGTCAGCGTTCACTATCAAGAGAGGTTTGAGTTGCTGAGGGGGAGCGAATTTAGATACTGGCAGGTGTGGTATTTTGTGCGGAAGGAATTGCCCTCTTTTCCCTGGCTGCCGGACTATACGCTGTTGGAGACGTTTTGGTGCCGGATGAGTGGTGGTGGGGGGCGGGGGGGGGGGGGGGGGAAGAGGACTGGGGGATATTTATGGGTGGTTGGGAGAGAAGGGGTCAAGCGGAAGTGGGAGGAAGAGTTGAGGATTAAGATGGGGTGGGGAATTTGGAGCGAGGTAACGCATTGAATCAACTCAAACTCCTCCTATACAAGGATGAGCCGTATACAGTTTAAGGTGGCACATAGGGTTCATGTGACTCGGACCCGGATGAGTGGGTTCTTCCCGGGAGTGGAAGATGTGTGCGAGAGGTACAGGAGGGGGCCGGCAAACCATGTCTACATGTTTTGGAGGGGGTGTGCAAAGTTGTTTGTTGGGGGTTGTGGACGTCAGGATGACGGCAGACCCCATGGTGGTGATCTTTGGGGTGTCAGAGGTGCCGGGCTACAGGAGGGTAGGGGGGTCGATGCTGGGGCCTTCACCTCTCTAATTGCCAGCAACGGAGGTCACGGCTTGATTGGGGGATTTGTATAAATTTCTTAGTCTGGAGAAAATAAAGCTTGTCCTCAGGGGGTCGGAGGAAGGGTTTAACGTGCATTGAAGGCTGTTTCTGTCCATGTTTGAGGAACCGTTCGTTGCGGGGTCTGGTGGGGGGGGCTGGGGCTTAATAGGGGGAAACGTTTAACAAATTGTATGTACTTCATTTATTTTGTCCTATGTTGACGTGTTTGTGTGTGTTCGGAATTGAAAAGTTTTTTTTTTAAAGCTTTCAATATCAGATAGCTGAAACAAAAATAGCCTCATCACTTAGTCATATAAAACGCAGAATGTGGATTATAAAGTTCAAAGACAATGGTTATTTAATACCACCAGTAATTACGTTTGGATTACCACATTTGTCTCTCTGAAACTTTAAATGACAAAAGAAAAGATGCAAAATGTTAGACAATGATGCTGGTTAAGCCTACACGAGCAACACTGTAGAAGTAATGCCCTAAAATTGCCTTAGATGTGTCCTCAGAATCAGGCTGAATTCTAAGAAAGGAAAAAGTGAATGCTAATTAAACCACGAATGCTTATACAAATGAAACATTACTGAACAGGTACAGAAAACAAGCCCTCAAGGTCGTTAGTGACTTGTTAAAGGAACCATTAAGGTATCCAGCTTTATCTACTTCTGTATGCAACCATTTTATGTGTAAAGACTCAAGAATCTAAGGAGTGAACAAGTGACCTAGCATGCTATGTACCAATGCTATATTAATTCTGAGGTCATGATGAGTACCAACAGTGCTGTGTGACATGGTTGACACAGAAGGGCTAACCCCTTGTGCCACTCAGATCGATCTGAGAAGGCTTCTTTGAAAATTAAAAATATATAAGAGATATCTTTAGCATTCAAGTTCAGTCTTTAATTTAGTTTTAAATGTTATAATAATCTTTGAGATGTTTTGTCCAGAAGGGTGCTTTGGTAATATCAAAAATGCAACAATGATGAAGAAGGATCATGTAGTAATTATACAATTTAGGTAGAGGTATGTAGGTTAGATGCACAAGTTTCCATAAGATCGCGGGAGGTAAGATTTAAGCCAGCAGCTTTAGATACTGTTACAATCCTGTAGAGGTTGATAACTTTTAAAAGGATAGGGTGGAGGTGTTGATCTTGGCTAGGGTGCTCTTTCCAAGAGCCGGTGCAGACTCGATGGGCCAAATGGCCTCCTTCTGCACTGTAAATTCTATGATAATCTATGAAAAAGGGATTAGCTTCCCTCTAATTGACAGTAATTACCAAAAGATAAGATTTCACATTTTAGAACTTATACTGTGCAAACCACCTAAATTATTATTGAACGGGTAATTAACACATCCACCTAAAGAAAAGGTACTTTCATCTTAACTAATACAATCGAGATACCCAATCTAATGCAACATCTGCTTCCATTACAGCATAAATATCATGATATCCACATCAGCATATCATGGTGCAATCAGACACACACTGATGGACAGGCAGTTGGACCAACCAGCACACACATAACATCGCAGCCAATCACCAGTGAGAGCACATGCACTATAAAACAGGGAACACCACAGTTCCCGCTCATTCTACCAGGAGATAGCTCAGAGCACAGAGCTCACAGCGTGCCACTCAGACATAGACCATGTGCTGACTGCCTCACTAAGATAGTGATAGGGCTGGGTCCACAGGTTAGCTGGTGAGGCACGTACCCAAGCCAGTAGTTGTTACCGTTGGTTAGACAATAAAACAGAGTTGTACCATCTACAGCCGTGTTGGATCATTTGTGCATCAGAACACCCAACACGACATGATACCAGTAGTGGACGCAAACCAGCGACTGTGAGACCTACCTGCACCCTTTCAGAAATCTGCCATCCTGCTCCATGGAAAACATCAGCCCGCCGCAGCCGCTCTGAATCGCTGGTAATCTCGGCGTAAACTGGAAGCTGTTTAAACAGCCCTTCCAGCTCTTCCTCGAAGCCACAGACAGGGAGAATGCATCGGACACCAGGAAGATCGCCCTCCTCCTCTCCACGGCGGGGCAACACGCCATCCACATCTATAACTCCCTGGCATTCGCGGAAGGCGAGGACAAAACAAAATATAAGACGGTGCTTCTGCAGTTCGAGGAATACTTCAGCGTGGAAGTCAATGAGAGCTTCGAGAGGTACCTCTTCCAGCCGCGCCTGCAGGGTAAGGATGAGCCTTTCCAATCTTACTTAACACACCTCCGAATCCTCACGCAGTCCTGCAGCTATGGGGCCACCTCCAACTCCATGATACGGGATCAGATAGTTTTTGGGGTCATCTTGGACATTCTACGCCAGCAGCTCCTTAAAATAAAGCGCCTCACCCTAGCGACTGCCATCGAGACCTGCGTCCTCCATGAGAACTCGACCAGCCGGTACTCCCAAATCCAGGTGGCCGAAACGGCACGGCACGGGTCCCACGAGGCAGAGCGGGTCCAGTCAATTAAGTTCCTCCCGGCCCACGGCCTGGACGAGGGCGGCCATTTTGCGCGCTTTCCGAGGCTTCCCGCGCTTGTACGCGCCAAAAGAGGGGACGTTGATGCAGAGGAATGTGATGCGCAGGCACGCTCTACGCAGGACCGCACCGCGCTTGCGCGGTGGCGCAACGAACGCCATGACATCACGACGTGCGGCAACTGTGGCTCCGCCCACTTAAAGCGGCAATGTCCGGCCAAAGCGCGACAATGCCTTTGATGTGGCAGGATGGGCCACTATGCTGCCTGCTGTCGAGCAGCTCAACCTGCCCACTCCTAACAATTCCACTAGCCATGCAGGGACGTGCGGGCGATTCAGCCCCGCTACACTGAGTCATATCCTGATAGTATGCAGACCAGCGATACCGAAGACAAGGAGCCCTTCCGCGTTGTGGTAATCCACAAGAACCGGATGTCCCCAAGTCGGAACCACCAGCTGCTGCCAGTGCATAGCATCGATCCGGGCGGTGAGTGGTGTGCCACCCTAACGGTCACCCCAAATTCGTCGCCAACCTGAGAGACTTGACTTATGAGCCTGTTAGCACATTGGACTCACTGAACTGTTTTACAGAACTGTTAACGTGTTTTTTTCTTGTCGTTCATTGTTCCAGAAGTTTTCTCTCGTCGTTTGCTGATTGCATTTGTTCTGTTATTGGTACAACGTCGTTGTTCTGTTGCACCTGACACCTTCCTCTGTATATAGTTTAGCCTCATATACATGTTGTACATATTGCACACACATACTCAGATGCACTCAGTACACATTTCTATTTATTATCATGTAAGCACATATCCTTTGTGAAAGTGGGGGATGTCATGATATCCACATCAGCATATCATGGTGCAATCACACACACACTGATGGACAGGCAGTTGGACCAACCAGCACACATACAACATCGCAGCCAATCACCAGTGAGAGCACACGCACTATAAAACAGGGAACACCACAGTTCCCGCTCATTCTACCAGGAGATAGCTCAGAGCACAGAGCTCACAGCGCGCCACTCAGACATACACCATGTGCTGAGTGCCTCACTAAGATAGTGATAGGGCTGGGTCCACAGGTTAGCTGGTAAAGCACGTACCCAAGCCAGTAGTTAGTTGTTACCATTGATTAGACAATAAAACAGAGTTGTACCATCTACAGCCGTGTTGGATCATTTGTGCATCAGAACACCCAACACGGCAATAAGCACTTTCACTAATGGTCTGAGTGCTGGAGTGGGAGCTCAGAGTAAAGTCACGCATGGTTAACTTCTGGCCATGCAAACTAAGACTGCTGCCATCATGCATGTGGATTACAGTCTGCAGGCTCTCACAACAATCCAGTAATCTGATTTACAAAGGCTTTCTAAGCCATTGCCCCTGGGAGTGGCTGTGGCTTTTTGGAATATGGACATGCAATCCTCTCTCTCAGGTTGATTGCATTAGTTCTCTCATCCCTGCCACACCACCAGTTCACGAGTTGTTACCTGTCATTTAGTCAGCCCACACTGCTATCATCCACGCAGAGATGTTGGAGTCCACAGCTGAGCCTCTTAGGGCCAGAAATGCGTGCCATTCTTCCAAGGCCATTTGCATTCGCCCTTACTGAAAGTCAGCAGTATTCCACCAGCCATGCTAAAGCCTACTCGAAAGCACTGCATGGGAGCACGAGAATAGGCAAAGCCACACACAAGGCAGAGACCCAGGGAATGCACAACATTGATTAGTTGACTGTTGTGTACAAACAATTTGATTTATAAATCTGGTTTGGAATGCTTATTCCATGCTGGCTTTTATTTTTGCATTGTGGCCAAGTGGATGGGGGTGCGATAGTGATGGCAGAGGAAAGATAAGTTGTGGAACTGTTAGCGAAAGAGGAATTGGGGTTGCGGCCACTGATATCACATTCAAATTGGACAGTTCTGGCAAAAAGGGACTATGTAGATTGCATCTTCTCTTTTTATGCCCCTGCACCTGAGGTTGCTAGCCATATAGCTGGTGGCAAGGACTGTCCTTTCATAATGGCGAGATTGCACGTCATGCAACAGACCACAGATCTTGACATCTGCTCTGCCAAGTACTGCAGGGCTCATCAAGAAAAGTACAGGAAGCAGAAGAATTGTTTCAGCGTATTAATGATCTGCTCTATCATATATTATGAGGTAGCGTGACTTCCATTGTTTTCATGCTGTGCATGCATGGGTTGTGCATTGGAATCGTCAGTCATGTGATCAGCAGATCACCTTCAGCAGCCACAACCATCCTTTGGTATGGCATAGTGGCACAAACATAGTTGGCACAGCAGACTGCCTGCTGCCAGGATGCCAGACACTGACCTGCATGATGCACTGACAGTGGTCGCATCCATTAGGATGTTGAAGGACTAGAATCTTCAATAACTGCAGTATAGGCAGAGTTAACATGCAGCACCTGCAAAGCGATGTGTATGCAGTCAATGGTACCTTGGAGACACTGCCATCCTAGTGAAGCCACATGTTATCTCACCCTGATCTGCCTGCTTTCCTCTGGAGAGAATTAAATGTTATTTGCTGTCAATAAATAGAGAGCCTCAGTGACCTTGTGCAAGCAACAGCAGACAACAAACTGGAAAATTGTTTATATATCGAGCTCTAGCCTGGAAGATCTAGACACTAAATAGTTAATTGCCACTGTCACCTTGACAACCATTTGTAATGTGTTCCTTGCCCCACTCTGTCCTTCTCGGAGGTTGCTGCTGCAGCAGATGGCAGATTTCAGTGGATGCACTTACAGAAGCACAAACATCTCACTCATAGACACTGAGCTTCAGGTGAATGAAAAATGAAAATGAAAATCACTTATTGTCACAAGTAGACTTCAAATGAAGTTACTGTGAAAAGCCCCTATTCGCCACATTCCTGCGCCTGTTCGGGGAGGCTGTTACGGGAATCGAACCGTGCTGCTGGCCTGCCTTGGTCTGCTGTCAAAGCCAGCGATTTAGCCCTGTGCTAAACAGGTAGGAGAATTGTTCCCGAAACGCCATGGATGGATATAACCTCCTGCTCAGAGGACGTCTTCCCCTCCTTCTCCCCTCCATCTTCCAGCAGCTTGTTCTGCTCTGCACACTCTTCATTCTCCAAGTCATGCTGGACTCCAAATGGAATGGATATAAGTGCACCCATTTCAGGGTGCTACTCGTTGGTGCAGAAAGCTGAAGTCAGCAAAAATTTCTGCAGCACCCCCCACACCACTCTCTGTAGACATTTGCCACTTGAAACAACCATAAAAAATCACCAAACACTTGTTGAACCATAGCAAAAGGGAGAAGAAATCTATCAGCATCTATCCGGTTAGCATTTGATAATCCCTTTAAATAGTGCTGGAGGAGGGGAGATGGTCATTTCTGTACTGAATGTGTGTTTGGTTATGCCTGATGAAGGGATAATGCCAGCTTCAAGATCGAGATCCAAAATGGCAGTGTTGGCACCAAATTAATTTTGTATGCTGATGAACATCATGACTTGCTCTTCTGCAATCCTCCAGAAAGCATTCTCATTGTGCATATGAATGCCCCTGCCCCAGAGATTTGCGTGAATGCCTCACAGAACATTCTGTATTTCTTTTTTTTTTAAATAAACATTTTATTGAGGTATTTTTGGTATTATAACAACAACAAAATAAACATTGTACATGAAACTGTAAACATAGTGCAAAAGCCGTTTCCCTCCCTTACAGGTCCCACCTTTAATTAACCCCCTACTCTAAGCTAAACTAACCCTCCACCTCCCGTTCTGCTGACAATGAATTTTCTACGAAGAGGTCGACGAACGGTTGCCACCTCCGGGCGAACCCTAAAGGTGACCCTCTCAAGGCAAACTTGATTTTCTCCAAACAGAGAAAGCTAGCCATGTTCGATTGCCAGGTCTCCGATTTCGGAGGCATTGAGTCCCTCCAAGCTAAGAGTATCTGTCTCCGGGCTACCAGGGAAGCAAAGGCCAGAATGTCTGCCTCTTTCTCCACCTGGATTCCCGGGTCTTCCGACACCCTGAAAATCGCCACCTCTGGACTCAGTGCCACCCTTGTTTTTAACACCGTGGACATGACATCTACAAACCCCTGCCAAAATCTCCTAAGCTTCGGACATGCCCAGAACATGTGGACATGGTTCACTGGTCCTCCCGCACATTTTGCACACCTGTCTTCCACCCCAAAGAATCTGCTCATCCGGGCCCCTGTCATATGAGTCCGGTGAACAACCTTGAATTGTACCAGGCTGAGCCTGGCACATGTTGCGGACGCGTTGACTCTATTCAACGCGTCCGCCACAGACCATCCTCTATCTCTCCACCCAGCTCCTCCTCCCATTTGCACTTCAGCTCCTCGGTCTGCATCTCCTCTGACCCCATAAATTCCTTGTAAATGTCAGAGACGCTCCCTTCTCCTACCCACCCTCTGGAAACTACGCTATCCTAAATCCCCCTTAGCAGTAGGAGCGGGAAGGTTGACACCTGTTTACGTAGGAAGTCCCGCACCTGCAGATACCTGAATTTGTTACCCCTCGCCAACCCAAACTTCTCCTCCAGCGCCCTCGTACTCGGAAAGCTCCCCTCTATAAACATATCCCCCATCCTCTTAATCCCTGCTCTCTGCCATATCCGGAAGCCCCCATCCATACTTCCCGGGGCAAACTGGTGATTATTACAGATTGGGGACCAGACCGATGCCTCCTCTGCTCCCACATGTCTCCTCCATTGCCCCCAGACTCTCACAGAAGACACCACCACGGGGTTGGTGGAGTACCGTGCTGGCAGGAACGGCAGAGGCACAGTTACCAATGCCCCCAAGCTGGTGCCCTTGCATGAAGCCACCTCCATACGCTCCCATGCCGACCCCTCCCCCACCACCCACTTCCTGATCATGGCTATATTCGCCACCCAGTAATAATTACTAAAATTTGGCAGCAACGGCCCGCCCTCTCCCCAACTCCGCTCAAGCATTACCTTCCTTACCCGCGGAGTCTTGCCCGCCCAAACGAAGCCAGTGATCACTTTGTTGACCCGTTTAAAAAAGGACCGCGAAATAAAGATGGGGAGACATTGAAATACAAACAGGAATCTCGGGAGGACCGTCATCTTCACCATCTGTACCCTCCCAGCCAGTGACAACGGGAGTGCGTCCCATCTCCAAAAATCGTCCTTTATTTTGTCTACTATTCGGGCCAGATTTAATTTATGCAGCCGGTCCCATTCCCGCGCCACCTGAATGCCTAGGTACCTAAAGCTTCCCCCTACTAATCTAAATGTCAGCTCCCCCAATCGCCTCTCCTGTTCACTCGCTTGGACCGCAAACATCTCACTTTTCCCCATATTTAGCTTATACCCCGAAAACTGGCCAAATTCCCCTAGAATCCTCATGATTTCTTCCATCCCCTCTACTGGGTCCGATACACACGGAAGCAGGTCGTCTACATAGAGCAAGACTGTGCTCCATTACCCCCCCCCCCCCCTCTCCCGGACCAGCCCCTTGAGGCTCTTCGAGCAATTGCCAACGGCTCTATAGCTAGCGCGAACAACAGTGGGGAGAGGGGGCATCCCTATCTCGTCCCCCGGTGCAGTTTGAAATAGTCCGATGTTGTCTTATTCATCTGTACACTTGCCACAGGAGCCTGATACAGCAACCTGACCCAGTCAATAAAGCCCCGCCCAAATCCGGACCATCCCAGTACCTCCCACAGATAATCTCATTCTACCCGATCAAAAGCCTGTTCTGCATCCATTGCAATCACTACCTCCACCTCCCTACCTTCCAGGGGCATCATGATCACGTTTAACAACCTTCTTACTTTGGCCACCAACTGCCTACCCTTATCAAACCCCGTCTGGTCCTCCCTAATAACGTCTGGAACACAATCCTCAATCCGGGAGGAAAAAGTTTTGGTCAGCAGTTTGGCGTCCACATTCAACAGGGATATCAGCCTGTAGGACCCACACAGCTCCGGGTTCTTGTCCCGCTTCAGAATCAGCGAAATCGTGGCCTGTGACATCATCGGGGGCAGCACCCCACTTTCCCTTGCTGTGACCTGTGATTTAAAAAGAGCAGGAGCTACGAGTCGGAGCAGAGATTTAAAAACAACAGGAGCTGCGAGTCGGAGCAGAGATTTAACAAGATCACGGCCTAGTTTCGGGAGCCGTTCGGAGGAGGTAGAGCAGTCTCTGTCAGGGAGAGAAACTGAGAACATCTGAGACCCTCAGAAGGTAAGAAAGTGATTTTTACTCATTTTTACTTTTATTACCTTTTCAAATTGTGTGTGTGGGGGTGGGAAACTGAAGTGACATCACAGAAAAGCTGTGACCTGAGTGGCTGGTTGGGAAGCTACACTAAATTAAAAAAATTAAGCATTGGTAACTAATTAAACATAATTACTTAATTATAATTTAGTACTATATTTAGCTTTCACATTTATAGTAGAAATCTAGTGCTAGGAAACAGATAGTTAACAGTAACTTTTTTGAATTTTTAAAAAAACTTTTAATTTTAATTTACTAATTAATTGACGCAATGTCAGTTAGAGGGGTGCAGTGCTCTGACTGTGAGATGTGGCAGGTCCGGGAGGCTTCCAGCGTCCCGGATGGCTTCATCTGCAGAATGTGCACCCAACTGGAGCTCCTCACAGACCGCATGGTTCGGTTGGAGCAGCAATTGGATGCACTTAGGAGCATGCAGGTGGCGGAAAGCGTCATAGATCACAGTTATATAAATGTGGTCACACCCAAGGTGCAGACAGAGAAATGGGTGACCACCAGAAAGGGCAGGCAGTCAGTGCAGGAATCCCCTGTGGTTGTTTCCCTCTCGAACAGGTATACCCCTTTGGATACTGTCAGGGGGGATAGCCTATCAGGGCAGTGGCACCACGGCTGGCTCTAATGTTCAGAAGGGAGGGTCAAAGCGCAGAAGAGTAATAGTAATAGGGGACTCTATAGTCAGGGGCACAGATAGGCGTTTCTGTGGACCTGAAAGAGACTCCAGGATGGTATGTTGCCTCCCTGGTGCCAGGGTCCAGGATGTCTCCGAACGGGTAGAGGGCATCCTGAAGGGGGAGGGCAAACAGGCAGAAGTCGTTGTACATATTGGTACTAACGACAAAGGCAGGAAGGGGCATGAGGTCCTGCCGCAGGAGTTCAGGGAGCTAGGCAGAAAGTTAAAAGACAGGACCTCGAGGGTTGTAATCTCGGGATTACTCCCTGTGCCACGTGCCAGTGAGGCTAGAAATAGGAAGATAGAGCAGCTAAACACGTGGATAAACAGCTGGTGCAGGAGGGAGGGTTTCCGTTATCTGGACCACTGGGAGCTCCTCCGTGGCAGGTCTGACCTATATAAGAAGGACGGGTTGCATCTAAACTGGAGAGGCATAAATATTCTGGCCGCGAGGTTTGCTAGTGTCACACGGGAGGGTTTAAACTAGTATGGCAGGGGGGTGGGCACGGGCGCAATAGGTCAGAAGGTGAGAGCATTGAGGGAGAACTAGGGAATAGGGACAGTGTGGCTCTGAGGCAGAGCAGACAGGGAGAAGTTGCTGAACACAGCGGGTCTGGTGGCCTGAAGTGAATATGTTTTAATGCAAGAAGTATTACGGGTAAGGCAGATGAACTTAGAGCTTGGATTAGTACTTGGAACTATGATGTTGTTGCCATTACAGAGACCTGGTTGAGGGAAGGGCAGGATTGGCAGCTAAATGTTCCAAGATTTAAATGTTTCAGGCGGGATAGAGGGGGATGTAAAAGGGGTGGCGGAGTTGCGGTACTGGTTAGGGAGAATATCACAGCTGTACTGCGGGAGGACACCTCAGAGGGCAGTGAGGCTATATGGGTAGAGATCAGGAATAAGAAGGGTGCAGTCACAATGTTGGGGGTTTACGACAGGCCTCGCAACAGCCAGCGGGAGATAGAGGAGCAGATAGGTAGACAGATTTTGGAAAAGAGTAAAAACAACAGGGTTGTGGTGATGGGAGACTTCAACTTCCCCAATATTGACTGGGACTCACTTAGTGCCAGGGGCTTAGACGGGGCAGAGTTTGTAAGGAGCATCCAGGAGGACTTCTTAAAACAATATGTAGACAGTCCAACTAGGGAAGGGGCAGTACTGGACCTGGTATTGGGGAATGAGCCCGGCCAGGTGGTAGAAGTTTCAGTAGGGGAGCATTTCGGGAACAGTGACCACAATTCAGTAAGTTTTAAAGTGCTGGTGGACAAGGATAAGAGTGGTCCTAGGATGAATGTGCTAAATTGGGGGAAGGCTAATTATAACAATATTAGGCGGGAACTGAAGAACCTAGATTGGGGGTGGATGTTTGAGGGCAAATCAACTTCTGACACGTGGGAGGCTTTCAAGTGTCAGTTGAAAGGAATTCAGGACCGGCATGTTCCTGTCAGGAAGAAGGATAAATACGGCAATTTTCGGGAACCTTGGATAACGAGAGATATTGTAGGCCTCGTCAAAAAGAAAAAGGAGGCATTTGTCAGGGCTAAATGGCTGGGAACAGACGAAGCCTGTGTAGAATATAAGGAAAGTAGGAAGGAACTTAAGCAAGGAGTCAGGAGGGCTAGAAGGGGTCACGAAAAGTCATTGGCAAATAGGGTTTAGGAAAATCCCAAGGCTTTTTACACGTACATAAAAAGCAAGAGGGTAGCCAGGGAAAGGGTTGGCCCACTGAAGGATAGGCAAGGGAATCTATGTGTGGAGCCAGAGGAAATGGGCGAGGTACGAAATGAATACTTTGCATCAGTATTCACCAAAGAGAAGAAATTGGTAGATGCTGAGTCTGGAGAAGGGTGTGTAGATAGCCTGGGTCACATTGAGATCCAAAAAGACGAGGTGTTGGGCGTCTTAAAAAATATTAAGGTAGATAAGTCCCCAGGGCCTGATGGGATCTGCCCCAGAATACTGAAGGAGGCTGGAGAGGAAATTGCTGAGGCCTTGACAGAAATCTTTGGATCCTCACTGTCTTCAGGTGATGTCCCGGAGGACTGGAGAATAGCCAATGTTGTTCCGCTGTTTAAGAAGGGTAGCAAGGATAATCCAGGGAACTACAGGCCGGTGAGCCTTACTTCAGTGGTAGGGAAATTACTGGAGAGAATTCTTCGAGACAGGATCTACTCCCATTTGGAAGCAAATGGACGTATTAGTGACAGGCAGCATGGTTTTGTGAAGGGGAGGTCGTGTCTCACTAACTTGATAGAGTTTTTCGAGGAGGTCACAAAGATGATTGATGCAGGTATGGCAGTGGATGTTGTCTATATGGACTTCAGTAAGGCCTTTGACAAGATCCCTCATGGTAGACTAGTACAAAATGTGAAGTCATACGGGATCAGGGGTGAGCTGGCAAGGTGGATACAAAACTGGCTAGGTCATAGAAGGCAGAGAGTAGCAATGGAAGGACGCTTTTCTACTTGGAGGGCTGTGACCAGTGGTGTTCCGCAGGGATCAGTGCTGGGACCTTTGCTGTTTGTAGTATATATAAATGATTTGGAGGAAAATGTAACTGGTCTGATTAGTAAGTTTTCAGACGACACAAAGGTTGGTGGAATTGCGGATAGCGATCAGGACTGTCAGAGGATACAGCAGGATTTAGATTGTTTGGAGACTTGGGCGGAGAGATGGCAGATGGAGTTTAATCCGGACAAATGTGAGGTAATGCATTTTGGAATGTCTAATGCAGGTAGGGAATATACAGTGAATGGTAGAACCCTCAAGAGTATTGAAAGTCAGAGAGATCTAGGAGTACAGGTCCACAGGTCACTGAAAGGGCAACACTGGTGGAGAAGGTAGTCAAGAAGGCATACGGCATGCTTGCCTTCATTGGCCGGGGCATTGAGTATAAGAATTGGCAAGTCATGTTGCAGCTGTATAGAACCTTAGTTAGGCCACACTTGGAGTATAGTGTTCAATTTTGGTCGCCACACTACCAGAAGGATGTGGAGGCTTTAGAGAGGGTGCAGAAGAGATTTACCAGAATGTTGCCTGGTATGGAGGGCATTAGCTATGAGGAGCGGTTGAATAAACTCGGATTGTTCTCACTGGAACGACGGAGGTTGAGGGGCGACCTGATAGAGGTCTACAAAATTATGAGGGGCATAGACAGAGTGGGTAGTCAGAGGCTTTTCCCCAGGGTAGAGGGGTCAATTACTAGGGGGCATAGGTTTAAGGTGAGAGGGGCAAGGTTTAGAGTAGATGTACGAGGCAGTTTTTTTTACACAGAGCGTAGTGGGTGCCTGGAACTCGCTACCGGAGGAGGTGGTGGAAGCAGGGACGATAGTGACATTTAAGGGGCATCTTGACAAATACATGAATATGTTGGGAATAGAGGGATACGGACCCAGGAAGTGTAGAAGATTGCAGTTTAGTCGGTCAGCATGGTCGGCATGGGCTTGGAGGGCCGAAGGGCCTGTTCCTGTGCTGTACGTTTCTTTGTTCTTTGTTTGTTATTTAACATCCTCATCAACACCAGCCCCAATATCCCAGAGAACCTTTTACAAAACTCCACTTGATCCACTGAAATTCGCATACCGTCGCAACCGGTCCGCAGCAGATGCCATTTCCCTGCCCAACACTCATCCCGAGAGCATCTCGACAACAAGGACTCCTACATCAGACTCCTATTTATTGACTACAGCTCTGTCTTCAACACCATAATCCCAGCCAAGCTCATATCAAAGCTCCAAAACCTAGGAATTGGCTCCCCACTCTGCAACTGGATCATCGATTTTCTGACCAACAGACCACAATCAGAAAGAATGAACAACAACACCTGCTCCACTATAGTCCTCAGTACCGGGGCCCCACAAGGCTGCGTACTTAGCGCCCTACTCTATTCCCTGTACACACATGACTGCGTGGCAAAATTTGGTTCCAACTCCATCCACAAGTTTGCTGATGATACGACCATAGTGGGCCAGATCTCGAATAACGAGTCAGAATACAGGAGGGAGATAGAGAACCTAGTGGAGTGGTGTAGCGACACCAATCTCTCCCTCAATACCAGCAAAACTAAAGAGCTGGTCATTGACTTCAGGAAGCAAAGTACTGTACACACCCCTGTCAGCATCAACGGGGTTGAGGTGGGGATGGTTAGCAGTTTCAAATTCCTAGGGGTGCACATCTCCAAAAATCTGTCCTCGTCCACCCACGTCGACACTACGACCAAGAAAGCACAACAACACCTATACTTCCTCAGGAAACTAAGGAAATTCGGCATGTCCACAGTAACCCTTCCCAACTTTTACAGATGCACCATAGAAAGCATCCTATCTGGCTGCATTACAGCCTGGTACGGCAACTGCTCGGTCCAGGACTGCAAGAAACATCAGAGAGTCGTGAACACCACCCAGTCCATCACACAAACCTGCCTCCCATCCATTGACTCCATCTACACCTCGCGCTGCCTGGGGAAAGCAGGCAACATTGCGTTGCGCTGGTCAAAGAGACACAGCCTGAGTGAGTGAGACACAGACAGAGTGAGAATTTGAAACTTGGTAATTTGGTGCAGTGAGGTAATTCGGTGCAGAGTGGGAGAAGGTGCTTTTTCCCTACTGTTTTGTTCTCTCTTTCTTCGGGCCTAATTTTGGGAGCCTTTCGGAGGAGGAGGAGCAGTCTCTGAGTATAAAAACCTAACGGTAACTTCCTGTTTTCCAGTTTTTTTCTTCAAAAGTGACGTCAGAGAGAAGCTGTGATCTGATTGGTTGATAGCAAATCTGCCCCAAATTTAAAAAAAAAAACAGCTAAACTCGTAAACTTAAATTAAACTAATTAATTAATTAGAGATGGCTGGTCAGGTGATGTGCTTGAGCTGCTTGATGTGGGAGCTGGCAGATCCCATTACGAGCTGCAGCGACCACATCTGCATTAAGCGTTGGCTGCTCGAAGAGCTCCGGCTCAGAGTTGATGAGCTGGAGTCTGAGCTTCAAACACTGAGGCACACCCGGGAGGGGGAGACTTACCTGGACACTGTGTTTCAGGAGGCAGTCACACCTGTCAGAGTAAGTAGTTTAAATCCTGCCAGTGGCCAGGGACAGCAGGGTGTGACTGCAAGTCAGGCAGGTAAAGGGAACCAGCAGTCAGGAACTCAGGAGCCTCAGCCCTTGACCCTGTCCAACAGGTATGAGGCACTTGCTCCCTGTGTGGATGGCGAACAGGGCTGCAGGAAGGATGAGTCAGCTGACCAAGGCACCATGGTTCAGCAGGCCATTCAAGGGGAGGGAGTAAATAGGCAAGTTGTAGTTGTAGGGGATTCTATTATCAGGGGGGTAGATAGTATCCTTTGTGAGCAGGATAAAGAGTCCTGCATGGCATGTTGCCTGCCCGATGCTAGGGTGCGGGACATCTCTGACCGGCTTGAAAGGATACTGGAGAGGGAGGGGGAGGATCCAGTTGTTGTGGTCCATGTCGGTACCAACAACATAGGCAAGTCTAGGAAAGAGGACCTGTTTAGAGATTATAAAGAGCTAGGATTCAAATTAAAAAACAGGTCCTCAAGGGTCATAATCTCCGGATTACTGCCCGAGCCACATGCAAATTGGCATAGGGAGGCAAGAATAAGGGAAGTTAACACGTGGCTGAAAGAGTGGTGTGGGAAAGAGGGGTTCCTTTTCATGGGACACTGGCATCAGTTTTGGGACAGGGGGGACCTATACCGTTGGGATGGTCTCCACCTGAACCAATTTGGGACCAGTGTTATCATAGAATTTACAGTGCAGAAGGAGGCCATTCGGCCCATCGAGTCTGCACCGGCTCTTGGAAAGAGCACCCGACCCAAGGGCAACGTCTCCGCCCTATCACCATAACCCAGTAACCCCACCCAACACTAAGGGCAATTTTGGACACTAAGGGCAATTTATCATGGCCAATCCACCTAACCTGCACATCTTTGGACTGTGGGAGGAAACCGGAGCACCCGGAGGAAACCCACGCACACACGGGGAGGATGTACAGACTCCGCACAGACAGTGACCCAAGCCGGAATCGAGCCTGGGACCCTGGAGCTGTGAAGCAATTGTGCTATCCACAATGTTCTGGCGACAAGAGTAAATAGGGTGGTCAATAGGACTTTAAACTAGAGATTGGGGGGGAAAGGAAAGTCAGGGAACCAAGAGGTGAAGTAATCAGTGGGCAGCGTAGCTGCTTAGGAATACAAAAAAGCACGAAAAGACAGAACTCAGGAGAGGTTACGATAGTTCCCATCCCACAAAATATGACACAGTGTACGGAAAGGCTCAGTAAACCAAGGTCCACCACACTAAGAAAACAAAAAGGGACGGTCAATAGAGAATTAAAGGTGCTATATTTAAATGCGCGCAGTGTACGGGGCCCAGATTGTGAGTGGCAGGTATGATGTGGTAGGCATCACAGAGACGTGGTTGCAGGGGGTTCAGGACTGGCATTTAAACATCCAGGGATTCACAACCTATCGAAAAGACAGAGAGGTGGGCAAAGGGGGCGGGGTTGCCTTGTTAATTAGGAATGAAATTAAATCAATAGCACTAAACGACATCGGGTCAGATGATGTGGAGTCTGTGTGGGTAGAGTTGAGGAACCACAAAGGCAAAAAACCCATAATGGGAGTTATGTACGGGCCTCCTAACAGTGGTCAAGACCAGGGACACAAAATGCACCACAAAATAGAAAGTGCATGTCAGAAAGGCAAGGTCACAGTGATCATGGGGGACTTCAATATGCAGGTGGACTGGGTAAATAATGCTGCCAGTGGACCCAAGGAAAGGGAATTCATTGAATGTTTACAGGAGGGCTTTATGGAACAGCTTGTGATGGAGCCCAGGAGGGAACAGGCCATTCTGGACTTAGTGTTATGTAATGAGCCAGACTTGATTAAAGATCTTAAAGTAAGGGAGCACTTAGGAGGCAGTGATCATAATATGGTAGAATTCAATCTGCAATTTGAAAGAAAGAAGGTAGAATCAGATGTAAAGGTGTTACAGTTAAATAAAGGTAACTACAGGGGCAGGAGGGAGGAACTGACGAAAATCGACTGGGAGCAGAGCCTAGTGGGAAAGACAGTAGAACACCAATGGCAGGAGTTTCTGGGAGTATTTGAGGACACAGTACAGAGGTTCATCCCAAAGAAAAGAAAGGTTATCAGAGGGGGGATTAGGCAGCCATGGCTGACAAAGGAAGTTCCGGAATGCATCAAAGGAAAAGAGAAAGCCTATAATGTGGCAAGTCAGAAGATTGGGAAGGCTACAAAATCAAACAGAGGATAACAAAGAGAGAAATAAGGAAAGAGAGGCTCAAATATGAAGGTAGGCTAGCCAGTAACATTAGGAATGATAGTAAAAGTTTCTTTAAATACATTAAAAACAAACGGGAGGCAAAAGTAGACATTGGGCCGCTCCAAAATGATGCTGGTAATCTAGTGATGGGAGACAAGGAAATAGCTGAGGAACTAAATAAGTACTTTGCATCAGTCTTCACAGTAGAAGACATGAGTAATATCCCAACAATTCAGGAGAGTCAGGGGGCAGAGTTGAATATGGTAGCCATCACAAAGGAGAAAGTGCGAGAGAAACTAAGAGGTCTAAAAATTGATAAATCTCCGGGCCCAGATGGGCTACATCCTAGAGTTCTAAAGGAGATAGCTGAAGAAAAAGTGGAGGCGTTAGTTATGATCTTTCAAAAGTCACTGGAGTCAGGGAAAGTCCCAGTAGATTGGAAAATCACTGTTGTAACCCCCCTGTTGAAGAAGGGAACAAGGAAAAAGATGAAAAATTATAGGCCAATTAGCCTAACCTCGGTTGTTGGCAAGATTCTAGAATCCATTAAGGATGAGATTTCTAAATTCTTGGAAGTGCAGGGTCGGATTAGGACAAGTCAGCATGGATTTAGTAAGGGGAGGTCGTGCCTGACAAACCTGTTAGAGTTCTTTGAAGAGATAACAAATAGGTTAAACCAAGGAGAGCCAATGGATGTTATCTATCTTGACTTCCAAAAGGCCTTTGATAAGGTGCCTCACGAGAGACTGCTGAGTAAAATAAGGGCCCATGGTATTCGAGGCAAGGTACTAACATGGATTGACGATTGGCTGTCAGGCAGAAGGCAGAGAGTTGGGATAGAAGGTTCTTTTTCGGAATGGCAACCAGTGCCGAGTGGTGTCCCACAGGGTTCAGTGTTGGGGCCATAGCTGTTCTCTTTATATATTAACGATCTAGATGACGGGACTGGGGGCATTCTGACTAAGTTTGCCGATGATACAAAGATAGGTGGAGGGGCAGGTAGTATTGAGGAGGTGGGGAGGCTGCAGAAAGATTTAAACCGTTTAGGAGAGTGGTCCAAGAAATGGCTGATGAAATTCAACGTGGGCAAGTGCGAGGTCTTGCACTTTGGAAAAAAGAATAGAGGCATGGACTATTTTCTAAACGGTGACAAAATTCATAATGCTGAAGTGCAAAGGGACTTGGGAGTCCTAGTCCAGGATTCTCTAAAGGTAAACTTGCAGGTTGAGACCGTAATTAAGAAAGCAAATGCAATGTTGTCATTTATCTCAAGAGGCTTGGAATATAAAAGCAGGGATGTACTTCTGAAGCTTTATAAAGCATTAGTTAGGCCCCATTTAGAATACTGTGAGCAATTTTGGGCCCCACACCTCAGGAAGGATGTACTGGCACTGGAGCGGGTCCAGCGGAGATTCACACGGATGATCCCAGGAATGGTAGGCCTAACATACGATGAACGTCTGAGGATCCTGGGATTATATTCATTGGAGTTTAGGAGGTTGAGGGGAGATCTAATAGAAACTTACAAGATAATGAATGGCTCAGATAGGGTGGACGTAGGGAAGTTGTTTCCATTAGCAGGGGAGACTAGGACCCGGGGGCACAGCCTTAGAATAAAAGGGAGTCACTTTAGAACAGAGATGAGAAGAAATTTCTTCAGCCAGAGAGTGGTGGGTCTGTGGAATTTATTGCCACAGAGGGCGGTGGAGGCCGGGACGTTGAGTGTCTTTAAGACAGAAGTTGATAAATTCTTGATTTCTCGAGGAATTAAGGGCTATGGAGAGAGAGTGGGTAAATGGAGTTGAAATCAGCCATGATTGAATGGTGGAGTGGACTCGATGGGCCGAATGGCCTTACTTCCGCTCCTATGTCTTATGGTCTAACATAATCAAAGACCCCTCCCACCCGGCTTACTCACTCTTCCAACTTCTTCCATCAGGCAAGAGATACAGAAGTCTGAGAACACGCACGAACAGACTCAAAAACAGCTTCTTCCCCTCTGTTACTAGACTCCTAAATGACCCTCTTATGGACTGACCTCATTAACACTACACCCCTGTATGCTTCATCTGATGCTGGTACTTATGTAGTTACATTATATACCTTGTGTTGCCCTATTATGTATTTTCTTTTCTTCCCTTTTCTTCCCATGTACTTAATGATCTGTTGAGTTGCTCGCAGAAAAATACTTTTCACTGTACCTCGGTACACGTGACAATAAACCAATCCAATCCTGGGTACACGTCCGGCCCCGGGGCTTTACCTGACTGCATGGCCTTCAGACCCTCCACTATCTCTTCCAACCCGATCAGGGCCCCCAGCCCTTCTACCTGCTCCCCATCCACCTTTGGGAAATTCAGCCCCCCCAAGAAGTGACTCATCCTCTCCACACCCGTAGGGGGTTCTGACCTATACAGCCTACTGTAGATATCCCTAAACACCTTATTCACCCCTGCTGAATCTCCAACCAGGTTCCCAGCTCCGTCATTTACTTTCCCTATCTCCCTGGCTGCCACCCTCTTTCTAAGCATCTGTGCAAGCATTCTGCTGGCCTTCTCTCCATACTCATAGATCGCCCCCCTTGCCTTTTCCGCTGCCCCACCGCCCTCCCTGTGGTTAACAAGCCAAACTACGCCTTTTGCCTCCGCCGTTTCCTTAAAAGCCCTGCCTCTGGGATCTCTGCATACCTCCTATCAATCTGTAGTATCTCCTTTGCCAGTCGGTCCGTCTCTGCCCTGTCTACCTTCTTCCTGTGGGCCCGTATTGAGATCAGCTCCCCTCTAACCACTGCCTTCAATGCCTCCCAGACGATAGCTGCTGAAATTTCCCTCGTGTCGTTGACCTGCAGGTAATTCTGAATACATTTCCTCAGCTGCTCGCACATCCTTTCGTCAGTCAAAAATCCGACATCTAACCTCCAGTGGGGGCGCTGGTTACTGTCTTTACTAACCTGCAGGTCAACCCAGTGCGGAGCACGGTCTGAGATTGTGATCGCCGAGTACCCCATGTCCACCACCCCTGCCAGTAAGGCCCTGCTCAAAAATAAAGAAATCAATCTGGGAGTACACTTTATGCACGTGTTAGTAGAAGGAGAACTCCTTCACGAAAGAGAAAATGCTGGAAAATCTGAGCAAGTCTGGCAGCATCTGTAGGGAGAGAAAAGAGCGAACGTTTCGAGTCCGATGACTCTTTGTCAAAGCTTTGACAAAGAGTAATCAGACTCGAAATGTTAGCTCTTTTCTCTCCCTACAGATGCTGGAACCTGCTGAGTTTTCCAGCATTTCCTCTTTCGTTTCAGATTCTAGCATCCGCAGTAATTTGCTTTTATCCAGTGGAGAACTCCTTCACCCTCGGCTGCCCGAATCTTCATGGATCACACACATGATGTCCCCCCTTTTTTTTTGTTTGGACGAGAAAGAAAAAAAAAACAGTCACAGAAACAAGCGCCCTTCATTGACAATATCCAAAGGTTTCTGTGAACTCGCCCCTCTTTTCGTAAAACAGTCTGACAGTTGATAGCTCCTGTCGACCCATTTAATTTTTGTTATTTCCCCTCTGTCCAACATCTGCTTCAAACTTGCGATGTCTATCCGTAACCTCTTTTCATTGACACTTTTTGTAGAGTGCACATTTTCCCACAGGGATTTATTGTCAATGTGACAGTCAATAGGTATATTACCCAAATCCCCTGATCCCAAAATTTCTGTCAATATCATACTTATATGAAAAGCCATATCCACCGCCTCTACAAGGCTTAACGTCTCAGCAGCCGAAGTGCTTTTTACCACTCTCCTAATGTTCTTTGTTTCCCACACAAGTGGGCAACATTTACCATTGTTCCCCCAAAGGAAAACTTTAAAACCTCCTGCGCTTGAAACCCCATCACATAAATTTGCGTAGGACGCATCACTATAAACTATGAGTTTCAAGTGCTTAAGATCACCTAAAACCGGGAACTTCAAAACACACTCCTGCATTTTTAGTTTGGCCAACGCTTTATTTGCTCTTATTATGTCTTCCACTTTGGGATCATTCATTTTTGTACTCAACTCTAAAACATCAAAACTCACGTCCAGTCTAGTCTGTCTACCTAACCAGTTCAGTTGCCCAATTAAACTTCGCAGTCGCTCTTTTTCTATCTTTGAAACCATTGCGTCTTTTTGTGAAACTCGGCCACGATTAATTGCTATTGGGGTGATGCTTTCCAAATAAGATTGCTGGCGTAAAGTTGCCCCTAACTTAGTCTGTCCAATTTCCAGTCCAATATATTTAAATGCACCAGAAGCCTGACTTCCAACCCTAAATTCTTTCCTCCAACCAGAGATTACAATAGCTTCAAAATCACTAGTCCCACCTCACAAAAAATCATCGACATGCTTCATAAAAATGCCAGAAAGATTTCCTTTATAGTGCCAGTAAAACATTGCAGGATCTGCTTTCAACTGGCAACAGCCTCTAGATGCATCATTTAATCCATATACACATTTGTTCAACTTCCAGAGTACCCCTTCTGTGTTAGCTGCTTCTTTAGGAGGACGGAGAAAAATGTCTCTCTGGAGCTGATGCCCCTGCAAAAAGGCAACTTTTATATCTATAGATTTGCATTCCCATGCCTTTGTGGCTAATGGAGCCAAGAAGATCTTTGAAATAACCTTTCCTGCTGTAGGTGAATCTACCCTTAAATCCTGATCTTCTAAGTTTTCTTCAAATCCCCTTGCCACGAGCCTGGCCTTTGCCTTATAAGTTCCATCCGGAAGAACCTTTCCCGTGCAAATCCATCTGTGGGATAGAGCTCTTTGTCCCCTATCCGGTACTTCCGTGTATACCTCAAATTCACTCCAACTATGCAATTCTTGCTGTTTAGCTTCTTTAATAACTTTTTCATCTAATTTATTTGAAGCCACCAAAATCTCACGTGCATGTGGGCTTCTACTCCTATTAGTATTCGTAGTCTTACTCATGTTCCGAGATCTTGACAAACTACGTCCCCTCTCCCGCCTGGTATCTCGTTCTGTACTGCTACTGCTTGATCTTTCCCTTCTGCTGTGGGATGTCCTTTCAATAGTTCTCGACCTTTTCCTGCGGACCTGTTCACTATCCGATGTACTATCTGAACTGGCACTGCGTTTCTGTGCCCTCCATTTCTGAACTTTGTTTTCCCAATCCACTGTCTTGACTCCTTCCGCTGAATGCTGTACATTCAACCAATGTTTATACTTTCCAGTGGCCTTCCCTGCTCTACTAATAACAGTTGCATCCTTCCATTGACTAGACCCTTCAAGCAAGTGTGTCACTTTTGTACCAACTTTTGGCAGTTGCCCTTTCGGAAAAATGGCCTGTTTTAATTAACCAGAAGTGTTGTGTTCCTCCACAGAAACCCTGTCTATATCAGTTAATTGGTCCTCATAGTTCTGTAACACATGCGTGCCAGATGACTCTGGTTCCTTGTCATGTCTGTCTGCTCTGTCTAAATGTGAAAATTTGTAATCTGTACCATTATCCTTGATGAATGGACCCTAACAGTTTGATTACCATGTTGCAAAATAATTGTTTTGTCATCTATGCCTATGATCTTCCCAGGGCCTTTCCATTCATTAGAATTGTCTCTCTTATAGTATACCATGTCTCCTTGCTGAAAAACGGCATCTGATGGCCGTACATTATGTCTTAAAGCTCTGCGAATTCTTTCAGAGACTTCTGCTTCCAAAAAAGCTTTTCTACTGTTATGTAATGCATTTAAATGTTCAGCAAAACCAGAGTTAATTGTAGTCCCCTCCCAAGCTGGAGGCTGGTCATCCAAAATGGACGGAATTTTAGGATTTCTACCAAACACTAATTGATAAGGACTATAGTCCCCAACCATCTGCAATGAATTCTTTGCATGTACTGCCCATGCTAAAGTTGAATTTAGCCTGCAATTTGGCCGATCTGCCAAAATTTTCCGAAGCATGTCATCGATGACAGCATGATTTCTTTCACAGGCACCATTACTAAATGGGCTTTCTGCAGCCGTATTCATAACTCTGATATTCATGTTTTCACACATATCCCGAAACTCATCATTAGCAAATTCTCCCCCATTGTCCGTAAGGAATTTTGCCGGTGGACCCATTCCTGTCCCTATCCATTTTTTCACGATTTGATCCAGAATTACTCTCTTTTCTTTACTTCGTACAATCGTTGATTGACTAAATCTGGTTGCTAAATCTACAAAATGCAAAATAAATATATTATTTGCTTTATCCCAAATCTTAAGGTCCATGGCCACAATGTTGTTAAAATCCCTGGCCAAAGGTAGGGTTACTATCGGTCGTGCTGGTGTCCTTCTGTACTTCCTACAAACTTCAGTGGTCACTAACCTGTTCTATCAGTTTAGTATAGTCGTCATCCCTTACCCCTGCATCCTTTAATAAATTTTTCAGCCTCCGAGGAGACGGATGTGCAAATTGCCTATGCAGTTTTAATACCACAAGCTTTTTATCAGCTACAGTCCCATTTTCTTTTTAAAAAAAAAATATTTTATTCAAAAATTTTTTGGCCAAACAAAACAATACAAAGGTTTTCCTTTTTACAACAGTAAAACAGTATAAATAACAGTGGCCGTTTTTAACAAATAAATAAATAATATATAAACTAAATGGCAACTGCCCTATCAAAAATAATAACTCTCCAAAAATAAAATCAAACAGTCCAATATACATAGCCTAATACAAATATTTATGCAAAAACACCCCTGAGGATACAGTCCCATTTTCAACTGCCATTAACACATCCTTAACCACTCTACTTGAAAAATTATTTGTCAGTAATGGAATACAATAGTGTTCCGACTGTGTAAATTGTAAGTCCACCGTCTTTCCAAAAACTGTTGCCTTATCCTGTTCCATATCCAGTTTCATGTGTGCTTTCTTCATCGATGGTCTGCTCAGAAGCAAAGGTATCTCACTTGATACAACATCCGTGCTAATGAAATGATTCACTCCGGCAATATTGCAAGGGATCACCACTCTTTTCAGTGACTTCAGAGTATTATCATCCCCAAACCTGAAACTTGTGGAACTTTCAAATTCCTTAACCTGGTTACGATTTTCAGCATTCAAAGAGTCCAGGTAACATTTTAACCAGTCAATTCCACACACAGTAGATGTGCAGCCACTGTCCAATACAGCACAGTTGAAGGATTCTGCAACCAACACCCTCATTACTGGCGTAAAACTGCTTGTCAATAGGACAATGCCTTCTTTCTGGTCATTATCTTTTTCCTCTTCTGATTCTTCCGTGTCACGCGTCGCTTTAAACACTCTATTATAACATGTTGGACAGTTGAAAGCATAATGGTATTGAGAGTCACATCGAAAATATCGATTTATCATGCCCCGTGCATTTCTGGGGTTCATCATCCTATTGTAGATTTTAACTGGGTTTCTGTCTTCATAATTTCCTTGTCTCGGTCTCCGTCTATAGTCTTGAGCCCTGTTCGTAGCCATACGATTTCGCCATCCTGTTACTAGTGTCTCTTCCATGTTCTGCCTTATTGCAGGCTGACCTATTTGCGTCATCAGAGCTATCGGAATCGAATGTTTCCCCAGAAACTTTTGTAAAGCTTTTTCCATCTGTTCGAATGAGGTACCTTATCAGTAAACTGAACTCCTGTCAAAACCAGGAGCCTATCCATGTTGCTCACTCTAGCACAGTCAAGTAATTTAAAGGCCAACACAGACTGTGGAAATTCCGGATTGTGTTTCTGCAGCCTTTTATATAGTCTGCCAAATTCCATTATATAGTCTTCCATGGAGATATCCTCCATTTTCCGGAACTTATCAAAATCCGACCATGCTTCATACGCACATAACAAGTCATCTTTCTTATAAATCTTATCCATATAATGTAATAAAGTCTCCAGACCTTCTTCTGAGTCTAACTCTTCCAATTCCAGCTCAGAAAGCACTTTGTTTTGGATTTAACTGCCATATGGTAGAGAAAGAGCCAATGCCATACCTTGTTTTCTCTTTCCCAAAGCAGTTACTTTAGTCCACATAACTACTGCACTTCTCCATTGGTCATATCATTGGTCCCTTTCAGAAAATAAGGGAGGATAGTCATATCCAGCCATCTTTATCCTGGGTTCAGCCATATGTCTTTTTTTTTCCTTCTCACTCGCTCCTTGATCAGGAAAAGTTGTATCTTTCAAACCTTCACATTTGCACAGCAACCATCCTCTGCTACCATTGTTATACGTTTTAGTTGCTGTGAAATGAAGAGTCTAAAGTTCTTGTTCCTTTTCACCAAACACCATTTATTTCACTTCCATAGCCTCTGCACAAAACTCTTAACAACACACTACCTCACAAGAGGCCACCCGAAGCCCCTTTACATATCAGTATCAATTTTTGGATACTTAACATAAACGAGACAACTAATTGCAATGTCTCTTAACCCATTACTTAACAATACACATTTACTAATACCACCTGCACCCCATCCAGTTTCCCACTCACCAGAATGTACCGACCTCCCACATCCGAGACTATTCTACCCGCCTCAAACACCACCCGCTTATTGATCAGGATCGCAACTCCTCTAGGCTTTGAATCTAGTCCCGAGTGAAAGACCTGACTGACCCAGCCTTTCCTCAATCTAATCTGGTCAGTTACTCTAAGGTGCGTCTCCTGCAACATTACCACGTCCGCCTTCAGTCCCCTAAGATGCGCGAACACACATGCACTCTTGACCGGCCCATTTAACCCTCGAACATTCCAGGTGATCAGCCTAGTTGGGGGGCTCATTGCCCCCCGCCTACGCCGATCAACCATCCCCTTTTTTGGGCCTGCCTCCAGCCCATGCTCCGTGCCCCCACCGGCCCGTCCCCAGGCAGCCTCCACCCCCAACCTCCTCTCTGTTCCTTAACCCAAGTCCCTCCCTCGTCAGCAGAACATTTTCCCCCCTCCCCCCGCAGTAACAACACTCTGTAACACAACCCCTTTAATAAATCGAACATATGCACACCGCCCACTGCGCTTCCGTGAGCTAGCCCGCCCAGCTAGCTTGGTGGTCCCCATCCCTGGCGCCGGATAGTCTCCCACCTATTGTTCCCTCCCCACGCTCGCCCCTGCTCATACAAACATACTCCAACATCAAACAATCCCCACATAATTGCCCGACAGAAAAACACCAAAATCCAGACAAGCCCATCTCCATCCCCCAACAGTGCAAATGAAAACCTTAACTCACTCAGCTCTGCCACTGGTCCCAAATCAATAAGAAGGCATTACAAACAGCTTCCACAAAACTAAAAGCGGGAAAAAATTTTTAAAGAACGGAAAAACAAACAAAAAAAAAACCCCCCCATGAACGTTGCAGCAAAGTTCAAAAGTTCTCAGTCCACCACCAGTCCTTTCCTTTTCACAAAGTCCAGCGCGTCCTCAGGCGACTCAAAATAAAAGTGCTGTTCCTCGTACGTGACCCAGAGACGGGCCGGATACAACAGTCCGAACTTCACCTTTTTCTTGAAAAGGATCGACCTAATCTGGTTGAAGCCTGCTCTTCGCCTGGCCACCTCCATACTCAGGTCTTGGTAGACCCGCAGGATACTATTGTCCCACTTACAGCTCCGTGTCTGCTTGGCCCACTGTAGAATGCGCTCCTTATCCAAGTACCTGTGGAATCTCACCACCATTGCCCTCGGTGGGGGGGTGGGGGGGGGGGGGGGGGGGTCCTCGTGAGTGCTCTGTGAGCCCTGTCCACCTCCAAGGGTCGGGAGAATGCCCCATCCCCCAGCAGCTTCACAAACATGTCTGCGATGTATGCCCCAGCGACCTCTCTTTCGGACCCATCCGGGAGCCCAACGATTCTCAAATTCTGCCGGCGGGACCTATTCTCTAGGTCCTCCACCTTCTCCAGGAGCTTCTCCTGCTGGTCTCTCAGCATCCCCACCTCCAATTCCACCGCAGTTTGATGTTCCTCCTGCTCAGCCAGCGCCTTCTCTACCTTCTGGATCGCCCAATCTTGGCCAACCAATCTAAGCTCCAGCCGCTCAATTGACTCTTTTATCGTGTCCAAGCAGTCCCGTTTCTGTTTAGCAAAGCCTTCCTGAATAACTTGCATCAGCTGCTCCATTGACAGCTGGGTCGACAAACCAGAGGTCCGGTCCTCCGCCATGCTGTCTCCCGCTGCAGCTTCAGCCCAAGCCTTCTCTATCTTTTTGTTTCTGCCTTAACGAGCACTTCTAGTCCTTCTCTCCATGCACCATGGGAATTCAGTACACGATTGCCTCTGTCATCAGTTTTACAAGTCCGGTAGAATATCGGGGGAAAAGGTCCAAAGGTCCGACCCAAGCGGGAGCCACCAAATGTGCGACTTAATTCTTCATAGCCGCCACCGAAAGTCCCAACATTCTGTATTTGTAATTGGAAATAATGATACCCAAATAATGGGCGCTATGATCTGTGTGTGGTACGGAGATGGTCAACAGTGTTTGTAAACAAAAATCATTTAGACAGACACTTAAAAATCCTGCCTTATTACATATTCTTGGATTGAATACTTAAGGTCTTCGCTCTCTAAATAAGAAAGTGCTGTTTTCTTTGTAAAGTTGGTGAAATGGGCGAATGCATTTGCAAAAACACGAAAGCGCACTTTGGATATAAGTGATGACTCGCAATGATGCATTTTCAAGGGCATCAATTTTCAGTTATTACAATAACTGGATAGAAAGTAATTGCTAGTAGTTACACAACTTTGTTCAAACAGGATGTCAGTTTCCATATTCCAAGCCACTCCCTGGACTCTGAGTTATGGTGGGAAGCTCAGGGATGGCAGAGGGAACTCAGTTCCATTACCGGAATTCTCCAACCTTTGGGATTCTCTTTTCCCACCGGCAGCTCGCCTTCTCCCCCGGGTTTTCAATGGGAAATCCTATTGACAAGAGGCAGGAGTACAGAATCCCGCCACCAGTGAATGGTGCGCCGCTGTGAAACACATGGCTGGGGGACCAGAGAATCCCACTCACTGCGTCCAGTTTAATTGTATTCGATATTAGAATCAAGCTATGGGCGCCATTCAACAGGACAAAAACAGAGTCCTGTTTCGGGCATGTTGAACGGGGTGTTTCTCAGCACCTGTACCGCCAAAAAAGACCCCGCGATTCAACGACACTTTGTTATAATTTTTGGCCTCGGCGGGGATACCCCATTGAGGTCGCACTTACATCATTTCCTGCACTGACAAGCTCAGCTCGCGGCATAGAAAAACGATCCGCGGCGCCATTTTTACCCCTCAGGTATCACACCGTGGCCTCCAGCCCCCCCCCCCCCCCCCCCCCCCACTGCACCCAATTACCTCTTCTGGGGTCCTTGTGCCCCACCTCAACACTTCTTATGGGCAAGGCACCCCGGGCCTGACCGCTGGCACAGGCAACCTGGCACCCGGACACATTGTCACTGTCTGCCTAGCACCCTAGCAGTGCCAGGGTGATGCTGTCAGGGTGCATGGATAGCAGTGCCAAGGTGCCAGGCTGGCAGAGCTAAGGTGCCCAAGTGCCAGTGCCTCTGCCCAGAACCCAACCATCCAGGGGTCTATAAGGGCCTGGGAGGGGCCCCCCACCCCAGGTGCCATAACAACAGATCCACATTTGTTTGAACCAGTACTAAATGGCACCCTGGCGAGCTCTCCCAGACACGGCCGTTAGGTCCCAGGCGCTGGGAGAATCCAGCGCAGACGTATTTAAATTAGCTTAATGGCTTATTTAAATATGTCCACATGGATCATGTCTAGTGAGCGCGAGATCCAGCTTTGAGAGTCGCCAATATCGCGAGAGGCCTCTTATGAGATTCAATGGCCTCGTCGTGTCATCCCGATATCGTATTGCGCCCTGTATATTAATTTTATAGCTGTCAGTATTATTCTGTTCGTATGGGAGGTTCATTTGGATAATTTAAGGTAGATGAAAGTGTCTGTTTATTGGCAATTTTTCAATTTACACACAAAAGGCTTCCATTACCTTATCTCTCGGCACTGGTGTATTGGATTATTGGTTTGACATTTTTAAAATCAACTGTGTTCCCACTGTCTAGACATGCAATTATCAATAAACAAAGTATGACAAGGACAAATATCAAAGTTAATATACAGAAATGCAGCAGCACAAACAAATAAAAACAAGGTAATAAATTTGTAGTGGCAAAAAGAGACCAAAACAAAACTACACAATGAATAATAGGCATACGCAGGATGTTATGTGGCTGCATTTTAGCAAATGCCTGACAGAAACTAACAGAGCAAAAGGGGCTGAAAATCTGCAAGTCATAATTCTGGTTGTTACATTGGCATTGCAGCAGCCTGGGCCTTCCAATGTTGCTCTGGTCGCAGTATGTGTGGTCATTGTAATGTTTTAGTCAGGATAGGATCACAAGTGCCATTGTTGCTAATTCTCTGCCACCCACCTACCTTTGGAGATGGAGGCTGCGTGAGTATCTGCCAATTTCAAAGAACAAAGAAAAGTACAGCACAGGAACAGGCCCTTCGGCCCTCCAAGCCCGCGCCGACCATGCTCCCCGTCTAAACTAAAATCTTCTACACTTCCGGGGTCCGTCTCCCTCTATTCCCATCCTATTCATATATTTGTCAAGATGCCCCTTAAACGTCACTATCGTCCCTGCTTCCACCACCTCCTCTGGCAGCGAGTTCCAGGCACCCATTACCCTCTGTGTAAAAAACTTACCTCGTACATCTCCTCTAAACCTTGCCCCTCGCACCTTAAACCTATGCCCCCTAGTAATTGACCCCTCTACCCTGGGAAAAAGTCTCTGACTATCCACTCTGTCTGTGCCCCTCATAATCTTGTAGACCTCTTTCAGGTCGCCCCTCAACCTCCTTTGTTCCAGTGAGAACAAACCAAGTTTATTCAGCCTCTCCTTCTAGCTAATGCCCTCCATACCAGGCAGCATCCTGGTAAATCTCTTCTGCACCCTCTCTAAAGCCTCCACATCCTTCTGGTAGTGTGGCGACCAGAATTGAACACTATACTCCAAGTGTGGCCTAACTAAGGTTCCATACAGCTGCAACATGACTTATCAATTTTTATACTCAATGCCCCGGCTAATGAAGGCAAGCATGCCTTATGCCTTCTTGACTACTTTCTCCAGCTGTGTTGCCCCTTTCAGTGACCTGTGGACATGTACACCAAGATCTTTCTGATTGTCAATACTCTCGAGGGTTCTACCATTCACTCTATATTCCCTACCTGGATTAGACCTTCCAAAATGCATTACCTCACATTTGTCTGGATTAAACTCCATCTGCCATCTCGCCGCCCAAGTCTCCAAACAATCTAAATCCTTCTGTATCCTCTGACAGTCCTCATCGCTAACTGCAATTCCACCAACCTTTGTGTCGTCCGCAAACTTACTAATCAGACCAGTTACATTTTCCTCCAAATCATTCATATGTACTACGAACAGCAAAGGTCCCAGCAATGATCCCTGCGGAACACCACTAGTCACAGCCCTCCAATTAGAAAAGCATCCTTCCATTGCTACTCTTTACCTTCTATGACCAAGCCAGTTCTGTATCCGCCTTGCCAGCTCACCTCTGATCCAGTGTGGCTTCACCTCTTGTACCAGTCTGCCATGAGGGACCTTGTCAAAGGCCTTACTGGGAACTTCCGGTGGCGGCTATGAAGGGGTAGGTCGTACATTTGGTGGCTCCCGCTCGGGTCGGACCTTTGGACCTTTTCCCCTGATTTTTTATCAGCCTTGATTTGGTAAATTGATGGTAGAGGCAATTGTGGAGTGGATTCCTACATCGGTGCATGGAGAGAAGGAGTAGAAGTGCTCGCAAAGGCAGAAGTAGACGAACAGAGAAGGCTTGGCCTGAAGCTGAAGCAGGAGAAAGCATGGCGGATGACTGGAGTCCTGGCTTGTCAACCCAGCGGTCAACGGAGCAGCTGATGCAGTTTATTCAGGAGGGCTTCGCCAAGCAGAAGCAGGAATGCTTGGACCCGATGAAAGAATCGATTGCGCGGCTGGAACTTAGATTGGATGTCCAAGATCGTGTTATCCAGAAAGTAGAGAAGGCGCTGGCTTTGCAGGAGGAACATCAAACTGCGATGGAGTTGGTAGTGGGGATGCTGAGAGACCAGCAGAAAAGGCTCCTAGAGAAGGTGGAGGACCTGGAGAATAGGTCCCGCCGGCAGAACTCGAGAATCGTCAGTCTCCCGGAGGGGCCCGAAAGAGCGGACGCTTGGGTATACATAGCGGGCATGTTCGAGAGGTTGCTGGGGGATGAGGCGTTCTCCCGATCCTTGGAGGTGGACAGGGCTCACAGAGCGCTCGGGAGGAAGCCGCGAGTAGGGGACCCCCCCGAGGGCAATGGTGGTGAGATTCCACAGGTACTTGGACAAGGAGCGTATTTTACGGTGGGCCAGGCAGACACAAAGTTGTAAACGAGAGATCTATCAGGATTTGAGTGCAGAGGTGGCCAGGAGAAGAGCGGGGTTCAATCAGATAAAGTTGAACCTTTTTTAAAAAAAAAAGGTGAAGTTTGGACTGCTGCATCCAGCCCATCTCTGGGTAACATATGAGGAGCAACATTTTTATTTTTAGTTGCCGGAGGAAGCGATGGACTTCGCTAGAAGGAAAGGGCTGGTGGCGGACTGAGGACTTTGAACTTTGCTGCATCGCTCACGTTAAAAAAGTTTCTTGTTTTTTTTTATTTCTTTGGGACGTTATTTGCAATGTCTTCTGTATTGATTTGGGGCCTGTTGCAGAGCTCAGTGAGTTAAAGTTTACATTTGCACTAATGGGGGATGGAGTTGTGTTTGTTAGATGCTGGATCTTCTATTTGATCATTTCTTTGTTTATCGTGTTTTTTGTTTAAGGCAATTGTTGGGACTGCTTTTCTTTTGAATATATACATATATGTCCGAGCGGGGGGGTGGGGACAATAGGTGGGAGAATGTCTGGTGCCAAGCTAGCTGAGCGGGCTAGCTCACGGAAGCGCAGTGGGGGGTGAGCAGATGTTCTGCTTGTCAAAGGGGTCGGTTTACATAATGCTGTTACTCAAGGGGGGGGGGGGGGGGGGGGATGTTCTGCTGACGGGGGAGGGACTTTTGCTGTGGGACAGAAAGGAGGTTGGGGGCGGAGGCTGCCTGGGGGCAGGCCGGCGGATGCTTGGGGCATGGGCTGGAGACTGGCCCAAGAAAGGTGATGGCTAATCGGCGAAGGGGGGTGCGATGAGCCCCCCAACTAGGCTGATAACATGGAATGTGAGAGGGCTAAATGGGCCGGTTAAGAGGGCACGCGTGTTCGCGCATTTGAGAGGACTGAAGGCGGACGTGGTAATGCTACAGGAGACGCACCTTAGAGTAGCAGATCAGATTAAGGAAGGGATGGGTCGGACAGGATTTTCACTCGGGGCTGGACTCGAAGACTAGAGGGGCTGCGATCCTGATTAATTAGCAAGTATTATTTGAGGCGGGTAGAATAGTCGCGGATGTGGGGGGTCGGTACATTATGGTCAGTGGGAAACTGGAGGGGTTGCAGGTGGTAAAAGTCTACGCGCCAAATTCGGATGATGTGGAGTTTATGAAGAGGATGCTGGGGAACATCCCGGACCTGGATTCGCATAGGTTGGTCATGGGAGGGGACTTCAACACAGTTATTGACCCTGGGTTAGACCGGTCAAGCACAAGGTCGGGCAGGGTGCCAGCAATGGCAAAGGAGCTAGATGAGTTTATGGAGAAGATGGGGGGGGGGAGACCCATGAGATTTGGGCAGCCGAGAGTGAAGGAGTTTTCCTTCTACTCGCACGTGCATAATGTGTACTCCCGGATTGATTTTTTAAATTTTGAACAGGGCTCTACTGATAGGGGTGGTGGACACGGGGTATTTGGCGATCAGAATCTCAGATCATGCCCCGCACTGGGTTTACCTACAGGTTAGCAAGGAAAGTAGCCAGCGCCCGCACTGGAGGCTGGACGTGGGACTTTTAGCTGATGAAGAGGTGTGCGGGGGGCTGAGGAAATATATTCAGAACTACTTGGAAGTCAACGACACAGGTGAAGTTTCGGCAGCGGTTGTCTGGGAGGCATTGAAGGTGGTGGTTAGAGGGGAGCTGATCTCGATACGGGCCCACAGGGAGAAGACAGACAGAGCAGAGCAGGACCGCCTGATAAGGAGATATTGCAGGTCGACAGGAGGTATGCGGAGACCCCAGAGGCAGGGCTCTTAAGGGAACGACGGCGGCTACAGGCGGAGTTTGGCTTGTTAACTACAGGGAGGGCAGTAGAGCAGCTGAGGAAGGCGATCTATGAGCATGGAGAGAAGGCCAGCAGAATGCTTGCACAGCAACTTAGAAAGAGGGAGGCAGCCAGGGAGATTGGGAAAGTAAAGGACAGGGAACCTGGTTGGAGACTCAGCAGGGGTGAATAAGGCGTTCAAGGAGTTTTACAATAGGCTGTATGGGTCGGAACCCCCAGCTGGGCCGGAGGGGATGAGGCACATTCTAGGGGGGCTGAATTTCACGAAGGTGGACAGGGGGTTGGTAGAAGGGCTGGGGGTCCCGATCGGGTTGAAAGAGATAGCAGAGGGTCTGAAGGCCATGCAGTCCGGTAAAGCCCCGGGGCCGGACGGGTACCTAGTGGAGTTTCATAAAACATTCTCTGGGATATTGGGGCCGCTGTTGATGAGGACATTCAATGAAGCAAGGGAGCCTGGGGTGCTTCACCCGACGATGTCACAGGCCACGATCTCATTGATCCTGAAGCGGGACAAGGACCCGGAGTTATGTGGGTCCTACAGGCCGATATCCCTATTGAATGTGGATGCCAAACTGCTGCCCAAAATCTTGTCCTCTAGGATTGAAGACTGTGTTCCGGACATGATTGGAGAGGACCAGCCTGTAGTTCCCTGGATTTTCTTGCTACCCTTAAACAAAGGAACAACATTGGCTATTCGCCAGTCCTCCGGGTTACCACCTGAAGACAGTGAGGATCCAAAGATTTCTGTCAAGGCCTCAGCAATTTCCTCTCTTGTCCTTTCTTGTCTCCTTCAGTATTCTGGGGACGCCCAACACCTCCTCTTTTTGGATCTCAATGTGACCCAGGCTATCTACACACCCTTCTCCAGACTCAACTTCCACCAATTCCTTCTCTTTGGTGAATACTGATGCAAAGTATTCATTTAGTACCTTGTCCATTTCCTCTGGCTCCACACATAGATTCCCTTGCCTATCCTTCAGTGGGCCAACCCTTTTCCTGGTTACCCTCTTGCTTTTTATGTACGTATAAAAAGCCTTGGGATTTTCCTTAACCCTATTTGCCAATGACTTTTCGTGACCCCTTTTAGCCCTCCTGACTCCTTGCTTAAGTTCCTTCCTACTTTCCTTATATTCCACACAGGCTTTGTCTGTTCCCAGCCTTCTAGCCTCATTCATGAGGGGAATTTTCTGCTCCGGTTTTCCGAGGGGGGGATCAGCAATGAGATCAGGTAATCCTGCGGTAATCCCAAAACACGATTTCCGCTGGTGGAATTTTGCATTCCTATTGTCCAATTATCATGATACATTTAAATGTTTCTATTAGGCCTTTATACTTGATAGTCTCCCCAGTTAGATTGCCATTCAAGTTGACGTGATAGAATGCCGAGGTGAATCACGACAGGTCTCCCCAAAGCATATGCCTGGTAAGTAGAGCCTGTCGGAGGAGTTCAGGTGAGTGCTTAGGCGGCACGGTAGCATAGTGGTTAGCACTGTTGCTTCACAGCGCCAGGGACTCGGGTTCGATTCCCGGCTTGGGTCACAGTCTGTGCGGAGTCTGCACGTTCACCCTGTGTCTGCGTGGGTTTCCTCCGGGTGCTCCGGTTTCCTCCCACTGTCCAAAGATGTGCGGGTTAGGTGGATTGGTCACGCTAAATTGTCCTGTAGTGTTTAAAAAGTTAGGTGGGGTTGCTGGGTTACAGGGTGGAAGTGTGGGTTTAGGTAGGGTGCACTTTCAGGGGCCGGTGTAGACCCGATGGGTCGAATGGCCTCCGTCTGCACTGTAAATTCTATGCTTGTGCTCCGGGGCGGTGGGGATGGGTCACTCCCGGCACTTCCACCGACACTGACAATGGAGAGTGCCTGGATGGGGGTGGAGATGTTCTGTGGGTCTCCAGGAGGGGATGGTTCTATTTTAATTTTTTTTTGTTTTGCGGCGCCCGTGATATTTTAGAACATATATTGCTGGGCTAGCATGACGTAGTGGGACCTGCTCCTTGGAATTTTATTTTCTATGTGCCTAACAATACAGGGAAGGAAGCCGTCATTGGGGCCAGCGGCATCCATGTCGTTTTTCTCACCTGCTGCCATACTCTGCAATAATATGAGACAATTCCGTTCCGAACCACTGCAGATCTATACTTCACATGACCAATCTGTATAAAACAAATTCTTCCCTTTTTCTATCTATGCCATGCCCTTCGACTGGACCCAATGAAAGGGGACCACACCTGTCTCTGTGGGTGCTAGGTGTACCTATTCCCCCCTGATATAAGTGGGTCTGACTGGGCCAAAGGACAGGAAACGTCGGATATAGTGGGATATCCTGCCTCGGGCCACGCTCTTTGTCTTGTAGAGGGCTGAATGGAAGTACAGCCTTTGACACGGTGATTAAGAAACTACCCAAAACAAATTTAATCTGCCGCCAGGAAACGCCCTTAAATATCTGCAAGTACGAGCCTTCCTGAAAAAACAGGGAGCGGCCTTTCCGATGCTGTCGCCACTGAGGATACAGGACAGGGTGGTCTCCGGCACCTGGGTGGGGGAGGGGAAGGTGTCGGATATCTACCAGGAACTACAGGAGGCGGAGGAAACCCCGGTGGAGGAGCTCAAGGGCAAGTGGAAGGAGGAGCTAAGTGAGGAGTTGGAAACGGGTCTGTGGACAGAGGTCCTGGGCAGGGTTAATTCCTCATGTGCCAGGCTCAGTCTAATTCAATTTAAGGTGGTCCACCGGGCACACATGACGGCAGCGAGAATGAGCACGTTTTTTGGGGTAGAAGAGGTGCAAGGGCAGCCCTGCAAACCATGTCCACATGTTTTGGGCATGTCCGGAGCTCAGAGAGTTCTGGCAAGGGTTCGCGAGGGCAATGTCCAAGGTGTTTAACACACGGGTGGTGCCGAGTCCAGAGATAGCGATCTTTGGAGTGTCAGAAGACCCGGGAGTTCAGGGGGCGAAAGAGGCCTACGTCTTGGCCTTTACCTCCCTAGTAGCCCGGAGATTGATTTTATTAATGTGGAGGGACTCGGAGCCCCTGGGTTAACGACACGGCTGGGTTTCTCAGCCTCGAGAACATAAAGTTTGCCTTAAGACGGTCTACGCTCGGGTTCACCCGGAGGTGGCAGCCATTCGTCCACTTTCTCGGGGAAAATTAAAATGTCAGCAGCAGCAGCAATCCGTTTGGGGGGGGGGGGGGGGAAAGAGTGTTTCATTGGGATGGTGTGGGACGATTGAGGCGCGTGGGGTAATGTCTATTTAATTGTTATTGTATATTCTCTTTTTGCACTATGTTAATGTTCACTCTAGTTTGTTTTGGTATTATTGTTACTACTGTTTTATTGTGAAAAATTCTGCAAAACCTTAATAAAAATACTTTAAAAAAAAATAAGAAACTACCCGAAACATCGTCTGGGAGGTTCTGCTAGAGTTACAGCTAGAGATTAACAGAAACATCAAAGAAATTCAGCCACATGTTTCTCAAAAGGTAATATGTTCAGAATGCCATGTGCAATTCTAGGCATTATCCACATTTGTATAATTTTTTATAAGACTTCCACCTGTCAATTCATCCTAAGCTATTTTCCTTGACCAAATGTCATTATATCTGTCTACTGCCACTGTTAATGGGAAATTCTGGCAGTTCCACAGTGGGTACTACTAAAAAAAAAGAGGGTAAATTGGAACAAAGGTCCTAGTTGTTCAGAGAGTCATTTAAATTGCTGGGCTTTGCATTGAACCACAATTACAGAATGCAGTCTAAAAGGATGGATTGGTGCTCATTATGAGGACATCTTGGATTGGATTGGATTTGTTTATTGTCACGTGTACCGAGGTACAGTGAAAAGTATTTTTCTGCGAGCAGCTCAACAGATCATTAAGTACATGGGAAGAAAAGGGAATAAAAGAAAATACATAATGGGGCAACACAAGGTATAAAAGATTAGAACGAGTATAAGTTAAGTAAAAAGTGGATCTGTTGGGGAGAGCTCGCAGAGAGCCGCCTCGCTCTGGCGCCATCTTTTGCAAGTCTTCTCCAGAAAGGGGCTTTGGCAGGGCCTTCTGCTTACCTTGGAAGATTACTGACAACTCTGCTCCTGGTTATCCCAAACATAGCTGGGGAATAGCAGGAGTGACACTGTAATTTATGTGCAGCTTGTGGGGAGGAGCCACCAGCGGTCACCCAGTGGGAGGAAAACCCAGGTCATGGCCGAGAAGCAACAGTAGTTCTGAATGACCGGTTTTTAATACTGCCCCTGATTCTGCCCAATTTCAACATCAGATGGCTGGGGAATTTGACCAGGGAATCCAGATGTAATTCAGATCAGCACGAAAACTAGAATCTCTATCTATAGTTATAAACTTATAAATTTGACCCTAACAGTCAATGGAACATGGTTGGGATAATAAGCTGGCTTCAAATTTTACGTATTTCTGTGATAAATTACATTGTCATGATTTAAGTACTCCCTTTTACATATGGCGGCATTACAGAATCTCGTTTGGCAGGAGGGTGCAATTACAGAATGACAAGCTTATGCAAACAATTTTCAGTATAAATATGGGCATAATAATTTATAATAGAAATAGCTGACAGAAAGTTTTTGCAGAACTGAAAGATTTTAAAAATATATTACTGGTTGATCACTCATGCACACAATGCATGCTATGATAACTCTTATCTTCACCTCCCGTGTTACCCTCTCTTCTGCCTCTTTTCCCTCAACTTGCCATAGCCTTTTTCTCTGTCTGCTTCTGTTGTTCCACTTGGGCGGAGGTGGTAGTTGGTATGGCGTAGTTTGGAAGATAAAAGAACTACCAAATGTGGTCGGCTGCATATAGGGTGGGAACGAGAGTTGGAAGAAACTGTGTCGCTCGGCCAAAACTTTTCCATCGCCACCCCCCCTCCCCCCTCATTACTTGTGTTTATCTATTTCCTCACAGTTCTCCCTTATCCCTTCACCTTCCTACTATTCCACCACTCCATTGCTCTTAAAGTGGTTTAGTTTGCTTTCAAAATTCAAACCCTTTTTTAAAGAAATAAAATTAGAATGAAGGAAGAATCTGCCTATTTATTTGTCTTTCTTGCCCTAAATATATAACCTCTTTGTCTGCCAGATGGGCATTAGATTCAAAGCTCAGCCTTAGAATTATGTGTTTGACCCGAATAACGTTAACTTTTTAAAAAATGAATCAAAATTGACTAACTGTTTTCCTTTCCTTCAACTTAAAAGCATTTTCTGACATTTATAGAAGATAAAGAACATATAACAGGCGTACAGTCATATCTTTACAGACCAGCATTCACCAATATATACCTTGTTTTTTCCCCCACTCACCTTGCATTGGCAATACATTCGAGAGTGACCTCACTTGTGCCAGCAACGATGCTGGTGTTTTTCGGAGGAACAACAATTGTTGGTGCCACAGGGTCAGCTTTCTCGTCAGCATCTGTATGGCGAAGAATGCAAGTTTCAAGCAGAGATCAAAGGATATTATCCAATTTTATAGCAAGCGCTGTGTGTGCAACAGAATGTCAAACATCCAGGCTCAACTACCTTTCACTTTACACTTGCTAAGCTTCCAGGTCATTTCAAAAACCTGTGCTTCAACCTTTAGCACAGATTTGAATTTGTGGTCAAGCAGAGGCATCAGAAACAATGCCGATCATGTCATAACAGGAAAATTCTCCTCAATGATGAAAAATCTAAAGCAAGTTTTAGGTGTAAAGTGATCGTTTTGTCATTTCTGTTTACCAGAAGCTGCAGAACTTTCACTAAAATTTACAGGATTTTGTGTTCGAAGCGAAAACAGACCCTGGACTGGAGGTCACTCTCTGCCGTACACAGAACGAGAATAAATATGATTTATACGATGGGATAGGAAAACTAATGAGGCACAAATTAAGAAAAGGGAAATGCCACATGACCAAAGCAAAAAATCTCCTCTCAATCAGAAGAAAATGCTAAGAAAAAAATCTGCTGTCGCCTTTTAACTATCGTTAGTCTATCAAGAATACGGCGGCACTGTGGTTAGCACTGTTGCCTCATAGCACCAGGGACCTAGATTTGATTCCAACCTTGGGTGACTGTGGAGTTTGCACTTCGTCTCCGTGACTGCGTGGGTTTCCTCCGGCTGCTCCAGTTTCCTCCCACAGACCAAAGATGTGCAGGTTAGGAGGATTGACCATGATAAATCACCCCTTAGAATTGGGGTTTCGGGGTTGCGAGTCAAGGGTGGGAATTGGGCCTGGTGTGCTGCTCTTTCAGAGGGTTGGTGCTGAATCGATGGACTGAATGGTCTCCTTCTGCACTGTAGGAATTCTATGATTCTAAGAATATTAAATAATAATGATCATAGAATCGTACAATTCAGAAGAGGCCCTACGACCCATCAAGTCTGCACCATCAAAAAACTTCTCTATATCTACACTAATCCCACTTCCCAGCACTTGGCCCATATTCTTGAATGTTATGGCATTTCAAGTGCTCACCCAAGTACCTTTTAAAGATTGTGAGGTTTCCTGCCTCAGCTACCCTCCCAGGGAGTGCATTCCAGATTCGCACCACCCTTTGGGTGAAAATGATTTTCCTCAAATCCCCTCTAAACCCCCTGCCTTTCACGTAAAATCATGCCCCTTGTTATTGACCCTTCAACTAAGGGGAACAGGTGTTTTCTATCCATCCTGAGCATTCCCCTCATATTCGTATAAGCCTCAATTAGGTCCCCTCTCAGCCTCCTCTTTTTCAAAGAAACAACTCGTGCTTATCTAGCTTCACTTCACAGCTAAAATGCTCCATCCCAGGCAACATTTTGGTAAACCATAGAAAGCATCCTATCGCACCATAGAAAGCATCCTATCGGGCTGCATCACAGCCTGGTATGGCAACTGCTCGGCCCAAGACCACAAGAAACTTCAGAGAGTCGTGAACACCGCCCAGTCCATCACACGAACCTGCCTCCCATCCATTGACTCCATCTATACCTCCCGCTGCCTGGGGAAAGCGGGCAGCATAATCAAAGACCCCTCCCACCCGGCTTACTCACTCTTCCAACTTCTTCCATCAGGCAGGATATACAGAAGTCTGAGAACACGCACGAACAGACTCAAAAACAGCTTCTTCCCCACTGTTACCAGACTCCTAAACGACCCTCTTATGGACTGACTTCAATAACACTACACCCTGTATGCTTCATCCGATGCCAGTGCTTATGTAGTTACGTTGTATATGTTGTGTTGCCCTATTATGTATTTTCTTTTATTCCCTTTTCTTCTCATGTACTTAATGATCTGTTGAGCTGCTCACAGAAAAATACTTTTCACTGTACCTCGGTACACGTGACAATAAACAAATCAAATCCAATATCTCCTCTGCACCCTCTCTAGTTCAAACACATCCTTCCCACAGTGCGGTGACCAGGATGGAACACAGTACTCCAGCTGTTGCCTAACCAAAGTATTTTGCAGGTCCAACATAACCTCCCAGCTCTTCTAATCAATGCCATGACTGATAAAGGCAAATGTCCCGTATGCCTTCCTAACCACCCAATTCATCTGTCCTGCCGCCTTCAGGGATCTGTGGACAAGCACCCCAAGAACCCTCTGTTCCTCTGTACTTTTTAAGTGTTTGCCATTTATTGAGTACTCCCTTCTTTCCAGAGGGCATCGCCTTACATTTTTCAGGGTTAAATTCCATATGCCACTGATCTGCCCATCTAACCAATCTGTTTCTATTCTCCTGTAACCTAAGACCTCCTTCGTCAATGTCAAAGATCACTTTGATTCTTGATTTAACAGCTCAATCAATTTTGGGATATAGCTTGCAGCCGTTCTACTTCAGTCACATATGACTAACACAATATTCTGGGATTTCTTATTGTTTTGTCACGGATGTGGATGTCACTAGCAAACTCGGAATTTATCGCCCATCCTGAATTGTCCCTCAGAAGGGGGTAATGGGCCACTGCATTGACCTGCTGCAGTCTGCGTGGTGTAGGTTCTTCCACAGCATTGTAAGGTAGAGAGTGCCAAGATTTTGACCCATAACCAAAGAAGGAATGGCAACACAGTTCCAAGCCAGGACGGTGCATGGCTTGAAAGTTGGTGGTATTCCCACCTTCCTGCGGCCCTTGTGCTTCTAGGTGCTACAGGTTGCTGGTTTGGAAGGTGCTATTGAAAAAGCTGTAGTGAGTTGCTATTTTGTAGATGATACACGCTGCAGTCACTGTGCATGGGCGGCGGGAAGAGTGAATGTTTAAGGTGTTGGGTGGGATCCAAAGTGTGCCGTTTTGTCCTGGATTATGTTGAGATTCTGGAGTGTTGTTGGAGCTATTGATGTTAAGTATTCTATCACACTCCTGTGTGATTGGGCGAAATTCTCCCCCAACGGCGCGATGTCCGCCGACTAGCGCCAAAAACGGCGGCAATCAGACGGACATCACGCCGGCCCAAAGGTGCGGAATGCTCCGCATCTTTGGGGGCCGAGCCCCAACATTGAGGGGCTAGGCCGACGCCGGAGGGATTTCCGCCCCGCCAGCTGGTGGAAATGGCGTTTGTTGCCCCGCCAGCTGGCGCGGAAATGCGGCGCATGCGCGGGAGCGTCAGCGGCCGCCGACAGTTTCCCGCGCATGCGCAGTGGGGAGAGTCTCTTCCGCCTCCGCCATGGTGGAGACCGTAGCGGAGGCGGAAGGGAAAGAGTGCCCCCATGGCACAGGCCCGCCCGCGGATCGGTGGGCCCCGATCGCAGGCCAGGCCACCGTGGGGGCACCCCCCGGGGTCAGATCGCTCCGCGCCCCCCCAAGGACCCCGGAGCCCGCCCACGCCGCCTGGTCCCGCCGGTAAATACCAGCTTTGATTTACGCCGGCGGGACAGGCAATTTCTGGGCGGGACTTCGGCCCACCCGGGCCGGAGAATTGAGCGGGGGTCCCGCCAACCAGCGCGGCCCGATTCCCGCCCCCGCCCAATCTCCGGTACCGGAGACTTCGGCGGGGGCGGGATTCACGGCGGCCAACGGCCATTCTCCGACCCGGCGGGGGGTTGGAGAATGACGCCCCTGACTTGTCCCCAATAGATGGTGAGAAAGCCTTGTGGAGTCACAAGGCAGTCATTCCATTAAGAACACCTAGCCCCTGAAATGCTCTTCTAACCGCCATATATGCGGCTAGTCCAGCAAAGCCTCTGGGAAATGGTGACCCCAGGGTATTGACAGTGGCGGATTTGACAAGGAATGAGAGAAATAGTGCACTGACCCTCTATCCTGCACTCCCTGCAAGTGCTGTGTAACATAATACAGCTACTAAAATAAATGTATTAATAATACCTGTGATAAAAGGAAGTGCACAGAATATAAGTCTGCTAAGCTTTTCATAGCTGGTTAAAATTACACTGGAAAATGTTATTTCATATCAATTTATAGCATTGGCTCAAAACTGCTTTGTACCAATTGCAGGCATCCACAAAAGTTTTTTTTCTGCGGGAGTGGGTGAAGATAAGTAATTTAAATTGATTTTATTGGTCCTGCTGCATGAAGTATCAACTGGGACTAGGTGCCCCATAAATCAAAATAATTGCATTTTGTTCTGTGTGGTAACAAGCTGAGCCTTTGTTTTTAATCATACTGCAAGATTCTGTGTTCAGAAGTGGAAAAAGTGAGAACTCAGCCAAAGTAGATTTGTCCAAAGATATTAGAGCGCGGCAACCCACAACTGTCCTGAACCAGATAATTAATAGGTAATAAGGAATGAGTCGCACTTCAAAGTGAAAAGGTTTTCTTAAAAACCTACAATATGCCTATGTCAGTAAAGCAAATTGACTTAAAAAAACAATTCACTATTAAAAGTGTTCTGAAAAATTTAAAGCTGATCAAAGACTGACCACTGCTGTTTATAGTAATTAAGTGACAATAAGTAGCTCCCAATATCTGTAATGCTGTCTACAAAACTGTCCGAACAAATAGGGGTTAAAAGGGAGGGAAGGGTAGATTCTAAGAGATATGTAGGTTGGAAAATCAAGTTTGCAACAGATTTGCAACTCCGCTTTCTCATGAATGATTAGGTCCATAGAAAGCATCCTATACCACAGAAAGCATCCTATCTGGCTGCATCACAGCCTGGTATGGCAACTGCTCGGCCCAGGACCGTACAAAACTTCAGAGAGTCGTGAACACAGCCCAGTCCATCACGCAAACCTGCCTCCCATCCATTGACTCCATCTACACCCCCCGCTGCCTGGAGAAAGCGGGCAGCATAATCAAAGACCCCCTCCCAACCGGCTTACTCACTCTTCCAACTTCTTCCATCGGGCTGGAGATACAGAAGTCTGAGAACACGCACGAACAGACTCAAAAACAACTTCTTCCCCGCTGTTACCAGACTCTTAAACGAGCCTCTTATGGACTGACTTCATTAACACTACACCCCTGTATGCTTCACCCGATGCTGGTGTTATCTAGTTACATTGTGGACCTTGTGTTGCCCTATTATGTATTTTCTTTTATTTCCTTTTTCTTTCCATGTACTTGATCTGTTGAGCTGCTCGTAGAAAAATACTTTTCACTGTACCTTCGTACACGTCATGATAAACAAATCCAATCCAATCCAATCCAGGAGGGATAATTGAGGACTCTCAAATTTGTAAATTAGCTTGATTAAAAATCAAATTTCAAATCTCCAGGTCAGGCTCCAATCAAAGCACAGGGCATGTCCAAAACAAAAGGTTCCATGAAGAGCCCTGGGAGATGCCTTGTTGTATAGGCTCATAAAGGTTGATGGATACTTTTTTGCTTCAATGTTCCCATTAGTAAATTCCTCCTGTATTTTGTTCCATGCATATCAGCTGGTTTTATTGGTAGTCTACTGGTTTGGGTTTCTTTCCTAGCTAGTCTTTGATGTGTTATGTACTCTGGGATAACACAGGCTGCAACTGGATGCAGCTTTAACCAAAAGGCACTCCAGACCTTGAAGTTAGTTCAATCTGATTTATTGAACCAGTAGCACAGTTAGCATAGTTTTCTATGAGTTCGACTCTCTGCTAACTTAAGTGTGGTTACTCTGTCTGAATGAACCAGACTAGCTCTTAACCATGTGCTGGAGGTGTGATACTGTACATACACCCTGACTCACCCTGTGGATGTTCATCAGTGGAAAGAGGCGGAGTGTGAGTGCCTCATGCCTTTTATAGTGAGATGCCACCCCTGAGTGTCCTGTCTGCTCATTGGTCATGTCCTATTCTCTGTGTTCATGGCAGTATCTGCCAAACGGTGTGTTGAAGCTGCAGAGCCTTCTGCTGGACTCATCCAGCTGGATTTGCCAGAATCCATGTGACGCATCTAACTTGGTGAAAAACATGCGTGTGCCATCTCACTGGTGAATTCCTCCCGCTTCGGGATGGGGTAGTGTTCACGCATTATATTCTTATTGAGATCCTTGGGATCAATGCAGATGCGTAGGTTACCCGAAGGCTTTCTAACACATACCATCGAGCTGACCCAGTCAGTCGGTTCGGTTACCTTGGAAATGATGCCCTGTTGCTGAAGATACTTGAGCTGTGCCTTCAGGCGCTCCCTCAGCGGAGCCAGGACCCAGCATGGTGCGTGGACCACTGGCTTGGTATCAGGTCGTAGCAGAATCTTGTATCGATATGGCAGCGTGCCCATCCCGTCGAACACATCCGGATACTGAGCGAGGATGTCGTCAATGCCGGCCTGAAGATCTACATTGGTGGATGTCGTTGTGTAAACCCGCTGCACGAGGTTCAGCTGCTTGCAGGCATGTGCGGCAAGTAGGGATGCCTTGTCTGGCTTGACAATTTCAAAACATAACCGTGCATGGGTGCTCTGGTTGGAGATAAGTAGATGGCAAGATCCCAGTGCCGTGATGGCATTTCCATTGTAGTCCAGGAGCCTGCAGGCTGCTGGAAGGACATTTGGGGGCTTCTTGATGCATTTGAAATCTGCCTGTGAAAGGAGGTTCGCAGAAGCACCTGTGTCCAGCTTAAACTAGATGGAGCAGTGGTTGACCTGCATCACCGCACGCCATTCATCCGCAGAATCCATAGCGAGGATGGACTGAATTGGTGATGAGTTGGATGTGGCATATTCACATTTGGTAATGATGCCCACACAGTAGGCGGAGTCCAGGCATTCTTCCTCTGGATCCATGTGCTGCCAGGATCAGAATCCTGTAATCGTTGCACACTCTGAACGCGCCATTGTCGGAATTGAGAGCACTGGCCCATGACTGGTGGTGCAGACCTGCACAAGGCTGCATAGTGTCCAGGCTTCCTGCAGTTTAAACATCGCCTGCCTCTTGCAGGGCCGTGTTTCTTTAAGTGGCCATTGCCGCTGTTCGAGCACGTCATGACATTGGTGTCCTGACGCTCCGCGCCTCGTCACACATGCGCAGTGCGGGTGTTGAATTATCCCGTTCACATCGCGCATGCGTGGGGCCCCGGGGAAAGCGCGCAAGATGGCCGCTTTCATCAATGCTGCGGCGCTGCATCCGGGAGATGGCCTGCACACTCTCTGCCTCGTGGGAGGCAAGTTTCTCATTTTCAGCCGATTTGTACTGGGCAGTGAGTTTTGGCGTGCTCATGCACTGTGCATGTTCCAATCGCGACTGGCAGGGTCATTTGTTTGATTTTCAGTAGCTGCTCTCTCAGGATCAAAGTGAACTCCAAAAACGATTTGGTCTCTGATCATGGAGTCAGCAATATCATCAAAGTTGCAGGACAGCGCTAGCAGGTGGAGGTTAGTTAAGAAGGAGTTGAAAGATTCATCTTTACCTTGTAGACGCTGTTTGAATATGTAGCGCTCGAAGATTTCACTGGTGTCCACTTCACAGTGACTGTCAAACTTGTCCAGGATGGTCTGAAACTTTGTCTTGTCCTGGCCTTCGGTGAAGTGAAAAGAGTTGAAGAGTTTGATGGCTTGATCACCTGCTGTTGAGAGAAGAAGCGCGATCTTCCTTGCATCAGATGCACCCACGAGGTCTGAAGCATCGATGTACAGCAGGAACTTTTGCCTGAATGTCCGCCAGTTGGCACTGAGATTGCCGGAGGGCCTAAGCTGGTGAGGAGCCTGAATCTTCTCCATGGTGCCGGGATACATTCGCTGGTCGTCATGGAATGGACTGAGGTAAACCACCTAGATTAAGCAGCCTCCTGGTAGCATGATGTGATATGTACTCTGGGATAACACAGGCTGCAACTGGATGCAACTTTAACCAAAAGATACTTCAGACCTTGAAGTTAGTTCAATCTAATTTATTGAACCAGTGGCACAGTTCTCTGAGTTTGACTCTCTGCTAACCTAAGTGTGGTTACTCTGTCTGACTGAACCAGACTAGCTCTTAGCCATGTGCTGGAGGTGTGATACTGTACATACACCCTGACTCACTCTGTAGATGTTCATCAGTGGAAAGAGGCAGAGTGTGAGTGCCTCGTGCCTTTTATAGTGAGATACCACCCCTGAGTGTCCTGCCTGCTCATTGGTCATGTCCTGTTCTCTGTGTTCATTAGCTGCCTGTCTGTATATCATTATCTGCATATCATGACAGTCACATTTGTGATGTGACTCTGCAAAGTTGATCTCCCAGTGGGGAAAGCACGTTTGCAGAAAATGTGGATCTGTGATAGGGTTACAATATTGTAGCCTGATTGCCTTACTCACAAAATGCAGCAAGAGGAATTTGAAGAGGGGCACGAGATGAGGGGTAAAGTCCTACCCAGGAGCAGTAGCATTTCAAACTCTTCAGGTTCAGAGGATAGAGTGTTGCTCACACATCACGTGCGTGATTCTCCGATCCCACGGGCAAGTTCTGACGCCGGCGTCAAAAGCGGCGTGGCACAATTCACGTGCCCCCCCCCCCCGGCGATTCTCCGACCTGGCGCGGGATCAAAGAATTCCGGCCCACCACTATGAACAGTCCTCTGCTTTCAACACCTGTCAGGCAACCTAGAGTTCCTTAAATTACAGCCTTCTTTGCTGAAATTTTGAGCCAAGTGTGATAATGAGAAAGTTTCACATTTGCCAGCATCCTATTGAAAGTAGGTGCAATGATTTTTTTAAAATCATAAAACATAGTGGAAGCCATGAAAGGTTGTTGGTACGGATGTTCTTGTGCCATAAGTTAGTATAGCCTTATTTTTGCCAGGATCATAAAATTAGGGCTGAAAAGTCTACTTCTCCAGTTCCATTGAAGAAAATAATACTGCTACAATAAACTTCATTTTTCATTTGAAATTTTAATAAGAGCACGCAGTTGACTTTCCACTTTCCATGCAGAACAAGTTGATTACAGTGAACATTCTTGTGAATTAGTGAAAGCTCCCAATGCAAACAACAGGATACATAACGTCAATTTGTCAAGGAATAGGAGGCCGGATTCTCCACAGCCCCGCGCTGAAATCGCGTTTGGCGCGGGGCTGGAGAATCCAATTTCACGCCGCAATCGGACCCGGCGCCAGTCCAGTGATTCTCCAGGACCCAAGAATTGGCGTGTTCGCGGAGTACTCCATTGCCAGAGGCCCGCCCAGTGACCTCTGCTCCCGACCGGCCGAGTACCCGACGGCATGGTTCTAACCACCTATTACCATTCGGGAAGCTCAGGTGGCGGCTGCGGAACGCCCTGATGGGGAGGGGGATTGGACACCAGTTTGGGCGGGGGCTACATTTTTCAGCTGCCTCCGCGGTCCAAGTCTGCCATGGTATTTGGCGTGGCCGCTGGAGGCTGTCGCCGTGCGCATGCGCGGACTCGAAACCGGAAGTGCAGGGGCCCGGTTCTGCAGCCAAAGCTGCGTGAATCACTCTGGATCCCTGCTAGCACCCTACCGTTGAGTGCATTGGCTTATCTTTTTTATAGGAAACTCCGGAGTTAAATGCCAGCATTTGTACGCCGCCGTGGAGACATAGTCCCATTTTGGGAGAATCCAGCCCAGGGGCTATGAAATATGGAGTAGATGCAAGAAATTACTTTTCATTAAAACCCACAGTAAGCTACAGAGCAAAAGCTGACCAAGCATACACATGGTCTGTTAGGAAAGAGTTAATGTTGCCTAGTACTTAAGTTAAAATTGGAGTTTTAAATATTTAATAAATTGCACTTAGCAGACTGCGACAATATATAAAAGGAGATACAGATGGCACTGTTTTGTTGTGGAGAAATTATACTGAACACAATAAACTTGGGAGTCAAAGAAGCCAAGACTTGCTTCCTAGTTCTTGCTATAGAGTTACCATCGGAGCTTAATAAGGTCAATCCTTTCACATCAATGTGACAGTGCTGATAAAGATAAAACACATCTAGAAGCCTCAATCCTAAGGGTCCTTACAATGACAACTCGCACTTACAATAACAACTCGCACTGAAGTACAATGCTAGCTTGGCTAAGTAACATCACAGTCAGATAAAGGAACACTGGGCCCCAAGTCTTATTATCTTACTGGACGCAATAGGTGGACCAAGCAGTTTGACCAACATGACTGCTACACTTCCCCAGTTTTTCAAGAATAAATTCAAAAAACATTTCTCAGAAATTGGATGGACAATCTAATTTTAGTAGGAGGATCTTCTCACCTAATATGGGATAATGAATAGGGGTGGTCTACTATTTAGTGAATAGTAGTGAATGACCATCTTCCACACCACCTTCTAATTATGCGACACCAAAAATTCATTGTAGATATCGCCACAAAATTTGAGTTATCAGATTTTGTCAGGGAAGAGTGTGATAGCGGTCACCTCCATGTGAGATCCATTCTAACAACTCTCACACTCTCAGGGGTCAAGATGATGTTACTTTGAGCTTGCTAGATCGCCAATTTCTCTTTTAAAATCTACTATTTGTATTAAGTAAGATTTGGGATTCTCTCATAGATATTAGAATTAGTTATCTTTTAGCTATATAATGTAAATGTTGCGGTTTATACTTTGTATAAATACCAAGTTGCACGCTTTTTCATAGTATTATGTGTATCTGTTCATTTTAAACTTAATTGCCTCATCGAACCTTGTGTATCAAACATTCCACAAGTCCAACTCCTATTCCCTTTGGTGGGGGAATAATTTCAGAGGAGTTCTCACCAGGACCCTTACAATACCCAGGAAATTACAATCTAGCCAAGAATACAGTTGAATTTTAGACGATTGGGAGGAACGTAGCACTCTGGACTGACTTTCTTCCTTTGGGTGGAAAGATAGCAAAACACTACAGACTCAAACTACATGTCCTGGAGTCTGGTTCCCTCTGACTGAAGTTGAAGAAGTTAATTTATCGATACGCCAGAACCTATCAGCTTCTTGCAGAAGTTACGATTGTAAACACGCCACAGAATATTTAAGCCATATAACTCCAGGAACCCTGTAGCACAGTTTCTTAGGGTAATTGCAAATATTAAGTCCGACTTTGCACCACCACCACCAGTTTTGCGCTGCCACTGTTTACAATCAAGCTGCTCTCCATGTGGCCCAGGAAACTATCAAAGAAATTTACTGAAAGAAAAATAATGAGCTGGATTCTCCAATTTGCAGACTAAGTGCTGGCGTAGCATGGGAACAGTGGCGTTTTACAGCAGAAAAACGGTGCAAATGTGCACTGATCCTCCATCTGATCAGCGCACTTTTGCACCGTTTTTTCTGCGTAAAACGCCACTGTTCCCATGCCACGCCAGCACTTAGTCTGCAAATTGGAGACTCCAGCTCATTAGTGGGGGACTAGCAGCCACGCAGCGTAAAGCCCCTTTACCTGCGGATATGGATGGAGAATTGTCGGGACCTTGGCCACGCATTTGCACGGCGACGGCCTGAAGCGGTCGCGCTTTACAACATTGCGCCAGCCGTGCATGGACCCGATCGGCCAAAATCTGCCCCCCTGTAACCCCCCCCTCGCCACACCCGGACCACCCTGCCACCAAAGGCCCCCCCCCCCCCCCCCCCCCCCACTGTGGCAGCACTGGACTCAGTCTGCAGCTGCCACGTTCAGGAAAAAAAAGGACAAGTGTTCCCCGCCATTGGGAACTCGGCCCATCGGGGGCGGAGCATCGGGGAGGGCCTCAGGTGACATCTCCGGCCAAACGCGGTTTCAGCGATGGCAACTGGAGAATCCCGCCCAATGTATTTACATTAAAGAGGAAGTACTTTGAACCACACACACTCCTAAAAACTTTCCTTCTTGGTTAACTTATGCAATAGTATTAGATTGGACAGTAACATAATGGTAATTAATGTTCCTGAAATAATAATCCAATAGTAATCCAGAGGATGGATTAGTGCTCTGGGAACAGGAATGCAAATCCAATCAAAGCAGCTGGTCAATAGAGTGATATATTCGGCCAAGGTGCTAAACCAAACCCATAAATGCCTTTCGTAGCGATAATCTTTCAACAGCACTATTTGAAAAAGAACAGCTTCCCCTGGTGACAATGCCAAACATTCTCCCTCAACTGATACATGCAGTGATAACAATCTCATTGCTGGCTTTTGGATCTTCTTGCGTGCAAAATGGCGATAGGTGTGATAAAAATTGGTATTTTTTTCCATACACAGACATTTATGATGCAAGTCAAGTTGCAGTTGTATTGAGATGTTAACTAACACAGATGTTCTAGATATAGGTTGAGAGGCGGTAGATTTAGAACTGAGATGAGAAGGAACTACTTCTCGCAGAGGGTAGTGAATTTGTGGAACCCGCTGCCCCATAGTGCAGTGGAATCGGAGTTTCAAGAAGGAGATAGATATATTTCTGATTTTAAAAATGTGTGGAAGGGATGTACGTAACATGCAGGGAGGTGCATTTGAGACCAGGAAGGGATCAACCATGATCTGATTGAATGGTGGAGCAGGCTCAAAGGACTGAATTGCCTAAAGGATACGTGGCTAGACATTCTATAGGGTATGTTGCACTAAACACAAATGTAAAGAGAGTTATGTGTGATGATGATTGAAAAAGATATTCACAGCAGAATTTCATGGGCTGGATTCTCCGCCGACGGAAGTGTGGGCCGGAGAATCCCGCCCCATGTATCAGTGGAGACACAAATCCAGGATTTGGTGCAATGATGGTGTCTGGAGTTGACTTGCTTGATACTGCCATCTCTCAGGATAGCAGTACATGCCAAGTTTCTGGCCTATTCCTCCTCAGAGTAACACAATTGTGGAATGTAGCAGATGGCACTGGGCCCGCAGAAACAAGCTTCAACGATGCTTTCAGTGATAATACCCTGGTCAGGCACAAGCTTCCTTGAATGGAAAGATAGAATAAAGACTTGAACTTGTGTGACACCTTTCATGACCACCAAATGTCTCAAAATGCTTCACAGGCCATCAAGCATTTTTTCAACTGTAGTTACCGTTTTAATGCAGGAAATGTGGCAGCCAATTTGCACATAGCAAATCCTCACAAGTAACAATGTGATAATGTTCAAATAAATCTGTTTGCTGGCTGAAGGATAATATTGGCCGGAATACAAGTAAACCTTCCCTGCTCAATTTTTAAACAGTGTCATACGATATTTTAAGTCCACCTTATACGGCAGACAGGGCCTGGGGTTAACATGCCATCCAAAAGACAGCAGACCCAAATGGACTGCACAAGAGTGTCAGCTTTAATTTTGTGCTTGAGTCCTTATGTCCTTACGATTCAGAAGTGAGAGTGCTACCAAATGAGCTATGATTGACAGGTCATCTCAGTCCCATGACTCTGTAGAACATATATAACCAACCCTTTCCATTGTGGTCTTAATTTGCAAGGAGAAACACTTGAATAGGTAAAGGGATGGCTATGTTTCTTTGAAACACCTTGGGTGTTGCCTATATATTTTATGGGTTGAGATGGAAATAAGATGGTGGGACACATTCGTCTTAAATGCTGCTGTAATCGCTTCAAGTCCAAATTATGTTGCTCCTCCTTCCATGAAAATTTTCATGGAGATTGTGAAACCTGGTCCTAAGAAGAACCCATTGTGGGTGAGGAAAATGAGGCTGAAATTAAATAAGGGAATCTCACAACATGAGAAGGAAATCGAGGTCTGTGTAGGTTGCATGCCAAAAGATCTTGTTGCAAATAATCATTCCGAGCTGCAGAAATCGCAAGTGAAACTCTTCATATCCTTTAGGCTCAACACCTTACTTCCACTTGTCTGCTAAACCTGGCAAGGGCAATACCTCAGGTCCCAAGTGCTTTGCGAGTGCAAAAGCAAGGCACACACAGTTGCAGTGCTCCTGGTCCTCTTGAGAATGTATGCATATGAAATCACTCAGAGCTTGGGTCCATTTTGCACTCTGCCTGCCAAGACTTAAGAGAGTTCAGAAGGATTTGATTTTGGGATGAAGAATTGTCATAAACTGCTTCTGCCCCATTTGGTGCCAAAATGTTCAACACCCCCAACTGTATGCTTCAATTATGCTGAAGAAAGCATGGAATTTCTAAGCCAAGATCTTAAAGCGCTTCCTGTTACAGAATTCTTGCTTATCTTTGCCGTCGATTCATTATTACACAAGACTCTTCTTATTATTTGACAAGCGGATGGACTTTCAGCAGGAAAGAAACTTGTGTGATGACAAAAAATAGATATCGAGTTAGGGTTACCATGGCACATGAGGAGGCCACTGACCCATCATATTCATGCAGGACTGGGGGTGAACAACAAAATCAAAAAATAGAAAGGTCACAGACCTGAAACATTAACTGGGCTTCTCGTTCCACAGTTACTGCCTGACCTGCTGAGTGTTTCCAGGTTCATGTCTGATTTTCGGTGTCCACAATACTTTGTTTATGTGTAAAAAAAAATGCATCTGATCTTTGGTGCTTAGAAACAATGGTAGAAATATACATCAAAAAAGGGACTGTAAAACCCAAAACATGCTACCGAATAGAGGTTTACAAGATGATGAGAGGTTTTCAAAGAAGAGATCGAAAAGAGTCACTTAATCTGGCGAATGGGGCAACATTCAGAGGTCATGCATTTAAAAAGCATTGACAAGAGAAATGTAGGGGATTTGAGGAGAATTTATCTCACTCAGAGAGCTGCCGGGCCGATCCAGACATCACTATTCCAGCACGTCCCTGGGTGGTCTCCCATTTTCCACACTCCCCAAATCTTTGGTATCTCTGACATCATTTACTTTCAACAGCTTTTATTTAACATCCACTGCACTTAATTGCAATTATTTTGTCAGCACCGGATATAACTTGCACTCACAAGCAATCATCTGGCTATCAGCACGGTAGCATTGTGGATTGCACAATTGCTTCACAGCTCCAGGGTCCCAGGTTCGATTCCGGCTTGGGTCACTGTCTGTGCGGAGTCTGCACATCCTCCCCGTGTGTGCGTGGGTTTCCTCCGGGTGCTCCGGTTTCCTCCCACAGTCCAAAGACGTGCAGGTGGATTGGCCATGATAAATTGCCCTTAGTGTCCAAAATTGCCCTTAGTGTTGGGTGGGGTTACTGGGTTATGGAGATTGGGTGGAGGTGTTGACCTTGGGTAGGGTGCTCTTTCCAAGAGCCGGTGCAGACTCGATGGGCCGAATGGCCTCCTTCTGCACTGTAAATTCTATGATAATCATTCTATTTCATTCAGAGCTAACCGTTTTCACACAGAACCACACTTGCCACGTGAAATGATAGTTATCAACTGACAACATTTTCATCAATTGCCTTCTTGCTTTGATCACAGCAGAATGTGACTATATATACAGCCAAATAATTCCGAAGACCCAGCTGATTACGTTTGGAGTGAGTAGGGTCACACTCATCCTCCCCCCTCCCCCCCCCCACAACACCCCTTATTCCCTGCCCCTTCTTTCCCCCTTTCTCCACCAGCTGCTTTTCTTCCTCTCCTCCCCCTCCCCCCCCCCCACCCCTTAACCTTCCCACCTCCTGCCCTTCACCCCTGGGAGCGAGGAAAGCCCGCAATCCAGCCTGGGAGTGAGGCCTGTGTCCAGCTGATGAGTGAGGGAAGGCCAGGGTCCATTCCAGAGGTGAGGCTGAGGGCCAGCCCAGGAGTGACGTCAGGGTCCAGCACAGAACGATGCCGGGATCCGGGGGGGGGGGGGGGGAAGAGAGAGAGTGGGGGGTGGAGAAGAGGGACGAAGAGGCTGGGGGTGGCCCGGGTGCTTGCGGAAGGGAGGGGGGGGGGGATTTTTTGGAAGGAGCGAGGGGCTGGAAGGAGGGAGTGAACATTGGAGGGAGAGGGTGGAGAGTTATGAGGGCAGGAGGAAGTGGGGAGTGTGTGGAGAATGGAGGGAGAAGGGTAAAGACTGGAGACAGGAGGGAGCAAGTGGGAAGAGTGTGGACTCTGGATTAAGTAAGGGGCAGAGTGTAAGAGTGTAGTGGTTTAAGGGAGTGGCAAGTGTGGAAGCTGGTGGAGGGAGGGGGGCGTGGGGTGGTAATATGCATGTACACATCAATGTATATAGTTGTCTAGCAGTGCACATAGTTATCGGTATGACCTCCAGAAGGTGGTGTTAGAGATCTATCACATGACTGAGAATACTTGCCAGTTGGTAGTAAGTCGTACAAGATAGTAGCACTTAGGAGTAGCTCCTGGAGAATTCACGGAATTCATTTAGTAGCCATCGTCTGTATTAGAGTTTATTATTATTAGTAGTTATTTTTTCCACATGTTTGTTAATAAATCATCTTTATAGTGAAACAACTATATGTTCTGTGTACATCATTGCAACGGTTATATCACAGAGGTTTGAGGGTGGGGGGGGTGGGAAGGCTTGGGGGGGTGTGAGGAGGCTGGGGGGGTTGTGGGGAGGCGGGGTGTGGAGGGGCTTGGAGGTGTGTGGGAGGCTTGGGGGGTTCTGGAGAGGCTGGGAGGTGTGTGGGAGGCTTGGAGGTGTGTGGGGAGGCTTGGGGGGTTCTGGAGAGGCTGGGAGGTGTGTGGGAGGCTTGGAGGTGTGTGGGGAACCTGCGGAGGTTGTGTGGAGGCTGTGGGGGAGGGGAAAGAGTGTGGGGAGGCTTAGGGTGGGAGGAGGCTGGAGGTGTGTGGTGAGACTGGGGGATTGTGGGGGGGGGGGGTTTGTGGAGGCTGGGGGTGTTGTGTGGAGGCTGGGGGGGTTGTGTGGAGACAAGGGGGTTGTGTGGAGGCGGGGGGGTTGTGTGGAGGCGGGGGGGTTGTGTGGAGGCGGGGGGGTTGTGTGGAGGCGGGGGGGTTGTGTGGAGGCTGGGGGGTTGTGTGGAAGCTGTGGACGGGGGGGGGGGGGTGGGAGGCTTGGGGTGGGAGACTGGGGGGATTGTGGGGAGAATGATGGGATTGTGGGGAGACAGAGGAGATTGTGGGGAGGCTGGGGGGATTGTGGGAGGCTTGGGGATTGTGGGGAGACTGAGGGGATTGTGGGGAGACTGGCGGGATTATGGGGAGGCTGGGGGGATTGTGGGGAGGCTGGGGGATTGTGGGGAGGCTGGGGGATTGTGGGGAGGCTGGGTGGTTGTAGGAAGGCTGAGGGGTTGTGGGGAGGCTGCGGGGTTGTGGGGAGGCGGGGGGTTTCTGGGGAGGCTGGGGGGATAGTGTGGAGGCTGGGGGGATAGTGGGGAGGCTGGGGGGATAGTGGGGAGGCTGGGGGATAGTGGGGAGGCTGGGGGATAGTGGGGAGACTGGGGGGATAGTGGGGAGACTGGGGGGATTGTGGGGAGACTGGGGGATTGTGGGGAGGCTGGGGGGATTGTGGGGAGGCTCAGGGGTGTGGGAGGCTGGGAGGTTGTGGGGAGGCTGGGGGGATTGTGGGAGGCTGGGGGGATTCTGGAAGGCTCGGGGGTTGTGGGGAGGCTCGGGGGTTGTGGGGAGGCTGGGTGGTTGTGGGGAGGCTCGGGGGTTGTGGGGAGGCTGGGTGATTGTGGGGAGTCTCGGGGATTGTGGGGAGGCTGGGAGGTTGTGGGGAGGCTGGGTGGTTGTGGGGAGGCTCGGGGGTTGTGGGAGGCTGGGTGGTTGTGGGGAGTCTCGGGGATTGTGGGGAGGCTGGGAGGTTGTGGGGAGGCTGGGGGGTTGTGGAGAGGCCGGGGGGTTGTGGAGAGGCCGGGGGGCTGTGGGGAGGCTGAGGGGCTGTGGGGAGGCTTAGGGGTGCGTGGGGAGGCTGGACAGAGTGAGGGGGAGACGATGGAGGTTGGATGGAGTGAGAAGGAACATGTGGAGGCTAGAGGGAGTAAGACAGGGTGCGTGTGGAGGCTGGAAGGAGCAAGGTGGGGGTGTGTGTGGAGGCTGGAGGGAGCGAGGTGGGAGGTGCGTGTGGAGGCTGGAGGGAGTCAGGCAGAAGCTACGTAGGCTGGAGGGGAGATTGTGAGTGTGCAGGTTGGTGTTATAGAATCATAGAATTTACAGTGCCGAAGGAGGCCATTCAGCCCATCGAGTCTGCACCGACTCTTGGAAAGAGCACCCTACCCAAGGTCAACACCTCCACCCTATCCCCATAACCCAGTAACCCCACCCAACACTAAGGGCAATTTTGGACACTAAGGGCAATTTATCATGGCCAATCCACCTAACCTGCACATCTTTGGACTGTGGGAGGAAACCGGAGCACCCGGAGGAAACCCACGCACACACGGGGAGGATGTGCAGACTCCGCACAGACAGTGATCCAAGCCGGAATCGAACCTGGGACCCTGGAGCTGTGAAGCAATTGTGCTATCCACAAGGCTACCGTGCTGCCCCTGTGTTAGTGAGGGGGAGTGAGGGGGAAGAGTGTGGAAGCGAGGGGGTGAATGGTGAGGCTGGACGGAGCGAGAGAGAAAATATAGCAGGCTGGAGGGAGCGAGACAGGCAAGTGTGGTGGGTGGAGCAAATGGGGGGACGGGGGGACGGAAGGTAGAATTTGGCCCCCGAGTTGGCAAGTGGATGGGTGTAAAGTATAGACCCTGCAACTAAAACGAAATATGAACTGATGGGGTTTAGGTGTGTAGCCGGTTAAAATGGCTAACTCCCGATTAGAATGGCCAAACCCTGATTTAAAATGCCAAACGGAAGAGGCTGATGGGAAAATCAGCCAACAGGACTCAAACAGACAGCTGCAGATAAAACAGTGTATTCGCCTCTGGGGAGGCCAGACAGAATCGATACCTGCAGCCATCAACACAACAACACACCAGCCATCTGCATATTAATCAGCAATCCCCGGGAACAATATGCTACAAATTAGACACACAAAGCCAACCCAGACTTTTTGGTGCCAGCAGGAGCTTACACAAAGAGAGGTGAATGACCACCTCGAAACCGCCCATCGATCAAGGAATCGCTCCAGCATTGGAGAATATCGAACCAAGTGATTGGGACCAAGTCCAATCACTTGGAACCAGGTACAAGGTCCGTCCCGAGAGGCGGGAAGCCCCTGGGGACTATAAGAATAGGGGCCAAGTTCAAATCAACCCTTCTTCTCCTCTCCGCACCCTTCGAGACCCTTCTGCTGACCTTCTACAACAACTGCGAGAACCGTAAGTCTCACTCCAACGCTCGCTACGAGATAGGCACTCCTGACTATCGACCTGTACCCGCTTTGAATCCCACAGGCTCAGAACCCATACAAAAGGCCATTCTTTTCCCTGACCTGGTGGGCCATTTCCAAAGTTAAGTATTGGCCTGTTAGTTGTAGGAAGTAGCTTCGAAGTAGAATTAATGTATAAGTATTGATTACTGTATATAATAAATGTGCATTGATTTCACTCTTACGAAGCGATATGTTGGATTATTGATCCAACACACTCGGACTTGAACCACATGGCGGTATCAGAAAGATACCTGGCGACTCAAGAGCAAAGGTGATAGAACAAGAGCAATTAAACTAAGACTAAAACGAGCAACAGGTGGTGCTCTTAAGAATGTACTGTATAGTGGAACTATTTTTCTGGACTCAATGAAAAACTGAATAAATCAGATATTCTTTCAGTTAGTAATTTCCTTGAATTTTTTAGTGCAGATTGCTGAGTGCATTTGATAGCTTTTGGGGTGCTGGGAGAGCTTTGAGCGGGGTATCGAATTTGATTCAAATTCTTTCCAAATTAGAACTATTGATGTTGAATTGTAATTAAGAACATTGAGTAGACATGAAAGCATGTCAAAGTTTTTGGGTAGGGATACCCTCCAAAAACTTGAGATAATCCAAAATTCTGTTTCCCATGTCTTAACACACACCAAGTTCTGTTCACCTATCAACCCCATGGACCATGACTTGCATTGGCTCCCAGTCAAGTAACAGCTAGATTTCTAAACTCCCATCCTTACAAATTCCTCCACGGCCTTGCCCCTCTTCCTGCAATCTCCACCAGCCCCGTAATCCTACGAGTTATCAGCGCTCATTTAGTTCTATCCTTATGAGCATCACTAATTTTAAAAAATATATTTTTTATTCTCCTCCTTTATTACATTTTCTCCCAACCAAATTTACACCCACCAACAATAAACAATAATCAGTAACAAATATGTCAATCCCCATATCAATAACAACAACCCCATCTTCCCACCAAACCCCAAACATTAGCCTGCATGTTCACACAAACAAATGACAAAAAGGAATCAGGGATCATCCATAGTCACCATTAACACACACAACCCCCCTCCCCCGCAACCCTCCCACCCCCACCCCCCCAACTAATGTTCGATGTTATCGAGTTCTTGAAAGTGCACAATGAATAATGCCCATGAATTGTAGAACCCCTCCGTCCTGCCCCTCAATTCAAACTTAATCTTCTCAAGAGTCAAGAATTCCATCAGTACCCACGCCACGCCAGGGCACAGGGTGGAGAGGTTGCTCTTCACCCTATCAGGATCCGCCTTCGGGCGATCAATGAGGCGAACGCTACAATATCTGCCTCCGCACCCATTTCCAACCCTGGCTGATCCGACACCCCGAATATGGCCTCCAGGGGGCCCTGGTCCAGTTTCACGTGCACCACTTTAGAAATTACCCTAAAAACCTCCTTCCAGTAATCCTATAGCTTTGGACAGGACCAAAACATATGAACGTGATTAGCGGGGCCCGCCCCGCAACGTTCACACACATCTTCTACTCCTTCAAAGAATCGGCTCATCCTCACCCTCGTGAGGTGTGCTCGGTATACCACCTTCAGCTGTATCAGCCCCAACCTCGCACACGAGGTGGAGGCATTCACTCTCCGGAGCACCTCACACCAGAACCCTTCCTCCATATCCTCTCCCAACTCTTCCTCCCACTTTGCTTTGATCCCTTCCAGTGGTGCCTTCTCCACTTCCAAAATAGCTCTGTAAACCGCCGACACTACCCCCTTCTCCAGTCCCCCTGTCGTCAGCACCTCCTCCAGCAATGTGGAGGCCAGCTCCACCGGGAAGCTCTGTATCTCCTTTCTGGCAAAGTCTCGAACCTGCATGTATCTAAACATGTATCTGCTCCATCCCATACTTCGCTTCCAGCTCCTTCAATCCTGCAAACCGACCCCTAAGAAACCAATCTTTTTGCCTCATCTCCTCCCATTTCCGAAAATTTCCATCCCACTTCCCTGGCTCAAATCTGTGGTTCCCCCGAATCGGCATTCCCTTTGACCCTGCCCCAAACCTGAAGTGATGGCGAAACTGCCTCCAAATTCTCAATGAAGCTATTGTTACCGGACTCCCTGAGTATTTCCCCGGAGCTATCGGGAGCAGCGCTGTTGCTAGTGCTTTCAGTCCCGACCCCCTGCACAAACCCTCCTCCATTCTGACCCACTGGGAATCAACCCCTCTGACCCAGCTCCGCACCTTCTCCACATTCGCCGCCCAGTAGTAATACATCAGGTTCGGAAGACCCAAACCTCCTGCCTGCCTTCCACTCTGCAGCAGCACCTTTCTCACTCTGGCCACCTTCCCTCCCCATATGAATGACGTAATCCTTCCCTCAATCTCTCTGAAAAAAGCCTTTGGCAGGAAAATCGGCAGGCATTGAAAAATAAACAGAAATCTCGGCAACACGTTCATTTTAACCGCCTGTACCCGACCCGCCAGTGACAGAGGGAGGCCATCCCACCAAGCCAGATCAGCTTTCACTCTCCCCACCAAACTAGAAATGTTGTACCTGCGGAGTCCCCCCCCCCCAATAGCATCACTAATTTTAACTGCTCCACCATTTGCGGCAATGCCTTCAGAAGCCTAGACCCTAATGTCTTTAATTCCTCCCTACAACTCTATGCCTCTCTAACTTCCTTTCCTCCTCTAAGACGCATTCCTTAAAACCTACCTCTTTTACCAAACATCAGCCATCTGATTTAATATCTCCCAGTATGGTTTGGTGCCATTTTTATTTGGACTTTATAATGCTCTTGTGATGTGTCTTCGGACATTTTATTACTTAAAAGCTGATGTTAAATAAACGATGGTGGTGTCATTGAATATTAAGAGGCTACGGACCCAGGAAGTGTAGATGATTGTAGTTTAGTCGGGCAGCATGGTCGGCACGGGATTGGAGGGCCTGTTCCTGTGCTGTACTTTTCTTTGTTCTTTGTTCTTTGAGGGAAATGGTTAGACCCTCTTGAGATGGTCACTGTCTGGTGCATATATTACTTGCCACTTATCAGCTCAGGCCTGAATCTTGTCTAGGTCTTGTTGCATGTGGGCATGGATTACTTCATTAACTTTGAAATCACGATTGGGACTGAACACTGTGCAATCATCAGCAAACATCCCCATTTCTGACCTTATGAGAGAGGGAAGGTCATTTCCCATAAGCCTGCAACCGTTCAAAAAGGTGGCTTACCATCACCATCTCAACAGCAATCAGGAATAAGCAATAAATGCTGGCCTTGCCAGTAACACCCACATCCCATGAATGAATATTTAAAAAAACTAAAGGTGATACCACTTTTAATTTAATATATTCCTGCCCAATAAATCCAGCCACAGAAGCCTTTATTCATGACAGATTAAGGTCAGGAAATTCTGAAATGTGCTTCTCTGAGCTGAATGGCTCTGATCTCGTGAGACTGCTAATAAAATTTGTCAATCATTTTTAAAAGTTTAATCTGGAAACATTTTATGGATTTTAACAAATTAAAGCATTACGGTTTGGTTTGACATAAATCAATTTGGACCACCTTTAAGGCAGTGTATCCTATTTCTTGGACTTCCACATCTCACTGAATTCTGAAGCATAATGATAGTTTTGAACGTTTGGACCCGTGTCACCCGGTTAAATTGCATTGGGAGTTGCTCAGAGCTGCACAAGGGTTCAACAACACAGAATCAGAATTTGAAAATAAGAACAGGCTTTCACAAAGTCAGGACATGCCAAAATGCTGTACAACCACTTAAGTACTTTCAGAATGCAGCCCACAAGCCCATAAGATATATGAGCAGAATTAGGCCACTCGGCCCATCGAGTCTGCCCCGCCATTCAATCATGGCTGATAGGTTTCTCATCCCCATTCTCCTGCCGTCTCCCCATAACTCCTGAGCCCGGGTCCCAGTCAGATGCTGAGCCTCTGGATCAGGTTTACCCGGTGCTGATGCAGACGCTAAGGTGCAGCCGTGATATTCGGAGGGGGATATCAGTGACACTCCAGCAGGGCTGTAGCCAACTGGAGTCCCAGAGGCTAAAGGTGCAGGAGATGGCACCAGCAATACACCATGTCAGCAGCATGAGTGGAGGTGTCCAAGGCGTGGCCCAGTCAGTGACGGCCATGGCCCCCGTTGTAATACAGCAAACACGACACCAAGTTGTATATAGCAACGTTCTACAAACAGTAATGAAATGATAATAATGATCAGATGGTCTGTTTCAGTGATGTCAGTTGAGGAATGAATATTGGCTAGGACATGGAGAAAATCCCATGCTCTTTTTTAAAATGCTATAGACTTTTTATGCCCAGTTTTAAAAATAAATTTAGAGTACCCAATTCTTTTTTTTCCAATTAAGGGGCAATTTAGCATGGCCAATCTACTAATCTGCACATCTATGGGGGTGAAACCCACGCAGACACGGGGAGAATATGCAAACTCCACACGGACAGTGACCCAGGGCCGGGATTCGAACCCGGGTCCCCAGCGCCATAGGCAGCAGTGCTAACCAATGTGCCGCATGCCGCCCTTTTTTATGCCCACTTAAGGGTCAACAGGGCCTCTGTTTAATGCCTCATTCAAAAGCAACGGCATGACACTCCCGTAGCACTGTATTGAACTGTTAGCTAGGATCTTGAGTGCATGGATCTGGAGGAGGTTTGAACCCAAAACCTTCTGACTCAGAGGCAAGGGGGCTGTTTATTCTCAAGCGAGAGCTGGAAAAATGTTTCCACTTGAGCTTGTATGACTTTGGGTGTCAAAGAACTCTCATTGGCTTCTGTGAGGTGGCATTTTGGAGTGGGAAAGATACTTAGTAATACTTGAAAAATGTTAAAGGAGGCACAATGTAGAAGATCTATATGGGCTAATCTCGCCATTGAGTTCAGTGTACTCCACAAGTACTCAAGACTACTTCAGAATAAATCTATTATTAAGGCTTTTCCCAGAGTAATCCTTTAAATTTAATTCTAATAATCTATCATTTCCAAATAAGCTTGTCTAAGCCTCAGAAGGGTAATAATTACATGAACTCAGAAAATTGCCCACATATGTTTCCTGTCTACTTAATGACCATTAAACGACAATTAAGCAAAAAAAATAAATTGCCTGAAGATCACATTAAATGTACTTGGTTTCCATTTTTTCAACATCATATCGTTTAAAGAGGCAGAATTCACATAATTGCCTGCACTTGTCTCAAAATCAAAGAGAAAAATAATAAAAACTGCATTCAGTTCTACACCTTGTCATCTTTTGACAACAGGGTGACATTTTGGGGAGCTTATTGATGAGGAGAGAAGGTCATAGCCAACAAGAACAGATAAAGCACAACAGTGCCTACTTCCTCAGGAAACTAAGGAAATTCGGCATGTCCACATTGACTCTTACCAACTTTTACAGATGCACCATAGAAAGCATCCTATCTGGCTGCATCACAGCTTGGCATGGCAACTACGCAGGCCAGTCCATTAAGCGAATCCACCTCCCATCTATTGACTCTGTCTACATCTCCTGCTGCCTTGGGAAAGAGGGTAGCATATTCAAAGACCCTCTCACCTGGGTCATTCTCTCTTCCGATCTCTTCCATCGGGCAGAAGATACAGAAGTTTGAGAACACGCACAAACAGATTCAAAAACAGCTTCTTCCCTGCTGTTACCAATAATAATAATCTTTATTGTCACAAGTAGGCTTACATTAACATTGCAATGAAGTTACTGTGAAAAGCCCCTTGTCAACAGCACTTTTTCAGGACTTATGGGAGGAAACCAGAGCACCCGGAGGAAACCCACGCAGACACGGGGAGAACGTGCAGACTCCGCACAGATAGTGTCCCAAGCCAGTAATTGAACCTCGGGCCCTGCCACTGTGAAGCAACAGTGCTAACCACTGTGCTACCGTGCCGCCCCAGACTCCTGAATGATCGTGTTATGGACTGAGCTGATTTCTCCACGCATCTTCAGTATTGTGTAGCACTGCACTCTGTATGCTTCACCCGATGTCTCAGAAGGGTTGACTCCAAGGGTCAGAATGGAGGAGAGTTTATGTAGGGGGACGGGATTGAAGGCACTAGCAACAGCGCCGCTCCCGATGGCCCCGGGGAACTACTCAGGGAGTCAGGTAGTAATAGCTTTGGTGAGAATTTGCAGGCAGTTTCGACAGCACTTCAGGTTGGAGACAGGGTCAAGGGAAATGCCGATTTGGGGGAACCATAGATTTGAGCCAGGGCAGGGGATGGAACTTTTTGGAGATGGGAGGAGAAAGGAATTAGGACACTAAAATATTTGTTTCTTGGGAGTCGGTTTGCAGGATTGAAGGCACTGGGAGCGAAGTATGGGCTGGAGCAGGGGGAAATATTTAGATACATGCAGGTTCGAGACTTTGCCAGAAAGGAGATACAGAGCTTCCCAGTAGAGCTGGCCTCCACATTGCTGGAGAAGGTGCTGACGACAGGGGGACTGGAGAACGGGTAGTGTCGGCGGTTTACGTGGCTATTTTGGAAGAGGAGAAGGCACCGCTGGATGGGATCAAGGCAAAGCGGGGGGAAGAGTTGGGAGTGGGTATGGTGTGATGTGCTCCGGAGGGTGAACTCCTCCACCTCGTGTGCGAGTTGGGGCTGATTCAGCTGAAGGTGGTATGTAGAGTACACCTCAAAGGGCGAGGATGAGCCGGCTCTTTGAGGGGATAGAAGACGTGTGTGAGCGTTGCGGGCGGAGCCCCTGCAAACCACGTTCATCTGTTTAGGTTCTGTCCAAAGCTGGAGGATTACTGGAAGGAGGTTCTTTAGGGTAATCTCTAAAGTGGTGCACGTGAAACTGGACCCGGGTCCTCGGGAGGCTATATTCAGGGTGTCGAACCAGCCAGGGGTGGAACCGGTGAGGAGGAAGATGTTGTAGTCTTCGCTTCGTTGATCGCCTGAAGGCGGATCCTGTTGGGATGGAATCAACCTCTCCACCCTGTGCCCTGGCGCGGCGGGGGGACCTGCTGGAATTCTTGACTCTTGAGAAGGTAATATTTAAACTGAGGGGAAGGATGGATGGGTTCTACAATTCATGGTTGTTATTCATTACGCACTTTTGAGAATTGGATTACATCGAACAATGGGGGGGGGGGGGGGGTATGCGACTGGGAGGGTTGGGGTATGTGTTAATAGTGACTATGGGTGATTCCTGATTTTTTTTTGTTATTTGTTTATGTTAACATGCGGGATGCTGTTTGGGGGTTTGGTGGGAGGATGGGATTGCTTTTATTGATATGAGGATTGACATTGCATTTGTTACTGATTGTTGTTTATTGTTTGTGGGTGTAAATTTGGGAGAAAATGTGAAAAAGGAGAATAAAATTATTATTTTTTTTTTAAAATGCTTCACCCGATGTCTATGTTGATGTATTTACATTGTGTATTTATCGTATGTCGTATGTTTTTCATGACTGGAACGACCTGCCTGGACTAAATACAAAACAATGCTTTTCACTATACCTCGGTACACGTGATAATAAGTCTAAATCGATACTAAGTCTGGTCGCAAAGTGAAAGTGTAATGGCTGTACCCGAGTGTCTCACAGGCAAGCTACCCCTGCACCAAGACACCACATCACAAAATATAGCATAATGTTGTCAGCGACAGTGAAAATTTAGATGAGAAAAGTACTGTAGTAATCCATCAGGATCCATTGATCATAGGTTTTCTAGAAAATTATTCAACTGAAAATGTGCATCCTGCTATTAAGGTACGGTTTTCCTAGATAGTCACTCCTAGCTCTGAACACCAGAGAAATTGCTGCTTATGGAAATCTCCAACAACCTTCTCCAAAGTATGAACAACTTTTGTTCAGACTCCGACCATTCAATTAATGTGGCAAAATTAAGTCTAATGCAATAAATCCCTCAGTGAATTGCCTGCCTGAGATAACAACCTATTGATTTGGATGCCGACATATTGCATTGTACGGTTACAAAAATATTCATTTCTACATCAATAAAACAAAGCCACATAACACTATGTTTAGGATGTGTTTGAGTGTGTGTGCGTATGCATGTGTGTATTTTCACCTATCAATATTGCTTTGAAGACCGTGCACTACCAGTGCCTAAAAGAGGATCACCACACATTGTTTCCATCACATGATGCATTCTGTTTTAGAGCTTTAATATTCATGCATACTTACATTATGGTTATCTTTTTAGCTATCCCAGCTCTTGCGATTCGCATCTCCAAATGATACCCTGCCTCATCATATATATTGTCTAGCTATGTAACCATTGCTTTAAAATTGTATGGGATAAAAATTAAATACTTAAGGTCAGCGGTGACTCAGCTGCCAATGTTTTCACCTCTGAGTCAGAAAGTTGTAGGTTCAAGAGGCTTGAGAACAAAATCTAGGTTTTACACTTCTGTGGAGTACTAAGGAAGCATTACAATGTCAGAGGTGCTGTTTTTCAGGTGAAACATTAAATTGAAATTGCGTCTGCCCTCTCAGGTGGATATAAAAGAAGAACTGGACGTTTTGCTCTGCGTCATAGCCAATATTAATGCTGAAAGTCCCTCAATTTGAGAATGATGTCTACTCGGTAATGAGTTTCTGCCATGGGCCTTCATAACAATAATAATAATCTTTATTGTCACAAGTAGGCATACATTAACACTGCAATGATGTTACTGTGAAAAATCCCTAGTCGCCACATTCCGGCACCTGTTCGGGTACACTGAGGGAGAATTCAGAATGTCCAATTCACCTAACAGCACTTGGAGGAAACCCATGCAGACACAGGGAGAACATGCAGACTCCGCACGGACAGTGACCCAAGCCAGAAATCGAACCTGGGACCCTGGAGCAGTGAAGTAACAGTGCTAACCTCTGTGCTACCATGCTGCATCATGAGATCGAACAGGCTGATTCTTTACCTGCAGATCTTTGGACACGAGACACGGTATTGCACAAGGTAATACGACCTAGTGTGCAGGATTTTCTTTTTCTTCTTTCTTTTCCTGCATTAAGATGTTGGGACTCAAAGCATGACCGAAAAGGATGGCAGCTTGTTGCCATTCAGAACGATTGGTAGCAAGCTCCTCCCAGTCATTAATGTGTGTGCTGCCACGCTTAAAGGAGAGCTTCTGAAAGACTTTGAGGCATTTTCGTTGTCCTCCCCAGAACATTGCCTATTTGATATTTGAGAGAAACAGGACCTGGTGGGAAGATATCTTTCGACCATGCAGACAGTGCCCAGTCCACTGAAGTTGATATTTTAAATGTATTCTCGGGATCTTGCTATTACTGGACCGCATTTATTGTCCACGAACTGCTGCAGACTTATGGTGAATTAACTTCCCTCCATTATAGTGAGTTGCAGGAACACTCACAGTGTTGTTAGGAAGGAATTTCTCAGACTTTGAGGCACTGACAGCGAAGGAAAAGCGATATACTTCAAAATCAGGATGGTGTGGAAATTAAATGACTTGGAGATGAAATTAAAGATGGTGGTGTTCCATGCATCTGTTGCCCTTATCCTTTAATGCCATAGAGGTTTCATGTTCGGAAGGTGCTGCTGAAGGAATCTTGGTGAGTTGTAGCGCATCTTGTGGATTGTACACGCTGCCGTCCTTGTGCATCGTTGGTGGATGGGGTGACAATCAAGCAGGCTGTTTTAAGGGCAGCACAGTGGCGCAGTGGATAGTACTGCTGCCTCACTGCGCCGAGGTCCCAGGTTCGATCCCGGCTCTGGGTCACTGTCCATGTGGAGTTTGCACATTCTCCCCGTGTTTGCGTGGGTTTTGTCCCCACAACCCAAAGATGTGCAGGGTAGATGGATTGGCCACGCTAAATTGCCCCTTAATTGGAAAAAATGAATTGGACACTCTAAATTTATTTTAAAAAGCAGGCTGTTTTATCTTGGCTGGTGTTCAGCTTCTTGAGTGTTGTTGGAGCTGCACTCATCTATGCAACTGGAGAGTATTCCTCACACTTGTGCCTTGTAGATAGTGGACAGGCGCTGCAAATCAGAAAGTGCAAAATTCCCAGCATCTAATCTGGTCTTGTAGCCACAGTATTTACATGGCTGATCCAGTTTAGTTTCGGCCAATGGTATCCTCCAGGATGTTGATAGTGGGGATTCAATAATGGTAATGCCGTTGAATTTTTTTACTTCAGTCATGGGATGTGGGGATTGCTGGCTAGGCCAGATTGTATTGCCCAGCCCTCATTGCCCTCGAGAAGGTGCCGATGAGCTGCCATCTTGAACAGGTGCAGTCTAGTTGGTGTTGGTACCTCCACAGTGCTGTAAGGGAGGGAGTTCCAGGATTTTAACACAATGACAGTGAAAGAACAGAATGATCGTCAGTGACTTGGAAGTGAACTCCTAGGTGCTGGTGTGCCCATGGGTTTGCTACTGTCAAGGGGCGATAGTTAGATTCTCCCTTGCTGGAGATGGTCATTGCCTGGCACTTGTGGGGCACGAATGTCACTTGCTACTTATCAGGCCAAGCCTGATATTTTCCAGGTCTTGCTGTATATGCACGCGAGCTGCAGTATCTAAAGAGTCACGAATGGTGCTGAACATTGTGCCTTCAGCAAACATCCCCACTTCTGGCCTTACGATGAAGCAGCTGAAGATAGTTTGGCCTGGGACACTACCCTGAGGAACCCCTGCAGTAATGTCCCGGGACTGAGATAATCGTCCTTCAACAACCATAACCATCTTCCTTTTTGCTAGGTATGACTGCAATCAGTGGAGAGGTTTCCCCTGATTCCCAATGAGTTCAGTTTTGCTTGGGCTCCTTGAAGCTACACTTGGCCAAATGCTGCCATGATGTCGCCAAGGGGCAGTCACTCTCACCTCACCTCTTGAGTTCAGTTATTTTGACCATGTTTGGAGCAAGTCTCTATTGAGGTCAGGAGCTGAGTGGACCTTGTGTAACCCAAACAGTTTGTCAGTGAGCAATTATTCACTGAAGTGCTGCTTGGTAGAAAAATCGACAACACCTTCCATCATTTTGTTGATGATTGAAAGTTGGCTGATGATGAGGTAATTAGCCAGGTTGGATTTGCCCTGCTTTTTGTGGACGGGACATACCTGGGCAATTTTCCACATTTCTAGTAGATGCCAGTGTTGTGGCAGTATTGGAACAGCTTGGCTAGTACTGGCACACAAGTCTTCACTACTATTCAGTACTATTGCCGGAATTTTGTCCAAGTCCATAGCTTTCGCAGTATTCAATGTCTTCTTGATATCACGTGGAGTGAACCAAATTGACTGGAGACGAGCATTTGTAATGCTGGGGACCGCAGCAGGAGGCCAAGGTAGATCATCCAGCCTGTACTTCTGGCTGAAGGTGGTTGCAAATGCACTTGTCTTTTGCACTGATGTGCTGGGCTCCCCCACCATTGAGGATGGCTTTATTTGTAAAGTCACCTCCTCTTGTTAGTTTTTTAAAAATTCATATACAGGACATGGGCGTCGCTGGTTCGGCCAGCATTTATTGCCTATCGCTAACTGCCCTCCATTTCACTTGCTGTTGTTCTGGAGTCACAAGTAGGCAAGACCAGATAAGGACAGCAGAGTTCCTTCCCTAAAGGACATTAGTGACCCAGATGGGTTTTTAAGACAATCGACAATAGTTTCATGGTCATCATCAGACTTTTAATTCCAGATTTCTTTTATTGAATTCAAATTGCACCATCTGCCACAGTGGGATTTGACCCTGAGTCCCCAGATCTTGCCCTGGTTCCTTGGATTACTCGTCCAGTGATAATATCACTATGGGACTGCCTCCCCAGTGGTTTAGTTCTCTGCCACCACTCACAATGTGCTGTGTCATGATTGCAGCGATTAGATCTGATGGCGTTGGTTCTCAGATTGTCTGTAAGGTACGATTCGGTGAGTATTACCATGTCAGGCTATTGCTCGGCTCATCTATGACAGTGGTTCCAACCTTTTCAGTACAACAGCACACTTCAATGAGACAAACAATTTCAAGTCACACCCACTTTTATTCAGCTGAATCCACTGCTCATAAATGTCACATTTACTTCCATTTACTATCGTTAAGAGTTTTACGAGAGAGGTTTGCAGCATACAATTGAAATTCAAATAGCAACTTACCGGGTTGGTGGGAAACCTTTGCCAGGAGGAATCTATTTTAACCAAATTAACCTCAATCATGGAAACAAACTGAAACTGACCTGATTATAAATATCTCAAAAATATTGTTCGATATCCGAGGCCAACTTGTAAAAGGATAAATAAATCAACCATGAGATGAGGCGAGATCCTAGAGCAGAGGAACTTGAACTAATATTTATTTGGTGTTGAATTACTCTTCCAAATGTTTGTGAAATTGATAACAGTCGCTATTCGGCCACAACAGGGTGCAGTCTTTGAATTTTTAAAATTCAAATGTAACAAGTTGATCCCCGCACAAACAAAAGTGCTGATTGAGAAACACTTACTAAAAAAACTATCCACCGTCAAAAAGAGAAAGCTCACAGAATCTCCTGGGGAAGAGGCGATGAAGGTGAAACCAATACATCCAGATGGCTGAATGTTTCAAACCTCCTTAATTTTAGGGTGAGGGTTGTATGATTTTTTTGGACTCAATTCTTAAGAGCTGTAGAATTCAGCCAGAGATGTTTAATCCCAGTCCACTTTGCTCTTACAAAACACAACTCCCAAATCGGGAGAATGTTCACAAATATATGACATCATTTTGGGGTGAGGGGGGGGGGGAGAGAGAGAGAGAGAGAGAGAGAGAGAGGAAACATCCAGGGTTACTTGATAACATAGAATTCATTCTGATTACAACATTCAGAAACATGAACAACTGAAGTGAGAAAGGAGAGGAGGGGGGACATGCCTTGGTGTGGTACTGTGGAACATGGCGAGGTTTGATTGCTGCAGTTTGTGGAACTGATGCACGGCTTGCTGGTGAATTCAGTCTCGGAACAGCAGTCCATTACCTGGAGTGGCTATCACCTTAGTGAGTACAGGGGAAAGGACCAGGCTCTCCCAAACATTCCATATCCTCAGCATTCCAAAGTCAAGGTAATGAGCAAACACCTGATGTGAATGGGGAAGGTCTCACTGACTGAGAAAAACGAAAGCAGTCTGCCATTTCTCTGTAAATATATGTCCAGTGACAACACATCACTGTTTATTTTAACTTGAGGTCCAACAATAAAGTATTTGATTTGATTTTGATTTGAATTATTTATTGTCACATGTACCAAAGTACAGTGAAAAGTACTTTTCTGCTGCCAAGGAATGCAGCGAAAAAGTACTCCGTACATCGACAAATAAGTAATTTGTTACAGTATGGAACAAGGGCAAAATAACAAAGCAAATACGACATAAGCAAGAGCAGCATAGAATAGTGTCTTCTCAGAAACATATCAGTCCGAGGGACAGTCGTTGAGGAGTCTGGTAACTGAATTAAAGCTTAAAGATCTGATCATCCCACTATTGAAAAACATAAATGTTTGCAACTGCCTTTCAACTTGATAGATTTTTCTGCCCTTCTCTCCCCATGATTTAATCTGATTGGAATTTTTATATCCTTTTCTCGACATCCTCCATTTTCTGTTATGGACTGGGAGTGAAGTTTCAGTCCAACACCTGCTAAAGAAGACAGCAAACTTGGAGAGGGAACCTGCTCTCCAGAAGCAGTGCAAAACAAGCTCAGGCCAACTGGAAAGCATTAATGGGACCAAGAAGAGTTATAAATCTGAGAGAGAAAAATGCTTCAATGTTTCCACGAGCAGCAGCAAGTTATATTAATTTTTAATTATTCTTTACTTATTTTTATAAGTCCTATAAACAATATATTTATTTGTGGGTTGGGGGTGGGAGCGATTTGTTTAATGTTCAGTATATGGGTGGACCTTGTGTGGGGACTTTCAGGTTACTGTGCAGCCATGCAACTTTGGGGAAGCATTGCCGATGAACCATGAGGTTGATGTGCCATCAATTAACACAAGACGAGTAGTGAATGAAACTGTGGCTTTAATAAGCTAAATAGAAAGCCTCCTGGCCACTGATCCCGAACTGGGGCAGGCCGGAGGTCAGCCACCTTTATACCGAGCCCGAGGGGAGGCGGAGCCATCAGGCAGTGGTTTACCACAATACATGTAGTACAGTAACAGTTTACCACAATACATATAATACACTAACAGTGGTTTACCACAGAGGTTTCTAATTCAATTTGTTGGATCATCTCCAGGAAATTGCAAATTTCTTTCATTCATCCCTCGGATGGAAAGGTCAATTTCAGACCCAGCATTCGCTCCCCCCACCCCTCCATGTTGTATGCTATCCTATGGTTGCTAGTTTTCAGGATAACAATACTCCTTACTGAATCAAAAGGCGCGGCGTCGTCCACAGTTTAAATGTCAATTGATCTTTTGTTTAATATTTTAACAATTCCCCTCTCCTCCTGAGGAAACTTAGACGTAAATCACTGAGGGGCTGCTGCAGTTGAATTTCCTCAGCCGGGGCTCGCAGTCTGCCCCACTGCCACAGCACACATGCATTCTTCTCACACCGATTGGGAACCACCAGTCTATGAGGCAGTATTCCCAAATTTAGCACAAGCACCCAGATGTTAGTTAGCAGGACATTGCAGGATTGACAATTTGCACTGTTATTTCCAGTGCCTTGGTTGATGCCAGGAGGTCCATCTGGTTTAATTCCTTTTAGACTTCGTAGCGGTTTTATATAAAGCCATCCTACACACTGAGCAAGATAGGTCCGCAGCTCTTCTTGGGGTTTTCCTTGTAGCCCGAATGCCGGATGACAAGGTGTGATTAGCCGCTCCGTCCCATCGTCCCACCGGTGGGGCAACACTGGCCCAACACCATATGGGAGGTATCATATGTGGGGACAAGTGGTCTCAACGGATTGTAGTGCACCAATAGTTTAGATGACAACTTCCATTTTACTCTGGCGAATGCTTCCACCTGAGGCGCTTTCCATGCACATTTTTTGGTTATTCTTCAATAGCGCATGCATGGGCGCCAGCAGGGTACCCAGGTTCAGGATAAACTTTCTATAATATTCAATGAGCCCCAAAAACGACCTCAGCTCTCCGGTGCTTTCAGGTGCCAGGACTCCCCCGATAGCCTGGACTTTTTCCTCCATTGGATGCAACTTGTGCTTATTGACGCGCTATCCAAGGTATGAAACCGCTTTCGCCTGGAAAACGCACTTAACCATTCTGCAAGCGAACACCCACGTCAGAGAACCTCTACCAAATTAGCCAGGTGCTCCTTCTCAGTGGCTCCTGTTTTTTAAAAAATATGTTTTATTGGAATTTTTTCGATCAAAATTTTTTCCCTTTACAGATCAAACATAACAGTAAAGAAAGTTTAACAATAAACAAATGGCTAATCAACATGGTAATCTAATCGTTTAACCTAAACTAAAACTTCCACTCCCCCCGCCCCCCTCCCCCCTGGGTTGCTGCTGCTGGTCATCTGTCTTCCCTCTAACGTTCCCCTAGGTAGTCGAGGAATGGTTGCCACCGCCTGGTGAACCCTTGAGCCGATCCTCTCAGGGCAAACTTTATCCGCTCCACTTTTATGAACCCCGCCATATCATTTACCCAGGCCTCCAGTCCGGGGGGTTTCGCCTCCTTCCACAGGAGTAGAATCCTACGCCGGGCTACTAGGGACGCAAAGGCCACAACGTCGGCCTCTTTCGTCTCCTGCACTCCCGGCTCATCCGCAACTCCAAATAGAGCTAGCTCACAGCCTGGTTTGACCCGGGCCTTCACCACCTTAGAAATCACTCCCGTCACTCCCTTCCAATACCCCTCCAGTGCCGGGCACGACCAAAACATATGTGCGTGGTTTGCCGGGCTTCCGCCGCACCTCCCACACTTGTCCTCCACTCCAAAGAACCTGCTCAAGTCTTGCTCCCGTTATGTGTGCTCTATGTAGCACCTTGAATTGAATCAGGCTAAGCCTGGCGCACGAGGAAGAGGAATTTACCCTGCTTAGGGCATCAGCCCACATACCCTCCTCTATCTCCTCCCCTAGCTCTTCTTTCCACTGTCCTTTTAATTCGCCCACCAACTCCTCCCCCTCTTCCCTCATCTCTCGGTATATCTCTGACACCTTGCCCTCTCCGACCCACACCCCCGAAAGCACTCTGTCCTGAATCCCCTGTATCGGGAGCAGCGGAAATTCCCTCACCTGTTGTCTTGTGAACGCCCTCACCTGCATATATCTAAGGAAGTTTCCCCGGGGCAACTTATACGTTTCCTCCAATGCTCCCAAGGTCGCAAACGTCCCATCTATAAATAAATCTCCCACCCTCCTAATTCCCAACTGGTGCCAGCTCTGAAATCCTCCATCCATTCTTCCTGGGGCAAACCTATGGTTGTTCCTGATGAGGGACCCCACCAGGGCTCCCCGCACACCTCTCTGTCGCCTCCATTGTCCCCAGATATTCAATGTTGCCGCCACCACCGGGTTCGTGGTAAACTTTTTTGGTGAGAGCGGTAGCGGCGCCGTCACCAGCGCCTCTAAGCTCGTCCCTTTACAGGACTTTCTCTCCAGTCTTTTCCACGCTGCTCCCTCTCCCTCCATCATCCATTTACGAATCATCGCCACATTGGCGGCCCAATAGTAGTCGCCCAAATTCGGTAGCGTCAATCCTCCTCTGTCCCTGCTACGTTGTAGGAACCCCCTCCTTACCCTCGGGACTTTCCCTGCCCACACGAAGCTCGTGATGCTCCTGTCTATTTTTTAAAAAAAGGTCTTAGTGATTAGTATAGGGAGACATTGAAATACAAATAAGAACCTCGGGAGGACCATCATCTTAATTGCCTGCACTCTGCCCGCCAACGACAGAGGCTGCATGTCCCACCTCTTGAAGTCCTCCTCCATTTGTTCTACCAATCGTGTCAGATTAAGTCTGTGCAAGGTTCCCCAGCTCCTAGCGATCTGAATCCCCAGGTATCGGAAGTTTCTTTCCACTTTCGTTAGAGGCAGGCCTTCTATCTCTCTACTCTGGTCCCCTGGGTGTATCACGAATAGTTCACTCTTCCCCATGTTAAGCCTATATCCCGAGAAATCTCCGAACTCCCTCAACATCCGCATAACCTCTATCATCCCCCCCGCTGGGTCCGACACATACAACAGTAGGTCATCCGCGTATAGCGAGACTCGGTGTTCTTCTCCCCCTCTAATCACCCCTCTCCATTTCCTGGAGTCTCACAACGCCATGGCCAGAGGTTCAATTGCCAACGCGAACAACAGTGGAGATAGCGGGCAACCCTGTCTTGTTCCCCTATATAATCGGAAATACTCCAATCTTTGCCGACCCGTGACTACACTTGCCGTTGGGGCCCCATAAAGAAGTTTGACCCAGCTAATAAACCCGTTCCCGAACCCAAACCTCCTTAACACCTCCCATAAATACTCCCACTCCACCCTATCAAATGCCTTCTCTGCATCCATTGCCGCCACTATCTCTGCCTCCCCCTCCACTGGGGGCATCATTATCACCCCTAATAGTCGTTGCACGTTGACATTCAGTTGTCTCCCCTTTACGAACCCTGTCTGGTCTTCGTGCACCACCCCCGGGACACAGTCCTCTATCCTCGATGCCAGTACCTTTGCCAGCAATTTGGTGTCCACATTCAATAATGAAATAGGTCTATAGGACCCGCACTGCAACGGATCTTTATCCCTCTTCAGGATTAGCGATATCGTCGCCTCCGACATTGTCGGGGGTAAAGTCCCTCCTTCCCTGGCCTCATTGAACGTCCTCACCAACAACGGGGCCAACAAGTCCACGTATTTTCTATAAAATTCCACCGGGAACCCGTCTGGTCCCGGAGCCTTCCCTGCTTGCATGTTCCCCAGCCCCTTAATAACCTCGTCCACCCCAATCGGTGCCCCCAGGCCTTCCACCTCCTGCTCCTCCACCCTCGGGAATCTCAATTGATCCAGGAACTGCCGCATCCCCTCCTCTCCCTCTGGGGGTTGAGACCTATACAGTCCCTCATAAAAGGTCTTGAACACCTCGTTTATCTTCCCTGCTCTTCGCACCATGGCTCCCTTTTCGTCTCTAATTCCCCCTATCTCCCTCGCCGCTGTCCTCTTTCGCAACTGATAAGCCAGCAGGCGACTAGCCTTTTCCCCATATTCATACCTCCTCCCCTGTGCCTTCCTCCACAGCACCTCCGCCTTTCTGGTAGTCAGGAGGTCAAACTCCGTCTGGAGTCGTCTCCTCTCCCTGTACAGTCCCTCCTCCGGGGTCTCTGCAAATTCCCTATCCACCCTTAAAATCTCCCCCAGTAATCTTTCCCTTTCCTTGGCCTCTGTCTTCCCTTTGTGGGCCCCAATGGAGATCAGCTCTCCTCTGACCACCGCTTTTAGTGCTTCCCATATCACTCCCACACGGACCTCCCCGTCGTCATTGACCTCCAGGTATCTCTCAATACACCCCCGCACTCTTCCACACACTCCCTCGTCCGCCATCAATCCCACATCTAATCGCCAGAGTGCTCTCTGCTCCCTTTCCTCTCCTAGTTCCAGGTCCACCCAGTGTGGGGCATGATCCGAAACCGCTATGGCTGAATACTCAGCTTCTTCCACCCTTGAGATCAACGACCTTCCCAGAACAAAAAAATCTATCCGGGAGTACACTTTATGGACATGGGAGAAGAAGGAGAACTCCCTGGCCCTCGGTCTAAGAAATCGCCATGGATCCACTCCCCCCCATTTGGTCCATAAACCCCTTGAGCACCTTGGCCGCTGCCGGCCTTCTTCCAGTCTTTGATCTGGATCTATCTAGCCCTGGGTCCAGCACGGTATTGAAGTCCCCTCCCAATATCAAGTTTCCTACCTCCAGGTCCGGTATACGACCCAGCATCCGTCTCATAAATCCCGCATCGTCCCAATTCGGGGCATATACATTAACCAACACGACCTCCATTCCCTCCAGCCTGCCACTCACCATTACATATCTACCTCCGCTATCTGCTACGATGTTCTTTGCTTCAAATGCTACCCGTTTCCCCACCAATATGGCCACCCCTCTATTCTTTGCATCTAGTCCTGAGTGGAACACCTGTCCCACCCATCCTTTCCTTAACCTAACTTGGTCCGCCACCTTCAGGTGCGTCTCTTGGAGCATAGCCACGTCTGCCCTTAGTCCTTTCAAGTGCGCGAGCACGCGGGCCCTTTTAATCGGTCCGTTCAGGCCTCTCACGTTCCACGTGATCAGCCTCACTAGGGGGCTACCTGCCCCCCTCCCGTGTCGACTAGCCATCACCTTCTCTAGGCCAGTCCCATATCCCGCCTCCGCGCTCCCACTCGCTCCCCAGGCGTCGCATTCCATCCCCGTCCACCCACTCTTTAGCTATTTCCTTTTTGATTTCCGCAGCAGCAACCCAGTTGTGTCCCCCCGCTAGATCCCTTTCTAGCGTGATTGCTCCCCCCATATTACTTACGCAAGTCAGCTGACTTCAACTGACCCCGGCTACTCCTGCTCACTCCTTGACCCCCCCGTGTGGGGAACTCCCATCCGCCTTGCGCCTGTCTTCCCGCCATAATCTTTCTGGCGCGGGAACATCCCTTTATCTGACCCGCCTCTTGTGGCGCAGCTCCCTTTCCTCTCCCCCTCCCATTCCTCATTCTCCGCCTATGTCCCTTCTTTCCCCCCTCACTGGCGCCCACATTTCCTAGCGTCTCCCCCCATCCCAATTTACTTCTCTATTTACATCAACCATAACAATAACAATAACATTCCCTACAGTATCAGTCCCTCAGTTCCGATCCAATTTCTCCTCTTTAATAAAGGTCCATGCTTCTTCCGCCATATCGAAATAATGGTGTCTCTCCTGGTACGTGACCCATAGTCGTGCCGGCTGCAGCATCCCAAACTTCACCTTTTTGTGTAACACCTCCTTGGCTCGGTTAAAACTCGCCCTCCTTCTCGCCACCTCCGCACTCCAATCCTGGTACACCCGTACCACTGCATTCTCCCATCTGCTACTCCGCACCTTTTTAGCCCATCTCAGGACCTCTTCTCTATCTTTAAGGCGGTGAAATCGCACGATTGTCGCCCTGGGTGGTTCTCCCGCTTTTGGTCTTCTCGCCGGGATCCGATGTGCCCACTCCACCTCCAAGGGGCCCGCAGGGGCCTCAGCTCCCATCAATGAGCTTAGCATCGTACTTACATAAGCTCCACAGTCCGCTCCTTCCACTCCCTCAGGGAGACCCAGTAACCGAAGGTTCTTCCTTCGCGCTCTGTTTTCTAGGGCCTCAATCCTTTCAATACACTTTTTATGGAGTGCCTCATGCGTCTGTGTTTTGACCGCCAGGCCCAGGATCTCGTCCTCATTATCCGTCACCTTCTGCTCCACCACACGGAGCTCTGTCTCTTGGGTCCTTTGTGCCTCCTTGAGCCCCTCAATTGCCTGTAGCTCGGGGTCAGCACCTCCCTCTTTAGTAGCTCCACACACCGTCTCAGAAATTCATCTTGCTCGGGCCCCCATGTCACCTGGGCTTTCTCCGCCGCCATCTTGTGTCTTCTCCCTTTCTGTCCCTTTCGTCGACGATTCCTCGCGCTGCAGCCGCCGCCGCCGCCGATATTTTCCTCTTTCGTTGGGGGGGGGGGGGGAGGAGACACTCCCTATTCACTCACCCCACACCGGGTTGCGTCGCCCAAAAATTTCCCGTTGGGGCTCTTAAAAGAGCCCGAAGGTCCGTCGGAGCTGGAGCCGCCGAAACGTGCGGCTAGCAGGGCATCGCCGCAACCGGAAGCCTCAGTGGCTCCTGTAATGAACACATTGTCCAGGTAGACAGTCACTCTGGGATGCCCCCGGAGAATATTTTCAATCACCACTGGAAAATCACACACTCGATGACACCCCGAAGGGAAGCCAGGTGTACTCATGTAACTTTCTGTGGGTGTTGATGGTAACATACTTTCGTGATGCCGTGTCTAACTCCATCTGGAGATACACATGGGTCATGTCAGGCTTCGTGAACAAGTGACCCCTGGCCAACTTTGCATGCAGATCATCTTTGTATGGCATGGAGTACCAGTTGAAGCGGGAAGCCCTGCTTACTGTAACCTTATGATCGTCACATAGACGGACTTGTCTGGCTTCAGCTCTGGGCGCTGCCCATTCCACAAACTGGACCAGGTGCATGATGCCCAAGCTCTCTAACCATCTCAATTCGTCATCTACTTTTATAAGCAGGGCGTATGGGGCCTGCCAGGCCAGGAAGAATTTAGACTGGGCCTCTAGGTCAACATGAAATTTTGCTCTGACCCCCTTTATTTTTCCCAGGCCCTTCTGGAACCGCCGGATTTTTTCGAATCACTAGCTTTCAGAGCGCAGCTCTTTCCTCAGATGATACCCGAGGAAGGTGCTGCGCTCCGAAAGCTAGTGATTCCAAACAAACCTGTTTGACTTTAACCTGGTGTTGTAAGACTTCTTACTGTCTCATGAGGGTTATTATAGTTTCTGTTTGCTCTTTTGAACACTCGGTGAATTTTAAATGTACATATCTGAAGATGTCTCCTCTTTGTCTGGCTGAAGGTTTCAAGCACAAATCCACATGAGAAAGTCCCATGATACTCAGAGTCGAACTTAGAAACAGTGTTTAAACTCAGTCCAATGTTTTAAAAATATGACCTTCAAATCATTTTTGTCCTAAAATACTGCAATATCATAACTGCGCACCATAACAGTACCATCATGTAGTCTGCAAAGAAGGACTGGTCTGATAATTTTATTCATGCAAACTTATAGCTTTATGACCTGTGTTGCTTTTTTGAACCGCATCCATTTCATTGTGACACTCTTCTACTTTTGTGAAGTCTCCAACACTCAGTTACACTAATCACCTTGATGGGTGGTGTGTGTGTGTCCCTATGGAGCTACCCAAATTGCACATATTTGCCAGAGTAAATTATACACCTAGTAACTCTCTACCACTAAAACAAATCTACAAAAATATGAGCAGTTTTATCTTAGCAACAATGTAATTTAAACTTTTAATAATTACAGAAAAGTAAATAAAATAAACAAATGTAAAAGGCAAAAGTTCCTGTTATAGATAACATGAATGCTTTATAAAATTAAGCATGAATCAATTCCTGCCTTTCACCATGCACTGTTAATATGCTACTGCTGAAACTTAATAATGGATTACGGTAAATGTGCTGAAGTATGATATCGACAGAAAATTAAGTATTGACTCAGATTTGCAAAACAGGTCTTCTCGAAACTAAGCTTTAATTTTTACTGTACACCTATGTGAGCCAATGCATGCTTGAAAGAAAAGTTGACTAAATTGTATGTTTGCAAGGTTTATGGAAAGAATCCAATTCCTCATAGAAATAAAATTAATCAAAAATTGCATGGTGTGGAACACTGAATTGCATCGCGCTTTACAACCTAAGGGGATCGTAAAACTGGTACAATTCAACTCCGGCGGAAGAATATAGGCGGGATTCCCCAAGTTCTCGCAAGAGGAAGGGGAGATTGGAAATTTGGAAGGATAGAGTCAGGAGTAGGCTTTTTTGTAGAGATGTGATCAATAATTTACTGGGACTCTGGGAATGGGTTCAAGGTAGCATGACATGCAACTCATGGATGATATAAACTTGTAGAGAGCATGAGGGGTGGTGGGAGACAAGAGATATAAAGGATCAGGGTTAGAATTAGGGGGTTGCGAGAAATGCTTCACCTGCTGGGTCAGGAGAATAGTGGAATCAGCAAAAATAGCTCAATGAATGGTCTCAAACTTAGTCACAAAGATAGCCTTGAGCTGTTTACACTTGTTGAAGATAAAAGTAGGGAAAAGCAGCAGTGTGGTGCATGGAAAATAACGCCAGTAGACAAAAGACAGACTGGCTGTTCACACTGGCGGGATCTTCCAGTTCCGCCGACGGCGCACCCCCGTCACGAGTTTCCCGGTGGCGAGGGGCGAATTCAACAGGAAACCCCATTGACCACGGTGTGGTGATATGCATCACTGTAAATACACATGGGGTTAATGTAAATACACTGGGACTGAGTAAACACTGAGGGGCTGTTTTGTAAAGGCCCCGAAGAATCCAGCACGAGTTTTAAGGATACAAATTTATAAAGTTTATTTACTATAACAATATATACATAGTAGTAGCAGTAACTTCCCTTGCTACCTTCTCCTTCCTCCTGGTTCCTGGACTGGCCAGCTTATTTATAGTAGGAGTTTCTCCGCCCCCCTCATTGGGGAAGTTCATACTCCCATAGGATTGTGGGATAGTCATTAGTCCCCAGCCAATCGTCAGTAGGCAGGTTATAACAGGCTGTTTAGCACAGGGCTAAATCGTTGGCTTTGAAAGCAGACCAAGGCAGGCCAGCAGCACGGTTCAATTCCCGTAACAGCCTCCCCGAACAGGCGCCGGAATGTGGCGACTAGGGGCTTTTCACAGTAACTTCATTGAAGCCTACTCGTGACAATAAGCAATTTTAATTAATTTAATTAAATTAATTAATTTAATTTTTAACACTAGAGGGAGCACCAGAGACATTATGTCATGCATACAAACAGCTAATGAACACATAGAATAGGACATGACCAATGGGCAGTCAAGACGCCCAGAGGTGAGACTACCACAAGGGGGCAACCCATATAAAAGGACAGGGCACACATGCTCTTTCTTTTTCCACAGGCGACACTCAGAGAGAAGGACAGGGGCAGATCAGAAGCATCACACCCACCGCATGGCTGAGAGCAGACTGGTTAGTTAGATTGAGTTACTATAGCAAGATTAGCAGGAGAGTCGAACTCAAGTAGGAGAATTGTTAACTGTTCAATAAATGTGTTAAATCTATCTCCAAGTCGGAACCTTCCTATGTCAGAGTATACATCAAGGAAGCAGCTTATGCTACATGAAGAATCATAACACAACACGGCAGGACCAGAAGATCCCACCGTGGGTTGGACTGAAAGTCCTACCCAGAGGCTTTGCTCTCCTCGAGGTTACTGGGTGAGGCAGGGGAGTGGGCCTAGGAAGAAGGCTCTTTCGAAGGGTCAGCGTAGACTCGATAGGCTGAATGGCTTTCTCCTGCTCAAGGGGTTCTATGGATTCTAGGAGCTTTCGGTTGAGGAGAACAAGATTGATGCTTGCTGCGGACTTGCTAGGTCTGGTGGAAATGCTTCTGAGAAAATAGTAACTGAGTTTAATTTTAGAAGCTATCAAAATTATATGTAGGGATGTCACACTATAATTACGAACAGCAAATTAAATGAATGTTCAGATAGTTCATCAAAATTATTTGAGAAGCACTTTGTCTTTATTGAAATTAAAGCATAAAATAACGAACAGGATAAATTAATTAACTTAAAAATGACTATTAGCAATGTAAGGGCAGCATGGTGGTAAGTGGTTAGCACTGCTGCCTCACGGCGCTGAGGACTCGGGTTCGAACTCGGTCCCCGGGTCACTGTACATGTGGAGTTTGCACATTCTCCCCGTGTCTGCGTCGGTCTCACCCCCACAACCCAAAAGATGTGCAGGGTAGGTGGATTGGCCACGTGAAATTGCCCCTTCATTGGAAAGAAATAACTGGGTACTCTAAATTTAAAAAAAAAGTATTAGCAATTTTGTATCACAGCAATTGTTTTTAAAATATGCCTGACAAGACAATTATAGTCAGGGATTTTAAATGCAACTCTCACTTTTACTTTAAGAAAATGACAACTGTGAGGACATAATTTTGCACAGTGATTATGGCCACTACTGTCCTCGAGTTGCTATTCATGGTACAGTCAAGATTATAATAGCCTCTAAAATGATACTGGCTTACAATGGAATTATAGCATTGCTAATTGCAATATGGTACAGAAAAGTAAATGATTCCTTGCTTACCTACAACAAACATGATGCTGGAACAAATAAACATGGAATGTGAGTTCAAGTTTTAAAAGAATTCAGGCATGAAAAATGAGGAAAAGGACAATTAGAAATGACAATCAGTAATTGCTTGGATCTTCATGTTCTAATGCCATATGAGTGTGAGGGCCTATGAGTTTAGCTAGAATTTTATAAAGTCCAAACGATTGTTTGAGAAGAGTGCTTCTTCATATTAAAATCAAATGCATTTAATTCATCCTGTTGTGATACATTTTCCTCAGTTGCTTAGCTTTCCTTTCTCATTCACATCATCAGCACCAAAATATTCTTTTACTTTTCAGAAATATAATTCTATAATACTATGAGATGTCTCTTGTCCTTGCTTTATTTAAGAAAAAATAGGGCTAGTGGCATAATTTTATTGCTAAAATTTGGCTTTAAGCCCCTTAAGGCCACAACTTATATTTGATCTGTCAGGTTAATTGGATGCTGACAAGCCTTGCCAAATTGTTAGATCAATTAAAGAGAAATTATTGAACTACATCTTTCAATTTAGAACAAAGAACAAAGAAAAGTACAGCAAAGGAACAGGCCCTTCGGCCCTCCAAGCCCATGCCGACCATGCTGACCGACTAAACTGCAATCTTCTACACTTCCTGGGTCCGTATCCCTCTATTCCCATCCTATTCATATATTTGTCAAGATGCCCTTAAATGTCATTATCGTCCCCGCTTCCACCACCTCCTCCGATAGCGAGTTCCAGGCACCCACTACCCTCTGTGTAAAAAACTTGCCTCGTACATCTACTCTAAACCTTGCCCCTCGTACCTTACACCTATGCCCCCTAGTAATTGACCCCTCTACCCTGGGGAAAAGCCTCTGACTATCCACTCTGTCTATGCCCCTCATAATTTTGTATACCTCTATCAGGTCGCCCCTCAACCTCCTTCGTTCCAGTGAGAACAAACCGAGTTTATTCAACCGCTCCTCATAACTAATGCCCTCCATACCAGGCAACATCCTGGTAAATCTCTTCTGCACCCTCTATAAAGCCTCCACATCCTTCTGGTAGTGTGGCGACCAGAATTGAACACTATACTCCAAGTGTGGCCTAACTAAGGTTTTAACACTATACTCCAAGTGTGGCCTAACTAAGGTTCTAATTTACGTGGAACACTGTGCGAGATCAAAACGTAGAGGTCAGAACAGAAATGGGAGGAGTTAAAGTGATGATCTACAGAAAGCTCTAATCGCATTTATGAACTGAACAAGATGTTTGGCAAATTAATCTGTGATTTGTTTCCCCATCATATGGTGGAAGACTCTATGAGCTGCAGATGTAGAATATTAGTCTGCCTCACACAGCAGTAGTACAAGGGTCCATGATAAACAGTGTAGGAGGAAGTCAATGTGCTTGTACAGAAAAGTGCCATGGGAAGGGCAGTGGAGGAGCGGTGGAAGAATAGACTAGAGTTTTGTGAATGGAACAGTTCCTCAAGAAAGCAAAGTGGAAAAAGGAGGATACTGGGATAATGCTAGAAAAAGCCGCTAGGGTGGAAGGTGAGGACCAGCAAGCTGAGACACAATTGTGAGAGGAGAGTAAAGGTGGCCAAATAGGATAAGGCCCAGTCAAATGCTCTGCTGACAGGAGCAGAGGAGAATCATCAGTTGGGGAAAAAAGTATATTTCAGAAACTCGGGTGTGGAAATAAGAATTGTCCAGTAGACAGAGGCAACATTTAGAGACTGTAGCACAGGAAGTACTCAAACAGACCGGTGCATTGGTAATCAAGCTTAGCAGGAACTGAACTGGGGGTATGGGGGTCAGAGAGAAGGGGTAGTAAAGTGTTGGAGTAATCAACTCATGGAGCAGAGGAGAATCATCAGTTGGGGAAAAAAGTATATTTCAGAAACTCGGGTGTGGAAATAAGAATTGTCCAGTAGACAGAGGCAACATTTAGAGACTGTAGCACAGGAAGTACTCAAACAGACCGGTGCATTGGTAATCAAGCTTAGCAGGAACTGAACTGGGGGTATGGGGGTCAGAGAGAAGGGGTAGTAAAGTGTTGGAGTAATCAACTCATTTTAGGCATCATGACAGGGGTACTGACTATGTAGTTGTTTCTGTAACACACTCTAGCATCCCAGTACTCTCTGTACATCATTTTAGCTCTAACCTCAATTCCCTCTCTCAGCTATTCCCCAGCTGCCTTTTAGTCAAATGTCAAATAGTCCTAGGCTGTTGTCTTCTCCAGGGCCACGTGATTAATGGCATTCTGTGCCAGCTGAGTGCTTGCTCAGTGTTCATCTCAAATTCTTACTCGAGTTACTGGTTAAAAGTGATTAAGTATTTATTACAGATATCGATTCTTGCCAAAAGATTAAAGGAGGTTAGCTGCTCCATTGACTAACGTCAGCTAAATTTGCAGATGCAATACATCTATACTATCACTGTACAATATTTTATAGTATTACATTCACATTATAGATCATAGAACCATAATATGGTTTTCTTACAGAAGGCCATTTGGCCCAGCATGCCTGTGCTGGCTCTTTGCAAGAGCAACTCACCCAAGCCCATTCCCCTGTCTTTCCTCAAAACCATGTAAATGTTTTCTATTGAGATAATCATGCAATTCACTTTTGAAAGCCAGACTGAATCTGCCGCCACCCCAACCTCAGGCAGTGCATTCCAGATCCTAAAGACATATATTAAAATGTTACATGCACAGGCATTATCACTCAAGAAATCTGACTGAGTCCTCAGTGGAAGTCATTCACTGACTTAACAGAATGGAACAAATGGTAATATTTGCCAATCTACAGAAACATTAAATAGCTAATACTCCAACCGTACACACTAGGTATTATATCAGAGGCTCAGGGCAATGCCAGCTGTGGCTCAGATCGTACCATTCATTGGTGAGTCAGATGATTGTGGGTTCAAATTCCACATCAGAGACCTGAGCACATAATCAAATTAGATAGCCCAGTGCAGAGCTGTGGGAGTGCTGTATTGCTGGGGATAATGCACCTTTCAGATACGATATTAAACCAAGGGCTCATTTCCCACCTCAGATGGACTTACAAGTTCCAACAGCACTGTTTTGAAGAGGAAGAGGGGAATTTGCCAGGGATTGTGGCCAATATTTATCATTCAACTAATATCACAAAAACAAATGATATGGTCAATATCTCATTGCTGTTTAGGGATCATGTTAAATGCAAATTGGCTGCCACATTTCCTACATTACAGCAGTAACATTGCAACACTTTAGAAGTGCTTGTGCTTTGGGAGATCCTGAGGTTGTGAAAGAGGCTATGGAAACACAAATCTTTCCTTTCCCCCTTTCGGGTTCCTAATGAGTGATTTTTCTGAATGAAAGAAATGCTGCATTGAAAACTTGATCCTCTGGAAATCACAAATATGATAACACTGTGGTCCTAGTAAACATCTACACCAAAAATGCATCTACTAATGCAACTCACCAGTCTCGAAGATTGTAAATGATTATACAATATTCTGTCCCAAAACAGTGCTCAACGTGAACAGACAAGGAACCCGATCGGGGCAAAGTAGCTATTATATAATCAATCATTCACAATTTCAAAAACCCGGATGTGAAAATATTTAAATGATTGAGGGTTAAGACCATGAGGGTAATTTTCACTTTCAAAGTAGACTTCCCACTATTTGTAGAACTCAACTCATTATTATTTCATTAATTTCAGTCAGTTGGCAATTCACTCCACCAGACTACCCAACAGGTGGGAAAATTTAAATCAACCTTCCTGTTTCTGAGATTATAAAATGCAAAATCGTCAGCTCTGCCACAATTTATGAATCCAGACTGTACTGTGAGATGTGCTCCGCCACTGGTTACTGTCACTCCCCCAGACTCTCACAGGAGAGCGGCAGTGTGTCTCAGGGAGTGTCAATAATGGACCCAAGCTTCTTCCATAGAAGAGATGCTTCTTGACATTCTTTCCCTCCATTCTGGCCTCCGCAGAAGAGTAAAGCAACAGCCTGACATAGTCATACACACAGATCATATGTTACAATGTTCCAGACATCATCATCACCATCCTTGGGCAGCACAAGTGGATAGCACTGTGGCTTCACAGAGGCAGGGTCCCAGGTTCGATTCCCCACCGGGTCACTGTCTGTGCGGAGTCTGCACGTTCTCCACGTGTCTGCGTGGGTTTCCTCCGGGTGCTCCAGTTTCCTCCCACAGTCCAAAGACGTGCAGGTTAGGTGGAATGGCCACGTTAAATTGCCCCTTAGTGACCAAAAAGGATAGGAAGGGTTATTTGGGATACGGGGATAGGGTGGAAGTGAGGGCTTAAGTGGGTCGGTGCACCTCGATGGGCCGAATGGCCTCCTTCTGCACTGTATGTTCTATATGGCGGCAGAGTGGTATATATTTGGGAGGCCTCAACATTGACCTGGGACCCCATGAGGTCTTATGGCATCAACTCAAACATGAGCAAGGAAACCTCCATCGGGATGCCACCTACCATTCCCCTCAGCTGATGAATCAGTACTCCTCCATGTTGAAACCATTAGGAGGAAGTACTGAGGGTGGCAAGGGCACAAAATGTACTCTGAGTGGGGGACTTCAATGTCCATCACCAAGCTGTGTGGACTGGAAGCTACATATATTAATGCGCAGGGGTCAGTTCTTCGCAGACAGAAAGAACATGTACATACATTGCATCTGTTTCAGCTACAAGTGATAGCCACTTGCTGGTTCATACCTAAGGGCATTGCCTTGACCAATATGACAAGCTGCCTGGTTTAAATTTTCAAGCAAATCTTGGCAGTTAACTGTCAGTCACTATTAACTGGTGCATTCTCCATGGCAATGCCTCTCCCAATCATAGTCCACGTGCCAACCAATCAGCAATCTCTTCTCGTACAGTACAAAGTTGTTATTTTCCCTGATATTGGCATTCTTGCAATTGACCTGATGATTGCACGATGAAAAGATTGGACAAGTATTGTATGACCAAATGACTATACGCAGCATTGTGGTGAAATAATGACAAGTAGCGAAAGCATCATCTAACAGATGGAAGTAAGTGATCTCACAACCAACAGATGAGATTGAAGTTCTACAGTTCTGACACTTACTTTCTGAATGGTGGTGGACAGTGAAACAACTAACTGGAGAAGAAATCTCCACAAATATTGCCATCCTCAATGGCGATGGAGCCCAGCACATCAGTGCAAAATACTGAAGCATTTGCAACAATCTTCAGCCAGAAGTGCCGAGTGGATGATCCATCTCGTCCTTCTCCTGAGGTCCCCAGTATCAGTCTTCAGTCAATTAGATCACTCCATGTGATATCAAGAAGGAAAAATTTCAAAATGTTTCTTGTAAATCAGAGAAAGCTCTATTGTTTTATGAGATGACCAAAGTAGTACATTCTGTTGCTAAAGTTCAGAATTACGCACATTTAAAATTATAAACACTAGCTGATATTAAAGTAATGTTAAACACTGGGTGAGTTCATATACAGATCAGTGTCTGCAGCCATTGCGGCCCGAGCATCTTTTTGTTTGAAGGTTCTTCTGTACATTTCAGCTTTCTGCCTTTGTTTCTTTCGCCCCTCAGTTAAAACATAACATTTGCCACTGAAGTGAAAGAAACAGGAAAGATTTTAACTTTTCTTAAAATTCAGTTCTGAAAGTAAAAAAGTTATACTGAACAATGAGTTTAGAGCAGCTGGTGGATAAATGTCTCCAAACTGAATCAGAAGTCTCAGCATGACAGAGTATGCTGATGATCATTGCGCAAATAAAGGTTGAGTTCAAAGAGCCTCAAGTATTTTGTGCTGGAAACTCTGTCTCACTCCATTAATCTTGGCCTCAGACACAGCTTTGGGAAAGGATGGTGTTTTACATTTGGAGAGGGCATATTCTAACTTATACTTAGCCAATAAAAAAAAGACTGGCCTGAGTCATACACTCCCTCCCGGCGAGTTCTGCCGTGGTTGGGATTTTACGGTGGGGTCTCAAATGGAAAGCCTGCCCTTGCCCCAATTACGGCTCTTAATTGGCCACTTAGTAGCTAATTGTGACCATTTTTCCAGCCAGCCTAAATTTCTATGCTGGTGGGCGCCCTCCCCTCCCCGGTACACCTGCCACTTGCCTGGTTTCCATGTCCCGACACTTGGGGTGGAATTCTTCCATCTCCCATGCGCTGCCGGTCGGTTCAAGGGTAGTGTAGGGGAGAAGTTGACTGGAGGCCAAAATTTGGTTTTACATAGACGTGGATTTCCCGTGGGGTTTTCTGCTGGTGCCTGCCATGTCAGATTAGGAACTGGACAACGTCATGAAACTGATCTGCATCTTGCTAATGGAATGCAGATGAAGGCATGAAAACCCACAACCTATTCTCTGTGATGACAGCGGGAAAACATGCCAGGAAAACACGCCAGAGTATGTCTGATTTGCCTTGACCACTGCCCAGTAGCATGAAAGGATTAATAACCTAATTGAAGCCTACTTGTGACAATAAGTGATTTTCATTTCATTTCATTTCAAAACGGGCTTAAACCATAAGAACAAACAGCAGAATATAAAAGCCGAATATAAATACTACTTTTACAGTAAAACTCAATAATTTCACATCAAAACCTCAATGTTTCAATAGTTACAAATCATTAATATCACCCATCATCATTTCCTTGGAAAATATTAATTAATATTTTTCTACAGATTGGTAAATATGAATTATACAATAATTTTGACGTATTAAAAGTCCCCATGTCTGCACAGCAAGGTCACTGCTGCTGGTTATATTTCAAATAATACTTAATTTGACTGCTAATAAATCCTTTTGTAAAACGGGTCAGAAGAGAACGAAAGTTTGCCTGTGGTGCAATGTTAGTTTTACAAATCCAGACGGTGCTTAATATCAAGGAATGGAAGAGTTAATTATCAGTGAAATTGTTGTGTTGGGTGCTCTGCTACACAGACGAACCAACACGGTTGCGGATGGTACAACTCAGTTTTATTACTAACAACAACATCTGTAAACTGGTTACTGTGGTTCGTTCATTACCCTCTAACCTGTGGACCTAGCCCTAACACTATCTTGGAGAAGCACTCAGCACATGGTGAATGTCTGAGTGGCTTGCTGTGAGTTCTGTGCCCTGAGCTGTCTCCTGCTGGAATGAGCAGGAAGTGTCGTGTTCCCCGTTTTATAGTTTGTATGCTCTTGCCTGTGATTGGCTGTGATGTTGTGTGTGTATTGATTGGTCCGTTGATCTGTCCATCAGTGTGTATGTATGTTTGCACCATGATGTTTATCTGAATATCATGACAGAAATGATATAACAATTGGCATTATTCCGTGCGTGTGTGTGTAACGGTCAATAACCCTTTAATGAGAAAGGGAATAACATGAATGAGAAACTTAAGAATCCATCTGTGCATATGTGAAAAGTTTTAATATAATCACCAACTCTCTGGCCTGTGCACAGGTTGGCTGCTGCATTTCCTACATTTTCAACAGAAGGGCTGAGATTGTGAAAGGGAAGTTATAAATGCAAAATCTTCCTTTTTCTTCAAACGTTTGGTCGTGGCCATGTTCCGCATTCTCTGTGGACCTCCTGGCTTCAAGTCCTGCTGTATTTCATCCTCTGTTGCACTCCACCACTCATCCTCCCCATAAAGCACCCACTCCTAAGACATTGGCCCATAACTTCTGGGTTCCCCAGCATCGCATTTAGGGGGTACCACTATGATACGCAGGGGATCCCTTGAGGAAGTTCACACAGGGCGGCACGATAGCACAGTGGTTAGCACTGTTGTATCACAGCTCCAGGGTCCCAGGTTCGATTCCTGGCTTGGGTCACTGTCTGTGCGGAGTCTGCACGTTTTCTCTGTGTCTGCGTGGGTTTCGTCTGGGTGCTCTGATTTCCTCCCACAAGTCCCGAAAGACGTGCTGTTAGGTAATTTGGACATTCCGAATTCTCCCTCTCTGATCCCGAACAGGTGCCGGAATGTGGCGACTAGGGGCTTTTCACAACTTCATTGCAGTGTTAATGTAAGCCTACTTGTGACAATAAAGATTATCATAACGATTATCATCACATTAGAATTTACCCGGCAATTGCTCAGGAGTGCAAACTTCCTCTGGACAATTGCACTGGGCTAGGAATCACTGACTGAAACAATTTAAATTGCTAACATTGGGTGGTTCTGCCAGTTTTACCCTGTTAGTTACTGTGAAAGAGTTAGAAGGAAAACAAAACAAATGCCAGAATAAATATTTAAACACCCAGATGCAGCCTAGCACAGGACACTCCACACAAACACGACCCCCAGATCACACCCTCCGCCCCACCCTACTTGCCCAACGCCACCCCCAAACTGGTCCAAACCGGTCTGGCCACCACGGCTCCCAGATTGAGTCCCATCCCAGATTGAGCCCCATCCCGGACTGACGCCCCACCCTCCAACCACCATCCTGGCTCCGGTCCAACACCCCCCACCCCATTCCCTAAACTTTACAGCTTACCTGCTCCCTGTAAACCTTCCCTTCAAACCCCCTCTTTATGTCAGCTACTGTCGTAAAAAGGGGGGGTGATCTACCCTTCTGTGCCTCAGTACCTCCTCGCCAATGGACTCGGGGGCATGCTTCGCTGCTCCTGTCTCAACCAGCCTGAGTGAGGAAGGTTGGGGGAAACAGACTTTTCGGAATCCCAACACACCAGGTTCAATCTGGCAATTCACCGAAGACTGCCACTGTGCAGAAGTTGCAGGCTATTAGCCCAAGCCCCTAGACCATCATTAGCCACCACAAAAACTCATTAGATCAATGAGAAGAACTGTATAATTACTGATAATTCACCAGTGCACTGTGTTATGTTATTAACCCTGTGGGCTCTACCTATGGGCCATTGTGTGGCTTCACCCACAGGGGATATGTTGGGGCATGTACGGGCTCCGCCCATGGCTCCACCCCCTTTACAGGAAGTATAAGAGCTGCCGACCTGCGGGGCTGCCTTCAGTGTTGTACCGGTCACAGGCAGGCTCAGTTCTAAGCTGATTAAAACCACGGTTTACTTCTCCACGTGTCTTTGAGTGAATTTGATGGTTGCATCAATTTAATCAGCTTAAAATACTACTATGGAATCAGCCCTCAAACCTGACAGACTGGAACTCGATCCACAGGCCGCGGAGGTGAAAAAAATGTTTTCACATTGGCTTTGATGCTTCAAGGCCTATCTCGCCACGTCGTCCACGCCATCCGTCACTGACGAACAGAAGCTGAGCCTCCTCCACGCACAGGTGAGCCATCGCATTTCTGTCCAGCTCAACGAAGCCGCTTCATATACAGAGGCCCTCGCACTACTCGAACGCCTGTGTGTGCAGCCTGTGAACGAGGTATACGCGCGACACGTCTTCACCACTCGCCGCTAGTGCCCCGGGGAGTCGCTAGATGATTACCTACGCGACCTCAAAGCCCTCACGCGCAACTGTAACTACCAGGCCCTTACAGCCACTCAGCACATGGAGCTCGCCGTCCGAGACGTTTACGTGGCGGGGGTCCGATCGAACTATGTGAGACAGCGCCTGCTCGAAAAAGGGGTCCAGGACCTGGACGACACAGTAAAACTGGCTACCTCTCTGGAGGCCGCTTTTCAGAGCCTTACTGCGTTCCCGGCCGTTTACGCGACCCCACGTGGGCCCCCGACCCGCCCGCCCATCATGGGGGCTACTGCTACTTTTGCGGCCAGTCCAAAAACCGCCGACTGCACTGCCCGGCCCACAACGCCAACTGCAGCAGCTGCGGGCGAAAAGGACACTTCGCCAAGGTCTGCCTGGCCAGGTCTAAGAACTCAAACTCACAGACCCGATCCACAGACTCACAGTCCCGCAGACCCCGCAAGGTGGCAGCGTGTCTGCCGACACCGCCTCTGCATAACATGTGCGATTCATGTGGGCCGCCATTTTGGCCATTCTCCCCCACGCGGCTGGCCACGTGCGATCCATGGGAGCCGCCATCTTGGACGCCATCTTCCTCACCACCCACCACACTCGACCAATGGGGGCCGCCATCTTGGCCGCCATCTGCGACACCGCTCGACGCGTACGACCTACACAGCCATCGCGGGGCTGCCCCAGCACCTCTGATCACGCCACCGGCTACCCACACCTCAGCGCAGTCACCCTGGACCAGTCGCGACCTAAGCACCTCCGGAGCTCCATGATGGCCGTCTGGGTTTACGGGTATGAGACACCTTGCCTTTTCGACTCCGGGAGCACAGAGAGCTTCATTCACCCGGACATGGTAAGACGCTGCTCGCTCCTAATATTCCCGACACAACAAACCATATCCCTCGCCTCTGGGTCGCACTCGGTGCAAATCCAAGGGTGCACTACTGCAACCCGAGCGATACAGGGCTCTGAGTACGCTAATTTTCAACTATATGTGCTCCCAGACCTCTGCGCTCCTCTCCTTTTGGGACTCGACTTCCAGTGCAATCTCAGGAGCCTAACTCTTACGTTCGGGGGGCCCCTGCCCCCGTTAACCATATGCAGCCTCTCGACCCTAAAAATCGACCCCCCCTCCTCTTCGCAAACCTCACCACCGACTGCAAGCCAGTAGCCACCAGAAGCAGGCGATATAGCATGCATGACAGGACATTCATTAGGTCCGAGGTCCAGCGTCTCTTGCGGGAGGGGGCCATAGAAGCCAGCAATAGCCCCTGGAGAGCTCAGGTGGTGGTCGTCAAGACAGGGGAAAAGTTCCTGATGGTGGCTGATTACAGCCAGACCATTAACCGGTTTACGCAACTCGATGCGTGCCCCCTTCCCCGGATTGCAGACATGGTAAATCAGATCGCGCACTACCGCGTGTTCTCCACGGTGGATCTGAAGTCTGCATACCACCAGCTCCCAATCCGCCCGGAGGGCCGCCACTACACGGCGTTTGAGGCAGACGGCCGCCTTTTCCATTTCCTCCGGGTCCCCTTTGGCGCCACGAACGGAGTTTTGGTGTTCCAACGAGCGATGGACCGAATGGTGGACCAGTACAGGCTGTGGGCCACGTTTCCGTACTTGGACAATGTCACCATCTGCGGCCATGATCAGCAGGACCACGACACCAACCTCCACCGATTTCTCCAAACCGCCCAGAAACTCAACATCACCTACAACAAGGAGAAATGCGTTTTCCGCACAACCAGGCTAGCCAGCCTCGGCTACGTCGTGGAAAACGGGCTCCTAGGGCCCGACCCTGACCGTATGCGCCCCCTCCTACAACTCCCTCTCCCTCACTGTCCCAAGGCCCTGAAGAGGTGCCTCGGATTTTTCTCCCACTACACCCAGTGGGGTCCCCAGTATGCGGACAAAGCCCACCCACTATTTGAGGCCACCCTCTTTCCACTGGCAGCCGAGGTTCGCCAGGCCTTCAAGTGCATCAAGGCGGACATCGGCAAAGCTGCGATGCGCGCGGTGGACGAGTCCGTCCCCTTCCAGGTGGAGAGCGACGCCTCAGAGGTCGATCTCGCCGCCACCCTCAACCAAGCAGGCAGACCGGTAGCGTTTTTTTCACGCACTCTCACCACCTCCGAAATCCGACACTCCTCAGTCGAAAAAGAAGCCCAAGCCATCGTGGAAGCCGTGCGGCACTGGAGGCACTACCTCGCTGGTAGGGAGTTTACCCTCGTCACCGACCAATCATCGGTGGCCTTCATGTTTGACAATACGCAGCGGGGCAAGATCAAGAATGATAAGATCTTTAGGTGGAGAATCGAACTTTCCACCTATAACTACGATATAGTATATTGTCCTGGGAAGCTCAACGAGCCCCCTGATGCCCTGTCCCGCGGTACATGCACCAGCGCTCAAGATGACCGACTACGGGGTATCCACGATGACCTCTGCCACCCGGGGGTCACCCGGCTCGCCCATTCCATCAAGGCCCGCAACCTGCCCTACTCCACCGAGGAGGTCAGAGCTATAACCAAAGACTGCCAAATCTGTGCGGAGTGTAAACCGCACTTCTATCGACCGGATAAGGCCCACCTGGTAAAGGCATCCCGGCCCTTTGAACGCCTCAGTATCGATTTCAAAGGGCCCCTCCCCTCCAATAACCGCAACACGTACTTCCTCCACATCATAGATGAGTTCTCCCGCTTCACGTTTGCCTTCCCCTGCCCTGATATGACCACTCCCACTGTCATTAAAGCCCTGCATAGTGTCTTCACCCTGTTTGGTTTCCCCAGATATGTCCACAGCGACAGGGGCTCGTCGATCATGTGCGACGAATTGCGTCAGTACCTGCTCAGTAAGGGCATCGCCTCGAGCAGGACTACCAGTTATAACCCCAGGGGAAAGGGGAGAACGCGACAGTCTGGAAGACCGTCCTACTGACCCTGTGGTCCAGGAATCTCCCAGTTTCTCACTGGCAGGAGGTCCTCCCCGAAGCGCTCCACTCTATTATGTCCCTCCTTTGCACGGCCACAAGCCAGACTCCTCATGACCGTTTGTTTGTTTTCCCTAGGGGAGCTACCTCAGGGGCCTCGCTTCTGCCCTGGCTGATGACACCGGGTCCAGTCCTCCTCCGAAAACATGTTCGGAGCCATAAGACCGACCCCCTGGTTGAGAGGGTCCAGCTCCTGCACCCCAACCCACACTATGCGTACGTCGAACACCCCGATGGCCGGCAAGATACCGTCTCCCTCCGGGACCTGGCGCCCGCAGGTTCCAACACTACTCCAACTCCTGCATCCACCACACTATGTCCCGTCCAACCTCCCATGTACAGCGCCCCCACCCCTTTATGGTTCCCGCGCTCCCTCCCACCCGCCGCACCAGTCCACAGGAATGCAGCTCCGGAAGAGCCGCTCCCAGAGTCCACGCCTGTGCCTGCCCTGGGCCCACTTCCACAGCCACCCGAAGCGGCTGCAACACCAGTGCTTCAGCGGTCACAACGTACGATCCGGGCACCGGACCGACTGAATCTATGAGCACGTCACCCCGCTGGACTTCATTTTTAAACAGGGGGTGAATGTATAATTACTGATAATTCACCAGTGCACTGTGTTATGTTATTAACCCTGTGGGCTCTACCTATGGGCCATTGTGTGGCTTCACCCACAGGGGATATGTTGGGGCATGAACGGGCTCCGCCCATGGCCCCACCCCCTTTACAGGAACTATAAGAGCTGCCGACCTGCGGGGCCGCCTTCAGTGTTGTACCGGTCACAGGCAGGCTCAGTTCTAAGCTGATTAAAACCACGGTTTAACAACGGGGAGGTCCGAGTGGGGATGGTATGGGAGGCACTGAAGGCGGTGGTGAAGGGAGAGCTGATCTCCATTAGGGCCCACAGGGAGCGGAGGGAGCAGGGGGACAGGGAGAGGCTGGTGGGGAAGATGGTGAGGGTAGACAGGAGGTATGCGGAAAAGCCTGAGAAAGGATTGTTGAGGAAGAGACGCAGCCTCCAGGCCGAATTTGACCTGGTGACCACCAGGAAGGCGGAGGTGCAGTGGAGGAAGGCCCAGGGGGCGGTCTACGAGTATGGGGAAAAGGCAAGCCGGATGCTGGCGCATCAGCTTCAGAAACGGGACGCAGCTAGGGAGATCGGGGGAGTTAAGGACAGGGGAGGAAGCGTGGTGCGGAGTGGGGTTGGCATCAATGAGGTCTTCAGGGACTTCTACGAGGAATTGTACCGATCCGAGCCCCCACGGGAGGAGGGAGGGATGGGCTGTTTCCTGGACCAATTGAGGTTTCCAAAGGTGGAAGAGGGCTGGTGGCGGGACTGGGGGCCCCGATTGGGCTGGAGGAGCTGATCAAAGGGATAGGAAGCATGCAGGCGGGGAAGGCACCGGGGCCGGACGGTTTCCCGGTCGAGTTCTATAAAAAATATATGGACCTGTTGGGCCCGCTGTTAGTTTGGACCTTTAATGAGGCGGGGGGGGGGGGGGGGGGGGGGGGGGGGGGCTTTACCCCCGACTATGTCCCGGGCACTGATCTCCTTGATTCTGAAGCAGGACAAGGATCCCCTGCAATGTGGGTCTTACAGACCGATTTCCTTGCTAAATGTAGATGCCAAGGTGCTGGCGAAGGTCTTAGCCACGAGGATTGTGTGCCACAGATCATCCATGAAGACCAGACGGGGGTTTGTGTAGGGGAGACAGTTAAACGCGAATGTGCGGAGGCTTTTGAACGTTATCATGATGCCGGCGAGGGAGGGGGAGGCGGATGATAGTAGTGGCGATGGACGCTGAGAAAGCCTTCGATAGAGTAGAGTGGGGGTACCTGTGGGAGGTGCTGAAGAGGTTCGGATTTGGGGAGGGGTTTATCAGGTGGGTTAGCCTGTTGTATGAGGTCCCGATGGCGAGTGTGGCCACAAATAGGAGGAGGTCCGAGTACTTTCGGTTGCACCGAGGGACGAGACAGGGGTGTCCCCTGTCCCCCCTGCTCTTTGCACTGGCGATTGAACCCCTGGCTATGGCACTGAGAGAGTCGAGGAACTGGAAGGGGTTGGTGCGGGGTGGGGAGGAACATAGGGTGTTGCTTTATGCGGATAACCTGCTGCTGTATGTGGCGGACCCGGTGGGAGGAATGCCAGAGGTAATGAGGATCCTTAGGGAATTCGGCGACTTTTCGGGGTACAAGCTCAATATGGGGAAGAGCGAGCTGTTCGTAGTTCAGCTAGGGGACCAGGAGAGGGGGATTGGCGAGCTCCCACTAAAAAGGGCGGAGAGGAGCTGCAGATATTTGGGGGTCCAGGTGGCCAGGAGCTGGGAGGCCCTGCATAGGCTTAACTTTACAAGGCTGGTGGAGCAAATGGAGGAGGAGTTCAAGAGGTAGGACGCGTTGCCGGTGTCCTTGACGGGTAGGGTGCAGTTAATCAAAATGACGGTGCTCCCAAGGTTTTTGTTCCTGTTCCAGTGCCTCCCCGTGTTTATCCCGAAGGCTTTTTTTCAGGCGGGTTAACAGGAGTATAATGGAGTTTGCGTGGGCGCGAGGGACTCCGAGGGTGAGAAGGGTGTTCCTGGAACGGAGTAGAGATAGGGGGGGGGGGGGCTGGCACTGCCCAACCTCTGTGGGTACTACTGGGCTGCCAATGCGACAATGGTGCGCAAGTGGGTGATGGAGGGGGAGGGGGCTGCATGGAAGAAGCTGGAGGCGACGCCCTGTGTGGGTACGAGTCTGGGGGCACTGGAACCACCGGTTCGCCCCAGGAAGAACAGGTGGAGGGTTTTCGGGGTGGCACAGGGCAGAGATACGAAAGTTGGGGGACCTGTTGGTGGACGAGAAGTTTGCGAGCTTGAGTGAGCTGGAGGAGAAGTACGGGCTCCCCCGGGGAACACCTTCAGGTACTTACAGGTAAGGGCGTTTGCCAGATGGCAGGTGGTGGAATTCCCGCGGCTACTGCCACACACAGTACAGGACAGGATGCTCTCGGGGGGGTGGGTGGGAGTGGAGGAGATCTCGGAAACTTACCAGGTGATGCAGGAGGAGGAGGAGGCCTCGGTGGTGGAGTTGAAAGGTAAGTGGGAGGAGGAGTTGGGAGAGGAGATCGAAGAGGGGACGTGGGCAGATGCCCTAGGGAGGGTGAATTCTTCCTCTTCGTGCGCGAGGCTCAGCCTCATACAGTTTAAGGTGCTGCACAGGGCACACATGACCGGGACAAGGATGAGCCAATTCTTTGGGGGTGAGGACAGGTGTGTTAGGTGCTCAGGGAGCCCAGCAAATCACACCCATATGTTCTGGGCATGCCCAGCGCTGGAGGAATTTTGGAAGGGCGTAGCAAGGACGGTGTCGAGGGTGGTAGGATCCAGGGTCAGACCGGGCTGGGGGCTCGCAATATTTGGGGTGGCAGAGGAGCCGGGAATGCAGGAGGCGAAAGAGGCCGGAATTTGGCCTTTGCGTTCCTGGTAGCCCAGCGAAGGATTCTCCTTCAGTGGAAAGATGCGAGGCCCCCAAGCGTGGAATCCTGGATCAGCGATATGGCAGGGTTCATTAAATTGGAGAGGGTGAAATTCGCCTTGAGAGGGTGGGTACAAGGGTTCTTTGGGCGGTGGCAACCCCTTTCTGGCAGAACGATAGACATTGGTCAATGGCAGCAGCAGCTCGGGGGGGGGGGGGGTTTACTTTATTTTTATGCTATTTACACTGGAGGGTCTGAGGGGGTGCATACACCTGTTGTCTTAAGTCGGGGTGTTAATGTTAATTTATTATTTATGTACGGGGGGGGGAGGGGTTTGGGGGTTGCTTTTTTTAGATTGTGTTTTGTACTTAACCCTGTTGGGTTCTTTTTTCTTTCTCATTTTGTTATTGATATTTTATGAAAACCTTTAATAAAAATTATTTTTTTAAAAACACGGTTTACTTCTCCATGTGTTTGAGTGAATTGATGGTCGCATCAGAGGCTCCAATGCCTGATGTCTGGTTTCAGGTTGAAGAGCTTCAAACACATGTCAGGATCCACATTCATCAGATTCCTCTTCTTTGTTTGTAACCCAAGTGTTGAAAGTTCAATCTTGCAGTTGCGTATTGCAAGAGTGACATAGCTCTTGCTCATAAAGCAACATTGTTGTTGCTTATGACGATTCGAGTCACGCACATGGGATTTGGTCTGGTTGTGTGATGTCAGGCAAGTGGTGACAATGAGGATTCTGGCCAGTTCTTCCATGTGGCTTTGGCTGTGGAATTGCACATCAGTGACTTGCATTTTGGACTATTCCACAGAACACACTTTGAGAACCACTGATTTGGACCATTCAGTTAAGGTTCGGCCTCAACCCCTCTATCACTGCCTCTCATCGCTGAAGCCAATTCACAATTTTACCTTGCTGCCAGGTCAACAAGTAAAATCAGCCAAACCATGCCCTAACTGAAAGCAAGGAATGGAGTGGAACTTCAGGCAACCTAATCGCAGGAGTTACTGCATTTGTCTCAGGTGATCTGTCAAATTTGCACGATTGCCTCAGGCTCCCCAAAACCCTACTTCACTGCCTGGAATCCTGTTGCCTCCGAGCCAACCCAATGAAGCGGCACACCAGGAATGTTAAACTATCTGTCCTCCTTTAAATGTTCACCAATTTGCTGTTCACCTCAATATTTTCTGTTTTCATTTTAGATTTCTCGCATTTTGGGGCTTTTCTTTTTATCTCTGCTGATGGAATGCTTCTGTTTGCCTGATAGCAACAAAGCTAATGTTGATGACCATCACCACCAAATTAGCTGGCACTCTTCTTGAAATTCATAGCTGCCCCCTTTGGCATTTATCAAACAGGGCTGTTGAATTTTTCCTCTATGCCCCAATTTCACATGTGCTAGCAGTCACAAGATTGATATTGGATATATAAAATTAACACAATTTGAATTGACCTTTTTGATTCCCCCTCAAGTGAAGGCCATAAATTATGATGATGACAATTGAAAGAGATCAACAGGAAAAAAAGGAAAGAAAGAACCGAACAAGGCCCCTTCATCTGAGCAAAAACAAATCTTACCTGCAACACCATTTGAACTGAGGGGGGTTGGAGCGAAGCAGGTTTCCAGGAAAACGATAAATTAATGATATTTTGCAGTATTGTTATCAGTATAATAAGATATGTTTATAAATATTTAAAATGAATAGGTTTTATCCTATATCAGTTTCGCGTAGGTGTGCTGAATACAAAGTAAATACAATCTCTGCAAGTAAACAGTTACATATGGTGCACAGAGGAAAGGTTAGAAACAGACTGTTACATGTTATAGCACAAATGATTAAAGGACAATATAAAAAGAGAACAAAATATTTCATGATATTTAGTTTTAACAAGTAACATCAAAAGTGTGGGATTCAGGATGATACTGTGATACAGGATACCATTCAAGTGGGGGGAGCACATAAGAAGGTAGTGATCGTAGGGAACAGTATAGGGAGGGTAATTGACGTTGCTCTCTGTAGCAAGGAGCAAGAGTCCAGACGGCTGTGTTGCCTGGGATCGGGACATCTTCACAGGGCTGGAGAGGAACTTGCAATGGGAGGGGGAGGATCCAGTGGTTCATGTATGTCCCAATGATATAGACAGGACGAGGTAGGAGATTCTGCACAGTCAGTATGAGGAGCTAGGCACAAAATTCAGCAGAACCTCAAAGGTAATTTCTGGATTATTTCTGGAGCCGTGTGCAAATTGGCATTGTACAGACAGGATTAGAGAAATTAAGGTTCAAAGACTGGTGTGGAAGAAGTGTGTTCCCGGTTTGTGGGGCATTGGCACCAGTACTGGGGTAAGTGGGATCTGTATCGGTGGGACGGTCTGTACCTGAACCGTGCTGGGGATGGTGTTCGAGCAAGCTGTGTAAATAGGGAAGTAGAGAGGGTTTAAAATTAAATAGTGGCGGCAAGGGATCAAACTTGGGAAGACGGGGTATACCAAAGAATAGAGACAAGGCACGAGAGGTAGGTACTCCTTTGCGAAATGATAAAGAGACCGTGGCAGGAAGGGAGAGAGAGGAGAAATCTTTAGTAGCCACAGAGGAGTCCAGAAAGGAGAGTCAAAATGAATGATTTATTACCAAAGTAAAGTATATACAAGAAACAGTCCCAGTCGAGACTACTTTGCAGCACGGCTCCTGCCTGGGCCGGTTTCTAATGTCCTGAGTTAACCATCCCGCTAATGAGCCTTCTTCCCTCAGCGGGGGAGCACGTACTCCACGAGGCTCATGGGGAGATTAATCGGGTCATCCCCGTGGGTTTCGTGTGGGTTATAACGCCACTCCTCCATAAAGGCCTCAAGTCCCTCTGAAGGAGGAGCAGCAAGACGACACCTGCTCTTATTTGCATGCGGCTGCACCTCTAGGTGCTGTGGGGCTGGGTTGGGGATTTATATCCTGATGGGGAACGTTGCTTTCTCGATGACCGCCTGGGGGTACCATTACTGGTGACTGATACCTGGCCAGGTCGCTGTTGTCATGTTCTGTAGACTGGCCGAAGTGAATGATGAACTACAGAACATTTAGATTAAATGATTTATTGTAGAACAACCGCATGGTAAGATAACTCGGATAAATAAAATAATAAACTACTAACCCAAGATAACTATTATGGAACTGCTGCAAAATACGTCTATCCACCAGCACAACCTACTCCCAACTCCCAGACCACAGGGTCACATGATGGGTTCACACTGCCACCTAGTGGCCAGAGGTCATGCATAACATTACGTACAAACTTGCCTTATGCATATCATCACGTCTCGGATATCTGGTCTCCATTTCTAAGTCAGAGTCAACCACCTCTCGCATCTATGTGTCGGGGCGATATTGGTTGAAGACGGTTCTGCCAGTGGGGCGTGGTTTAATGGTGGTCCCCTGCTCTTGAGATGGTCAAGATGCTTGAGCACCATCCGTTCTCGCGTCTGCACCTGATACGAAACCAGTCTGGTCTACCGTACCAATGTCTCTGGAATCCATCGGGCACTGTCCTTGAATTTGTGGACGTAAACTGCATCCCCTGGTTTGAAACGCCTGGTCCGTTTCCGCCTGCCTTGGCTTTGCCTCTGTTGTACTTTCCCGCCAATATCGGGGAACGTGAGGCTCTGGCAGGCCCTGAGTCGCCGGCCGATCAACAGTTCTGCTGGCGTTACAGCACTTGTGGCATGCGGCATAGTTAGATAGTTGAACAAATATCTTGCCAACCGCGTCTCCATGGACCCTTTGGTCAGCTTCTTCAGACCCCTTGGCACCGCTCACTCAGCCACCCCATTTGAGGAAGGGTGATATGGGGCCGTGCGTATGTCAGCAGCGGGAGCCTGATCAACGCATCCGCATTCGCAATTTACGTGATGCTTGAAGGTATACCCGGTGCTGCTAGCAACAGGGCTCATCGCTGAATCCAGGTGGACATTATTGGCTGGATCGCCTTGTCCTCGTTAAAAAGCCCTAACAATGGCCTGTGGTTCGTCACAATGGTGAATAGACGTCCACAAATGTACAAATGAATTTTCTTCACCGTGAACATGACGACCAGGCCTTCATTTTCTATTTGAGTGTATTTGCGCTCTGCAACGGCCAATGTTTTTGTCTTTCAGTTTGAGGCTGTTACTGTGGATTGATTCAGGTCTGTGCAGATTCAGAAATACAGCAATCACTGCCTTTCTGGAGAAAGAGAGGGTCCTGATCTTTGTTTGCAGCCTGTAACGGTTTTCCTGTAGATCCATTCATTTCAGGTTCTCTGCAGTTGTTAAATACAGTACTCACAGCCTTTCTGGAGAAAACACGGAAGAACGAGAGAGAGAGTCCTTGTCCCAGTGCTCCCAGGAGCCAAAGTGAGCTTCCTGGAGGCAAACTGTGCTCCTTGGGACTCTGAAATCGGGCAGCACGGTAGCACAGTGGTTAACACTGTCACTTCGCAATGCCAGGGACGCTGGCTCGATCCCCGGCTTGGGTCACTGTCTTTGCGGAGTCTGCACGTTTCCCCGCGTCTGCGGGGGTTTCCTCCAGGTGCCCCGGTTTCCTCCTACAAAGTCCCGAAAGTCGTGCATGTTAACTGAATTGGACATTCTGGATTCTCCCTCAGTATACCCGAACAGACGCGGAGTGTGACGACTCGGGGCTTTTCACAGTAACTTCATTGCAGTGTTAATATAAGCCTACTTGTGACACTAATAAAGATTATTATTATAGGCCTTTCTCTTCCATCAGCCATGCGGTGGGCCAATAAGGCTCTGTACGACGTTAGCTACTGTTTCACCCTGGCAAAGTTTCATCCTGAGGCGCTCTCCACGCCCAGACACAACCCAGCAGACTCGGTCTGAGGCCCTTCACTATTATTAATGGCAGCCTAACGGACTGTTGCCCGTAGGTTACTGAGGTCATCGTCGTACCCATTATGCCTAACCGTGCCCCATATAGATCGCTAGCCTCACCTGGGTATCCCGCAAACTCAACCGTTGAACTCCAGTTCTGATTCTCTCAAACGTCTGTCTCCCAATTACCAAAACTGCGGCCTCCAGGTCCAACTTCAACTTTAGCGGGTGACAATTCACCTGGACTGCAATCCTAATGGGGGAAATTTGTGGTGCGACAATGCAATTCAATTGCATACATTTCTCATCATCAGATTGTTCTAAGTGAAGGGTCCTGGCTCTGGGTTGGCATCTCCCTTGGGGAGGGCAGCAAGTTTGTTGGCTGCCGTGATCCCTGCGATTCCGCTGGCCACAAGTTTGCACCACCTTTACTTCCTCCAGCAGAGCTGAGGTACCCTCAATAACGACGCTTAGAGTGTAAACGGTAAAGAAGGCTTTATTAGACTAAGAACTATGCTAGAACTGAGACATGGGCTGACTGCTCCACAGCCCATGAGGCAGCCCTTTATATATGGTTCACAAATGGGCGGAGCCAGTGGCGGAGTCCCCAGGGTTCCAAGCCCGGTCTTAAAGGGGACATCACCTTACATGATGATAAGACAGTAACCGTTCATCACAAGAGCCTTCTCCATCACCTACCCAAAAATATCTGATGTCTGGTAGTTGCGAAAAGCGCTAGAAATCCAGTTTTATTTTTTGAATATTGACTATAACCAGTAATTTGAAGTTTCCGTCTCTGATTTATTTGCTCAGATCACTAATACTCATGAAGTAAACTTTCCCTCCTTCCTTAAACATAATTCTAAGAATTGGGAATCAGAAATCCAGAACAACAACTTGTGTTCAATGTGGCACGTTGAAGAAACGGCCGAAGGTATTTCATAGGCTCACAATCGGACAGAAATTGAGCCAGAGAATGAGCCATGAGGATGTGTAACCAATGCTTGATCAAAGAGTTAGGTTTTAATGAAGGTCTGAAAGAAAACAAAGATGGAGAGGTTCAGACAAGGAATTCCAGAGCTTAGAGCCTATATGGCCTACAGTCTGCCATGTGGTGGAGTGAAGTGCACAGGGGTGCACAGGAATCCAGGTATTGGAGGAACAGAGAGCTCGAAGGGTTGTCGGGCTGGAGGAGCTTTCAGAGATAGAAAGGGAAGAGTACACAGACAGATTTGAAAGTAACAATAAAAGTTTTAAAATTCAAAGTGCTGATGGACTGGCAGCCCAAGTAACTCAGTGAGCACAGAGGTGATGCCTGAATGGGTTTTGGCGCGAATGGGACTTGGCACAAATTAGGATACAGGCAGCAGAGATTTAGATGAGTTCATGTTTATGTATGGTGGAAGATGGGAGGGCCAACCAGAAAAGCATTTGAACACTCAAGTCTGGAGGTAACAAAAGATGGATGAGGGTTTCAGCAAAAGATTAATCCACGTTAAGTAGTGACGTCTAATAAAAACATACAAATGTAAAGTCTGACTGGCAAAGACTAGATAGACAGGTGTTATAAATTTAATTTTGTCATTAGGAATTGGCATGTTGTTTGTTTTTCAAGAAGCAAAGAAATACTTTCTGTAAATTTTTCCTCTCCAACATGTTGTTTCTTGGATCTTCTGTTCCCATTTATAGTTTATTGTGCTTCGATCAAAGGGAAAATCCAGCTGCCTTTCCTAGAAATTGGGTTATTTTCAGAGCATTAGCACACATTTTTTACATATTGCAGTCCAATTCCATTTGATTGCATTCCAAGGAGCTGCAGTATGTTTCCATTTATTTTCTTAAAATTTGTAACAGGAAAAAATCTAGTTCGTACTGTTGTTTCTAGCGGTATTACTTTGTTAGACTATGGTGGCATATGTTGTGATGTTCTGTATTTACATACATCGTACCCTTCTACAAGTTCCCTCATTATCATTGTGAAACTAAAATGAGGAGGATTATCTTGTAGTTAAATGGGCTGGGAAGGGCATTGAGTTAATGGTACATTTTGTTTTACTGGATTTAGGTTCAAAACAACTCTAAACTGATGGGGCAAAAGTATTTTAATTCTGTTGTCATTAAATTTTAATCATTAAAATCAACTTGGGCAGTTTCTGTTAAGTGTGGACCGAAAGCAGTAAACTGATCCAAACTGACAATTCCAGCTCTGCCATTTAATCACCTTGATGAATACAAAAATGTATTTATTTAAAAAATGACGTAGGACTTTAGAAAATTGACAATTGACAGCAGATAGAATGCCACCACTGCAGGTTCAATAGGAGCTTATTATAAGAATAGCAGAATTTGAGCACAAATTCTGGCACTATGGCATGCTGATTAGGTGTAATCATGCTCTGTTTGGTGTCTGCAGCTAGAATAAATTACATAATCTCAAAATCAATTTGCTATTGTCCTAAAAGAATCAAAGTAATTAGTTACGATTTTATGAGATATTAAAATGAATGTACATGAAGTACAGAAAGAATCTGACATGTTATTAAATTTTTTTATCTACTAATAAAAAAGGCCATTACACAATACTTAACTCATCTTAATTCAAGCAACACCAATATAAATCTGAAATTTATAAAGTCAATATGACTCGTAGAAAGTTATAAAAACTTCCCACGGACAAAACTGGCAGAAACAAGTTTAAGTTGAAAACAGCAGCAAAATTAATTTTTGGATAGCCAAGATTACATATGGCATGAAGAGAAAATAAAGTATTCTTAGGCATGCCACATCACCTGTTGGTACTAATCCAGTTTTTTGTATCAATGAAATTCTGCAAGATGCCAATGTTGCTCATTAATACTATTAAGACATTACCTCACTGCAAAAGTACATGTTTACACCATAAGGTGGATTTTTCATGGGGGCAGATTGCCCCCGCCCCCACCCCCAGGATCTTAAATTCAGTCGGCATCTTGGAGACATGAAATCTGGCTTCCCCGCCAACATTATGCATAGGCAGCCTTAATTAGTGCAGTGTGAAAGGCTGGCGGATCTGTAGTCCCAGCAGTGCCACAATACACCAGTGGCCACTAAGGGGGCTATAACATCTTGAGGGGGAAGGAAGGTGTGCCTTTATCACTAAAGAGGATCCCCTCCAAAGGAGGGTAACTTTGGGATTGGTTGGGGGTGGGCGGTGCTAGCCACCTGCATTATTTTACATGCCCCAGTGGAGGACAGTGAAATTCACCCCCATGCTATACCAAGCTCTCAAATAAAAACATAAATGCAACAAATATATGAGGGTGCAGGAGCAGAGGGGTCTGGGTGTATCAGTGCTTAAACAATTGAGGATGGCAGGACTGTTCGAGAGTGTTGTTAATAAAACATATGGTGTCCTGGGCTTTATAAATAGGGAAATAGGCAGTTATGTTAAACCCGTGTAAAACACTGGTTCAGATTCAACTGGAATAATAGGTCAATTTCTGGGCCCCACATTTTTAGAAGGATGTGATAACATAATGTTAGTTAGTACCAAGTATCAAATTTATTCCCTGTTAAAATGGCAAAAAGAATTAATGAGAATTGTTCCAGGGATAAGGAACTTCAGCTATGTAGATAGTTAGAAGTTGGGTCTGTTGGAGAAGAGAAAGTTGAGGGGAAAATTTGATGGAGGAAATCAAAACCATATGAGGCGTCTGGACAGAATAGGTCGGGAGAAACTGTTCACATTGGTGGAAAGTTCAAGAACCAGACGGCACAGATTTAAAGTAATTGGTAAAAGCAGTGGCAAAATGAGGAAATACATTTTTATACAGCAAGTGGCTTTGGAAGCACTGCCTGAGGGTGTGATGGAGGCAGATTCAATGAAGGCATTCAAAAGTGAATTAGATTAACTGAAAAGGAAAAATGTTCTGGGCTATGGAAAACAGACGGGGGAGTGGCCAAGTGGTGGGTGCTCCCTCAGAGGGCCAGCACAGACCCAACAGGCTGAATGGCCTCCTCCTGTGATATAACCATTTTATGATATCTGCAAGTTTATCAACATGTGAAAAAAATAACATTTTAATGAGATATCCCTTCGGGTACTGGAAATATAATCCATCTTTTATCTTTCCTGCTGTTGATGTCCTTGCTGCGAATTTCTAGCATGTTATACTTTCATTTCACATTTACTTTCTTTTCCTCCTTTCATGACCAATTTTCATCTAGTCTTGCAGTCATCGTGGTTTTCATAGCTCGAGTGGAAGGGATGCTTGGAACAGCACTCAAGTGGATAACAACTGCAAAATTCATATCTGATATTCCCCATTCACAATACTCAGAACAGGGAAACTATTAAGCCACCTCCTGTCATTTACAGCGCAATCAATGTTTTAGCCCAATTATTACGTTTGATTAAAAGATCCAACATTGTGCCTGGATCGTCTCATAATGTCCCTCCCCATTCCATGGGCGGGATTCTCCGACCCCCCGCCGGGTCAGAGAATCGCCAGGGGTTGGCGTGAATCCCGCCCCCCAAAAGTTGCCCCGGCGTGAGTCGCGCCGCCCACCTCAGAGAATAGCGGCGTCCGGCGCGACGCAATGGGCCCCGGGGCTGACCGAATTCTCCAGCCCGCGATGGGGCGAAGTCCCGCCTGTCCTTTGCCAGTTCCGCCGACGTAAATTAGAGTAGGTCCTTACTGGCGGGACCTGGCTGCGCGGGCGGGCTCCGGGGTTCCTGAAGGGTCGCGGGGGGATCTGGTCCCGGGAGGTGCCCCCACGGTGGCCTGGCCCCGGGAGGTGCCCCCACGGTGGCCTGGCCTGCGGTCGGGGCCCACCAATCCGTGGGAGGGCCTGTGGCGTGGGGGCACTCTATTGTTCCGCACTGGAGGCTGTACCGGTCCGCCATTCCCGGTGCTGAAACGAAGACCTCTGCGCATGCGTGGGGATGACGCCAGCACGCGCTGGCGCTCCTGCGCATGCGGCAACTCACGCCGGCCGGCGGAGGCCCTTCGCCGCTGGTTGACATGGCGCGAAGCCCCTTTCCTGCCGGCCGGCGGGGCGCAAACCACTCCGGGGCGGGCCTAGCCCCTAAAGGTGAGGGCTTGGCCCCTAAAGGTGCGGAGAAATCTGCACCTTTTGGGGCGGCCTGACGCCGGAGTGGTTCATGCCACTCCGTCCCGCCGGGACCCCCGCCCCGCTGGGTAGGCGAGAATCCCGCCCCATGAGTCTGAATCTGTGGTTGCCGTGTTGAACTCTGAATTGCAACTTGGAAGGTGAATGACTAATCCCAAGTCCCAAATTTATTCCCTGTTAAAATGGCAAAAAGAATTAATGAGAATTGTTCCAGGGATAAGGAACTTCAGCTATGTAGATAGTTAGAAGTTGGGTCTGTTGGAGAAGAGAAAGTTGAGGGGAAAATTTGATGGAGGAAATCAAAACCATATGAGGCGTCCGGACAGAATAGGTCGGGAGAAACTGTTCACATTGGTGGAAAGTTCAAGAACCAGACGGCACAGATTTAAAGCAATTGGTAAAAGCAGTGGCAAAATGAGGAAATACATTTTTATACAGCAAGTGGTTTTGGAAGCACTGCCTGAGGGTGTGATGGAGGCAGATTCAATGAAGGCATTCAAAAGTGAATTAGATTAACTGAAAAGGAAAAATGTTCTGGGCTATGGAAAACAGACGGGGGAGTGGCCAAGTGGTGGGCGCTCCCTCAGAAGGCCAGCACAGACCCAACAGGCTGAATGGCCTCCTCCTGTGATATAACCATTTTATGATATTTGCAAGTTTAGCAACATGTGAAAAAAATAACATTTTAATGAGATATCCCTAGGGTACTGGAAATATAATCCATCTTTTATCTTTCCTGCTGTTGATGTCCTTGCTGCGAATTTCTAGCATATTAGACTTTCATTTCACATTTACTTTCTTTTCCTCCTTTCATGACCAATTTTCATCTAGTCCTGCAGTCATCGTGGTTTTCATAGCTCGAGTGGAAGGGATGCTTGGAACAGCACTCAAGTGGATAACAACTGCAAAATTCATATCTGATATTCCCCATTCACAATACTCAGAACAGGGAAACTATTAAGCCACCTCCTGTCATTTACAGCGCAATCAATGTTTTAGCCCAATTATTACGTTTGATTAAAAGATCCAACACTGTGCCTGGATCGTCTCATAATGTCCCTCCCCATTCCATGGGCGGGATTCTCCGACCCCCCGCCGGGTCGGAGAATCGCCAGGGGTCGGCGTGAATCCCGCCCCCGCCATCCTCCCGCCCCCCAAAAGTTGCCCCGGCGTGAGTCGCGCCGCCCACCTCAGAGAATAGCGGCGTCCGGCACGACGCAATGGGCCCCGGGGCTGACCGAATTCTCCAGCCCGCGATGGGGCGAAGTCCCGCCTGTTCTTTGCCAGTCCCGCCGGCGTAAATTAGAGTAGGTCCCTTACTGGCGGGACCTGGCTGTGCGGGCGGGCTCCGGGGTCCCTGGAGGGTCGCGGGGGGATCTGGTCCCGGGAGGTGCCCCCACGGTGGCCTGGCCCCGGGAGGTGCCCCCACGGTGGCCTGGCCTGCGGTTGGGGCCCACCAATCCGTGGGAGGGCCTGTGGCGTGGGGGCACTCTATTGTTCCGCACTGGAGGCTGTACCGGTCCGCCATTCCCGGTGCGGAAACGAAGACCTCTGCGCATGCGTGGGGATGACGCCAGCACGCGCTGGCGCTCCTGCGCATGCGGCAACTCGCGCCGGCCGGCGGAGGCCCTTCGCCGCTGGTTGACATGGCGCGAAGCCCCTTTCCCGCCGGCCGGTGGGGCGCAAACCACTCCGGGGCGGGCCTAGCCCCTAAAGGTGAGGGCTTGGCCCCTAAAGGTGCGGAGAAATCTGCACCTTTTGGGGCGGCCCGACGCCGGAGTGGTTCATGCCACTCCGTCCCGCCGGGACCCCCGCCCCGCTGCGTAGGCGAGAATCCCGCCCCATGAGTCTGAATCTCTGCTTGCCGTGTTGAACTCTGAATTGCAACTTGGAAGGTGAATGACTAATCCCAAGTCCCAAATTTATTCCCCTGTTGAAATGGCACAGATTAGGCTAAAAATTAGTCTTCACCAAACTTATCAATGATCATGTTGAATAGAAACCTGCATTAATATCAAGGTCGGCAATATTGACAAATTATGTCTTGGTCAACCAATGAATGAACTGCAAACAACATCTTGCTATTCAAACAATTTATCAGCGGATTCTCTTTATTTATACATATTTCAATCTCTCACTCTGAATAGTTACTTTCCATCATCCAACTTGTTGTTCTAGATGAGAACCCCATTGTTTAATTGATCTCTCACAAAAGTTACTTCATAACAAATGATGTGCCATCAATTAAGACGGAAAACTCAGAGTGAATTAACTATGGCTTTAATTGACTTATAACAGAACTGGCAGCGTGTCCCAGAATGAGGCAGAGTGAGAGGTCGGCAGCTTATATAGCCAGGCCCTGGTGGAGGAGCCACGGGCAGAGCCAAAACCGTATAACATGTAATATAGTGGCAATACTGTACAACATGTAATACTGTGGCAGCACAATACAACACAGTGGTTTCACCACAACAAAACTTGTCATTGTGTTGACAAATACAAAACAAAGTGCCACCCTGCTGCATAAAACATTGCTCGTATTGGGTAGTCTTACAATTTAACTCTCTTCCATCAGTCTTAATAACACCTTATGGGGCTTGTGTCAGGAATGTGGGCAGTTAATGAGATTAACAGTGAACATGAGATGAAAATAAAAAAACTGAAAAGTAACGACAATAGCAGGCACCCAGGAGGAATAATGAGATATGATTTGCCCAGTAACAAGATTAGCAGGAGTCGAGAGACATTGAGGTGAGGTTCTTCCACAATGCGGGCTGACCTCCGAACCCTTGGCCCATCTCTCCAGGCATCACCCCTCCCCATAGCACCCACCCACCCTCCAGCTGTGGATATGCCCTCGGAGCTGTGTCCCATCCCCTGGGTGTTTGGATGTTGGCTGCTGCGTGTGTGGTGTTGCCTCCTGCAGTGTTCAGACACAGTGTCCAGGCATCAAGGTGTGATTGGGATTCTAGGCAATGTGTCCCACATGCTACATGGCCCGCCCACCCACGGGAATCCACTTGGGATGTGAGAATTGCTCACTAACCACGATTGCCTATTCCCCATCAGCAATAGCCTTCAATTGCACTGACAGAGGCCTTGGCAGTCGATGGAAATTATGGGTGGTCGGTAGAGCAGATGGGCAAGGACAAAGGTATGTCGTGTTTTTTCTTTTCTTTTCCTTTAATAAATATTCTCTTTAATTGATTACACAATGACTGGACGATTCTTCACTGGGTTTCCTCACATTGTTCCAAACAAAAATACACCACTTTTCCCAGTTATTTTGGGGGATTTTGAGACACTGTCGCAGTTAATATCAGCAGGGTCCTTATCACGTGGCATCTAATTAACTTTCTAACGCTCCTATGAACTATGCTGGAATGCTTTAACACGTTAAAAGTGCAATATAAATGCAATTTGTTAGTATTTCAGTCATAGTCTATGCACGATCACGCTGACCATCTAAAAATCAGTAGCATTCAACGCCACACTTTGGTGATATTGCTTCATAATAATAATAATAATAACCTTTTATTGTCACAAGTATGAAGTCACGATGAAACGCCCCTAGTCGCAACATTCTGGCGCCTGTTCGGGTAAGCTGGTACGGGAATTGAACCCGCGCTGCTGGCCTTGTTCTGCATCACAAACCAGCTGTCTAGCCCACTGAGCTAAACCAGCCCTGTGGTAGTATGGTAATTATGCTATGATAGTATGAGGCTACGTTCATTGCTTCCAAACAGTTGCAAGCACCCAATGAATAAACATAATCACAGCAGTTTGCTGCTAACTCATTGCTGCCAACTCGTTGCCAAAATTAATACTTACACCAACCTGCCAATTCCCAGAAATTGATTGTGTTTTGTTTTCCTTTTAGAAATCTGTCCTCTTGAATTTCAATGTTTCTGCAAAGCCCCAAAGCTATCGGGCTGGCAATGGCCTGCTTCTTCCAAAACGTCCAAAGCAGTAAACACCAACATTTTCTTCAATTTGATCCCACCAGATAAATTTATATATATAAAAACTTGCTTCCTCCACTGCTGAACCAATCAATTCAGAGACAAATAACAGATGAAACCGTCACTAGAAAGTTGCCACCGAATAACCCACTGCGTTCCCAATTTGACCCCAAGTTAAAGCGCACTACAATGCTGGAAAAGGACACATTTAGAGTTCACATTTTTATCCATTTGCTATTGCTAGACACAATGGAATCGCGTGCCAGAATATATTGAGATTGCTTTAAATATGCATGTCACCCTGTTTATGTTAGAAAATGAGGAAATAGGCAACCAACATTTGGGATAAATAATCTACCCACTGGTTTCCCCAGAGTAATGGGGCATTTAGTGGCCCTGCCCAAAATACGTGGAATCTTCTTTCAACAATTAAATCAAGGTTCTATGCCTATTTTAGAGCCATGCTGTAATTTTCATGTAGCAATGGGTGAGCGATCTTGTGTACAGCAGCCTAACCAGCAGTTCTAAAAGGGACTGCTTGAGGGCTATTCCAGCAGACAAGTTGCATCCGCGTACGCCTACACCCCCACCGGTCACGCCGGGAAACCATGGCGCCGGCTGTGCTGGACACCCCCCCACCCCGCCCCAGCCACTCCCACCACCCCTAGCAAAAGTCCCCCGGGCAGCGGCACAGATCTCGGCCGAGTGTGGCAGCTCTGGACACTGTCCGCAGCTGGCACGCCAGGCTCACGATCGCTGGGACCACACGTGGCCCGCGCCGTCGGGAACCCGGCCCATCGGAGGGGGAGCATAGTGGGTGGGCCGGCTGATGACGTGCCAACGGCCTTGCAGCTAGGCACGGCGCAAGTCTCGATGACGCCGATTTGGAGCGGGCGGAGTATCGCGAACCGGCGCCTGTCCCAATTCCGGCGTGGAAGCCATTCTCCGCCTGATCGCCGTTCCCAATTGTGGCGTCGGGCGACGGAGAATTCAAAAACTGAATAAATGTATATTTCTCAAAATCCATTACAGCACCAACTCACATGCACACAGGCATGCAGACACAGAAGAAAAGGTGATCACAAAAGAGGTAACATAAAATAGGTATTAAAAAGTTCAAAAATTCACTGTTACACTTGATTCTTTCGAGATGGAAGATTGACCTTTTGCAGGCCCGATGGTTCCCTTTTGGTTCACTGAAGAAACGGAGGCACAAATTTTCCAGTGACAAATGTACAGAGGCTTACTGTTTGCAACAGCAGCATTCAGGCTTTGCTTTGGCTGGGGAACAGTCAAGCTCCTGTATCGAAGATCTGGTTTGGTTCTTCAAATCAGTAGATAAAAGGCCAATCCCAATTCCTTTTCTGGGCTGGATTCCCCCTCTCCGACTGTCTGAGAAAAGCTTTCAAAACGTGTGTGAATAAATATTCCTCATCACATCCTGATTTCTGTCGGGTGAGCATAATATATTTTCCCAATGCCCACACAAATGGACCCTGTTGACTTAAGTAGTTACATTGAATAGGATTTGAGTTTCAGCCATTTGTATCTGTGATAGAATGGGGTTCTCACCACCACCATTCTGTTAAGTCCCATTCCGAAGCCAAGACGTCTGCAGAGATATTATGCACTAGTTTCTGCAGATATTTGAACAGCAGCCATTAAATCCACTGGGAAGATCTGTTGCATTTTAATGGCATGTCCCAAAGGTTGTTTGCATTTTAATGGCCTGTCCAGAGAAGCAGGTAACTTCTAGCCTTGTGCAGCTTCATGTATATTGACAGACAAGAATCAGCAGATTGTCCAATGTCCATATTATTTTTTTTAAGTATCCATTTTCCATAAATCCATAGATATAATTAGGTGGATGTGACACGGTGATGTGATCGCAATGTGCAATGCACATCCGATTACCAGAAGTCAAATATGTTTCTATAGCACCACTTCAAGTTGAATAGAATTGAACTCTACCTGTTAAAGTTCCAGACTTCTTTTCGTCAACTATGTCCCAGCATTTAATTCTCTTCATTAGGCATGCTCAGGATCTCTTAGTTCTGACACAACAATGTAGTCACCTTTTTATTAAAGGAAGGAGAGTCAATTATGATAAACAAAGCAACAGTAAGGACGTTTAACTAGGGTATGGAGGAATGGTATTTTGTGCAGGTTAGAATGCAGGCAGTGGTGTTTTGGGTGTGAAGATTTGCGGGGTTGGGGAAAGAGAGGACAGCCAGGCGGGAATTGCAATAGATAAGTGTGGAAATAGCAAAAGCATGAATAAGGGTTTCAGTGCCAAATGGGCTGAGGTGAGGCATTAATGGGTGATGATGTGGAGATGGAAGTAAATGCTCCTTGTGATGGGCAATATATGGGATTAGAAGCACAGCTGGGGGTTGAATAAGATGCTGAGATTATGCACAATTTGGTTCAGCCTGGGAAAAGGGAATGGAATCAGTGAAAAGGATATGGCAGAGGTCAAAGCTGATGACGTCAGTCAGATTAATGTCTAACTTGAGAAAACTGTACAGCATTTAAGATTGGATCTTGGACAACCAGTCTGACAACAAAAAAAGCACTTGAGGTTTAGAGAAGGTGGTGGAGACGTGGAGCAGTGCAACATCTGTGGTACATGTCTATTACGATATTCCCAAGGGACAGAATACAGATGAAGAGAAGAGGGTCAAGGGCAAATCTTTGGGATGTTGGTGTGGGAAAGTTAAGAGAAGCCATAGCTGGAAATGCACAGATTAGAATTCAGGCAGGTAAGAGAAGAACTTTGCAAGGGCAATCCCACTGACCTGAACAGCAGTGGTCTTGGAGAATATACCGACTTGTTTTGGAACTGCTCTTTTGGGTCTGGGGAATAGGGTTCTGTTCGGAGGTACACAAATCCATTTCCAGAGTGTATTTGTGTTTTATGCCTACAAGGGAATATTAGTGAGCATGATAATGACTCAGGAATCTTGCTAATATTCAATTATTAGCATAATTACTGGTTAGTTGTGATATATATTAGCAGGGCTGAGAATTATTAGAAAGGAACTGATTGGATTTTCCTCTAATCCTCGTTCATCTTAATAATAAGAATCTTTATAAGTGTCACAAGTAGGCTTACATTAACACAGCGATGAAGTTACTGTGAAAAGCCCCGAGTCGCCACACTCCAGCACCTGTTCGGGTACACTAAGGGAGAATTCAGAATGCCCAATTCACCTTACAAGCATGTTTTTCGGGACTTGTGGGAGGAAACCGGAGCACCCAGAGGAAACCCACAAAGACACGGCGAGAATGTGCAGACCGGGCACAGGCAGTGACCCACAGGAATCGAACCTGTGTCCCTGGCGCTGTGAAGCAACAGTGCCAACCACTGTGCTAAACCATTCTCCTTCAATTTCACTCCTCTGTCGTGCAGCAGGGCATGAATGTCATTGTCTCATTCCATTCTCCTCCAGTCAGTCGTAGTCAGGTGGCTGGGGTAAGGTGGGGAAAAGGAAATATCCTAGTATTCAGGGAAGTACACTATACACCGTTATATTTTCTAGATCTACCACTGTAAAATATTCACTTTCATGTACTTGGGCATCAGTTCCTTCAAGTGATGAAAAGGCGGAAATGCCTGAAGTTTGTCACAATCAGTTCACTCATTATAACCATTTATTCTTATGTCATAAGAGTACTGAGTTTTGGTTTCATGGAAAAATTAATGAAAGTCCAAATCATGATTTCTAAAACTTTGTTAAAAGTCCTGGAGACCCACATAATAAAAAAAGAAATGCAACTTATTCAGTCACCTTGGTGATACACCTATACTCTTCCTTTTGAGGTGTCAGCCTTTTTGGAGCTGCATCAGCTTTCTGAAACTATTCATCAGTTTTTATGAGTTTTCTAGGTTGCTATGCATGCATAAAAGCAGTGACAGGTATATTTCTACTAAAACAAATATTATACAATAGGCTTACCCAGTTTCACAGACGAGTTCTTATACATTACATCATTTATTAGCTCGGTCATATAGGAAGAAATATTCTGTGGTTGCACAAATTTAATCAGCTCGGAGCTTTAATAATCAGCTTTGGAAATTTATGTGAGAACATTCTTGGGAAATTGTCGTACAACATATACATATATTTCAATGGGCTGAATTTTATGGGGCACTGTAGTCCCCACGTGCTCCCTGGCTAAAAGGGAGCAGGCATGCAATCCTTGGCAAGGGGTGAATGGGGGAAGATGGCTGGAAGGGCCAGGTTTGAGAGGCCAAGGCAGTAGGGTAAAGGAAGGGGGAAATATGACCGATGGTGGTTTGTGGGATGGGCAACTCTGATTGGCCAGGGGACCGGAAAAGGAGGTTCCCCATCCCCAACACCAGCCCACGCAGCTACAGCCGCCGGATCTGTATGGTGTAGGCTTCCCAATCCAGCCCAAACGCACAAATGTTACAGCTCAAAATATCTGAATTGTTGGAGTACATGTTACTTCTTTCACCATGCAGTGGTTATCAAATACTACGCTAATAATCTTGCATCTGCCTTCTTGAACTGCAGCAGTCCTGAGGTGTAGGCACACCCACAGTGCTGTTAGCGAGAGAATTCCATGATTTTGACCCAGCGATAGAGAAGGAATAGCCTTTTTCTTCAAGTTGGGATGGCAAGTGACTTGGAGGGAATCCGCCAGATGGTGGTGTTCCCAGATATCTGCTGCTCTTGTCCTTCTAGATGGTAGAAGTTGTGGGTTTGGAAGGTGCTGCCGAAGGAACCTTGGTGAATTCCTACAGTGCAGCTTGTAGACGGTACACACGGCTGCCACTGTTCACCGGTGATGGAGAGATTGAACGTTTGTGGATTCAGGGGGTAAGCTCCACTGGTTGGAGTCTTTTCAAGCACAGAGGAAGATGGGTGTGGATTTTGGAGGAGAATCATCTCAGTCCCAGGACATCGTTGCAGGAGTTCCTCAGGGTAGTGTCTTAGACTGAACTAATTTCAGCTTCTTCATCAATGACCTTCCCCCAGTATAAGACCAGAAGCAGGGATATTCGCAGCTGATTGCACAAAGTCCAGCACAATTCATGTCCTTATGCAGCAATACCAGGACAACATTCAAGCTTGGGCTGATAAGTGGCAAGTAACATTCGCGACACAAAATTGACAGGTAATGACCATCTCCAAAAAGAGAGAATCTAATCAATACCGCATTGACATTGAACAGCATTACCATCAATGAGTCCCCCACTATGAACATCCTACGGATTACCATTGACCTTCAACTGAACCAGACCAACTGGTAAATACTGTAGCTACAAGAGCAGATCAAAGGCTTTAAACGTTGCAGTGAGTGACACACCCCTGACTAGCCCAAGCCATCTGTACGCCACAAGTCAAGAGTGTGATGGAATATTCTCTACTTGCCTGCATGAATAAAGCTCCAACAACACTCAAGAAGTTTGACATCAGCCAGGACAAAGCTTTATTGGTACCCCATCCGCCACCTTAGACATTCACTAACTCTCCCTCCATCATCGATGCACAGTTCAGCAACATGTACCATCTACAAGATGCTTGGCAGCAACTCACCAAGGCTCCTTCAACAGAAACTTCCAGGACCATGAACATTACCCCTAGAAGGACAAGGGCAACAGATTAATGGGAACACCACCCCTCCAGGTTCCCCTCCAAGTGGCACACCACTCCTGCTTGGAAATATATTGTCGTTCCTTCATTGTCACTGGGCAAAATCCTGCAACTCCTTTCCGAACAGCACTGTGGATGTACTTGCACCATATGGACTGCAGAGATTCAAGGAGGTAGCTCATCACCACCATCTCAAGGGCAATTAGGATGAGAAATAAATGCTGGCCTAGCCAGCAATGCTCTCATCCCCGCGAAAGAATTAATGACAAGAAAATACCGGGAATTAACCATGAAAAAGCTTCTTCCTGCAGTTGTAGCAACAGTTGAGAATGACAGCAGCAAATGCCAGCAATTGACTTTGTTGAAGTCTAGAACTGAGCTTAAAGGAGTAATTTCTGCTGTCACTGCAGTGAAGACTGAGAGAGAGAAGAGGAATGTGACGGCAGTATGTATGAGCTAGTCACTCATTTTCAATAGTGAAATAAACTGTCTAGATGTTCTCTGAACTTAAAATATCGATACCCAATTGCAAACAAATTTCAATGCATTTCAGACTGCAAAGAACAATTAAACACAGAGGGATCAGCAGAAAGCAACTGAAGATCTCAGATTTTTTGAGTTGCTTTATTTATTTTCATACTTTAAATACTTAATTAATGTTTAAACCCAATAGATATGTAAATAGTGCATAGAGTACTTTTTAAATGTTTAATATGGTTTTCAGTTAATTTGTGATTTTATTGTATGGTGTTTTACTACTACCATACCCTTTCAATTTGTTTAAATAAACTAATGTAGTTTGTTACACATAATATAGTAAATCATATTTACAAAATGTACAAGTTGAAGTTATTAATCATTCATATGGCTGCATGCCGCATGTGTTTAGCATATGTTTTTAGCAATTTCAATATTTCAATGCATTAAAGTTTCTTGATATTTTGAAAACTTGATATATTATGGGTTTGGATATTACAAACATTTAATTAATGATTTTTTCCCACTTTTTGAACTACGATATATGGAGGTCATGCAGTAATACAGTTCTGCCAAATTCACTTACTATCAGGTACTGATGATTAATTGTACCCTATTTAGTCTCTGCTATTTGGCAGACTGTGATAGTGCCAACACTCCTGTTCTTCTGGTCTGCCGATCATTGAAGACTGGATATATGACCCAAGATGCGCATTGAACCCTACGGAAGACCCGACGCGCAGACCTCAATGTGAATTGTTCGCGTAGTTTTAACTTCCGACGGACAATTTCCCCCGCTCACAGGGACCCTCCAAGAATGTGTCAGACTCTTGAGTTAGAGTCGGAAGTTTCGGGCAGCTCTGTAGTATTTACCTGCGCAGTTGGAGAGGAAATAATAATCTAACTCCTGTATAACTACAGAACTGAAGCCCAATTACTCACACTGATTCCGCTCCCACTCCAGATTGCTCCTCGATCCTCCGACTACCCCAAACCTGACCACCCCACCTGGTGTGCTAAAACCCCACCACCTGACTGGCCCTGGCCTTGACTACCCCTCCTGACACAACCGGACTATCCTTAACTCACCTACCACCTTACCCACATACCGCATTCCCCATCTGCTACCTTACCCATCAACCACCTCACATACATGCCACCCTACCCACCTGCAACATATCAAAGTACCCATCTGCCCACCTACCAACCGGCAACTCTACCCACTTGCCACCTCACACACCCACCCCCTCATCCACCTTCTACCTTTCTGCCACTTTACCCACTTACCTCACCCACCAACCCACCCTGCCAGCCACCTATTCACAGATTCAACCACTCACTCATTCATTAACATTGATCCATTCAGACATTCACATTGGACCTTTAAGCTTACCGTACGTAAGCTGATGTCATAAAAAGGGGGCATGGCTTGTTTCCTCTACCTCCGTGCTGAGATGGAGTTATTCGTGGGACAGTACGCTCAGCATTTCTGAAGGGGCCGGGTTTGGAAGACATGGCCAGATGGGTGGATCAGCGCAGTGCACAGAAAATCCGAGGATGATTGCCGCTTCGTAGAAGTCGAGGCCCCTGTCACCATAATCGTATTCTGGTACTTGTTCGAAGAGAAATTGGCTAGCTTGTGCATCTTCTTAAGTTATCAATTTGATATGCAACAGCAAATAAAATGTAACTGTGACATTATTGAACACGTCATCTCACCTCAGTTTCTCATTATATTCCTCATGCAATCTACACTGCAACTAAACTTGAAAAGTCAAAATAGATCACATTACAGTTCCATCCAACAACATTCTGTTCATCTACATCTTTTCCCCAGTCTCACCATGACCCTGATTTTTATTTTAATTGATGTCTGATTTTTAAAATTAATTTTCCAATCATTAATTAATTCAGCCTTGCCTTTCCTTTTTTCTTTTCAAAAATATTTTATTTTGGTCTGTTTCCTCAATTTCATCCTTTAAAAAAAATATTTTGTCTTTTGAATGCATTTTACCTTTTACAATTTAGAAGTTTTTAATCTTTTGTCATACAATCATAGAATCCCTACAGTGCAGAAAGAGGCCATTCAGTCCATCAAATCTGCACCAGCCCTCCGAAAGAGCACTCCACCCAAGCCCACTTCCCTGCCCTACCCTGATAACCCCTTAACCTAGCCTACACATCTCTGGACACTAAGGGGCAAATTAACATGACCAATCCACCTAACCACATCTTTGGGTTGTGGGTGGAAAGCGGAGCGCCTGGAGGAACCCAAGCAGACATGGGGAGAATGTGCAAACTCCACACAGTCGCCCAAGGCCAGATTGCCCGGTGCCCCTGGCATTGTAAGGCAGCAGTGCTAACCACTTTCTACTTTTACCTATTTATTGGCTTCTATTTAGCCAGACTACTCTACAACAAAGGAGAGACGATGCTTACTCCTTTTGCTTCATATCAGTGTTTCCTTCAATCCAATGATTATTGATAAATGTTACGATGAAAGCTGTGGTTCTAAAATACACTCTAATTGCCAGGCTGTCACTCTTAAGTCAGTGTTTTTCAAACTTTTTTTCCGGGGACCCATTTTTACCAAACGGCCAACCTTCGGGACCCACGCCGGCTGAAATTCGCGACCCACCATTTTCTCTGACCTTTAAGGTGAGCCTGCTTGGTCCTCATTTACTTGTTTGCTGCTGACAAAACGGACGATTCACAATCACGCCCAAAGCACGTGACGTCAGTGTTCGGGGCACGTGACCTGCTCTCTGTCTCGCTTCAGGCAGGAAGATTACAAGGAATTTTTTTTTTAAATCTTCCCCTGTGTCAGCGCACTGACATCAGGAGGAGGTGGTGCTTCCCACCGATGAGCGGGCATGCATGCGCAGTGCGGCAGCACTTTTCTGTATGGTCGGGGCCATCATTTTCAAAGCCGTTACCAGACGGTATTGTTAAATGCTGGCTGCTGTGGTTATTGCGCGCAAATGTGTGAGATCGGGAATGCCGCGACGCACAGCTTTGCGACCCTGCCGACACCCGCCTGCGACCCACCCGCAGGTCGCAACCCCCACTTTGAAAATGCCTGCTCCATGTTTGCAGCTGCTGAATCACACTACATACTGAAGATGAAGTCTACCTATATGTCTTCTTTCTAGGAAAGTCTTATGCTAAGCATTATCAACTTAATTTTAAATTATCACCCACGAGTTTGACCTCTATCTTCAAACTGCATCTATTTTTTAAATTGATGTAAAGTGATGTATAAGTAAAGCAAAAATTACCATTTGCATGGGACACTTCAGGTGTTCAGGACTTCCAAAGCTATTCATAGCCATTGCATCGCACAGGTACTGTGAAAAGCAACTCAGAAAATGAGAAAAGTGAACAAGACAATGCGGAAACTGTATGGATAGAGCTGAGAAACAGCAAGGGGCAAAAGGTGTTCGTGGGTGTCATATATAGACCCCCCCGACTGCAGTGATATTGTTGGGAATGGAATTAAACAGTAAATTAGAGACGCATGTGACAAAGGAACAACTGTAATTATGGGTGATTTTAATCTGCATATAGATTGGGAAAATCAAATTAGCCACAATACCATAGAGGAGGAATTCCTGGAGTGTATGCGGGATGATTTTCTGGGTCAATATGTTGAGGGGACAACTAGAAAACAGCCCGTCCTAGATTGGGTAATGTGTAGAGAAAGGAATCATTGGCAATCTAGTTGTGCGTGACCCCTTGGGGATGAGCGACCATACGGTGAGAGAATCTTTCATCAAAATGGAGAGTGAAGTAGTTGATTCTAAGACGAGGGTCCTGAAATTTAACAAAGGAAACTACGATAAAATGAGGTGTGAATTGGCTATGATCGATTGGGGAATGTTACTTAAAGGATGACAGTGGATAGGCAAAGGCAAACATTCAAAGAGCACATGGAGGAACTGCAACAATTGTTTATTCCTGTCTGGCACAAAAGTGATCCATGTCTGAGGTTTGGGAGCTGTTTAGAATTCAGCAAAGGACCAAGAAATTGATTAAGAAGGGGAAAATAGAGCCCAAAATTAAGCTTGCAGGGAACATAAAAACTGACTGTAAAGATTTCTATTGGTATGTGAAGAGAAAAAGATTGGTGAAGACAATGTAGGTCCATTACAGTCAGAAACAGGGAAATGTATTCTAGGGGACAAAGAAACGGCTGAGCAACTGGGTACATACTTTCTTTCATTTTCATTTTTCATTTCATTTTCTGTCTTCTCAAACAAGGACACAAATAAGATACCAGAAATGTTGGGGAATGCAGGGTTTGGGAGGAGGAGGAACGGAAGGTGATCAATATCAGTAGAGAAATGGTGTTGGGGAAATTGATGGGATTGAAAGCTGATAAATCCCCAAGGCCTGATAATCTTCATGCCAAGGTATTGAAGGAAGTGGCTCAAGAAACAGTGGATGCATTGGTGGTCATCTTCCAGGATTCTATAGACTGCTGAACAGTTCCTGCAGATTGGAGGGTGGCTGATGTAACTCCACTATTTAAAAAGGGAGGTTGAGAGAAAACAGGGAATTATAGGCCAGTAAGCCTGATGTCAGTAATGGGGAAAATTCTCAAACACATTATCAAAGATTTTATAGCAGACAGAGTCAGCATGGATTCATGAAGGGGAAATCATGCTTGACAAATTTACTGGAATTCTTCGAGGGTGTAAACTATTGGAATTGATGAAGGGGAGCCAGTGGATGTGGTTTATTTGGATTTTCAGAAGGCTTTTGCCAAAGTCGCACATAAACGATTAGCGTGTAAAATTAAAGCGCATGGGATTGGGGGGTAGTGTATTGAGATGGATAGAAAACTGGTTGGAAGACAGGAAAGAAAGAGTAGGAATTACCGGGTCTTTTTCAAATTGGCAGCCAGTGACTAGTGGGATACCGCAGGGATCTGTGCTTGGACCCCAGCTATTCACAATATAGATTAATGATTTAGATGAGGGAACAAAATGTCACATCTCCAAATTTGCAGATGACACCAAGTTGGATGGGAGGGTGAGCTGTGAGGAGGATGCAGAGATCCTTCAGCGTGATTTGGACTAGTTGAGTGGGTGGGCAAATGAATGGCAGATGCAGTATAATTTGGATAAATACGAGGTTATTCACTTTGGTAGCTTTTGTGAGGACCCCAAAGAATCCAGCTCGAGTTTGTAGAGTCAAACAGAAAGTAACTTTATTTACAACTATATGTACATAGCAGCAGTAGTTCACCACTGCTTTCTTCACTAACCGGTACCACACTGGCCAGCTCTATTTATACAGGGGCAACTGCTAATGATTTCCCCCCCCCTCATTGGAGGAGCTCATACTCCCCAAGAGTACGTCCTATGAGCTCTTCTCCTGCGGATTTTGAACGTTGCCAGCTGCCGTTCCATACAGTCTGAAAAATGGACGAAAGGAGTGATTTGCTGTTGCCTGTTTTATTTGAAACTGAGTGACTGCTATGGGGAGCTGCAAGAGAGGAATCTCTATAGGTGAAGGTTTGGCCTGGCCTGGACTGAGCTCCAGCCTGGGACTGGATTTACACACTGCCTGCCTCCCTGCATTTCCACAGCCTGTAGAAGGAGGAGGGGAGGAGGGGCTGGGACTGTTTGCTGCCTGTTTCATCTGCAGGGTGCTAGGGCCTGAGGCCTCCCAGTAAACAGGAGGTTGCTGCAACTCGCTGGAAGGGGACGAAGAGGAAAGGAAGGTTTGTGCACCTGGCCTTTATTTCTTTTTCATCTGCCGATTGCACTGAGATAGGATAACATCCATGGACTGTTTCACTGGGCCCCTGCTGGGCTGAAGATCCTGTCCCCCACCACCCACCGCTGAATCGAGACCTTTTGGGAGACCAGCCTGCTAGTCTTTCTCCGTCGGGTTTGGGGCACCGGTACATTCCCCTGCACCCAGTCCTCCTGTGCCTCCCCCACCCCCATTCAATTACTCTCTCCCACCCCTTTTCCCCTATCATCCACCACTGACCGGGAAGGCAGCAATGCCACCTACGCCGGCGCCCTCTAAAGCCTCCTATGCGGAGTGGTGGCCTCCACAATCCCCACTGCTCCTAAGGCTCCGTCAGCGTTTCTTCTCTTGACATAAAAGCCAGGGGTGAAGTGTTACGCCCACCCCACTATGTCAATCGAGGCCTGCATCTGTGCGATGGCCGAAGTTGTCGGCCCTTCAGCCATATTTGCAGCCTTGAAGGTGTCTGGCAAGGCTGTCTTCTTTCTGAGAGCCAAGCGGGCGGTCCACTTCACCCTGGAAAGGGGCTCACGGTGGGCAGGATCTACCTTGTGGTGGACCCGCTGGAGGCCACTACCGAGAGAGATATTCTCTCGAAAAGCCCGCCCTTTATTCCCACGGAGCTCCTCATCCCCCACCTCCATCTACTGAGGGAGGTACGGTCCGGGGTGGTACTGCTCCCACTCAGCCTCAGAGACCCCACAATCAAACATATTTTCCTCTTCTGACACCAGGTCTTTGTTCTTTTGAGATCCCTTGCAGGTGATAAAACCGACTGCGCCTTTTGGTCTGCAGGTGGGATGCGGTGTCACGCCTGCAAGAAGTCATATTTGAAAAAACTGCCCAACCTCCAAGGCTGCCGTACCCACCAAGGCAGCTGCAGCTGGTATCGACCCCCCCTTCTCCTTCCACTGGCCTTGCAACTAACCCCTGCTGGGGGGAGCCATGCCAGTGCCCACTGATACCTCAGCTGCCGGCATGGAGGTGAGGGAGCACTCGCGTGGCTGGAAGGCACAGAAGACGACAAACAGGGCGGTTCGCCAGCAGTCAGGTCCGGATCCCTCTGACTGACACAGTGCCCTTGGCTACTGGCTCGGGTGCAGCCGTCACACCTCGCCCCACCATCACCCAGCCCGGTGAAATTTCATCATCGGATGCCAGGCCCGGCGGCATTGATACGCAGGTCCTGGTGGGTGGCAGCAGAGAGGTGCACAACCTCGACTCAGAAGGTGCTCTGTCCCAGCCGCAAATTCGGGGGAGGAGCATTGAGGAACGAGGAAACAGCCCGGAAGGGGGAGGGGGCCTCCAGAGACCGAGGTCTCCCTGGTGTGTAACCCTCTATCCAGCAAACGGCGTCAATCCAGGTTCATTTTCATTGATGTCACACCCAGTCCCCGAAAGAAAAGGGATAGTGAGGAAATCCCAGCAGCTGTCTTGCCCCCTGAGCAGGGTGCTTCGGGGTCGGACGGGACCCAGTACAATTTCGCACCCCAGACTCGTTTGATTTCTCAGGGGAGTGGGGCAGTGATAGCCCCCTGCTTCTTAGGTTCTTAGCAGGTTATGGTTTGGAAGACCCTCTGTCCCAACTGCTGTCTTCGGGCACCTCCGCCACCATCCCAGAACTGTTTCCGGAGTTGTTTCCAGGGCCTTCGGTCACCGGGGACGGAGCAGGGATCTGCATCACTACTCCCTCTGGCCCGGTCCCAGGAGGACCCCGAGGAGTACCCTGTCGATGATCCTGGTGGCGGGATCGAGGCAGGCCCTGTGTTAGGTAGTGGGTCTGTGTTGTCCGCCGCACTCTGTGTGGGGAGGAACCTGGCCTGGAGGGCGACTGCCCGAAGGCTGTCAATTGCCCGATGTCGGGAGTGGAAGGTGCACGTGAGGCTTTCTGCAGCAGGGTGCAGAGCTCACTTGTGCCTGACGCTGTGTCGCCTCGTTCTGGGGGACTCGTGGGATCTGCCACGTTATGATTGAGGTGTTTTTTTTCTGCCTCCATTGATAGTTCAGGCAGTGCCCTATTGCCAACCCCCCCCTCCCCACCACCACCCCCTTCCTTCCTCCCCCTTATGTTGGTACAGAGGCGAGGGTATCTGGTCTCTCCAATGCAAAGTTTAGTGCTTGTGCCGTTTGTTTTTGTCCAACTGTGTTTACCATTTTAACTATCAAGATATCCTCCCCCCCCATACATTGGTACAGAGGCGAGGATACTCAGTTTCTCCTTCGCAAAATTAGTGTTTGCACTATTTGACCTTGAACAACTATAATGTTTACGTTTTTTTAATAAAAAATATTTCATGGTATAACCAATTATCTGAATGGCCATAAATTAGTTGAGGGGAATGTGCAACGAGACCTGGGTGTCCTTGTAACACCAGTCACTGAAGGCAAGCATGCAGGTGCAGCAGGCGTTAAAAAAATCAAATGGTATGCTGGCCTTCATTGCGAGAGGATTCGAGTACAGGAGCAGGGATGACTTGCTACATTTACACGGGGCACCTGGAATACTGTGTAAAGTTTTGTCTCCTTATCTGAGGAAGGTTGTTCTAGCTATAGAGGGAGTGCAGCAAAGGTTTACCAGACTGATTCCTGGGATGGCTGGACTGATGTACGAGGAGAGATTGAATTGGGTCAGATTTTATTCGCTGGGGTTCAGAGGAATGGGGGATCTTGTAGAAACCAATAAAATCCTAACAGGACTGTACAGGGTAGATACAGGAAGGATGTTCCCGATGGTGGGTGTGTCCAGAACCAGGGGGTATAGTCTGAGGATACAGGGGAGACTATTTAGGACAGAGATGAGGATACATTTCTTCACCCAGAAACTGATGAGCCTGTGGAATTCGTTACCACAGGATGTAGTTGAGTCCAAAACATTGCATGGTTTCAAGAAGCAGTTAGATATAGCACTTAGGGTGAAGGATATGGGGAAAGCCAGATTAGGCTTTTGAGTTGGATGAGCAGCCATGATCATATGAATGGCGGAGTGGACTTGAAGGGCCGAATGGTCTCCCTCCTGCTCTTATTTTTTCTATATGTCTTTCTATGTTTCTACTCCGTTTTGGCAGGAATACTGGCCAAATCGGTATTCCCCGACTCTTAGCCCAATAAGGCCCTGGGGTTTTTTGCGTACATCAGTCTAAAGCCTAAAAAGGTGGCAGTACTGATAATGCAGGAGCCCTTCAATACGACATTTTGATCTAGATTTTGTGCTCATGGAGTGGGAATTAAAGCCATTCATGTGAGAGTTATTCCCCAATTTTACAACTGTTAATTTGGTTAGACATCTTAAATCAGTAGTGCTGGTGTACAAGTCATGCCCTCTTATTTAAAGTGTAAGTAAAAGTAGAATTATGTCATTTAAACACCAAATATTACAGTATTATAAAATATCTTTTTACTGTTTGTTATATTGACCACAGAGCATAACAGGGAAAAAGGAACCTTAATGGGATATAGGTGATCAATTATTTAGTCATTTTAATGAAAGGCTTTAAAAATGTTAATTTTTCATGTAGTATGTTAATCTTATCCCCTTTCTTGCTGCATTAGATCAGAACATAACATAAATTGAAATATGCAATGAATTACGACTGCCCATAATCCAAAAACCACTTAGCACATCTGTAAATTTTCTCCAACTAGAGGTTTCTAAATAACACGCTGCAGCCAAGTGGAGATGTTCATGTGAAGTTCCCACTTCACCTTCCCAATGGCAAGAAAAGTTATCACACCTCCACAATTTCACTAGTTTTGCGATGAGCATTTCAATAAGCGTTCGGGCACGTAAATCGTTCAGAGTACATCACGTCTATGACTCTATGAACTGCATCTATCACTACAATGATAGTTTTTGACCTTCCGAACTTGGATTTACAGGTGGAGAGAGAGCAATATTTTCCTTTCAGAATTGAACAATAGAAAGAGAGCAGTTTGAACAACACAATACCAGGGTAAAGAATTGGGAACATGACAATGTCATGAGAACAGAAAAAAGAAAGCACAAAATTACAAGCAATTTTTAAAAGAACATTTATTTTTGTTCAAGTGACATGCGGGTCATTGCCCCTTCCTTCCTAAATAGAGGTAACAGGTTTGCTGTGAGTTGTCAAAGAGATCTTGGCAAGTTGCTGCAGAGCACACCACAGGCAAAATGCATGGCTGGTTGAGGGTGTGAATATTTAAGGTAGTGGATGGGGTACCACTCAAGTGGGCAGCTTTGTCCAGAATGATGTTGAGCTCCTTGAATGCAGTTGGAGCTGCATTCATCCAGGAAAGTGGAGGGTAATCAATCACATTCATGGCCTCTACATTACAGATGGAAAGGCTTTGGGGAGTCCGGAAGTGAGTTACTCACTGCAGAATACACAGCCTCTGACATGTTTTTTTCCTAGAATAAAATGATTGCGATATACACATGAGATTATGGTAGCTGATCTTTTCTTTTACAAATTTAAAGATGTTTTGACTTGTGGGAGAGACTAGTAACAAGGGACACAGTTTAAGAAGAGCCAGGAGGGGACATGAGAAGTCTTTGGCAGGCAGGTAACCCTGATGCTTTCTATAGATATGTCAGGAATAAAAGAATGACTAGGGTAAGAGTAGGGCCAGTCAAGGACAGTAGCGGGAAGTTGTGCTTGGAGTCCGAGGAGATAGGAGAGGTGCTGAATGAATATTTTCCGTCAGTATTCACACAGGAAAGGTCTAATGGAGCGTTCATTCAGAGGGGGAGTTGGTTGATTGTAGGATGATCTTGCCTTTCCAGAAGCGAGGCTTCCACAAATGGAAAAGGCAAGTTGAGTGAGTTAGTCTTTTAGGCACAAGCTCCAGTAGTTTACAGTTCTTTCTGTTGCCATCTGCTTGATGTTAGGCAGCACAGGCTGTTTGCCTGGAGTCCAGTTTTCACCGGCGGTCAAACAGTAACTGACTGTAAGTTCCAAGAACTATATAGTTAAAGCAGTTAAGAGATACCAAGTCTTGGTCATGTGATACTGATTTCAGGTTGATAAACTAGGTCTCCTGAAATTATCGTGTTAAAACAGCTAATGTTTCGGCCATTAGCACCATTCTTGGAGATTAGGGCTTGCGACCAGCTGTCTTTGCCCTTGTCTGGCTGGAGCAGACAGATTGTTTGCTGGGCCATTGTATTAGCTTGGTTGCAATGTTTTTGTGATGCAGAGTGTTATATTCCAGATGTTTGAGGTGTCAGTCTTTGCTCACTTTGAAAAGGCTCAGAAATTTCCGCAAGCCAGCATGTGACCAGCTGGAGCCAACTTTCCGGCTCAGCAATTGTCCATTTTGAAAGCTTTAAAAATGAAAGTTGACGAAGGTATACATATATATATTCTTCACATCTCAACCGTGACATGGGGACCATAAAATTCTAATCCCAGAATTCAGGTTCAGCTTTACACCCATTACTACCACAAAATCAGGGCCTTTGATCACATGGTTTCAAGTATTGGGGATTTATCACAACAACAACCTTTGGGGGCAGCACGGTAGCCTTGTGGATAGCACAATTGCTTCACAGCTCCAGGGTCCCAGGTTCGATTCTGGCTTGGGTCACTGTCTGTGCGGAGTCTGCACATCCTCCCCGTGTGTGCGTGGGTTTCCTCCGGGTGCTCCGGTTTCCTCCCACAGTCCAAAGATGTGCGGGTTAGGTGGATTGGCCATGATAAATTGCCCTTAGTGTCCAAAATTTCCCGTGGGGTTACTGGGTTATGGGGATAGGGTGGCGGTGTTGACCTTGGGTAGGGTGCTCTTTCCAAGAACCGGTGCAGACTCGATGGGCTGAATGGCCTCCTGCTGCTCTGTAAATTCTATGATACCAACCTTAAAAAATAAAATTCAAACAACAAGCAGAGCCACTGAAAAAAGGTGGTTTCATCTTTATTGTGGAATCTATGGAACACACATAAAGTTCCACAAAAATCATCCTTCTCCATTCTTCAACTTACCCAAAACCACCATTATTGGTTCTAAATCAATCTGGATAGTTCAATATTTTATGCTTTTACAAATCTCAAGATTTGCAGTATCCATCAATAGAATGCTGCAGTTTGATCCCTGGAGTAGCAGTATCATCAGACAGTAGCTGGGAACAGTGGTCAAGATGAACTAAGGAAAGATGCGCATAAAATGGGGGTGGGGAAGGATGTCAATGTAAACTGAGAAGAGAGAGTGACTAGTAAACAACTTAATCAAATGTGAGAACCAAATAACTCTAATTTTGTTTCAGAAAACAAGCAAAAATGGCTAAAATATCTACAATAAACTTCTGCAATTTCCAACAGTAATGAGTTTACGGCAAATAATATTACCCAGAGGCAGTGTTTAAAAGACTAAAACTCATTTGCTTATGAGTTCTCATCACTTGCAGTGTTTGATCCAGGCGAGTGTCAGAGCTTCAACACCAGTCGTTGACCAGAGGCACTGAGCCACCGGAGGCACATATATTTTTGATCTATCTGCAGTTAAAGTGCCTAACTAAAACTGCTGAAAAGATTTACTGGTCATAAATTTGAGCTTCATTAAGGCATTTTGTCAATCAACAACAAGGCTATCAGTGGTTAAAAAGCTAGGGAAACACAATAGGACAGCATCCCGACAGTCCCCCCCCCCCCACTGGGAAGTTTCCCAGTGGCACCAGCTCAAATGCCCTCTGAATGGAGAAGGGCAGACCATTTGAATGATTAATGGACCAATTTCCAGGGACAATGGCATTTCGTCAGTGGCAAAGAGACCACCACATGGGGGAGGGCACCAACCAAATGGAGACACCCAGTCTGCAGCTTCCCGTGAGACCATCAGAGCCACAGACGTTCCATGACACAGGGAGGGGTCACCAAGAGTAAATGAGGTCCCTTGCGTGTTCAAGTGCCGTTAGAGAGATTACCCCTATATTCTTTGGCTCATGTTTAACCTGTGTAAAATTTCATTTAATGTTCACTATCAAAATGGAGGTGCCCTCGCATTCTTCTTGCTGCCTCAGCAGCAGCTCTCTCTCTCCCTTCTCGTGGTACTGCTGGCACTCTGAACGGGCCGATAGAATAGAAGGCCTGCCCCCTTCTTTAATTTGTCACTTCGCCATCTGCCGGTTCTTAACTGCTTCCATCTTGGCAATATTCCAGAGTGTGCCAGTTAACTCAAAAAATCATCCAAATAACGTAAAGGGACCGGCACTTCTCCCACAAAATTTTGCCCTGTGTTTTTGATTTAAAAATTCAAATTTTTAATATAAAATTTGAACAATAGTGGTCACAGCACTGATCCTTGTGGTAGTCCCACTTTCCACTTCTGCCATTCTGAATAGCTACATTTTTTTCTCTACCTTCTATTTTCTCTCTTGCAGCCAGATAGCTATCCATTTTGCCACTTATGCCTGACTGCAGATTCTGACCGCTGTGAACAGGGTACAAATCAAAACCAACATACTCAAGAGGATAAATATTGCAAGGTTTAATACTCATGGATGGGATTAATACTCAAGGAAGATCAGAGAACTGAGGACTGGTGGGCTGCATTTTCTAATATGTCATGGCTTTCTTCACTTTTCATGACTCATTTTCCCCATTCCTATGCAATAGAGTAGTTGTATCTTCATCGGTATCTTGCAATTTCAATTAACAGCTCAAAAACTTTGAGCTAGGCTTCTAAATAATGCTAATTGAAACAATGCTTAATCTGATAACTGAAAAGAAGTTTGATTTTTATGAGACTTGGAGGATTCATGGGTGCTGTTATGAAGAATATTAATTAGTTATAATTTACACATGCAAATTATTTTAATTGGAAGTGAAGACACCAAGCTCCATCCATGTAACTTGGAAAGTGGAATCCTTATGCGGCGAGATAAAATAACAGCTTTGATTAATATCCCTATGGAATTTAGGTTAATTATATAAAATTGGTGCTTGCACTTGAAATAATTTGTCATTTGTTTTCTTTCAAAGCTGTATATAGATAAGAAAATAATTTAACAAAAGAAATAAAAAGACAACTGAGGCTGTAATTAACTCGGATTAAGGTGATCACATTGAGTTTGCACGCTGCCTTTAAATTGTTGGGACTAGATTCAAATCCAGAAGGATGATGGCGTGAAATTCTCTTCTAGCTACTGACAGCGTGAAAAGATTTGAGCAGTCTAAATTCAAGAGTAGGTTCACGGGCCAACCCTGCTCATTAGCAGATATTGGCATTAAAAGCCCAATATTTTCCACAGAAAATGGGAGAAAAATCATTTTCTCTAAAGCTAATGACCAACTATAAATGGGTTTATGCGTGGCTTTAAAACATACAATTTCTGATAATGTAGTTTTGTCACTGGTAAGAAAAAAAAACTACTCATAATGCAGTTACCATTAGCACCTCTCAACTGGCTTTGAGGGGGGGTGGGGTGGTCAATGTTAGGCACTCAGTACCTGCCTGATTGAGGGACCTGGCATCAGAGAATCAGGGCCTGTAGAGAGCCACACCCCATCACCTGTGACTCCCTTCTCGACTTGTTGACAAGGGTTCAGAGTTTATCTTAGGCCTCTCCGAAATGGTGTCAGCAGCCACTACACCTTCTTGGAGCTGATGAATACCAAGAGCTGCTAACCTCTGATTGGGCGGTAGCTAACAGCAGGTGAGGTTTCCATCTGGGGTCCTTGATTCGACGCAAGTCTCTGCTGAGCCTTGATCAGTAGGCTTCCTTAAATAGGTGATGTAGGGCTTTTGTAGCTCTCCGCCAGCTGCAGAGACCCCATTGCCTCCATTAAATACCACCCTATATCTCAGTTACTATATCTTCTCTCATTGTGCAAATTTCCCTATGATTATCTCACAATTTTTCGATTTCTCTCTACCTTTATGGCTTTCTTTCACATAATTTTCATTATATCTGGTGCTCGTAGGCCTCTTCACACTGTCTCATCTTTTCTCTCTGAACATTTGTGACCTTTTTTTGTGTTTTACACTTTCTCTTTTCCCCTCACATTCACCATGTGGTGTTGGGTGCTCTGAGGTACAGACGAACCAACACGGTTGCGATTGGTACAACGCAGTTTTATTCCAACTAGTTATTTACACATTTGACTTGGTACTCAGCACGTGGTGACAGTGTGAGTGTCTTGTTAATGAGGTCCTGGCCTCGTCCTGTCTCCAGATGGACTGGCCAGCAGGTGTCGTGTTTCTTGTCTTATACTGTGTCTGCTCTTGTCTGTGATTGGCTGTCGTGTCATGTGTGCTGATTGGTCTGTCTATCATGATGTGTGTGTTGTGATGTGTGTTTGAATATCATGACACACCATGGAGACATGGAAGGTGAGTTCAGACTACAACTCTCTAACAGATCCAGAAAATAGTTAATCTCCTTGGAGTTTGGGGGCTGGGATGTCTGTCCTCTTGTTACTTTTGCACAAAACCCTAGGGTTGAGCTTGGGACTTGATTACAAAGGGAAAATAGGAAAGGCCTGGTGATGTAGCTCTGATTGTATTATTGTCATTGTTGTGTCAGTATTGTGATGAATGCAAGAAATTGTTATATTTTATATTTGTTGCAGTAATGTTATTACAGAACCTGGGTAAGATACATAGAGACAGTGGGCGGGATTCTCCCCTACCTGGCGGGGCGGGGGGTCCCGGCGGGATGGAGTGGTGTGAACCACTCCGGCGTTGGGCTGCCCCAAAGAAGTGGATTTCTCCGCACCTTTAGGGGCCAAGCCCTCATCTTTAGGGGCTAGGCCCGCGCAGGGTGGTTGCCATCCCGCCGGCTGGCGTGGAAGGCCTTTGGCGCCATGCCAGCCGGGGCCAAAGGGACTCCGCCTACCGGCGGAAGTCCGCACATGCGCGGGAGCGTCAGCGGCTGTTGACGTCATCCCCGTGCATGCGCATGGGGGGGGGGGTCACATACGCGATGGCCATCGTGGAGACCTACACGGCCGATGTGTAGTAAAAGAGTGCCCCCACGGCATATGGCCGCCCGTGGATCGGTGGGCCCCGATCGCGGGCCAGGCCACCGTGGGGCCACCCCCCCCGGGGCCAGATCGCCCCGCATGGTCCCGCCAGTAAGGGAGGTGGTTTAATTCACGCCGGCGGGAGCGGCATTACAGCAGGGGGACTTCGGCTCATCGCTGGCCGGAGAATCGCCGGGCGGGGGCCGCCGACCAGCGCGAGGTGATTCCCGCCCCCGCCGAATTCTCCGGAACCGGCGGGGGCGAGATTCACGCCGCTCCCCCGGCGATTCTCTGACCCAGCGGGGGGGGTCGGAGAATCTCGCCCAGTATGTCTGCAAAACTGTGATTAAGGTGTCGTAAAAAATGTGGTAATCCTTGATTTTGCAGGGGGACTGTTCTGTTGCTATATTTGAGAATCATTTACATATTTACAGATCGCCGGCAAATGAAATATTGTTTTGGTATGGCGGTCCCTGGGGGATAGATCATTTACAAGAGATACTGTATTTGGCCCTAGTTAAACAGGTCATGGGATATCTTGTGGAAGGAGACAGAAGAATGCCTTATGCTTTGGGTACAGATGATGTAATTAAGGGGAGGAGCCAGTTCAGTCTGTGGTTGCAGTTATCTTTCAGTTTGCTCCTGAAAGATTCTCCCAAGATCTCTGAACAGAGAAAAGCAAGTAAAACATGATTGGCTGAGTACATTATTTATAAGTCGTATTGGAACTCTTTTGGTTTGCTTAATTGGAATATTTAGTGGCAGATTCGGAAGTAAATTAGAGTTCCTTCTTTGATTTAAGAACTGTTAACTGTAGCCATTTTTTTTATTGTTAATGTGGTTAATTTTGTGTTTAAATGAAAATTGGTTATCACATAAAAGATACCTATTGGTGACTGTGTTCACTCCTGTGGTGACTGTGCCTATTGGTGACTGTGTTCACTCCTGTGGTGACTGTGCCTATTGGTGACTGTTCACTCCTGTAGTGACTGTGCCTATTGGTGACTGTTCACTCCTGCGGTGACTGTGTTCACTCCTGTGGTGACTGTGCCTATCCGTGACTGTGTTCACTCCTGTGGTGACTGTGCCTATTGGTGACTGTTCACTCCTGTGGTGACTGTGCCTATTGGTGACTGTTCACTCCTGTGGTGACTGTGCCTATTGGTGACTGTGTTCACTCCTGTGGTGACTGTGCCTATTGGTGACTGTTCACTCCTGTGGTGACTGTGCCTATTGGTGACTGTGTTCACTCCTGTGGTGACTGTGCCTATTGGTGACTGTTCACTCCTGTGGTGACTGTGCCTATTGGTGACTGTGTTCACTCCTGTGGTGACTGTGCCTATTGGTGACTGTTCACTCCTGTGGTGACTGTACCTATCCGTGACTGTGTTCACTCCTGTGGTGACTGTGCCTATCGGTGACTGTTCACTCCTGTGGTGACTGTGCCTATTGGTGACTGTGTTCACTCCTGTGGTGACTGTGCCTATTGGTGACTGTTCACTCCTGTGGTGACTGTGCCTATTGGTGACTGTTCACGCCTGTGGTGACTGTGCCTATTGGTGACTGTGTTCACTCCTGTGGTGACTGTGCCTATTGGTGACTGTGTTCACTCCTGTGATGACTGTGCCTACTCCTGCGGTGACTGTGCCTATTGGTGACTGTTCACTCCTGTGGTGACTGTGCCTATTGGTGACTGTGTTCACTCCTGTGGTGGCTGTGCCTATTGGTGACTGTGTTCACTCCTGTGGTGACTGTGCCTATTGGTGACTGTGTTCACTCCTGTGGTGACTGTGCCTATTGGTGACTGTTCACTCATGTGGTGACTGTGCCTATTGGTGACTGTGCCTATTGGTGACTGTTCACTCTTGTTGTGATTGTGCCTATCGGTGACTGTGTTCACTCCTGTGGTGACTGTGCCTATTGGTGACTGTTCACTCCTGTGGTGACTGTGCCTATCGGTGACTGTGTTCACTCCTGTGGTGCAGTCACCTTTCCTCACAGTGTTACAAATTGCAAATAGTTGGGTTCTTATTGGGGATCATGACCGTATGTATATGAATCATGACTTCTGGGCAGCAGTTATAGTACTATTATACAGATTAATATTTCCTCTGTATAGTTACGATATCTTCCCTGTCAAAATCATCTCAAACAGAGTTCAAAATTGCATGTTTTACTCTGTTCTTATTTTTAAATGTACAAACATTCACAGCTAAATTCAAGTATCGATTGTTGGCAATAATTGCCTCTCTGAATTTCATGCTGGCATGCCTTTCCTACTGCCAAAGATGAGCGGCAGTGCTTACATGGAAGCATCTTGGCATGAAAATAGCAGTTTTCAGTCAACGCTTTATGCACCACTTCAATATGTTAATGTGAATCAGCTCCAGCATCTTGAAGCCGTAATCTAGCAATGAGATCACTAGATGTTCCTGCAGACAGACTGATGCACTCTTGGAGTTGTAAATCTGTTTCCAGTCTTTACTGAATAGGTGAATATTTGTGTTGAAATGGTCGTGTGAAGTAACGCGAGTCACTCAGCAAATCTATTTCCACCCACCGATACGTGATGGCCCATTTTAGCTCTTGATGTAGAAAGTGCAGACATTGGGCTGTCTGTGTTCAGCGTGTGCTCATTCTTGACGGTTGGAGGCCCCAAGTCAATTGAGTGGCTGAGTCGCACTTTTGCTCTTGACCTGCAGATGTCAAGCGGGAATTTCAGGCCAACTTGTCAGTTCTGTGAGAGCGGCAAGTCGACTGGCTTTCAAGCTGAGCCAATTGACAGTTGGAACTTGGGGAGGTGGAGTTGATCCTAGAGTGTCAGCAGACAAATCATGACTACCTGGGATTATATTTTCTTGGCAGGCAAGGAGCGTTCCTGATTCTTCTAGCCTCACCAAAAACAAATTAGAAGTGTTCTGAGCCATTTTCTGAGTGGCTTTCCATTTTCCTTATTGGACCACTAACTATGCCCAATACGAATGGACAGAGGATGGGAGGTGGGGGGATGGGGGTGCATGCTACATTTATACAATCCAAGTTGGTGCGTGAGCCACTTTTGTGACAGTACTGGCTAAACTAGTAATAGGTTGGATGGGAAAAAGAATATTGTTGGAATTATTAAAAAGAAACGATTCAGAACAGATCGAGGAGTTCAAAACTGGATATCTATAGGTGCTTGGCGCCATCAGAAGCAGCAGAATTTTACCTGCACAATCTGCACCCCATAGCCTGGCACATCCATCCTTCCACCATCAAATCCATCCTTCTACCATCAAACCAGGCGACCAACCCTGGTTCAATAAGATGTAGAAGAGCATGCCAGGAGAAGTACCAGGCACAACTGATGTGAGGTGCCGATCTGGTGAAGTTACAATGCATGCTGCATAGAAGAAATCTGCAGACAGAGTTGAGCAATCCCAAAGCCAACAGATCAGATTAAAGCTTTGCAGTCCTGCTACATACAATGAACAGTGGAGGACAATTAGCCAACTAATAGCAGTTGAGGCATTGCATGGCACCAACATCACTTGCCACTTATCAGCTCAAGCCTGGGTGTTGTGGACATAGGCTGCTTAATTACTGCGATTTTGCAAATGCTCATGCTAAATTACAGAGGAAATATTTACTGTATTATCCTACATGAATCAACCCAACTTAACATGACTAAACATGAACCTATAAACATTGTTAGGTGGACATTTTCAGTTCCACTAGTGTTTGCAAATGCTTAATGTAATGATATACAAATGCTATTTTTTCCGAACGTAATAGATCAGAAAAGAGTAATAAGTAAACTGGAATTTCCAAATGCAAAGTAAAAGTGCATCTTTAAATTTGAAAAGGAGTACATCAAATACTTATTTTCTGCTGAGTGAGAATAGAATGTAAAATAACCTGATTCTTGTATTTCACCAAAATGTGGCACAGCCTAATGTGATACAAGTATACTTTTTCCACTTACATCTGAGTTACATTGTTGTTTGCAGATGTCTTGTGCATTGTGGAGAATTATGCAGAAACATTACTCAGCATGCAATGTTGAATTACTTCCAACTATCCCCAAACACAATGAGATTCCTTACAAAGTCCTTTTTCAATCCAATTAGCACAGCTTCATAGTTGGAAGGTTTAATATATACTAAGCCTAATTTGAATTTTCCAATTGGGGATATGGGCAAAAATCTGTCCCAACAGACATTAAGGGTTGTTGGAAAAGGCACAAAAGAATTTCCAAGAATCCAGCATCAACATTTGTAGCATTGATTTAAAGCATATTCCTGACTCATTTTTGGCGGTTTGTTTTTTCTCCCCCATTGTTTATATTATTTTTAAACCATTTCCTCTCGACCAACATTTACAGCTCCCACAAGGCAAGCTGGAAATTACCTGTATATTTGTTTCTTGGAAAAGAAAGTAGTTTGAATCATCAGATGGAGAGTAGCCAATTGCTGCAAATGGAACATTATTTACATACTTATAGATATGCAAGCACCACACTGCCAGAGCCAAATAAGGCCACATTTAAAAAATATACAGGCTTAATCACAGAAGCTCCAAATGACTAAAAATCATCACAGGCTGCAAGATACGTAACAGTGGTGTGAAGAGAACGTGGAGGAAAATCCATTACTATCTGCCTTTGGCCTGAGAAAATCACCTACAGGAAAGCGGACTGAATATCTGATTCGAAGGGTACTCTGCACTGTCATGCAAGAAACCTCCTCTCAAATTTGATACCTACACATCAACCAACCATTCAGGCTGCCAGGCAAAAACAACTTCATCATCTGTCCCCAAACTATGCTTAAACTCATCTTTTAGTGCCTCTCCAACATGTTAGTTCACTGGCATAGGTCATGAGCCAGCAGATTACTGTATTGTAGTAAAATTATCTCTGCACTGAAGGGCTCTTACCTCATGATACCCAAGTCCCGACATGAGCTCTTAGAACATAGAACATTACAGCGCAGTACAGGCCCTTCGGCCCTCGATGTTACGCCGACCTGTGAAACCACTCTAAAGCCCATCTACACTATTCCCTTATCGTCCATATGTCTATCCAATGACCATTTGAATGCCCTTAGTGTTGGCGAGTCCACTACTGTTGCAGGCAGGGCATTCCACACCCTTACTACTCTCTTGAGTAAAGAACCTACCTCTGACATCTGTCTTGTATCTATCTCCCCTCAATTTAAAGCTATGTCCCCTCGTGCTAGACATCACCATCCAAGGAAGAAGGCTCTCACTGTCCACCCTATCCAATCCTCTGATCATCATGTATGCCTCTATTAAGTCACCTCTTAACCTTCTTCTCGCTAACGAAAACAGCCTCAAGTCCCTCAGCCTTTCCTCATAAGATCTTCCCTCCATACCAGGCAACATTCTGGTAAATCTATGCACCCTTTCCAATGCTTCCACATCCTTCCGATAATGCGGTGACCAGAATTGCACGCAATACTCCAAATGCGGCCGCACCAGAGATTTGTACAGCTGCAACTTGACCTCATGGCTCCGAAACTCAATCCCTCTACCAATAAAAGCTAAATAACACACCGTACGCCTTCTTAACAACCCTCTCAACCTGGGTGGCAACTTTCAGGGATCTATGTACATGGACACCGAGATCTCTGCTCATCCACACTGCCAAGAATCTTGCCATTAGCCTAGTCTTCCTGTTATTCCTTCCAAAATGAATCACCTCACACTTTTCTGCATTAAACTCCATTTGCCACATCTCAACCCAGTGCTGCAGCTTATCTATGTCCCTCTGTAACATGTAACATCCTTCCGCACTGTCCACAACTCCACCGACTTGAGTGTCATCTGCAAATTTACTCATCCATCCTTCTACCCCCCTCCTCCAGGTCATTTATAAAAATGACAAACAGCAGTGACCCCAAATCAGATCCTTGTGGTACACCACTAGTAACTGGACTCCAGTCTGAACATTTCCCATCAACCACCACCCTTTGTCTTCTTCCAGCTAGCCAATTTCTGATCCAAACTGCTAAATCACCCGGAATCCCATGCCTCTGTATTTTCTGCAGTAGCCTACCGTGGGGAACTTTATCAAACGCTTTACTGAAATCCATATACACCACATCAACTGCTTTACCCTCATCCACCTGTTTGGTCACCTTCTCAAAGAACTCAATAAGGTTTGTGAGGCACGACTTACCCTTCACAAAACCGTGTTGACTATCTCTAATCAAATTATTCCTTTCCAGGTGATTATACATCCTATCTCTTATAAACCTTTCCAAGATTTTGCCCACAACAGAAGTAAGGCTCACTGGTCTATTGTTACTGGGATTGTCAATACACCCCTTCTTGAACAAGGGGACAACATTTGCTATCCTCCAGTCTTCTGGCACTATTCCTGTAGACAAAGATGACTTAAAGATCAAAGCCAAAGGCTCAGCAATCTCCTCCCTACCTTCCAGAGAATCCTAGGATAAATCCCATCCAGCCCAGGGAACTTATTTTTTTTCACACTTTCCAGAATTGCTAACACCTCCTCCTGATGAACCTCAAGCCCTTCTAGTCTAGTAGCCTGAATCTCAGTATTCTCCTCGACAACATTGTCTTTTTCCTGTGTGAATACTGACGAAAAATATTCATTTAGCACCTCTCCTATCTCCTCGGACTCCAAGCACAACTTCCCACTACTGTCCTTGACTGGCCCTACTCTTACCCTAGTCATTTGTTTATCCCTGACATATCTATAGAAAGCTTTAGGATTATCCTTGATCCTACCTGCCAAAGACTTCTCATGTCCCCTCCTGGCTCTTCTTAGCTCTCTCTTTAGGTCCTTCCTAGCTAACTTGTAACTCTCGAGCACCCTAACTGAACCTTCATGTCTCATCTTTACATAAGCCTCCTTCTTCCTCTTGACAAGTGTTTCGACTGCTTTAGTAAACCACGGTTCCCTTGCTCGACCACTTCCTCCCTTCCTGACAGGTACTTATCAAGGACACCGCAGTAGCTGTTCCTTGAACAAGCTCCATATTTCCATTGTGCCCATCCCCTGCAGTTTTCCTCTCCATCCGATGCATCCTAAGTCTTGCCTCATCGCATCATAATTGCCTTTCTCCCAGATATACCTCTTGCCCTGCGGTATATACCTATCCCTTTCCATCACTAAAGTAAACGTAATCGAATTGTGGTCACTATCACCAAAGTGCCCACCTACCTCCAAATCTAACATCTGTCCTGGTTCATTACCCAGTACCAAATCCAATATGGCCTCGCCTCTCGCTGGCCTATCTACATACTGTGTCAGGAAACCCTCCTGCACACATTGGACAAAAACGGACCCATCTAAAGTACTCGAACTATAACGTTTCCAGTCAATATTTGGAAAGTTAAAGTCCCCCATAACAACTACCCTGTTGCTTTCGCTCCTATCCAGAATCATCTTTGCAATCCTTTCCTCTACATCTCTGGAACTTTTCGGAGGCCTATAGAAAACCCCTAACTGGGTGACCTTTCCTTTCCTGTTTCTAACCTCAGCCCACACTACCTCAGTAGACGAGTCCTCATCAAACGTCCTTTCTGCCACCGTAATACTGTCCTTGACTAACAATGCCACCCCTCCCCATCTTTTACCACCTTCCCTGCGCTTACTGAAATATCTAAACCCCGGCACCTGCAACAACCATTCCTGTCCCTGCTCTATCCATGTCTCTGAAATGGTCACAACATCAAAGTCCCAGGTACCAACCCATGCCGCCACTAAAGATGTCCCACTAAAGAGGACAGATCTTGTGCTGAAAAGCCTGGCCGCAGGCTGTGGCAGACGTCTGAGGTGGTTGGTGGGAGGGGCAAGATATGCTGCGGCTTCTGCAATTACCAGAGTTATGCAATTACCTGACCTCCTGGAGGCCAGACAAATATTCTTCCTTCACTGATTTTATTATGCAGCAAAGATTCTAATGCAGACCTCGTAATGCTTGTTAAATCCTATAGCATAATGTTACTTCTCATTCCTAATGGGCAATCCTTCATTCTGAGGCACTGGAGCTCATCTAAAATACTATAATGATGGTGACCCTCTTAATTAAAGCAGGGTCAAACTTCCTAACGTTAGGTGGGCACAGTTTTCTTCACCACAATTCCAAACAGGCACAGGCCCGTGTCTATACTGCCAGCTGTTTCTGGAATAGCATCATTCACAGTTTAATTGCTGGACTAGGATCCTAAGGGGTGAGAATTAGGTGAGATGAACAACAGGCAGGTAAATCAATATTTACACTCTCAACCAAAGTTAAATTTAACTCCGATGAGTAACGTACATTATGTTTGCTTATTCCAAAGGACGTTTGTAACTCGTTTCAGTCAATAGTGGCACTGACAAGACTTTTCTCAAAGGATTACCCCTCACTGCTGTTTGTTGTCTTTCCAAGTCATCATTTTTTTTTTCCCTTAATGTAATTGTTTCAAGTTGCAAGCTGCAGATGCTAACAACTTCCTTTTGGGATAGGCTTGATGGCTAAATTCTATGCCTGGTTTGGGCATGTGTGGTTCTAACACAAAAGTATTTGTTTTTGTATGTAACTGGTTAAGGGCCCGGGTTTAGAGAACCCAAAGTTGTACCCACAACTTTCAATAGATTGTGGTATGGGGAGCACCCGGCCTACTCTCCAGGTGTGGTATAGCAGAAAATGAAAAGTATTTTTTAAAGCAAAACAATGTGTATTCTATGAACTCAGGTTAACCTTTTTAAAACATAGTGAACATCTTAGTAGCCATTAATTCAAATACAACCCCCAAAGAATACAACACTAAGTAATCCTTAATAGATTCCCAAACAACGTCAGAAGACAAAAGAAACACCGTTTAACAGAAGCACATCAGGTTTAAATTCACTACTGAGAACATTTATAATTCTTAATTCACCAAATGATCAAGAGATAGTCTTTTCATGACAGAGAGAACAACAGTACAGCTGCTTTGTCTGGTTTCAACTCCAACACTGAAACAAAACCAAAAAAACACAGAAACACCCAACCTTTTCTCAAAGTGAAACTAAAAAGCAGAGCCACAGCTCAGCTCCACCCACACTCTGACATCACTGCAGTAACATGAGCAGCCAAACATTTCTTAAAATGACATTCTCATGACACTGAGGAAGATTATACTGGGCATGGTTTCCTGGCTGTGTAGAAATTTTGAATTTGTGATAGACTAATGTAAATGTGGCACAAGCACACCTTGGTTTAATTAACTTGGTCAGTTTTGGACATGCCTGGGTAAGGTTCCATCCACTAGAAAAGTACTCCATCTTAGGAAAAAGTTGACAGAATGTATCTGTGCCTGCTATGAGCATCAATTACGTTTGACACCCTCTTAGTAGTAACAGTTAAAGTGTGGTCTGAACACCTCACTTTCTGTCACACGGGGGGGTGAAGATAGGAATTGGGATTAAGAAGGCAACTAAAGGAGAAAGAAAACAAGTAAATTCACTTTGCCATAAAAAGTTGCCTTTGTTTCATGTCACAAAGACATTCTGAATTCTCCCTCAGTGTACTGTCATGTGAGAGTACCTTTAAGAAATGGGTGTTTATAAATGGCTATGTATATAAATATCTGTAGTGAGAGTACCTTTAAGAAATGGGTGTTTATTACTGTAGTGATGTCAGAGAATGGGTGGAGCTGGGCTGTCTGTCAGCCTTTTACTTTCGTTTTAGGGTGTTTGCTGCAGGGTGTGTTTTAGTTTCGTTTTCAGTGTTGGAGCTGAATCCAGACCAAGCAGGTGTACTGCTGTTCTCTCTGCCATCAAAAGACGATCTCGTTATCATTTGGTGAATTCAGAATTAGAAATGTTTTGAATAGTGAGTTTAACCTGATGGGCTTCTGTGAAAGGTTTTGTTTTTAAGTCGTATGGATGTTAAAAGGAAAGCTTAAAGGAATACTTAGTGTTGTAGTCTTTGGCGGATGTATTTGAATTAATGGTTGCTAAGATGTTCACTGTATGTTTTAAAAAGGTTAACTTGAGTTCATAGAATAAACATTCTTTTGCTTTAAAAAAAATACTTTTCCATTTCTGCTGTCCCACCCTGTAGAGTGGGCCGTGTGCTCCCCATACCACAATCTATTAAAAGTTGTGGGTCAGGTGAACTCCATGATACACTTTGGGGTTCTCTAAACCCTGGCCCATAACAAATTAGGGGCCCGAGGGGAATAACAGTCTATCTATTGGATTGGCTTAGTGAACTTAAAGACAGTGAGGGGTGAGCATTTTGTGTTTGCTTTTCAGGTGTGGTATTGGGGAGTGTGTTGTGGACAATGGCTCTTTCAGAGGCTCAAAAGTTTTTGGGGGTGGAGACGGTCACATGCAGTACCGTACGGACAGAGACTAAAAGCAGACTGTTAGATTTGTCAAAAACATTGCAGTTAACATTACCTGACAAAATGCGAAAAGATGAGGGAATTATGGCGGTGGCTAAGCATTTAAACTTGCCCGAGATACAGTTTGACTCATTGGAAATGGCAAAAATTCAGTTACAAATTAAACAAATGGAACACGAGAAAGACTTAAAGCAGCTTGAATACTGAGAGAGAGAGAGGAAAAAGAAAGAGAAAGAGAAGGAGAGGAAAAAGAAAGAGAAGAAAGGAAAACAGAAAGAATAGCCCTAGCAGAACAAAAAGAAAGAGAAAGGGAGATACAGATCAGGGAAAAAGATAAAGAGAGAGAGTTTGAACTTCAGAAAACGGCCATGAAACATGACAGTCAGTTAAAATTCGCAGATGTAAAGGGAATGCACAGTTGGTGGATAGTGATCAGGATAGTGAGAAAGAACGTCAAAGTCGAAGGCTTGGTGGGGATCTATTGAAATATGTCCAAGCATTGCCAAGGTTTGACGAGAAGGAGGTCGAAGCCTTTTTCATTTCATTTGAGAAGGTGGCTAAACAAATGAAATGGCCACAGGACATATGGGTATTACTGATTCAAACAAAGCTGTTAGGTAGGACTAGTGAAGTGTTTGCATCACTACCGGAGGAGGTATCTGGGTCGTATGAGGAGGTGAAAAATCCAACTTAGGTGCATATGAACTAGTGCCTGAAGCCTACAGACAAAAGTATGATGCTCTCAGAGAAATTATACATTTGGAGGAGTTTAAAAAATGTCAATTCCTGATGTAGTGAGAACTCATGTGGAAGAGCAGAGGTTTAAAACTGCGATATTAGCAGCAGAAATTGCAGATGATTATGAATTAGTTCAAATCAAAGCTTGGTTTCCGACATCAGTTACAGCCTGTAAGGAATAGAAACTGGGGACATGAGAAATACTCAAGTGGTAAAGGTAAAGGTGATCTAATGGGAGATAATAAGGAGAGTGTACCGCAGATTAAAAAAGAAATCCAGGAGGGTGGAAAAGAAATGAAAAGTTTCAAATGTTTTCACTGTCATAAACTAGGCCATGTAAAGTCACAGTGTTGGTGGTTGAAGAAAAACACTGGGAAGGCTGATGTGGTAAAAGAGAAGACAGTGGGGTTTGTTAAAGTGGTAAAGGAAAGCCCAAGTGAAGCGAAGGAGGTGCAAAAGATTGTACAGCCTGATCAAGAGGTGATTAATAAGAAGATTAATAATTAGGACTGAGTTTAGGAGGAACTTCTTCACCCAAAGGGTTGTGAATCTATGGAATTCCTTGCCCAGTGAAGCAGTAGAGGCTCCTTCATTAAATGTTTTTAAGATAAAGATAGATAGTTTTTTGAAGAATAAAGGGATTAAGGGTTATGGTGTTCGGGCCGGGAAGTGGAGCTGAGTCCACAAAAGATCAGCCATGATCTCATTGAATGGTGGAGCAGGCCCGAGGGGCCAGATGGCCTACTCCTGCTCCTAGTTCTTATGTTCTTATGTAAGGTGCCAGATCTCTTTAAAGAATTTACCTGTGTGGGTAAAGTTTACTCATGTGTATCAGGAGGAGCAGGTAAAGAAGTCACAATTTTAAGAGATACACGAGCTAGTCAATCTTTAATGGTAAGAGATGAGGAGTTATGTAGTTTGGGAAGAATGTTGCCAGAAAAGGTGGTAATATGTGGAATTCAGGGTGAGAGGAGTAGTGTTCAATTATATAAGGTAAGGTTGGAAAGTCCAGTGAAGACTGGTGAAGTGGTAGTAGGAGTAATAGAGAAACTATCTTGTCCAGGAACACAGTTCATCTTGGGTAATGATATAGCTGGATCGCAGGTGGGAGCGATGCCTACTGTGGTGGACAAGCCAGTGGAAAATCAGACAACTGAAGTGTTGAAGGACGAATATCCTGGGATTTTTCCGGATTGTGTAGTAACAAGGTCGCAAAGTCACAGGTTAAGACAAGAGGAGATCTCAAAGAGTGAAGATGAAGTTGAAGTGCAATTATCAGAAACGATTTTTGATCAGGTGGTTGAAAAAGAACAAGAACAGGTGGAGGATGAGGCGGATATTTTTAGTTCAGGAAAATCGGCAGAGTTACAACAAAAAGATGTAGAAATAAAACAGATGTATCAGAAAGCATACACGGAAGAGGAATCTGCCTGTATACCAGAGTGTTATTACCGTAAAAGTAATGTCTTGATGAGAAAATGGAGACCTTTACATATGCAGGCAGATGAAAAGTGGGCAGAACTTCATCAAGTCGTATTGCCGGTAGGGTATAGAAAGGAGGTGTTGTGAGTTGCACATGAGGTACCAGTGGGAGGTCATTTGGGAATAAGGAAAACTCAAGCTAAAATCCAGAAACATTTTTATTGGCCTGGACTACATAAAGATGTAGTTAAATTTTGTCAATCATGTCACACACGTCAAGTGATAGGGATACCTCAAGCAGTGATAAAACCAGCCCCCTTAACTCATTCCAGCATATGAGGAACTTTTTACAAGGGTCCTAATTGATTGTGTAGGACTGCTTCTTAAAACGAAAACTGGGAATCAATATCTTTTGACGATAATGGATGTGTCTACTAGGTTTCCAGACGCCATTCCAGTACGTAATATTACAGCTAAAAAGATTGTGGAGGAGTTACTTAAATTCTTTACTAGATATGGACTACCCACAGAAATACAATCGGATCAAGGATCAAATTTTACCTCGAGGTTATTCAAAGAAGTTATGGATAGCTCAGGAATAAAATAATTTATATCAACTGCGGACCATCGAGAATCGCAGGGAGCATTAGAAAGGTGTCATCAGACATTAAAGACAATGTTGAAGGCTTATTGTCACGATTATCCAGAGGAATGGGATAAAGGAATTCCATTCGTACTGTTTGCAATTAGGGATGCACCTAATGAGTCAACCAAATTTAGTCCTTTTGAACTAATTTTGGGTCATGAGGTAAGAGGACCACTTAAATTGATTAAGGAAAAATTGGTGAGTGAGAAATCGGAAATTACATTATTGGATTACGTGTCAAATTTTAGGAAACAATTAAATAGAACAGGTGAATTGGCTAGACAACATTTAAAAGTTGCTCAAAATGTGATGAAACGGGTAGTGGACAAGAAATCCAAATTTCATAGTTTTTCCAGTGGAGATAGAGTGTTAGTGTTGTTACCAGTGATAGGTGAACCTTTAAAAGCAAGGTTTTGTGGAAATTAAGTGAGGTGAATTATGTGGTAAAAACGCCAGATTTCTATCTAGGAGTGTGTCATGTGAATATGCTTAAAAGGTACTTTGAAAGGGAAGGAGAGAAAAAGGAGGTTTTAATGATTCTAACTCAAAGTGACAAAACAAATCCAGATGACTTGGAATTTGACATACCTCAAATTAAATTGGAAAACGAGGATGTTCTTAAAAATTGGGATAAATTGTTGAGTTACCTTCCAGAGGAAAAACAAACTGACCTGAAAGAGTAAATGACATCACGTGGGCAAGTTTGTAGAGATAAATTGGGAAGTACTTAAATGACTATACATGATGTAGATGTTGGAAATGCTGTTCCAATCAAACAACATCCATATAGACGTAACCCTTTAAAATTGGCAAAGGTTAACAAAGAGATTGAGAGTATGCTTAAAAATTGCATAATTGAAGGGGGTTGCACCCAATGGAGCTCACCCATAGTGATGTTACCTAAACCAGACAGTACACAACGGTTGTGTGTGGACTGTAGAAAGGTTAAAGCAGTTACAAGAATGGACTCTTATCCTATCCCACGTTTGGAGGATTGCATTGAGAAAGTGGGACAATCAGCTTTTATTTCTTAACTGGATTTCCTTAAAGGTTACTGGCAGGTACCTTTATCCGAAAGGGCGAAGGAGATTTCAGCTTTTGTGACTCCAGATGGTATATACCAATTCAAAGTTATGCCATTTGGCATGAAAAACGCCCCAGCCACATTTCAACGGTTAACTAATAGTTGTTTCAGGATTACCCAATTGTGCGGTATACATTGACAATCTGGTAATTTTTAGCCAAACATGGAATGAACATTTAAAACATCTGATGGAGTTATTCGATCGACTTCAGGACGTGGGTTTGGTGATAAACCTAGCCAAAAGTGAATTTGGAAAATCCCAAGTCACTTTCCTTGGCCATACAATCGGACAGGGTCAAATGGTCACACGGGATGTGAAACCACCAGTTATTGAGGAGTTTTCAATACCCTCGAGACAAAGGGAAATAATGCGATTTCTTGGCATGAGTGGATTTGATCGAACATTTGTGCAAAAGTTTTGTAGTGTGATTGCTCTACTGATGGAGTTGCTGAAGAAACATCGAAAATTTCAATGGACAGCGGACCTTCAACAGGCATTTGGCTGCCTGAAACTGTGATAACCAATGCTCCTGTGTTGGAGAATTACAAGGGACTCTGTGATCAGATTGAACTAAAGTATCTGACTTTAAAGAGAAATGCCGAGGCATAGAGAAATGGACGGATCGTGCAGAGACCTTCTTGTTCAAAGAGACTGTCAATCGAGAAGGATTTCAGTTGGAGGAAGAAGAAAAAAATGGACTATATTATTATACCTGTTAGCGTGTTGTTTTTTTAAAAAACGATAAAGTATATTTACTGTGTGCATTTCTTAAATGATGGTGAAAAGGTGAAAAATGAAACCATCTTGACGTTGATGGTTTATTTCCTTTCTTGGGGGGAGGTGTCGTGTGAGAGTACCTTTAAGAAATTGGTGTTTATAAATGGGTGTGCATATAAATATCTGTAGTGAGAGTACCTTTAATGGGTGTTTATTACTGCAGTGCTATCAGAGAGTGGGAGGAGCTGGGCTGTCTGTCAGCTTTTTACTTTCCTTTTAGGCTGTTTGCTGCAGGCTGTGTTTTAGTTTCGTTTTCAGTGTTGGAGCTGAAGCCAGACCAAGCAGGTGTACTGCTGTTCTCTCTGCCATCAAAAGACTATCTTTTGATCATTTGGTGAATTCAGAATTATAAATGTTTTCAGTAGTGACTTTAACCTGATGTGCTTCTGTTAAAGGTTTTGTTTTTAAGTCATATGGATGTTAAAAGGAAAGCTTAAAGGAATACTTAGTGTTGTAATCTTTGGGGGGTTGTATTTGAATTGATGGTTGCTAAGATGTTCACTGTATGTTTTAAAAAGGTTAACTTGAGTTCATAGAATAAACATTGGTTTGCTTTAAAAAATACTTTTCCATTTCTGCTGTACCACACCTGCAGAGTGGGCAGTGTGCTCCCCAGACCACAATCTATTAAAAGTTGTGGGTCAGGTGAACTCCATGTTACACTTTGGGGTTCTCTAAACTCTGGCCCATAACAGTATCCAACCAGATGTCAGAGTTGGTGACTAGTGATTTTCATCGTAACT